>NC_080635.1:100649576-101849576 GCF_027579445.1 Ammospiza nelsoni | reverse complement strand
AACATGAAATGATGCAGATAGATTGTAAAGCATGTTCTTACATTGATTTTGAACTCAAAATGGAAAATACTTCCAAAATCTTAAACATCAGCAGACTCCATTTATTTTGTTAATACCTCATACTTAGTGTTCTCAGTCAAATGGTTTTGCTGAAGTGAACTTGTAATGAAGAAAAAGCTTATAATAAAAGCTGTCTCCAAATGCCGGGTTTAATGTCTCCATTTTTTCCCCATGTATTTTGCTAGCAATTGACACTCTTTTACTCATATGTAATGTTTAGGAGTTGTGAATTTAAAATGTTTCACTATTCTTGAAAGCTGCGTCTGATTTAAGTTGCAATCTCCACGATTCAAACTTGCATTTGTTTTATGATAAGTTGCATGTAAATACAGTAATTTAAAATAAGTACAAGAAAAATCACTAGAAATTTCATTGGATGGAACAAAATGGGGGCTAGATTTTCAGGTAGTTTTGCCCTCAAAGAAATCCTTTTTTTAATAATAGTAAAAAATCAGTTAGTTTTCTCATTGTTTAGAGTACATTTTTTTCCACTTAGGTAGTTTTTTATTTTACATGTCTCCAGCTTCCTCTGCTTGGTTAAATTATTTTCTGTCACCAAAGAAATTGCTGCTATTTTGGATAAAGCTTTACTGACTACTTTGCAGCTTAGTGATCTTTATATTAAAAATATATTTGCAGCTTTAGCATTTCACTAACTTTAGTAGTTTTTCTTCACCTCTCAGCACATGATTTTAAGTCAATTTATTACATCAAACCATGAATAGATATTGGCTGATATTTTTCAGGTGTTTGGGCTGCTCTGTAGTTAATGATGGTCTTTGTCATTAATTGTGAATGAGGTTGCTGTTATGTTGTTAATATAACAGCTACCCTAAAAATTTCAAAGAAAGGTAAAGATTGACTTCAGAATGTTATCATACTATTTAGATACATATCCTTTTTTCACTCCTCTTGCTTCTTATACTAATTGATCTGTAGCAGTCTTGCTACTTGTCTTTCATTAAAAGTTTTTTAAAGTGTTGCTTTAAAGGCAAGTTAGACATCTGAGAGCTTTGCTGTGAAGAGATGCGCTTCAGTATTTTTAGTGGACATTCTCAAATGCTTTTCCTTGTTACTGCTTTCTAGGTTCATTCATGGACATCACTTCTACAAACACAAGTAACAAAAGCGATGCTAACATGGAGCCAAGTGACTTCCAAGGAGCTTCTACCAATGACACTATTAAACGTTTAGAATCAAAATTGGCACAGCAAATCAAAAATACAGCCAAGCAGCCGGTAAGCCAACGGGTGCAATTTTGAACCGTAGTAAAAAAATGGACATGGGTAGACCTAAGTGTTGTGTCTGTTTTGAAACATGTGTCCTCATTCAAAATAGTGCAAAATTGAATCCAGTTAGTTATAGGAGAAGAATATAGAAGAAAAGGGACAGAAAAATGTTGTACGGTGCCAAAAAGGTAAACTGGAAGGCTCTAATTTTAATCTAATAAATCCTTTTAAATACGTCTCCAATGTATTTAAAGGGATTTGTTAGATTTAAAAAGTATGTTTGAAAATTGTTGCCTTGATTTATAATCAAAATACTAGTATGACATGAAGGGATTAAACATTTTAGGTGAATTTTGAAGTAGAATTCAAGCAGAATGCAAAAATACAAAGATTCTCTTATGACAATATTGGCCTAATTCTTCTGATTTTTTTATCTGTGTGAAGTTAGATTGTTTTCAAAGCTGCAGATATTTCATTTGTTTATACCAATTATTGCCATTTATTGTGTTATGAATTTTAAATCTTGTCCCTTTGAAAATGCATACTGTAGAAACATACTGGTGCATACTATGGAGGGGCTTGTGCAGAATTTTCTTTTCACAAGGTGTGACTGTTAAACAGGGTGACCCTGGCCGTTTGAGTTTGCCCCCATCCCGTGGGAGCAGCGTTGAGAGCTTGTCAGATGTTCGCGCACGACCACCGTCCGCCCTTGTTTCCGGAGAAGCCAAAAGGATGAGCGCTGACATGTCTGAAATAGAAGCAAGAATAGCTTCCATCACAGGTAAAATTTAATGATGTTTGGGGAGTAGACTAAAGAACTGGAAAGAAATAAAGGAGGAAGAAAAATGTAAAACATGCGTAGTCTTACACAAAATTGACAACAGTAGCTATATGAAAATACTTAAAGTTTTCCTGTAGTCTTGATTGTCCTTTATTAATTGTGGGGGGAAAATGCCTTTATTTATGGTTATACACTCAGCAAGACTGAGTATTTTAATTGAGTATTTAAAAAGTTTTAGAGATTTTGTTGAATTAGATTTTTACCTTTTTTAAAAAAGCGTTATGAGACTTCTAAATATCAGTCCTATTCCAAATGCACAACTTTCTCCTTTTTATCTGAAATAGTGTTATTTCATCTCTGCTAGCATAATTATTTATATAATAACATATTCTTCAGGGTTGGCTCTATAATACTTTTGAAATTAAAAGGCAGGTTTAAAGTTCATGTTCCCAAATAAGTGTAAAATCCACTGTGACAGATTTCAAAATGAGAAACATAATTACATTTTATTCACCAGGTTAAGAAAGCATTGTTGTCTTTTGATAAAAACAAGCTACAGGTGTTTTGCCAGGTTTCCTTCAGATATAAACTGTCGTCTCTAAACCTTTAATCATTGAGAGAATTAGAATTTATCTGTAAGTATAAATACATAATTTTGTGGTGAAAGCAATCTTGATTCATCCCAGAAGAGTGAATTAATAAAAATGCGTACACTTGACAAACACTTTCTTGTCTCTTTTCTTCATCAAAGGTACTGTTTGTTAATATATGTAAACTTCAGGTTTTAAGTTCCATATGTGAAAGTTTTTTGTGTTATGATATATAAGCACAGATTTAAATAATTAAACAAAATTACTTTGGTTAGTTCAGGGTTATTTAGCTGTTTGTGTACTTTTATACCAGTATTAAAATTAGGGTAGTTGAGTAGCTGCAATTAGTAAGAAATTACACATCCAAATTCTGGCTTTCTTGTGCATCATGGCTATTTCATTTTTGTTCTTCATTGTGTTATGGTTACTCCAGGATCTTGTTTTATTAAATATTGAGGTACTGAAATAATATTTATCTTGCCCTTTTTTTTTTTTTTTACTTTAATTTTTTTATTTTAAAGCCTTATTTCAAAATCTGTCTATTGTATTGTCAGTCTTTGACTGGATGACTGTGTAGCACATCTCACCCTGAATATCTATAAAGGTTTCTTAACACAGAAGGCAGCTGTGTACTTACCTGGTAATAACACTGTGCTGGTTTTATTTTAAAACGTGTCAGGACTTACTTTGGTCACTGACATTCTTAATGTAACTTATTGACATTATCAGAGATAGCCTGGCCCTCCTTTGTAAGAGTTTTTAATTTTCCTAGTTTGTCTTCTTTAAGTACATTGCTCTGAAATAATAATTATTATTCGGAATAATCTAAGGGCTTTTTCGTGGTTTTTGTTATGACTGAAGGGTTTCTTTTTCTTGAAATAAAAGTACATATCAAACATACAATTTTTGGTTTGGGGGTCTTTGGATAATTTTTGGGAAATCACTTCATGCAGTACTGGACTATGAGAAATTAGGTCAAGCACATCTGACCATAACTTTTTCAAAAAGAGGTGAAACAGCACTGTATTGGTTTCTTTTTTTAATCTTGTTAACCATGTGACAGAAATAGTATGCTGTGAACCTGAAAAAAATTGCATGGCTGGGTGAGGATTGGGCTGTTGTTAAATCAAGTTGAAAATGATTTAATCTTGTTCCATCATCCTCTGGATTAATTGTAAGAGTAAATCATGTAATGCACATCACCATCACTTACTGAGACAGGTATGCTACAATATTCTACCCTCTGGAGATGCATTCAGATTTTTCTCTAAATAGGAACTATTTATCTTAAACTACAGAAGTGGTAAAATAAAAAAAAAGTACAATTAGATTTTATTTCAAGGTGTATAATGTTTCTTGAACATTATTCAAAAATTTAAAAGCTGATAGTTATATCCAGTTTTCAAAACAAAAAATCTTCACTGGAAGGACAAAAGAGTAACTGGCAGGAATGATTGTCAAATGTAGTAAAAGTAAATATTTTTTCAGAGATAGATAAGATTTCCTTTAAAAGGAGGTGATTTAAAGAAGCAGAAATACCTAGCTATTAGACTTTTTAATAAAGTAGTTTGTGCCTAACACTAAAGAGAAAATGTTAGTTATGTTCAGGCAGTCAAGTTGTTTTGTTTTTTTTTTTTTGAATGTATAGGTGAATTGAAATAATTTAATTTGTTTTCTGTTTGGATAATTACATTTGGTTTTCCCTTCTGTGTTGCCATGCTGCTTTCTGTGTTTGACTTTTGTGTTGCTAACTATAACTAATTACACTGTGTTGTAATGATGGCTAGTTCTGCATTTTTTGCTTTTTAACAGTTGCTTTACTATGTGTAAGCATGAGTGGAAGGCAATGCAGTTTATTCTGCATGACACATTTTTGCATGAACTCTAGTTTAACCAAATATATGAAAAATGCAGTATTAGGAATTTAATAATTTTGCTCTTGCCGTTTTAGTGTTTTGCATGTGTATTGTATATGTGTATTTTTTCAGCCTATTCCAAGCCTAAACGAGGCCATCGTAAAACTGCTTCATTTGGCAACATTCTGGATGTCCCTGAGATCATCATACCAGGTATCGCAGACCAGGTGAACGGGTCAGTTGGTAAAGATGCCGGAATAATGATCAGACTGCTGAAATACTTCTTGCTCCAGTTGCTTTAGGGCAGGCCCAGAAATTATCCCACTAACTTTTTCATAATGCATCAGTAAAGAGGAGCATGATATTTTATTACAAACTTACTTTTATCAGTAAATTGTTCAGTCTTCTAATTCACATTTACTTCTACTCATAAAGGATGTTTTCCCTTAAGATCTTGATGTTCAGAGTATTCTTATAGAGGAAAACTATATATGCAGTCTTGGATTACAGTACCTCATTTGGTGAAAATGGAACTGAGTTGAAAAATTCCTGTCTAGGTAATTGTTTTGCCCTGATCTTTGTTGTGTTTAGGCTCCCATTTTTAATCAGATCATAGTGGAAAGAAAACATAAGATAAATGATGTACAGAACTTTAAATCCATGTTATATTTGTGATTAAAACATTAACACTTAGTCTGTGTAATTCTTTTATTTGAGTACACTTTTCAAGGGCTAAAATGTGTGTGCATGAGGTTTTACTGTTGTGTTTAAGTTAATGCCAACTAAAATTACTAGGAGAGGCTTTTGATAGGAAAAAAATTAATATAATCAGGCACCATGGATGGGAATATCATTTGAGAATTTAATGAATAATTCTCATGTATTCCAAGTCTTTTTTTTAGTTAGTAGAATGACATTTTTCTTTCTTTCATTTCATACTTCTCAAAGCCTAAAAATAAGTATAATCAATCCCAAACTGTGATAGGCATACCATTAACAGTATGCAAGTCACTTCAGCGTGATATGTCAGGAGCAGAAAATGAGGAAATGTGAGTGAAAGTATCTAGGAATCCACTTAAAACCATGGCCCTCCTCTTCTAAATTTCTGTCATCTGAGGAAGTTTCCTTGTATATCTTGATATTGTTAGGTATTAAAAAGTTGAATGCAAAAGATAATTTTGTACAAAGGTTTCTTTCAAATAACTTTATTGAAGGTTATAGTAAAAATACAGAATATGAGAAAGTAGATTCCAAAGAGCAATAACACCCAGAAAAATCAAACCTCTTTGGTACTGCGGCTAACAAATTGGCAAGAAAGTTTACTAGAGTAGCTTTCCACTGTAACTCTCAAGCAGTCCTGGCCTGCACTGACATAAACGAAATCCTGAGAAAGAAGGAAAGCGAAAGTAAAGACATCTGTCCAGTTTCAGTGTTAACTCATGATGAGAGCCTGGTAAATAAGCTCTAGAAGCTAATGAGTGCCTCTTGTCTCCATACACTCACTGTCTGTCCATAAAAACATGAGGCTTCCAAGAAGCTTTGAAACTTTTAAGCAATAATGAAGAAGTCAGTGAAATAAAATACGATGTTGTTTTCACAAAACAAATTGTATTGTACCAGTCTATTGGTTTCTTAGGCAGAGGCAGTCATTAAAAATTCTTCACCTGGTCGATTTTAATTGAACTTGACAGGATGGGAATTTCAAGAATTTGGAATACATGTGAAAGAAATAGAAACCTGTCAAAATAAAAAAAGGTATAGGGTTGGAACAAGCATATTAAGGAGTTTTCTCAAAATTTATTCCTAAAGTATTTAAGTGAAATGAGTTTGAGTTAATGCTTTATCAGAAGCAACTATTCATTAAGAGGAGGATTAGAATATCACATAGGAAGAATTTTGCTGTGACTGAATAGAAATAAGGTAAAATCCAGGGTCATGCACTAACAACAATTTCTATTAATAAGATGACGTGAGATCATAGCACATGCATGCAGATTAATTCTAGGTAGTATGAGCCACGAATTTAATGTAGTTGTGAAAAACTGTGAAATCTTAAGGTGCATTTCTAGGAAAAATAAAGAAGCACTGACACTATTACTGGCCCTTGTTGAGTGTGAATCAGGAGTTGAACATACTCTTCTGGTCAGCCATATAAAAGAAACATACATGCACTCAGATAATATGAAGAAGAGTTACTAGGATATGAGGGATATAGTGAGTATAAAAACAAATCTGAAAGCATGACTTTTTTTAGCTCACAAAGTGAAAGCTGAGAATGAATAATTATTTTCTATAGATGAATCTTCTGCTGCTAAAAACTAGGAAGAGATGACTTCTTAAGCTAAAAGACAGTATTGGCACTACTGAAAAAATATGTAAATTGTCTGCAAATAAATCTGGGCTTTATATTGAAAATTTTCCGGTTGTCAGAACAGCTTTCCAGTAATAATCCCAAAGCCAGAAAAAAATGAGATTAATCATTACATGACAGAACATGATCATCTGCCCAGTAAACTAATTACATTCATCTGTATAGTTCTCATTTCTTTCCTTTCTTTACTCTTTCAGCACAAAGCTCTCAGTTCTGGCCTCTGAACACACTTTTCACTTTCTAGCCCCCTAAGCTTCCAAGCCCCCCAAACTGTTACTGCCATCTCAATCCCACCCAGTTACGTTCCATGCTGCTTCTGCCACAGACCCAGCTCCTGCAGATTTCCCCGGGCGCGTCCCTCGGTGGGGCGAGCAGCTCGTTCCTGTCCTTGGAGCCGCACAAGCGCCGGTCTGTGCTGCTGCTGCCTGGAGTTGTGCTGAGCACATGGCACAGCAGCTGCTGCCCAGAGAGGGGAAGCACCAGGCAGGCATGTTACCGTGAGTCAGCTGCTTTGGGCAGGGCTATTTTGGAAGTATGAGTGCTACATCTGCTATCATTGGGGGTTTTCGTAATGTGTTGCCTCAACTGCATTTCGTCCATGAACTGATTATGCTTCCAAGGTCGTAAAATACATACTTTATCAATTAAAGGTAAAATATTGTCAGAAGGGAAAGTTTTTAGAATATATTTGCTCTTCTTTCTAAGTAAGTACTGTAAGAGTGAAGTGAGCTATTTGTTCATTTAAGATGGTATTTTGTGTTACTAGCTTACAAAACTTAAAAACTGAAAGATGGGTCAAAAAATTCCTCCTTTGTGTAACAGCTTAGCAAATGAGTTTGCAGTGGTGGTATCATGTAACCAGCCTAGTGCTATATCAGTTCTTTTTTTTTCATTTATAGTATTTATAGTACAGGTTATAAGCACCAACTTTATTTTTATATGCATATTTATATATAAAAAACCCTAATAAGTCCAAAAAGTTTAAGTATCCTTATGTTTAAAGAAACAAAAAAAAAATCTGAATTCTAGTTTGTGTACTTTTTTGGTAGAAACCATTCAAGCAGCATGTAGCAAATATACCTGCAAGTACAGCCTTCTCTTCACTGGCAATGTTAGACATCTCGTGCATTTGGCATGTGTGCATTTGGCTTTGTAATTTTGTCATCTGAAACTGCCACAGCATTACAATTTTTATAGCATTGATGTTGCATAAATGATTACTCAAGATAGACACATTTTGTAGAGGGTCTTTAGAAGGTAGATAGGAATTATGGATGCTGTAGGTCTGTAGCTTTTCTATCTACTTTTAAAATCAATGTATGCCAGAAATCCCACTCTTGTCTTCCCAGATCACTTAATTCATCTGGAATTCAGATCAATGTTTTAACTTCTTCAAAATGTCTTACAGCAGTGTTGCAGTCACTTAATCATCCTGCACTGTGAGAGAGGCTTGAGCCCTGTAGGTGTGTAAGGAAGAGAGAGGACTGTGAGTAAATAAGAAAGTGTAAAAGGAGATGCAAGTATCTGCTAAAGGGCAGGGAGAAGAGGTCATAGCTGGTCTGGATATTTGGCGGCTGGGTGGGGGCGGTGATCAAAAGCTTAGTAAGTTGTACAGTTTATTTTTGCCTAGAGTATGTGGGGCAGGACGTGATGGAAGTTTCCTGTTCCTTTAGAATTTAATTTTAGAAAATAAACAACACTGTGTGAAATGGGTTGTTCTGAGGCCATGAAGTATATTTGTGACTTTTGCTTTTTAATCTTAAAATCCTGTAAACCACCAAAAGCCTGACACTGTGCATCAAGTTACTGTGGATTAACTTCTGTCCATGTACAAATCTCTTAGTTTTATAATGAGGAAAAAATATTTTTAAATAGACATAGAGGTAAGAACAAGATCAAAACTGGGAGAGGAAAGCATATAGAAGTACCCATGAGCTTTTCAAATAAATATTTTTTGTTGTGTTGTACAGCGTATTTTTCAATTGAAATTTATATTGAATCTGGAGCAATAAGTATTTGTTGATTCGTAGTCTGTTTCTGCCTTGTTGAAGCTATTTGCCAGATGTCTGCAGTATTATACTAATTAAAATGGCATTGCCTAGTTGAGCTTGCTCTTCCTCATGCTACTAACTTGAAGATATTTCATTTAAAGGTGTTCATTTTTTACAACAGTAGTTTTGGCCCCTCTTTCCCCCCCACCCCTTCACTTCCCGCAAGGCATTTTCTTTTCTTTCTTGCACCCCACCCTGATTATTTTAACATTTTGGCAGCCATGTTCTAATATTTCAGCAACACATGCGCTGGGTTCTTTAAATTCACAAATGTTGCTAATCTGAAATGAGAATTTCAGATATTTTTGCAAGCCTATTTCAGCTGAGCTAATTTTATAACAATGTTGTTGAATGAAATGTGCACATAATTTTGTATCAGTTGTGGATGGATTGCACATATGTTGCATATTGAGATGAGCTGTGGCAGCCAGATGAAGTATCCACAGCACAGAATTCTATTAAATGTATAATCTTGTTTGTTAAACAATTGCGTAGAGAAAAAGTTCACTGCAAATGAACAAGTTCAGACATTTTGACATAGATTTGTAATTCACAAGATCCCCATATGAAAGCATTAAACAAACTTAGCTGTTGTTGCTTAGGTAAGTATATACTTTCCCTGAATTTCAGAAGCAAAATACCAAGACCACAGAACAGTTGCAATTCAAATCCGTTTGTAGTCAGACCAAAAAGTATATTCCTGTTTTAGAATCCTGCTTGACTTTCTTATATGGTTGTTTCTTAAAGTACCTTCTATAAATTTTAAAACATCATGACAAATTGATAAAGTGACACTAAGCATTTTGTATTGCTATTTTGTGGTAGTGTGCTCCTATGTGTAATAATACATATATTTAAAAACTTAAAGGCTTATCAAATATATCAGTTAATATTAAATAGTCTTACATTTTTGTAGTAACTGTTGCAATTCAAAACATGTGTCAGGATAGGCTTGGAGTCGTGGGAATTATGCTGAATGAGAAGTATCTAAAAGGTCAGCAATGTGATGCCTTTTGCAGGGCTTTGAGTGAGCTGTTGGTGGCTGAGTGTGGGGCTGCTGGGTGAGGGGCTGCCATGGCTGCAGTACATGTTTCAGATGCTCCCCTCCAGTAGCAGAGTTACGTAATGCAGAGCTAAGAGCAAGAATTTTGAGCATTGTCAGCTGTTACTGGGGACATTTTGGTGTTTCCTTTAGGACAGCTGACTTGCTCTCAAGAGATAATATAAACAATCACTGTAATAAAAATCAAAGTAGTTAGGGAGATTCTGTTGCATAATCTCCTTTTATTTTTAAGGAGATTTTGTTTCCTGAAAATGCCTTTGATTGCTTGTCAGTGCTAAAATTTAAACTGTTTTATGTAGCTGTCACTGGTGGATAATTGAGAACAGGTGGAAGGAGAAGAGGAAAAGATTACAGCATTGTGCTTCGTAGGTTGATGGTGAGATGTGATTTAGTTGAACGGTCCCCTTTTCACACTTCTCAGAGCATGAGAACAGGACACAGTTTCGTTCCCCTGAAGGAGACAGGAGAGCAGAAAGAAGCGCTTTCACTTCTTACTTTTCTTGAGGGGAGCGTCACGCAGGCAGGAGTCCTTGCTGTGTTCCTTGAGCAAGCCAAAGAGCAACAGGTTAAAGCTGGCAGCCTGTTATCTTTGTGGTTTAGCTTTTAGAAATCCCCATAACGTAACGCACTTGAAATAGATGTCGTCATCAGCTCCTGCCCCAAGTACTAAGCCTGACCAAATACATGTGACAGAAGATGGTGGAGTAGAGTGCAGCAGCTATTCATGTGGTAGGAGTGGTTATTGTATTAGGGTATACTTTTTGTTGACAGGCCAGCATGTTTTGAGTTAAAATTTTGCAGCTGTCTCTCCCCCTCTCTCACTTTGTCTCTGTGGATTTGTACAAATTCCAAGCTCCTCTGCAACAGTCGCACCCTTCTTATTTTATTCTGAATATATTTCACTGGTTTGTTTTTGTTTTGTTTTTTTCCCAGCAGGAAACGGACAGCAGAGGCGCAGATCCATTCAAGATCTTAGTGTTGCTGGAACAGAGTCCAGTCAGGTAATGTCCTTCTCATCTCTTCTTTGCCTTTCAGTAAAGTCAGCACCAAATCTGTACTGGGGAACTGATCTGGAAATCTTCACCTTTGATGCTTTCATAGAAATGATGTGGAAGCTTGGCAGACTGTAGTGTTGTTTGTATTGCACTGAAATGAGATTCCATGAGAGTAGCTGTGAATGAGCTCTAGATGAGAAGCATTTTCTGTACAGCTTATGCAGTATTTACCACTTTTATGTACACATGTTTTTTTGTGTACTGTTCATTTTGACTGAGGGCACATGTTACACAGGAAAGCCTTTTCATCTTTCTGTATGTAGGAAATAATTGTAATTACTACTTATTGTGTAAAACAGTTATATATAGACTCACTTTCTGCACGAAAATAAAAAGCATGTGCATCAGTATAATAAATGTTACTTATTATCAATTTCTGAATTCTGAATAGTAAATTACAGAGATATCTCTCTATTTCTTGTGAAATATTTACAGCAGGGTGTTGTCAAAAAGTTTTGTTTTAAAAGAATACTATTTCAAAAAGATATTTTATAATAACATCGCTATTTGACTGGTATTGTAAATGCCATGGAAACAGAGACAGTGGTATGCTACATAACATGCTCCTAGTTTCATTTCAGTTTTAAATGAGAAAAGTATAGCTAATGTGTTTTTTTCAGATGTGGTTATTTTGTGTTTTTAATTGCTTCAACAATTCACAGAGGCTATTTGGTCCTTAGTGTGAATTGGCAATTTTGAGATTCCTACTATTATTTGAGTGTGGGATACTGGTGCTTAGCATATTGATCAGGTTAATCAGGTTTCCTTACTAAGCAGCCTACTACAATAATATAAAATGGGTGGTAATTCTTGGGGGGTGTAATTGTCAGGAAAATAGCCTTTGATTTTTCTTTAATTCCATGGAGTATGAAAGCCACAGAAACCTCATCAAGCCTGTAGGTATTAGTAAATTTACTGTGTACATTTATCAGAAGATAACAAGTCTACACAATATATTTTAATATCTTCAGAGAAGACAGGTTTGTTAGAAAGAAATTAATCTGCAAAATTTAGGAACTAATTTAGCCTATTCATTTAATTGTAGAATTATAATTATGCAAGACTTGAGGGAAAAAATTAAGTGACAATACATCAGTTATACCAAATTGTGCTGATTGATGTATGAATGTATTTAATTAGAGCTTTTTTATTTAAAAGTTTTCATTCTGTTGATTTTAATGAATGGTTGATATTTCAAATTTTCATCGTTTCCTTCATATCTTAATAACTATTATTATAATCTTTATTTGAAAGCTGTTCTACTGCCTGTATGGGTGTTCTAGCTAAATTGTCGTTGTGAACAGAATGATATAGAAATTTTGTTTTATGTTTACCTCACCAATATCTCCTGTGGGTCTATAGAAGTACCAGAGTGATATTTTACTTTCATACTTTTGATAGTGTACATATTGGAAACGTAAGTGGAAGAATTACAATTGTCTGTTGCTATCCTGCAGTTTCTTTGGAAACATGGTAAAATCTGGAAAACATAATATTTTAACACGCATGAAAAAGGCAGTTTCAAAGATATTTTTACACTGACCATATAAACAAATAATGAATTTTTATCTCCTTTTTGATGGGAAGAGAGATAGAGGAGTCTGCTGAAACTAATGCTAACTTTTGATGTACACATGCTTGTATATTAAAAAAAATTGGAAAACAATGAAGAAACAGAGCACAATGTAATTATGGCTAAAGACTTAAGATTAATCTTTATGGGTTTCTATACATCTGGACCTCAGTGCCTTGATTTTTTATTTAAAATTTTTTGCTACTATCCATATAAGCAATCTATGAGGCAAAGCAGAAAAAACATCTGAGTGATATAGCTCTGGTGAGTTTATCCAATCTTCCCATATGCACTATACCATATCTAGGGTATCCTTTCTAATGTGAAAATCCCCTTCCCCTCTCTCCCTTCACTGCAAACATCTTCTTCCCCGCATTCCATTCTCCCTTACACCCACTCTGAGGCACAGCCTTCTTCACCAAGCAGCCATGGCCCCTCTGCTCCCTCACCCAGGCCATGAAAGGCCCTATCCCACTCAAAATGGAAGGATTGCCACGGTGCCTCTTCTCTGGCTTTTAACTATTTGACACAGTAAAACTGATCAGAAATATTTTTACTGAATGTATTTTTCCTGAAAATTGCTGCTGTATCTATAGAAAATGGTTTCTGTTGCTACTACAGGTTTTTAATTAGAAAGGTTTTTCCAATTCAGAATGGAATTTTTCTTAAGGTGAAGGAAAACACCAGGCTTGTATATAAATAAATATAGGTATATATTATTAATTAATATTTTTATATATGGGTGCTTACCTGAAAGGGGTAGTCCAAGACTCTTGGTCCTGTTACCTGTTTGTCTGTTTTCATTTGACCACCTTGTATGTTTTATGATTTTATGTCTGTTTTATGTCTGTGTGCTCTTCGTGTGGCTTGTATGGCTGACAATTACTATGTTTATGTTGTTGAGACACTTAAGGTGCTTAACAGCATTGCTCTTACTGGTATTCTCAACAGCAGACAATAATAGTGCTTTGCAGAGGGTTTTACTGCTCAGCATCAACAGTTTAGATAGGAAATTTGGTAGGTCAAGGGTTTTCCATCTTTGGATCAGCTGTTAGAGTGATTTGGTGTTGAGAACACATGTTCAGGTCTGAATTTTCACAGATTTTAGCACTTGGTGACCTTAGACTGGTCCTTACTGCAAGTGACATAAGCATCACTGATGCAACTGTCCCTTCTAAAATCAAATGCTACATTTTCATTTGTTTCTGTCTATATACTGTGATTCTCTGTCAATTTCTTTTTTTTGGAATGGAATTGTTTTTTCTGCCTATTTCTCTGTACATGCACTTTAAAACATTTTAGTGTGTCCTCTATCTGGTGCTGTTGCTCTTGTCTAAACACCTTTCCAACACAGAAACATGTGCAGTCTCTTAACTGCAACGACTAATATTTTGGGGGATTTCAAGTAACACAGCAAATTGCCATTAATACTGCATGCAGTGTTTACAAAATGTCATGTTTTATATGGATACTGAGAAATATATCTGGCATAGTGACCCAAGATCTGCAGGCTGTGATCTGATGCTCAGTGTGGTATCCTTTTCCTTGCCTGTGTGTCTTTTATTGTTTTGGATGTTTTGTACTCATCTTTCACAGTACTACCATAAACACCAAAACTACCTGCTTCCTCTTTTAAACACTGTTTTGTTTTGTTTTGGGATTGTTGTTTTTGGGGGAGAGGGGGTGTTGTAACTGTTGCAGAGCCTCCATAACTTTTACAGTTTACTTTGAAGTGAAAAAAATTACTATATTAAAGAAAGCCATGTGCTGATGTGGGGAGTTAAGAAGCAAGGTCATAATGTACATGCCCACATGCATGCAAACTAAGTGGGATAATTTGGGGATCTGATATTGCACAGATGAATCATTCTGTCCATGAGATTGTGAAATTTGTCACAGATGCACATTTGGGTTTTTTTCTCCCCTTTCACAGCAAGATAAAATTCACAGCTGAGATGAAGAAACAGGACTAGTAATGATGATTTCTTTAAATCATGTTGCCTGTTTAAATTAAGCTTCAGGGAAGATTATTACTCAGAATATGCCTGCTTTTCAAGACTGTAAGTCTTTGAGAAATGGCAGCTAAGAATGCCATGAGAGTTTGACCACCTGGCAAAGATGATTTGAGAGTAACCTGCTAGCAAGTCTGGAGGAAGCAAGGATGAAGGGGTACAGAAACTGATTGCCAAAGTCCAGACAATGGACTTTACCTGTCAGAGGCGCTGCTGCCATGCAGGTGGCCTAAAGCATCTCACTCAACAAACTCTCAAAACACTGTAATCTAACCAGTGTTCAGTTTGGGAAACTTCCATTCAGCTTCATAGTGCTTTTTAGATATGCTTCAGATGTGATTCCTTCATTTCTACATCTACTGAATTTCATATAAATAAAGATATCAAAGAAATGTGGTTTTGATTGGTGGACCAAAACAATCTGGTAAAGCACTGAGAAGTTACTGTAACTAGAGTATTTCTCAGGTGCCTTTCACTATCCACTATGATACACAACAAATCTCTTTTTGCTTAAAGGTCTTTTATGCTGTTACAAGTGCTTTCTCTATCTTCTGATCTTTTACATCAGCAGGGTGTGTTTATCATTCATGTTTGAGGACGCTAACAGTAAGCTCAGCAACTTAAATCTTACTTAATGTCAACAAAAACTCCAACACATAAGATTTTTCAAAATGTCTGATGCCATCATCTTGATAATATCCATCAAATTATTTCTACAGTTTATTGTCTTATTTCTTGATATTAACAAAATGCTTAATAAACATCACAGAAGAAAGAGTATGCATTTGAAATAATGGATGTTTCAGTGTGTATAATCTTGTTATTCTTTGGATCATTATTGGGCCAGAATCCTGAATCTTAAAGCTTAAATTAAAATAAGATATTTGGAAATAAAGTCATAAAGAAATGTAGTTTCTAGTTAATGTATATTTGAGTGCTTATTTTGAAAAATGGAGTCATTTAATGAATCATTTCATGATAAATACACCATCCTGAAAATAGTTGTATTTTAATAGCATCTTTCCTTTTACTTCATTTTTTTCTGAGAAACTTGCTGGGGCTTATAGTCTTAAATCCATTCATGTGTTAATTTAATGTCACTGAGGGGGTATGTGAAATAGAAACATATATACTGTAAATAACATTTCTGAAAAAGCAGCTTAGGAGAATAATGACATCTGTATTATGTTTTTGTGCTTTGGTAAAGAAAAACATTGGAGGAGTCAAACAGTACATGAAAAAGCAACCTTCAGAATTTTGGTTTAGTTCTTAAACTGCTTCATGAGGGAGCATGTACTCATTTTCTGATTGATGTGCTTCGATTGACTGATCCTTTTTGATTAGGCTCTTTTTTCACGTTTTCTGAAGATTAATCAAATAACCTCTGAGTTAACAAAAGAACCAGAAGAAAACTGTAGATTAATACATGGTAGTCTAGTGCAGCTATTAAGCTGTATTCCTTTTACTGAATGTAGTTCCATTCACTAATTAAATGTTGGAAACAAACTTTATTTCCTTTTTATGTTACAGAGCTGCTAGATTTCACTGAACAATGGTGCAAAAATCACTAGACATATTGTCATGATTTTCTATAAAGGTCTTGAACACACTGTTCAGCATTGCTTTTTGTTATGCTGAATAGGAAAGTTGTATCAATTTCTTTTACACAGTAAAGAGAAATGGGGATAAAATTATCCCTGCAATGCATGTAAAGTTGACCAAACCAGTAGGAGAGCATTCAGGGTAAAAGCTTGGGGAGGGAAAGGGGAAAGTGTTTTTAAGGAGGATTATAAGTTCATATTTCTTCAATTTCTTTTTGTTTTAATGAACTTCTCGAAAAATCTTCTGTTAACTTGTCATTTTATTTTGTCATTTCAGGAGAGTAGAAACAGCAGTAGATCATCTAGTCCTAGTGTGAGAATGATCACTACCTCGGGACCAACCTCTGAAAAGCCAACACGTAATCCATGGACACCAGATGATGCAGGTAATCCTTTGTTTATTCTGTAAATTTTTTGCCTGTAAAAAAATTTAAATATTTATTTGATTGTGGTATGGGGTGTGTGCTCAGACATTAATAAAAGTAAGCAATGAAGATCATAATTTTTTTTAAGTTCTGCTTAAATCCAATCATTACATTACTGCCTTGTTTTTCACATACACTGTAAGAATACTTATTTATAAATTGGTAAATTACATAAACTTGTAAATATTTTGCTTGTAAGGAGGCACTGTAAATTGCAGTAATAATAATACTTAATGAGCATCTTGTTAGCCGTCGTTTTTTAGTGTGGTTTTGGAGAATTAGGGGAATAGACATCTTAGAACATTTTAGTCTTGTCCAGTTGTATTTTCAATGCACATTTAAAGATTTCGTTGCCCTGACATCTGGAATTAAATGTTATGTAGGTGAGTATCGTCTGTAGTAGGTTACTCCTGTTTACCACCTCTTGTTATTTTGCTTATGCAGGATGTAGATGTGCACACAGAATTGCTGGTTTTGAATGCACTAACACGTGTCTGTAGAGACATTGTAAATACTTCTACTGTAGCATCACTGTTCTTTTGTTATGAAATAGGATAAAGAATGAAGATAATTGAATAGTTCAGTTTGATTTTAAAAGTCATAATGTATTCTGTTATGAAAAGAACCAGTACTGTAATGCAGAAAAAATGGATCCCCACAAATTCAGTTTTAGAGTATAAATAAAAATTACATTTTTGATACCAAAATGTACATGTTGAATCTTAAATTAAGTCTCAAGATGGTACTTCAGAGTGCCTCAAATGCTGTAATCTTTTGCTTGTGATCTTTTCATCTTGATGATCAGATTCTTTTCCTCTAACCAACTGCAAAATGGAAACTCTTGGTGACTGACTCTTGCACAAGCATATGTATATATACATAAATATGTATGTATATTTGCACACTTGCATTTTACTGAATATGAGGTGATTATGTAAGATGTACTTTTCTTTTTTACCCATGTTAGTGGGAGGACAACACACTCTTGTGTTTTGCTTCCTTATTTTCTTCTTTCTGTCCTTTGTTGCTTTGCCTGACCACAAGTCAGTGGCTTGTCACTCATAACTTTCCCAAGCCCTTTCCCACTGCTGCAGCCCTGGGCCCTCTTGTGCAGCATGGAACCTGAGTTGCTTTAGGCAGTGAGCACTAATGGGAATTGCTGCCTCGCATTGGAAGCAAGCTCTTACCCAGTCAAGAGTTCATTGGAAACCAAAAGCTGCAAATCATAAACCAGTGCAACAAAAGTTTGTGCCAAGGTTTTGGTCTTAAATGCAGCACAGCACTGGAGCTAAAAGTCAAGTTTGTTTTCTGGCCCACAGAAATTGGTCACCTTATACTCAGGTAAATACAGAATGTGCCATATGTATATTTTTTTCTTGTTAGGTTTATGTAGGCCATGCACAAAGAATTGTTCAAATTTCAGAGAGAAATAATACTGGTTTTCTGTAAAAGATGCTATGTTTTTAATTTAATGAAGCAAAGTGATAAAACAAGGATGCAGCCGTATCTGGTCAATCAGGAAGAATTTGCAGTTCTGTGATGTGGTGCTGAAACACTTGGGAATGTCGCCTGAAGCATTGACATGTAGTGATGTATTTTTGAAGCATGGCAATTCATTGTCGCAGTATCCGTATATGGCAATAGTCTAATGTAGGGAAGGACTTCTCATGTTGATTGCATTTAAAATACCATGGTGATTAAGTCTCTGGTTTTAGGGTTGTTTCCTTTTTCCTTTTTGTTTTTACCACCTTTCAGTTTCCTTACAAGCATACACTTAACCACTTTTTCTCCATTCCCACCCTCTTATTTCTGTTTCCTTTTGAAGCTGCTCTTGGAAATAGCATAGTCTTTGAGGGCAACACCTTAGTTTCTCTACCACGACTACTCTGTGGCAGGTGCTTTTGGGGTATGGGTAAGCAGCCCCTTTTTTTTCCCACCTACCCTCCTCCATATAATCCTCTAGTAGCAATTATGCGGCTGTAAAATCAGTAGTTTCTCCATGTGTCTTTACTCCTGTGTCTCTTAAAGCTTAACAGTAACCTTGTGATCCCCAGATTGTGGGCTACTGAAAGATAAGAATGCAGAAACATACTAAATCTGGAATGAAAGCTCTAGAGAAATCCAGAGCAACTGCAGTGTAAGAAGAGAGCAGCCATGCCCAGGAGACAGACCGATTATTGGATTTTTTGCTACCCACAAAGTATCTGTATGGAGCAGAGAAGATGCCCTAGAGCATGTTGTGAGGAAGATACTTAGAGACCTCACTGGGAGCAGGTTTCAAAACTGAGCAGGAGGTTGTGCTTATTTTATTTTGGCAGAGCTGATTTGCACAGCTTCTAATTTTAAAATCATTAGATGCATGGGCTGGCTGGCTGATCCTTCATAAACAAGAATGAAATGGCAAATTTTTTATAAACAGAAATGATCGCAAACTGTACAAAAATGGTGTTTTTAAAATCTGTGTGCTGTTACATGGCTTCTAGAAGTGTAGGTTGGTAACCATAATTTTTTTTCTTGATGTGATAGACCATACTTTTGATGTTCTTAACTATCAGAAAAACAAAATGATTCATCTGCCTTGGGATTGGAACGCTGCTATTTCCATCTGCTTATCCACATTCAGATTGTGTATTGTGTAATTACTTCTTGTTTTTGTCCTGTAAGAATAGAATTAACTCTTTTTAAATACATTAAAGTTTTCTTGGTGTTTTTACAGAGACCAATGGGTCAGATAACTCCATCCCAATGGCATATCTCACATTAGATCATCAGTTACAGGTAATAAATATACAGTTTATTAGATTCTCAAGTTTGCATTTCATTCTAACATGTGACTTGGGGGCTGCAAAATATAGTGCCACATATTTACCTGGGTTTATGTTCTGTCTAATTTTTGACCAAGGCTAAAAAAATATATTATGTAATCTGAGATTGGTTGACTCAGGTTTGATCAAGCTATTAAAAACAAGCCCTGGGAAACATGATCCCTAAAACCAAATATAAGCTGAGTTTGACTGTCAAAATAAGACTTTATTTGCTTGAGTGTTACTGAATCAAATTGTTGTATACACTTTATTTTTTGTGTGGGGGATTAAATGTTGCTCTGATTTTTGTGACAAGTGTCAGATTAAAAACTTCAGATTTGAGTAAACTTTGACATCCGTGCAGTAACACTTTCCAGGGGATGGTTTAACACTTATTTTTAAATGCTTACTGGTTTTTAAAAGACTGTTATAAATACACTGCAGAGACATTCTAACACACTATTTACTAAGATATCAGTTCATTAGTCTTTTACATGTCTGATTTATTTTCAGCCTCTAGCACCATGCCCAAACTCCAAAGAATCTATGGCTGTGTTTGAGCAGCACTGCAAAATGGCACAAGAATATATGAAAGTTCAGACAGAAATCGCATTGCTGTTGCAGAGGAAGTAAGTGAAATGTGTTTAACCATTTCTGTTCTTCTATGTCTTTCCTATCCACAAAGTCTGTGTATAATAATAAAAATAAATAGTAAAAAGTAAATGATAGTCACTGTGACTATTATTTCTGGCTTTATGAAGTAGCATTTCGTAGGGCATAATTATTTTCCAACCTTTAACTCAGGAATACTGAGCTGCTCAGTACGGATGAAATATTTAGAGAAAGTAATTGAAAGCTCTAATCAATATCAAGACTCTTCTTCGGGACAAGTCCTACATAAGTAGTAACAAACTGGTAATGTTTGATTTTATCATCTCAAATGAAACACCTGAACTGTTAAAGAACCTTGGAATTTAATTTGCTACACTGTCCATTGAAGTATTTTCAGTTGTAACTTATAGAGAATTGTTTAGCCTAACAGATTATAGAATTTTGGTTAATATGTCAGTGTTACTCATTGCAGTTAGTTTTAATCATATCTCTGACTTCTGTCAAGCACTGCATTTACAACTGTATTATCAACATTCATCTTAGATTTTTCTGCCATGGCTTCAGGACCTGATGCTTAAAAGCTGTTATGTGCCTTCTCCTTGTGTGTTGGAAATAAAGTCTTTCCTCTTGCAGTGTTTACATGTATAAGTAAAGCAGCTGCACATATTGTTGTATTAGATCAAAAATTATTGCTGATTCAGAATTTGAGTTCATAACAAGTTCTATTGTCTTCTGTTTCCTGATGCCAGGGATCAGTTCAGAGGTCACAGTCGTGCACTAGACCAAATAATGAGCTTGTGACCCACCAGTGTCCAAGGCACTGGCAGCTGTTAATAAAGATCTTGCCTTGGTATTTGTGGATTAGCTAATGAGAAAAATGTGTGTACCTTTTGTACCGTAGAAATAGCATACAGAATGGGAGGAAAATGTTACTGTAAGATTGAACTCCTGTCACATATTCACTTTGGGCTTAGTATTCTGTGAACAATTTGGTTTTTTAACATGTAACTAGGAGTTTTAGATTTAGATGCTAGAGTTAATATCTTAATTTTGATTCTATTTATGTTGTCCCCAATGGTCAGTAAATTATTTAAAATATATTTATTTCAAAACTGTTAATTTTCTGCTTTTATATTTCTATTGGGTTTTTTTCCCTAGGAAGTTTGTGTTCACATTTCTTCCAAACTGTTTTTTCTTAGTCAGAATGTAATTGTCCATACGTGTTAAAACACAAAAATTTGTTGTGATGGATGAATTTAATGCTGGTTAAGGTAGTTATTAGTTCAAACCGCATATAATTACTAAATTTTCTTTAACTGTAATTAAAAACCATATGGCAACAATTAATTAACTTTCTCCTTTGCTATTTTGTTGCAAAAATATTGCTGGCAGCTTTCCTTCTTGTCACCTCATAACAAAATAGTAAAACAAACTGCTACATCAGTTTTGCAGAATAAATTATAACAAGATTATCAGTGTGTGTAGGCCTCTAAAATCTTTGCTAAAAAAACATGTTGAACACTTACAGCATAAATAATGGGAAATGCCAGTTACAGAAGTAATTTCCTTGATTCTACTTTTCCACCGCTTTAATAAATTCAAGTCTAGATAGAAAATAGCACTTCACTAAAAAGTTACAAAAATTACTGCAATTTTGTATTTGAAGTTTTAATAGATTTAAACCTTTTAGAGATTTAAAATGTGCATATAGATATTTAAAATTGGAGTTGAATATATTAATGAAATTTTGTGTGGCTCCTTAGGTATTTTACTGTGACCTGTAAAACTACATCTGAAAGACATTATCTGAAGGATAGGTTTAGAGACTGAGGCTCAGTCCTCAGCTGTTTTAAAGTTTAAATGTGGATTTGATTTGGAAGGGAATTTTTCCCCAGACTACATCAAAGAATAACATTCTTTTGTCAACTTCTTTTGCACAGAATGTCACCAGCTGTGAGTTCAGATTGATAATCAAATACTGATTTGAAACATATGAAGTCATCTACACACAAATGAAAACAGAACATAAATGACAATGACTTTTTTTTCCCCATTTCAGACAAGAACTAATAGCAGAACTGGACCAGGATGAAAAAGACCAGCAAAATACATCCCGTCTGGTACAAGAACATAAAAAGCTGTTAGATGAAAACAAAAGTCTCTCAACATACTATCAGCAATGCAAAAAACAATTAGAGGTCATCAGAAATCAGCAACAGAAGCGGCCAGGGACATCATGATTTCCTGGGACCTTTCGAATGAAAAATATGCACAGAAAAGACTGATTTTTTTTTATTATTATTATTATCCCTTATTATGACAACTCATGAGTGTTAGCTTCTTGGTGTGATCTGTATGTGTCTGCTACACTTAACATCATTTAATTTTCTTTTTCCTAGGTGAAATCCAGTTCAACAGGTTAATTGAATAGAGTGAAAAAACAGTGACTTGAATTAACCAATAGCCCTCAATTTAAAGCAAGAAGAGTGGCTGTTTGCATGCTCCTTGTGTGAAGGCTAGCCTAACAAGTGTTGAGGAGGCTGCTAAATTGTGAGAACTTATTTTTAGTTTTTGGTGTTGCCTCAGTAAGAGCAAAAAAGAAAAGACTTTCCTGTTTAAGAATGGTTTTGTTCCAGTGTCTCATCTCAAACTATTATTATGATGATTATTTTCATAATAAACTGAAACATGCAGCAAGCTGCAGAGGTGATGTTGGCTGATCAGAGTAATTCATGATGCATTAGTGGTGCCTTTTACCTGTAGACAGTGTATTTTTCCACATGCCAAATGGTAGGCAAGCTGATGCCAGCATTCTCAGTTCAGTGCTTGATAGCCCTGCATTTTGACTAATATATTTCTTGTAATCTTGCATTCATAAAATATTTGAAGTAAAAGGCTGTATTTTGTTTACTTTCTTGGGGTGAATGACATGCAGTTTTATTTAAATACGGGCCAAAAGTTAGGAAGGTGATCACTTTACACAATACACACTTTACACTTTATACATGGGACAGAATTGGTCCCTTGTGGAAAAGAGATATCGTCAAAAATATGTAAAAGTGTGTTTCAAACTTTTAAAACTTTTGTCCCTGTAGAATCTTTGAAAGAAAATTCAGAAAGAAAATTAATACACTACTTGAAATACTTGCTCCCTCTATGTTTTTGCTCCGTTATTGATTTTGTTTCAGGAGGTTTTTTTTCTTAAAGTTATTTGATGAAAAGCATTTACCATAAATGTAAATAAGTTTGTTTTAGATAGAGTGGGGAAAGAGTGTGGGGAAATTACTTTATTTTAAATAGCAAATTATAAAATCGAGTTGAGTATTCGAATAGTGGAAACTATTAAGAAAATGAGGGAAATAGCTTAGATCTCCATCAGGAATCTCAGTTATTCCACTCATTTGAACATAGCTCAGAGGAAGCTCATTACAGACTGCCTGCTGCCTTTGTGACTGAAGAATTGCATTTAATGAGGTGGAGTGGAATATGTAATGCTCAGTGTTGATATTTACCATTATTACATAGGAGAAAATAATTACTTGTTTACATAGAAGATTGATTATTTGGATTATGAATTAACTTTTAACTGGTACAAAAATGAGACACTTCTATATACAATGCTAAATTACTCATATACATATATAAGTTCTTGATGTTCTCAGTTACAGGCAGGGTTTTAATAACACTTGTTTGCAAAATTAAAATAGGAAATTGAAGTTTAGCTGCTGAGCCCTATAAATAACAGAGAAGTAATCTGAAATTCAAAGTACACTTATTTCAAATGAATAGTTACTCATATCCATGAGCAGAACTTGGAAAAACCTTAAGGGGAAAAAAACCTCATACTGTTTTCTTTTTCTCGTCCTGCCTACTTGATACAAACCATTACTACAGTTGTGCTTATCTGTGAACAGCCAAGAGGACGAACAACTTACTGGACATCCTGTCTTGAAAATAAATCTATTGTTGGCAAAGCTTTGGGAGTTAGAAACCTTTCCCTCATTTTATTTAAATAAAGGAAGGGTTCTCATTCCCAAAACCTTAACAGATAATTTGATTAGTTAGCTGAAACTGATATTGGGATCAACTTAAGGGCACACATATTTATAGCAAAATGTAATTGAGGGAGAAAATAACTCTAGTATTAGGAATAGCACAAGTTATCCAAAGCATTGCTGTTCACATACATCTGTCTATCTACCAAAATGGAGACACTCAGTGATCAGCAGCTTACTTAACATATGCTGAAGCATTAAGTAGAGCAGCATAAATACTGATGCTCAACTTCAGAGGCATTGATAGTTACATATATAAAATCATTTCTCAGGACAGTTTTTACATTTTTGCTGTGTAGTAAAAGAGATATGCTTAAGATCAATCTGTTGTATGTGAAAAGTCACTTTATGGCAAGGTTTGAATAATCGAAGTGAATGCAGTGAAAAATTAATGGTACATAATACAAAAAATTGTTAATGATTTTCCAGGGTTTACATCAAAAAGGGTCTCAGATTATAAAATAAGTGCTGTGCTACCATGCATTGTTGGCTTCAATCAATAGTTTGGTTTTATCACTTAATTTTCAAAAGAAATTTGGAGTTTGACTTTTTGCCTTCAAATTCTCCTTTTCTTAATTTTACTAAAAATTTCAAAAATACTTGCCCAGATTTCTCACTGAGGTTTTCCATATGAAAAAATTTGTTTATCATAAAAAAAACTCTAAGGGTAAAACACGGCAGCTTGGGCTAAGAAGAGTTTTAACAGTTTAACTTTCAGTGACCTTTATTGTTTTCATAAGGCTCTTGTTTTAAAGTTGTTTACAAATGTGCTTTTATTCTTCTGTTAAACTATTTGGTCTGTTCAGGAACTTTTTTCATGTACTCTTCTGTTCAGTTAAAGCTGTTCCTCTAATAATGGAGGTGAAACATCTAGTTCGGGCTGGGCACTGCCTTCTCAGAAAAGGTAACAGGCTCTGCTTTTTGTTACAGTCTGTGTTCTGTAAGATATTTTGTAATTGAAGTATGCTTCTGTATACTATGCAGTTCTTCCAAAAATGCTTTTTTAGGCTTTTTGGTTTGTTATTTTTTCTGATGAGGAGTTGAAGATTGTAATTCAAAACTTGTACATAAAATGGTGAATGATTTCATATGATTCAGGAATGAGCAGTGTGGCTTTCTGTTACAGGGTTTAACTGCTTTGTCAGGAGTCTAATTAATAAAAGCTGAGAGACTTCCACAAACATGTAGTAATGCCCCAACACTTGCCAGAGCATCCGTGATCTCTCATGGAATCCCACACTGGGTGGAAGATAATCATCCTGCAGTTGTTCCCACTGCTGAAAAAAATTCTTTTGCTATGAGCTTGTTCCTTCCTGTATGCAGAACTAGGGTGTAGGATGAATAGTCTTACTCATAACTGAGTATAAAGATATTTTAAGAATGCCACATTTACCTTGTGGATGTAATGCAAAGAGATAAGTGTTTGTCTTCTGTTGTTAAGGTCAGAAAAATTCCATTCCCTGTAACTTACCTGTTTTGTTCATAATGGATGTTACAGTTTGAGAGGTTCCATTGCCATACCAGAGACAGAGATAACCCCCAAAAGTGTCTCATTGCCTGTGAAGATCACAAAATTGTGCTTCAGATCTGTTCTGAACAGCTTGATTTCAGGTGCCCTGCTGTAACTTGCCAGGAAAGTTTGAAAAAACAAGGGGAAAGAAAAAAGGTGTGGCACACCCAACCCCTCAGAATAAAGATATCCCTGGTGAGCTGGTTGGCAAGGAGGATGTTAGAAAAGCAAACCTGTGTAGATATATATTCAAGTATAAACACGGGGTTACCTGTTTGTGTGTTCTTACCTACCTGAAAGGGGATGCAGCCAGATGGGGGTCAGCCTCTGCTCACAGGCAACCACCAACAAGAGAGGACACAGCCTTGAGATATGCCAGGGGAGATTGAGGTTGGACATTAGGAGGAACTTTTTCACAGAAGGAGTGATTAGACTTTGGAATGGGCTGCCCAGGGAGGTGGCAGAGTCACTGTCCCTGAAGATGCCTAAGGAAAGGCTGAAGGTGGCACTTGGTGCCATGGTCTGGTTGACGTGGTGGTTTCAGTCATAGGTTGGACTTGATGATCTCAGAGGTCTTTTCCAACCTCATTGATTCTGTGATTCTGTAGACAGCTGCATATATCAAATCAGAATTGATAGATATCTCTTTATTTTTCCAAAATTAGAGCTTTCTTTAGTTTTTATTTATTTTGGTAATGTCACTAGATTGGTGATATTCTATGCCTGTAAAGATCATGTTCTTTAGAGGCAGATAAATAGAGGTGTGAGAGTGCATCATTTATTTTCTGTGCCAGTGTAGCAGTTTCCTGCTTCTTGCAGGGGCAATTCACATCTTCCACTAAACTTGGAGAGGTTTGCTGCAAATGTTTTGACTTTGAACCTACATCTGTCTGGTCATGGAGCAGTACTTAATGAAAGGGCAAATAGGAATTTAGACTAAGTAGTTTTCATTTTTAATTATTAATAAAATACTGTCTTAAAATACTTGTAGCACTACTAATCCTAGGGCTTTAGCCTAAACAAGCATTAATGAAGAAAAAATTTTTGTTCATAGCTGTGTGCTTTACACTAAGTAGCTAAAAATTTGAGATAGTCCAAAGGATACAATAGGCTTGTGTGTGCATAATACCACATAGTTTGTCAGTAGTCCCCTTCTAACTGGAATAAAGACAGCCATGCACTTGGGAAACATTTCTTTTTACAAGTGGATAGAGAGGAGCACATAGACTCACAGAATCATTAAGGTTGGAAAAGACATGGTGAACAACAAGCTGTCTGTGAGCCAGCAATGCCCTTGTGGCCAAGAAGGCGCATGGTGTTGGAAAAAGCATTGCAGGTTTATGGAAGTGATTCTTCCTCTGTGCTCAGTCCTGGTGAGCTGCTGTGTCCAGTTCTGGGCTCCTAGTACAGAAGAGACATGGAGCTACTGGAGCAGGTCCAGTGGAGGGCAGTGAAGATGATGGTGGGACTGGAGCATCTCTCTCATGAGGGAAGGCTGAGGTAGGTGGGCCTATTTAGCCTGGAGAAAAGGTGACAGAATGGATCTCATCAATGTGTATTGCTATCTGAAGGAGGTTGACAAGAGAGTGTTTCCAGCCTCTTCTTGGTGGTGCCAAGCAATAAGATGAGAGGCAATGCACAGAAACTGATGCACAGGAATTTCCACCTGAACATGAGGAAGAACTTTACTGTGTGGCTGACTGAGCACTGGAACAGACTGCCCAGGGAGAGTGTGGAGTCTCCTTCACTGGAGGTATTCAAAAGATGTTTGAATACAATAATGAGTAGCATGATCTAGAAAACCTTTGGAGCCTGGACCAGATGATCCACTGTCATCCCTTCCAACCTTACACATTCTGTGAATCAGTTAACAGTGATGTGCAGCCTGGTGGAAATGCACTGGTCTTCCCTTTGCCTGGTCATGCTTTCCCCCCCAGTGATACTGAACAGGAACAGCAATGGACCAGCTGCACACAGACTGCTCTCCTGTGGTAATGGGGCAAAAGACCAAGTGGTGACTTGCATTCATATGGGTTTAACATGTGCTGTGGAACAAAATCTTAGTTTATACCAGAAAATTAGAAAAAAATTCCTATCTGTAGGCAGCTTGGAGATTATATAATCTTTACATTTTTTTCCGCTCAGAGGTTGCTGAGGCACTGGAGCAGGTTGCCCAGAGAAGTTGTGGATGCCCCATTCCCGGCAGTGCTCAATGTCAGGCTGGATGGAGCTCTGAGATCCTAGTCTAGTGAAGAGTGTCCCTGCCCATGTCAAGGGGGTTGCAACTTCATGATCTTTAAAGCCCCTTCCAACCCAAACCATTCTATGATGAGGTGGATATGTGAAGGGCTCTGCCTGGGTCTGTTCCCCTTCTTTCTCATTAAGAGTAGCAGTGTGGATGTCACAGCTGTGGCTGCCTTTGAGTGATGTGCAAAGCCACATGACTGAGCTGGTAGCTCCTGCAGTGTGGAAAGAGGGGTGGCCAAAAAGCTGCTTAAGAAATGGAGCTCAATCAGCTTTGCTACTGTATCTATACAGTAGATGCTTTAGACTACTCAGACTCCTTCCAAAACCAGGCAAAGTTACAAAGATTAGACTAAAAGAGAGAGTAAATCATCCTATCATGTGAGGATATACATATTTGCAAAGCTACCGCGTGTGAATCAGATTCTTATTCACATTTCTTAGATCATCTTCATCATTAGCGAATTCCTGGCACAGCCAGGAATTGTTCATGAGGTAGGAGGTGTAGATAATTCAGCTCATCCTCTGAGGGCTGTCTGGGGCCTGTGGGGCTGTTGGGAGCAAACTGTCAAGGGTGTGCTTAAATGGGACCTCAGAAGAGTCTGCACCAGGAGCCCCTTTGGTCAGTGCTGCTGTGCTTTGCACCAGAGCACAGTGCCATGGCTGAGGTTACAGGGCTGGTGGTGAGAGCAGGGCTGCTGCTTTTCATCAGTAACCTTTAGCCACCCCTCTGGGTGTCCTTGGGTGCTGGCAGACACCAAGGCTGCTGTGAAGTGTGAGATTTAGGGTAATAGCTGTATGCTTATCAAAAACCCTCGTTCCAAAGAGATGGCTAAGGAGGGATTTTGTGTATTTGTTTTGGGTTAGAAAAAAAAATTGGGGTGAGGGTCACTGAGAGCACTGTATCCCACACCTCTGGATCAGGGAAGTACACCTGTAGCCTTGGTACAAGCCCTTCTCTGAGTGTGCTACCAAAAGAACCATGTGGTGAAACAAGTGGTAAAGGCTTTCATGGCTGCTTCCCTGAGGGCTCTGAGTTCTCAAACCTGGATGGAAGAAGAGGAAAAAAAAGGAAAAGCCATAACAACACAGCTAGGGAGATGAATGTGGCTGGTTTATTAATAATTTTGCATATTATGCCATGATCTCCCTAAAAAGAGCTAGAGGTGGAACTGAGTTTCCAGTCTCAGCTGCTTTAATTCAGTGGTTTTAGGACCAAGTAATCTGCACCTCCTGGATAAACCTCAGCCTCCACCTGGCCTTCAGAGCTGTATTTGCTCCTCTGTAAAGCAGAAGTTTTTATCTAAATATTCCTGGAGCAGACATCAGGTAAAGATATCTCTTTAATAAAATCCTATTGTGGCAAATCACAAAAGGTGCAGTGATGAACATTAAGAATCTAACTTGGGTTTAATCATCTGAAAACTCAGATTTTGGTGATTTTTCTTTTTCTTCCCTGGTGCCCAGTCCCAGAGTGAGAAAAGATGCAAATATAACCAATTGCACACAGCTTTTCTGTACTGTATCCAGCTTCTACAAGTTTAGTTTCTGTCAGTGAGGTTCAGTGAGGGGTCTGCAGCACAAGTCCCGTGAGGAGCAGCTGAGGGAGCTGTGGGTGCTTAGCCTGAAGAAAAGGAGGCTCATGGGGAACCTTGTCACTCTCTACAGCTCCCTGAAAAGGAAGGTGTAGCCAGGTGGGGTTCAGCCTCTTCTTACAAGTAATAAGAGAAAATGCCCTCCAGTTTTGCTGGGGGAGGTTTAGATTGAAAATTTCTTCACCGGAAGGGCTGTCAAGTGTTGAACAGGCTGCCCAGAAAAGTGGCTGGGTCCCCATCTCTGGGGTGTTTAAAAGCTGTGTAGATGTGGCACTTAGGGATGTGGTTTGATGTTGGGCTTTGCAGTGCTGTGTTAGTGGTTGGTCTTGATCTTTGAGGTCTTTTCCAATTTAAATGATTCCATGATTCTGTGATTCTATGTACAGTTTAGACTGTTGCTAAGGAAAGTAGCAAAATATAAATTTAAAGATGATTCTACTGAGGTTTAGCCCTTACTTGATTTATTTGGGGGCAGATTTCACAAGTGAGTGATTTTCAGAATATCTTTATCAGGTAGAGCACCAGTCTCATGGCTGGTGTTGATATTGCAAGTTTTTAACCAGCACTGTGGCTTCCCAGGCCTGAACAGTTACTTCTAGTCTGGACATTGAAATTATCTGCTGGGAAAAATCAGAACTTTGGGATCATAGAGAATAAACCTACTTAGTTCATTTCTGAAATCAAGCAAAAATCTGAAATCTCCAAAATTGACAAGAAAAATGGAAGAAAATACCAATGAGGAAAATGAATTTGCAGTCATTTTGGCATGTTCATCCAGATGTCTAAAACTGGCTGGCAAGGAAGAAAATCACATATTACCCTCACACCTGCACAGAAAGATGGTGTTGCAAAACATTTGCTTTTGTCCTGCTCTTTCAGTTGGTCTGAGATATTGTTACTCTCCCAGAGAACCAGGGCTGGCCAAGACCCTTTCACTGTTGTCACAGGAGGATGGTGCTGTCTCTAGTCAGTATGTGGCTAGTCTTCCCATACCAACCACTTTCTCAGAGCTCAGCCTTGCAACAGGTAGCTGGAGGGCTGCTAGAAGTATTCACAAAGATACTTCCACTTGCTTCAGGCAAGGGAGACACGGATTCCCCCATGGTAAATCAAGCTGTGAGGCTAATTCAGAGTCCTGAAATGGATGGTGCAGAAAATAACTCTCTCTGCCTTACAAGTGAGGCTACACAGGTGCATACAGGAGAGATTACTCTCAGATGCCTTTAGCATTTGTGAATACCTCAAGAACTCATCAGCATCTGCCCGTGAGGAAAATCAGAGATTATACCTGCCCTCATTTTGACCCATCTGTTGTGTTTCTGTTGCTGAACATTATTTTGGACTTTAAGATCTTTTAATAGCCAAATATATACTTGAATAACACTTCTCGTAGTATGAGTGCATAGCATAGCTTGCCCTGTTATTTGAACCAAGGCTAATGTTTATGTATAATAGCCATTTTTATGTAATTATCCCTAGAATTAGCATTACCAAGAGCAGCACAGGCCATGTTCATCCTTTGTGTGTCTGCAGGCAGGCTGCAGGAGGACCTGTGACACAAGGAGAAGTCTGAGATTCACCACAACACCTCACCTCAAAGAGCAGCAGGGTTGTTAACTCGTGGCACTGATTTTGCAAGGTTTGTGCCTACAATCCCAGCTAACGTCACTAATTCACTCTGTGGTTGCCACTCAGCAGACAAATTAATGGTGTGAGTCATTGTCAACTCCTACTAAATAAACCAGTGAACTAGAGATGAAAGGCTCTGTATCCAAGTTGTTTTCATTAATTGCACTGTGGGGCAAGGGTAGATTTAATTTCAAGGACGGGAATATTAACCTCAATTCCTTTTCCTTAATTGAGTGTGGAGAAACAAGAGGCGTAAGCAAGGAAAGCGGAGAACAAGGACATGGGTCATTAGCACTGTCATCTGGTCTCACAGGCAGCAGTGCCTTGTAAAAAATGTCATTGCAACAAGCAGGAGGCAAAAGCTTGTTTGGAAATGCACAGAGCATAAGTAATAGGGAAATTTACATTGGTGATTGAATTTTCAGCAGTATTTAGATGTACAAGTCTCAGCACAGGCTTATGACGATAAACTCATAACTGGAGCCCATCTTGCAATAATTCCTAGGGTAAAAAACCAACAAAATCCTGCAGAACCCTCTCCATGGCTGATGATGGCTCCATGGGAAGCCTTTAAGGAAAAAGATGAGGTCATTAGGCCTATTTTATTACTGATATATAGCACTTGCAGAGCATTTCTCACCTGAAGGCTTCAAATCACTTTCCAAAATGCATGATTACAGGAAAATAGAGGCCCAAGGGAGCACAGCTGACCTTCCAGAAAGGAATAAGAATTTTGGAGTAAGTTTCATGTTTCCTGCCTATTCTTCCATTAATGTATGTGGGGGGCTCCAGTGATTCTGTCACTGAATAATTATCAGTTAAGCAGCAGAGTTCAGCTGGATCTAGCTAAGCCAGGTCCAAGAAACATCCTTTTAGCTAGTGAGGACTTGGTACATTTTTAATTTCTCAGCTGTCTGAGTTGATTAAGCTGATGCAAATGGAAATAAACCAATTACATACCAGGTCAGCTCTTGTTGTGAAAGTGGGATGGCAGTAAATGAGTGAATGAATGGGTACATATTTTGGGTATGCATAGCAGGGTGGGTGATGAAACTACATCTTATTATGAGATAAGGTGTCTCCTACATATAAAAGGCTTTAATAAAAGCCCATGAATTTTGGGCTTGCTGCAAACTAGCTGACTGTGCCTAATCTTGTTCAGGATCATAACTGTTAAAGAAATAAAAACCCTAAGAGACAACTTTTTGGTAATGCCTCAAAGAACTTTATAGTTCAAGGAGAGAGTAAAATATTCTAAACCAAACACATTATTACTTGTTAAAAATTCTGCAAAATAATTTTAAAATTAAGGTATCATTTTTTGTTGATGGAAGAGGTTAACAGAGATCTATTTACATTATACACTTCATGATGTTTGTTGGTACAAGTGACTGTGCTTAATTACATTTAAATGCTGTGCAGTTAGCAAAGAATGTGCCAAAAGCTGTATCTCCACATGCAGTGCTCATAGGAAGAAACAATTTCTCACCAACCTCAAATCCTACCTTCTCTGCTATTTAGAACACAGGAAACATAATACCATCTTTCTTTTATGAATCTAGCAGTGATTGCAAAGCTGTAAATAAAAATACAATTCTTTCTTGTGATGCCTGTGAGTGAGCAAATAGAATTAAATAAATAAATGTTTCCCTTCCATCTGCAGAAAACCTTTAGGGCTCTATGGAAGAGTAAATTGTGGGAGTCTCTTGACTTAGCTCAGTTACACTTGGCTCCCTGGAGGCCCATCATTTTGAAAGCACCGTGGCCTACTTGGCTTGAGAAACCAGGTCAAGCTCCCTTTACTTGGAAAAAAGTAAAAATAAAATATTAATGCTATTGTGGGGGAAGGGTAGATATAAGTCTAATTGTGTCAGGAACTCACGTTTTAAAAAAGGAACATTACAGCACACCACAACAACTATGCTATGGCAAAACGTCTAAATATGGATAACATTCAAACTAGACTAGTGAAGAGATATTTACTTTTATTTTCAGAACATCAGTCTCAAAACAACCAAGACATGATGTTAACAGCTCACTGATCTACACAAAATGTCTGCTGAGGGTGGGATAATACAGAAAGACATAAAATCATCTCAGTCTAAATTTCAGCTAATCATACATAGAAAACACATATTGACAAGCATTCTATCTAATCTTATAAAACACATGTAATAGTAGCTAAAACAAAGACTAGTTTATAAGAGACAAAGAACAGAGTTCTATTCATGCTAACCTTCTAAAGATATACATTAAATAACTTTGTTGCCATCTTAAAGCCAATTCTACAGAGGCCTATTGTTATTTGTCAGGTCTACTGCTTGGGAAACTTTTCTGCTTGCATGGGAAACTTTTCTACTCTTTCTGCAATGCTAACAGAACTCCAGTCTAAGGCCTACATACTTTTTTTAACCATTTCCTAGAAATCCTCTAACTTTATGGATTCCAACATTTCCCCCTCTCTGTTTGATTCAGAAGCTTTTATTTTTTTGTCGCTTGCTACTTGCGTTTCATAGCTCTATTGCAAAATTTTTGCTTATTATTTGTTAGAGACTTATTTGCACTAGACTGAAGCATTGCTATATTATGGCACAGCAACTTAATGCTGTGAAGACTTAATTTCTGAAAGAGATATGATTCACGTTTGGCAACAGTCACAAGTCATCGTTCGAAAAACTCGGGTCGATTTTAAGGCTTTAATTTAAAACCTTCGTTCATGTTAATACTTTCATTTACTGCTTTCGTGAGATTTCGTACACTCTCTGTGCTTCTACTTCTTAACTCTCTTGCTTGTATGACAAAAACTTCTCGGATTGTTTTGTTCATCATTCGCTGAACACAACAGAGTATACAAGGTACTACTATCAATATCAGTATTAGAACACCTAATACGTAAAGACTTATTTTGCAAAGTTGCTTTAGCCAAGGTGCAAAACTCTAATTTTGAAACAAATCATCTAGCTAGGAACTTCTATCTTCTTTAATTTGGGCTGTCAGATCTTTTAATTTTTGAATGCTTTTGTGAATGGATTCAGAATGATCAGACAAATTCATACAACACAATCTTTTAAATTCTTCACAACTGTGTTTTTGTGCTAGTAAAAGAAAATCAGTGGCTGCTCTGTTTTGAAGAGTAGCATGTCTAATACTATCAACATCGGTCAACATATCACTGATTGCGGAGGATGTGGCATTAGCTTGTTTGCTCAGCTAACATCTAATTCGATCTAATTGTCTCAATGCCACTGCTGAAGTTAATTGGGGTAAAAATATACTTGCTGAAACTTTTTTGGCGGCATTCCAAGGCATAAAATCACTCTGACAGTTCTCATCATAATGAGGAACAGCTCTCGCTCTCTTTTGGTTTTTTTTCATCACTGCTTTGGCAGTGGGGGCAATTATGGTGAGCATACCAATGCTACAAGGGCTACTTTCAAGGTGAGCTGGAATGCCTTGCCAAGCTCTGTCTCTGCAAATGAACTAATACTCTTTCGGCAATTGCCGTGGATATTGATCTGTCTCTGGAAACACATCTCAACTGTTTGAAACATTACACTAAAAACTCAAATTTTTATATGCAAAATAATGAGGAGTAACACTGTACTTTGGGGGATCACTTTTTCGCTAGGTACGAGTCATGAAAGTAAAACAAAAATCTATGGTCAAAGAATCAAGGATTTCTAATTCTTGAGGTTCAGATGCTGCTCTGAGAAGTTTTTTGGATTAAATGTTGTAATTGAAGGAAGGACTGTTTCTATTGTCAGTTTCACCTGGTTTACTATTGGATTGTTTTTTGACCAAAGGCAACTCTTTTACTGGCACACCAACTAAACAGGTTGAAAAAGGCTTTTCTGCTTCTAAATTAGACAGACATATAGTATCTGATCTGGTAGCCTTGGCTAAGGTCACCCAAACATTCGTTTTCAGTTGATCTACAGGCAAATCTGCACGACAAAAAAACAATTAAAATCAAGCAAAACAAGTATACTATTTGAATTTGCCCCATCTCTTTCAGGAACTAAGTTTTTGCAGAATTCTTTCTACACAAAAACAATAACCTAAGTTTTTACCAAAAATTAGCTTTGTTAAACAAACATTCAGCATTCAATTAGCATACTAATAAATAACATTGGCACAAAATCAGAGTTCACGGGTTCTACTGATGCACAAGGACGTCAGGCACAAGAGGCGTCAGGCGAGATCCGGGATCCTTCGATTTGGTTCACGTCTGCGTACTTGCTTCCTCGGTTCTGGGCTCGACAACAGGTTCTGAAGTGCGATACGGTTTGACGTTTTTGGCAGGAACCTACTTAATTCTAGCACCTGTGGAGACAGAAGCATACCCTTTGCTCCACATTATTAATTGGAACGGACTTTCTATCTGTCCAGAGTCAGGGTTTCTAATTAGAACAGGTGGATGTTCTTTCAGTTTTTCCTGTGTGTTATTTGAAAAGTGCCTAAAGATCCTTGTTAACACTTGGGTCTCTGTGGCTGGGACATCCACGATTTTTCTTTTTTTTTTTCTTCTATTCTACATCTTCGGACGGGGTTATCCTCACACGGCAGGCACCAGTTATTGCGGGGGAAGGGTAGATATAAGTCTAATTGTGTCAGGAACTCACGTTTTAAAAAAGGAACTCACTATGCTGTGGCAAAATGTCTAAATATGAATAACATTTGAACTAGACTAGTGAAGAGATATTTACTTTTATTTTCAGAACATCAGTCTCAAAACAACCAAGACATGATGTTAACAGCTCACTGATCTACACAAAATGTCTGCTGAGGGTGGGATAATACAGAAAGACATAAAATCATCTCAGTCTAAATTTCAGCTAATCATACATAGAAAACACATATTGACAAGCATTCTATCTAATCTTATAAAACACACGTAATAGTAGCTAAAACAAAGACTAGTTTATAAGAGACAAAGAACAGAGTTCTATTCATGCTAACCTTCTAAAGATATACATTAAATAACTTTGTTGCCATCTTAAAGCCAATTCTACAGAAATAGTAGAAACTTTTCTACTATTTCTGCAATACTAACAGAACTCCAGTCTAAAACCTACATACTTTTTTTAACCATTTCCTAAAAACCCTCTAACTTTATAAATTCCAACATAATGCCAGCGTTTCTTGCAGTAATCCAAAGCACACACCAGAATCCAGCACACCACAGAATGGCACTGTTCTGTGCTTACTCTCAGCGTATCATTGCTGTGTTAGTGAAGATCTGATTTATCATCTCTTGCCAGGAGAGTTGACCTCTCCTGGAGAACCTCTTAGAGTCCTGCAGAAATTTCTGTGCGTGCTCATCTTGGGGCTCTGTTACCCATCCTGGCCAGAGAGCCAGCCAAGGCCAATGTCTGTCCGGAGGAACTGCCCACAGCCTGTGCCACCTATACCCTACACTGTGATTGAAAGGATCAGTCAGTGTTTTGATCAATGTCTTCTTTGTGCCCAGCTCTGGTTTCTTTTTTCTCCATATTCTTCTGTCATTGAAGCTTAGCTGAGTACAGAGGCCTTAGGTCACACTCTACCTGTAATCTTTATTGTAAGACTGGATATGGGCACACATGAGTTTTAAACTACCTAATCATTGAACTTATTTGCCAAAACATAGAGATAAATATATCATAGACACACATAAGCCTTTCAATTCAGGCAAAGTGGAAAAGAAAAATGTGCTATTCCTTTTTAATTGAGCACACTAGTACACAAAAGCAGTATTTTTTCACTATGTAAGTGATCATAAGTGCAAGTGGTTTTTCTGCAAAATTCTTTGGTGTCAGCTTTGCAGTAGCCAAGACAGAGCATTTACGCTGGGTCTGCAAGAAACTGCAATAAATTTGAAAAAATTAATTAGCCAATACTGAGACTGCCAGCAGGGGCTGAATTACATCATGCTATAACCTGGATTTCCTGGAGGTGAGAGACTTCTGCAGAAGGAGAGCTGAGCAGCAGGACAAAACCCCTTTTTCTGAGCTATGCTGCTCACAGAGCCCTTCAAACCATGGCATTCTGCTCTGTAACAGTGATGAAACCCTGAGAAATGACCTGGGGACAGAGAAATTGTGCCAAATAGCCCTCATAATCTCTTTTGTGCAAGGCAACTTTTCCCTTGCATTAACATGCCAGAGCACTGACGACTTCATATTTACTAGGACTTTTTGTCTTTCCATTTCCCAAAGAGCAGTGAATTTTGTACTACTGAAAACTGTGGTTATGCAAAAACAGGGCCTTTTTTTCTCCCCCTTGCCCCCAGAGGAATATCACTGCTTCTGAAGAAGTGGCTTTGCTCTGCAAAGAGAACCCGGCAGGCTTGGTAACTTAAAAATTTGATTGCCAATGAGCAAGTCTTCAATTGTGTGCACATTTCATTTCAAGGCAGTGGCCTGGGAACATTCTCGAGCTAATTAAAATGCAGTAAGTAGTCAGCTGGTGGTGCCGAGAGCTGTTTTACCACTTGGAAATGGGAATTGCAGTGGTTTCCTCCTTATGGTCTGGAATTGTTGGGAAGGAACATCACATGGAGAGCCTAGTCAATGCACAAAGCATCTCTAATGGGTGCAAAATGGTTTGGGGTTTTTTTGTGTCTAAAATCAGACATTGTTAATAACGTAAGAACAAGGAAAATGTGCTCTTGGGGAGAGGCTGGGCTTTGCAGCTGCTACCAAGAGCCTACTTACAATCTAGGCTGATCTTGATTGTAGCTGGACAGGCTTGAATGCAAAAACAAGTTGGATTATAGCCATTAAGAAGCATTAATCTCAGAGGTATCTGAAATTAACCTGTATTTATTTTCATAAATACCTTTTGTGTTTCTTTTGATTTAGAAAATTCCACATTTAAACAAACTCAACCAAACCACAGCATAATACCTAAGGCCCAAAGATGAATCACTAGAGTAGCCTCAACCAGAGGATGCTTGCAATACTTGCAGCAGCTGGCAAAAAGCAGCAGGACAACTGCAGGGCTCTCCTGCTCCAAGCCCTGGTGTAAACCTCCATATCCACAGTGGCCACTTACCTTTAACCCTGAGAAGCTGAAAAAGCACTTGCTGGAGTCCAGCTTCTGTTTCAGCAGTGGGCAGGGCTCTTCAGAGGGAAGCAGTGGGATTTTTGTACCACTCTCATCCTTCTACCTGGCATAAAAGATGCAGATGAATCCCTTGGAGGTGAAGCATCTCTGCATTTAGCTACATGCTGCCTCTGACTACCTTTTCGCAGCACTGCAACCTTTTTAAACTTACCAGCGATTTACTGGAGTGTGACAGAGAGGAAAATGAGGTGTGTTTTTACATTTCCTTCTGCCAAATGAGAACACCGTCTCACAGTCACCTACAGAAACTGGAAGGGTGGAAAAGTGAATTTTCCTTTTCTCATTGCAATTTAAAGAAAGTATATGGAAACTGGTTTGGTGGATCTGCAATCTCTACCTTATTTAAAATTAAAATTGTCCATTGAATAAATTTCCATTTACTCTAGCAGAGCTCTGGTGATTTACATCAGTTAAGAATCAGCTCATCATTTCCTTTAAAGCTACTTATATCATTCTGTGGTTATGAGCACTCTACAGAGCATTTAGGCTGCCTTTTTAAAGAGTATAAACCCTTGGCAAGTTTCCACTTGCAAATACAAGTTTGAAGTGATATTTCACCATGAAAACATGGTTAATTTCCCTCTTCCAGGGAGGTTTAGTGCTATTTTACATAGAGTGATCTGTTTAATAACATGGAAATGTTCCATCCTGTTGGTCTCTGTGTCTGTGTTTGTTCTTTATATTATGTTCTAGAAAAAAGTATTATGACAAACCTTTTTTTTTAAACTCAGCATGTTAAACAAGGCTTTCCTGAAGTTCTGATGTAATATCAATTATTTAATAAGCATGGAGCTTACAACTTAGCTAAAGGTTATCATCTATAATAGATACATCTGCTTGTGTTTTCCTCAGTCATGCTTTTTGACCTTTTTGCTATACAAAAGAATAAACTGTTTCTGTGTCTGTACAAACCACGATGACACTGTGGTTTTCCCTCTAGAGTTTGCACTGCTCGTTTTACATGATTTTGAATTTAAAGAAAAAGAAAATTGCAGCAGCATGTTTATGCCACAAATTAAATACAAACACTGCTGTACTCTCTTGAACATTGTCGCTATGATGTAAAGGTTTAAATTAAAACCAGCTTTGCACACTGTCAGACTGCACCCCTATACTTTCCTCAGGACAATGTTCCTGTCAGAGCAATTCAGCTTTTCTAGCAAATGAGACCATTTCTAAGGAGATAACACTTTCTCAAAGAACTGAATGACTTAGGGATGTGAGATCCATGCTCAGCAGAGTGTTTGGCGCCCTGAAACCTACATTTCACTGAAGTGGATGGGACTGGCATTCCTAAAAGATCAAGTTGCTTTTGAAGATGAATGCCAGTTGGTCAAACCATTTTTATCTGGAGTAACAATCGCATAAAAAAATTCAGGTCTTTTGGCAAATGTATCAGCAAAAGCCAAGGCCTCATTATTATTATTACTTCTTCTGTGGTCATTGGTGGCCTTGGCCTCGAGGTGACACAGAGCACAGGAATTTGACACCTGACTCTCCAGATACAAGAGTGGGTATTGCTGAGAAGTAGCCCAGTGATCTCACAGCCAGGCACTGGGAATGGGCCCCAGTCACCAGCAGTGGCCAGAGGGATCCCCCAGTCTTCCAAGTACATGCATTTATTCTTTTTAAATGGCACAAAGACTCTTAAATCACTGAGTGTGTGTAAAACTTTTTGCCTGGTCATACCAGAATTACAATTTCAAAGACACATGGAGGAGTTGTATGGTTGTAACAACAATCCAGAGCTGATTCATTTTAGTACTTGGAGGTATTTTTATTCCCAACCCACCCCTCTTTCATAACATGAAAAGGAACCTCCCCACGGGGAAGAAAATTTCCTAACCTAGTGCTCAGTACTGTGGTATTTTGGAGTTAGAGTTTGCATGTGGTCAGCTGAGATGTTTCTCTGCTTTACTCCTAAAGGAAGATATAGCCAAGGCTTCATGGGAGAGCTCTCTCTGTTCCCTCCATGAACCTATACTGAAGCAGGTAGGTAGGCAACCTCTTATTTTTAAAGAAAGATCGTATAAACCAGAATGCCTGGAAGCACCTTAACTCTAGATGACTGGAAATCATTTTCTAAAGCCTCTTATTCACTAAGAATCATTTAATTCTTTGAAATCTAGTCCATTTTCAAGTAATTTTCTACAACAAATGGCACCAGCTCAATCTGTTCTTCACATTTTAGTAATTTAAAAGGACATAACTGAATTTTATTTTAATGGTAATTGCAAACTCATGCAGAAAATGTAAATGCATACTTTCCGATTAGCTTGCAGCACAAACCACAGCTTCTATTAATGTATTCCAATTTGTAATTCTTTGCACAGTATGAGATTTGAAAGCTGTGATTAAAATTAATTAGGTTAAGTAAAGTTTATCCCCCCTGAGCACTGCTATTTGAAGAAAGAAATAGTAAAACACTAGCTACATCTGGCACCACAGGAGGCTAAAGCATCACGAGGTGTAGCAGCATTGCTCGCTCAGAAGAGTTGCTTATGCTGCTTTTCTTGGTGAACCTTAAGCACAGTCCTTCCTCCTCTAAAAGCCAATTTGGAGCTGTTCAGTTACACTTTGCCTCTTTAAATGCTCTGGAGCTACAACATCTGTATGAGCATCTGACAAACCAATTTTTGTAGTACAGTTGTTGATGCTAATTTGCAAGTGGCCTGATCCCTGCCTAGCTAGGCATTATGGTGCTGCCCCACTGCCATGGGAAACAAGCCTCACAAATTCAAGATTCACAAATACAAGAAGCAGTAGAAATGTTGTCCTGAGGGAGGTCCCAAAGTTTCTACTTGCTGGTGTATTGTTCTTGGATGGGTTTTTGCCAAATCTTTTTTAAAGTGTTTTTCTCCAGAGAAGGAGTGTTTGGATAAAAAGGAGCATAAGTGTTGGGAACATGGAGCCTGCTGGGATGGAAAGAGCTTTTTGAAAGAAAAGACAGTCATACCTAATCCCCCCCATTCTGATTCAGAGACAAGTACACTGGTTGGAAACAGTCTGACTTTTCTGTGTACACCATTTTACACTCTGATTTTTGTCACTCCAGAAGCAGCAGCCAATACCTCAAAATCTGATCTTTTGCCATTCTCTGTTCCTTCAGAGGAACTCATTAACTAATTGAGCAATTCTTCATCAGGTGAAGCCTTTTGCAATCAGCATGTGTCACAGCCAAACTCCTGTATTACTTACTGGGTATTGAATGTGCTTGACCTAATAACCAGGGCTGTGCCAGAAGCAGGAAGGTATTTTTGGAGACTGATGCTGCTGGTGACTCAAGACGAAGCCTTCATGCCTCTCTGATGAAGACAGGCTGTTCCCATCAGGGGAAGGTAAGGGCACTGTGCCAGATGACAACTCCTGAAAATGTTTTGCCCTGCCAGCCAGTGCTCCCTTTGCCTTTTCTCCCAGATGGATCTCATTATAAGCTGTACCAGTGGAGCACTTCCAGCTCCTGTGAGCTGTGTTCCCATGCCTGGAGCCCCTCTGTGTTTGTGTGCTAAGCAGGATGCAGCTCAGAGATGCAGTCAGATGGGAGAGTGAGGAGTGACAGGAGATGCATCCCTGCAGAGGGAGAAGCATCATGGGCTTGGCCCACAGCACCCACCAGGCACCCCAGCAGAGAGCAGAGGGACACATTGGCACAGGGATGTCTCCCACGTTAAGTCAGTACAAAACTGGACAGAAATTTTACAAAAATTAAAACATTGAAATCTAAAGCCCACTCCAGGGCAGCAGTGAAGTCTGAGAGGAAGTTTTCACATAATTATCTCTGATTCTTCTATGGCATCTGATTAGGAAAGAAATGGAAATTAATTTTGCTGTTGCTACCCTTGTTCTAGTCCAATATTAAAAATGACAGCAATAACAAAAGTTGTGTCTTTCTCACCCAAACAACTTCACTCTCTCACATATTTCATTGCCTGCAGTCGGGCACTGTGCAGAGTATTCAGTCCTGGTGGAAGCCTAAGGCCAAGCTGCCACATGATGGAAAAGCCACCACAGGCTGGCACCCAAGGAAAAATTGCTTGTTTCTGTTACTTTGATGTGAGAGCTGAAAAAGAAGAAATGGGAAATCCCATCAAAATCAAAATGCATTACATTGCCTCCCAGACAGTCATTTCTGAGCAAGAATTTCTTACTCTCCATGGTGTTTCTGGGTTAGAAGGAAAGACCAGGGAACACACAGATGTGAAACCCTGGAGCTATGCAGCTGCCCAAGATGGTGCAAGCACTGCCTCTGGGGTTGTAAACAAAAGGGGCTGGAAAAGGAGACAACTTTGCAATACTGAGTAAAGCCACAGGCTCCACAAGGCGATTCATGGTTTCCCAGGCTCACAAGGAAGATCTGCAATCCCCAGGTCTATCATCCTTTCAACTCAGGCCAGGGAGTTACACCCAGTAATTTCTGGTGCAGGCCTGTAATTTACCTGAGCTATTGCTCTGTGCTTTAGCCAAAATGGCATGGGGAATGGAGGCAGTTATGAATTGTTAGCCTTGGCACGGCAGTAATTCTGTATGAGGAGACGTCAGGAGGCCATGGGGCCCATCAGATGTGGGATGGTGAGGCAGCTCAGGAGGGCTGCAGCTGACCAAGGTCTGCCATGTCCCCTTTGAAGGATGTCCATGGGCACTGAGAGGCTTGTTGCACCCTCCTGTCCTTGGGGCTGCTGTCACAGGCACAGAGCAGGTCTGAGTCTGGCATTCAGTCACCTGCAAGGAAGAGACCATACAAACACCAGAGGCTCCTTGATTTGCTAGGGCCAAAGTTCTGCTTTCAATTTTCATCCCACTCCTTTTAGCTGTCCCTTTATCCTCCTTTATCTCCTTTATCTCTCTCCTTGGCCCACCACTGATACCATGATGACTCTTCTCTTCCTGCCCTTCTGCTCCTTCCCCCCACTGTAGCTAACACAAGCTGAGCAGGTTGGGTTTGCTGGTTTGCTTCACAAGTCTGAAAGCAGGGGGAGGAAAAGGCATGGTCATTACAGACAAAGGAAATAAACAGGACATGACACTTACTCATGTCACCCACTGTGCTGCAGCACTGGCAGCACATAGGTAAGTGGGACTGGGAGCAATGCACCATGATGGATAACAATGGGAAAAGGAGAAGCATTGCACTTACATGGGACTTCAGCAGCTGTGAAAGATTCAGAGAAGTGTTAAAAGGTGAAAGCTAGCATGGTGAGAGGGGTGTCTGCTCCCTAGCCTTCATTCCCCTGTTCATTTTAGGGAGTATGAGAATGGCCAGTCTGAGCCAGTACAATGGTTTCCCAACTCTTTCTTCCTTTGATGGATGAAGCCTTTGATGAATGCTTAGAGAAACAGGGCACAGATGATGAGATCTTTCTTCTGGCAGCATGTCCCAGGCCCATGTGAGCAGCTTGTGCCTCCCTTGAGCTGGAGGTCGAAACATAAATCACCATGTTCCATGAACCTTCACAGCTGCTGAAGTACAAAATGAAACCAACTGCAAAGCGTCTGGAAACCAAGATCTTTCTATATGACACTTACTCTAGAGGGCTCCCTCTTGCTATGTACCTAGAGGAAGAAGGCATGTCATCAAGAATTAGGTAGAAAAGAGAGACTATTGTGAGAATAATTTTCCTGTTCCTCTGTAGGGCAGTATTGTTTTGACAGTTACATGTTTCCCATGAGGAGGATCCCTTCAATCACTCCCAGGGCAGAGCTGGCTTTACAAAGCTAGATCACGAGTTGCTGAGATGACCACTAACCTGCTGCCTTATCCAGTGCTCTTACATGGGCTTCTGCCGTGAGCGCTGCAAACATTTTGGGGAGTTGTTGGTTTGTTGGGTTTTTTTGCTTAATGCCAGGATGGTGTATTCTGGTGAAAAGCCCATCCTCCAGATAAGAGATCAGAAGGAAGGACTTGACCAACTGCTGTACAGTAGCAGCATAAACTCTCCCTGACCTGCATGATGTCATGGTCCCACAGTGCTGGGTTGGAGAGGTTCCTCTGCATGTAGGACTTTGCATAAGGAGAGGTTAATAGGTTTCTGCTGGCCTGGCAAAAATTCATAACAAATCTGCAATTCTGCTTCAAAGATCACCATAAACAATTCAGTGCTCTCATTAGTGTCTACACCCTGCAAATGTTTAAACCACAAGAAACCACAAACCGCAAGAAACCTGCGAACTGAATAAACAGCTGCTGTTCCAGAGTCCAGATCAAATTTACAATATTCTGCTAATAGACAGGCATTTGCATTGCAAAATCAGATTTCATATTGCCAATATCTGTGTCACAATTAAAGTATAGCTGAGCTTTTAGGTGTTGAAATGAATTCATGATAATATACCCAAGAAAATTATGGCTTCCATTAAAAAAAAAATGAAGCCGTAAAATGTCAAAAGATAAAGTGGCACAGGATGTGGATGTATTAACATCTCAGGTAAATGGGACTCATTAGCTACAATATTTCATACTTTACAATATAAGGTATGCACATAAGAAAAAGGTCCCTTGGGCTTTTGCAGCATATGAGCTCTCTGAGTCTTCCCCAGTGCTGTTGCCTGACTTGTTTTAACATTAACATTTATTGTGTGTAATTCTATCTGCCCTCACACTAAAGAAAACTCCCCCTTAGTGCTCTTGTCCTTGGACTTGCTTTTGTGGCTGCATACAGGGCAAGCAAAGCCATCGGGGGCACATCCACTCTCTGTGTCTGGCCAGTGGGGGATGCTTGGGGAACATGCCAGAAACAGAGCAGGTGTGAGGTGCTCCTCCTCTCACCTCACAGTCACCTGGGAATCTCTGAAGAGAGAATGAAGGGTCTCAATCTCTTTGGTGGGTGTTTCTGGTGTGAGTTTATCCCAGTGCTTCCCCTAATGTGTGGCACCTTTTTGGTAGGCATGTCAGGGAAGGGCAGGACTCATGGGGGGTGCACAGCCGTGCCAGTACAGCCCTTGTCTGCTGAGAGGAAAGGAGCAGAGAGCTGTTCACTGAGGAATTGTTTCATCTTCTGGCTGATGGGTGAGTCATTCATCATAACACCATTGATCAGGCTAATTACAGCTACCTTACTAAATAAAATGTGCCTGAGACTGCTTTTGGAGTCCAACACCCATCCTCTCACAGCACCTGGGTAACCTTGGCCAATTGTTGCTGTCTGCTAGGAATACTCCTGGAGTGTGCCTCAGCTCTGAGGAGAGAGCTCTAGTGTGTCAAGACCTTGCTAATTAACCATGCAGAGCATGGCCTGCCCCTGCTCAAGGCTCTGCTCCTTGGCCACTGGAGCTTTGCAGCAGAGGCACGGCTGCTGTGTCTGCCCTTCACAGGGAGAGGTTGGACTCCCCAGAATATCTGTGTTAGTCAAAGCTGTGCTCATGTAAAAGGAAGAGTGGGTCAAACAGGAGAGATGGCAGCTCACAGCAGAGCTCACTGGTTCTCTTAGCAAAACCTGCTGAGCTCTGAGAAAGGGACAGCAGGAGGTGCCACAGGGGAAGAGACAAGCTTGGGCCAAAGGAGGAGCTGAAATTCCTGGTGTAGGTCTCAGTGCAGGTGGAGAGACCAGCTAGTGCAAAGACAGATAAACCAGAATAGGGGCCTGCACTGGGGAAACTGGGAAAACTCAGCATAACCCTAATAGTTCTATTGGTGATGTCCACAGAACTGGAAAGAGACAAACACAGTTTGGGAGCAGGTTGAGAGAGGGGGTCAGGAAATGCCAGGAGCTGTGAGCAGTGAGGAGCTGGGGTGACAGGGGCAGGGAAGCTGGGTCAGGAGCAGGGAAGCTGTGTCAGGAGCAGGCTGCCCTGGAGGCAGAGCCAGCAGACAGCCAAGAGGAGGCAGGAGAGTGTCCCCTCCCTGTCAGGTGGCTGCAGATGGGGGGCAGGAGCAGGAGACAGGCAGCCAGGCCACAGGCATGGGCTCACACTGACGTCTCTTCCTTCCCTCTGTCTTGTGGGAAGACTTCTCCTACAAGATTAGTCTCTTGAGGGCATTTACTGGGTTGTTTTGTCAGCAGCCTGGCTGTAAGAGTCCTGCTAAGGGTGCTCACTAGCAGGAGAAGGCACAGCCCATCTCTCACCAAATGCCCTGACTCTGTCCCACTGAGGGAATGTGAGCAGGGGTGCAGCCAGAACCTGGCTCACATGTCCTTTAGCAAACCTGTCCCTGTGGATTTCCCTTTTCTGACACATTGAAAGTTCACATGAAATAGGAACTTGGATCTGAGCTGCCACCACCTTTCAGCAAGATGAACCACCCTAAATTTTTGTCTTTCTAGAGTTGTCCTCTGTAATTCTGAAATAAAGTGAAAATCTGAGTCAGGAACTTCACCTATTTTTTTTAAGGTGTTTTAACCCAACATTCACCTCGAAGTCTGGAACTCCTCTGACTTCAGTGTTGAACTTTGCATTGGTCCATCAAACAATATTCTAATCAAAAGTGTCAGCACAAGAAAAATGCTGGAAAGTGAACCTTGGACACAAAAGTTGTTGTTGCCAGCAGCCCTATCCTTGCAGCCATCCTGTAGAGAACTCCATAAGCAGAATAGCCACTAGGTGCCACTATAAGCACAGCTTTATATTTAGAAATAAGATTTTATTTTTTCCCCTAAAAAAACAAAGTTAACCATCAAGGTTTTCTAATTGGAAAATAGTCCTTTCACTTGTAGTGCATTTCCTTTGTACAGGACAGCTTTGCTTATAATTGCCATTTTCCTGAGCAGACTTTCTGTTACCTCTCTCCACCACAGTCACCATCCTAACGTACAACATAACAAAATGTTCTTGTGTGTAGATGTGAGCAGGCCTTTGTGTTTTGCCTTTCTGGGCCATCCTCCTCAGAAACAGCTAAAGTAGAAATTACCTTTGGCATTCTCTCACGTGTCTTTCAAAAGGACTCCTCTGGCCTCCGTCAGGGAGACGTTCCCGTGTCACCTCAGGCGTTGCACCATCAGCAGTGTGCTTTGCTGCAGACCATCAGCTCCTCACGCTCCTGTGCACACTGACCCCATTTCCTGCAGGACAGAGAAGGGCCGTGCCTCAATTGGCTTTGGCTCCTGCATCCCACAGAGCCCTGCCCACTGCAAAACTGGGAATGGCCCAGGAGCCTCAGGTGAAGGAGCCTGGACACTATGGAGAGCAGCACGTCTGCAGAGAGGACAGGGGAGGGGGACACACAGGCCCTGAGCCAAGACTCCATCACTTCCCAGCCATCCCACATGTCCCCTGCAGTACTCTGCAGTGCCCCAGGAGAGGAAGAGGCCTATCCCAGGCTGTGCCTCTCTCCACAAAGAGGACTTTGCCTCCTTGGAGTCTCATGCTATCAAGGCATCAACCACATGCCCTCTCCAGCCCACAGCAGAGGCCAGACACCCACCCAGAGTGCTGAGCAGGCACATCTGATGCTGCCACAAGCAGGACATGCACACTCTGTGTCCTGGTTCTCTCCTTCCTGCATCCCCTCTCACTGGAGCCAGAGAAAACAGCACTGGTGGTGAGGGGGAGCCTTGCCACGTGTGACTCCAGCCCAAACCCTGTGAGCCTGCAGGTGCAGTCCCTGTGCTGATCCCTGTGCCCATGTGGGTCACGGCCGGCCTGGCCCAAGCCACCACTCAAAGGGATCCCGAGGAAAGGAGATTTCCTTGCCTGCTGCCAGTGCTGCAAACTGGAGTCTGAAAATTAGGCAATGACCTCTCAGCCTCAATTAGTCACCTAAGAGACATCTGTTCTAAGGCCAGAGGATCCTCACTGTAGATGTGGAGTTATAGGTGGACAGATGAATGCAGATCTTGATAAAAGTGCTTCATCTTTTAAATTTCATCCCTGTTTCAGATGTTCACTATTTAGAATTGAAAAGCCAAATGGAAACTCCTGCTACTCACCAACAACTCACATCAGGTTTTAGAGCAGCTTTTGAAAAGTAGAAGGGGTATTTGGCCAAGAGCTGGTGCTAAACACTAAAGATTAAAATGAGGCACTTAAAAGGTTTTCTCTTCTATTTTTACTTGCACAATTGAATACTTTAAATCCAGAGCTTTTTCCAAAAGGACATTAATAAAAACTGACAAATTCAAAAATAGATAGAGAGAGCATTGGACATGAGCACTTGTTGGGCAGCCATACAAAAAAATGAGAAACGGCATCAATTTTCACGTGAGTCATCCTCTTTGGGGTGGTTGCAGACACGAGCAATCCTCATCACTTTTGTGGTAGGGTTGGTTGCCTGCTTTACCCTCTAGAGATGTGCCTGCTAGAAGTCCCAAATCTTCCCAAACCATTTGCAAATGCTTCTAAGTGGAGCAACTATCTCTATTAAAGCAATGAAAACTAAGTTTTTTTCCACTGCACTCCTGGGATTCTCTCTATTTTGGCTCATATTCAGGAAGGCAATTAAATATGTGCTAACTCTATGCTCATGAATAGTCACATTGAAATTTAAAGAATTACACATGCCTAAGTGCTTTCTTGAATGAAGCCCAAACTTTGTATCCCAAAGAGAGCTGGAAACACTGTGGCTGAAAGCCACACACTGCTCTGAAGGCCGTGTCAAGGGAGCTACAATTCAGCAGACGCTCCCAGGAGGGTGTGGGGAGTAAAGGAAGGGAGTCCAGATTTATGGAAGTTGCAGAGGAAAATTCACCATTTTCCATTTGCAGCCACTGCCCTACTGCTCTTGAGGAAAGTATGTAGTGTTTTTCTTCCATTCCCCGTTTCTCCTTCCCCAGCCTGAAAGAATTTTAGTAACACCTGATGCTCACTGTTTTGCAGAGTTCACCTCTAGGATCCATCCAGTCCCCAGCCTCAGTGCTGTGGGGTACATGTGAAGAGGATGCAAAGAGACCCAGGGGAATCTCTGCAAACAAATCACAGGAATTTGGTCAGGCTGGTACCTACCTCTGTGCCCTTTAGCAAAGGCAGGTAACTCTCCTTCTCGTTTTCCCCAGGTACCGATAATAATAAAAAGTGGAACTCCTTCAGGACAATTTATTTGTTGTAATCTGTGCTCACATTGGTAATTGTAGAGTCCTCTCTTGGTAGCAGAGCTGCTGTCAAAATAGAGAATCCCTCCTCACTGGCTGCCATGAGATGCAGTAGTTTACAATCTCCTGCCAAATTACCTCCACTGTGAAGGCCAAATTTCCTACCCTGGCAAGTGCCAACCCCAACCCTGCTGATGCAGCCCAGCAGCCTGTGTGTGCTTTGGCTGGGCTGAATTAGTAAATAATCTGAGAGAAATGGGGTTTGCTAGGTATCAAGTGTATCCTGACAGTATTACTGAGTGGTTTTCCATCACTTCCCTTTTTTGCTAGATGGTTCTGGTACCTCCTGCTTTGTGCAAAGTGCACCAGAATGTCATTTAGCACAAAAGATAGGGTTGTTTTCCCTGCAAAGTCAGTGTGGATGAACTCTACCAGGAGCTGATGAATGATAATGTCACTGTGAAGGGACACTTGGGTGACAGCTGATAATTCATGTATCATTGAGTTGGCTTCTTGGGGCAGAGTCACTGAAATCAGCATACCCCCTCCACAGGTGCCAGTGGCTGGCTCACCTGAACACCACAAATTTCTTGTGTGGCCTCAGACAATGCACCCAGGCTCCCACCACATTCCTTTTCCCCATCGCTTTTTGTCCTTTCCACATGCAATCTCCATTACACCTTGCACACTGGGAGATCAGGCCCTGCTCTTTTGTGGAGATGGTCCAGGCTGCCCAGTGGAAGAGGTCATGCAGAGAAAAGGTTTCTGCCAGTTGTTGCCCTTGATTTGCCAGTTTCATATCAATATGCAAAGGCACAGGGTAAAAAGAGCCTAATTTTAATTCTTAAGATTGTTTTAAACCATCATGTATCATTGATAATATTTTTTTTGTATTTGCCCTTTTTAAATGCAAAGATTTTAGTTTTCTGTTATGCAGAAACATGTTTAGTGGAGTGACTTTTGGTTTCAGTTTAGCTAAAGGGTGTGAAAAAGACCACTTTCTTCATTTGGACTCATTCATTCACAGTTAAGAAATCAGTTGGGAGTGGAAGAAGCAGTAGAGCTCGTTTCCTCTTCCAGCCTGTGACTAGAAACAGGTGGGCAAGGTCAAGACCTGCTCATTTTAGAAACATAAAGGATGTGGTTGAGACTTTCCAAACTGCAGCTCAAGCAGGTATGGTTCCCACTTCACACAACTGTCACTAATTTCCAGTGAGATGCTTTGGAAAATGCCACAGAGAGCTCACCTCTATCTTCAAGGACTTGGATGTCTTTAAGTATCTAGTTCACAGTGACCAGTAGCAGCTTGTCCATTCACTAAGCACACTCACTACTTCCCTTGTTTAACACATCCATTAGATGCAGGTACAAAACTTGTTTTGATGCTTTGTCTAGCCAATCTTTCCCACAAAACACCAGGCACATTTGAAGCAGTTGGGGTTTTGTTTATTAATAGAAATTGTTGGTTAAATGTCTGATTTGCATACTTTTTATTGATTTTCCACTTCCACCCACCAACTCCTTGACACTAATAATGGAACTATTAGTTCTAAGAAACGTTGTCTTTTACCTTTTTCTCATACAACACTTGTGCGTCTACATGAACGGTCTTGCTCGTGATCAGAGAAATTTGATGTTTACCCTGCTCAATCCTCTGGTCCTGTGCCTGAGCATCACAGAGAGTCTCCTGGTTACCAGCCATCTGCTACAACAAGTAAACATTCATGCCCTTCATAACCTGGCTCTGCAGATTGACCACCCACTCTCCAAAGCTGGGGTTTTTGGCCAGTGCAAGAATAAAACTAATTTCTTGGAAACCTCTACAAAAGCATACCTCAGGTGGTGTTCTCCTACCAAATCTAAAATAACTGCAAATGTTTTCTGAAGACTTAGCTGAGTTATGACTTATTCTTTGCTGAAGTTCCCAAATTGTTACCTGATCTGTAACCTAAAACTGGTTTCTGTGAGAAATACTTTCAGTTTGGTTCTTCATTGAGGTCTGAAAATAGTGGTCTGGTACAAACGTCCTGCCCATGTTACCAACCGCAATCTTTATATATAGCAAGCACTCCTGTGAAATAGATTGATTACAGTTAGCCAACAAGAATTATTTCTACCAGACAGTGAGATCACCTTGCGGGTGTGGAGACTGTTTTGGAGGAGGTTGCTGTTTTAAGCTTGCTTGAGGTGTGCCCACAAGTCTGTTTATTCTCATGTATCTTATGTGGTCAGGGTGGTGGTGCTGGAGATTTTCATTTCTGAGCAATTTCTTTTAGTTTATTAAATTAATTTAGTTTCAAATGGAGTGCTGGGTTTTCGTTTGTGGTGCTGCTTTTCCTGTTACTGTTGTTGTGGTTTACCGTCCATGCTGGGGTATTCAAAAACTTCTCTTCAAACTTCACCAAACTTGTTTTGTGATTTGTGTTTTTGCAGTTCTGAGCATTTCTTATTCCCGGGATGCTGAGCATGGGCTGGGACTCCCTGCAATAAGAATCAGAGTATATACAGTGCTGAGACATCACTGGGGGTTTGTGGCTTCAGCCAGACTCATTTCAAGTCCTTGTTGGTCAGGAACTGAGAGGATGTAGAGATCCACCCAGACAGGGCTTGCAGCAGCAGTAAGACCTTCTTTAATGTACAGATGTTGTTAAGGAGTTGCATTACCAGACTGGCTTCTTCCCTATATCCAGTACTGCATTTTAATTGCTAAAGCAACTAATGGAGAAGAAAAATAAATAAATAAAGGAGAGATAGCAGAGTCTTTCCCAGGCTTAAGCAACGACTTAGAGGATGATGTTAGGCAAGTTTTGGTACTAATTTTCCTATTTGTAAGATAGAAATCTTAAGATTAATCACAGTGGGCCAGTCCCTCAAGGATGTCATGAAGGTTAACTCCTATTAGAAAGTATTCTGAGCTAATCAAAGAAAAGGCTCTACCCACACGAACATAGTGGGAGGCTTGGCATTTCTCTGTTCAGCTACAGTGACGACATTTGAGATCGTGACTCCAGTTCCCAAACATGAGCAATATGGGATTTCAGCTGGGGAGGTAGGAGTGAAGCAGTGCAAGAACACATCAGGAAAGGGATAACTGAAGGCACCATCTGCTCAGACCCTCAGTGGCCAGCAGAGCAGGACCGCTGCATTTTCAAGTGCACATTTACATCAGTATATATTTCCGTAGGCTTTGGAAAGATACGGTTCAAACAGCACAAGAAGCACAGAAAAGCAGAAAGATGCCCCCCTTTCCTTTGACAGCAGCTCTGCTGTCAAAGCTGTGTGCTTGGCAAGGGCAACATATCTGACAAAGTCTGCTCAGACAGTACTTGCAATCATAACAAGGTCTGCTTGAATAACGTCACCTCGAGACTGGGTCTGAGCCTCCCTCAGAGATGCACAGCTGCTTCTGCTGGGAATCTCTCCAGTGAGGTGTGCACCATGGGGTCACAGCAGCTGTGGAAAAGCTGCTGCAACCCCAGCCACAAATGCCCCCCAGCTGTGCCCTTTGCTTTGTTGTCCTATCATCTCTCTCACAATGGTCTCTCTCCTCCCAGCCCTGTGTCATGCCAGTTACCCCATGGGCACCCATGAAAGTCCTTAGTGTCCCTTCATCACTACTCATCCCAAACCCATTTATTTCTTGCTTGCTTGAAGACAGACTCACCACAGTTGTCTATAATGACTCCTCTTGCACAGCTCCCCAAGTTTTACCACTGTGCCATTTTCTTCACACCCCAGTCACATCCCATCAGTTCCCCAGCACTCTCCCACTCCTAAAGATTATTACAAACAGATGAGTAACTCCCAAACCAACTTTTCCTTTTCCTTTGTTTTTAAGAGAGATGGTGAGTTTCCTGTGTGGTAACTTCTGCGTGTATCATCATCATCTCCATCATTCCTCCCAGTATTCAAAAGCCTTTAAGGCTCTTTGCTTTATGCCAAAACAGTTTTGCCATTTTACAAAGGGAGGCAGAACCCTGTCAGTTTTCTCAGCTGAAGTTTGGTGCAAAATAAATATTGGAAACCACTAGCATAACCAGTTCTTAATCCTGTGGTAGTTTGCAATATGTTCCAGTGCTCCATGGTCCTTATCATTGGAAAATGCTTCTGATGGCTAAAATAAATCATGTTGTGCTATTGCCACTAGATATGGACAACATTTTATCACAGTCTCCATCGCACCTGCATTTTACATATTTGAAGACTGTTTCCTTCTCTTTTCCAGAGTAGATACACTCTCATTTTTCAATTTTTCCCCCGAGTTCACATTTACTAGACCTCTAATCACTCTTGTTGCTTTTGTCTGAGCTTTTTCCAGCATGTTAGTAGGGCAGCTAAATATATCACTGCTCTTCTTTGAGATTCAAATCGGTCTTTATGCTATGAATTATCCCCAGAGCTCCCATAGGCTTGGTTAGCAGCCTATTCACCTAAATCCTTTGCTAAACCACCACTTTCTAGGATAAAGCCCCTATTCCTGTAGGTAAGCTGCCTTTATTTATCCCTAGCTTCATGGTCTTTCATTTGGCCGTCAAAACGTGTGCTGTTTAACTGACCTTCCTTTAACAAGTAATCCAGATCAATTTTTCTAGCTGACCTATCCCTAATGCTTCTTCACTATTTTTTTTAATCTCCAGATCTTCAGCCAGGACCAGAAAGAAAACCTGTGGGACCCTGCAAGGAACAGCCCCCAGGGGAACAAACTCTCATTTACGTGCAACATTTAATCTATTCAGGATGGGCTCTTTTGACTTTGCAGATCTCATTTATTTTCACAGCACCCTGCTCAGTGAAATCACATCTTACAAAACCCTAAATGTGTTGTGTCATCGCATTTACCCTTACCAAACCTGAGATCTGCTCAGGAAGCAATAGCAAACCTGCTATCTGGAAGGAACCTACAGCTTTCTTAGGGAGTGGCAGAGAGTTTGAGAAACAAAAGCTGGTGTGTCTCTCAGAATAGAAAGAGAAATGTAAAGGCTGGAAAACTATTAGACATGGGAGGAGTGTATCTGCACTCATTCTGTAAAGATATGAATTAACTACTGGAACTGACTACCTAAATTGATTGCATCTGGTAAGCATTAACTGAGCACACATTTCTGAACTGTTTGCTGCTTTTTTGATCCCACTGGGTAGTCGGCTTCTGATATTTCCACTGAACTGTGTTTAATCATGTTTAACAATATTTTAGTGATAAGTGATAGCTCCACTTCCAGCCTTTGATGCATATGATTATATTACCTCCTTCTTCAGTGAATGCAAAAATCCACTGGTAACTGGTACAATTGACGTCTGAGGAAGTCAGGGCTGTTATTGTTTCAGTGTTCAGCATGCTGCTGCTGCTGCACCGCTTTGATCCGTGGCCTTACGTGGCTTTTTAAAGCGGAGGAGGGTGGAGGGAGAAGGGTTACTGGGCTTGTAAACATTTCTATTACATCAGATTAGTTTCCCTGCCATGTACAATCTGCTGGTGTGACTCAGACCTTCACATTTTATAAAGTCAGTTATGTCTACCGGGACTACAACCATTCTGAGAAATTCTAGATAAATGCGAATTAGTTTTATTCTTATCTTATTACACAATGTACAATTGTATAAAAAAAAAATGCCCTTTTGTTGACTTTTAGTGCAGATGTGCACCACTGGCAGATAATGAGAACAGCATGTTCCCTGTCTCACCAGCTCTTTTATTCTTCAGCTGAAAGTCTTAACCCAGGTTTAGGACTAATCCATGCTCATTCACAGTGTTCTCAGCTGCTCTCCACCCACCTCTCAACTTCTCTTTTTTTCACTGGAGCTTCACCACGGAGACCTGAGGTAGAAGCCACTAAATGGCTGGAGTCACGTTTCTCAGAGCAGATCATTCAACCACTTTTACTCTGGGAAATAGGGCATGCTTTTTTGCAGTATAAGATCTGGGCAGGGCAATTTATTTTTGCCCTGAATTTGGCTTAGGGCACCACCAGTAGCATGGGAAAAGTGATAGTCATTACCAGCACAAATATTAATGTATCATACCAAATAATCTGGGACACCACGTGTAACATTTTCCCTTCAGGACATTCTGGGCAGGATTTTCAAACACTCCACAACAGTCCAAGTTTACAACTGCTTTGTTATTTCCCACACACTTTCTTGCCAAATGTTTCCACAGTTGTCTGCTATTCAAATAGTTTCTTATTAGAGGGGTGGTAATTTTCATTGTGTTAGGGAATAAGCAGGGTTAGTGGGTTGTTTGCAGATATCTTTAGCAATGGCTGGGATTTCTTCAGCATTGGGGTAGTCAAAGAGTGCTTTCCTTTTTGGATGACCTACCAGCCTGCCTCACAAAGGCACATCACCATTTCTAACTTTTCTGGCAACAGTAAATAGGACCCATTCACTAGCCCCAGGCAGAGAAAAAAAACCTGCACTGCATCCTTAAAGAAAACATGATGATGATTTGGAGGGAGGACCCAGAGACTCCCCCAGGGTCCAGCAATGCAACAATGCAGCTCTGCAGCATGGAGAGTCAAAACATGTGTTTTTGGAAAGTGCAGGGTGGGACTCACAGACAAATAAAGACAGTGAGCAAGAAAAAAAGTCAGGAGATTGTGAATGATCCTTACCAGTCCTTCACTAATTGTTACTAAGCAAAGAAGACACTAAAAACCATACAAGAAATATCAAGATAATTACTAGATCAGCCATCACAGTGGGCTGCAGCTCAGAAGTATCTGCTAGGGTCATGCAGAAGAACCATTGCCACACAGACCAGATCTCACAAGGGGATGGGAAACAGGACTGGAACACAAATCAAGCAAGAAACTTTCCTTTCCCTGAATGAGTTTCTTGTTCTTTCTTTCTGCACTTGTATTTAATCCCACTCTCACATCCAGTTTTGAATGCAAAAACCTCCAACCCAGTGCACAACTCCCTTTCCTTCAGCTGAAGGAGGGCTTTGGTGTGGGTGGGAGGTGAGGCAGGTGCTGACAGCCCTCCAGCCACTGAAGCCCTCTGACCAGGCTATCATGGACCAGCAGGCTATGGGACAGATCGGGAAGATTTTATCACTCAGAGGAATGTGTCAGTGCAGAATATTAGCCTAAAGATGCTCTATATGTGGAAAAGCGTTTTCTTATTAACTAACCAGTTTTTGACAAGGTTTTTACTGAAACAACAGCCTCCCCCAGGGCAGGTAAATGTGACTGTGGCAGCAGTTAGCATTCCCCAGGGCCTTCCTGCATCTAGGATACAATTAGATCCATTTGTCTGCAAATGCTTTAAATATTTCAGCTGGTATGCCATTAAGGAATAAGAAAGGGTTTTATGTAAAGAGCAACTCAGAGCACTGCAAGGCAGCCAATATCACAGACAAGGCATAAGAATGATCTGGGATAGATAATGGTTGTGAGTAATGTTATAAATGATCTCATAGATTTTTTTTTTTCTTCTGTGAAGTAAATGACCTTCCTTCTCCCACTTAGGGAGCCATGTGGCCATTACGGTGTGAAAAATGTTTCTCTCAGTCAAGACCACTCAGTACATTTTTACTGAGGTCCACTGGATAATTTTAATAATGTCTGCTCATTTTCACTCAGCTCTTTCTTGTGGTCCTGCCAAGACACAGCTATGATGGCAAGGAACAAGGGCTCTCTCACAAGGATGCAGGAGGCTTCTCATCTAGGTCTTCTCTGATGTCTGAAACATCACTTGTGCACCTTTGCCTTTTCAATTCCAGATTCAGGGGTAGTGTTCTCATTGACAGCAGCAGGAAGATTTCCTAATATTACAGCTAAATTTATAAGCATCAATGAGAACCAGGCATAATATGATGAGACACTACACCCCTGCAGCAGCAAACAAAAGACCCTTCTTTCAGAGATCTGATGGGCAGTAACGTGAACATGGCAGGCATGTGAGGATGCAGACAGTGGCAGTTTCCTGTGAGCAGGAGGCCAGAGAAGAGAGGGTGTGACCCACAGCACCGATGTGATGCTACCAAGTGGGTTATCAGCGGATATCGCACAGTGTCAGCAGCTGACTCAGGCTTTCTCCTTGCCTTTCCAGGCCATGTCTTGCAGGTGCCACATTGTTCACCCCTGTCACTGTACACATTGTCACAAAGCTGTAGTGTGGAAGTTCTGATTTGCCACATGCCTAGAGGCTGCCCCAAGATCCTGTCTTTGCTCTCCTTCTGTGTTAAGGCCTTGACAAATAAGTTCCATTTAGAAAAGAATCCCACTCAGGACCCTCTTAAAACCTTTTCTTTCCTCCTTACTTGGTAAAATTTCCTTCTTTCCATCTCTGTGACATGTGCAAGTGATGTGAAAACAATTATACTTTCATTATGCCTTTGTTTTCAGAAGATGCTGGCATGGGAGATCTCAAGAAAGGCTGTCTTGTGCCCTGGTCAGGTTTTATTATTTTGGGTGTCTAGAAATGGGAGAATAGCTTGCAAAAGCCTTGCATACTTTTTATAAGTTTAAGTATTTGTAATCATGTATTCAAAATTGTTAGACATTGTGTCTACAAGTCCAACTGAGACATCTTTAGGAAGAGCAAAACCCCCACAAAAAATATTTCTGTGACACAAATTATTCAAATCCTTATTAGTCTCACCATTCTACTAGTCAAAGCCTATCTGAAGGATTCCTGCATGGAACAAGATTCAGCACACATGGCAACAATTGTGCAAATTCTTTTGATTACCAAATTGCTGTATTTACCACAAAAACTTTGTTTCAGTCAGAGTCCCCTTGCAAATGTGTTTCAACTTAAAATGTCAGTTAAAGCACTTCACAAAACCTGAAGCCCGGCCTCCTTTTTCATTTAGAATTTGTTCTGGCAAAGCTCCCTCAAGTCAAGCAGAGACACCACCACTCTGGACAAAAGCTTCACAGTTTGACTCAATAAACTTGTCATCTTCACATAAAGAAATGGATAAAGATGCAAACAAGGCATTGTCCTGACACGTCACATAGCTCTTGGGCAGGACGCTTTGCTCAGCCTCTAGGCAGGCCACCAGCCCAGGGCTGGCACTGATCAGTGCTGCTGAGCCTAAACCTGTAGTCGTGGCAGTCCTGCAGTGAGTCTCAGATCACTCTGCTGTAAGCAGCTGTGGTGGCCCCACAGGAGCAGGTGACAGCCCAGACGAAGCTCTGATGCATTTCTGGTGCTCACACCAACACTGCAGTGTCCCACCCTGTCCCATGGCATGGAGGGAGCACACTTGGGTACATCCACTCTGAGCACTGCAAACCTGCCAGCCATAAACCCACAAGTGCCCATCCCCGCTTTACAGCCTTTCTGCCAGAACACAGCTATTGCTTCCCAAGGCTTCCTCCCCTTTCTGCAGGTAAGGTCTGGCAGTGCTAGAGTGTGGGCTGCCTGCTGGTGCCTGGTGAGGGGAGCTCTGGTGCCAGACTATGAGGTGTAATTAAGGCACGGGCAGGTGACTCCCATATGGTGCAGGCTGACCAGTTGTGTGCAGGGACCTCATACTTGACTAGTAAATTATCACATAATATTTCCAGGGAGAGTAGATGGTGTGCTCATGCCATATTGGAGCACCCTCTGTGCTACATTTAACAGAATATTTCTTACAAGTTTATCAGTGTTTTTCAGAACCCATAGACCAAAATATCTAATGTAGCTCATTTACCTTATGCTCAACATCATCAAATATTTGTCCCTAAAATTTATGGGCATTCAGGGTGACAGATTGCCTGCATTTGAGATAGATGTCATTGTGCAATAAAATGTTCATGTTTGGAGTTGAAAAAGAAAATGATTTAGTGGAATATTGATTTTATGAGGAGAGGGGGAATTACAATTGGTGATTGGAGTCTGTCCAGCTAAAGATGAGTCAAAGCAAATGAGAAGATTCATGCCATTATGTTAGGAACTTAGTTTCCCTTACTTAGATAATTACTTATCTGTCATTGTAGAAAACCTTAAAAATACAAATGCAATGTCTCTGTGAGATAGGGAAGAGCTGTTATCTTCCATTATGCTCACAACAGAGGCCCAGAACATTCAGGCAATGTCCACACAGTTTGTTGAGGTTCCTCTTGATGGCCACCACCATGGCCCAAGCTGTTAGCAGCCCCCATCTGCCATCAGATCAGGGATATGGTTGATCACGCATCTCAGCTGAAAGGGATTGTCATTGTCACACTACCCCCTCAGCTGACATGCTTAAATCCTCTGATCCCAATCCCTGTAAGTACAGATGCATTCAGTATCCGAATCCCTGCAGGCTTCCAGCTTCCCACTGACCACGGTGCTATGATAAACTGATATGGGTGAGCAGAAAGGAACATTTTGGAAAAGGGTATAATACCATCACCCATGTTGGGATCAAGCACAGAGAGCCCCAGGTAGACTGCCCTCCCCTACACCAGGAGCTCTGAAAATTTCTAGAAGCTTTTCCTGCCACATTCAGATCTGACAAGCTCAGGGCATGACCACGACCCTCACTTCTGTTTGCACAGAGGGGAAAGAAGACAGTGCATGAACTAAGAGTTTGCCCAAGGCTCTAAATCAAACTAATAAGCAAATGTAGAGTGCAAAACTATTCTGCAATTGTCAAAAGCAAAAATCTCTGTTCTCTAATGGAAGAAAATTATAATGATCCCCTGCAGAGAAGTTACTGCCAAGGGGTAAGCCCAAAACCAGTCCACATTTAATAGCTTTGCACCATTAATGACTAAAAGCAACACTAAACTTTTACAGAAGTTTCAGACTTCCTCACTGGGGAATGCACAGATAATAGAAGTATTTTCATATAACTTTTTAAAATTTTTGCCAGCTCAGATAAAGCACAGACCACACACTAAAAGCCTGGTCACTCTCAGTTATGACAGCCATCTGGAATCCCCTCAGACTAAATGTGCCCAGGCCATCACTGGTTTATGGCTGGAATAGGCCATTGAAGAAGAACAGAAAGCATAAAATTGTAATGCGATCTAAAGCTTAAAAATAAGTAAGAAATATAGTCTGCCCTTTCAGCACTTTTTTGGAGTCTGAAGAAGTTCAACAGATGAAGAATGAGCCACTAGCCCTTTCTGACTTACTGTGTGAGGTATCAAATCCAGATTATGATCTATCCATCCATCTTCTTGGTAAAGTGGAATTTTTTCCATCATCTATGAAAGAACACAGGTAAGACAGTTTACCCTACCCTACCAAATTCCTCCTTCAAGCATCTTCAGGATTACTTGCATTGCTGCTCCTCAGGGTCTTCCCTTCTCCTTGCAGTGGTGGCTTTTCCAAAGCAGCAATCCTGCACTTACTCTTTCAGCATGAAAAGGAGCACCAAGATTCCAGACAGGCCATACACAGGGATGCACCTTGCGTCCATGCCCCAGTGGTTCTGTGGAGGCCAAATGCAGGAAGGTGCAGTCTTGCCAGTTTTCTCACAACTTCAGGGCTCCATGCAGGGCTCAGAGCAAACTCCAGAGAGGGTATTGCTGAACACTATTTATCTTTCCAAAAGTGGATGCTGTGGAGGGCAAACAGAAGGCCAAGTTTCTTACAGATTTCATGCCTAGAGACGTTGACTGAAGTGCCCACTGCTTTGGCAGCTGGGCACCCAGGCAATGAAAAAAATCAGCCTTGAATTTTCCAGCAGGGCCACTTTTGTTAGATTGTGCTGGATAGATGCTGACATGGCTCAGGAGAAGAGCACAGAGTCAGATGCTGAAATTCAGGTCTTCTAAATGCAGCTGTCAATCTCATCTGGCTGTCCTCATAGCTCTGTACCCCCTTATGCAGGTGCATATGCACAAATCAACCCCTATTTAAAACAAAACAAAGCAAACTTTTCCTTATCACCTACGGGGCTTTGTACCACATGGCATTGTGTTCCTTCCAAGCACAACAAAGGTCTGTGGCAGGATTTGTCAGCGCACCAACAGCGCTCTTTACTCAGCTCAGGTGAGAGAACAAAGCAGTGCCTCTGCCTGCCCTCCAGGACCTTGCACTGTGCCTACACAAACATTAGCAATGTGTGTAGCTGCTGCACTGTGCACTTGCAGGGTGGAAGCGTCAATCTGATCTCCTGGAAGGGTATTTTTCATGATGCCTCGTGACATAATAGTCTTGTAGCATCTTTAATTTAAAATAAAAGCTCCTGCAGAGGATTGCTCTCGCAGTCTTCCCAACCTGAGGAACTCAAGCAGGGAGATGGCATGCAGACAGCAATGCCTTAGAGGATTCCACCCCTGGCTCCTTCATGGTTTGTTTGACGGTAATGCAGAAAAGGTGCAACTGAGATCAGCATCAGTCGTGCTGTGTGTCACCCAGATACACAGAGAGATGTAGAGGCAGGTCTGAAAATCTGTAGGCATATTTAAGTAGCTGCTTTTGATGTGTGTAGCACCATGGGGCAGCAGCAGCTCCCACTAGACAGATGAGCAGAGGCTGAAGGAGCCAGAGGTCAGGTCTGTACAGTGTCATCTGCAGGCATGTGCACTGACACTATTAACCAAGGTGGTGTTAAAGAAAAGCTGCCTGATTCATCAAATCATAGACCTACCCATGCACTGTATCCATTCTGAGAGTGATTTTAAATGGATTTTGGCCTAGGAACTTCAAAAATATACGTTTGCATCTTTCTTCACACAGAAGAGATGCCTGACCTAATTTACAGCGGGCACACACAAGGAACGTTGTCAGCACAGGTATGGGAAAGAATCCCTGCAGGGGGGAAAAGAGAGGCTGAGGGTGAGGTGGAGGTCCCTGATTTGGCACCATCACTGGGGTGTCTGCAAAGCTCAGCCCCAGGAGCACCAGGTCTGGGTACCCCCAGAGCTGCCAGGTAGCACATGTCCATTCACAGCTGTGTCCACAAGAGCATCAGGGGACAGAAGGAGAATTAGGGCATACCAAGAGAGAAAATATATCATTGGCTGCACAGGAATGCTGGTTTTAGTTACTGTCTGCCATTTCTTTTCCTCCTTTTATTCCATTTCTCTGACATGAATAATTTAGAAAATTAATAGATTAAAAATTAATATATGCCATTGTAGAATGTGCATAAAGGCACATTGCAAGAGATTGTCCTTTCCCCACTCATACTGTGGGCCCAAAGCTGACCTTAGCTTCCCCACTGGACTCAAACATTTTTATTTTTTCCTTTGTGCATTTTGGATCCAACAGCTCAAGGAAAACTGAACAAAGCTGGGAAATAGAATTACAAGCCTAAAAACAAGACAGATCATGACTGTGACATTTCTACACTGAAAACTGAAAAATAAAAGCACAGAGAAAAGAAGGACTGACTGAAAGGGTACATGAGGAATTTCCCCTTGAGAACCTGTTTCTGTGTCTTTTGGGATTAATTTAGTCAAGGAGGGGACTGTGGATACATTATAATGCCTGCTGTTTCAAATAAAGGCTATTCTAAGCAAACAAAATCTTAAAAACACACAAAATCTTAAAAATACACAAAGTAAAGCCTTAAGCCCAAGAGAGATGGCTTTGAAGTAGTATTTTCGATCACCCTGTATCTGGTACAAAAGTTTCTATTCAGCTCAGTTTACAACAGTTTAAACAATATTTTTTCCACAGGAAAGGAAAAGAAAAATAACATATTTCATGGTAAGCCACATGGTTAATGACCATATGCAAGGAATTGCTTTGCACTCACCAGGAAGGCAAGTTTTGTGATGCAGCCTTTGGGCTTGAGACAAGCTCCAATTTTAGTAGAATCCATTCAGTGCCTAATTTTTCCAGGGTAAAGTCAGTGAATTTCTGTCAGACTTCTATCTGTATTTACACCATTAGGATTCACATCACTCTATTTTCCAAGCTGCTACTGTGTGTGAACTTTCATGAGAACTTTCTTTGTTATCTGCCTGACATGAATGTGGAATATTTTGGTCAGGGTGAAGCTAAAGTCTGATAGAGTGCACTCAAAATTTTCCACAGTACAGGCTGGCTTTCCTCTGGCATGGGTTGATCAACCTTTATTTCAAGTCTTTGCAAACCATTTGTGATCTCTTCACTTTGGGTTCACCCTCTGCTTTCATCTGGTTTCTCCCATATTCTCATTCATTATCCCTTCTCACACTTGTCTTTTATTTCCACTTGCATTTTACCTTTCCAACTGGAAATACAGTCCTACAGAGGAATCTCCCCCAAAACCTAAACCAAGACACAAATCCCACAAGAACCATGCAGTTAGTCTTGTATTTGCTGCCATCACAATATCTGCTGTGCTTAAACATAGCATCCTATTTCTTCCTGGATTGAGAACTAGATTAAGACATTTGGCAGCTGAGGCCACCCTACTCTCTTTTTCTTTTTAAGCACTGCTTTGTGTCCCTTCTCTTCCCACAAACACTGAGCATCCAGGCTGGAGAAACACAGGGCAATGGGGCCATCCATGGGCTGGGGGCCGTGTCCCCTCATTGCCTCTGCCCCAGTGAGTTTCTCCCCTCTTGCAGAGAAATCCAGCAGCAGAGGCAGCTAAATCAGGGAAGGTGAGGACTCTGTGTAAAGTCACCTCTTACAGTGAGGGACAGCTTTTCTCTGCACTTCTCTGTCACAACTCTTCCCTGCGTGGCTTTTCAGGGCCTGGACCCCAGAGTGTGGAGAGCTTGGAGCTTTGCAGCTGTGTTGCATGGGGCAAGAAACTGGAGGGGCCTCTCCCTTCTACATCTTAAACTGTAAAACTGGGATGCTGGGAACATGCCCTTGTATTCAGGGCCCATCCCAGAACATTTGATACCCTCATCCTTAACCCTGAGGAGACTACAGTCCCACAGGAGCCCTCACAGTCACTACCACCACCAGTATCCCAGCAGCATCAGAACACAGAAGGGCTGCAGCATATTTACCTCTTCCTGTCACCTGTCTTCCTAGGGGTAATCAAGGAAAAAGTCTCCAGCCTACCCATTGTTAAGGCTTCTTTTTTTTTTCCTGGCTGTCTCTCTGTCCAGCAGAAACCAGCTGCTTTTTTTCCAGTGTCTGTCATGCTCAGGTTGCAGTTTTGCTGGCACTTTAATAATTTTGTTGATAATTATTATGGTTAACTTACATTGTCCCATTCCACGGTGTACTTTGGCCATTCAGAGCATTTGCTTGCAAGTCCTGTCCCCCAACACAGCTGCATTTTCTGTGGTGTGGCTGATCTACCTGTAATTCATGGCTCAGCTGGGATTTGTGTGGCACAAACAGCATTACCCCATTATGAAATGACAAGAGATGCCAGGGCTGTTATCTGTCAAAGTGGAGCCTGGGAGTGCAATTTCTACCAGACTAGCAGCAATTAGGTTTGCAAGTGTAACCAGATCCTATTGTTAATCCCAATTCTGTTTGGGCATCTGTAACAACTGGTTATGTTGTAAGACCACGATGGCTTCCAAGTAAGAAATCACAGCATTCTCATTATGTGCTGAGTGTTCATCACATCAGATCCATTTCTCAGTATTTAATGTTAATTACTAGCTTGGGTTTGTATTAGCTGAGAGCTAAATGATGTAGTACTGCAGAAAACTATTAAGATCTGCGTCACATAGGCAAACATGACCATCCACTTCCAGAATGTGAAATGAATAATGAGTGGGTATAAAGGAGTTCTCAGAAACCCCAGCTGAATGCATTCAAGAGTAGTGCTTCCTCTTTAATGGGCTCTCTGCCAGAATGACACATCACTCTGCCTCACTGAAGTAATTTATAAACAGTCCTTCACAACACTCTTTTCTCTCTAGCGTGTGCTGCTTCTCCTCACAGGGATGGCTACACAGGGAGGATGCACCTGACAGTAAAATTCTGCACTGTTCAGAATAGCAAAACTCCTGGAGAAAGCGAGAGCCTAACTCTCCCCAGGACTAAGCCTAAAGGAAAAGGGAGAGCAGGGTGATGTGAAAAACAGAGTTACATAGAAGGAGTTATCTACTGACCAAATTCCCAATTCTTTGAGGCTGACTTGGGCTTTCCACTCGAAAGCACTGCCTTGGTTTCACACTGTAATGCAATATCTGAAAGCATTCTGTGTAGCTCCCTGCATTCCTGGAGAAAGCCAGGCCGGAGCTGGAGGCTGGAGTAAAGCTCTGTGAGGTTTGTGCATCATTCCCCCAAGGGACAGTGCTGAGGTGTATCAAAGAAAGCATTTAAAGGGAGGGAAAGGAGCTTCTTAAAACCTCTGTGTACCATCCCCTCCCTTCATCTCTCTCTGCCCAAGCTTGCTCCCATGCAATGAGTCACTGGGGGTTGTCACAGGCTTGGGATCCCCACTGTACTACTCAGTACACATGAACACAGTCCTTGCTTACAACATAAACATGAAAAACTAGATCCAGAGACACAACAAACCACAGGACAATCTCAGCCATCCTGCAGGTCCAGCAAACTACAGACAGGATTTTGGCCTGCAGTGTTCATATGAGAACCTTTCTAAAAGCAGGAGCTGGAAGAAAGGGAGAGAGCATTACACATTTTTAATCAGGAGCTCCACCCAAGCCTGAGGAGGAAACAGCAGAGGTGCTTGCTTGTGGCTGATGAAGGTGGAAGTCAGTCTCCTGACTGAAAGGTTTATGGGCAGGGTGGGGACAGCCTCCATTAGAGCTTGCAAGCAAAGAGAAATTATTTCTGCCTGATATCACAAAGAGATGAGAGCTAGCACAGGGATGGGATCACACAGAGAGAAAGGAGCCAGCAAAGAAAAAGTGATGATTGGGTAGTCTAAGCAATGGGCAAAGGAAATGACCACTGCAGCAAAGTTCCTGCTGCAATAAAAATGTTAAGATGCCTCTCAGCTCTTCATAGCTGAGAGGTTATGAAGCCAGCCAGCCAGGAAACATTATATGTAGATGAAGTATGAACAAGAAATCTTGGAGGCATAAACTTGGCATGGTTTTTTAAGAGAAAATACTAATTATTTAGGTTGGAAGAAAAAAATACGTCCACTAATGTCTAAAAATCCTTATGCCAGAAGGCCTGTTATGCCTTTCTCAGGAAAGGGGAATCAGCTTTTCCTTAGGGTACCCTGCCCATCAATTACCTGTTTCAACAAAGTGATTCCTTTGTCCACTGCCAGCTATTTATAGACTGTGACTGTTTATACATGGCCCTACAGACATTCTCTTCTTGCAGTCTAGATGTCAAACTACAGATTCACATCAAAAGCACAGACAGCACTGTGTCAGGAAAAGATTTCCTAATCAGACAAATTCTAATCAAAATCCTTTAGTAGAACTTTAAAAGATTGCCCTGCTTTTAACTAATTCTATGCTATGAGATACAGCACTGAATCTAAGATGTAGTGGGTCTGCCAGAAGAGTGCTGGGAATTACAAGGGAAGCTGTTCAATCACCGGCTTTATATAAGAAACTATGTGTATATCCTTCCTTGCTACAGTTTCTTGGGCTCTAATGGCCCTTCCCTTTTGTCCCTTTGAACATGCAGTACTTCTGCCTCAATGCCCTAGAGCCTCTGTTACTTCAAAACCATTGTTGGGAATTTCCACAATTGCAGCCTTCTCTGACTGTTGGAGGAAAGGATGGCCTCTGACAATGAACTTCACATACATGCAGACAAGAAATGCATTGTGTGGCTTCCCACTTGCCTTTGTTTCCCTGTTTTGTAGAATTTGCTTCTCTCATCAACCTGCCTAGGGCTGCCAGGGACTAATGTTTCCAGTGTGGTGTTGGATACATCAGTCAAATGCTGAGCTTTGAGCAGAGAGTATCTTCCTTTGCAATTAAAATGAGCTGTTCTCTGGGGAAAGGTAGGGCTGTCAGCTCCAAGGAAATTTAACTTGTCCAGTAATCTCCTCCCTACTTCAAGACTTCATGACCTCTGTGAAAAGATACTACAAATTTTGTTAGCATAGCTCTTACAGTAATTCAGCTAAATCCTATTGAACTACTTGAACTACATCATTTCATCTTTAACAGCAGACTCGGAACCTGAATACTTCTGTAAATTGAAAACAAATGTAGGTTAAATACCCAGCAGGGATTTCTCTATCTACCCCAAAAGCAACACAGAACTTTGCCTCCTCCTAGTAGTACCAACAACTTCTTGCTAGGAAAAAATGACCGGGAACACAGATGAGCTTTCAGCAAATACAGCAGGGCAAACCAAAAATGCAACAGCAGTGGAAGATAGAGACCAAAGCATATAGAGTAAGAAAATAATTCACATCTTCACAAAAAACTCTGGCTCCATCCGTTCCTCAATATCAGTGGCTTTAAGGCAGGATAGCTGGGAAGGACAAGGGACAGAAATCTTCCCAAATACCAGGGTTGGCCTCCTCTCTAGGGCTGGTTCAGAGGCCAGCTTCCCAAGGACCTGTTTATACAGGAGTCAGCAGAGAAAGGCAGGCAACTCCAGAAGACAATTCATGGGACTTCAAGAGACTTCAGATCTGCAATATCCTCAGAGCCCTTTCACTCCAGCACAGCAGCAGAGAAGTGACACTGGCTTGAGACAACTTATCAGCCCCCCTCTTGACATGGTAAAGCCAGGGAGAGAACCACAGGGGAAAATTCAGCTCTTGTCTCTGGGCTGAGGGACAGACTATGTCTGCCCACTGGACTGAATGATTTATCTCCATGGGCTGTACCCCTCAAGATGCCTGCTGGCGCAACAAAACCAGACACAAACTTCTACCTGGAGAAAACAGGTTTCTGAGGAACAGCACCTTTCTTGTGAAGAAGCGATGCTTTCCCATACACAAGTGAGGTCCTCAGGTTTCCTGACATGAGCCAGCACTGTACAAGAGTGGCTCTGCTCTCTGCTTGTACAAGAGTGGCTCTGCTCTGTGCTGCGTGGTGCTGCTGGAGAGCTGGCAGGAGCCCAAGCAGTGGCTGCGCCAACAGGCTTGGGTCTGTCAGAGTTGTCCTGTACCCTGTGGGTCAGCTCAGTTGTGTGGGTTGTGTGTGAAAAGGAGCATGGCCAAGGGCCATAGCCTTTGCTAGTGCTCCAAAAAGAAAGAGAAAAAGAAAGGAGAGAAAAGCAACTCCAGTAGAGAAAGTTGATAACGAAGTTCATAATTAGGAGAAAGGACGTCAAACATTTCAAGGCTCTTTGACTGTAAGTCACCAAGCTGGAACACTTAAAGAAGAGTGAGTGTGGGTGTTCAGCAGAGACAGATGCCCCCAATCAGTAATTATCCATGTTTAAAAGAAAACTTTAAAGTTTGCTGTCTTACAGATTTCACTGGCAGGGTTACTTGTCAAAGGAAGTGCATATGCATAGTAATAATGTTAGCAAGGAGTGGGATTTACAAATGACATTTATCTCCAGCATTTAAAGAATAATAGCTGAGGAAGTGAAGAACTAAGGAGTGCTTGTTTGGCTATTTCATTACTCTGGTACTGTCAAAAACTGGCATACTTATCTCTATGGCTCTTGCATTCTGGACTGTGACAAATCAGTCAAAAGACAAAAATCTTCATCTATAGAGAGAGAGCTATTTATAAATGTGTGTGTGTGTGTGTATTCCAACGTATGCTGAAAATATTTTCCTTGATTCTCCCTGAATCATTACAGTGATCTCTTTTAGTTTGGCTGAAAATATGAACATTGTGTCATCAAATATGGCCAAGAGGTAGCACTATCATAGAAATTGCATTCTTACCAGCAGCCATAGACAAACAAACAAACTGAAAAACAAACCAGGAAACCCCAGTAAAAAAACAAGACTATGAGAGCATTTACACTGCAAGAAATCCTGGATGATGAGCTGAGGCATTAGCAGAGTGCTAAGAATATTCCTGGACATATCTGTCCCCTGAAGGAGCTTCTTTTAGGGTTTGTACTTTGTTAAAGAAAACCTCCAGCCCCTGGTCATGGTGCCACAGCGAAGCAATCTCCCTCAGTTCTGCTCCTCTGACCTACTTAGTTGGGCTTGGGCTGCTATTTTCATGCAAAGTATTAGAAAACAGCCTCATCATTACAGCAAAGAGCATTATCTCTCGCTGTTTTCCATCTAGCCCCAAGAATAACTCTGATGTCAGTGGGAGGCTCTCTCTCTGGCAGCCGTCTCCTTGCTGCCAGCTTGTCAGATAAAAGGTCAGCCGGCTCTGCCAGCTCCTCGGACAGACCCACCCTGTGGGGGCTCTGCTTACACCCAACTGCCCCAAGCAAAGCTGCCCTGAAGGAAGCCAGCTCCTGCTCTCTGCTTCCAAGATCCCATTAGATCCCATTCAGCTTCCTGTCCTCAATTTCACCAGCCAAGTGCAGTCCTCACACACACACACTGCAGCAGGGCCGTGCCAGCGCCTCCTGGTCCAGCCGTTCCTCCTCCACAGCAAATATCCCATGATGGAGCCCCAAGAAGGAGGACAACACCCCATCCTGTCAGGGTTTTCCCAGCAAACAGCTGGCATGTGGCTTCCACATCTGTGTTCTTACAGGACTGATGTGAAGAGAGGGGAAGAAGGCAAAAAGCTGGGACCTGAAGTGCTGGCTGGCAGCCTTTGGGCATTCAGAGAGAGCAAAGGCTCGTATTGGCCTCACCAGTGAGAGCTGGGATATTTTGTCTGCTTCAGGAAATTTGTCCTCCAGCTGCAACACAGCCTAGAGTTCCTTACATGAAATCACTCTTCCAGTGAAGATACAAGAAATTACAGGGTGAACAAGAAAAACCCCCCAGGAGTCCAGCCCTGAACACACAGTCCTAGCAAACCTCATTCATATCACTAACCACAATGGCCATTTTGCCTGAGGAAAGACAGAGCTAGGACTTCAGAGTTTGGCCCAAATCCTAGACTATATAAATAGATTTCTATGAATCAAAGCTCCATTATGTAAGACATAAAAATAAAAGAACAAATGAGAGGAAAAATAAGCTGAACTTCAGAGTCTGCAGTGAAGCATCATCTTAAGAGTCTGGGCACTGAGTCAAGACACAGATCTTTTTCTTTTATTTTATTTTTTCCCCAGTTTGCCTGCTTTGCTTTAAAAGTGACTCATCCACTCGCTCCCCCTTTCTCCACCACTTCCCATGTTGTTTCAAACATGCCTGTACATTTTAAATCTCTACAGAACCATCCAGACTGCCTGATTATCGACAGCACATCTACATTTGCATTTCCAAATTAGAGGGGCAAAAGGGATGTGCCCAAATGAAAAATGCCTTCAAACACGTCGCCAAGGTTAAAAGAACCGTGGTGTGAGGCATGCTGCAGTTTACAATAAATTGAAATGTGACTAAAGCAGCATGTGACAGCCTTCTATATTTAGAGGTGGCTTTTGCTTTTACACTCTTTGAGATACCTGTCAGAAAAGCATCTGTGTTTGTGCATGTCAGCAGAAGAATGAACCCCTGAAGGTGTAGGAAATCTCCAACAATGGCTTTGTGTGCATTCCAGTTGTCGCTGGGGCATTTGTTTATACACATTGTGGGCTTGCCTCCCTCCGCACCTCTGGCACATTCCCATCCACTCTTTGCTTGGGCCAGCAAGTATTTTTAGCTGATGTAGAACAGTGATTTCACCATTGGATCTCCTTGTCACACCTCTTCCACAAGCCTTTAAAAGAGAAGGCTTGAGAGCAAAACAAAGTGCCTATCATAGAAGTGCTGTGGTTATCATTCCAGTAAGGGGGGGAGATACATATTCCATTTGCATTTTCCTTAATTTATGTTATTTGCATAGCCAAAGGAGTGAGGAGTCTGTGTTTTGTACAAGACAAATCCACATTGAACACAGTTTGGTCTGAAGGGTTTTCTTTTGTTCTGAGAGATTCCACTAGTCATATGTGCACCCTTTCAGCAGATTTTTTTAAAGCAAGCCAAATAGATATATAAGTTTTATTTTTTAAAAAATCACCCTGAGCTGTCATTCTTTTGGGAGAGGTAGACTCTTTTCTTCTTCTTTTGTTGCAGCTTTTATCTACTGTTTGGTAAATAAAAGTATTTCTGTGTAATGTGTATTACATGCATCCCTTTAGGTTTATAAATAGTTACACAGAATGATACTTTTTTCACAGTCCCCTTTCTAGTCTGCTTAAAGCCTTGCCTGACTGCTTTTAAAGAAGGCTTAGCGACATTTAGATAACATGGTGATGCATGCATATAAGAGCAGCACTAATAGTCTAGCTGGGATAAGCATTAGAGCATTCCCACTATTCCAGATTTCCATAAATAACATAAATTAAACTCCCAGCTATTTATATGCAGTACCAGCTACAATAGCCTTTTATTTCATTCCCTTTTTCTCACCATTTGCTAAATCAATATTCAGCCAACATTCTGGAGATGGCATCCATTTTTTTGCAACAGGCTGCACAAGCACAATGGATGTTGCATAAGTTTAGTGGGAAACAGCCACCAAAATGTCTCACTGCAGCCCAGTGCTGCTCCTTATGGGCCTCTCCACTGGGAGATTTGCAGAACAAAAGCAAGGCTTGTTTTACAAGGAGTTCCATATATTGTCATTCCCAACCAGGATGACAAAGTCTGCCACTGAATTCAGGGCAGCTGTGAGACTCTACAACAGTAAAAACATTTCTTTGCATAGGCCAGGAAAGGGATAAAATGCTCACCCTCCAGACCTTGCAGAGATTCTTGGTCCACAGCCCAGCTCTAGACTTATACTCCATGTTTCCAGGGTTTGGACATGGTATTTTGTGTGCTACCATAGCAACTGATGCTCACATATCTTCTAGCAGATGGCAGTTCCAGGAAGGAGGCCTGAAAATGTCTTTGTATCAATAATTGCATCCCTTGGACATTTCAGAATGACTCTGTCTTCCAGGCTGCTCTTCATGATGTTTCTGGCATCACTGCTTGGCGTGTAGCTTCACGAAGCAAAGACAGGGCAAACTGGGAGCTGTCTAATCAGTGTCAAAGTCAGCTGTATTAAAAAAGAAAAAGGCAAACAGTACGAACTTTTAAAAAGCATAAAACAAGCAGATACATGGAAAAATGTGATAGAGAAGGATAATGAAGGATGTTGTGGAAGGAAGCTGTGTCTTACAAATTTAGCAGTGTTTCCTAAATGAGTTAATAAACATGTAGGGGTAGCTCATTTGATTGATAAAGTAGGACCAGATTTAAAACAAGGTTTCACAATATCCCTTACCACGGGCTCATAAAGATGCTAAACTAGGGGGAAAGTTCTCTCATGAATTAAAGTTAAAAGAAACAAAGAGGAATAAACCTGAAAGTCCTGTGGAGATCTGTTCTGCTAGTCATTAGGCATGTTCACTAACCACCAAAAAAAGGCAATGGACAGTAAGCTAATGAGGTTTATTGATGATACTAAGCCACTGAAGCTGTAAAAATGAGTGATGACTCTGCAGAATCACAATCCAGTGCTATGATACAAAGCAACAGGGCACTAAGATGCCATGCAAAATTTGGTGTCTATGAACACAACATTTATGCATATATGAAAAAAACAACCCTAAATCCAGAGAGAAGTGATCAGTTTGGAGGTGCCTATTAACCCTTTGGAAAGTAATACTGGTCTTACAACAACTTTTTCTACAAACACTTTAGGTCAGGGTTTAGCAGCCCTTTACCAAAGAGACAACTGTTTTAGCTGGAACTAAAGAAAGGAACAGAACCCAAAATCCTTGTTTATTCCTGTATTTTGAAGCATCTATGGAGTTCCACTACTTCATCAATCTTGGTGGGGGAAAAATAACAGTTACAATTAAAAAGAAGATTAATACACACCACCAGTGATTAAAAATATTAAAGAAAATATTCAAGAAGCAAGTAAAAAGCCGAGGAGGAGTCTTGCACCTAGAAAGGTCAGTAGGGAAATGAAAGGTAACCTTGAATGGCATGGACTAGTTGGATGGGGAATCATTATTCACGCTTTCGATACAGTGGGAAGTACACAACTTCACATCTTGAGCCTACAAAGTGGTAGTTCCAAAGCAAAGCTTGCATTTTTTCACAGCACTAAGGATACAATGAGGAATTGATTTCCACAGGATGCTGTAGCTGCCAAAAGTCTGCATAGGTTTCAAAAAGCAGTTGGACAAAGTCATAGAAAAAGACCATCCTAAGCTACTGTGCATAAAGGTGCCACCTCCAGCTCAGGAAGATTCTGCGTTAGAGACTGGGTCAGAAAATGGGAATACTCCTGTATCACTGGCACCCCAAAGACTATCAGTTAGCGTCAGAGACAGGATACTGAGTTAGCTGGGGCTTTGGTCACAGTCCCCTCATACTGCATCATCTGAGTTGTAGGAACTGATCTCAGGCTGTGCTAAACGTGACCCAGCTTAGTGCTTTTGACTGAAAGCCAATCTCCATCAGCTGATTCAGATTTACCATAAATTTACAAGAGCACACACAGTTAGGGTACTACTCCCTCCTGCCTTGGCATCGTGTGCTCTCTTACTTCAAACTAAAAGGGGCAACCCACAGAAAGCATGAAGGGAAGCAGAATATTTTGTATTAGGCTTCTACAAGCCCTCTGGACCTTATTCTTTTTCTGTGCTTTGTTTTCATCTCTATTTTACCTGAAATGTCATAGAGAAAATGAAGATCTTGATCCAATAACCTCCCTCATCCATCAGCTCTTTTTCAGCAGGGAATTACTATTTGGTCTGAGCTTTTCTCATGGAATAAGGAAGGGCCAGACTCTGAAGACTAGGTTCACCCTAAGTTGCACCTCACTCAAATACAAGCCACATCGCGATCACTGTCACTGCTTAGAGGATTAAAAATTACAAGGCTAATAAGAATGAGAATCTGCCCCTAATGTACCAAGTCCTTCTTTAAGAGTCCTATGTGGTTCATCTTACTGTGGCTGCTGTCCCATTAAAACCTTAAAGAGAACTCATAAATATAAAACTACCCAAGAGCGTGGCCGAGAATCCTCCCTGAATAATTGTACTGAAATATTCTAAAAGGGACTTAATTTCCTTCTCGATAGCCTCAATAATACTCTGAAGAGAGAAAAATGAAAGTGAGGACATGTATTACATTCTGTAGATGTACAAAAAACCCACCTTTTCTCAGTGACTATGTCAGGGGAATATGTCTAAAAGGGCATATCTGTGAAAATATGACCTCTGATTTTGCCAAGGTCAGCAAAACCTACTGTGATTCACTTTGTAAGTGTCGGTCACACAAGTTAAAGCTGCCTCAAGGCAACTTTTAACTTCTCTACCCAAATTCAACAAGACACAATGTTTTTGAAAGGTTTGCAAAATCCTCCTCTGTACGGAGGAGCAAGATTATCTGGGCCAACATTTGTTTATGATTATTTATGGATCCAAACCAAGGTTTTTTTGCTATAAATTCATATGGACTGGCAGATCAAAAAGCCATTAAGAGCTGTTAATCTAACATGGAACAGGCTTTTTAATTTGAGTTTCCTGGCACATGCTGTTCAAGGGTGGGTGCTGTTCTTCTCTTAGCCTCAGTGGCAAGAAGACCCTCACATCACACAGGCCTACAGTGCCATTTGTTGAGAAAATCTGTTATAATTCTGGGTTACACCATTTGCTGAACATTTCTTGAGTTAAAGCTGAGAAGAGGAGGGGATGGGTCTTGCACTCTGCCTTGAATGCCCTTATATGGCTGCTCAGAGGCTGCCACAGCACCTCATAATCACTGCTCTGGAGACAAAGATAAGCATCTGGGGTCACAACATTACCCATTCCTTCAAACATTCCTGGTTCCTAGTGTCAAAAAAATGAGCTCCCAACATCCTCTGTGCTTGTGCTCACATGGGATTTTACTATTGTGCTAGGAATAGGAGGATTTCCATAGAAGGTTAAAGTATTTTGTGTCCTGCATGAAACTGGCCATTTCCAGATGTTTTGGAAAAAGGTGCCAGGATCTGATTAAGCAGTGGTGGAGTAGTGTGATATCAGGACCTTATTAAGCAGCTGTGGAGTAGTGTGATATTCAAAACAGTTTCCAATTTACCTGCACCAGGGAGAGAAAGTAGTTTGTCATCAGTGATGTGGATATTTATCTCCTTAATTTTTCCAGATATCTTACACAGACTAACAGTACATATTCTTTTATTGATGTAAATGTCTAGATGCCTAATAGTCCCTTTACTTTCCTCATATCTTGTAGCAATGAACATGATAGATTGCTGAAAAAGTATTTACCTTTTACTGGAAATGGTTATCTTTCAGTTTCACTTTGGTTTTATCTCAGGTGATGTTATATGCAATGTTTATGTGCCATAGGATGCTCTGTCCCTTTCTATTCACCTCCTGTCCAAGAGCAAACCCTTTTGGTCAACCATTCATTAAGAAGTCTCCCATCACTTCAGTTGTTTAATCACCAGATTTCGGTGTCCTTTCTAGAAAGACTGGCCCACCTCCCAGTGAGCATACCTTACATGACAGATTTATAATGATTTTGCAGATGTAGATGGTATCATATCACCTCACTCATTTTTTAATTGTCTGAGGCACATTGCTTGTTTTCTGATAGCCATGGTATAGCATGCAGTGTGTTGATGCTCCTGTTTACAAAAATACTCCCAAGTCCTTCTGGATTGGTTGTTTTTGATTTTTTGGGTTTTGGGTTTGTTTTTGGTTTTGGTTTTGGTTTTTTTGTAATTCCAGGTTAGAGCAGTACACTCGGTGACCAGAACACTCAACCCAGCCTCTCCCTGGCCACCGAGGAGGTTGAGCTCTGGTGGGGCACCCTGACAGGATCACTGCTGCCAGGAGGTGATGCTCCCCTTCATCCTCACAACACCTCTACATTCCCACCCTGCAGATGCACTTATTGCCACCCTGCAGCACCAGTGTTTCTTGGAACTCTCACTGAGCTGAACCAGCTCCTGAAATGAGAGGGAAATGAACATCAGGAATAAAGGGCATATTCCAGTGGATCAGATAGCTGGATCAGCTCCACAGTCAGCCTGGAAAACAATGTCAGAAAGAGGGTGAGAGTCCTGCTTGACAGCAGCAGCAAGAGCAGGAGCAAGGAGAGAGAAGGAGAGTGAGATGTCATCTGTCAGCAGCACCAAGCCAACAGAGCACCCCCAGCAAGAACACAGGAAGATGTTTGTGATGCATCTGCTCCAAAATGCACATATCCAAAGACGGAAATACTGCTTAAACTACGTGACTGCTAAAAACTAAGGGCATGCAGAAGAAAAGTTCACTTTTCCATACAGCTGCCAGGCAAGCATTCCAGCAATGCCAAGCCTCCAAAATTGTACTGAAATATTCTAAAAGGGACTTAATTACAGCAGTGTTGCCAGCAGCCATCTCACTCTATCGTCTCAGCCCTCTTTGCTGCTCTTCGCTGCCCTCTCTTGAGTCACCAACCCGTGGCAGGTTTGTACATCTGTGGCTGCAGTGGTTTCCCCTCCTCTCCGGAGTGACGTACTTCAGACACTTGCTCTAGATAAGGTGTTGGGAGCTTCTCCTTGTTAGCTCTTAGCCACACTGAGAATTGCCAGTCTACTTCTGCCCTGCACTTCCCAGCCATCGAATACAGCACCCCTGGTCTGTAACTACTTCCTCTATGAAGTTTTAAACAGGGATTTTGTCAAAGGCTTCCTGAAAGTGCAGGTACTCAGGATCACTGTAGATGAGCCCCAACCATGCCTCTAAGTAGTCCATGGAGCTGTAGTGTTTTATTTTTGCTTTAAACTTTTGCTTTCTCCTGTGAGTTTCCTTTATATTCAGATGCAGAAGTGATGCAAAATTTCTTTGGAGGGAAAAGGTGCGCAGGAGAAAAAGATGAGATAGGGATTATGATTATGCAGGAATCCTGTGCAACTTGAATGGTAGGAAAGTCATTTTGTCTCCTGCACTGGAATGTCTCCTGCTGATGGGTGCAACCCTTTCCCAGTGACTGTGAAAATCTTGATAAGGAAAGTGATGAGACACTTAGTGCAGCTAGAGCTCTAAGACTTGGGTTTGCCCTCCCACACATTTTGGGTGGGCAGGCAAACCACAGAATGTCATCTGTGAAGTCAGAAAGCATTGGGTACATTTAATTACTACATTAGCACTTGCTAACTCTTTGAATGGCAAGAACTGGTTGTGGAGGGTTTGGGGTTGTTGTTCGCACTTTGGTTTTACCTCAACATAACTATTGGGGTAGGAACTCACACATCTGAGAGCTGGAGTCAGCCCATTAATAGGCACTTACTGCAATAAACAGGTCAGGAAATAATTGTGGCAAAGCAAAGAGCTGAGTGGCTTTGGCTTATTCTTGTACTTCTCATTGTTTCTTATTCTGTATTTTCTCACTGACAAGATTTTATTTTCAGCAGTTGTCTATTTCCAACTATCTTACTTGTTCTGAAGAAAAATAAAATGATGTAAATAAAGTCTCTTTTCAGTTAAACAAGGTATTTCAGCCCTTGGGAGTTAGGCACCACAGAAATCCTCTCTGAGAATCTGCACTCCTCACACACCACATGGCCCAGCCTCGTCACACATCCTATGGCCCAGTCACTCCCTTTCCCAGATATCTGAAGGAGCAGGCCAAATCCAGTGTCAACGAGAGCAGCCAGCTGCTACCACCCCTTTCCCATGAGTGCACAGCCCTTGCACAGCCATGGGGTAACACTGTATGGCATTGGAGCAGAGAGGGATCCCAACATCCCAAGGAGACAGGAAAGATACTTGTCATCCCAAATTACCTGACTCAGCCCAGCACCCAGTTGCTCACCCAGTGAAGCAGCTGTTTCAGATCTTGCTGTACGAGTTCTCTGGGCAAGCCCTGCTGGCTCCCAAAGCCCCTTCCCCTGGGACACACACTTAGCACCTCCAGGACTTTGGCAGAGCCATACACCACTGGAGGCATTGCACAGCACATCTCTGTCTGACACGATGGTAAACCACATGGCCTAATGACCCAAAAACTTGGGCGCCGTCTCTTCACACAAGAAAGGGAAGTTATTGTTGCATTTGGCAGTTTCCCTGAGAACAAAAACCAAGGCATGAATCTGTTCTGATGTGATCTTTATAAATATTTGGGTAGGCAAATACCTGAATCAAAAGGAGGTTTCTGACAGATTTAGGATCTTTCAGTTACTTTTCCATTCTTGGGATATCTGAAATGAGTCAGTCTATCAAAAGTCACTGTTGCTTAATGCTGGGGGATCAGTGACAAAAACCACGCTGTCGAGAGCTCCTCTGTTAGTCAGCATTTCCTTCCTGATCCCTCAGCAGGAACCGAGGTATGTGTGTACCAGGGCTGAGATTTGCCTTCCCTGTGCACTCTTCTCTCCTGCTCACCTGGGAAGGACAGAGCCTTCCTGCCACTCCTAGTGTGCTGCAACCCTGCCATCTGCCCCAGGGCCATGGAAATGTCCTGACACTGGGCGTCTTCTCAAAACACGCTCAGGCTTGCAGGACCTATATTGTCTTCCTTGCTCTGCTCCAAATGTTGTTGAATCAGAGGCTAGAAGATTGCAGTGTTTGTTGTTCAAAGCAGAATTAAAGCACTACACAAGTTTGGGTTTTATCAGATCTCCCTTTACCAAACTTTTAAACTTTAAGGGCATTTTTGTTCTTATATTTCCCCTTTAACTTCTGCCATGCATACCCTTGTCAAGCAGAAGCTCAAGCATTGGGACACTGTGGCTTTACTCCACAGGGAGCTATTAAGCCTGATGTAAACACACTGTTGTTTCCATTTAGCTTATAGGTGAGATACTAAGCAGGTTTTGGTCAGTATGAATACATCCCACTGAGCCTGGGGTAGATTTTTGTACATGGGTATTCTTTACAGGCCTTCACTCAGGCTTCTCCACAAACAGCAAGGTAAATGGATATAACCACATCCTAAATCAGTCCAGAGAGATTTGCACTGATGCAACTGAACTCATGGAGGTTTGGGTGTGCACAAACTCCTTAATTGCTACCAACCAACTTTCTGCAGAGCTGAGATCCATATTCATATGTATCCTTTTCTAGAGAGACTGAAGGTAGTTGCCCCTAAGAGCACTTTGTGGACACCGATGTCTGCCCACATAACTTGTAATCTCATGTTTTACTGAGTTCAGCTGGCTTGCCAGCACTTATGAGCTCTGAACCACAAGAACCTGGACACAGAGATCAGCAGGACCAAGGGCTGCAGGCTCTGACCAAGGAGAGCGTGCCCCAGGGCAGGGAAAGTGTGAAAGGTGAGGGTGCATCAGTGGCTCTGGGCAGGGTCACCCACCACATGGGGCAGGCAGCTGGGCCAACTGTGTCACCTCTGCACCCCTGTCATGCCTGACTCACCCAGCTCACAGCCACACTTTATCATCCAGGACATTATCACAGCAGGAGCTCTTTTCCACACAGTTCACAGACTAAAAAGAGAAGATGAAGAGGAACATAAAAATACAGAAAGTCCATGCTTTTTCAACACTGACCTAATAAAAAAATTCAAAAAAACCCTGCCATCCCAAATAGCAGTGAAACACTTTGATAACTTTCTGTTCCACACAAGTTCTCAAGCACTGTCAGCCTGGAAAATGGCCTGGTCTTAACCTGGTCCAACCATCTGTGACAATATCCAGAAGTGCCAGACTATTGGCAGTGGGGCCACTGGCCCACAGAGACATCAAACATATACCAACCCTTTGGAGTAAGAGGGTCTAAACCCCAGGGTGTGGGGCCACCATGGTGTGCTCACTCCTAGTGATTGGAGTGATGTTACCTGGGGCTCCAGATGCCACATGTGTCACCTGAGGTTGCTAAGAGAAAAGGGCAGACAATAAAAGCAAAAGCCACAACACACACAGAGCAGATGTTTTTCCTTGCAAATGATGTTGGAGTAGTCAGGAAAACAGAGTGTCTGCTTATTATCTAATATTTTCACACATGTTATTTTCACTTGTATCATCTTTTCAAGGTATCGGGCTCTTAGAAGGATTTTGGTTAAATCATTCCATGAATGGGAATAATCAAGCTTGTTATTTTTTGCCAAAGCTTTTCCCTGCTTACTAGGAACTAGTTCCAGGACAGTATTGCTATGTATTCCTTTTACATTTAACCTTCCTGTCACTCTAGTTTTGCCACGGTGGGTCTGAAATCCATTCATGTGGAAGCCAACTGTGGACTGGTGCTTGTGTAATGTCCTTTTATTTTATTATTTTATCTTCTTTTCATCTTGCTCATGTACAATATCCATGGATGCATACTTTCAGCATGGCTATGAAATATCAGATCATTCTCTCTTCTTCCCAAGAAAGGAAAGAGAAAGGAAAGGGGTGATTTCATCTCAATCCCCTGGTATCAGGCTCTCTGAGTGTTATTCACTGTGCTAATAACTGTATCAGCATGTTAAAGATGATATGCTTTTAATTGTTTCACTCACTCTCTCATGCACATGAAGTAAACACACTCTAATGGGTTCTGTACCTTTCATCCTTTATTTTATTGTTAATGGTATCTCCAGTAATATAAAATGACGGATGAGTGCAGTCTGAGAAAAGCAGAAAAATCAATACACATCCAGACTCCACACGAGAGAGGCGAGGAGCTGGGGCTGCCAGGCACTGCAATCCCTCTTGGGCCAGACAACAAGAGCAAGGCAGAGAGCGAGGAAAGGCAAAAACACAGCAAAACACCTCCTGTGGAAACAAGCAATGCCCTGGGCCCTGCACACTCTGCCCCATCATTCTACCTCCTGTTTGCAAAGAGGGGCCCTCCAGACACACCTGATGTACTGACACACGTGCAGCGTGGCTGTGAGCACAGCACTCAGCTGGGCTCACCCACAATTCAGGCAGCACACGTGGGTGGAGATACCCAGTGCAAACTGGCTGGAGTGTCTTTGTTCCAGGCTCTCCCTGAGGTGAGATCCAAGATCTTGAGGAATGACAGAAACAATGACAAGACTTTTACTTCAATTCAGATGTGTCCATGCAGGCAGGGTCCATGCCCAGACTCGCGTATGCTTGGAAAACTCTGCCTCAAAACACATGATGGTGTTAGAGGGTGTCGAGCAGAACAGTGAAGCAGTTTTCCACAGCTTGTGAGGAGCACCTGACAGTCCTCTGCCCTGCTAGAGGAGAGTGTCACACACATTCTGCAGGAGCACAACATCCCCGTGTCACATTCAGCCATCAGCCAGTGACCGTGTTAATAATGCACAGGGGCAGCCACTTGCCATTTCCAATTCTCTAGACATCTCTGTTTTCCCTACAGGAAAACATAGTTTGGTCTCTGGTCTGTTTAAAAAATCAGGGACTTATATATATATTCTTTTTTTCTTTTTAATCTTCTTTTTTTTTTTCAAGGAACAGGAACAAAAGAGTCTAACAGAGACCAACAATTTTTAATGCATTTAGGGAAGTAAGCCCAAAGGTAAGGAGAAGTACTGTTTGTTTTAAAACAAGAGCCCATCCTTCACATTCAGGCTGTAGCCTGGAGTGGGTATCGTACTGCCAGATTATAAGAGCCTGTAATGGAAATGCTGACAGACCTTCAGCACCACGGCACTCACAGCCCCTCTATAAATAGACTGCAAATGCTTGGTATGTGAGATGGGTTCAAGTAGCCACTTGACAGACTCTGGCAATTTGACCAATGATTATTTCAGAAAACAAGCACAGAAGAGATCTGCTCATCTTTGTAGTCATTCTTGCAGGTGGTTTGGGTGCGTATCCTCCCTATTCTCCAGTGCCAGATACAATGCATTAAGGGTGCTGTTCTGGCAGGTACAATGCTGCCTCTCCAACAAAGCTGTAATATGACCTACTTTGCTCAGTCTAGTACTATTCAATAATAAGTGGCCTCTATTGGGTTTCTACATGTAGACAACATCAAACACATTTCACTGAAACATTTAGATATTGATTTTACTCAGTCTGGAAACTTCAAAATGGGTTCTTTCCATGTCATCTTGAAAATGCATCCTCTTGCCCCCATGCTATAGATTCTGTGTTAGTGCACGTGCATGTGGACTCCCTCAGCTGCTAGTCATCCCTCTGCTCTCTGTTCCTAAATTAAGGGCAATTGCTGTGTTCCTTTATCTCCTAATGGCAATAACTACTTTGTACAGTAACATCAGAGCTGTCTCTGCTGCTTGGCTTCTTTTCAGTTACCCAGCCATGCCTGGGTTTTAACCAGAATGCAAAAGAATGCACTGATCCTAAACAGGAGCACTGGAGGTACTGGAGGATTGTTCAAAGTTTGTGAGCCTGTTTCTTGAGCTTCAGGGATGTGTTAAGTTTTTATCATGCAATTGCTCATTCCATCATGTGTTCTGGGGCTCTGTCTCCAGCTAAAAACTTCATGGAGATTTGTTTAGGTTCTCCACCTATTGGAATTGTATGTTGGTTTCTTTTCTTTCTGTTTTCTTGTTTTTATCATAATATCTTGATCACCTAGGTAGAGACCTGAGTGCCGAAAGCATCTTGTTAAGAGCTGAAAAGAAAGAGAAAGGGCCATCAGATACACTTTCAGTGGGGGACTTAAAGGCTGAGATGAGTCAGATTTCCAAGGACAAGGTGATACTCTTCGTCCTGAAGTCCTTGTGGTAATTTCAAGTGTGGGAAAAGTGTTCCCTTCCTGACCCAGTTTGTTACATTGTTTTTCTGCACATAATTACACCTCTGCCACTATTTCATCCAAAGCCGGTTGCATCCTGAGTCAGCCTCATGCAGAAAGTGGTGGAGGGCCTTTAGTCTTGAGGTATGGGGGTTTAAACGAGCTGCCCTGGTAAGCTCTCCTGCAGCAGGAGAGACCATTGGCATCAGAGGGGATGGTTGAAATGGAGCCCTACCTAGGCATGGTCCATGTTCTTGCCATGTATTTGGGATTGGAAAAAAATCTTTTCCTGCTCAGAGTCGGGAGGTGCTGGTGTCCTCTGCACTCTGCCAGAGCAGCACAGACCAGATTCCTGCCCTCCTTATCTATGAGCCAATGCATGTGTCCAAGTGAAACATCCACGTCTCATCCTCAGATGCACTCTTCAAAGTTGCACGTGGTATTTAATCTGGGAAAAAAAGCAGCAAGTAGATGTTCTCATTTAGGGTCTTTTTGGATGGACTGTCTTTATGTAATCTAGCATTGTGGTGTGCTGTGTATTATACTACTACTACTACTACTACTACTACTACTACTACTACTACTACTACTACTATTATTATTATTATTATTATTATTATTATTATTATTATTATTATTATTATGTCTAGAGTAGCATCATTAGGTCAATGGCAGTTATTTTCTTCTAGAAAATTATGAGTTAAGAGCACCACAGCAAATGAAAATCAACAAGCACCTGAAGCAGAGGAGCTGCTGCAACACTCTGCTGCAGAAGGTCAGCTCTCTTTCAAGCACTGCTTTTTCAAACTTTTGCCTCTTGATTGGCACAAATGAGTGTTCTTGACCAAGTGCCATTTACTCTGTAATCTTCCCTCCTAAAAATTTTGGTAAAAAAACCACATCACTTATATTCACAGCAATTATTTCCTGGGAATGTCATTTGTTTGAAAGGCTGAACACAGAAAATGATGTCATATTCCAGTAATACTTGAAGACATTTGAACCAAAGCAAGACTAATCACATGGGGCACTTCATGAGGAAATAATTTCATCTCTGAAGCACAGACAAGGTGGACAGTGGCACAACCCAGCACCAGAGCCCTTCACAGCACCTGGGGCTCCTGGTGCTTCCCTCAGCTTTCTGCCCAGCGTGCAATAGACAGGGTCTCTGGGACCCTGGGCTTTGCACAGACACTGCTTTGAGTATTTCTGTGGCTTGGTAATGCCAAATGTCACCTGCTCAGTCAGCACTGCAGAGCACACGATTCTCAGCACGACTTTGGTGACAGTAGATGGTTAAGAAGCAAAAAGTGACAAAAGCAGAAAGGATGGGGTTGTTGTTTTAAGTCTGAATCCTTTCAGTGATGGAGAGCACTTTCAGCACATATTACCAAAAAAAAAAAAAAAAAAAAAAAAGCCACAAGCAAATCAGGACAATTTGATACTGCTGAAGTCAAAACCTTCTGCTGTTACATTCCTTTACACATCAGAAATACTTATTAACAATTGCATGTTTATTTCAAAGGAGTACTTACAATCCACTGTGGTTTAAAGAAGGTGGAGGAAGCCCTGACAGAAAATAAAGATGAGCTACAAAACCCATAGTAAAGGAATGTCTCAGTGGAGATCACTTTTCTGCATCATTCCTGCTTTCCCCAGAGCTAAGCACAGTGCTGCACTTAACTGGGACCAGATCCTGTTCATTTTTTCAAGGCCTGTCATCTTCAGTTTCACTCTTTGTATACAGCAATTGGGATTCTACCCTACATGTTAAAATAAGGATATTAGCTAGCAGAGAGAATCCCTTCCCAAGCTGTGAGATAGTGGTGGAGTCTGCTTTATGAATGCTAAAAGAGAGCGTGCCGTGTCTGGAAAACACTACACTGACCTGCGGGGTTTGAAACCTGCCTATAAAGTTCTCATTTAGCTGAGATGCTCTCAGAGTGGATAAGCCAAACTATGCTCTTCCTAAGTGTCTGCTAATAACCTTAATGGAGTGCAAAAGCATAGAGAGGCACCAAAAGGGATTTAAAAGCAGAGAGAGCGGGAAGAGCAGTAATGTCACTTCGTACATAAAATCTCACACCCCAAATAACAGAGGTGCTGAGGTAGGCAGAAACCTCTGGAGATTGTCTCATCAGTGTCTTAAAATGAAACACTCTGATCTCCACATTCACATTCACTCAAAATGTGACACAGACATCACATTGCTATCATTTGACCAACTGTGGAGGGCCAAAAGCGTGTCAGGGAAAGAGGAGGTTGGAATCATAGGATGGGATGAGATCTGCAAACATGTCTGAGAGTGCTGCCGTACCCGAGGCTAAATCTGCTCCAGTCTCAGTGCTGCCTGACTTAGTGGTTCGGATCTATAGGAATCACAGCCGCAGGGCAGGAACCCACATTCCCCACAGGCTGAGTGCAGAGCATGGAAAGCCAAACATGAGCTCTTGAAACACTGGCAGGGTGAGCAGGGAGTGAAAGTAGGTGGCCATTAGCACCCAGAGCAGACTGGACAAAGCCCCTCTAAGACAGCTATGTTCTTTGCTCCTTTCGGAATTCTCACTTGGCACTGGATGCCAAAACTTGCCGAGTCACTTTGTATAGGATGCAAAGAGCCTTCCTGCTATGTCCCAGCTTGGTCTGCCCATCAGTGCACAGCCATATCACCAGCTGGGAATGCACCAGTGCTGACAGCCCTGTGCATTTGACATGAGCAGGTTGTGAGTGCAGGACACTCACCATCTACACAGGCTGCCCAGTTATCAACAATTTGAATGATTCTTCCTCTTTTGAGGACATTCCAGCTGTAATGGCCCATGCCCTGCTGGGGGAGTCAGGACCCCACGGAATTCAAGTTTTCTGGGTGGTTTCTCCAAACCAGGCAGCACAAGAGTTCAGCTTGGGCCTTGTGTGTGCTGGGGAAATACTCCGAACACTCAGGTGAGATAGGAACTTACATGCAGGGCTGCTCTGAGGGTTTTGTCTGCTCTGTTTACAGAGACATTAAAGCAGCAGTTTCTTTTGCCAGGGCTGGTGGGAATCTGGTACTTCTCTCCCTTAAGGGGTTGAGAAATCCCACCCAGGAAAACAGAACACACCCAAAGATCCTGCCAAGCCAGGTGACGATAGTGGAGGGGAAGACATGCTCAAGGTTCTCCCTGAGGAATCTGAGCACCCAAATTGCAGCCAGAATCTGCGGGGATGTCTCAGCAGCAGTTGGGGTGGGGGAAGTGTGGAGGCAGCAGAAAAGTGCATCTGGCTGGGCCAGCCCCTTTCCTTCAAGCGGCACAGCCAAGCTTTGAAAGACAGAGAACAAAAGGCAGACTGGTGAGCAGGGGAAGAAAGTGCTGGAAAGGAATTTGTTGCTGCAGGAAGCTCAATGGTTTGTCATAAAACAGACTGCAGTTCTGTTGTTTCCATGTTAAACCCTAGAAAGGGGCAGCTCCAGCACACAGGGGATTGTCTGGTGCAAAACCAGTGGAGGTTTGAAAAGAACGAAAGGCAATTTGAGTTTCCCAGCTATAGTAAAAAATAATAATAAGCAGAGACCAAGATTTTTTCCCTTTTCTTCTCCTTCCAGAAATTCCCTGGTTTCATCCTTTTAAGTCTTAAACATTGATTTAATTCCAGGCTTGCCTTTAAGGAACAAGAAAACGTGTTGCAGGCCTTCTAGATCCCAAATCTATGGCAACACTTCCAATTTTCATTACCAGAAATTGCAAAAGGAAATCAAAAGCAGGTGTGGGAAGGCTTCTCTAAATGATGCCAGGGCTATGCTTTAACCTTTACAGGAGGCAAACACACATCTATGCATGCCAGGCTATTGCCTTACTGCATAGTTCCCTTACAGTTACAAAAACCTGACAAAAGCAAACAAACACACTCAAGTTTTTCCAAGCATGTTTGCTGACAGCCCTTGCCACCGAAATATTTCACTGACCTTTGACAAAGACAGTAAATAAGGTTTGCTAGGCTGTAGGGAGGAAAAAAATCAGGGCATTGGGGATCTCAGAGTTAAACAAAGGAAAGGGTAACACGAAAACAACTTTGGAGATCAGTAGGAAGAAAAATAGGCATCTCATTTATCTCTTGATCACACCATGCCTTTGTTTTTTTGCATATATTTGCGGTACTTTCTCCAGGTTACTTGAGATGACTTTGGTTTGATCCTGCCAGATGCTGAGCAACAAGCCACAGCCACACTCAGCAGTTTGCAGAGATGGAGCCGAGATTAGTCCCAGATTATCTTGGTGCAGCCTGCGAAAGCCAGTCATTCTGTTTTTCATTTCTGTGGCAAAACTGCAAGATCCTGGAATTTGTTCTTTCTCCTCCTATATACCATTCAGTGAAGCAAGAATTAATGCCCTGGAGCTAGCTGTACACTGCCAACTCAAGCCTTTAAAATGAACACAAAAATCACAGCCCAGCCTGAACAGGGAAATGTAAGGCTGAACCTGGCCCCAGCGACAGCGGCTGCTGGAAAGGCCCCTGGAGGCAGCTCCAGCTCTGTAATAACCTACGTAAACAGGGATGGTGTTCTTTTCTTTTTTTTCATCCTCCGCCTTGCTTCAGTGGAAAGGGGTGGAAAAATAACTCACTTGCGTACACAGTCATTTAGGCCCAGTCATGATTCCCTTAGAGCCTGTGCCAATGGATTTTAGTCATTTTCTGGCAAAGGTTTCCCTTTCAACCACAAATACTGAATAGTTATTGGGTGAGTCACTGCCTTGAGTAATCTAATTCTTTGACCAGTACATGCTTGCTTCCTGTGCCGCAGAATATCTTTCTTCACTAGGATATTTTAACCTGTGCCTTTGTTCAGGGATTTTCCTTCCTGCAGTGCCCAGCATTCCAGGTTTGGGAGACCAGAGGAGCTCAGAGTTCAGCTTCCAGGGCAATTCCTGCTGCAGATCCCTGGCTGCCTCAGGGCTGAGAAAGGCACTGTGGCCCACTGGCCTCCCCCACCTCAAATCCAGCCTGTGCTGTCCTGGGAGAGTGGCAACCTCAGGCTTGGAAGGTAATTTTTAAGACAGAGGGACTTTATCAGCAGCTCCGGTCATAGCTGGAGGTATCATATGGTTCAATGCAGCTTTGCCAGCAGATTGTAAAACAGCCAAACCTGCAACATTTGCCTTGTGCCAGTGTCCCAGCCAGCCCCTCGGACCAGAGCAGTGCCTGAGGGCTGATCCCACTGACTTTAGGAAGGGAATGTGAACAACAACTGCATGGGATGGTGTTGGTGCAAACCATAGCAGCTGGTGTTGGTACCAGCTTTTGCAAGGCTTCTGACCTGTTTTCCCTTCCTCATGTACTAGCTTTGTAAGAAAATATACTGCTAAAAAAATCACACTGGTTTAGAAACACTACGGGAGAAAAATACTTCTTTTCACCTTTAGAAAATGCAATGTTTCAGGAGAACTTAAATGCTCAAGAATTATATTGTGGTGAGTGTTCACAAGACACCTTTTGAAGAATGTTAATAAAATCTTTTCTAGCCTTTTCTTTCATGTTTGCAGCTTTCTGTTTCATTTCCTATTTATGGGGGCCCATGCTTTCCTCAGGGCATCTTCTGGCCACTATTTACTGAAAGCTTTTTCTCTTCAGGGGAGGAAAAGAAAAGAGAGGCAGCAAGAAGGGAGGATTAAGTTATACTCTAATATTTTCATGACAAGAAAAGCAGACTATAATAAAAGTACTCTAATATAAATTTATGATCCCAGTATAAAAATCTCAGGGTAAGATGTCTTTGTGCATTTATGTACATATAAGCACTGCTGACAAACAGAGCAGATCCAACTGTGGCTATGTCTGATAGCCTGTATGTCTGCTAGAACCATTTGATTCTCTCCTGACCTGATTTATATGAACACAGAATTACTAGAAGAAAACAGAGCTGTTGAAAACACCCCTGAAGAACCCTGGCTGTGTCAGCACTCTCCACAACATGCCAGTCAATGGAGCCCAAGAAAAAATCTATTTTGTACCTTTTCCTAGAGTTTTCCTAGGGACTAGGTGTTTCCATGTTTGATGCGAGACCAGCATGGCATGTTGCTGTCTCTGCTCTCATTGTCCTCCTGTCAGCTGACATTTTTCCATCATTACTGTAGAAGCACAGCAAATTGGACTGGAAAGGACAGGATGATATCACCTACTCCAATTCTTCTCAGTCTTGGGTGCATTAGGAAGAGCACTGCCAGCACGTGGAGGAAGGTGATTCTGCCCCTCTACTCAGCCCTGGTGAGGCACATCTGGAGTGCTGTGTCCAGCTCTGAATTCCTGAGTACGAGACCTGGAGCTCCTGAAGCAGGTCCAGCAGGGGCTACAAAGGTGATTGAGACACTGAAGCATCTTTTGTATGAGGAAAGGCTGAGAGAGCTGGGCCTGTTCAGCCTCATCTCAGTACATGAGAGGAGACAACTGAAATGGGACCTCACCAGTGTCTGTAGGTATCTGAAGGGAGGGTGTCAGAGGTTGAAGCCAGGCTTTTCTTGGTGACGCCGAGCAATAGGACAAGAGTCAACAGGCAGAAACTGATGGACAGCAAGTTCCATCTGAACATGAGGAAGAACTTCACACTGGAACAAGAAGATCACATACTGGAACAGATTGGCCTGAGACATTGTGGAGTTTCCCTCACTGGAGATATTCAAGAGCAATCTGGATGCAATCCTATGCCATGTGCTCTAGGATGACCCTGAGTGAGCAGCGAGGTTAAACCAGATGTCCCACTATGGTCTCTTCAAACCTTATCTATACTCTGATTCCTTGAACTGTGGGCCTTTAAATGTTTCCTGTGGTGGCAAGGTCTTCTGAGGTTAGGAGGTGGCATGGGTGAACCCATGTGGCTTTTGAGTAAACCTGACATCATACCTAGGGCAAACCATCACCAAAATGAGCAGTCCTTCACCTCATCATCATCCCCATGCATTGCTCATGTTCTTTTTCCTCCAGGGTGCTGGCATTCCTATGATTCTTCAGTACAGGAGCTGAACAAGCAGGGAGCAGCCCACCTTTTCTTCTGGGGTTAGTTTGCCCATGGCTTTCTGCCCTGGCCACGTCACAGTAGGGTCAGGCCAGCCAAACAGAGATGGTAGCAGTGAAGGAAGCTGTGGAACCACGAAGAGCCAGAGACAACAGGGCTTTTCAAAGACATTGACTCTATCAGTTTGGTTATTATAAAACTGAGCTTTGGCTTGCATGGATGTCCCTCAGGTCAGCCTGTGAAAACCATTGTGAAAACCACTGTGCTTCCTGGTCTGAATCAGAGATGTCCATGCTTTACAGATAGTTGTCAAACCTTCTCTTAAATTTACCTAAACTTCCATGCGTGAAGTTTATCACCACTTAAAAGTTATCTTAGTTTTGCTCCTTAGCATTCCTTGTAACAAGAAGAATTTTTGTCCTGTATATAAACCTTAGGAAGCCTCAATAATGTGAGGAATACAAGGTCTAAAAACTTACTTTAAGCCTTGGACTCTCAGGCACAGGCCCAGTGCAGGAGAAATACCAATTTCCTGCAATGTCCGTGGCCACCACTGCAGACAGAAAGCAATCTGGTGGTAATGTTGCAAGGTTCCCAACAGCAAACTTCTGCCCCTGATGCAGAGCCCTGAATTACCAACCTGGCTCCCAACCCTCCATGCCACCCAAGAGCTGCATCCTTTCTAACCCTGCCTCCATCACAGCTGTGGTTGATCTCAGGTGTGGGGCTCAGCCTCCTCCCTCCCAAAGCCAGAAACAATTGCATCACCATAGAAAATCTGACAGCAGTTTGCTAAAGATGCATCATTCAGAAAAGCAACTGATCTCATTCTAATGACACGAAGCAGCGTCAAAGCCATCACCATTGTGGTAAGCTGTTTCAATATCTATTTACCACCACTGCTAGGAAAGTGCTTCTATTTCAAGGTTGAATTCATTTAACTTCAGCTTACAGATATTGGATCTTGTTATGTTTTTATATATGGCATTAAAATATCACCCTAGGTCTCATTTCTCTGTGTAAATATCTATAAATACAGATCATGTCACCTCTCTGCCTGCATAAGCCTTGTCTTTGGGGCTTGCCTTCCAGCCATTGGGTCATCTCTGTAGCTGTCCTTTGAATTTCCTGCAGTATTTCACATCTTCCTTGAAGCATGAAAATGAGAAGTGGACAAAGTATAGTAATAGCTGTCATTAATTCAAAATCACTTTCCTTCTTTTACTTCATATTCCTTTATTATACATCTATGGGTTGCATTGGCCAATTTTTCCCTCCACACTGCCTCATGTGCTTGTGGTTTGGCAATTATTTGCAATGACCCCCATGTCCTTCTGTTCAATACCACTTTCCAAGAAAGGGCTCTTCATTTCGTGCAAATTTTTCTATCAGAAGATAATGTGGTATGAAGTCAAATGGTTTTGAAAAGTATAAGCATAGATATTTATGCAGCTCTGTGGACCAGTAGTCATATCAAAAAAGGGCAAGAGGTTTGTGTGATGAGACATGCCACACCTGAAATTATACTACTGTAGTTTGCTATAATTTTGGATGTAACTTGGTTTATTGTTTATAGAGTCCTGAATTCAGTCCTCTAATACTTTGACCAGGGTCTCATACTTCCCTGAATGACACTGCTTGCCCCCTGTCTACATATCCAGCTTTTTCAAGCTCTGAGCACCTTGACTCACTCCTTTCATCCTCTTGGCTATGGGTAATCTGAAAAGGCTGATTTAAATTTTTGATCTTTAGCAGATGCTGCTTCATGCACCTTTTTCTGTACTTCAGAGGTTTCTACTCCCGGCTCTAACTTCATCTGAGCTGGATATATCCTCCTGCTCCACCCCACCTACAACACAAAAATGTCTTTGAAAATGTCTGCCTTTTTGAGATCAAATTCACACACCTGCAAGCAGTAGTGGAGCTTTAGGTGACCCACAAACTTTTTCCTTAATATGACAAAGACACCTTCTTATTGCCTTTAGCCATTTAGTCCCAAGCTATGCAAGTGACTCCTTCAGATCCCCCCATCACTGGGCATTATTTACAGTTTTTAGATTCACTGTCCATCCACCCTTTCAGCCTGGAAATCTTTCCAGCAGTACATCTTCCCCATGTGACTGCAGAACCAAGGCTGAGAGATGCCAGTAGGGCAGCACAAAAAAAAATCCTCAGTTTGAGGTAATGGCTCCCATATTACAAATCGGTCATGTCACCAAGAAGCTTGAGTTTCTGGAAAACTCTCCCTTTTGAAGTTTGAAATACGTGTGATAGATGTTGGTACTTTCTTTACAAGGTCAATGAAACCAGACTGATTTCATTGGTGCAGGCACAGCTGCCAATTTTTAGGTCAGTGATGATCTCATCTTCTTCAAGCAGAATGAGAACCAGTATGCAGAGTTGTCATATGTTCTCCTGATACCCGCACGGCTACTGCAGCACCAAGGTCAATACTAATTTAATCTGCTTTTGTGACTGCAGTGAAGCCACAGCACTTCTGCATTAAGAAATCATTCGTCATTTCTGGAAACTCAGGAAATGCTGCTGCTGGCCAAGGGAGTCTAGTCAGTGTGTACTAAGAGAAAGGGGTGTGTGATAGTGAAGTTTTACTGCACATTATAAAGAAAGATTAAGAGCATGAAAGATAAGATGCACTTTAATAAATGCTCACTAACACCAACATGTCTTTAATTCATTGCTTGAAAGTGTAGCCTATAACCTTTCAGAGAGGCTGGATAGGATCTGTAATGGTTTAAAAAGTATCAGTGCTCTTAATGGACAGTGCCTTGGGTGAAGATGATGTCACTGGTGCAGATCCCCACCACATGTATCAACCTGGAAGATCAGCCCAGCATCAGTGTTCTTTACTATTGTGATGTTGTCCTTCACTTCTGGAAAGCAGAAAACTACTGTGGGATACACCTATTCCTCCAATCACTTCTGGAAAGCAGAAAACTGCTGTGGGATACACCTATTCCTCCAAGAGCCATATGCACTTCGGATTGATGGCTCTCTGCATCTTCTGTCTTGACTGGGACCAGCTGGGAGGCCCTTATGGGCTTTCCTGAGGTTTCTCTGGATTTAGACAAGCAGGATCTCTCAGTTTGCCACGCCACCCCCTGTGTGTCCCCTCTTCCATTTGGGTCTTGCAGGTTCTTGGTTCAAATGTCTGATTCAGCACCTGGGGGTGACTCAATACTGCCAGATGTGACGATAGCATTCCGGTTCTCCTGCTTCTGATCATGACAAATTGCCAGCCTCTTTCTTTGTTTCTTGTGTTCCCTGGGCAACCTATCTCCATTGCCAAAGCTTGAAAGATTTGCCATAATACCAGCCAGATCAAGGAAACTTCAACACAGTGTTCATATTTCTGATCTTTTGTGAGATCATCAGCTTTTTCTTTAACTTCTCTCTGTAGATCTTGTCACTCTCACTTCAAGATGACCACAGGTAAGAAACAAATATGATGTGGTAGAGATAAAAAGAGCTGGTAGTGCTCTTCCCATCCTGATCACTGCATTTATAGAAGAGAGCTCTCAAACTGCCAATACTCTAAAACCTATACCTATACCTAAAACCTCCTATATGAGATGTCCCTGTCCAAACTTTATCATTTTTCAAGGGTTGTTGTTTCAAATAGACACTTCCACATTTTGAGTATAAGTGCTTCTATTTCTGAAAGATATACAAGAAGTCTAAGCAGCGTTTGGCAATAATATAGAGTGAGAAACTGATACTATTAAGGTTCTATTAGAGAAAAGTTTTGTAAGGGATTAAAAGATAATTACAATGAGGATTAAGAAAATAAATAGTATTTTTTTCTTCTTTTTAAAAATTCAATGCCTAGTTTTCCAGAAAGAATAAAAAATACAGACAAAAGACATTTATACTATATATAAGCTTAGCTATGAAAAATATTCCTACCTTATTTTAATGGTATTTCAGCTTTTGTTCTGGAGGTTTCAGTTTGTTTTTTTAACTACACAGACAAGCTTTCTATTGTTGTTTAGCACATAAATGTACTTTATGTCATTATGATCCACAAACCAAAGAACTGACAAAGCTGGATCTTTGTACAATAACTGGAAAGCTTTGTGGGCCCTGTTCTGCTCTTACAGCTTAATCAGTGCAGTAATAGGATCTAATTCTGCTCCCATTCAAGTCAACTGGATTTTCACTGTTAACTTTTATGAGAGTAAGGTCAGAAAATATATTGCATGGAATTAAATACCTGACAGGTCAGGTGTTTTCTTTTTTCTTTTTTTTTTTTTCTTAAAGGGCTAATTCTTCACACTGAATTGCTGGGAGCTACAGTGGAAATGGAGAATGAGTTGCTCCAACCTTTACTGGCAGTGCCGTGGTTTTGATCTGTATTACAAAGGATCACTGAACATGAAGAGGCCTGGTGGCTTTGGAAACCAGCCTCAGAGTGGCTGTGAACATATTTTGCCCCGCATCCCACCCACTCTCAGTCCATACAGCTGCCTCACAAACAGTTTACTCTTGGACTGTTTGGATGCACCTGGGAGCATCCTAGCCCACAGAGCAGGCTCAGGCAAGCACGATCCCTGCAGCTGCTGTGGAGAGCACACCTTGAGCCCAGGCAGACACTGTGCTCACAGACTCCCAGTATGGAAAACAGTCAAGTCTGCTCTTGAGGGTGGTGTTGGCATAGTCAATATTGTCTCTAGAGATTTCTGGGCATCTCTGAGTGCTCCCTGTGACCCAGTTCAGTTTCTGTTGCACCGCTGTTTGCCCATAGCATTACCCTGGTGTGGGTGGAAAGAAAAACATGTTGTCTGCCAGGTACAGCTGTTGGAAAGGGCCAGGCCCTCCCTGCTCTGAGAGGAGCATGCATGCATACTTACAGGAGAGGCCGTAAGGAGAGGAGTAGAGCTGGGCTCTGCAGCAATTAAGGGCTAAAGCTGCAGCTAGCACAGATCAGCCCTGCTCTAGGGGTGTTAGTGATGCTACCCTGCCTGTGCCAACTGAGGATCTGGCTTCTGGCATCCTTCTCGTCTGTCATAAAGGCACAAAATGCAACATAAAGAATAACAAAGGTTTTTGTTAGCAGCAAGGGTTAGAGAGCTGTATCAGTTTCTTCAATCACTGACGGAGTCCCTGCTGCTGGCCTCATCACCTGCCTGTTTCAGGCAACCTCTTCTCTAGGTTGCCTTAGCCATCTGGTAAGATTACAAACAGAACAAAGCAGCAGCAAAAGAGAAGAAGGAGTAGGGGCAGAGGGAGCTCGTTCATCCTGCCTCCCCGCCATGCCTCCTTTTCATCCTCTGAATGTGTAAATCCTGGCTGTGGCCAAGCTCCTAACAAACTGTGCGTGCGGAGGTAGCCAAGACCATTTGATTCAGCTCTATTGGAAATCTGATTTCTCGTTGGTTTTACACAAAGGTCTATTAATTAGGGCTGATAGAGCTTAGTAAAAAAATCTGCTTGGCTAGCAAGGGCATTCTCTCGTTTGCTCACGCTTTTCTTAGATCTTGCCAAGATCTCAAAAATATAGGGAGCTTAATTACAGTCAGTGGATTAATCTCTAAGGGAAAGAAATTGTAATTAGCTCTTTGAAATGTGCCACTTTTTCTTCTGGGCTTTCAGAGTTTGTCATTGTGTCTGTCTGTCCTTCTGTAGGACTAGAAGAAAGGTAATTCGGCATAGCTTTTGTGCTCATTTCTCACCCTAAGCCAGACATGCAAATGGCAGCCTGACTTCATAAACATTTCCAGTTGATTATGAAGAAATTGTTGTTTCCTCAGTTTTTTCTCTGAAGTCCTGCTTGCTGCTTCCCCTGGAGCAATTCCCTGAAGCTGTGGTCACTTTGGGTCCTGCAGCTGTGGCTGCAAAGGACTTTTGGTGTCTCTTGGGACTTGTTCTCCCATTGATGAGAGGAACAAGGAAAGCCTGGGGTTTGACTGTGCCATTTCGAGCTGCTCATGTGATGGCATGAGTTGTAACCGCCCGTCAGTGATCGATGGGAAGGCAATAAACCCAGTGCCTCGTAGTCTATCATTTATGTTCATGTTCAAGTAGGTTTGAAGGTGAACAGGGGTGTTGGGGAGAAAATCTAAAGCCAGAACAAGGCATTGCAAGAGATTTCAGTGAATTCCCATTTCTCACGCATGGGAATTAGGCACAGGTTTAAAAATCACCTTGATAAATGAGAATGTGTCCAGCAAAGACACACCAAGCACTCTGATTTATAACAGTCATTGCATGCAGTCATGTTCCTGATACACAGTGCCTTTGCTGTTGACTTTGCATATATGTAAGCTGATTTTCCAGACATGTATATTGGGGTACATCACACTTTGGCAGTCGAGACCAAGCCCTTTGTGTGTACACACTGGCAGTGTATCAAGGAGAAGAATAAAAAGAGAAAATTAAATACTGTCCTATGGGGGAGCAAGCATGGAAGGATCCTTCAAGATGTATATCCCTTAATCCTTCTGCCTAGTATTTCATCATTCCTCAACAGTGCTGTAAAGCTATCCCTTCATTAAAACTCTCAGTCCTAGGGAAGGTGACCCAAACTCCCCTTCCATCCATTTGAATCTTGCTCTGACAGCCGGTGACTAGTTAATTATTAATATGAAATATTTGATGGTACATACAGCAGCTGAACCCAGTTTAATGTATGCTCAGGGCGACTCTATGAAGCTGAAATCAGCCATTCTGATGCTTTGGATTTTTCTACTGAAGTTTTGCCTTTTGCTTCCTCTTTTACTTCCCTGTCTTTCTTTCTTGTGCCTTTGTGCCTTCATGCTGAGTGTCTTCTTTCATCTCAGCAATGAACTTGCATTTCAATTCTATTCCTTTATGCACTGATCAGGCTTAATGGAAAAAATAGGAAACAGGACACAAGCCCTGGCTCCAATCCCCAGAAACCCTATTTCTTTCTTACATCTGAGATGGCCAGCCAGTCCAGCAATCCACACTTTGAAGCGCTGCTCATTTCTGCGTACCCCTGGAGTCTGAGCTGTGCTAGTAGCCTCAACTGCTAAGTGAAGTCACATCACCCAGGGTTAAACATGTGCTACGTGTGATAAATACAAGCTTTAGAAGACTTATCTTCTTTCTTAGGGCATGCTTTTAGGATGCAAATCTCCTCTTTAGAATGATTTGCCCACTATGAGATTATGATTTGCTACCTGCATGCTTTGCCCACACACAAACACATTGCCGAGGTCATAACTACCTGCCCACCCTGGGTGTGGCCACCGTTATAGAATCTGCTGCTTTACTATTTAAAACAGAGGGATATCATCTGTTTCACTGCCATGCAAGCTCTTCAGCACTGATTTTTCAAAATAGTTTTCCTTTATTGGGTCAGGTCCACTTTTGTCCTTTTGTTTGGGCAGTATCTTCTTTGCTGATCAAGAGAATCCACTCTAGTTAATGTTCTCCACCCTCTCCCACCCACCCCCACTTGCAGCAAATATTTTTATCCACCTCCTTGCATTTTGCCCATGAGACATGATAATACACAAAGGCTGGGCCAACACAGTCCGGAATCCAGGCTTACCCTGGAGAAAATCCCTCTCCTGACTGGTAGGAGCAAACTCCAAAGCACTCCTATATTATTTCCCTCTTAACATGAGAGTCAGCTCCGTTCAAGCCTCTCTGAAAACGTGGCCATCAGACCATTCAGGAAAATAGAAATCAGCACAGCTATGTCCAAATAGTGCTAATATCAAGTATAGCAAAGACACTGGATCTTGGCAAAGCCTGATTGTCTGCTCATTCTTACTTACTGTACCTCCAGTCCTCATATTAGAATCCCCAGAATACACACAGTAGTTATACGCTTATTATATTACATCTGTCCCTCTCTAGGGAAAATGTGAGCACGTATTTAACCAATATTCTATTGCCTGCTGTAATTCCAGTTCACGAGAGTGACTTAGCAAGCAGCACACAGCAGAAGCAACAAGCCCTGTTCCTTGTTCCTCCCCTGCTCACCCAGCAGCCGCACTAAATTATGCACGTTGTTTTTCCTGAGGAATCTGTTTAAGCAGCACCATAAACCAGCGGTGTTTGCATCGCCGAGACAACCTTTGTTCTACTCAGCACAAAGTAGTGCTCAGTATCTGCGTGCAAAAGCAGAAGGGGAGGTGATTTGGAAAGTATTTTGGGAGAGTTTAGAAAGCAGGATTGAGATTTTATTATTATTATTATTGGAAATGTGAACATTTTCTATCACATTAACTGACTTTACAGCAATTTATTTTGCTGCTATCATAAAGGGAGGTAATGAACCATGAAGTTTCTTTGGGAAATTGTCAGCATCTGCCTGCAAATAATTTTCAAACACGTGAGCCAAGCAGGAAGAGCACAGTGATTCAAAGAAAATTGCTTGTCCTCATCCTAAAGGAAAACCAGTCAGTCTCATTGGTGTTGGACACATTCAGGAGAAGGATCTAGTTTAAAGACATGTCAGTGGTATGTAACAATGGAAAATTTAGATGCATGTTAGTCATCTCACAGATAAGATTATCTCCTTTGAAAGCATATGTTTCCGCAGCTGGATAATCATAGTGAAAGGATAATCAATAAAATGAGAAGAAATTCAACAACCTGCTTTTTATTCTCTTAGGGATCTCACTTTCAAAAACAATTACCTCTCTGTTATCTGTGACACCTCCTTTGTTCCTCACAGTAGGTGCCTAACACTAAATCAAAACCGAAACCCATATCTAATCAAAGATAATAGGAAATTTAAAAGATTTCCTTATCAGTTCCAAACACATATGACATCAGGTAGTAGTTATCTCGGATTAGGAAGCTTTCTGGGCGTGAGTTGCAGATAGAATTTACCTCATATCTCTCCAGCTTTGGTGACAAACATGGCACTGAAGAATAAAGCAACATTCTCAGGTTGTGATACGCTGGAAATCTATGGGAAATGGATTCTCCATGCCTATAGCCTTGTGTGGTCATTTATGGTGCAAGGGGAATATAAAATGCAACCAGTTATATGTGAAGCACTTTATTCACACCATTAGTGAGTGTAATTGACTGTGTAAGGTACCTGGCAGTAAAAAGTCAAGCTCATGTATGTTTTAATCTTTAAAAGATTCCCAGTGATAGAAAAGTTGTACATTTTCTCTATTCAAGCTTTCATTTTATACAGTTAGGACATCTATCTTTCCCTCTCTTGGGTCTTTTCTTCCTTGATGTGATAAGAAAAAATGGGGTTTCATTTTTTTTTCCTTTACTGATATATTATCCTTAAAAATATCTCAGACTTTGTTATGACTTCACAAAAAAACTGGTCATTGACATTTCTCTGACTAGGAAAAAGCCAGTGTTTGTCCTTATAGCAGGTTCACTGGCTGGAGAAATGTCTCACTAAACTCATCACAAGCAGAGTTAGAATTCATTGATTTACTCATTTTCCCCTGTGCTCATCACTTTAACAGCTGAGCATTTCATAACTTTTGAATGATTTGTCTCTGAAATAGATTGGTGAGGTAAAGAAATTTTATTTACTTTCATTTTAGTGGTGAAGAACTGAGGCAATGAGAGACTAAGTGACTTGTCACAGGTCACAAAGGAATCCAATAATGTATCCAGGAACAGAGACCAGACCTCTTTAATATCAGTCCAGTGCCTTAGTCACAAGAACATCTTTCTTCTCCTTTCTCCCTTAATAACCTCTAACTCATTTCTTCCAGGGATTCTTGCAGCAGTCTGTGTCTCTGTTCACAGCTTGCTCGCTTTCACCATAATCCCATCAAACCCTCCATCCTTATGGTGCTTTCAGAAACATTTTATATTTATTTCTGATATCAGTACAAACAAACTATCACAGTATTCTCAAAGTAGCATTATAGCAAAGTCAGTATGAAACAGATGGAACAAATAAAATGAGGTGATGAAATGCCACTCTAACAATAGTGAGAAGACAATATATTGCTAACAACACACAGTCTGCTGCTTCTCCACTGTGTGTGTAAAAGAGCTTTGTTAACAGAAACCACAGCTAGTTATTAATCAGTATTATGGCTAGTGTTTGCTTTTACTTGGTTTTCAGCTGGGAGAAAGACATGTAGCAATTCCTCCCAGAGTACCTGTCAGCAGCCTAAAGATGTCAGAAATACGTGGTTTCAGTTATGCACTATTTCCTTGGCTGGGAAGAAGACAAGGAGGAGAGCTTGCAGCACTTAGAGAAAGAGGAGAAACGCAGCATTTTGGATACATCTTTATAGGTGCCTATGCCCTTTTCTAGTCTCACTGCAAAAAAGCTTAATAGTTGATGAGGAATAGATGGTGTTCATCAAGGTCTCTGGAGTCAGCAACAGTCCCAGTTACAGTCATGTATCTCCTGGTGAAGGCAGTGGGACAGGGTACCCAGTGGGCTGCAAAGCCATTTCTCCAGTTCATGGATGATACAAATCATTCCTGTTTCAGAAGTGACCTAGCAACTGATTTATGCTGGTATCAGTGAGTAAGCATGCAAAAAGCCATGAAAAATTTGAAGTGAGAATTTATCTAATTGAAGGTGGAATTTCTCCTTGTTTATCTTACAACTTGATTATAGGTCAGGGAAAGGGTCTATTTTGTATCTGGGATTCTTGAGAATGCCCACATCCTAACTCCCCCAAATCCTTATTGTGTTTGCATTCAATCTGAATTTAGGCTGCAGCAACTTACAAACTCTGCAAGCCCTTCTAGTAGCAATCTTGGGCTCTTTCTAAGAAACACTGTAAATCTTCTAATCCAGCCAGCTCTGACTGTGCACATGGCTGTGGAGGCTGCTGGCAGGGGGGAGTCTGTCACACCAGGCACAAAGATAATGGTCATTCTCCTCACCACCATTAGTGCAGCCCTGAACAGGCTCAGAAACCCACCTGAGTATTCCCTCCCTTTACCTAGTCTTCATCTCACCACAATTTTCAGGGTGAACAACAGGGCTTTCCAGCAACTTAAGCCTCAAGTAGCATCCAAAATTGTCTTGAAGGAAGGCCTAGACTCAGCTGGAATATTTAGAATTAAATGGCTCCCACTTACTTTGTTTAGAACACATTCAAAGTTCTGCTAAGTTTCAAATCAGCTGCAGGTAAATGTTATAGCTCCCACCTACGACTTGCGTCTCAGGGGGAAATATTTCAGTGCTTGCTCCTGAGAAAAGTAGTAGTTTCATTTGGCTCTCAGTCCCACTCATGTATTTCCAGTGGAACAAGGAGTAGAAATCTCTCAGATTTACAGAAACGGTGTACAGGTCTCTCCTGGGGTGACTTTATGATGCTGAATTGTATCCCCATTTGTCTGTTTAGCCTAGAAATAAGCTTTGTACCTTTAAAACTAGATCTGAGAGCAAAGTGGGGGCAAGGAAAAAGGGTAGAATTTTCTCACAGCTGTATTCAAAATCAGTGATAAGAGCTTCATCTCTCTCTCTCTTGGTGCATATTGTCTGCAGCAAAGCAGGGAGCAGGAGAGAACTCTCCTCTGCTTTTAGTTAGTTTTTTAGCTAGCTGAGGCAGAGAAGTTCCCTGGACTGTGGCTTTTTCTTTCTCTGGAACTGTTCAAAACCACTCAGGACAAAAACCCAGAAAAACTCCAGGAGCTCATGCCCCCACCGGGGCCCACGACGCTGCATTCCAGCACCAGAGGGGCTGAGAGACCTCAGTGAGCTGAGAAACACCCACAAAGGACTCCCTCTGAACTGCAGGACTTTCTGAATTTGCCATCTCTTCAGAACAGCAAGAGGTTTTATTGTATAATATTATTCATTTTTTTTAATACTTGTGAATACTTTGCTTGTTCAATAAACATTTTTTCCACCTTTCTAAAAGGAAACCTTTCCCAAACCAGTGGGGGTTGGAGCTGCTTGAATTTGCCTTCTAGAGGGACCCCATTTGGAGGTTTCCTCCCAAATTTGCCCTAAACTAGGACAAGGTCAACTCTATCAACTGCTTTCATCCAGACCTGGCAAGAGGAGTCAGCACAATGAGTGGGACCTAAGAACAAAATGCTGGAACTACTGAAACTTCAGTATGTGCTAGAGGCAACCTGTTTTCTCCAGCCTTTTTCAAAGTCTGACTACAGAAAACTGGCCCAGAATTAGCAGTGGCAGCCCCACTGAGGATGCATATCCCCACAGCTCTGCAAACACAGCCACGTTGCATGGCAGGGGAGGGTGTTTTGCACAGCACTGCTGAAGGAACAGCCCCTGGTATGGCACTACTTGTGGATGCTATGGCAAAATTCAGCAGTGAAAACCTTGGCCATTCTCTTCAAAAAACACATTTCTGGAGAACATAAATTATGTTTATCTTGTTTGTTAATCAGAGTTCAGAAAGGTGGATGGGCTTTCCAGCTACTCTGGTAACATCTGTAGCAGTCAGTTTTCAGCAAGTGCCATAGGTTTTTAGCAGAAAAGTCCAGAAACTTTTAAAAACCCCAAACCTCCATATAATTAGAAACACTTGTATTGGGAGTGATGGCTTTCTCTTGTTATGCTGTAAGATAGAGAAACTTGTCTTTACATGAATTTCCAGTAACCTCTGTTTTTCTTACTCTTTTATACATGCTGTCCTCAAAATATTTTTATAGGATGCGACAAAGAAACTATTTCAATAAAGCTTTTCTTTCTTCATGTACTGAGGAACTATAACTTTTCATTTAGCCTTTTAAGATATGACACATCTTTTGACACTTTCTGACTCCTGGTACAAGGCAAAGGCAACTTCTGAGCTTGTGTTTTGGTTTTCTTTCTCTTTTTGATCTGTTTAGCTGAGCTCTCATCAGTTGAGAAAGAACCTTTAACCCATACAATTCTGGATGTTGAAAAAAACCTTGCTTTTCATTAACACCAGGACTGCTGCACTTAAGAGCTGCAGCAGAGCTCTCTGTTCCACCACATGGGACTGGACCCTTTTTAGCAGAGCTCTCTTTTCCACCACATAGGACTAGACTCTTTTATCCTTTAGTGCTTCTTTGATTTGTCTATGATGTCCCACGTATTAAAGTTTTACATTCATAAGCTCCCTTTAATAATTTTCTTATTTCTTACTCTTTATGAACATGGCTATTGGCCTTGACCAATAACATAATCCCATCTGTCCTACAGATATCCCTAATTCCACAGGTAAGCTTATGGGTCTTTTGCTTCCTTGGTCTTTACTCACTTTCCCATCTACTTCTGAGCAAAATCCACAAATACTCAAGTTGTCGTTGATTTTCTTTTAAATTTTATATTCTCCACTAATATTTACATTGGCTATTTGGGATCTTTAAGACTGAGATACTGAAACTAAGTTGTCATACTTTTGCATGTGAATATGCTCCTACAAAGGTGAATAAAGAATAGGCTAATTTGCACATTCAGATAAGAAAAAAAAAATCAAATATACTTGTGTGAATAGACAAAAACACATGTAACACTTTTTGCAAATGGATCTGGGTTTGATAAGTTCATTTTCCCTTCAGGTTAACATCAAGGCAACATTTTGCCCAGTCACACCCATATTCATCTGCAGAATTTAGCCCTAAGCCAGTTCAGATATAATTATTGTCATTTCCTCCTACTTCCCTCTAAAGTACTGTAGGCATAGTTTGCTTTGAAAAGAGCTGAACAACTTTTTCCCATGAAATACATAAAATAATCCTCTACTTAGAGCACTTGCTTCTTTTCACTCTCTACTTTACACAGCACATGTGGTTCTCATGACAAGAGAAAGGAACAGATTATTTTCCTCTCCTTTTTAATTAATCCGTTTCGTACCAAAGCTGTAAAAAGAAGGCAAAGATTACTTGGTCAAAAATTTTTCTGTCATGACCTTCTCAGTGATGAGGAGAAATGGAAATGACTTGGAATTAAAGGCTGGCTAAGGTAGTGAATTACCTGTGCATCTTTACAGGTTTGCCTCACTGCCAGTTTACATCAGACGAACAAATTAAGTTTGCGGTCCCGTCCAGGGCCTCATTTGTACAAATCACACACTCCAAAAGGGCAGTGCTGTAAATCACCCCCACAGGCAGCCAAGGGAGGTGGATGGGTGCAGGTGCTGAGTTTCAGCCCTGGTCCTTGGGTAGTCTCAGTGTTTCCTACCAGCTTCTCATTCAGCTCCACTCTCACTGCCTCCCTCACCTCCTGGCCCACCTTGCTTCCAAAAATGCCCACTCCTCTTCTCAAAAAAAGACAGTTTTAATTGATGAGAGGGACCCAGAGACTAAAAGAAATCACCTGCAATGGTTAAAATGAGGGAATTATAAGCAGCTGACAGGAGGAAAGTATCTGACAACCTTAAGTTAAAGTTGCTCTTCTGGCTAATATCTTTGTTAATGATTACTATATTTTAAAAAATCAAATGCCTCACTGAAATATCACATTGTACTTCTTTATCACACTGAACTGAGGCAAACAAACCTTTATAAAAAAATTCAGAGCCTTGAAGGCTCTTTCAAGGCAGGAACTGCTGTAGTAGAATGTGGTGCTGTGAACTTCAGAGACATTGCCTCCAGGACAGTACTGAGGGAGCTTTCACACAGACATGTTAGAAATTCTGACCAAACCAGCTCAGCACAAGTAAACTGTAAATAGACAGTAATTCAGAGGGAGGAGAGGGAGTGAAAAGCCAAAGATAATAAGATAAACAATATATAATTATTCAAATAGACTAAACATAAATAAAGCTGCATGTGTGTCTCTGTAAGCCCTCCAGGTCATTACGGAACTAAGGACACAATTAACAAGGATTAAGACATTTTCAAGAAGCTGAATTTCTTATTTACATTTGTTCTCACTGTAGTGGGGGATTTTGAAATTTATTGAAATGCTGATTGTGCTGTTATGAAGATAAACATTTCTGAAGAGGAGGCAATGGAGCAAGTTAAGAAAACCTAAGCTGATGAAGTTAAAAGAATTCAGGAGTGTTCAGAAGCTAAACTTCAGAACAGAAAGACTGGCAAGAGCATGCAGTGTGGAAAAACAAGGATGTTTTCCAAGACTAAAGAATTTCTCTCTTCCAAAATATGAGACGGAAAGGAAGGTAGGCAGGGTCAACTCCAGCACTGAGGTTGCTCACTATGTGCAACCACAGACATTGTTAATTTGGGGTGCGGGATCAGGCCAGCTGAGCTGCAGCTCTCTCCCTCAAACCCACAAAAGAGTCCCATTGATTTAAGGAAGCAGAAAGTGTCAGCAGGTTTTCAAATTCCTTTGACAGAGCTCCACACAGCAGGGCACTGGGTCGTTTTCAAATTCCTTTGACAGAGCTCCACACAGCAGGGCACTGGGTCAAATGACAAACTGTGGATTAGTACACTGCGTTATAAATGGATTAAGCATAGGAAACAATCTGGGTACAGTCCTGCGTGACAATAGTAAATGCTAAGTCCCTAGTGTCTTAAAGATTACCCCTCACACCTCCCCTCTTCCACTATGTTTATTTGCTCACTGTGTGATTTTATGAAGAGATTGCCTGAATAAAAAGGTGAACATTTTCTTTCAGCTGGATTCTCCTTGCCTCCATCACGATGGGATGACACTGCCAGGCTGAATAGGTATGCCAAGGTTCATGCTACCACATTATACATTCCAATTTCTTGCTACTGGGACAATGCACACCTTCCTGGCTGTGATTTTTCTTCTGCTGTGTCATCCTGCCACTTCAGAACCTGGTCTGGAAAGTGAAGCAGGAGAAACACAGAACACCATGGATCTGGTGCTGTTCCTCAAATGATTTTTCAAAATGATTTAGAGAGGAATGACAAAGTGTCACTGAAGTTTATGCACGCTGCTAAGACTGAAGAGCAGCATAAATTACGGAAGATGGCGAGTGATTTCAGTAGATCACACATACACACCCCAGGCAGGTAAAATGTAGTCTGAGGAATACAAAATAACATGCTGCTAGGTGAAATAACAGTTCCTTGACATGAAATGGCATTCTTTTCACATCATGGTTTCAGAAAAACTCAGCATAGGTTGCAGAAGGCATACCTCTCGCCTCTCCCAGGATGTATGTAATGACACTTAAGCAAATAGAATAGCATGAGCCATGCTAGGTAAACAGACCAACACACTGCAGGCAGTTTCAGACCTCTGTATTTGGCAGACTGTTTCTTCTGTCTGTAGATCTTTGCTGAACAAGGGCTCTGATTTGGGATTTGTTCTGTTGTTTGCCGTAGCTGAAGCAGCAGCTGAAGAGATCCTGGGAAGGCTGGTAGAAACAGAAGCATGGCTGCCTTTAGGTACAGAGAAAACATGAAGGGAAAAGGACATCAGGCAGGAAAACACAAATATGCCCACCCTCACTGCTCATGCAGGCAGCTTGCTCCCAGCCCTCGCTGCACTCCCAATATGCCCTGTGTCTCTGCCTCACACAGAAGGGCACACAAGGTTCAAGAATTCCCCATTCTAAGCCTGCAGTAAGCCAGCAGACTCATCACTTTTTCTTCACTGTCTGAGCCCACTACCGGACCCCCATGTCCCCTCCCCTCCTCCCTTCCCCACTGCACCAACCTGCCTTTCTTCTTGGACCCGCAGTACTGTCCCTCACTAAAGCACAAAAGTGATGAAAGCTCACAGGGGAGCACCAAGCAGGCAGATCAGCCTCTTGTGGGGTGCCAGGCTGAGCCAGGGGTGCCTCTTTGCTGGACTCTCCACGCAGAGGATCCACATCAAGATGGAGTGCTCTGCCCTGTCCCCAGACTCCCATTCCCACTCCTCCCTTTGCACATGTCCTGCTCTTATATGCTTTGGTCAGCTGGTTCAGGAAATTGTGCTGGCAGAAAACTAATTCTGCAAAGAAGTGTGCAGCCACTTGATATCCCAAACCGGTGTGCTGCAACACCACTGCCTGCCTTAGGGGCAAGTAGCAGGGAAGGGATGTGAAAACATGGCCAGAGGCGAGGATGCCATGGCAGCAGTGCTGCGCGAGCTGTTTGGAGCAGTCTCAGAAGTTGGGATCAGTCTGCTGGCCACCTCAATACTGAAGTTTGTCTTCCTTCACCTGTGCAGCAATGACAGCCTCAGGCAGTGAAGGCAAAACTTTGAGATTAAAACCTTCAGAGTTGGGCACCTCCTTGTTTAGAAGCCACCTCTCTTTTCAGGAGCTCAGGCTCACACCCCTAGGCTTGAGCACTTAGGCCCCATGGGGAGTAGTTAAGCCTTTTTTGATCTCCTTTACCTTCTGATATTGCTGTTAAGGTCCATATGCTGCATTTGAATAACCATTTTGCCATGTACATAGTAGAAAACCACATGCAATGGAGAGAGTGCAGAGAGGATTATCACTCTGCTGTAATGGAACCAGGATCACTCTGCAATGATCCTCAAGGTCATGCAAGGTCATCAAAAGATGATTTGAAAGCATTGCTTGCATTGTTGCAAGGAGAGAAGAAAATGTGGACTAAGCTGGTAAGAAGAGAGAGTCTCACAGGCATTGTAGACTCTGTTTTCACAGAGCAGTCCAAGTGGAACTCCTGCTTGCTATTTCATGAGGAAATACTGAAAGGACAGAAAGAAGCTGATACCACTGCTGCCCTCTGTGAATCTTCCCTATGCCCTGTTCCTCTCCCTGCCACTGCTCTCTCCTTTGCAACACTGGGAGGGAGGCAGCGAGGCCAGGCAGCATCCTCTGACTGCTGGCAGACCTCTCACACAGAGGAACCTGTCCAAACCTCCTGGAAGGATAGAAAGGGGGAGCCACTGCCCAGTGCCAGCAAAAGAAATCTCTCCAAAGCAATCATTTCACAAGTGGGGGCTGGGACTGCTTCAGTTAGGCAGGGCTCAGGGGGAAGGGAGTGGTAGCTTGGGTATTTTTCATCTAGACAATTAGGTATGATCCTCGGGGCAGTGGGTGTTAGGCCAAGGCTGGAAAACTTTCCCTAAACTAGCAAAGCACAAAGCTTTCATGCAGAGTGTGCTCAGCCCCGAGAACTTCCTGGTAACTCTCGGGTTATTGAGGCAGATTGTTGATTAGAATCCAAGAGAGGATTAGAAACTCTTTTAAGCATAAATAGTATTTGCAACTGTGAGAGTTAAGCAAACGGATACAAGGGAAATCAAACCTCACGCTTCAGGGCATAAACTGCTCTCTTGTGAGTCAAGACCAACCCTTTTTTTTCCTCTACGCATCGCATCTCATAATTAGCTAGGTGCTTGCTGTGGTTTTGATTTGCTCTGCAGCATCAGTTACTGGCTGCTGCCAGAGGCAGGATGCTGGACTAGATAGACCCGTGATGTGTTTCTGTAGGGCAGCCCTTTTGTTCCCATATTGGCAAAGCTTTGTGGGAAAGCTTTAGTGATTCATGTCTTCAGCAGCTCCTGGTCTTGCTGAACATTGTCCTCTCATTTCCATAGGCACTAAAGTCACTCTGAATTGCCACAGAAAAAAAAGGGAAAGTTGCAGGAAGGGTTATTTATCTACATGGTGCAGACAGCATTTATTTAGTAAATACAAAGATGCTTTTAGGACCTGTATGGGCAATTTTTTGCTTGCATGAAATTAATTATTTTCTGTATTCCATTTCAGCTGCAAACAACTTCCAGAAGGTTTTGTATGTTAAAAAATAAATATTTCTCTGTGTATGCACATACATTTATGCACATAGATATATATAAATATAAGTTGGTCCAATAAAAGGGTTTGAATTACTAGCATTTCCTTACAAATTAAAGGCAGGCAAGGACCAGTAATGCAGGTGACAGAGCATGCACTAACAAAGTCTGCCTCTCCATGCTGCCTCTTTGATGTACCTCATCTTTGCCCCGAAGGAATTTCATTATCCTATGGTGAGCTGGTAATGAAATCTGTACTCAGAATCAAGCCTTCATAGACAACGATATCTTGACTCTTTGTTCTGTACAGACTAGCTGTGTGTGGCAGGAATATGTTTCTATTTGTGTGTGATCTGAGTGTACTTTGAAAACTGATCTCCAGATAAAAAGGATAGAGATCTAATTTGACAAACTACTAAATTACTCTATCTTGCCTTATCTAACAAAATTCTGATGCTTATTATTGTGATGAATATTTGGGGTGATACTTGTGGTGTTCAGCATGTGTGACAAAAATCTCTCTGCTGAGAACCGACTGGAGTGTCAAAGACCCTGATTTACAAAGAGTGCAGAGGGCTCTTAAGTACTATTTTTAGAACAATGCCGCAACAGATTTACACGCAGGGAAGAAACCTTCCTCTACAGTCACTTAGGAGGAAAGTAGCATTTCACTGCATAATAATGAGGAATTAATTGTTCTTTGTCATCACTTTTTATGCAAATTGCCATAGAGCACTTGCCCAATGTGCATTTTACCTTTTAACAAAGAAAGTAGTCGTGACAAAATAGACCAAATTTCATAAGCTAAAGACAAAAGTAGGCTGCACCATTCACAAATTGAAGCTAGCAAGTCTATTCCTTTGAGGAACTCTATCAACTTCCTATGAAAGTCCATTAAAAAATAAAAGGAACAAGGAAAAGATTTCTTGGCCTACACATCTAGTTAAATTAAATTAAGTTCAATTATTAGACAAGTGAAATTTCTTCACATGGAATTTGCTCATCACTCTTTACAGACTTTGTTTATTTTCTTCTTTTCACTTGGCATAATCACCAAATATCACCAATATTTTGTTTCCTTACTGCTTACAAGATTTTACTGTGTCATTACTGGATTTCAAAAGCCATGGGTTGCCAGTTTTAAAAATTATTTTCTGACTTATATTTAAAAAAAAACCCACAAACAAAAAACCAAACAAAAATAAAAACATTATCAGCCTTGTTTTTCATTTATGTTGTCACAACATCTAGACGAAACTGACTATTCTTCAGAGAAAACCAGAACAGAAACAGCTATGGAATAACATTTCCTTTCACTGCAAGAAAGAGAAATACATAATAAATCATCTTTCTTCTACATGAAGCTTTAATTTTTTAGTCATTCTGCAACTGACACTGAAAATTTAATGTAAAAATTAAGTAGACGGCAGACTGGGCCAAAATGTAGACATCCTAATGGATTGCCTTGTGTCAAAGAATTTTGTCCAGAAACATCTCAACATATTTTCTTTTTCCTGAGAAACATAGGAAAGATATCAGTGTGCCAGGACTTTCTGTCTTGCATGTGCAGTGAATTAATTCAGTGAACCAGTGGGTCTTTTCAATCTCTAGTTTCTACCAACTTCAAACATAATAGCGAGTTCCAACAGAGTCCCTTTTCTATTCATAAGCTATTCACTGCAAACCTTTGTAGTTCACAACTTCAAGTTAACATAGCAAAGAGCAGTTTTAAATCACTCCTCTAATCAGAGGTCACCATTATTTGCTGCAGCTCCCAAATAAACCCCACAAAAACACCACACGCTGCAAGCCAATGCACTCTGCTTTCACCTCTAAGGGAGAAAAATAACAGAGGCTTGACTTCTGCCTTATGTGTTAACACTTCAGTAACACTATCTATTAATCAAAAAATAGTTGAAGGCGGCTTATAAATCCCTCTGCATGGAAAGAGCCATCTTCATCCTTACAGAAATACATTTTCTGCCCTGGTCCTTGCTTAAGGTGTCTTCTTGAAAAAAGCAAAAGAAGTGGATGTGAGAAGTAAATTAATCAAACAGATAATTAAATGTATCAGTCGAAAGCCAGTTTCACTGGGGTCCCAAGTCTTTGCTATTAGAACTAAAAGCAAAATGAATTACCCCTGCAAAGCCAAAGTCTGCAGTGTAGCACTGAAGCACTCCAAGCCCCCACACTCTCTCAGCACTGCAGCATGTCAGGCATTTAGCCTTTAATAACAAGTCCAAAACACTCCGAAAGCTTCTCTAAGGCCATCAGAACCACCATGCCAGCAGGGCCAGCGTGTGCCCACTGAGTGCCAGTACATCTGCACCCTCCATGTTCCCCCCAAGCACTCCCACCAGTCCTTCTCCAGCCTCTGCTCAGCCAGAAGCCATCCTCAACCAGCACAAGCCTCCTTATGCTCCAGCCATGTTTCAGCTTCATGAAGCACATGTTATTATTAAACTACACAACAATCAGACTTGCCTTTTAAATTTTACCTTCCCAAGTGTTGCTGTGCATCAGTTCCCACCCCTCCCTCTGAAGGCACACTGGACACCTTGGACGTCCCCCACAACACAGTGGTGTGTACTGCTGCTGGGCTGTGACAGAGCTGGTGGCTTTGCACTCTGCTTTGTCCTCCCCTCCATCTCCACTGCCCAACCCCAGCACTCCAGGCTTCTCTCCCAGCCACACCAGCACTGCATTGTCTCCATGGCTCCATCTGCTCCATCCTGCATGACTCATCACCTGAAACACCTCTCCAGGTAAGGCTTAGGCAGCAGAGTGCTCAGTATTCCTCCTCCTGCAGAGGCAAAGGGAGCAAGCACACAGCCACCATGACACCACCCCAGACAGCACTGAGAGAGACAGTGCCAGAGGCACAAGAGGCAGCCAGGCATCCAGTCAGACATCCCACCAGAACTGCCAGTTATGAAGAAACTCCTTCTGACTTCCATAAAACAACAGCCAGATGTCCTCTGCTGTGGCTGCCCAGTGCATCCAGGAAAGAGAAAAAGCCTCTATTACAGTATGTACTGAAAGCAGAATCATGGGTGCTAGAAGCTCACAACTGTTACCAACTCAGTACCTCTGTGAGTAATACTTACATCTAGGCTTTTACTCTTAATAAGTGGATTTAAGTCTATTCAGCCATTGGCACATGTGTATAAACTCTCATTGATGTTGAAGACTGTGGAGTAAAAGGGTCCTTAGAAACAGCAAATTCTCTCCACAGAATAGTGATATTCTTCCTCCCTATCTGCTCCTTCCCAAAATAATGGCTTTGAATTAAATCTTGCCAAATAACTGGTGTCCTTGGCATGTCAGAACTGCAACCTAGATTGCTCAGAAATATCTCTGAGCTCTTGAATGGAAAAAAGTCTCCAGCCTGACATTTAATATCTAGAATGCAAACACCACTCTGTCATATCTAGATTAACCTCTGTGTGCCCTCTTTGTTCTCCAGTCCCAGATGTTTTCCCTCCCTCAGCACTGTTCAAGAGAAAAAAAGCATTTTTCTAATCCTCTTGTGCATCCCTTGATTTGCAGAAGGACAGCCTAGACAAAGCAGATGTTTTGTCTCATCTCACAGTTTGCTGCAGATATTTTCACTTTTCTGGACAACTCGGTTAGGAATGAGGCCTACAGCCATGAGCTATGCCATAACTGGTATGGTGAAGGGATTTCCATGAGACAGTGGTGAAGGAATTACCATGGACATGATGGTCTGCTGATGGGGCAGTAAGTTATCAGGAGGATGGATGACCCTTACCAATTGGCCAGGTGGGAGAGGGAGTGGTGGCAAGGTGCCATGGTTCTGTGCTGGCCTTGCACAAGACCCAGAGTCTTTGTACCCTCTCTGGAATTGTCCATTTACATATGAAGGGGTTACCCCCTTCCCCACTTATGACAGCACTAATAGAATATTTGACTGCCTCCATGTCTCCCCCAAAGTGGAACCAGCATTGTAAATCTCTCACATTGCAGACAAGTCAATGGACTTGCTCTCTTCCCCAAAGCCAGTGACACATTTTTGGTAAGATTTAGACCTCTGACTGCATCAGAGCATACTCTGGAACATTTGTACATAGTGCTACATGCTAGTATTTTGCAGGTCTAGTGAACTTATCACCAGCAATCCAGAGAGAATATATAAGATGTTGCTCCAATAAACAGCACTATTTGTAAATCTGTGTTTGTGAAAGTTCCTGCTGAACGTGACCAGACTGACGGTGCTGAATTGCACACTGCACTATTTGTGAATCTGTGATTGTGAAGGAGACTAGACCTACAGTGTAACCCAGACTATCTGTGCATCTGGGATCTTATTGAATGCAAATGGACTTACAGTGTCAAATTAGTTGTAAACAGAAATAAAGCTCAGCCCCACCCAGCCCCTCTGATCTCAGGGCTAGCTGGAAAGCAAGGGGGCTTAATTTCTCCCAGATTTCTATACTCTTAATACAATAACTCTAAAGGCCACGTGTTGTTGAAAAGATGGATTACAAGCTGAGCAAAAACAAGGTTTTGCCCACAACTGCCCTCAAACCATTTGACTGTGCTGATTCTTAGTGATAGGAGAACATGTGAACCAAGATTTAAATAAGTAATTTCAGATGTTCTTGCTTTTAGAAACACACTCTGGGATCACCCTGACCTGCGAAATCATGGAATTTGACAGACTTGACCTTCAGAACTCTTTAAAAAAGAAGTTATATGTTATATTTTAAAATACTATTCTAAATGCAAATTCTAGAAAGTAACTCACAATTTGTAAATAATAATGAGCACACTGAGTAAAAAAAAAGCTAAATGCAGTAAAAGAGTTGAGGAAATTCTCAGAAGATGGCACTGACTTAAAACAAAATGAGGAAGGACAAAGCCTAACCTGGCTAGCCATCTCCAGGACTTGCTGGGGGCTGTATTTATGCTGCTTTTCACTCAACTTAACTTCAAAGCACCAGCAGGCTGCTAGGGCTGTGTTTGCTTTGGGGCTAACAAATTCTCATCTCCTGCAAAACCATTGGAAAGAATAATGTTTAGCTCATTCATCCTACCTGTCTAGCATAGGTGTTGCAACTACTTTTGCCAAATTAAACCATGTCAAACCTAAGTTGGGTGACCCCAGCAAGCAGGCGATGTGAATGGTTTACATCTCTCTTTTTTTTTTTTTTTTTTTGGAAAAAGATGTAAAACAGTGAATCCACTTAGTGACCACAAAATACTTTTTGGAAATAGTGTGTAAACCTTAGTGATTCCTGGCCCTCTGTTTCTTGACATACAAAGAGTTCCTTATATTCCTTTTTTATTATGTTACCTGCATCAATTTTTTTTAAAGGTCAGCGCCTGCCGTGTTTTCCTGCCTTGCTTCCTGACACTGTAACTTTAGTCCCAGCAACAATGCTGATACTTCAATATAATTCCAATATTGTATCTCACCAGATTCTCAAAATGCCATGCCAGGGATCTGAAGCTCTGTGCATGACAAATGCTCCTTTGTGGAGCTTTTGATGTGATGTCAAGCCTTGCTCCGGAGACGCTACACTGTGGATCTTTGATATGGCACACCATGACAATGTCTCCTTCGTAGCTGTCACTGTCACTGACTCAGGGTGTGCTGTTAGTACTGTCAGAGCTCCAGGAAATGTAATGCACCTGGGGTGTGTTAGGACCTGCTTGTGAAAAGACATGTGGTGCCTTTAGTATAATCAATAATCAACTGTGAATTTCTTAATCACGGAGAAGAAAATGATGCAATGTCATTAAATCTACCTGCATAACACAGAAGAATATGTGCATAATTACCAATAATGACTTAGATCTCAGCACAGGACCAGGGTTTACACAGGAAAACTGGTATTTTTCAACCCAAATGCTGCAGGGCAAAATGTGCTTCGGAAGGAAATGACAACTTCCTGAATTAAAACTTGCAAAATTTGTCCTTATTTTTCCCTTTTCACTCCTTCATTACCATTGTAAAGATCAAATTGCATAAGACCCACTAACGTGTTGCTCATTCATAGTCTTTGAGTCAGCGTGGTTGAAGCCAAGACTGCAGTACTTGTCTTTCCATAGCACTTTAAATTAGGAATTGCCTCTCACTAGGAAAAAGACATTTGTTTTTATAAATACGTGACTGAAATACCTTGCAATACACAGAGCTCTCCAACAAGTGGCACTATTAAGACTATTCAAGTTACAAGATTGATATGCAAATGAGATCTCAGAAAGGGATGTTGGGACATGTTTTACAATATTGGATTCACTTTAAAATCTTTTAAATTTACATATGAAATATGATTGAAATATACATTCATAATTCAGTTACTCTGGAAAGTTTTGTGCTATCCAAAAAGGAACCATTGAAAAGTAGGTCAAGTGCCATAAGCTCAACCAGGCAGACCTCCTGAAAGAGATGAAGTCATGGCAGTGTGCAGAAACCACCTAATTAATATGTTAGTAAAGGTAACATGCAACCAGGAAATTTGCCCATAGCTCTGAGCCAACACATGTTGTTGAATGTGTGCATGCAGCCTTTTCTGGAGGATGAGTTGCAGCATTCATGGCAGGTTATCTCTTAAAGTATTCTTGGGTCAACTTCTAAATTGTACCTCTTCACCTTCATTCTTACCTTATTTTGTTGTTATTGCTTGACAAACTGGGTATTGTTTTGAGACACCATACATGACACCTCTTCAAATAACTCATATTTGTCTGGAATATATGTTTGGCTGCACTGCAAGAAAAGTGGTCCAGAAATAGTTACATATACAAAAATTTAGGCATGAAGATAGTTGATTGCAATGGAAACAGTATCAGACCAGATTTGTTGCTGGAATATAAACAGTTTGGGAATGAATTAGAAAGCCAAAGCATTAAAATGTAAAATATGTGATCTAAAATAGCATTTTGAAACTGTAGGCTTCATTTGGTTAGTATAATATTCCTTTTGGTTAACATAATATTCCTTCTGTATTTGGAAAACAACTGTCAGCTTTTCCTCAGTTTTCTACTGTTACATGGAGATACAACAGCCATAACAAAATCATGATCTGAGTGACTTACGGGAATGTGAACTCTGCTTTGAATTATGAGTTGATCACAAAAAATGATTAATAGCATTTGGGTACCAAAAGCTGCATAGAGCTCCTTGGTGAGTTTTCAAAAAGCCTCTGGGCAGCGCCCCTGCTTAGCTCTACCTTCTTTCACTCTGTACTGGTATCTCTGTCCTGCACAAGCATGACCTGATTCACACTGAAGCCACTGCAAAATTTTATCACAGCATAGATTGAACAATAAAACCCAGAAGGGACATTCTCACATTACTCCTCCTTTTAGCCAAATGGTAGCATTTATTCTAAAGCATCAGCCAATAAGATAAATGGCAATCACTGTGCTATGGGCAGAGCACACACGGTGTGCTTTGTTTCCAGTTTGGATGGCTTTGACTACCGGGAGCTGTATCTCCTGTAGTGTGCTGTAAATAACAGAATAGGTGCACTCTGAATGCAGGGGCAGGTAGCATGCTAACTAAAGCATTACAAATGCTGCATGGCTTATTTTTATCTCTCTGTCCTTCTCATTATAGTATTTTTATCTCCCGTGCCAATACAAAATTATTTTTGTGTCTCAGGGAAAAACAAGGCAACACGAAGACTCAGCCCTGCTGGTGTATAAACACGATGAGTCTCCTTCACCCTGTGGGACTTTTTGTGTGCTTTACACCATATACGTCTGCAGAACCTAAATGGCACTGGTGAGCAAGGCTTCATATGAACATTACTTGGAAAGGGAAAGTGAAGTTTATGAGTCAACATCTCCAGTGGGGTGCTATTCTGCAGCTACATGTAGCTAGGAAGAATAGGGGCAAAAATGCTGTGAGGAACTGAAGGCTTTCCACTTTACACAAGTGGACAATAGTGCAAAATGCAAACTGGGAGAATCACATTTTTGAAAAGTGACTATATGCTTGCCCTGACACACAAAGGGTTGAATCTAGGTTGACAACATAGTTTTCTGGAGTTGAGCAGACTTTGAAACATGCAGGTAGCTGATGCAATTTCAGAAGACATCACTGAGAAAACTTCACAGGAATGGCTCCTGTCTAAAAGATACAGAAAACACAGTATATCATCTGGCTGTAGTGAAAGGGGGAAACAGAGGATGAAAATGTACAACGAAAACTGACAAACGCAGAAAAAACAACAAACATGCACATGTTAATTACTGAACGTGCTTTTGTTAGCAGTAGGTCACCATCATTCTTTATTGACATTTACTGCAACTGCAATTTCTTTTTCAAGATCACTGACCCAGGAAAATGTAACCCTCTAGTTATCCAACGCCCTTTAATTAGAGATGTCTCCAGAGATAATCTCACTCACGGCCCCTATTGTGAATCATTTATTCCCCAACTTTCCTTTTTATCAGCTGTCTTTCATCTTTATGTTTTTCCGTCCGAGCCCGGCTGAGTAACTCGGGCTTGCAGAATGCGGCTTATTCATTTACCGGTTCTCCCAAGTGCATTTCATGTCCATTGACATTTGGGGTCTCGCTCAGAAGCACTGGCTGCCGGCACCGGGATAATTTGCAGGAATCACAGCTCTCCACTTGGCAAAAGGAACCATGGCGCCAAGCCTCGGGGTGGGGAAGGGGCTCGGATTCGGGCGCTTCACACACACACAGACAGACGCACATACACACACCCCCGAGGGGAGGTGAAGAACAGAACAATCAGCGCTCGCGCGTCGGGAGCACTTGTCGGGGTTGTGTTTTTGTTTTCAGTCCCGGAGCGCTCACCTCCCCGTGCGATGCTGGGCACGGCTGACTCATGACTGCTGGGCGCTTGCGGTCGCCACTATAAGTACGATGAGGTTTCTCCGGGGGGGCGGAGCGCGCAAAATAACGCAGGCATCGACACCGAGGCGGCCCCGCTGGCAGCCAGGACTGACCGGGGTGGGTGCTCTTTGCCCTGCCCGTCGCACCCTGCCCGGCGCCTCCCCACCGCCACAGCCGCCGTAGCGGGGCCCCCTCAGGCCGCCCCCGCCGCCATGGCGGCCCCTCGCGGCGGACTACGTCTCCCAGAGCCCCCCGCGGCCGCCGGCGCGAGCCCCGGCGCGGGGTCTGGCGGCACGCGCGCACGCACGCACGCACCCCCTTCTCGCGCGCGCACACACACACACACACACACATACACACTGCCGCGAGGGAGGGAGCGAGCCCGTGCCGCGCATGCGCTGGCCGCTCGCGGAGGGGCGGGGCGGGCGGAGCGCCGCGGCTATTCTCGGAGCGGCCGTACGCCGCTCCCCGCGCGGAGGGGCCGCGGCGGGCGTAGGCGCGGCGGCGGGCACTGCGCCGCTGGCGTAGCGTTGTTGTGAATGGAGCGCGCGGCGGGGCGGGGAGGGTGACGTCAGCCTGCGAATGTCAACAATGTAGCGATTGAGGGGCGGGGGCGGCGCTGGGCCGGGGCGCGGGAGGCGGCGGCGGGCGGCAGAGCCGGGCAGCAGCAGCGGCCGCGGCAGCAGCAGCACAGCAGCGCCGCCTTCTCTCCTCCGCCTTCACCGGCCGGGCTGCCACCGCCGCCGGCCCCGGGTGCCGCTCCGGCAGCGACACAGCCGCCGCGGTGCTGCTCCCCCTCCCCTCCCCCCCCCCGCCCGCCCTCTCTCCACCCGCCCTCCCTCCGCTGCGGCTTTCTCTCCTCCTCCGGCCCCCCTGCCAGCCCTCCCCTCCTTCCCTCCCTTCCCCCTTTATTTTTCTCCGCAAGACTTTGGCTCTGGAAACAGCTGGTTCAAAGCAATCGCCATGTGATGATCGTCTGGGTCGGGGTTTTTTTTTTTCATTTGGGGGGGGGAGGGTGCAGGTTTCTGACCGCAGAGAAATACTAATAAGAATTTCCGAAACAACAGCAGCAGCAACAACAAGAGCAACCTCCCCCTTCCCCAAACCTCCTCAGCCGTAACAGCCCCCCCAGCCCCGGGCCCGCTGCACCCCGCCCCGCTGCCTCCCCCCGCTCCCGCCCAGGCTGCAGCGACAGGGGCGACCCCCGAAAGTTGCGCGGAGGCGAGGTGAGTGCGCCTGTTCCGCGGCTCGGCAGCCCCGCCGGGGACGGGGAGCGGGCGGCAGGGGGGCGAACTTTGGGGGGAGGCCGGCCGTGCGGGGGGCAGCGTGGCTTCTCCCCTCCTCATCCTCATTCTCCTCCTCCTCCCAGGCGCAGCAGCTGTTGCGCGGGGTCAGGCGGGGGCCTGCACCCCCGCCCCCGGAGCTCCGCGGGCTGTGCAGGCGCGCTCGGCGCTTATTCCTTAAAGTGGGAAATACACGCGTTGCGTAACGGGGAGTGCGCGGCGGGCGCGCGTGTGTCCGTCCGTCCGTCCGTGCTCTGCCGCTCCCCTCCGCGCTGCCGCGGAGCCCCGGGGGTGCCCGGGCCGCCCCTCCGCCGCCGCGGGCACCTGCAGCCTCCCGGGGCAGCGCGCCCCCCGGTGCCGCGGGTTCGGAGCGGGGCGAACTCCGGGCACGGGAGTGCCGGGATCGCTGAGGCGCGGCGTGCGGGCACGGCGGCAGCGCGCCGCGGAGCCGCTGGCTGTCATGAAAGAGGCTGAGTGTGAAACCGTGCCTCTCCTTTTGTGGAGCGGGCTATTTTGGTCGTGCAGCGGGTGTCTTGCTGAAATCGCTTCAGTTGCCGTGAGATCATAGTGCCCTTGTTGTTGAAGCTCCGGAGTAAACCCCGGGTTTCGGTCTTTACTGATAAACGTGAGGCAGGGACGACATCTGATTAGAAATACTCCTTAAGATGTTGGAGAGACTGGGAAATTACAGCGTTCCTGTTTGCTCTTGTTGAAGCCGTGTCAGTGTTTTCGTGATGAAAGCCTGTTTTCAGAGACTTTGGAACTGTCCCTAAACTTGTGCATATTTTATTTTTTTTTCTTATGAGCCTCGAGCTGAAAACAAGTTGGGTTTTTGTTGCTTTTTTTTTTTTTTTGAGCTGGGAATTGTCTGAGATTCTGCTGTAGCTGGTGGAATGCTCTGCAGTTCGGGGAGGGTGGTGATGCTTGGGTAAATTGACTTTTTCAGGTATGTAAATAGTGAAATTTGAGATAACTGCTGAGATGAGATGGGCACAGTAAAACGATAAGGTGGTGTCTTAGGTTTTTGCTGCAACCGCCCCATAGACAACAGCTTTAAACCAGTGTTCTAGGAGCTCTACCTCTGACAAATAGAAATAAAATTCCACCTCACATGCGGGTTTGCTCTTTTAAAAGCCTTGTTGCCTTTTGTGTCCACCCTCCTGCCCCTGTCACTGGGATCTGGGCAGCTGTGCAGCAAAATGGATCGGCGTTGTACTTCCCTGCAGTGTACTGAACCTGAGTTTTCAGCATTGCTTTTCACATTTGACCCTTCAGCTTCAAAGGCTGCTCTGAAGGTGCTCTACAAGGAATGGAAGGAAGCCGTGACTAATTGGAAAAGTAGAGAACTGAAAAATCAGGATCATAGGTCTAGTTGTCTTGTTAGTTTCCTCTGTATCGCCGGGCGAGCCGCTCAAACAGATGTACGCCAGCACAGAGCTGCCAAGCGGGCAGGAAAGGTCCCCAGTGATTCTGGAGATAGGATGGTTCTCAAGATATTTAGGGATCTTTTGAGAAATGCTCCAGAGGAGCAGAGTGTGCAGTGCTGGGCAACTCTGCTTTGAGACTTGAGGTTGAACAGCTAAAATTTTTTTAAACTTTTACCATTGTGGAGAGTAGATGGGGAAGATGCAGGCAGTGAATAGATGACTAATGCACATGCTGACAGATCTGCTAATCAACAGCAATTGTTTATGCTCAGGTATCTCACTCTGGGAAACAGTTCTAGGACAGGTACTCCTGGTCTTTTTCTGACCCAGAGGCACATCTGGAGCATCTGTTGGTGGTAATGTGCATGCTGGCAGATTGCTCTGGTGATGTAGGTGGGATGCCTTCGTCTCTTTTCCTCTTGCCTTTCAGTCATTCATTTTACAGCAAGAAAACATTGGCTGTTTGCTCTTTTGTGTTGGGCAGGAAGGGAAGTTAGGCATAAAACCTGAGTTTATAAGGAGATTTTGGTAAATCTTTGACATTGGAGAAGTCTTTAGATACTCATTGAAATAGTAAAGTCTCCATAATAGATAGCAATCGTACATATCTCTTTCTGCAAGTGCACAGTAAAAGACAAAGAGAGCTGAAAATAAAACCCTGTGTAGATGATGTGTAGTGTGGAATATGTGACAGAAGTTGCTCCCCTTTGCTTATTTTAAAACTTTTGTTGCTTGATTTTTCAGGCTGATGTGCCATTTTTTTCTTAATGAGGCTGCAGTGTGATTGCCAGTTATTTTAGGTTTTCTCTAAAGGGTTAGTGTAAAAAAAAAAATCAGTGTTTGGGGTTTTTTTTAAGAATAGAATTAGATGTTTTTTCATTGTGTGCCTGTGACACCCGTGACATTCTTTTTTGGGTAGGGTGTCACATATGCACAGATAAAGAGACTTCTCGGACCATAGCAAAGAGAGGTTTATGGCACTAAGCTGAAAAATGAGATGTGTAACATTAACATATGCAAAATAATCTTTTCAGTAGTAATGGCGTTTTTATGTAATAAACTTGGTAAAATTGAATAGTATTTATTGTGTGACATGAACAGTGTCTCTTGTGGTTTTAATCTAAGTGCTATGAACATGGTTTATATATTCAAATCAAAATGTGTATGCCTTTTTACTCAAAGGAATACTTTGTGAATGGTTTCTTAGTTTACTCTAAGAATGTACCTGCAGTGTTGAGCAGGTCTGGCTTAAATTTGAAAGCATGCATGCTTCTTTCACCTCTGGGTCTGAATTTCCAGCTCAGTTCATTTTGGGTGTGATGCTTGTATATAAGGGTTTTCTGAGTTGAGCTGTTAGGGAAAATACACTCATTCCATTGATGTGCTGAAGAAAATTCAGGTTTAAACTTCATGCTTTCTCTGAGTTACTCCTGCTGCTTTCAGTGTTCCTGCAGACTACAGAATGCTTTAAAAGAATGTGTAAAAAGTGTTGTTCTGATACTGCGGTTCTTTGCTGATATTTGAGCAGGTGCCCAAATGATTTTGTTGTCGTAGATGAATGGACAGTGGAGTTCTACTCCCAGTAACTCCTGCAGGATTTCCGGAATAGTGCTCAAAGTACTCATTCAGGTTGTTACAAAAAATGGTCATCATGCCTTTAAATTCAGCCAAACGATACTAACCTTGGCAGCTGTCTGAATATTCCACATTTATTTGAAGCTTGCATCAAGAAGATGTAGAATGTATGAATATAGCCAGCTGAGTTGCAATGTGCTCATCTTTCTTTTTAGATAGGCAGAAACATCTTTGTAGTGGATTGAAAAGAGCACTGCATACTATGCCACTCTTAGACTATGAATTACAATTTTAAAGCAGGCAAGCAGAGGAATGTGTACAAATGCTGCCTCTATGACCAATGATGGACTTGCATCTTGTGAGTTACTAGAACTAATGATCAAAGAGCAAGCACATGTTCAGAACAGGCTAAAGAAAAGGAACGAGGGAATAAGTTGGGGAAAGCCCTTATGCTAAAAGTTTACATGTGTGGCAGAACTTTGATCTGTCAAAAATTGGGCTCAGAAGACTCCTCTGCTCGATGGTATTGATCTTCATGCAGAAGGAGCCGCAGCAACAATCTGAAGAACACCACCTGTGCTGCACTGGCATCTCAGCAGATCAATAGATGTGTCCCTGTTGAGCTTGAAAAAAACTGTCTGTAAAAGTCCTGATACAGTGGGGGCTGAATCGCAGCTCCTGTGTGTACCCCCTCAGCCCTCGCTGACTTCTGTGTCTGCTCCCCCTTTGCTGTTTACACCTGCTGGTGCAAACCTGCCCCCAGAGCCAGCCGGGACATTTCGGATTCAGTGCCTCAAAGGAGACGGAGGAGGAGGACGTGGTGCAGGTGGTGGTTGCAGGGGCAAGAGACACGGGGACCTGAGCTATGCCTTTTTCTTCTTTTTACTTTGAAAGGGTGACCTGAAATGGTCAGATCCTCCCAGATTTATTCCTGAGACCTATCATTTGCATACAACTGTCTCTGCTGTCTCAGCTGAACAAGATGTTTGAAAGGCTATTAGGAACAAAAAGCAAGGGAATTTCCAGTTTATCCCTAGTAAGAGCTGAAACAGAAGCTTGAAGCTTTTTTTTTTTTTTTTTCTTTTCTCCTCCTGAATGTTGAAACCAAATCAGCCGGGCTGTGATGGGTAGATGGGGTTTGGTGCACAGGTTCAAAAGGAGTCTCCCCACTAAGAAAAACAGGAACTATTTGCTGCCTGTCACCACGCGGGGCTTCTGGGCTGTGGAGCAGCAATTTTGTTTTTTGAAAAGAGGAAAAGCAGCTTAAATCAACAAAATGACCCCTGCGACTTAATCACAGCTACTTATTATAGCTGACATTCACTGAGTACTTTTTTTTCCTTTTTTTTTTTTTCCTTCTTTCTTGAGTGATCGCTTTAAAATTTTAACCTGAACTAGGAAAACAGGAACTGTAGGTGTGGAGGTGTTCCTTCAGCCCGATTTGCATGCAGGCTGTTTTTTATTTGGCGGGTAGGTGTGTTCGGTGTGTGTGCGGGTGCAATTGAACGTGTCAGCAGTTCGCTACGAGCCGCTCTTGCTGACTCACGTGTCTGGTGCAGCTCGGAGCTGCCCTGGCTGTAAACCATCCACAATGGGAGGCGCGGGCACACGGACCGGCAGTGCCGAGCCGCTGTTCAAAGGTTATTTTCGGTTCTCCGGTCACTGCTTTGCTGTGGTTTTCTTCCCCAGCAACATCAAAACACACTGTCACTGTGCCAGGCTGCCATTCCTCTAGGTGCCGGGGGTAGAGTGGAAGTTCATTGTGCCGCTGCAGAGGTTGTGCCCCAAGTGCGTTCTGATGCTGCTGATATGCAAGCTCAGCCTCTGGGGTTTAGGTGTTTTTGTTGGTGTTGGGTTTTTTTTTGTTTACATAGGGTTTGGGTTTGTTTGGGTTTTTTGTATTTTTTTTGTGACTGGGGTGTTACCCAAAATTCCCCCTGAGCATAGTTTCAAATTTGGGTATGGCAAGTCTAGCCTAGAATTGTGTTTTTCCTTTCCAAATGCAAGCTGTGCTGTGGAGTCTCCTGCCCTCCACCCCTTTTTATGGCATAAATCTTCTTTAAAGCCAGCAAGGAATTATGATTAAACTTTAAAAAAACCGGTTTTAGCTGTCTTTAATTTTCAAAATTTTGCTATTTCTTAGTCTCATTTTTACCTCATGTGTGGCAATTTCACTGGCTGCTGGCATGAAAGGATTCCTTCATCTGCTCACGCTCTTGTACAACTGCTTCTTTATTTACAGACTCTATTCTGATTACTCATAAGGATTCTAAAATGATAGCTGCTGCTGACTGATGATTTTTAACTGATCTTCTTGTTGTGGTTTTTGGGTGTTTTTCTTCCCTCCTTTCTTCTTTCTTTTTTAGCTGATCACAAAAGCCTTTGCAGAAGTGGTGTGAATTAGCCATCTGCAGTTCTGGATTTACTGTGAGGGAGTTTAGATTTGTAGTTGTCTTTTGTGTATTTTTCTTCTTCTTGTGGAATGGGGTGAAAAATAAGCAGTCTTTGAAAGTGTGATAAAGAAAATCAGCTGCTATAGAGCAGGGTTTAAAAACAAGGTGAGTTCATATCACTTGTTTTGTTTTTAGTCAACTACTTAGACCAGTAATTAATAGAAAACCACACTGAGAGCTTTATAACACATGAAGAAAATGGGTGTTCTTGGTTTCTGCCAATACAAATGACTCATCAGTATCAGTAGGGTTTCTACTTCTAATAATAAAACTGTGGAAGACCTTTAAAACGTGTGGTTTTCGCCCCTACTCTTAGTGAAAGGTTGGAAAGTATTACTTTGGGATTTTTTTTTTAACTTTTGGGAGATTTAGTGATTTGCTATGCAGCAGTGAAAGATCTTGTACCCTCCAAAGAAAACCTACTTATACCACTGCTTGCAGTGCAAAAGTCTTCCCCTCTCCTGTCTTCTTTTAATGATTTACATTTGACTGTAGAGTATTGCCGATGCTTAGCCTTGATGTCAGAGATCTGGAAAATATAAAGTATTTGTGTCGACTGGGGGAAGGCTTGGCACACTACCTCATCTTGCTGAGGTGCTGTTCTCTACCCCTTCTCCAGTCTGGTCAGGAGAGGCACAGTAAGGCTGACGAGTGACCTGTGTTGCTGTTTTGGTTGGGGGTTAGAGGATGTGGAGAGGAAGATAAACAGAAAATAGGAGTTGAAACATAAATGACAACTGTAGGATGTGTCTGTCACTACCTGGAAGGAAGCGCGCATCTTCCAGTACTGAAAGTGATACTGAGAAAAGTGCAAATCAGAAAGTGATCTGTTAAATGATTTTATTTTTCTCTCTCTCTTAAAAAGTAATAGTTTTCAAATACTTTTAGCTGTTTACCTTTTTGTAAAGATTCTGCGCTTTGTTCAATGCAGTGGAGTAACCTCTAGCACATTCTGCTTTTTGTTTGAAAGTGTTACTTGTAGGTTGCGAGGTTATTTTGTTTTCATGTAAGCAGACCATGCCCTTCATGGTGTTACAGTATATAAAATTTTAATTATTTTTTTCAAGGTGTTGTACTTTGAATTTTAGTCCAATCAGTGGCTCCTGATCTGCTGCATTAATATTTAGTGTTGCTATCTGTTTTCAAGTTGCCTGTGTTGTTACAAGGTTTAAAGGCTGTACATGAGGCAGTGCTAGTATTTCCTTCCCCGTTGGAGTGAAAATTCCCACATTTATGAAGCCGCCATGTTAACTTTCTCTGTTGTTGCAATATTTATACTAGTAAGTTAATCCTTATAAGGATATGATGGTTCTTTGTTTCTTCTTATTCTATTTTAAAAGCAGAGTGTGAGCTTCCACATTGTCAGCGGGCATTTTTTGCCACTAAATATTTATATATATTAATGTAGTTGGTTTTGGTTGTGCTGAAATACCTTGGATGTATTTGTCAGTTTCTTGTGTGACCAGACTCTGATGGAGAATCTTTATCTTGTAGCCTCGTACTGGGAGAAGTGCACTAAAAATAGAGGTACAGAAGCCTGTGGAAATTAAACTTTGCAACATGTGGAAATCCAGTTGTTCATTACATGGCAACAACAAGGCAGGTTTTATTATTTTCAGATGGATATAGCATAAAAGGCCAAATTCCAACTTAAGGGATTTATTTAGGGACAGTTCTTACTGAAGTTCACAGAAGAATAATCGGTAAAGCCTGCAAAATAAGGTGTCAGTGGTCATTCAGAGTTCGAGGACACAGGTTCAGCACTCTGAGTTTGGCATGTCTTTAGAAAACCCTGCCATCAGAAGTGCCGTGAAGGTTGGATCATGGCAAATGAATAATGGGTCTAGATCTCACTGATGTTTTGGGCTCTTGACTCTGAAATGGGATTTGTGTCCAAAATCACTGAGGGCAGGACCTGTGAAGGGCAGATGATAGTGTTGCTGCCAAATTTGGGGCTGTGATTCTGCTTGGCATCTTCTCTCCTTGCCTTTGCTTGCCCTGGCACCTGTCTCATCCCACAGTGGGCCAACCCTGAGAACTAAATTGGCAGGAAATTACTCTGTGTGTAGGGTTAGTTTGGTGCATGTTACATTTGCTGTGGAGTCTGTCAAGAACTTGGATAATGCATCAAATTAAACCAAAACTTGTTAAAAGGCTTAGAGCTGGCCATGGGACATCTGGTCTCCAAAGTGCACTGTCACTGCATCATGCCCCATCTCCTGAAGATTGTTCTTGTCTTGCTCTGGCAATGTGGTGGCTCTGCAGAAAACCAGTAGCAGCCTGTGCCTAGCCTAACCTGTAGCTTGGCTGTAGGAACTTGCTTCCTAGCCCATGAGAGGTTAGGGATATATTTCCAGGTTGTATGTGCAACAAACAATTGAAGAAATAGTTAGAGGAAAGCCGAACTCAATCAAATGAGTCTTCAGTGTTAACAAAATGCAGAAGTACTATCTCCTGAAAATATTCAAATAACTGGAAGAGGGTAGGTTTAAATTAGATGTTGGAAAGAAATTTTTACTGTGAGGATAGTGAGGTACTGGAACAGGTTGCCCAGAGAAGTTGTGGATGCCCCAAACCTGGAAGTGTTCAAGGCCAAGTTGGATGGAACTTAGAGCAACCTGGGCCACTGGAAGGCATCCCTACCCATGACAGGGGGTTTGGAACTAGATGATCCAGAAAGTCCTTCCAAGCCAAGCTATGCTGTGATTCTGCAACAGCTGTTCTAATTCCTGCCTGATTCTGGCTTCTGGCCTCATGCAACCAGGTCATGTCACTGATCTCCCAGATGTGATGAGCTCTTGAGGATGTTTACTTGAGAATGAGCAGACTTGCTGACTATGGAGAATTTTTTGAACCATGTGGCTGCATTCCTAAACTCTTGGGTCTTCTCACAACCTTTTATCACTCTGGGGATGATGGTGAGCAATGTTGAGTAACAGGTTCAGCAGATGACCCGAGTGACTTGAATTTACTCAGGTGAGGGAGGGAGTCAGTCTAATGTCATCCTTCAAAATGAGAGGGTGAAATTGAGAGCTGGTAGTGCCTTGTGCCACTGGGTGGGAGCATGAGGTCCTGCTTGGCCATCTGCTTGTTGTGCTTTGCTGAGCTGATTCAGCTTTTCGACCTAGTACACATCACTTTACCATTTTCTTAACCCTGGCTAATTTTCCCAGGCAATTTGATGAGTAAGACCACAAGTCCAAAGAGCAGCTGGGCTAATGTGGGAAAGTCAGGGAGGAGCAGTGGGTGTGCAGGTTGCTGAGGGGCAAACCCAGATCTCCTAGATTTGCTGTCTGTAGCTTCACCCCACCAGGCTGCTGGGGCTGGGTGGCTGTTGTTTGGGAGGGGGACAGCACTGCTGCCCCTTTCCTGTGTTCTTGAGCAGCACCCTGGGATGATTTCTGCAAAGCTGAATGCTGGTTGTGCATTAGGCAAACTTTTTACCAGACCCTGGGTAGCAAAAATGAAAATGGAACCTTTTGTTAGGTTCTCTTCTTGAGCTGGGAAACAAAAATTCTGCTTCAGATCAGCTTCAGGTATCTGCTGTGCCTGAGGTACTTTTGTGTGTTCTTTACCCTGCCAAGTGCTTGTGACTCAACTCAACAATTTAACTTAATTTCCAATCCCTTAATTTGTTCCTGTAACTTATTAAATGTGTACCAAGGGAAAGTGTGGAGCTGAGTTCTTACAGAAATCCAAATTAAGTGAGGCTGTGAAGTAATCATGGGGCATGCCGGTAAGCTAACCCCAATGTAAAACTCATGGTAAATTATGAAATGTATGCATAGTTTGTCATAGCTGGAAATTCATGGGCAATGCAAATTTGAACACTTTGCAAGGAAATTTTTTTGTTTGTCTTTTTCCCCTTCTTGGTCCTCTTCATTTGTCTTATTATTAGACTAAAAGTAGAGTCAGTGATTCATTCAGTAATCTCTTTCTTGGACAGTTAGTCATCTGCCAATTTGTGTTAACTTTCCACTTTGTTCAGAAAGTGAGTAATGCTTAATGCACCAACCAGCAAATTCCAAGCTTAAAAAGCTGTGAGTATCATTCAGAGCATCTCTAAACTTTCTCTGAAAAATTTTCCCATTTTGTAAGATCAAAGTAAAGGTCTGACATGCAGTGTTGTACAGCTACAGTCCAGTTGTTTTGTCTAGCCCCAGTTACTAAAGCAAAACACAGGGTTGCAAATGGAGTGCACAAGTACAAAAGACCCACATGTTATTTAACCAGTGTAATGCTTCTTGTTTTTCTTCCCAAGTACTACTTTCAAGGGGTAAATGCTGCCTGCATAGTTCTTTTTCCCTCCCAAGATTGCCATGGCTTGTTAATTTCTGTTGTTTCCTACCTCAACAAATTGTGATGCTATCAAGGCTAATTTAGTGAAAATAGCTTGCAAGGAAAGTAGTAATTGTTATTAGCTGCCTGCTACAAATATTTCTGGTGCTTTTCATGATGAGTTTCGGTAGAAAAAAAATACTGCTCTGTTAAGTGTTATCTGTATAGAACTTCCAGCTATGAAGTCTTTCTATATCAGTGGGGCAGATATTTTGATTTCAAAATGATGCCAGTTATTTCTGAAGATGAACACAGTACTTGATTGAATCACTTGAGAACATTACTACTTTTTTCTTTCTTATAAAGACTGGAGTAGCGTAAAGAGCCACAAGGTCAGTAATGTCGTAGGAGAACTTTATAGGAGCGAAATCTTTGCAGTCTGCTCTAAAATGACACGAAAGAGCTGACTATTACACTGAGCAGCAAAGGAATTCAAAGTGCAGATGGGACTTGAGTGCTCTGGAGAGGGTGTGCATGTGCAGAAGGGTAGGGCAGTGGTAAACATGAATGCCAGAAGTGGTTTGCTTGGCCCCACACATTTCCTTGTTCCTTCCCCAAGTGCCTGTTGTCCTTCCCCCCCACTTGCAGTCTGCTTCTTGCAGTGAAGTTGTCTTCCCTATGATTGTCCTTTGGTACAGGTGGTTTTAGGGTTTCCTGATGCCACAGTTCTGTAAACAAGCAAGGCAAAGGCTGATAGAGAGGAAAGAATAACCTTTGGTTATAGGGTCTGTAGCATGATGGGGCTATAGCAGAGTTCCGTTGTGCTCAGCTGTTGTCAGAATAAAAACTTGATTTGGTCTTGAGGAAAAGGTAGAAGATCCATTCCTAGAATCCAGTTCCATTCCATGTAAAAAAATATCCTGGTAACCATGTTCCAGTGTGAAGAATTAGGGCTTCTGAAAGGTTTTCCCTTCCAGTCTTACTTTGCACCTCAGTATGTTTCAATAGTTTGGTGAAGCTTTGGACAAACAGCCATACCAGGGATGCTTATTTGATCACCAGCCTTTGGGATTTGCCCCTCCTGGTTACCTGCACATTTTCCAGCATTAGCAATGTTAGTTAATGCAATCCACCCTCCCCCCTCTGCGTTCTGGGACGTCTATGCCCACACTATCATTGCTTGCATATTTCTGATTTAAACCTTCAGAGCATTGTGAAGAAGTTCCTTGCTAGTTTTGGGGTGAAGGTGGGGTGAGCAGGCAGAGAAGAACAAAGGCTGAGGTCGGTGGTGCAGCTCTCAGTTGAGTTTGGTGCACTCTGTGCATGTGTGACTCAAGCAATGGGTGATTCACCACCTGAAGGTGGTTTGGGATTTGCTTGGTGTTTTTTTGTTTGTAAAGTAGTAATCCGTCCAGAGATGAAAGTTAGTGCCCTTTTGTTGGACTATGAGTAAAGCAGAACTGTGAGAAATGTCTTTGCTCCCAGCCTATTGCTCCAAATGCTGGGCCACAGACCCGGAGTGCTGAGCTGATGTTGGAGGAGATCAGCTTTCCTGGGACTGTGCAGGGTTTGAGGGATAGCTTAATTGCTGGATTTGGCACTTCAGGTTGCAGGTCACCTGGATGGGGCTGAGAAGGCTGTAGGATTTATAGCTCTACTTGGTAACACCTGGCACAGCTGCTTTCTTTAGCTAGTCAGAGATTGTGGCGTGAAGGAGGGATGACCAGGTGCCTGAGATCTTGTATGTGCTGAAGCCCAGAAAAGGGCAGTGTTGACTGTTGCAAAGCTGAAATTGTATTCAGGGCATTTTTATCTGAGGAAATAGATATCTGTATTTATGTGGTCTTGTCCCCTGCCCACCTTCCATTTATTACTTGGCTGTAAAGTTTAGGCTATTGCCAGGAACATGGCACTCTCATCCTGCACGGATCCTGCACCCAGGAGGTGCAGCCCAGCAGGGATCTCCCGGGTATTTATGGAGGGGTGTCTCCTGCCCCAGCCCACTCTGCAGGTGTGCTGTGCAGTCGGTTAGAGAAACCACAACTTGAAGGGTTCGCTGGGGTGAAACAGTTTACAAATAGCTTTTCAGTGTTTGTTTTCATTTTTAACTCCCTCCCCACCCATGGGTCCCTCCCCCGGTATATCGGCAAAGGTGAAATAGCTCACAGAGAGAGGATCATTGTTGCAGAATAGGCAAAGCACCCCAAGAGTTTCCAGACATCCTTTGGAAAACAAATTACTTTCCCTGGGTCTTCTTTCTGGTCCTTTTTTCTTTGGGCTTTACAGGGTTAAAACTTCTTTCTCTGTGGCTGCAGGGTTTTTCAGGGGTGTAGGGGTGTAATGATTTATTTTTTTCCCCTCAGTTTAGTTTTGCTTTTTTCTTTCCCTTGAAGACTGACCACTGACAAAAAGATACCTATAGCAGTGTATTTGAATCTGGTAGAGTTAGGGTGCCCTTCTGGCACCAGCAAGGAAAGCTCCCAAACCAGGTCATGCTGCCCTGGCACCAGTTCCCAGTGTCCCCAGTACCATGGTCCCAATGGCCGGGCATCTTCTCTCTGGCACTTGGTGTGTGTCCTTTTTGCCCTAATTTTAGGTTATCACGGGGAAGTGATCTCAACCGTATTGCCTCATCTGAGCATGAGAGGAAATTTAGACATTTCTCTATTTTATTTTCCTAACCAATATTCAATTGCTTATGGAAAATTCTGGTAAAAAGGGTAAAATTTCTTTGCTGGGTGTTTAATCTCAAAACCACAACTCCCTGTACCCAGGACACAATAGTGGTAATGCCATGCTTACAGCCTTTTTCCAGCACAGTGTAGGTGTGGGTAGGTGTGCATGAGGGGGAGAAAGGGGCACAAATGCGATGGAGGGGTTCTGTTTTGCTCCTTGGGCTGCTTTTCTGGTTTGTTTTTTAAATTACAAAGTGAGAAAGTAATTCTGGCTTGCTCGCAGACGAGGTTAATCATTGCAGAGAGACCCGATGCTGGCTCCCCACGTATGCATTTTCACACGTGTTGCTGGCTGCATGCGGACTTTGCGGCTGGCACGGCATAGCTGGAAAGTATGTGGGAGCATGTCTGCTTCCTCTGAGGCTGCTACAGGTGGTTGGGAGGGTGGGGGCTGCAGGAGGAGATGCTGGAGGCAGGCGAGGTACGACACCCATTTCCTTTGGCGTGTGCGGTGTGCTCCAAGCCAAGCGGCTGCAAGTCGCGCCCGCGGTACTTCGTCTTTGCGCTTACTGGAGGTTTATGACTAAGGTTGTGGTTTAATATGCCCTTTTTAGGTATGTGAAGGGTTTAAAATTATCTAGTGCTGCGTTTCTTCTTTTTTCTTTTTTTTTTCCCCACCGATGGCATTTTCTGCCTTTAAAAGTTTCCATAATTTTTAGAGGGCAAGAAGGATAAGTTCGTTTTTAAAAGAGAAAAAGTTTTCCCTGATTACTCATCAGCTAAAAGTATGCATTTTTGCCTTTCAAGGATCGTTTTTTGAGACTAAATAATTGGCTTGTAAGTTTAAAGTATCTGATACAAACTGTTGGACAGCCTTAAAAGAAAATAAAAAGAAAGCTTCAATACCTGGATTTTGTGAGGAAATGCTCTCTCATTAGATGAGATGCCTTCCTTCTGCAGCCGTACCCCACAAAACTTGGTGTTAACATTTGCAAGTACAGATTTGTTCCTTGTGATTTCGAAGTCTTTACTTGAGGGCTTGTAATTTTTCTGAACTGTTCAGGTGCTTCTTAATGCCTTGAATATTTGTTGAATGTATTGCATGTGGCTTGTATTCCCTGACATTTCAGATGAAATGCTATCACACAGCCAGCTACACTGGATGAAATTGCACGTGCTATGTTAGGAAGGAGGTAGAAATGGAAGGGGGCAGACCTACACATACACACCTTGCTTGATGTAACACTTCTTTCTTAGCCAGTTGTGCTGCTTTTGTGCCTGTGATTCCTTTTTTTTCTCTCTTTTTTTTTTTCTTCATGTCATGAACTGCCATGGAGCAGGATATAGTTTACGTACTCCTCTTTTTTTTTTTTTTTTTTTTTTTTTTTTTTTTTTTTTTAATGAAGAAAAGTGTGGTTTGCACATGAAGGTACCTGGAATATTTGGCATCACTCAATTGACAGGAGCTCCAGATGCTCTGCTCCAGGGGAGCTTGAGCAAGTTGAACTGTCAGTTGTAGCTGTTAGATATCAGAGGTGCAGAGCAGTCTTTCTGATGTGTGTGCCACCTCCTATCTCCTTGTCAACTGAGATGGCTACCAAAGGACCCAGAGTTCTCCTCTGCATGTTTGACACTTTAGAAAATGTTGATACTCAACCATTGTGGAAGCCTTAAGGCTTGATGCATTTTTTGAAAGGGAGTAAGTGCAGGGAAATCTGATGTTCCTCAAAGATCAATGAATCTGTGCATCATTAAAAGATCCATGAATCATTAGCAAAGTCACACAGAATTAAACTGATTTAATTTGGGAAAAGGTGCTGAAGTTCTCATGGCAGCTTGGCTTTAGCTTATCTCCTGCAGAAAGAATGCTGATTTGGTGTCTTTTGTGTATTATTTGCTTTGGACTTCGGGTAGCTGTTCTTTGTAACCCTGCAATCCATTTACCAAAATCTAGGTATAGATCAGGTGTCCCAAATGTCCCTCTGTGAGCACTGCAAGAGCTCCAGGAGCAGCTCAAGTAGATGATTCCAGTCCTGCACCAGAGGATTTGCCTGCTGAGTGCTGCCTGCCAGTGCTCCTGGGAGCTCAGCAGTGGCTGTGGAGTTAGCCCAGCTCAGCACTGCAGGCTGATGGATGTGCACCAATGGACCACTCATGCCTCTCGGGTGACACAGTCAGTGGGAATGGCCCCTGAATTGCTCATGAGGGAAAGATTGTGATTTAAGAGCTGTGTGAAAAAAGGAGCAAGACGAGGGAGGTTGAGTTGAAATAGTCATAAATGTTATGTGCAGCTGCCAGGCTGGAGTTATTGGGTTAGAAAATGAGGGAGAAAAAGGTGCAAAGCCAAGAAGCATCTGAGAAAAAAAATTAGGAATTGTACAAAGAGTAAAAATGAGAAGACAGTCAAAGTCCAGTACTCTGTCACACTGGAAAGGGAAAGACATCATTAAAACTCCTGTAGGAACTAAAACCCATACTGTTCTAATTAGCTGCTTCCTAAGTATCCTCACTTCAAAATTAGCCCCCAAAAAAGCTGCTTGCTTACAGGAAACTATGTTTTTTACTAGAAGGTACAGTAAAAAGACAGGGTGGGGCATAATTGTGCTCTGTGGCTTAAAAAAAGTCAAAGTCAAGGGTATGCTGCAGAGCAGTGTGTGTGAATCCATGGCACCTTTCTTTTTCAAAAAGAGTTCAGAAGGTATTGTGCTCTCAAGAATACCACACCAAGGCTTGAGCAGCTGAAAAAGGCACATAGCAGTTGCAGGGAGCTCCAAAACGCTTGACTCCCAGAAATAAAACAAGCGTTAGTTCGGCACATGGAGCTTGCACACTGACCAGAGGCACGGCAAACACAGCTCTGATTTATTTTATTTTTTTAGCAGTCCTGCTGGTAGACATAAATGAAGCAGATTGAGATCTCTCCGTGGTTGCAAGCTGTGGCAGAAAAATTAGTACCACACTTTCCAATGGAAGCAGAACAAAAATGTAAAGTCTGCCAATTAAATTGGAAACAGCTCTTAATTTTCCCTCTCCTCCTCCTCCCCCAAAGGATGAATGGCTTACTCTTCTGGATGGAACTTTGTGTAATGACTCATAGTTTTATATGGATTAGTGTGAATATGTAGGTGAGGGAGATGCTGGTATCTGAGAAACTATAGTGTCTGGAAGAAGTGTCCTGGAACACGGAATAAATGTGATCTCTTTCTCATGCTGAATTAATGGAAACATAAATGCAGAATGTCTTCCTCCCTTGACTCCCTCTCCTCTGAGATGCACTCACCAGATACAAAGGAGGTTTATAGTGAACAGAGAACATGCCTGTTATGGTAATTGAATTAGTCACTTAAAATAAGAGTTGCCCACTCTGAAATACGCATGGACAAGGCACTAGGAGCCAGAACTGTGGCACTGCAGACATCAGCAATGAGCATGCTAAGTTCTGTGGTGCCCTTTGTGAGGTGGGTATTGTTCTTAAAGGTTTCCAGCAAGAAAAGAAAAGCCCATCCACCTTTATCACTGTGCTGCTTCGGTCAGAGGACACTGAGGACATGCCTTACGCAGCAGCTGGAGGAAAGAGCATCACACACATTGCTCTTCTGCTGGCACTGTGGCACACTTTGTGTTAGACTGTGTCACCATCATTCCTGCTGCTGTAAAGCAAGATAGGGCAGCTGTACTCCCGTTTGGCTAAGCCAAAATCTCATGGCTCTGCAGTCAGGTATAGCTGGCAACTTGAGCTGAAAGTGTGGATTCACATGGGGCTGCTCCAGAGGACTGCCAAGTTTTTACCTCAAGGCTCCTGGCTTACCCTCTTCTCTCTGCAGCCATTTACTATACATCCACTTGGATCAGAATAGTTGCCAAAGGCAGGCCTGGGGAAGTGATTGTCTCCCTGTGTTTGGCATGGGTGAGGACACACCTTGAATATTGCATTTCATTTTGGAATCCTCGTGACACCTTGTTTGAGGTGCTGAAGTGCATCCACAGAAAGACAAGAAAGCTGGTCTGAAATACACATCTTAGGAGGAGCAGCTGAGGTTGTTCAGCCTGGAGGCTCAGGAGGGACCTTATTGCTATCTACACCTACTTGAAAGGAGATTGTAGACTGGTGGGAGGGTCAGTCTCTTCTCCCAAGTAAAAAGTAGTAGTACAAGAGGAAATGGCCTCAAATTGCCTCAGAGAAGGTGTAGATGGGATATTAGGAAAAATTTCTTAATGGAAGAAGAAATTGGAAGACTTGGAACAGGCTGCCCAGGGCAGTGGTGGGCTCTGTCCCTTGAGGTATTTAAAAACCATGTATGTGTGCCATTTGGGGACATGATTATTTACTGTTAGACTTGTCAGTGCTGGGTTAATGTTTGGACTTGATGATCTTAGAGGTCTTTTCCAACCTAAGCAGTTCTGTGATTCTAGTAAAACCCCTGTCAATGAAATGTTCATGTTAGAGAAGAATAAAGAGACCACTTTCTTCAATGATGTTTCAAACTCAGTCATTTAGCCATGACTCTCGTAAGTGGTAAAAGTAAGGGGTCAATGTATTGCAGTAGAGAAGGTCAGGGAGGCAGAGGAGGATAGACGTGTTGGGCTGGAGTTGCTGCAGGTACACACAGTAGGGTTTCCACCTCCAGTTTTGTTTACTCTTCTCAGTCTGCAGCAATGTCGTTTGCTCCTCAGCAAAAATGACCTTCCCCACAGAGTCTCCATTAATGGCAAAAGTGAAAGAGAAAACTGTTCTCACACCCTTATATGACAGTCAGTCCTAAAACTGAATCTTATGTAATGAACAGTCCTTGTTGAGCAGTTTTCCCAAAGTCTGATGTAAGTGGGTCCTCATTTTCAGATTGTTCACCAATAGCTTACTTTAACATTTAGTTGTAGGGGCCTTGTTTTCACATCTCAAGCCTGCAGACATGTGTTGTGCTAGGGTAGCATTGTTACTAGGTAAGAAGTTTGGAAGTCCTGAGGTCAGTTCTGAGCTCCTGGCCTCTGCTTTCCTCTGGCAATGTGTTGCTCCTCTCCTCTGGGAGGACCCTGGCTGTGGAGTCTCCACAGTGCTCTGCAGGAGAAAACTTCAGCTTTCCTTTAAAGCAAGATGCCACGCAAAACTTACCCTCAGGGTGCCACAATACCCTGGGAACATTTTCTGGAGAAGGGGAAATGCATTTACATTAAAAACACGCAAACACTACCACCAAAAAGAACCAGCTGCTTCTCATATAAGTGTGGGGGGGAATCCCACACTCTCTTCAGAGACGTAGACTTATTTGGTCATGTGCAGTATCTCAGACCTCCCACCATCACATGTCAAGGAGGTCTGACTTCCATTTTAAAACTAGTACCTGGCATGGAATAGAGTTATACTGAAGTCTTATTGCCTAGAAACCCAAACATGGACACATCCAGAATTCACATCGCTTGGTTTAATTTCTTGAAAAGAGTTTAAAACTCCCAGTGTTTATTTTGGATCCTCAATGCAAGGCACGGGAGGGTATTTTATGATTAATGAGCTTTTCTGCATATGTTTTTTTGTGCCTCTTGGCATTTAGTAGTCTCAGTGACCTAGCTTTTTGCTTCATTTCTGTCTTGTTGGCATTGTCATCAGTAGTCTCTCGTGAGATGCAAGAATCTATCCTCAACCAGCTCCTTGGCTGCAAGGATGCATTCCACTACTCATGTAGCTTTTCTGTCCCATTCCCACCACCACTCATTTTGTTCCCTGCTTTGGTACAAAACAATTCCTGTGACACATAAAGCCAACATCCTCACCTTGAAAACAGATGTGCTTAAGAAGGCAAGCAGCATTATACTGGAGATTTTGGCCTAACCAAGAAAGGTTAATTTGGGTACCAGGAGTCTGCCCACAATCCTTACTGCTCAGGGGAGTCAGGTTTGCAATTGCACACCAGGATGGTCCCCATGCACACCAGGCTGGTGGTCCCAGTCACTGCAGCTGTGTGATGGCAGCAGAGCCTGTCCCACACTGGAACTCTGGCCAGAGGAAGGAGCACCCTTCACCAGCCTTTCTCTGTGCTCGGAAAAGGAGAAGCACCAGGTAAAAGCACATGGTTCCTTGTACTCATGTGAGAAATTAATTTTTCCTGTATGGATCTGTGTGAATTTTATCGATAGGGGAGGGTTTGGCTTAGACATGGGACTGATTCTTCACCTAAAACAGTGTGAGGAACTTCTGGCACTGAAGATAAGCAATTTATCCTTTCAGATGAGAACTTTCTCAACTGGTGGCAGGCTGTATATGGCACATCAATCACTCTGCCTCCCCTGGGGTTTGTCTCTGCAGCTGCAGACCATGTGCTTGTGTATGTTGCATTCACCAAGGAGGTGGGGGTAGTAGCTAGCCAGCTGTAAGTCAGTGAATCACTGTAGGGGAAATTATTTCCCTTGGGCTGAGGAACGTTGTGCTGGAGCAGAGGCTGAGTTTGGCAGGCCCTCCAGTGTTTCAGGGAACCCATGCCACTACTCCATGGTGACTCACCTGGGCTGGAGAAGGCACTCCTGGTTGTCAGGTCCCACTGAATAAGTCCTGCATGCTTTACAGCCACTCTCAACTGTCCATGTCATTTCCTTCACCACTTTGACCAAGGTATGGAGGGGAGGAGCAGGAAATGTGGGGACAGAGGGCTGGAGTATGTGCCAGGGTCTCTGTAGAGCAAGAGCAGGGAGATGGAGGACTACTGAAAAATACAGGTACTGGAGGTCAGGCAATAGCATGCTTTTGCTTCTCTGTCAGTGGGACTTAGAGTTCCTTTCCTGCCTCTCTCCTACTCGGAGAGTAGTTAACAAAAAATCATCTAATCAACTTGTTAAAAGCCCTGCTTTTTCCTTCTGCCCAGCTGAAGAGGCAACCATAAGTTTTCTTTTTTTTTCTTGGCTGTGGATGCATGAGGGAGTTCAGTTTGTTTTGCTCATATATAGCTAGTCTATCTACATAGTAAATATTTTCTGTGTTTCTCCAAACCCTGGATACAACACACCTGGTTTTTGCAGGGATAGATGTGTGTTGATTCAACTAATTGTCTTAAATGGAGGAAGTCAGCAAGTAGATGGAGGATTTTAATTTCTTTGAAGTCATTCAGGAAAAGCAGCTGGATTTCTATTCTGCATATGTCCTTATTCCAACCCATGCTTGACTAGTTCGGGAAGTGCTGTGGTGAGCACCTTACATGGTGAGTTCAGTCACCTGTATGAGTGGCTGGCTGATCATCGCAGAGGCTGCAGAAGAAGGTGTGCCTGAATGTCTGGGGCAGAGAAAGTGGCTCAGCTTCATTTTTTATGGAGGAAGCCTTAGAGGTTTGAATGTGCTTTTTTTCCATCCTGGTGAGTAACCCAAAAGAGTGAAGCTTTCCAGGGTAGAAGCTGTTGGGAAAAGTTGCTAGCTGACAGCCTAGTGCTTTGGGGCAAAGGCATCCAGGGCAAAGGCATCCTTCTCAGAGCTTGGTTTCCAGCAGGGTAAGGGGAACAGAAGAGACAGGACAGAGTAGGTTTTCTTGTGATTGACTGGTGTTAGTCTTTTTGCACCTTTCTCTGAAGCTTCTGTAGCTTTATGCCCTGAAGCTTCTGTAGGTTTACTTCCTGAAGCTGATGGTGGGCTGGATTATGAGTGGGATCTGAGAAGGCATTTTCTTGTGTACAGTATAAACTATTATATTGACAGTGTTTCCTCTGAATGATGCATTTGGGAGTCTTGTAAAAAATGTAAACAAAAAGTACTACTCTGTGGGGAACACTTATCTTCTGCAGAAATGAAAATTAACAAAATGAAATGCCGTGTATTACATCCAGCAGACCACTATCCAGCATCCAGTGAAACAGATAAAGGGATGGAGACACTGCATTGACCTGTGCTGATTTAGGGTCTCATCTCCTCCAAATGGAGTGGAAGAGCTATTGTGAACGTTAACACAAAGCAGCCATTCCCTGTATGGGACAGCAAAGACCATGCTTACAAACTGTGGTCCAAATAATGAAACAATTTTCACTGTGGGGTTTTGGTTATTATTGCCTTTGTCTGGGAAGGGTATTGTTTGAAAATCAGAGCTCATAAATATGTAGTGAGGTCTTGGTGCTTCGAGCAGTATTATATTGCTCTGGAAAATGTATGGCAAGCTATTCCAATACGTTTCCTCTTGGATCCTGAATATGATGAATACCACAGAAGGAGAATGGTAGATCACACGTAGCATTGTTAGTGAAAAGTGGAAGATAATGTTGATTTAAAGAAATCACCCCTTGGGTGTAAATGCTCTCGGTAGGTCAAGGGGATGGCAGAGACTCTGAAACAGGTCACAGCATGGAAGTAAAGTGTGGATATGACCATTAGCAATTGAGTCCAGCAAGGAAGGTATCCTGTTTTGTGCTCAGGGATTGTACTTTTCAGTTCTTACAAAACCCCAGATGTACCACTTTTAAAGTGTTGGGCCTTTGCTATTATGTATACATTTCCTGAGAAAGATGGTATGTTACTACACATTGTTTGAGTGGGCACAATTCCTTGCTTGGGCTGCAAACATGTGTTTTGGATGGGATGTGTTTGTGCATGGGGTTTTATATAGCAATTGTCCTCTTTGCTTTTGTGGGTAAATTTTTTAGTGCTAAAATATCGAGCTGCAACACTGTGCTTCATTGTTAGACTCCCTGACCTTTGCCTCTAGTTGGAAAGGGGGCAGGAAATCTTTGTTTCCTAAAAGCTGCCTGAAGTCACAGAAGAAAGCAGTATCCCTTCTGCTAGCAACCTATGAAATGACCTCTTGGTGCAAACAGAAATAACTGCAGCCACATGAAAGCCATGCAGAAGCTTGGCTGTAGGGAGTCAGTGATGATAGGAAGCAAATTAATGACGGGGAACTGGATGGTAATGTTGGTTGTCCGATACGTAAGCTCATAGGTTGCAATAGTTCCACTTATCAGGATCTGCAACTCATCTCTTCCCGGAGCAAGGGCGAGCCATGGAGCAGTTCTCTCCTCACTGCTTCAGCAGAAAAACCCAGTTGTGAGCAAAAGAAAAGTGATCTTACAGGGCAGGGAAGTCAAAATTGCTGCCTCTTCCCAATGCCTGGATTGTGTTAGAGAAAAAAAGCAGTCCAGGATGGTGAAGACAAAACATCTCAGCCTCTCTTGCCAGTTGGAGAATTGCTAATAATGTTTATAGCCCTGGAACAAAAGACAACAAAACAAGTTACTTAAGAAAAGAATCTGTCACTCTGACAAAAATAGAGCTTTCAGCTAGTTTTTTGTCTGAGCCTGTGTTTCTCCAGCCAATCAATCCTGTTACTGAATAAAACTCTGGAAATAAATGTAACAAGATTAATGTCTGTAACTATTTGTAAAACTTACGTGTTACACAGTCTCCTTAAATGAGATTATGTCATGTTTATAATACTTACTCATATTTTGTCCCTAGTCTGGCCTAAAATTGAATAGTTTTCATTAATTTTTCTTGCTTGTTTAATTTTGTGCTTAAACCAATAAGTTACAAATCTGCATGACTGCCCACTTATTGTTACACTCAGAATAATTGCACTGAGTCACTGTGCATGGACTTGGATTGCCATAGGGTGTTAATACTTGATACTTAAGCAAGCATGTTTATCTGAGAGCTGGCTCATCAGTCTGTGCAATGTGATGTTTACTACATGAGGTTCAGCCTAGAATTATTGCAGTTAGGAGATGGAGCCTGTGCTCATTAATAATGCCTAGAATCAGTGTTGGTATTTTCCAGGGGTGTTAGGGAAATTATCTGCTAAGTGTGGGAAAATAAATGCAGGGAAAATAAGTGCTAGGCTTTGAGAAAAAGGGGTTTGTATGCATTTAATATGGTCTTCCTAAAAGGTTCTTTTTCTTGCCTGTGCTTTTATTTATCCATGTAGGTGTCTGGTTTTTGTCTATGCTCTGTCTTGAATGTCTTGTTTACCCAGAGGAGAATTTGGGATTATGCAAGTTAATAATCAATTCCCTTCATAAATGAAAAGATTAGTTTCTTCATGTCCAAGTTTTTTCCCAAGCTTTAGTCCAAATATTTAGTTCCAAAACTGATGCAGCCTTTTTTCTCTAGTGAAATTTTCCTCTGAGGCAGAATAAAACCCAGGGAAACCGGTACATGAAGTGCCATTTCACCTTCATTTATTTTGCTAATGTGTTTTCAGATAATTCAAATCCTGAGAAATTTAGCAGCAGCATCACCTGCTGGAGTGTGTTTTACAAAAGAAAAACAAATAATGAAGGGGGTTTAGGGTTTATTTGCACCTTCTGCTGGGAGGCTGTTCTCCAGTACTGAGGAAGCAAGTGGTGTTCTGCCAGCTCTTGGCAGGCAGGTGAGAGCAGGGAACCCTTCCCTGAGCAGTTCCCTGCACCAGCAGGTGAGCAGCTGTTCAGCTGCTCTGTGAGGTGTGCGCTGGGTAAAGCCTGCAGAGCTTCTCTTCCTTGAGCACAGTGGATGATTGCATGTAGGACTTTGTCAGAACAGATACTTGGGATTTAGCAGAAAAGCACCATTTTTTTAAAACTGCAGCAAGTCCATATTTCTTGGTTTTGGGATTACTAGCGACATGTCAGCAGCAGGCTGGCTGTCATTTTTCATGGGAGAAGCATCTGTTCAGCTCCTCAGATCGAGATAAAACAAACTTTAGATTGGAAATCACATGAGTTTGTCAGTCAGAGTTACTGTACTGTGGAGCTTCAGGTGAGTAGTCAGAGGCCACTCCATTCTTTGTAAAAATAGAGGAAAGATTTGATATGATGTACCACTCTCACATTAGTAGTATTTAATGCCATTTAGGACAATAGCTCCTGACCAAGGTGGTTTTATTAGCTGATTTCCTGTTACCACAATTACTTGGAATGGCCAAAGGAATCACTATTCAGAGACCACATCTGTCAGCTTAATACTTTGTGTTTCAGGTGGCATTTTTATATCCTTGTACAATAATTATAAATAATGATTCTTGTGATTTTTTAGTATATGTATTACAATAAGAATATACAGGGGAAAGGACTGGAGACATCATAGTTAAAACTATTATTTTATTTATATACCACATTTTGATCTCTTGTTGATCTTTTGCTAGCTGTACAAAGAATGCTTTAGTAAACAATATTGATTTGATAGAGAATGTAGAGGAATGTGTATTATGTGCACAAGAGAAGTTTACATGTTTTTTCCAACTGCATTATAAATTTTTTTTTTAGATTTTAAGTACTTTGCATTATTCTTAAGAGCGATAACACATGGAACATACTGAGATATTATACACATATCATTTGTTCTTGGGAACCAGTGTAACATACGTGGGTGTCAACTGCATATCACTGCGGTTTTTAACCAATTTATGATAGTTTTGTTCTGATGCAAAGCCTAAGTATGCTGGAACCAGGATTGCCACCCACTTTAAATGTTGTTGTTAGCGGATAGCATTTATTTCAGTGACTTTTAAATCTTAACATTATGAAGTGGTTTTAAGAGGCTCTTGTCTTTTTAAAGGAACTTTTATATTCCATCTGGGTAATGTCTATCAATGTTGGTACTGGAGATCAGTCTGTAACATGTAGTGTTGGTGTAGAGTTCCACCACATTAATGAATTCCACTGAGGTCTTGAAGCTCCCAGGAAAGTAGAGTCATCCCCTTTAACTGTCCAAGCAGGGTACAACTGACTGAACAGCGGTGTTCTCTCAAAGCTCTTGTTGATCATAGAATCCTCATTGATCCTCTGGATGGAGTCCAGGAAGCCCATCACTTCGAGGAACACGTGTCAGACCATATGACCTTACATAATAACCACACACGTGAGAAACCAAAGGGTGGGTAATCCGTGGGATGCCCAATGTGATGCTGACAGTGGGCTGGCGACTTCTTGTGCTGGAGAGGTTTGCAACTGACACTAACTTGTGGTTGCTTCAGCTTTCATTTCTCCTCTTGGCTTTCTTGTATAGCAGTTAGGCTGGAAGAATGGGGAATATGGCTTGTGCAGTCCACACAAATGTTTCTGGAGGAAGCTCATGGATTGTTCCTGTTGCCTCCAGTCAATTCTTTGGCTGAAATTAGCTTGAAGATTAGAGGAGAGGATACAGCCACAAACGTGCACACACAAGCTTGCAGAACAATGAACATACCCAGGGAAATTGCCCAGAGTAAATTTTTTGTGTGTCACGTAAACAAACAGATCATAAACATTCAGCGCCTGCTTGTTAGGTTTGTTTGTTAGGTTACCCTGTGTTGCCTAAGAGCTTAAGTTAAAATGCTTACTAGTGGTGTGCTTGATCTTCAGGGATCTTCTGATAGAAACAGGCTGAACCTCTTCACCCCTTCTTCCGTTTCTATATGTGTAAAATGGAGACTGCCTGCCTTCCCCGGGCTTAGAGAGGATTATTTACTCCTTACGGCCGGCTTTGGAGGGGAGAAGCACCAAGCAGAGCGGTGTAACGTATGACTGCTCCAGTGGAGATGGGGACAGAAAGGCACCAGGGTGCTCCTGGAGAGGGAGGAGCATCAGCCGGTGAGGACAAGGTCAGGAGAGTCCCTGCGTGGGCACATGGGGGTGAAGGGAAGGCCACTGGTGGCCACAGGGACGCTGCAGCTGCTTGGGGCTGGCTGGCCCTGCCGGGAATATGCAGCCTGCTCTTTAAAGCACGCAGAGTGGGACAGGCAGAGGCAAAATACCCACAGCATTTGGGTACTTACGAGCACAAACCTGTTGGATTTAATCAGCTTATGCAAAATGAACTGTACCTGGGACTTGCACGTGCTGGGCTTGCTGGGTGAGCTCAGGTTCTGGCATGGGTGTGCGCAGGTCCCTGCACCTTCCCTGGGCTGAGGGTTGCTGCCTTTAGGCTCCATCACCCTGCCCCAGGCCTCCCCCAGAAAGCATACCAGGAAAGGAAAGCCACATTACTTGTCATGATCCAGCACAAATCTGGTGTTTACCTGGAAAACCATGCTTGGGTTCTGCTTGACTAAGTCAAAACCTGCTTCGTGACAAGTTAACCTTACGTAGCAGCATTAGGAGAGCAAATGTTCACCTGGCTCTTCCCACCCAGCTGAGTGTGTTTCTTTCCTCTTGAGCTCTGTGCCATTCCTGCTAGTCCCTGTTGTCTCTGTGTTCACAGAATCAATTAGGTTGAAAGAGACTTCCGAGACTGAGTCCAGACTGTGACCAAGCACCGCCTAGTCAACCCAGCCATAGTACTAAGTGCTGTGTCCAAGTCTTTCCTTAAATACCTCAGAAACGGTGACTTCACCACATCCCTGGGCAGCCCATTCCAATATCTAATTACGTTTTCTGTGAAGAATTTCTTCATAATGTCTAGCCCAGACCTTCCCTGGCACAGCTTAAGACTATGTCCTCTCATCCTGTCGCTGGGTGCCTGGGAGGAGACTGACCCATACCCAGCTGCAGTCTCCTTCAGGCTGTGTAGAGGGTGATAAGGTCACCCCTCAGCCTCCTTTCCTCCAAGCTAAACAATCTGAACTCTCAGCCACTCCTCATAGGACTTGCACTCCAGACCCTTCACCAGCTTTGTTGCCCTTCTCTGGACCTGTTTCTGCTCCTCAGTGTCTGTCTTGTCATGAGGGGCCCAGAAATGGATGCGACACACAAGGTGTGGCACGCCAAGCACAGGGGAGCTCTGTTGGGGGGATGCAGCTCCATGCCACTTGCTCTCCCCATCAGTAGCTTCCCCATAATCTACTTAAAGATCCTGGTGGTTTTACCTCCCTGCCATGACTGGTTTTCCTTCCTGCTCATTCCCTTCAGCATCCTTGGGGATTTAACTCCATGTGATTGGGCTGGATAATCCCCAACAGATAAAGCAGTGTCTGAAACTGGGGTGCAATGAGCTCCCACAATGTGAAGAACAAAGGCATGCCCAAGTACATCCCTGCCTTCCAGAGGACTTCAGATCTGTATGTTAAAAATTAGCTGGCTTCTCCCATTAACTCAACTTTGTGTTGTTGTTTTTTTAATGCTCCTCATCCTTTCCAAGTAGACAAAAGGCTGTAATATTAGAAAAAAAATTATAAATCCAGGGAGAACACACTTCTCCTTGTACAAATTAGTGGTCTGTAATAACTACTGTGTAGGAATTGATTTTCTGCAGGTAACAACTTCATGGTCTTGATATGATAAAGTAATAAAATTCTGCATTTTGTGTGTAACCCCTGCAGTATTTCAGGGCTGTGATAGAAACAGCCTTTATCATGCAAGAATAACAATCGCATTCCAACATTTTTAGGTTTCAACATCAAACACAAGAGCAACAAAACAAAAAATCTGAAATTCATTATCTATTTTCATCTGAGTTTGCCAGGCCCCACATTGTAAGTGTGGTGGTACTTCAAAGACCATGACAGTTCAGTTTAAAAAAAAATTAAATAATGTGTCATCCTCTTGAAATATTAGCATAGGAGAAAAACAAAGAAGAAGCCTCTCTTGGCATCTGCATCTGTGATGGGTGGATAATTCCTTTGTCATTTTGAAGTTCTACCTAAACTTGCGACAGAAAACCTGGCACTTCATTATCATTAGGCTTCTTGCTGTCTCTTTGAAGCGGTTGGCAGGCTCCTGACTTTCCCCATGCAGCATGAACAGGGAACCTCCAGCTCTCAGAAGCCCTGGGAGAATGCACAAGGAGCTATATAGGGGCGTAGAGGAGCTGTGAGGTGTGATTCTGTTATAAATGGGGTCACTTAGGCCTGGGGGATTGTTGCAGCAAGAAGCACGGCTTGGAGGGTAGATGGTGTTTGTTCCTGGTAGAGAGAATGAGCACTGTGATTCTGGACAAGCAAATAATCCCTTAGGGTGCTTACTGTGTCCTCCTCTGCATCAGCTGAAAGAAAGGCTAGAGCATGCAGAGAACTGCTGGTTTGCTTGGCTACACACAGGTCTCATACTCATTGAAGTAAAAGTTGGTTTCTAGAGCCTGCATGAAATCCACTCATATGCCTGAGTCCCTTTTCTGTGCCTTGGACAAACTAAGCCTGTGGACATGGAATTAGTCTGAACTCTGGCTAAACATTTGTATGCTTAAACCTGCTGGCAGCCTGAGAGGATGGTGCTGATGTGTGGAGGGAAACTGCATTGTGATGTCCTGTTTAGAGGGAAGCCATTGGAGAGCGTGACCTCAGAAGGTGCCAGAAGAGACACCAGTGTTGATACTTACTTGGGTCAGGACAGACCTAGAGGGTGAAGTTGCCTTCCCAGAGCAGCAAGAGTGGGCATGAATCACGTGCTGTGGTTCTCCTGGTTTTACCAGAGCTGTTTCTCGAGAGGAATAGGACTTACCAAAGCCATAAGAACCCCCTGGGCTGGCAGCAAGCAGATGCTGTTGGTGCTTGAGTAGGGCTGTTAGCTCGTCTTCTGATGGTGAGGGTGATGTGCCTCATCCCTCCCTACTGACATTATCAGCACTGCAGTTCTGCAGCCAGCTCTTCTAAGTGTGGCAGTACAAGTCTCCTCTGTTTTTATGGCCACGTTTGAAATATCTTGTTACTTATTATGTAAAGTATCTGCTTTTCATCACTACATCTTTTTGTGTGAATGCTGTGTTGAGTCTTCAGTATGTATTTAATATTTCTTGAATGTTACATGTTAATTGCTTCCAATTTTCTATTGCTTCATCTTTTGGCCACTTCAGTGTAAGTTATTGTTATAGCTGCCCTTTTGTGAAATGTGTGATGTCTGTTCTTATTTTTCTTGTCAGTTCCATTTAAATACTTGGCATTTTAAGTAAACCTTCTTGCCTCATATTTTTTGTTTAGAACAACAGATTCCCACTGAATCAAATATGGGAATTTATTTAGTTAATAGGGAGACTCTGTTGCATTACTGACTGTAAAACAGACTGTTGTAGCCTGCAGCATTAAACTGAGAATGGTGTGGTTTTTGAAAATAGAAGTTTGTGTGTTGATTCTTTTTATATATATACATCAGGTTCTCAAAAATCTTATTACTGCTCTTCATGCAGAATTTTACTACAAGAAATGACATGTGCTGTTCCCCTAGACCTTAGCCTTTGTGCAGGGAAAAGTGTACAGAATCTTCTTCATATTGTCTTTGTGTTGCATGAAAAGGTGCTCTTTCAAAAGGCTAATGAGGGGAACTGGACCTCAGCAAGAAAAATGCATCAAGGTAGTGTGTCCCTGACTCTGAATTTTATGTGGCTCTTTCTTGATGGAAGGAGGAGCTGCTGGAATCCTTCAGAAACACTGCTGAGTATCCTCATCCCAAAGACAACTCTTGGAAGATGTAGTGGAAAGAGGATGGTGCGAAGTTCAGAAGTTGCAGGGGACTGAGAAGGGAGTGACTGGCAAAGAAAGCTGCATAGATGGTGATGGGTTTTATCTCAGCCCTCTTGCAAAAGCTTGAATTCCCCTTGGATCTGTTGGTGACAGAGTGGCAGCTCTTCCGAGCATGTCCTTTCCCTCTGGGTAGTGAAGGATGAGAAACCTTTTCCTAGGATTTGTGGGATCTACACCAGATGAAATGAAGGGTGGCAGGAAGGGTCCCTGCTGCAGTGTTGGGATATTTTGTTTAATAAGATGACTGTGCTGGGACTGAGAAGTGCCGGTGCTTCCCCACAGTCTCAGACCACTTCTTTCCTGGCTGGCTGTGCAGATCCAGGTCCTGCCATTTACTCCATACAGAAAGTATTTGGCATAAAGGGGATGTGCACATAAAGACTCGTGTGAGGAAATGCAAGATCTCCCAAAGATAGCACAGAATTCTTTCTTAATTGGGGTTGTAGTACAGTATGTCATAATGGACTGTCAGAAAAGTATGAAAAGTTATTTGCCTCAGTGTCTGTATATCCTCTCCAGAGCAGGGGCTGGTCTCCTGCCCATGCACAGCTGCTCTGGGCTCCGTTGTGGTGAGCAGCCCCTCTGAATCCTGCACCTCATCCCTTCCACTCTTTGAGATGCTGTATTTAATAACAAGGCCACTCGCAGGCTGGGATTTGACATTGTCTTTTGTAAATTAGTGTTTTGAAAGGAAACCAGTGGACTTTGCTGGATGCCCATGAGTTGGTCCAGGTGCTTGTTTCTAATGCAGACAGTAGCTCATTCGTGGGCATAACCCAAAGAGGATGTAGTTGGTTGTACCTTATTTTTTTTTTTAACTGAAAAAAGTATTTTTGTAAGTTATTTTAAAATGGCATTAAGTTAAAAAAACCAAAACAAGCAGGTGCCATGCTAAAACATGTAGTGCATTTACAGTTTCACGGCATATCTGTTTTCTTCCTCTATACTATTGTTCCCCACAAAAGTGAATTTTAGACACCAAGCAAATGACTGATCATAATAACCTTTAAGGTGCTGGATTATTCCTTAGGTTTATGCTGCTTTGGGATGCCTGTTGATTGCATGCTGACTGCAGAAGAGTTTGTTTATCTTAATAGTTGCAAAACAAAGAAGTGCAGGACCAACATAATGGATTACCATTGAGATGTTATAACTCAGAATGAAAAATAAATAGGCTAAAAATGCCTTTAATTTCTTCATAAAATAAATGAAAACAGTGTTACACAAGTATCCAGTTATTTTTAGAAATTTCTAGAAAGCTTAGAATGCAAGGACATGAGTGTGACAGTTACCAGCCCACTACAAGGCCACATGGAAACATTTAATTAAGAGACCGTTTTCTTTTCAGATTATAGGATATGATTTAAAACCAACTTCAGCTTGTTTTTAAAATCAGTTACTTTCATCCAGTAACCTCTGAACTCTATCTGTTTCTGCTTTGTCTGCCCTGCATCGCTGAGGCTGGGAGAAGGCAAGGGGGGCGCTGAAGCTGTGCTATGTGCTCTGTGCTGCCGTGGCACTATGCACCAGATGGTCCCACCCTGCAGCTCACTTGCTGCTTATTCCCTTCAGTTTCCCAAGCCTTACTGATTTTTTTCTTCTATAAATCATGAGTTTCCTTTTCTAGCAATTAATCATTTCGCTTATTTTTTGGTTCTATATTTAATCCTTCCCATTCATCAACTCTCTCACTCGTTAATCTTCCAATATTGGAAGAGATGCATGCATTCCTGTGCCAGTTCACATCCCTGTCCGTGTATCCCAATTTCCTCTCTTTGTTTGGGTGACCAGAAACAAGATGCTCCAGAGGAAGGAGCAGTACTCCTGCCCCACCTCGAATGGCAAATACAACATCCTGACAGCCAGTGGTATCTTCACCCTTTAGTAATTGGGTCAAGACTGGACAGATGTGAGATGTTTGTGTTCTTTTCCAATGTTTTGCTGAGATGGGAAACTCATATCCATTCACTTTTTTAATCCAAATGGACTCTTGGCCTGCCTGGTATAAAGGGAAATGAATTATTTTTGGGTAAATTACGTGTTGTATAGAGTATTTTGTTTTACGCATAGCGATGTTTTATTTGTGTGAAATTTATTTTCTTCTTGAGTTACAAGAAACACAATCTCCTGCTTTATCATCTAAGTTTATTTTCTAAAACAGGTATTTTAAGCAGACCAAATGGAGCATGTTATCCAGAACTGGAGCACACCTTCTTTCCTCTCAGCAACACTAGGGCAAAGGTTTTGCTGTCTCCCTTTTTTTTTTGGGGGGGGTCACCCATTGCTGGAGTGCCAGTTATGGGCTGGGCAGGCACTGGTCCTGTGCTGTCCTCCCACCACAGGAGGGCAACCCAAGCCATCCCTGGTGGCACCGCTTTAACTGGAGAGGTGTTTGTCAAATGACTTAAAGGCCACCACTGTATGAATGCATTTCTCGTTTGGTTTTTTGGTGGGCCTTTTTGGTTTTTTTGACAAAACAAGGTGGAGATATTAGCTGAGTGGCCTTCTTGAATGTAGATAGGACAAGGGGTAATGGCTTTAAACTGAAAGAGGATGAATTTAGATTAGATATTGGAAGAAATTCTTCACTTTGAGTTTCGTGAAGCACTGGAACAGGTTGTCCAGAGAATCTGTGGATGCCCCATCCCTGGGAGTGTCCAAGGCCAGGTTGGATAGGGCTTTGAGCAACTTGGTCTAGTGAAAAGTGTCCTTGGGAGGAGACTTGGAAGTAGGTGGTCTTTAAGGTCTCTTCCAACCCAAGCCATTCTATGATCTATGAATAAGAGCTCTTTTGTTCCAAGATGCAGCTGCAGCACATATATAGACTGCTTTATTTTACTTAGATCTATGAATTCTACAGAAAACTTTATAAAGCCACATCATGTCTCCCAAGCCATTCTCCCAACGAGCCCCTGGGTTAAAAGCTTTTCATGGGAAGGATGAGAGGGTGTGCTGAGGTGTTGACACCTGCAGCATCAATTGGAAAGACCTGAGGCTCTCGTATCCAGTGCAGTAGGGCTTCCCATGGAACAAACCTGGCCTGTAGAGCCTACAAGAGGGTGACAAGGGGTTTCATAGCTCTGGATTTGAATGCATGCATGCAATGCCTTATTTTTGGCAACATGTGCTGCCAACATCTCTTACCATTCCATGACTTACTCAGACATGTGAATAACTTCCCGCTTCTCGACTGCAGGTTGATAGTGGTGCCCTTTGTGGACTTGTGTGAACTCCTTTAGAGTACATAGTGTTGCTTTGCCTTTGGTGTGTGTACATAACTGCTCAGATAAAACAAACTCATAGTACCTCACTGCAGGTGTCAGTTAAAGGAAGTTGTGCATTTTTCCCCTGAGTTTTGGGATTATTTTTCTCCAGCCCTTCCTTCTTTGAAAGTCCTAGTTGCATGCTGCTTTTTAGATCTCTCTCTTTCTTTACAGAGGAAAAGTCACTTTCTGGTTTTTTTTGTGTTCAGAATTATGCAAAGGAGTTGCTGAACGTAAACATGCAACTGTAAATGCCATAGAAATGTACTCCACAAAGATTCCACTGTTAACCACACCAAAGAAAACAAAAATGCGAGGTTATTCAGATCGAGGTCACATGCAGGAAGTGACATTTAAATTCTTACTCATTTAAAATTAAGCCATCTTACTATTTTCCTCTTCAGAAGTGTTGCAGATTTTCCATTAGTTAAAGGGTTGTCGTGCAGGTCTTCAAGAATAAGTTTTTCCATTATTTTTTAGAGGTGTGAGCTGTAGGTCTTTTTTAAAATGATAGAATGCATGTGAGTGTGAGAACTGTGTGCATTTAATTGGCTATTTGAGAAGCTGTGCTAGAAGATTGACCTCAGAAACTTTAGGAAATAGCAGTTCCACTGCTTATCTTTACAGTTCATAAAAAGTATTGTTTAATTCTTGGAAGAAGAGGGTGTTTCAGTCTTGTTCAGTTTTGGTCTTTGTTCTGATTTGCTTTGCTTTTTTTGGTGTTTTTCCTTGTCAACTTCAGTGCTGGAATATAGTATTGAAACAACTGTGTGGTTTATGGCTTTTACTCCAAAGTTTTTCATTTTTCATTGTGTTGAGCCTTCTGTAAACAGATTTTCTTGAATCCAAACAAAAAGCAAGGGCTGAGATCTGTGGCCAGTTTTGGCTGTGAAATCATCAGGGTCAAAATCCCTTGCTTACATCCAGTCCCAGGGGCAGTGGGCTTGGGCTTGGCCAGGTGTTGACCTTCCCCACTGCTCCCAGCTGAGCTCTTGCCTGGATGGTATCTTGAGCTGTGGGTCCCCTCCACCACTGAAATTGTCTAAACAAGCGTGGTCTCCTTACTGTTTGAAGGAGTGTTGCTGGAGGAAGCATCTGTCCTTCCTCTTTCTTGGAATCGCTGATCCTTTTGCTCGCCAGTTGTGCTGTGACTTGAATGCAGGTGTTGATGCTCCTCTGAAGCATGAAAGGACAATGCTTTGTTTCATTTCTCAGGTATCTGCCAGAAGTGTTTGATACTGTTGAAGCATCAAGATGTTATCTCAATCACTTTCGTTCTTGAGCATTTCTCCGTTGCTAGGATTGAAAACAAAACCACCAAATTTGAAGTTGATCTGTCTTTCAAATGAAGTATAACATTTAATGTACTTTTAGCTGGTAAAATCATCACAAGTGCTTACTGGTGTAATTTTGATAGTTACTGGTGAATCTTGTTTATTAGACTATATGTGTGCTCCTTTTATTTACCACTTCAGCACAACATTGAGGAAAAACACATCTTCATTTCCTGTATATCATTCTGTCAGCCAGAAGTGTTTCCTATTGGAAGATGTTAAAAAAAGTCTATCAAGGAAAAAATAAATTAAAAGATCCTCTGTTAAGAAAAAGGGGGAAAAAAAAGCTAAAATCCTGTTAAATAATTAAGATGCTTTGGGCTCTATCAGGATTGACAGTGTTCTTGCCACAATATACATATGCAAAAACTGTAAGAAGTTTAATATTTTATAGCAAGGATAACTCCAAACCCTAAATCTACTGGCTTGTTTCTATGGTAACAAATATTGAAATATGTCTAGCCAACACTGTAGGTTCCCCCTATTTAATTTCTGTCTATGGGTTCTAGGAATTCATTAAGGCTGTAGAAACCTTTTAAAATTGGTACATTCTGTTGTAAAATTCTCTAAGATTAATGTTGAACACAACTCTAAATTTTAACATAAACATTTCTTTGAAAGAGACTTCTTAGCAAGTGAAGGATTAGAGTTTTATTCTAAGACTGTATGTGCATTGATCTGGTATTTTTGTTCTTCATTGGCAAGTTGAATTTTTTTTTTCTGTGCATGACTACTGAAAAAATGGAGTTTCAGTCTATAGATTCTGACGAAAATATGGAAGGCTGCTTAACTGGAGCAATCTGGCTGGAAGACAGCAATGGTATGAGGTCAGCCACCTGCAGGCTTTAGTTTAGTGGTCAGAACTAAAGTAGCCAGAGCTACCTTTAGGGGATCCTATCCTACTCTTAAGATTAAAATGATGATTTACAGGGAGCTTCAATATTTATTTCAATTAATTGCACCTTTTGTGTATTACAGAGCATTTTCTAAGTGTCTGATTTAAGCCATTTTGTGTTTGACATCTTTTGGTTGTTTTTCTTTTGAGGGTAGCCCAGCAGTGTTGGGAAGTAATCTAAGTGTTGGCTGTGAGATTCCATTTCCCTTGTGGTAACTGAAACCACAAGCACCTAGTCCCAGCTGTAACAGGAAAATTTTGAAACTTTGAAGTCAACATCAGGTTGATGCAATATTTTGCATGTGGTTGACTAGCCAGAGTTAGATGCAGCTGGAAACATAAAGACTTCCTCCCTCAGCCTGTGGGGGGACTCTGGTTTTTGCTGGCAAGTAGTAAAGATAATGAGGCAGCAGAAAGAAAATTTCAGAGACTGAGATTTGCACTTAACAGCTGTGTTTCAGGAGCCCGTGGTTATGGACTAAAAGCATGGTTTCTCAGAGGGCTAATAGCATCCAACCTTTTTTCCTCTTAAAGAGACTTAGAGCAGGGGTCTTGGAAATCAGACCCAGCAACCTTAACTGATGCCTTGTAGGGCAAGGAGGTGCAGTTGGCAGTGACTGAAGTACTCAATAAAAGCAGAAGATGGTGTTCAGAAAAAGTGCAGTTCATTCATTCATATCCATCTGGAGCAATAAGGAAGAACATGGGCTATTTATTGGGCAAAGGATTATGTCCACAATCCTGTGTGAAAAAGAATGATTTCAGTGTGAGCCTGAGGCAGTGACTTCCTCCTAGTACTGGAGGAGCTGACAATTCTTACCTACACCTCAGGCAAAGCCAGGCTGCAAGAAGGGGCCAGTGTATGTGCACAAAGGAACATGAGAAGAAAACAACAGATATCAACTGTATTGTGAGAAAAATATCCCTTCACCTCACAAGCCCTAGGTAAATCTCCAAAACCTCTTTTTATTACCATAAACAATATGTAGAAAAATAATTCAGGTGATGTTCAGTGAAGAAGTTGCTTTAGGTTGGATATGGAAGGTGTGAGAGACACTCCTGTGGGATAATTCAGGGTGAGCTGTTGGCAGGCACAGTCCCACCACCACTTCCAGTGCTGGGACCAAGCACCGTGGCAGCAGGCAGCTCCAGTGACCTGAGCTGTGCCCTGCACACCTCCCTATACACACCACACTCACACAGTCCAATGAGGCTGCCTTACCAGCAACCTGCCTTACCAGACATCTGCATCTTTAAAGCAGTTGAATCATGGTGCAGTAACACAGAAACAGGAGCCCCACAGAAACAAAGGAAACCCTGGGCTTTCCTACACTTCCAGTCTGTGTGCAAGGTAGTCTAGGGTCTTCCTGCTGATTCACTGGCTCCTGCTGTGTCTCCAAGTGTCCAGTCACCTGGCTGGCACCACTGGTCCCTGTGCCTTCTGTCGTGCAAGGCATCCACGGCACCAGTTTGTGGCCTCTTGCCTGGTGCTCTTGCAACCCAGGGCACAACCTGCAGCTTTCAGACTAAGCTACCTGTCCTGAATGTATTCCTTAGCAATGCCAGCTGTCATCTTGCTTCACCTTGGTGTGTATTTATCTCACCCTGGCCTGAGATACTCCTTTTTTCGTCACACGTGTCCTGTGGTGTTTTTTGAACAAGCGTGGGCTGTGGAAATAGGAGCTGCAGAGTCACCAACAAAAAATGTTACCAGTCTCCCTGTGTCATCAGTGAGCTGTATCGCTGTCTGAAATGCTCTCCAGAGGGTGTGCTTTTGTGGTACCCAGAGTGCCTGAGGTTTCTCATGCTGGGAGGCGTTAGTGCTATTGTGGGAGTTTTGCCTTCATGCACCCCTACACCATGCAGTCAAGAGCAGTGATGTCCACTCTCATCAATACTTTGAACTCTCCAGGCTTTATCCCAAGTCTGTGGAAAGACTTTTGATCTCTGCAGTGGGCTTCACCCAAGGGGCCAATTTAAGTGATAGATGCATATTCCTGTTAACTCTGAAATTATGATTTTCTGCAGGGCTGATTTTTTTTTCTTCCTCTTTTCTTTTTGTTTTAATGATGAAATTTCCCTTTTATTGAGATAGAAAAAAACCTCAAATTTTGTAACAACACGGTGAGACTTATCTTTTTAGGATGTGAAGTCTCCATATGTATTTGTAGAGAACGCAGTGCCTTTTTTATTTGCTGCTTTTAATATCCAAACACAAATTCAGAAGAAAATAGAGGAAACTGACTGAAGACTTACTAGAAACAGTAACAAATGAAAAAAATTGCCTTTTCATTTCTTGGGTTAAGTGTGGTGCTTCAAAACCATGGATATACTCCAGACCCAACTTTTTTTGTATATGTAACAAAATGATGCAGTTTTGAGACTTTTTCATTTAGTAGTGATGGACTTGTCAAATTTATTTTCAATAAAAGAGAGTAGGATTATATGTGTGCATGAAGGCTGTGAATATTCCCTTTCCATTAGACTGTAATCTTCCACAGGCAGAAGAAGCCTGCTCACTATTACAAGGCCAGTTGGTAGCTGTCAGGAAGCTTTCATGACACCAGCTCTTCCACCTTACTTTAAAACATCTGGTACATATCAGAGTTCTACTCACCCTTTCTGACTCTTGGAGCTGTGAAATGAAAAAGCAACTTGTATTCTTCTGTGATCAACTTTCTGTGATCAACTTTCAATTTTTCTCTGTGCAATCTAGACACATCAAAATATGCTTTGACTTGCTCCTACATCCGAAAAATACTGTACTGGTGGACTGCATAGTAAAATCCTGCAGAGAGTGAACATGAGCTGGGGTGGGGGGAAGCACATGTGGTAGAATGCCAGTGGTTGTATGGACAAGGCAGAGTTCAAGCCACGATTTCCACTATTAACCTTCAGGGTGTTCATGCAGAACAGGTAGTCAGTGTTCTTTTGCAGACCTAATGCTAGTATTTCCTCTAACATAAGCATGCCTAGGAAGATGTATACCAGATAATTAAAAAAATAATAGGCAGTGTGAGTACATGCAGAGAATACCTGCTTTGTTACAGGAGCATGTGTTTCCTGCAGGAGTTACAGCCCCTTGTGAGAGGAGAAAAGGATTTGTAGAACTACATGCTTTTTAAATGTCTCTGAGTGCTGAGTGCTTTCCTGAAAGTGTGTGTAGTTGGATTTTGTCTGATAGGCTATTTGGAGACCTACAGTTTGGAACAGAAGGTGGATGGTAAAATTCCATAAGGCTTTTTATGTGATATTCACAACAATAATTTTACCAAGAGTGTCTCCCTGCCCCGTTTCTCAGCTGATTAAAAATTCAGTTTCTTATTTTTGCATGTTCTGGAGGCGAAATTTTGAGAGGTCAGGGGTGACTGTTGCAGCTTCTTTTCTGTCCTCAATTCCCTGGCCTTATGGTGAAGTGTTTTTCACTATAGTTAGTTCTGCTGTAGTGGTTAAAGACAGAAAATGTTTAGCTTAACCCTGAGGCAGCTCAAACTTTGTGCTGGATTAATTAAAAAATAGTTCTGTGCCTTCTGTAGCAACAGTGTTTGGGAGGGGAATGGAGGAAGGAGTGCTGTGCACTGGGGACAGGAGGGCTCATCACACCAGCCAGGATCCCAGCTGTCTGCTGGACATCCTGGCACTTCAGGGCAGTGTGCATTTTCTCCCAGGTCTGCCACAGCTCCTGGAGCTGAATTTTGCTTGTAATGGCCTGTCTGTAAGGGAGCTGTTCCACTATCCCAGTTGTTGTTTTTTGGGGTTTTTTTAAGTTGTTTCAACAATCCTCTTTTCCATCCTGGGGAAAATAAAAAATATCCCTTTGGAAGAGAGGCTAGGTAACTAAGTTCTGTGCTTATCCTCCATGTTATGTACTTTGTGCAAGTTAAAAGGCTTGTTCTGCCTTTCATCTTGTGTGCTGCTTTCTGCAGATATTTCCTAACTTCTCCCATGACGTTTTTGCCTGGTTCTTCAGAAGACTGTATGGACTGAAAGAGACTATTGTTTCTCCAAGAGTGCAGGCATGTGTACATCAGTTAATCTGGTTGGTGCAGGATTTCAGGAGTGGGTGTTGAACTGAGGAACAGGGCTGGGATGTGTGCGCCTACAAATTCTTGTGAACAGCGTGCTCTCCTATTCTGTAAATAATATCACATTTCACTTTCTAGGTTTACCATTCATGTTTCCCCAAAAGTTGAACTCCCGAACCATGAGATGTAAACAAGGAAATGGCATACGGGAAGGTTGCAAAAGTTTTGCTTAGCAGAGACTGGAAAGGTGATCTCATTTTCAGTCAGGTGCCTGGATAGTCAGCTTCTTGATTGTGTGGAGACTCAGAACATTTGTTTTTCGCAATCATCATATGTTTAAAGCTATACTTCAATTTAAACATTGTCTTTCTAGGGTTTTCCTTCCTTAGGTTTGGGTTTTCAGTTTTGAAGTACAAGATAAGCAAACAAATACTTTTTAGCCTGGTGTTTACGAGGAAGACTTTGCCAGTCGAGGTGCATTTACAAGCATTTGAGAAACTGCAATCTGAACCTTGCATTTGCAGCAAACTCATTCTGCAAAGCACTTTGGATACAAGACATCAGATGAAATTCATTGGGGTTTTTTTCCATTTGGATGATATCACCCAGGAGCAAGGAAACCCCCAGTCACTGTTTTTGTTTACAACCAGCACCTCATCAGATGAAACCTTGCCACATACCTGTTTCCCCTCCTGGGAGCATTACCTAAAAGATGATGGTGCTGGGATAACTCCAGCTTCCTTGTGGTGACCCAGATCTCTGCTGGTGATGAGATCTCTATCTCTGCTGGGCACAGAGCAAGAACAGCAGTTGTGTTTACCACTGCAGATCCACGGGCATGTTCCCATACAGTGTTTACAGGCTCGTCAGCAGCCTTGCAATGCCTTGGCTATTGTTGCTGACATGCCCTTGTCTGCCGGCAAAAGGCAGGATTTTATTCCACAGTCTGGTTTCATGTAGGTCTCATAAGAGGGTGTGAGGCAACTTTAGGGTGGTTTTAAATACTACTTTTAGAGTATGAGACAGCATAAAAATCCTGGTAGGTTTGTTTGGGTTTTTTTTTTTTTTGCAGCAAAACCATTGTATTACTGACAGCTGTCTGCATCTTGACTTTGGTAGAGTTTCTTTGCTTGGTCAGGAATAATTGCTGCTTGCAAAACAGCTCCTTGGTACTAGAGGGTGCAGGCTGGGAAGACTGACACTTGCTGGTAGTTTAAGAATTTATGAGGATTTATCCTGTGGTTTGTTGATGGGATTCGGTTGGCTGAAATGCTTTTTGATGGATGCACAGGAATTCTCAGGTGTGGATAAAAACACTTGGCGATATTCAATCAAAGAGGATAGAGAAGAAAGATTGTGAAGTGAGGAGGACATGGGGAGTTGTCTGGCTTCTTTTTATTTACAAGGTGTCATATTTAACAAGGACTTACAGCTTCACCCGTAGTCTTGTGTGTTTTTAGCACTGCTAGACCAAACTGCCATGTTGGCTACGCTTGAAGGGTTTCCCCAATGCTTCCGTTGAATGCAACATGGGTCAGCTTCCTTGCATCACAGCCACCTCACTGTTTGCCCAAGTGGTGTTTCTGAAAGTGCACATCCTTTTCAGCAGCCCATGGTCACAGTACGGAGCGCTGGAACCAGTCTATGAAGCTATCTCTTCCTGTCCAGGACTTCTTTTGTGTTAGAGTCTTGCTGTAGCCAGGAGTGTTTGAGACATGCTTCTGCTGACAGTTTTCTGCTCTGCACTCCTGAGGATTGGATGTAGGGCAGTTTGGAGGGTTCCTCACAGTGGCACTCCCTATTTACAGTCAGTGAATTCATTAGCGCCTGAATTATTTACCTTAAAGAATTCAAGTCCTGAATTATTTACCTTTAAGATCTGTCTTTCTGTGTTGTGCATTTGGTTGACTGTGGACCTGTGCTCTGCTATAAGCTATTAATGTCTAAGGTAGCATAATATCCAAGGAAGTTTCAGCTATTTACTGGTAATTTTATTTTCATACATAAATACATTGCAACATTACAGCTGATCTTTAAGGTCCCTTCTGATCCAAAGCATTCTATGAGTCTCTAAGTTCAGAGTGACACTCTGGTATAAAATGGATTTGTGCAAATCTTGTAAATGCATGGACAGTTTTTGAGTATTTCATCACACTCTTCTCTTTCTGCAAGTCGCCTGCATGCTGCCAGCTGTAGCTGCAAACCCTGGGCAAACTCCCTATTCAGCATCTTGTTTTTTCCCTGCTGTCCCATATTTGGCCCATATTTTTATTTATGGCATGGTACTCAAAGCCTACTGAAGAAGTTTGTAATTTCCTCACTATCTTACTCCATTTACCAGTGTCAGGCTTCAGGATTTGACAGATGATTTGGGAAGCCCCACTTTGCAGGAAGAGACTTAAGAGGACAAAGGATCCTGAGGATGTTGCAGCCTTGCTGCTGAGATGTCTCTATACTCCCTAGTGTTTCGTATACTGGAAATACAGTTCCCTTCTGCTGTGACTGTTCATTACATTTAGTTGAGAGAAGCCAGGTTTTCAGGTTGGTTAGGAATTCACTGTTAATGGCCACTTGAGGGATACTGAGTTTAAATGACTGGTGTGGAGCTTCATTGGAGCTGTGTGGCAGCTCTCCAAGGCACAGCTCATCTGCCTGGATGCTGAGAGGGTGGCAGGGAGTGTCAGGGTGGCTGCCATCCTTGCTGCCAACAGCTGTTAGAGTTGTCATGCACTCTTGCCCTGAAGCCTGGTGCACAGCTCAGGTACATCCCTTGTGCCAAGAGTGAAGGCAGCTGCAGCACGCAGCGCTCGCCTGCCACATTTCCCTCCCTCCCTCCTCAGGGGTGAGTGCTTGAACTCATCAGCCTTCTCTCCTCAACATACCTGTGGTGCACCAAGACTTTGCAGGAAGCAAACAAATTGTGCTCTGGCATAATACAGTCTTGGACATGGTTCTTCAGCAGTGCTGCAGCTGTACAGCCAGCAGGCAGTTAGTTCTCCATGCCTAACCCCAGTTCTTGCTCTCTCCCCATCCAACCCTCCAATTTTCTGTCCCCATTAAATGAATTTTCTTGTTCTGACATGTTTTTCCCTGCCATCCTCTGGCCCAGATCTTGGCTGCTCCGTTTTGAGCATAGATGACTCCAGGATGCAGTGGGGAGGTCACCTGGATCAGGAGACCCTCCTTGCTTGGGAGGGGGCCCTACCCTCATTGGCAGCAGATGCCAGAGGCAATGGTCACTTCTATTCTGCTCTGCCCTGCACTAGACTGTGTTCATTGTGTTGTGTGGCATCAGGCCAAACCCAGGTTTAAACTCTGTTCCAGAGATTGCGAGAATTTTGTCTTTCCAGCTGATTTTTTGAGAATGTCTCAGTCACACTGCTGTGACCAAAATCTTGCAGCAAAACTTTCTGTCAGTCATCCATGTCAACAATGGGTAGAGTATGCCAAAAGCCTGAGCCCTGAAATGCAGGAAGGGTATGGCAGCCATATCCCCCAGCCTGTGCTCTCTGTTTGGGTTTAATTGTGTATGCCCTTGTGAAGGTAGGCAAGGGACCATGAACACATGGTTGAGTTGCATCTCTTTTTTCAGAGAAAGCAATGAAATACTAATGGCATTTCCAGTACTGAAAATCCAGTTTCCTTTACTGAGCATGTGTCTTCTGTCCATTCAGAGAGGTTGTGGGTGGGGGGACTGAGGTTGTGTCTTCAGCTGGATTTCTACCATATGGGCTTTTTTCTTCCTTATTTAAATATCTTCTATGAAGTATATTGGCAGGAGAATTTGACACTAAAGCTTAAAGCTACTAATATGGGAAGCAAGGAGTAAACACAGACTAAAAGACCCTTTTGAGAATTTTAGGTGGAATCGCTACTTAAATCATGTTGTAGGTACAGAGTATGGAGAAACTTTATGATTAAGTAATCTACTGTCTGTGCAATTTTGCAAGTTTTATTTATTTTTACATCACTGCTGTGGTTATTAGTGGCAAGTATTTGCTGTTGATACTGAAAGAAATTTAATGAGCTTTCTCTCCCTCTGTATTTCTGCTTTTGGTGGCACTGTCTGCTTGGCATTGGTCCCGGTGCTGCCAGGCAGGATGGCCTGGGAAGAGGGCAGAGGATTTGGACATAGGAGAGTTGTGTTCTTCTGTGTAGCTCTACAAGTGGAGGGCTGTGGTATCTCATCTGCCTCTCCAAACTGGTATCTGTTGCTTCTGTTTGATCGATGAGTAATTTTGGGGAAAAAACTTTTTCTTGTTTAATATTTTTATGAGATGAGGCAGAAAACAAAAGACCTGAATATCTACTGCAAAACTGCTATAATGCAAATAATAGATAATTGCTTGCAGTTAATCAATTATCTCTTTTGTTTTGTTTTTCACACAGAGCAATGAGGCAAGAGAGAAGTTTTTAAAAACAGAAAAATGTGATTGCATAAACATCGTTGTTGGCAGGAGGACTCAGTGGATTCAGGTAATAATGTGACACCACTTTTTATTATGCTTTAAAAACTGGCTGGGTTTCAGGCTGCCAGTGGCCCTTTGTTCAGGGGCTGAGGAGTAGAGGAAGGTGACAAGGAGAAGAGGAAGGTATAACAAGCCCCAGTAGCTGGCTGTTAATTCATTCAGACCAGAGGAGAGGGTGTGGGTAATCCCACAGTGCTGGGGAGTGATGCTGGGGCTGCAGTAGCTTCCTGCTTTATGTCAGGCTGTTGTATCTGAGACTGGGTTTTTTGTTTTGTTGGGGTTTTTTACGGGCTTTTTTTAACCCTAGGAGATTCTCTCCTTCAACCTCTTACAGCTTCGTCGATGTAGGCGGGGAAGCTCCATGTCTGTTTCATGGAAGAAGGTCAAATGATCAGCAGTCCCTTCAGACTGCAGAACCCTGAATCTGCAAATATTTCCCTTGAATTCCCCCTTTAAAAGGATTTCTGGATGAGAGCAGATCATTATCTGCTGAAAGACCCACACCTAGACCTTTACTGCTTTAGAGAACGACTGCCAATTGTTTTCTGTGTGAGAAGACAATTTCTCATTGCATGGTTGTAGGAAACCTAATGTGTGATATTTAAGCATACTAATGTTTGCAACATATTATCTTGAATTAATGGACTTTAACATATTTAAATCCCCTTTTGTAGGAAAAGTAAATTCCTAGCTAAAATGCATCTCTTATAGTTTAAATCATTTTAATTATTTCCCTCACTGAAGAGGAGTGCAGAATGAAGGCAGGGGGAGTGTACAGTGCTAATTGCACTCCACATTTGTAATTGGGAGCAGATCCTATCCTCAATCTTCTTAGGCAATCCTAGTGAAGTCATCAGGCTTTTCACAAGCATATGGTTTTCCCCACGCCTGTTTGATTCTGGGATAAGGGCCTACGGTGTGCTTTTTCTTTCACTGATTTCTCATACGGAGGAAGTTTGAAAAATATGCATCATCTTTTCCAATGTAGGTTTCTAGCAACAGTTGAAGAAGTTGTTGAAGAAGTTCTGCAGTATTTTATTGAGATCAGCAAAGCTTTTATTGCTTTAGACTGAGCTGTTTCTAACTGGCAAGTGCATTTTCTTCATTAGGTGCAAGGTGAGGAAAAAAGCAGTTGTGGCTTTGCATTGCTGTAGTCATGACCAAGAAGGACATTTAAAAAGCATATGAATGGGTGTGGATTTAATATTTCCTAAAACCAGCTTTTTTTAGTATTAAATTGCATATTCCAGGAAGCTAGTTGCTGTATCAACATTGGTATAATGACACATTATTTTAAAAAATCAATATCCAGTCATAGAAACAAGTCCTGGTGTAAGCAGTTGGGTGCTTACAGCTGTGATTTGTATGTATTTGCAAATGTAATGGGCTTTTTTTTTCCCTTGTAGCACTGGTAACTTGGATAAACACAGTATGTGTGACTCATTGCAGAATATAAACTTACTTTAAAGGAGCAAGTGTTGGATTTGCTGAATATCCTATTGCTTGCATCCCTGAATACTTTCTTGCAATAGGTCATGATTAATCTTAAATTGGCCAGCCTGAGGGGAAAATTACTGCTGATGTCCCATAGGTACTTCAGAAACAAACGGAATGATGGAAGTGCTTTAAAAACATAAATAGTAGTTAGAATTCATAAAGTCGTAAAACAAACATATGGTACAAGGCCTTCTAAAATACAACACTTGAAAGCTTTTTTTATCGTTTCAGAAAGAGCTTGTTTAGTTATCACAGGAAAAGTAAATATTTTCATTCCTTTTTCTTCAGCACACTCTCATTCCATTTATCTTTCTCTTTTTCCTTTTGTACTTCTTTTTTGTCCCCCCAGAGCGTTCTTATTTTGGTGGGATGGGGACCAACACCTGATGTCCATAGAAAGCCCTGCATGAGAACAGGAGATAAAACTGCTATTGGTCCTCCTGTTGTTAGGTACATCCTTGAAGTCCTTTTGCAGTGTCGGCACAGAGTTGATGTAATCCAAACTGAGCACTCGCTGTGCGCATGTGTGCGTGAGCGAGACGTGATGGACACTGCAGCGGCTCCTGGGCCACTCGAGAGCACACTGATGTTTTAATGTGATACATCGGTGATGGGGGATGCAGTCCCTCTGAGTGTGTGTGTTCACACACGTGTGTAGGCGTGTGAGATCTCAGAGGGAAGCACGAGACAGCTCTTCTGCTGCACCTTTGGTGGGGTGGTTGTGGTCTCCACTGCTTCGAGCCATTAGTGGGACAGGAAGGTGAAGTTGCTGCTGGAAAGGGGTGGAAGGAGGAAGATGGGGAGCAGAGGAGTGGGGAGCCGGGTGGGGACCAGGGGCCAGGGAGGAAGACACAGCTCCAGAGGGAAATACTCTGTGCTTTGCAGTTGCTTGTGTGGATAGAAACCAGATGGTGCGCTGGAACACCCGCTCGCTTGGGCGGCGGCGGAGCCAAACATATGGTTAATGGTTAGGAGAAAGAGCTTTTCGAGCCAGGGCTTTGCTGACTGCCTCACATTACAGATTGTTGCAGTGTGTCATTACATTGCCAAACTAAGTGCTTAATACCCGCTGCGGGCGCTGGGCAGGCATTTGCAGGAAGGATGCAGAGGCTCCCTGGTCAGGGCGGGAGGCTGACATCACGTACGGCCCCCTGCCACACCCCCCACACCCCCTTTCCCCTCTGGAAACCCCAGTAATCTCCCCATTTACAAGCCCAAATCTACAGCAGGCAGTTTTCCTGCTCTGAGTGTCTTTAAGGCATTTATATCCAACAGCGTGTGGTTATTTTTGCCTTTTTTTGTGCGTTTTTTTTTTTTTTTTTTTTTTTTGGTCCTCAAGCAGCCGAGTTCACTGAGGCTGCAGTACCACACTTACATGTCCGGCATCCGAAGTTCCTGCTCTGGGATCTTTGGGCGACACCAGACCCCATGTTATCTAAGGAACTGCTGAGCTCATTCATCTCCTTTTCACGGCCCGCTTCCTTTTATTTTTAGCCAAATCCGTCAGGCCTGACAGGCGGGTAATTTGAGCCAGAGAAAGGGCAAAGCTCCAGGTCCTTTCCACAAAGCAATTCTTCTCCTCCCTCCTGGGAAGGCTCCAAACTTGGCCTGCTCCAGGCAGATGGATTTGTTGAGTCATGTGAGATCATTTACACAAAAACACAGCGAGGCAGTGAAAAGGAAAAAAAAAAGGGAAAGAAAAAAGAGAAAAAGGTGGGGGGGGGAAGGGGTGGGAGAGCATGCACTGCCGGGGCTGCTGTGAGCGTAGGAAATGTGCTGCGAGGCAGCTAGACAGAGGAATGCAGCAGATTCATTCTTGTATAAGGTAATGTCTCGTTTACAGTACAGGGTGGAGTCAGCACGGAGGAGAAATCTTTCGAAAACAGATTACTCATTTAAAACAAAAATTCTCCTTAAAATAAATGATAATAATAAAAAAGAAATAATAAAACACGCAAAACAACAACGCGAGCGGCGCACACGGGCGCGCAACAAAGGCGGCGTTGTTGACAGCACCGGATTACAGTAGCGGTAAACTCCGGGCTGGGAGGTTGCTGGAAAATGAGTTTGCTCCGTGATGCAACTGGAGTTTGCTTTGTCTGGCCGCCAGTGCAGGGGAGACTGCGAGCCCAGCAGCAGCAGGGCACGCTTTGCTCCATCCAGGGATGGTTTCAGACAGCGGGGAGGGATGGAGCGAGCAGTTAGGGATCCTGAGCAGTCAGGCTGGGGGGGCATCATTAACAGCAAAAATGAGGGGGGTATGCATGGAGGGGGTGGGAGAGAACCTCTTCTTGCTTTGGTTTTGAGCTGGTTGTGGCATCATCTTTGTTGCACCAAGGAGTAAATTGCATTTATTCAGTTGAATGTGAATTTTGTTTTCGCTTGCAACCTAAGCTAACCCCAGCATGTTGGGTTTTGGTTTTTTAAGTGGGTGGTAAGAGAGAACATGAAACTTGGAGCTTTTCAGATCTTGTTACATCCTAGAGAATTAGGTTGGGTTAATTTATGCAGTGTTCTAACAAGATGCGTTCAAACCTTTAAATAGACTGTATTTAAGTATTGTTAATATAACTCCCAGTTACTCCAGTTTTCTTAGCAAGCCAGTGTCTAAATGTTACTGTTTTGTCCCAGTGGTGATTAAAAATTAAGAATAGAAGTAGAAACTGGAACTGGAAATTGGTGGGAAACATGCAATAAAACAAGTCCAATGCAAAGTATTTCCTAAAATTCTCAGCAACAGTTAAGGAACTTGGGGGAGCATGTAAACAACGATTTGTATTTTAACATGACGTGTTCTCCTGCTGAGTAGTATCTTCTGCATTGCTGACTCCACAGTAATGTCTGTTGAGGTGCTTTCCTCTGGGGAGGGGAGGGTTTGTCTGGAGCTTGCCTCCCTCTAACTTGACCTTGTCTTTCCCTTTTTCTCCTCCTGCTGCTTTTTTACACTTGTGTCTGAAAGACGGCTGGCTTTCCCAGCCCGCTCGCTCTGCTGGGCTGAGCCGCTGAGCACAGCACATTCAGTGTGGGGAGGGCCTTCCCTTCTGGGCTTGGAGCTTTCTCACTCGGTGGAAACCTTTTGTCTTGTCTGTCCCTTGATGAGGCCACCTCGTTACTTATGTACAAGGAGCTCTTGGCAACATCCCAAGTCCCAGCTGGGGTCCTGCAGGGCACAAACCCCCCATCAGCTGATGTCTGGTGTGAGGATCAGCAGAGGGACAGAGCTGTGAAGATGAGCAGTACAGCCAGGCTTGGGACCTAGATGGTGCAGTAAGCTGTGGCCGTAGCAGAGCAGCCTTTAATAGGGAATGGCTGTCGATTGCTCTGAGATCCTTGGAAAGGTTCTGGAGAAGAACAGCACTGTTATTTATTCTGTTTGCATAGTTACTGTAACTTTCTTTCCCTTTTTCCCCAAAAACCTAATCATCCTACATTTTCTGTTGCTGTGAGCAACATTTCCTGTTGTTACCCAGAGCTGCAATTCCAGTTAAATTCTCACTTTGTAAAGCTAATCTCTCAGCAGTGGGTGTGGGATTTCCAGAAGAAAATGCATTTGTGAAGAGCTAGTTTTTAAGATTTTTGTCTTAGTGACCATTCTAAACTATTTTAAACTATTCACATTCATTATTGGTTGAAAGCTCTAGCTTCGTCTCTATTTATGGCACTTAGAAGACTGGTAGGTCTTTCATTCCCCCTACGGAGTGCCCCAGTCCTCAACGTCTCCTTTTTCCGCTTCAAAGATGCCACATGTGTTGCTTTTTGCATCTGTACGTCAGACAAGCAGCCCGACTAGGCAGGTTTCGGGAACTGTTTATGACCTGTCTATCGGGAAAATCAGCCTTGCTCTTCCTTCCCCCTCTTTCACAGCCGCTCAACTTCCTCTCCTTCTTCTAAAAGTGTGTTGATGCTATCAGCCCCCTAATTCTTTTATCTCACTTCTCCTATCATTTCCATTCTCTGTCTGTCTCATGATTAGACTAGAAATTTCTCTGCTGCTGCTGGCCTCTTCCCTCCTGGCACGTACTGTGGCGCTGCCTCCTTTGGGATCTGAGAGGGATGAGTATGGAGTTCATACGTGTTGAATCATGTCTTGTGGTTGGCATCAGTTTGCAAAGGTAGAGGACATTGTCTATGGCAATTTTTCTTTCAATTAGTTGATTTAAACTACCAAGTCTCTTTCTCCTACGTTGGAGGATGAGCAGGATGTCCACACCAAGGCTTGGGAAGGGAGGCACTGAGAACCTCCTGCTGAGGTGGCTCAACTTCCTTATGTTGTGACAAGGAGAGAGGTGCTAGGAGAGAGGTAACCCTCTATGTTTGATGTCACATTATCCTTTCGATGGGACAGGATAGTGATTCTCTCCCTTGGAAAACTTAGGCAAACTTTATAGTACTGTGCAGTGATATCTAAGGTGAATGGCCCAAGCGTCCATTTATGGGACTTAGGAAATAACCTCAAAATAAATAAATCCCTAGCCTTCCTTCCCCCTAACAGAAAATTATAGAAGTTATAGTGTAGTGGTGGCAATTTCCTCTTTGTCATGTGTTCATTCAAAGGACATTTCAGGGGAGAGACAAGATTTATTCTAAACAGTTCAATCTAAGTAAATTTTTCTCATCCAGCAATGAATTGATGCAGCAGTGAAGTGCAGGATTGTTTGTAATGTATTTGAAACCTAGCTGTTTTCTGGATGCAGCCCAATCCCATTAACTGCGATTTCCCTGCTTCCTTTTTCCTCCTGTTGAGCCTTCTGGATAGTGGCTTTTCTTAACAGCTTGTTTGTAGAATCTGCTCCAAAATCTCCCAGTGGCTTCACTCTGCTCAAAGCAAGGGAAACTCTGGGAGCAGCTTATTATCTGCTTATCATCCAGTTTCCATTTCTGTTAGAAAGTCTCCATCGGCCATAGACCAAACAAGCTTAAATCTCTTTGCCTTCCATATGATCAAGCACAGCGGAGGTAAAAGTTCTTTTGGAGATTAAATTTTTGGTTTAAGGTAAAGGTTTGTTAAGTGATACATCAATCTAGATAGCATTTGTGTACAAAATTGCCTTCTTGAATTTCCTTGGAGCATCCTTAGGGAACCTTAAAAGTTGTCTGAAAGTTGCTAGCGAGTATGCTCAAGCACCCTCTGAGTGCCTTTGCAGTATCTGGTTTTCAAGTCTGTGTTAAAAAATACAAAGTTGTTTTAAGGCTCTGTTCATTTCATTAGCTTTTCACTGATAGCTCCTGTAGCATTACTAACTGCTAATGTGATCCTTTAGTTTATTGCCCTGATTTTGTTATAAATTAAATTGGTGTCAGTGAAAGTCACTTCTGATCAGATGCTGTAGAAATGTCTTTTTTTTAACCTCTTTGCAGCTTTTGTACAATTAATGGGAACATACTGTTGTTTCTTGATAAGTTCATTCATGTTTAATAGCTATTTGTGAGCCATATTTGGCTTTTAAGTGGATGTATCACAGCTCTTGAAGCATTTTGGTGGCTAAATAGCTGGGATTAGACATTCCAATTGCTCTTGCCAATTGTTTTCCAGTGTTCGTACTGAACTCTGTGTGTTACAAAAATATTTTTAGTTATAGCCTTGTCGGATTTGTTTAAGGAGAAGAAATGTCCTCATTTTTCAGAGAAGTTTATCTGGGAGTGAGTGGAATTATATTAATGTTTTTTTCTCACTTGATCAAATTTTAAGTGCCAAGATGAAAGGCCCACTCTTACTTGCAAAAATAAGACTTGCTTTTGCAGGAGTGGAGCAATTTATCTTCTGTATCTGCTTCACTAATTGCAGCCTGTAAAGACCCTAAAGAGTCCTGCTAGTCAACAATTTCCTAACCACAACCAGGGAAAAATCAGATTTAAAATGCACTTAACTGATCCTCCGTTCCACATTTTAATACCTCTTGATTACTGTGGTCACAGCATAAATAAATACATTTGATTGCTTACTGGATCATGCAAGTGTTGGATGCCTTCCTCCCTCATCACAATAGTCCTTGGATCAAAGATAACTGCTGTCATAAAGTCCCAAGCTGTTGAGTAGGTAAAAGGGAATACCATACATGGGAAAATAAACCAGCACCCACAAGGTAGCTTCTTACTACAAAGTAATGAGATTTCTATTACAAAATTCAGCTTGTTTTCTATTTGAATACTTTTAAAAATTAATAATAAAATACTGAAAAATAAACTTGTTGTGCATTCTGGGAGAATGGCATGGGATAATTAACATGGGATATCTGTCTATTTGGTTTTGAGTTGATTGCTAATTGGTTTCCACATTCTAGTACCATGAATGGATTTGAAGCCCTTGTGGTGGGCTTGGACTAGTCTGGACCAGCTCAGACTCATTGCTGCCCTTCTCCATGCTGTTCACTGTGGTTAACGGTGTCCAGAAGAATGGCAGAACCCAGATAGTTATGAATAAAGAATTCTCCTCCTGGGATGCCCTGCTTAGACACAAGCATCAGTGCAGCCCTTTTTGCAGCAGTGATGTCGTCGGCAGTGGGACTGCGTGGGAGGACGCCGTGGGTAGCACTGCACTGCTGAGGGTACGGGTGGCACAGCCAGACCCGCTCCGATGGCTTTGTGAGAGCGAGAGGTTAAAAGGACAAGGGTAAACCACGGTCTGAAACAGACTCTTGCATGGGGCAGGTCTGTTCTTGGGTGACACTCATTTGGTTGTGCAGCTCAAGTGCAGCAGGAGTTTCACCCCTGCGCACAGGCTGACAATCACACGCTCAATGGGAAGTTACTTTTCTGCTGGGTTTTGGCCCCAGTGAGTGTTGTCATTGGACATAACAGAAAATTAAGGGGCAGAGGTTTGTGGGGTATTATAGCCTGTTCACCATTTAAAATAAATCTTCTGTGATTAATTCTCTGTGGGGCAAAAGGAGAGAGGGGTTTGCACTCTAAACTCTGGAGAATTTTTAGTATTTAATGCTAATTTTAACCCTGAAGCATTAGTGAATTAAGTAGAGCTCCAAGTGCTGGAGTTAGCCTTCAACAGGAAACACTGGATAGCATTGCTGAAGGAGTGATGATAGCAGGGAGTTCCCATATGCATGCAGTGGCATTTTTATGAGAACTAAAGGTTAGTATTTCCAAACACAAGTGGAAATACTCGTGAGTTGGTGACACATATTTTGGTTTTCAGTACAGTAGGTGGCAGGAGAGACAAAGTCACAGTTTGGCTGGGGTGGCTGCTGGTCCACCTGCCATCGTAACAAATGATGATCTACGCCCAGTACTGTGGAATAAATGTGGCATTGTATTGCCAGGTGCTTTTGTGAGGTCTGTCCTCTGCTGTGATCAACACAATGCCATAACAAGACAGGAACATTGGATATTGCAATGTCCCTGTGTTAAATGCCACAACGTGTACTTGTCGTGTTTTTGTACAATGTCTTCTGGCACACGTCAGGGACCAGAGGTTTTGTGGCAGCCTATGCCAGTCCCAGTTACAACCACTCATTGTCTTTCTCTTCCTACCTTGTCCTTGGCCAGGACTTGCCCCATTCCCTCTTGTGCCAGTGGTGGTGCTGATGAAGCTGACCATAATCTGCTTGGTGGGGTAAAGCCAGTCATCAGCAAACTAAGCTAAAGACAGGGCTGGACTTTGTACAGCTCAGCAGAAGCATTTCACCTCATGGTTGTGAAAACAGTGTTGAGGTAAAGAAGTAAGCAATAGGAAAAGGGACTGACAAATTCAGGCAATGGAGTGCACCCTTGATCCCCCCTATCAAACAGGATGGATGACAGTGAAGTAGACACCAGCAACTTCTCTAAGCCAACAGCTGATAGACTTCAGGGCTTCTGATCTGCTGTTGCATAAAATAGCCTTAAATGCCTGAAAAACTTTTTGAGTACATAAAAGTCTTTCCTAATGGTGAGGCAAGCTGAAGTGAAATTAGTGGCATTTCCCGTTTGTCTCTTAGACATATGTCTCCTTCTTTAGGTGAAAGGGACATTCCTCATGCCACTTCAGTGAAGGTGAACAGATTGTTTCCTTTCTTATTTATGGGAGGTTTGGTCTCCCAGTGCCCCCAAGGACAAAATCTGCTCTGGTGCATGTGTAACTTAAGCAATGTCAATGAGATTGTAAAACAGAGAAGGTGATTTGGCTCTGGGTTTGTAACTGGAGAAAGGAAGAGCTTTTGTCCATTGATTTATAGGGAAATTAGTGCATGGCTAAAATATGCCCACCTGTTTGCTGTGCTTTTTTCCTGAGGATTGTTCCCTGAAGGACTTCTGGTCCTGGTGGAAGTAACTTCATTGTGCAGCCCTGCCTTAGAGCCAAGAAGAGCCCATAGTATATGACTCATACTTGTCAGAAGAATCTTTAGTATACATACAAACTTCCAGTGATGGCTTTAGTCCTCCCTTTATCTGTATTTTGACATAAAATTTGAATTCTGGCATATCAAAACATGCATGTATGATGGCCTAAATTTTGCATCTTCATAAATGAAGATGTCTTCATAAGATGTTCATAAGATGTCAAGCCCTTTTGCTCAGCTCCATTACTTATATTCTGTTTCTGTGACCACTGGTTTTGTAAGATTGTTCTCAGTGTTTTTTCAGTAAATTAATGCTGATTTTTTCATTGAAGGTTGACTGAACATTGAACTGGGTTTGAAGCTGTAAAACTGTTAGTGTAACATACTAGCAAGAACAAGATATCTTTTGTGTTTGCTGGAGAGCCTGACTGCCCCATAGAAAGAACCTGAGCACTTCATACTGATGAAAAATGAGGGCAGGAACACGGTGATTTATTGAAGGTCATGGAGGAAACCCGAAAGGTTGAGACCTAGGTCTCTTCTACCCCACCCCAGGAAGCTGAATTCTGTGATTTCTAGAAGGGTGAAGTTTACTTCCTCTTCCCCTGAGAATGTGAGACTCTTCCCATTGGAAAAATATTTGTTCTTGTCACGGCAGGTACAGACACACATTACAAATTTAGAACCAAGTTTGACTCATTGCCACAAAACCAAGCACATTTAGAGAGTAGCTAGCCAAAGCTGTATTGTGCAAAATGAACAGGGGAAATGGCCTGAGGGGCACAAAAACCAGTTAGTAACTGCTCTGTTGTGGCTTTGCCCAACTCTCTGAGTTGTATCTGGACCAGAGGAGGGACCTGGGCATGCACTGCGTTTAGGCAGCTTTTGGACTGCTCCATCCTTTGCACCCAGGACAGGTTTTTTCTCACAGAAAAGCCATTTCTAAAGAATGGGACCTTCTTGGCCAAATTTTCCTTGAATGGGCTAGTATCTTGCAGATATTAGTATGCTGACAAAAACACTGTGGCTGCAAATAGTTAATTGGTTCTGTAACCAGGTTTAACTGTAGAGGGCTCTGCTTGGTGAATAGGATCAGGAAGGAGTTCCTATTATTTTAAATCACAAGCCGTTTGAGGCTAATTATGAAAAACATGCCAAGTTGAAATACTCATTCTTTTAAATGAATTTCCATAAGCAGCTCATAGACAGGTTTATGCTGCACTGAAAGAAGTCTGACTGCACTTTAATGTTGATACCTGGATTGGTGATTAGGAAAAGATTGTTAAACAACTGGAGTTTAAATACCAGTACAGCTTCATTGTAATAATTTCCCCAAAGGCACATTGGTAATTCTGCTAAATAGAGAGTTTAATAGACTTCAATAATGTGTACTTGGGAGACCCTATACACAAAGGAATAATGCATAAAACATTCATTATTGTAAACTGCTACCTTTGCATGTAGAGGGGAATCTGTTGGAAGAAATTGATTGTTGTGTTGAGCGTGGCAATGTGTCAGAGGGTGTTAGCAGAGAGAAGTCATTGTCACCCCCTTACCTAATTCACCTGCTGTGGTTGAAGTTGCATCATTTTATTCAACAGTGAATGAATTATTTGAAGTAGACATTAGTTTATTTTTTTAGAAGTCCTTTGAAAGCTGGTGGGCCGTGGTGGTTCACAGGGCTTTGTTTTCTTTGTTATGCTGATTTAGTGTCAAGAGAAGAGGTACCTGGTAGGAAGCATAGCATAACCCCATTAAAAAAATACATCAAAACATTGACATTAGAACAACACAAAGCAACTTTAGCAAGTGGCTCTAAGTGAGTTTAGTGTTGTATTTTGATTTCTTTTCACTGCACTGCTGCTGATGGCCCTGATGGAGAACAGGTGAGAAGGAAGGAGCAGATGCTTTTGGTAGTACAGTAAGGCATTTATCTCTTTTAATGAGGTAACATCATTAGTGCTGACAAAGTGCTGCAAATCCATACTGTAATGGACTGCTGCTGTTTTTTAGTAGTGCACACAGGCTGTTGTATTCCTGAGCATTTGAATCTGCTGAATCACAGGCCAGGCTTTATCTCCTGTCTGATGCTGGGTAGCATTTTTGGTGGTTTATTTTTATTTTGTTCGTGTTGGTTTGTTTCTTTGGTTTTAACAATTTTATTTCCTGTTCCCTCCCCTTCCCCTCACCAGTCCACCTTTGCCTTTAATGTCTGGGAACTGAAGCACTCCAGGATATGTATTGGGGCAGGCAGAAGTGCACCCATTTTCCCAGTATAGGAGTTGATTGAAATGCCATGTCTGTTGCAGTGCAAGGACCTTCTTTATAACTGGGAAGAGGGAGGTTGGCCATAAGTCTTTGAGCCTGATTTCTTTTGTCTAAGATGGGTAGAGGTTTTGGGTTGGGTGTTGTTGGTTTTGGTTGTTTGTTTTTTTGGGGTTTTTTTGGTTTTTTTTGCTTTGCCCTCTGCCTGTTTCCTTTAGAGCAGTGGCATAATGTCAGCCACACTAACCGTGTCAGCCAGTCACACTGATGTTCAGTAACAAAAGGCTGCCGCAAAAGGGAGAGAGGTGGCTCTGGCACTGGACAAGGAGCAGCAGCAGTTGGAGGGAAATCTGCACGTTAGAGCATTCCTCTGTACAAAATTTGTCACTGTAAACGTCGTGTGCACAGTTGTATTCAAAGTGTCAAGGGAAGAAATGAGATGTGTGTCAATAGATATGTGTCCTTTCGGTCTCACTTTTCAGATGGTAAGCGTTACAGCACATGACTATAATAGTATGAAAATAAAAAAAACTTCAACAAGATAAATCTAAATTTTAAAAAGCTGGAAGGTTTTAATAATGTCTCTGTTAAAAATTACTTAATAACCCCAGAACTCCCATCAAAGACTCCACTACAAACAGGCAACATAACCTAGACATTTGAGGTACGCTGTGTGTTTATCAGAGAGCCACAGAAGTGTCACTTGGGCATCCGTGCTGATTCCAGGAAGAGAGCCTGTCGGTAAAAAAGATTCATACGAATAGATCACGCACACAACAAAAAAAAGTGGTTCCTCTTTCTTTTTTTTATCTGCATGCCCCTCCCATCCTGGGCTTCCCAACACCTGCTTGTGCTGAAAGAACATAAACAGAATTATAAGATTCCTCAGCATTAACTGTTGCCTGACAGTCCCAGCTAAGGACTGCATAGTTATCCCACTTTTCCTCTTCATTGTTTGTCTTGCTCTCTGCCACACATCCAATGAGCCTCTGCAGCATCCTCAGATGGACCTCCATGTTTTTTGTGCTTTGCCATGAACCAAAAATCAGTTGTGTTCACCAGAGTTGAAATGAATCCAGAGTTGGGGGTCTCTCATTGCCCACCCCTGTTATGTTACTCTCACACCAAGTGGGGGGACATCACTGAGGGCCAAAAAATTCACATCTACCACATAATAGCCCATACTGAAGTATTATCAAGAAGCCATACCATTGAGTGTACATTTGGGTCAGGACAGCATAAAGCTCCATTAATACTTGTAATTTTTATTTAATTTATTTGTTTAATGCTGCAGAGATCCAAGGCTATGCTTCAGTGATGCCCAGTCAGCATTCCCCACTGCTGAACTGAAAGCATCATTCTGCAAAGCAACAATCTCACTGGTGGCTTATTGCTTCCTCATGCTCCTGACTGTCTTGAACTGGCAGAAAGTTATGGCCAGCAGGTTAAAGAAAAGGTATTGTCTTGGGAAAGCTTTAGGGCTTTTAGAGCTTTTAGATCTTTTTTGGTTTTACACACACACTGACACCCTATTGCTTCTATAAATCATCATTTCTACAGCACATACCAAAGATTTTCAGTGCTGTCTTATTCCAACAGTGAAACCAGAGTTCAATTGCCTCTCTTCCAAGGTTGGGATTACAAAAACTTTACACCATCTCACCCTCCTCTCTTGCTGCAGGCACTCTGGTCCAATAAATAAATACTTGGCCAAGTTTTAGTACCCTTTACCCCTTTAACTAAAACCAAATGCCTTATGCTTTGTTAAAGGCAAGTCATGCCTACTTCTGTTGCTCCTGCCAGCAGTTGCTCAACCAGCTTGGCCTCTCAGGGACTGATTAATTTTTAGTGACTCTGAAACAGTTACCAATCCTTTCTGTGATTGATGTATGAAAAGAAAGTAACATTGTCCAGGGTTCTTAGGAAGAGAAAATAGCTGGTCATACCTTTTCTCAAAACTACATATGACTCAACCTTGCTCTCATTTCTCTAACAAAACTGGACTGAAAGTGCTGTGATGGAGGGCAAAGGGATAGGATGGAAGGATTTGACAAATAAGCAGGTGATAGTATGACAGGCTTCTGTCCTTTTTTATTTCCTTTTTTGTGGCCAGTTTATTAAAAATATTTAGCACTTGGCACCACTTCTCAAGAGGAGAAAGTGCTGGTCCGCTTGTCAGTACTGTTTCAGGGCAGATTTAGAGGTGATGCAGCCCCAGGCTTGATGCTTCTTTCTCATAGGAAATACAGGGCAAAGCCGTGATAGAGAAGGGCTGCTCGTCAGCAACTGCAGCACTGGTGGGCCAAAGTGTGTTTGCCTGGCTTTCCTGGGTGGTCGACTGGCTCGTATGCAGCACATGGAAATGGATCTTCTGGAATGTGAAGCCATGCCTTCTGCATTTCTCCCACAAGTATTTTATAGTTTTGACTGGCATGTGCAAAGGAAATGGAGAATAATAGAAGAAAAAAATTATATAACACTTCAGCTGTGCTTCTTTTCCATACCAAGGTTTTGCCTTTTAGGTAAAAAGACCAGTCTTGTGTTGTTGCAGAAGTCTTTTTGAAAGTTCAGCAAAGAGTTCTTTTGGTGAATGAGTAAGGGGGGGATTTCTTACTCCTGAAACTTATCTCCAGTTTAGATAGTGGATGTGCTCAGAGAAATGGAATCTGATTTCTGATTTTGCAGAAATGGATTGTGAAGGGACCTTGAGTGTTTGGAGATTTTCTTGTTTTTCTTTCCTTTTTAGTAAAGATGTTATAAACCAGTAAGTATCCAGACTTTTGTAAGTCTCACACGTGAAGAGGAGGATGCTCTCTCAGTGTGGCTGCCATCTGCTAACTTGCTTAGTGGTCATGGCTCGCAACACTTGGTGTAATGTAGAAGTAGCATATCTTTTAGACAGGTCCTTGCCAGCAGGACTCATTTCTCCCTCAGGTTCAGCTGAAGAGCATGGGAAAGACAGCCTGCAGCTGTAGAAGTTGTCCTTTCAGAGTCCCTGGAAGATCCAACTTTGGCCCAACTGTGAATCAGCCATTTAAGGCTGAGGATCCTCTGTACTGCCAGAGAAGTTGCCTCCCTGTAACAAACGAAAGGATCTTTGCCTTGGATGTGAGAGTTTAAAAACACACAATCATGCAGGAGGGGCACTGCAGCAGTACATATGTTAGAACAGTAGTGCTAGAGTGCAGGGGGTGAATGCATGTGTGAGTCAAATAGAAATGTTTGCTTTTCCCCCAGTTCTGCCTTCTGAGGTAGCTTCGTTCTCTAAGGACATGGTCCGGCTTTTGTGAGGAATGCCTGAGGGCTCAAGTCACTTAGCTTCTGAGCTTTGTAAATCTAGGTATAAATGTGCTGTTGTTTGCAAGGAGCCTTCCAGTTCTCTGGTGGGAATATGTGTAAAAGGTATACATGTGAAAAGTACCCCTTCCTTTGCAGTGGCTTTCAGATTAAAGATCTGCTTTGTTGACTCAATGGCTCCTTAGCCTGCTTTGTCAGCACTGAACATGCACTGAGATGCTTCCAGCCTCCAGCTGGCTTACAGCTCTTGGTTTCATTTAGCAAGAGCAATCTGTAATCCAGGGGTGTACAGGTAAGTGAGCTCTTGAGAGGTTTGTGGAAAAGGAACGATGCATTCAGCATGATACTTGGAGAAGGTGAATTTTCTGACAGTTTCCCATTGTGTCAAACTATTCTGTTTTGAAAATTGTGCCTTCCAGTTATCCTCTCAGCCGAGCAAGGCAGTTCTCTTGGAGGGGCCCAAAAAGTGTACACTTAATTGCTTTGCAAATGTTGTGAAGTCTTGGAATGCAATCTAGCCATTGCTCATTAACTAGCTGAACCTATTAAACCTGGACAGCAAGCAGGGCTGAGTTGTCTGCCCTTGATTGCAGGCAGCTAATGGAGCTGTGGGAGCAAGCTGTGACTGCAGAGTGGAATTGGCAGTAGACTCCCAGCAACCCTCCCTGTTTTGAACTTGCCCTACACTCCATTTAGACTTCTGGCTTTGAGACAGATGATTTCAGAGCAGTGAGGAGGGGGGAAGGTGGAGTGTGGAAAACATTGTCTTCCCAGCTATGTTAGCTTTGATCAGAAGTTAAAAACAAATCAGAATTTGAATGGTACTGGTAATTTGACATTCAAACCTGCAGAAGCAGAGGGATTTTTCATCTGGCCGTGGTTGGCTTTGATTACTGATTGGTACTCAGGCAGATGGTTCCATTGCACAACAATTAACAAAAAAAAATTGCCTAAACAATGTGACTTGGCATCTCCTCGGTGGTTTTTTGCTCAGAGGGAATCAGCTGATCTTACAAAGCCCATATAGAGATGGTTTGGAACACACGAAGCACATCCTGTCTTGCAAAACAGCATGGTAGTGTTTTCTTGCATCTTCACACCACTCTAGCAGCACAGGAGAAAGCAAAAATCAATAATTGTTGAGATTTTGGTGTGGTTTTTTTTTTTTTTTTTTTTTTTTTTTTTTTTTTGTAGTAGCTTGAAATAAAATAAGGATAGTTGGGATTTGCCCAGGAAACTTGAAGTGTTTAACCTTTTAAACAGCTCCTCAACTGGAGATGGACACAGCCCTCGCTAAGTAGTGTTTACCTCTAGAGCACTCTTGGCACTGTGCCGGAGCATTGTTTCAGATGAGCTTGTGCTGCTGCCTGAATCACCAGGATCTCATCCTTCAGCACTCACATGCCTCCCATCCAGTTGTACTTTGTGCCCAGCCTTATTTACCTGGTGGGTTTTGCCAAGATCACAGCTTGGTGGTGTGGCCTTGGGCCCAGTCAGACCATCTGTCAAGAAGAAGGGGAGGAGAAGGTAGTGGTTTTGACATGTTGCTTGAAGAAGCACATGTCCAAATGTGCTTTGAAATCTTTGTTCTACTTGCTTGTTCAATACTTTCAAGGTGCTGCGTGTTGTAGAATATTTTTCTGTTGTGCTGCCTTACTTTCCCTGTTGTGGAGACATCGTTTCATTTCTAGTCTGGATTCGTACATTTTGTTTGTGCTGCTGGCAGATCCTATCAACACCCACTTTTCACTGATATTTAAACTTTAAAAGATAAAATAAAAATCTTTGGTGTCATGGAACACTGACTTGCTTGTAAAATAGTTCTATATACCAGAGATGCTATTTAAAAATATTGTAGGAGTCTAGTAATACATTAGCATTTTATGCATTTCACTGTGAGCAGTCCCAAAGTGCTTAAACTGTCGTGCACACATGCAGCCCTGTGGAGATGCAGTTCTCAGGACAGGGGCTGTAAACCAGCCCCTGCATTTGCTGATGGAGGGATGGGTGCAAACAGCTTCAAGCAAAGTAGCCAGAATAAACTGCCTGCCTGGGGAAAATGCCATGTTTAGGTTTACAGCTCCTGGGAGCCCAGCTCGGGATGCTGTCAGAGGTGCCCCCCTGGGATCACAATGCTGTGTATGGACCGGGACCCCCTCAGCCTGAGTTGCCGTGGGTTTTGTCACAGCCTCAGGTGCAGCCCCCGACCAGCACTTGAGGCTGGATATTTGAGCAAGTGTCCTCACGGGCTCTGTGTTAAGAACTTGTTGCCTTTAGCACTCTCCAGAGGACTAACAGCAGGTAGCTCCTTTGTTTGTCAGCAGCCAGGATGGAGCTCTGCAGCCGCAGGCCGGGCTGGGCGCGGTTGCCTTGCGGAGCGTGCGGGCAGGCCGCTGCCACTGTCCCTTGGTGGCCGAGGATTCCTGACATGATGCCACAGTGCTTGTGTCCCTGTGTGTGCAAAACACGTTTCTCTGCGTCATCCTAGGTATCCTTCAGCCTGTTTTATGTTTGTGTCCCTTAGAAACCAATGTGTGAGTTGATCTCAGATAAGCTATTCTAGACATAGCTCAGCAGAGGGGAGATGCAGAGCTGTAGTGTGAGGACAGAAAAAAACATTTTCAGATTATTTTGAGACAGCAGTTACATCATTCTGGGAAATTCAGCCTTGCAGAAGCTAATAAAAGTAAAATTCAAGCTCTTATAAAGTTAAACAGAACTAATACCACAGTGTGTTTTCTGGTTATCATTTCAAAACCTTTGTGACATTTTCTCTGAATGTTCCCATACAGGCGCAGTTATTCACGTGTGAGAATCTCAGGAGCAGCTGGGTGGGGGGGAACAGCAACCTCACTGGTGTGTAAGAGAGCTCCATCTTCCAAAAAGAATTACATTGTGACCAGCTGTGATGTCACAGTTCAGGGTTCAGCGAGTTGTCAGCAGCCACTGTCTGATGTTTCTAACCAAGCATCATAACCTGTGCTCCTTTTTAATTCTTTAAAGAAAATTAAACAAATAATTATTTCAGTTTTAAAATATGTCGTGTCTAAAGACAAAAATAAAAAAGGAAAATGTCCCCACTATTTTATTTTCATTTGGCATGACTGTTAGACGGAAGGAACCTTTTGAAATATTGAGTGGGGAAGTAATTAATCTTGGGAGTGTGAGATGGGTTATAATCTTAATGTCATTTTACAATGACTAAAATAGGCCAATTTTGCCCTTCACTAATCCATGTAAATGTAAATCCCTTTGGTTGAACAGTGTTGTATGGATGAAAATAAGAAATGCTGCAGCCTATATTTTGGGATCTCCTTGCTTACAGTGTAAAAGCTTACAGAGCACATGGATGAAGCATGGATGAAGCAGCCCTCCCTCTTGTACACTAGAACACTGCTACCAAGTGCTGGCACAAGCCAGAGCATCACCTGCAGCTGTTGCTTTTTTCAGATGTAGCAGGTGAAGCACAAACTCTGTCATTTCTCTAGATTCAGCCGAATATGTTATGTGCAGTTTGCCAGTATGTTTATAGCAAAAAGGCTAAGAGCAGAAAATATTTCTAGGCATAGTAAAACCTGCTTTAAAAGAAATGAGAGGCTTTAAAAGCTTATACAAATCTTGAAAGACACAAAAGGGCTGGACTTATCATTGCCATTTCAGTCAAATTTAGAACCTCCACCTACTTAAACAGGAACACGTTTAGGTCAGCGTTTTGTGCTTGGCAAAGTCGTCTCCCTAATCTCCTTTGGAGCGTTTCTGACTGTGATTTAGGTGTAGGGGGGAGGGAAGTGCTTCCAGGCTGAGACTTGTAGCTAAATTGTCATACCAAGATAATCTGTTGATTACCACTGAAGTGGTAAGATTGATAGGCACTGAATTCTGAAATCTGCTGTTCACTGTGTGCTTGTGCACAGTTATTCATTTGGAAGCATTCAACCTAGGTATCCAAAACCTTGTGAGTTTTAAACCATTTTCCCAAACCATAGCAGCAAATTCTAGTTGCTTGGGTTGATCTTGCTTTGTTTGTGTGTTTCAGCAAGATTCAGAGAGGTTGTGTCAGTTGATCTATATGCAGTTTCTTGCATTTGTCAAGTAAGTGGAGCAGAAATACGGTTTCCTCCTTTCTCCACCCCTTCTTTCATTTAATGAAATGGGAAATGTTGAAGCTACTGGAAACCTTGATGTGAGATTTCTAAATGCAGTGATGCTGTGTCTTAAATTTGGGTCCTGTAAGCAAATTACAAACATCAGGAGCTCCTGTACAGCTGATCTTCAGTGCTGTTGTTTTATGAAGTTGATTAGGAATAAGTGATCAGACTAATATATATTTTAAAACAGGTGATGAAAAGTTCTTTCCTGGCAGATGATATTAGTGGTAAATGTGTTGGTAAACCTCTCCATTATTATAAAGGATCCTGATTTTGAGTCTGCTGACAGAGGAGTTGGGATAATGGGAGATGGCATTGCAATTTAGGATATCTTTAACCAGCATCTTGGGAGCAGAGGCTCCAAGCCGACTGTAGCTGGTGCAGCTGTGATTGTGGTGTGCACGTGGGCGTCTCGTAAGTGAGATGAGTCTCCTGGGATTTCACGTTGGCGCTCTGTCTTCCATGAAAGCCCCATGTGCTCACCCACGTTGATATGTACGGCTGTCGCCTACCTGCTAATGAACAACGAAACAAAAATGTTCTGCAAGGAAGTCTTCCCTTGGCATTCTTTCCCCAAGTATCTCTTCTTCTGCCTGCTCAACAGGTGCTAAAATGGATTACAAGAGAGTTACAGAGGTGGAGGAGTTTAACTAAGGTGAAGGTGGCCCTGTGTGCTCCCTGGGGTTGTCACATGTCTCAAAATTCTGGCTTTTGGGAACAGGGATTGGAGCTCATTCCTGTTTGAGCTGATGCTTCAGTTCTTGCCTTTCCATGCCTGCACTTAATAAAATCAAAAGCTGAGAACAAACCCAGTCTTGATGGGTTTGACGGCAGCTCCGCTTATCTACAAATATTATTAAAACACACTCCATCAAAGAGGTGTAATTATCAGGATATAGAAACAAAACTGCTGCAGTCATGCACAGAATTGTTGTCTAGCCATTAGGAGGCTAAGCAAAGAAAATCAGGTATCACAAAACTGAAATTCATAATCAAAGCAAATGAAGCAATATTGTCATTACTTGGGGCAACAGAAGCTAGCTGTCCTCTTGGGAATCTGAAAGAGTCATTTCAGTCTTCCTTCAGATTTCTCCTTGCTTCCTTTGAGACCAACTAGCCACAGATTTTTCACACACCTGTATATACTCAGACACCTGCCTTTGGCTTGTAAAAAACTACACTGGAAGTTCTTTCCTGGACACTTGGTGTAGGGAGTTAGTGCAGACAGGTACCAGCCATGTCCTGTATCATCCTGCTGGTCACTCTTTCTCAACAGGAGGTAACTCCACAATGTGATGGCCCAGGCTGTCTTGGGGTGTCACTTATGTCATTTTAAAGTCTGGATTTGAACAAGTGGATTCCAGCCTCTTTCTGTTTCAGAAACACAAGTCATTTTTTTATGCTTTGTACTTTCAAAAAAAGTGTATTTTCTAGGGAGAAATTATGTACCAGATAACCATAGATGGCAAAAATTGCATATTTTTTCTCGAAGTTATACAGTGAAACAGTACTTCAACCACCAAATTTTAATTAAAATCACCTTACAGACACTAATTGTAGTATATACAGCTTTTATGTGTATATAAGCTGAAGCACAAAGTAGTTGCTTGGGGTTATACAAGAAAGTTTTTAACACAGCCCAGGTCCCTTGTTGTTTGCTTTCCATAGCTGTTTGTTTATTACAGTGTGTTAAACATGAAGAGGTAAAATGCAGATGCTTTGTCTTTTTTAAAGCGCGCTATATATTAGTTACACTTGCTCAGACTGTATTTATACTACTTGAGAGCTTGTTATCTGCAAATACCATTAAGACATCTCTGGTTTTTATGTTCTTCTGAACATACCTTCTTTGTCTTCCCTGTTTCTGTCTCATGTTATGATTAAAAGACTGCCACTCACTTCCCCATATCTCAGAAATAGCATTTTTTGGTCTCATTCTTTAACCAGAAAACTCTATTTTACCCCAAACCGCAGTTTTTCGTTCTTCCCTCTCCCCATCCCCAGCTCCCACCCCATTTGGCTGGTGCCAAAGATGACAGCCTCAGTGCAGATGACCTCCATGCACTGACCTAATCCATTGTCCATCCTGTAGATTTTCAGAGCAGTCCCTAACATCCTCATTTGGCTTCTTCATCTCTCATTTGGTCAATAGTTACCCACTACAGTTTTGCTGTGGAAAAGTGATTTAGCAGGTCCCAGGTACTGGCCCCTGGGTTAAATTTCCTTCCTCTCTGTAGAATGTGTCTCCCTGAAAGACCAGGCTTTTTGCAAGGATGAGCAGCTGTTCTTTTCAACACTGCTGGCCCATTTTGGCTCTCCCTCAAACCTGACTTTTGAATGTTACTATTTCAGGTCTGGGGCTTGACCATTTGAGTGCAAAGTCTGCTCTTGCCTTACAGTTTAGGGTACCCAAACTGTACCAAAGTCAGGTTCAAAATTACTGTGTCACATGGGGCTAAAGTGTAGCTACATCTCTCATGCAAGGCAGTAAAAATGATTGGCAAAATTCTTTTAATTCTCCATCTGCTGAACCAAATAGTACCGTAAGTGTGGAAGAATATGAGCTAGTTCAGTAGCCAAAAAAAAAAAAAAAAAAAAAAAAAAAAAAATTTCTCTTGGGCTCTGGTAGGTGTGAAGTTTCTGTGTTTCACCATATTTAGGGAGTCCTAATGTGAACCTGCGTAAGATTCAGGTGGTGATAACTACTAACCTATTAGTGTGCTGGGTGTGAGGGAGAGAGGCACTGCCATGCAGAAGAAGGTATGAACAGTTTACATCAGCTCTGGAGACAGAACACAGCCATTTCTGAGATGTAAGATGTGGTTTCTTTTTTAAGGCAGGTATTGAAATGGCTGCTGTTACTGTAAAATGAGAGTATCCGGAATCTTTTTATCACACAGCATCCTTATCAAGTAGAATGTAGGTGACAGGAAAACTGCTGTGCTTCTTTAGCAGCTGGCAGTGCATGGCTACCACCTGAACCCAGAGGCCAAATCAAGGCTTCAACTGACCTTGCTGTGGGCAAGATTTTAGAGTCTCATGGCCCAAACTGAATGGGTCAAACATCATGGTTGTGATGAAAAGCAGGATACAACACTGTGTTTGGGCTTCAGCTACAGGCAAAGAATTTGTCCTTGGAAAAGAGGCAAGTCATAGGAAGATGGCAAGGTAGCTGTTCCAGCAAAGTTCTTGCCAGGTAAATGGCAGATTCTGTCTGAGGTGAAATGCTGTGACCTGCTTTGGTGAAAGCTGTGAGCCAGGCAAGCTTCTGAAGAGTTCTTTAGGGAAAGGTTTGGAAAAAAACCTAACCACAGAAAGTAGGTTTCTGGAACAGTGAAATAAAGGCTGCAACAACAAAAGAAATGCAGGTGAAGGAAATGGAGGAATGAAGTAAAATCCTTTGAGTAAGCAAACTGTCTGTGACCAGGAATTGATGAAGAGCAATCTTAAGAATGAAAACAAAGCTATAATATATTCATGAAGCATGATGAGGATAACTCAGAGGGAGTAGCATTAATTATGACTTCCACAGCAGAAAAATAGCTTGTAGACTGGGAACCAATTAGTGGTCGATTGCTCTGAACTAGATTTCAAACACAGTACATGAAATGACAATTACACAGTGTTACCAACAGACAACTACTGCGATGAGATAAGAGCTGTCAGCAGATTTGGACCAAATTCCTTAGCTGACATCTGCTTACTAAAAGGGAGACTTCTTTCTTGGGGTTAGGGCCAGTGACAAAACAGAGGAATTAATGGCCAAATGTCATCGTCTGTCTCCAAAGCAATCATGTGGGGCCTGGCAGAAGTCTGCCTGCTCTTTGTGCCCTTGGTGATGCCTGGACATAGTGTAGAGGTGTCCCCACAGCAGTTGGTGGAATTGTTGTGGTCTGAGTATATTGGACAAATACAGTGTTTATCTTCAGCACATCTTAGCATGCAATAGAAGTGATTATTTTTTTGTGACAGTACAAAAAATAAATTTAAAAAAATTACAGGAGAATTAGTAAGAAGAATTAGTAAATTAGTATTACTACTTAAGTGAACATGCCATATGTTGTTAAAAATGTAACTGGTTTGCAGCTGAGCAATCCCAGGTAGTGGACTTTCCAAGGATGCAAATACCAAAACCAACATTGGACATTTGAATGCATCCAGCAAAATCAGTGTCAGAACAAGAATAGAGGACTCAAGACAAATAGGAAGATAGCATTGCTCAAGAAGCTGGTATAGCTCCTGAAAAAGCTATTCCCTTTGCTCAACAGGCCAGGTTCTACCAGCCAATAGGCCTGTCTGAGGTTAGCAAGTGAAAGCTATTTATTGACAGGAGAAAGATGGTGGTGGTGGGAGGAGCACTGTGACTTTGCCAAAGGAACTGAAAATCCCAAAGTAGAGATGCTGTCTCATAGCACAAAGGCAGATGTGAAAAGCTATCTGAAACCACAATTTGGAGTAGCTGGAGGTAGCAATCATTGCTGAAAAATGGTTGAATGAGTAGTTGCTGAGTTCGTCAAGAAATACAGGAATATAAAAAAAATTAACATAATCCAACTGATACAAAGAAATTGCATTTCAGATAAAGTATTTCAGAAAGGTGATGCAAGTGATTGCAAAAGTTGAAGAGAAGTTCTGTTCCTTTCACTGATACAAGCATCAAAAATGAAAAAATCCAAACAAAAATGAAGAACAGAGGTTCTAATTTCTTTCTCTTACAGCTGCAGCTCAGACATTTCAATCAGGAAGATAAAGCAATGGCCAGGTTTTTGGATGGCCTCTGCTATCCAGATTTTGGATAGCCTCCTCCTTCCTGGCTTGAGGCAGATCACCTGCCAGTTTGATGTGGTTGTTTGTTTGGAGCTCTTGGTGAGAATATGTTTATTACCTTTCTCAGGAGACTAATCTTTTATTTTCCTGTATGTATTTATAATGGCTGTGAAGTCACTGACAAGCTCAAACCATTGAAGCAAGTAGGGAGCTGCATGAGTGGTTCATCATGGATAATGCTGCTGTAAAACCAGTGTGCATTCTGTCACCACTTAAAGGTTGCAGTTGAGTGGACAGTGACATGGCCAAGTCACCATAAGAAAAAGTGCAGCTGGATGTAGTGTAGTGAGCTGTTACATCAGTTAGATCCAGCATCCTGAGCATGGGAGCTTAAGTGGCGGTTCAAAAATCATGTAAGAAAAGACTGTCTGGCATTGCAGGGCTAATAATTATTTAAGGAAACAAATCTCAAGAGATCTTTTGCAAATTCCTACTGAAGCATTGTATAAAAAGGCAGAGAAATAGAAGGAATGAATCAATTTACATGTCTTGGCAGAGACACACCAACCAGGGGGGAAGTCCAAAAGGAAATGTCACCAACTGGCAAGGCAACAGCTGCGTTTACCAACTTAAACAAAATTAGTCATTGAAAATACAAATGTAAAGACCAAACTAGGAGTCTTCCACTCAGATGTTATTTCCATCTTAACATGTGGATGTGAGTATTGGAAACTCACCAGAGGCAAAGACGTCTCATGCCTCCAGATGTAAATACCTGGGGAAAATACTAGGTAACAGATGGAGTGAATGTGTCACAAATGCAAAGATCTGCCACTTTCTCACCAGTGTGTCCCCCAAGTTCTCCAGGGTAAGCAATGGAAACACTGGGTCGTGTGCAGTGAGTGGAGCCAGCAATGCTGACTGAGCAGATGGGCTCCCAAGCAGCTGGAGGAACATACAAATGGTCAGACCAGATATTGCTTGGAGTGTTGTGAACACTTACTGGCACTCAGCGATACAGAAAAACTGCAGAGAGTGGCTGAGGATTGGCACAGACTTTGGAGCCACATTGGCTCCCAGAGCAACATCTGCAGGTGCAAGAAGGCTTTAGGGGAAAAAGTTACTCTTGGTACCTCGGGGGAATGGTGGGAGGGAGGGTGTGCTTATGTGGGATTTTCTCCTTTAAAGATCCAGACTATTTAAAGTTAGGTTACTGAGAGGAACCAGAGCTTCCAGTGACGGCATTGCTGGCTCAGGCTGCAGAGGGCTGCATTGCATGGACAAGCCAAGAAATCTGTCATCCCTGGTCTAGTGTGCTTTTGCTGTCTGACCTCAAGGAAATCACGCGACCCCACCAGTTCTCCAGAGCTCTCTGACCACAGTACTGTAAGATTTTAATTAGAAGCAGTGGACAGTACACCACTTTTTCTAGTTTCACAAGCTGTCCTGAGGGGCTAGTAACTGTAGTAAGTTTCTGTGGAAGTGGAAAAACCCCACGTGTTTCACACACTGCATTGAGAATAAAGAAGTTGCTTCTAGCTTTATTTATAAATAAGTATTTACATGGTGTAAGTGTAGCTACAAATTGTCTTCAGAGGTGAAGGATATCCCTAAGCTTTGTACTGTACATACAAAGTGCTTGTATATTATACTTAATACAATTTTGTGAGATTAGTTCAGCTGATGTTTTAGATTATGGCTGTTACTATAGTAAAAAAAATGTTTAGATTCCGCAATTTTAGTCCAGTTTGTAGAACATAGGGACAAAAATAACATGCCATGCTGTTTTTTAATCAATAGTACAAATAGATTCTTCAATTATTTGTTCTTTATAATTCTGGTTCCTGTATGCAAACCCTGCTTTCTTAGAAAAATTACCAGACCCTATTAATTCCTCTTGCTTTTATCACTGCATCTTAGCACCTTGTGTGGCAGGGCTGAAGCAGTTTGCACCCCTCTTGCTAGGCCAGTTGTGCTACCTCCCTTCTGCTGCTTCTCTTTTGACATCTACGCTGGGGCACAGCCATCAAATTCCTAGTGGTGGTGTCACCTGCCTATTGGATAAGAAGCTGATTTTTCAGAGAGTTAAAAATTTAAGGCAGTAAAGATTCTGACTGATTCTGTCATCTGCTCTTGCTTTTCCAGCCAAGCTCTTACTCTTTCTCATTCAGCCTGGCTTTGAAAGGTTGAGGTGAGAAGATCCAAGCCCAGTGCCTAGGGAGACTGTTCTAGCACCCAAACCAAAGCTTTCTGCTGTGTTTGGAGTGAGAATCCCAATGTCTTTCTCCCATATTTAAGCTTGTTTTTTTACTTGCATATGCCTCAAAGGCATTTATTGCCATTTACCACAACCAGATGGTATCCAGCCAGGTTTAGCCCTTTTGGTTCTTCCCCTGTAGACTTGTAGGATAGCTGTGGCTCCTGGACACTACAAATCTGGGACCAAGCATCTCTTTTGAGGGTTTGCTTTTAGCCTACTCTGTTTCATGCAGCTGCCCCCCTCTGCAGCAACAGGGTGAGCTGTGGCAGTAGGTGCAGACACACCTGCACGCTTCACATGGTGCCATCTTTCTGTGTCTGTAGCCAGGTGACAAAGTACAAAGTCACCTGTTTGCAAAGGGGAGCTAAGCCATGTATTTTGCCTTTGAGAACTGGTAGGCAACACAAGCAGCTCAGTAGACACCCACAGTGCTTTCCTGAGCTGGTGGTATGAGTTATGCTGCCATCTCTCCCCAGAGATGCTCAGAAAGCAGGGTATGACCTTGGGAGCCTGATCAAGCATCTCCTTTCCAACCACAGTGAAAGGCAGTCTATCTAAAATTATTCTGCTCCCTTTTGAAAATAGACTCCTAAGTGAGGCTGTAGACAGTAAGGGCAGCTGCTATCCATGCCAAGGAGCTCATCTGGATTGCATAGGGAGTTTCAGATGAGTAAAACCTAAATGAGCACAGGATCTGCTGTATTTGAAATTTTGACATCAGCAGACATCAGACTGGCAGCAAACCCTGTAGGTAGGTTGGGATGCAGCAGAGATCTGTTGCCAGAGCTTGGGCCTTGCTGTGGGAGCAGATCTGATTGCCCAAGGGCTTCCTTGGCCAGTGCTCTGTGGAGCCCCAGGAGCATCTGGCAAGGCTGCTTGGTGGTTTCTGCAGGGAGCTTCACTCGCAGGATCTCAGCTGGAGTCCCTGCTAAAGTAGTAGCCAGCCTCATTGGGACCACTTGCCTTCACCCAGTGTGACCCAGTGTGGATGTGGGCAGCACTGCCTGCCCAGGCTGGGCTGGATCAGGTCATTTGAGCCCCTCACATAAGTGGCTGCAGATACGTCTCCAGAACAAAGTCATAATACAAATGGATTGTGGCAGCAGGGATAGAGTTCAGGAGGAATTAGCCTTTGGGGTATTTTATCAAATTTTTGAAGCATGAATTGTTGGTAAACCAGAGCTAACATTCCTAATCTGCAGCAAGAAGCAATATAAAGCAGCTGCAGCCCTGCTGCTGGTGCCTGGTGTTGTATTTCTCCTCCCTGTTCTCTGCAGACTGGCTGTTGCTGTCACCCTCCCTCTTGGGGTGCACTGGGGACCCCAGTCCAGCTGGAGATGGCAAAGCAGCAGCTGAAGCACTGCTGTGAGTGACCTGTGCCCAGGAGATCAGACTCCTGATGCCAGGCCCCTTTGAGCTGGGGTTTGTCCATGTGCAGGTGGCCACAGTGGAGCTCTCAGCCCCTTCCCGAGGCAGCCAGGGGTTCATTCACCACCTCAGAGATGGTACCTGCAGTGGTGGGACTTGTGCCCTGGAAGGGACTGTCACTTTGCATGGACAGTAAAGGGAATCTGCAGAGCTGACTGTCACAGCTAAAAGTTGCTACCTTGCATCTGAATCAGAGGAATTAATCCTTTTGTAAGCAGCTGGAGTGATTGAGCCCTAGAAGTAGCCAGATAGTAGACAGCAAATTAGACAATATTTTACTTTGTAAGATGTCCTCTGTATCTGAGTGTAGCTATCAGCAGAGCTGGAGAGGTGGGTGTGAAAAGCATGGTAAAACTGAGATTCTTGTCTCTTTAACTCATGATGCTTGATAATAGTGTTTATTAACTGGCAGAAGCTTAAGTATCTGTGGTGGTCTTGCACATTTTGACAGAAAAAAGTGTTGTACAAATTAATGGGGATATTCTCTAAAATATATTAATTTCTGCAGGAATATCATAGTTAGCCTTCTGTTTGCACCGATCCTTTTCAGGATTGCATCAGGAATAACTAGATATTCAGTTCAAACTTCTAATTTGAAGAAAGTTTTTATAAGCCTTGAGCTATAGATTTTATCTTCTGTAAAATGATATGAAAATATTGTAAACAAAACTGTAGCTTTTCGTGGCCCCTGCTTGATTTTCATACATTGGTTCACTTACTTCTTGTATTCCTCTTGATGAGGACAGGAGAAAGAGCATCAAAGATATTTTCCTTTGTATGAAACTATACCTCTGCTGTGGCTAAGACCATAAGGACTTCTCACTTTCAACTGGTTTCTATGTCCTTTAATCTCTCACAACTCCACATGTCTTTTTGCATCATCTCAAACTGATTAGATAAAAAAATGAAAAGTTTACTTGGAAATTGCAAGTACTGAAAAGTGTCATACTCTTTGACTGCCTTGCTTGCAGGAGGCAGTGGGTGGGAAGGAATAAAAGCGTACCTTAATTATACAGTCTCTCTGTTTATTTTCACAGCTGTAGCTTTGCTGAAATGTGCAGCAGACATCCTAAATCCACCAAGCAGGGTCCCTGTGTGTTGCACCTGCCAGTCCTACAATCTTGGTACCAGTTGGGGATGTGTGTGTGGCTGAACAATGCAGGAAGACTACAAGAGGTTTATCCCATTAGAAATAAATTACAGTGTAGTGTAGCATGAAAATGATGTGTCAGTGAATACAGAACACAGGATTACCTTCTGTCTCTTCCCTTTATCACAGATAACAGCAGCAGTATGGGAAGGAGATTTATATTGCACTTATTTGAAGCTGACCAAGCAATTTAGATGAGATGAAATAGGGATTTTATTTCTGGAGAGAAGAATGTGTGCTTGCTAAAATGCCATTAATTGCTTTATTATTTAAAGCACAAATTTTATCCAGCAATTTGTTGGTCTCCTCTTTTTCTCCAGTGAAAATAATTCACCATGGAAAGATTATTCTGTCAAAAAAGATGATGAACCTGCTAACAAATTAAGTTAAAAGAAGCTGAACTTTAAATTCAGCTTCTGTTTTCACCCCCCTTCTCTCAGATCTGTGTGCATGTGTGAATTTCAATAAAAAACAATAGTGGCTTAGCTAACTATGAAAACCCTAACAAAAATTGCAGCAAATACCCCTGCAGCTCTGGAATCATGAGCATCCCCTTACATGTTGGGAAGCTGCTGTCCCGCTGTAGTAGCAGTGGCTTGGCACACCCATTGCAGGCAGAGCCCTCTGGTGCTGCTCACACATAGAGCCAAGGGGCTTAGGAGAGCTCCCAGCCTCTCCTGGAGGCAGAGGCAGTCACTGGGATGGACCAGTCCTTTCCAGTCCAGTGCTGAACTCTGCTCCTGCTCCTCTGCCCTTGTTATAGAAATGCCACGTCAGCTCCTTCCACAAGCACTGTCCCTGTTTGTCAAACTTCCCTGCTTTAGCTCTTTCTTGGTTTTTTAATCAGTCTCTTTGCAATCTCTTTTTGCTCCTGTCGGTGCAATTTTGTGTTTCTTTATTTGGCTCCTCCATTACCCTACCAACAGCAGGCTGGTGGCCAATCTCCATCACCCAAAACTATGGTTTTTCTCCTAGGGCTTCATGCCTGGAATTTGCCCTGTCAGTATTAACCCAATGCTTGCCCATGGCTGATTTATTTGCCATAAAGACAAATTGAACCCAAATGAGATGTGCCTCCATGCAAATCAGTTTTCTTGTACAAGCAGTGCTTGGAGGAATGGTCACTTCTTTGTCATGCCCAAAGCACAAGCTTTCGTATTTGTGCTTTGCCACAGGCTGAAGATCAGGAAAGATGTGGAGCTTATGAGGTGAGCAGAGACTTCTGTTGGCTCACTTGAATCATTTTAGAGACCTTGAAAGCATTGCTTGCTTCAGTTGTGGCCCTAGGGATTTCCTTACATCCAAGAGGGCAAAGGAGAAGGCATGTAGTTGTGTTTTCTGGAACCAGGTGATAATTATGTTTTACTTAAAAAATAACAGGTGTTCCATGGAAAAAGAGCTTTGAAGCCATTTCTTGTATCTTTCAGTTCTTCACAAATAGAAGTAATTCCAAGATATATATATATATATATATATATATAACATTTCATTATTACTATTTCCTTGTGGGACAGAGGATCGCTCCCTGTCTTGATCAGTGATTCAAGCTGCAGTGAGGCCCCTGAATTGCCAGCGATTCTGTATCATCTGTGTCGCCATCGATAGGGAAGAAGAATAGCTTTTACAAAAACTATTTTTATTACAGATGTGTGGACGTGAATTTATAGCTTCAATCATGCTTCCAAGAGAGCAGCTGTGAAAGTGAGATAGAAAGCTGGATGAAAGAGCTGGCTGGAAAAGTGAAACAGCAGGGGGACTGCAGGAGGGGATAACACCTGGAAACATCTGTTGGGAGAAGTAAAGCTGGAGAAGGCATGGAGCCACTATGCCTCACCAATCCCTGACCAACGACTGGCTTCTTGCCTGCTTTTTGTTTTTATTTTGTTTCACATTGCCTGGTGTATTTATCCCCACCCTTATTTGCAACAGACGATTTTTATAAGGTTCGGAAGTGAGCGAGTGCTGTTTCCAGCTCTGTGGTCTCCGTGCCTGCTGGAACATCTGTACACACACACTCTTTTCCTGTCTAAAGATAGTTTGAGCTAGTGTGCCCAAAATACAACTTCAGGCTTGGGTTTGTTGTTGTCTTAGTAAGCATAAAAATGTGTTCTAATAATATGTCACTGCAGTTATGTGTTTCAGCAGCTGCAGTCTGTTTGTGTCCAGTTTGTTGGGAATGGCCTTGCTTCCTAAGATTTGTTTTTCCATAGCTGGAGCCCTGGGTTACTTGGTTTGACCAAGACTGCACATTGCAGTCTTTCTGTGAGTATGATCATTCTTGCCCAGTAGGATAATTCCAGCAGGGTTTTCTGCTGGAATGACATGACCTCCTTTCACTGACCTCATGCTCTGCCAGCACTGCTGTTTGAACATCATCCCTTCCCACCCCCTCCACTTCCCCCTGTCCCTGCAGGCCTTGCTGCAGTTGTGCAAAAATAAAAATTCCTTCTTTCTGCAGTGCCATCACTATGTTGAATAATTCTGCTTTTACTTCTCAGGTTTTCTGGCTTGACCTCTCCACCTCCCTCCATCCAACAAGGACATAGTACCTAATCCCTTTTGTGGATATGTGTGCTTCTGTGGTGTGCATTGAAAAAGTGGAATCTACTTATTATAGACCTTTCCTTATTTTTCCTTATATTTTGTTATATTTAGTTTAATGCACTGTAACTTGTGCTGTGGGGTAACAAAGCATAATCTTAGCCTCCCATCATGAAGTGCCAGATAGGAGTCGGGGATGGGATCTTTGTGTAGCCTGGAGATCCAGGGAAAGGAAACTACCAAATGGCAAGTTGTGTACCAGCCACACTTCTGGGTTTCTGGTGCTTGGAAAGCTAGGGAACACAGAGATTTCACAGGAGGCTGCTGTGAAGGGTAAAGATGTGCAGGGAAATTACCAGGATCAGCAAGTGTTTGATGCTCAGGTATCTGTAAATTAATATCATGGTCCGTGTATTGTGTGGAGATGTTAATTTTTGCTGGTAAATGACAAACTACACTAGGCACTTTTATACATAAAGCAAAAATTGTTCATGATTGTAAAAGCTTTTGTACTGCTTGTTGCTATAACTTAGGAAATGCGAAATGGTCAAGTGAATTAATTATGTGGGTCATCTCAAATGAGTGCCTGTAAAAATGTTGTGTGGCTCATTGTCTATTCTCTTTTTAAGCCTTGTTTTATGGAAAGGGAACTTTGGAAACTTGGAAGATTCTGATTTTTATTGGTGATATTCCTCTATCCTTGGAGCAGTGAAAGCAAGCTCTCCTTGCTGCAGGAACCTGGCACATTTGGAAGGAAGGTGAAGGTGTCAGAGCTTCCTTAGCAGAGCAGGAGGGTATTCTGTCACTGCTGCTGGCTGGATGGCTCCAGGAGAAGGACTCAAGGAACCATGCAGCTGGCACCCTGCTTACGACTCTTAGTGTCTGCCAAAATTGGTTTAAAATAGCTGCTACTCAGAGAGCAATGTTACAGATTTGTATTTGAGCTATTTGGACTTCTCACAAGGGTTGGAATACAAGATGCCAAACAGTGCAGCTTGCTGGTTTTTTAATACAGAGTTTCATGTTGTGAAGTTTTTGTCACAGAGATTTCTATTTTAAGCCCTGGGATACAAGGTGTTTGCAGTAAAGTGTGCTCTTGTTGCAGGGCTGAGCATCTGCCCTTCGTTGGCATTTAGGTTACCCTCATTTATGCTGCAGTGGTGCTCAGGGGCTGGGTGAGTCAGGGCCCTGCTGTGCAGTGTGCTGGGTGACAGCAGGGTGACAGTCCCTGCCCCAGGAGCCAGTAGCCTGGGTCACTGGCTTCAGATGGCCACTGCCACAAGCTGCTTGGGAGTATCAGCTGCCAGGCCAGAGCATACTAAGGACAGAAAGCAGGGATAGTTCAGGTGAGGCAGCCAAACATGCATTTTAAATGCAATTTACAGTCAGGACATCAGTAGTGCCCTCTTTGCCCAAGTCAGCAGATACAAATGCACAGCTCATTGTCAGTAACTATCCTTCTATATTTCAAAGCCATATAAGCCCAGACCTAGAATTTGATCTCTGCCAACATCAGTTCCCACAGGAACACAGGACCACTGTGAAAACAAACTGTTTTGTTTTCAGAATCAGAGAGATGTATATTCTCCTTCACAGCAGGGAATCTGTCTGCCACATCCTTCCTTGTGCTCTGTGCGCAGCATCGCTGGGTGAAGTACAGGGGATGATGTCCATGGATTCCAGTGAGAGGCTGAGCTGTAACAGTGAAATGCTGGGAAATTTTTTCATGTTTATATTATGCCTCAGTCCAAGGCATGTGCAGGTTGGAAAAGAGTCATAGAACTGTTTAGGTTGGAAAAGACCTTTACGATCATCGAGTCCAACTTTTAACCTAACACTGCCAAATCCACCACTGAGCTGGACAAAAATGCACCACTGGGTTCTATTTATGTGTTGTATAGGAGGATGTGAGGTAGTTTCTATAGCACAAAGTCTCGACCATTGGTGTGATTCAGTTGTGCCATTGCCAGCTGGGGCGGGGCTGCAGTTCTGGAAGTAGGGCAGATGAAGCCTCAGCCCCACTCCCCTCGCCAGGCAGTGTGTGTGTTTTACACAGAGCCAGTGTGGGAACAAGCTGAAGGGAAATTTCATTTTGTTTGACAGTGCCTTTTTAGTTGAAGTACTGCCACAATTGGCATGACAGCAGTGAATCCCAAAATTGGTTGATTGCCGAGAGAGCCTGTGAAGACAGACATGAGGGATAAAAGGAATTAAATGCTTAATTAATAGGTTTATACTTCCTATTTCTTGAAGCATGACTATTTTTCCCTCTCCTGTTTGTTTACTTTAAGGTGCCATATGTTCCACTTGAAGCTGTATAGAAATTTGCTAAAGAAACCTGCACATCAGGGTTAAGAGAGTTCTTAACTAGGTGATCTGCTGCTTGAATATTTGACTTTTGAAATAATTAAATATTGTGAACTACCAACATGAAAAGATTATTTGGCCAATATTTTGTACTCTAATAATAGCACCTACGCTGTGTAGTGTAGTTAGTCTTGATTTTAAGGGACTAAAGCTTCAGCTTCTCATGGTAGAGGTTCTCTCCTGTGTTCATGTATCCCTGATAACATTTTTCATTAGAATTCTAGTTGCAAATATCAACATTTCTTTGGTGTCTCCTTCTGTTAGTTCCTTGCTTCCCACATGCTGTTCTGTGTGAAACTCTTTGTGAATTGCTTAAAGGAGTAAAATCCTTCATGGTAATGAAGATGCTAACATGCATGACAGTTCTTATCCATCCAAAAATGGCAGCAGTTGAGTTGTAGTTTTTCATATAAGCTGATTTTTCACTCAGAAAAGTTTTCACTTAGAGAAGGTAGCTATTAATTACTTATCTATCCATGTTTCAATATGCCACCATCTCGTTAAATAGCTCCCTTGTCTATTTCTTTCTGAAACTATAAAGCACTCTTTTCTGCAGAACAAGCTCAATGACATCTTGACACTTCCCTAATGTTTTCAAATCCTGGTGGGTTTGAGTGAATTGCTGGATTTATTTGAACTTCAGATTCAGGGCTTGTAAATATGCACAGATGAAAGCTAAAAAGGTTGACAGGAATGCATTTGCAGTTGCAAGCGCTAGGTTTGGCATAGTTATCTTTGGCAACATGAACCTAATCAAGTCCAGGAACTGGAGTGATCATAAATCTGTTGTGATGCTGATAGTCGTCTTGTATTACGGTAGGCAGTACTACCTCCTCTATTATTAGATTGGGCCCTGGGGAAATGCAAAGGAAAGTGTGAGTCTCACCCACGATGTTTTGGTACTAAGCAAGCCAAGCATTTGGAGAAGATCCTTATCTTTGCTTGGCAGATGGAGGGTGAGGTGAGCATATGAGACCAAGTTGCTGAAGAGGTCTCATCTTCCAAATGTTAGTGCAGAGCCTTAACATGGAATGGCCCTGCTCTCACGGATTGGTACCTGGCTGTCCTGTGTCCAAACAGCAGTGCTGCTACCCACAAGAGACCTGGGAAGAGCAGTCCACCCAAGCAATGAAGCTTTCAATGGATGGCATTGTTAAGGATGATTTCAAGAGCTGACTTCTAGCACTTCAGTGGTCCAGGTAGTTGAAAGATGTGTGAAAAACCCTGCACTATGGATTTATTTTAATGAAGGAGTTTGGGTAGTGACATTATGTGCATGTAGGTGGTCATTAAGCAAAGAGCAGAAGTAGGTGGCATGTCTTTTGCTACTACTTCTGCCTCTTCACTTTCTGAGCAGAATGCTTTTTAGTTTAAGGGCTCCTAGCATACCAGCATCTCCTGGTTAGCACTGGTTAGCTGGCTCTGTGCAGGGCATGATTGGATTGGTAGGTGTTTAGTTCATAAGTTTCACCTACTCATCTTGTTTTCTATAAATAACTTTATGTTTTAATCCTGTAAGTGTATTGTGCCATGCATCTGTCTATTTGGGGAGCTAATCCTGTAGTGGTAGGCATCTATTTCAAGAGCAGCCTAGACAAAGCACAGCCTATTTGAGTGCTGGCCTACCTTATTGTGTGTAGTGGGTTAAATCGCTGGTATTAGTGTAGTGTGGGAGTTCAAAAAGGAAAGACGTTATTTGCAGTGTCAACTCATTAAAATACTCTGTACAGATTTTTCCAAAAGAATAAGCAGCCCAAGCACACTGGGCCCTATGCCAGGGTATGTAATAGCCTTGCACAGCACCAGTTGAAGCTCCAAGTTGGATAAAAGGCAGCTTTTTCTGGGTTTGTTAAGTATTCCTTAAAAAAAAATAAAAAAAGGTTTGTGTACAGAAGTAGCAAATGAATTCAGTCCTATCAGAAAGTAGGTCAGTGACTGACCTCCCGATAGCATGAGGCAGCAGTTTCAAGCAGAAGTGACAGCTCAGCAGCGTGGACCCTCCATGTCTCCAGGAAACTTGTTTTGACAAATGTAAACACATTATATCCTGTATTCCTCTTGCCTTTTTTTTTTTTTTTTTTTTTTTTTTTTTTCTGCTGCATAAGAAACCACAAGCTGTCACTCTACATCCCCTTTCTTCACCCTTTCTGGTCCCCAAAGGGAAATGCCTTGTATCATAGCTAATAATTTTTGCAGGGCTGTGTAATGAGTAAGACGTTCCAGCAAGGGTTGGTGTTTTTTTATGACACACAAAGTTGAGCACTGTAAACCAGACTTGACTAAAATCCAAACCAAAGTCTTTCCAATGGTGAGGGAAGTCAGTGGGAAGACAGAAACTGGATTAATTTAGGATCCTTCTGTCCTAGCTTTGCTTTTCTTTGTACTGAATGAAATTTTTGCCTATACCCACGTGCCTTTTTAGTCTTTACGTTGCCAGTGTTGGTGTCCACATTGCTACAGAGAGAACCTTGAACATGTCTTAACTTCAGCACAGCAACTCCTGAAACTGGGATGCTTTTGTAATTTTGGGTGAAGCAGCGAAGTGTATATAAATGGGGTTGTGGCTCCTTGAATACCTCATAAAGAATAATTGCCTCAGAAGACACGGAATATGCTCATCTTTTCGTTGAGTTGTCACTATCAGCAGGTATTGAAGGTGGACTGTACACTACTAGTTAACTCCTTTGACTTGTACCTTTCCTGCAGGGATTTCTGCTGTGGAAATGTTTGTGGATCAGAAGGTCACACATGGTTTTCAGCTGTCTCCTTCTCCTGACTTTTAACTAGGTTGCACCGACAAGATGCTGCTGTGTGGAATATATAGAGGAGGATTTCAGACTGTATTAGCCATCATGGCTCAATTTAAGCCTTTTTACTAAAGATCTCATAAAACTTGACATTATTTTCTTCATTACCTAGTTACCTTTCTGGCCTGAGGTGGCTCAAAAATATTGAGAGAATCTTATGGATTTTTATACAGATGCTGTACAGAGAATGAGTTTTGCCATGTGATGGATAAAATAGCCCTTTAGCTGTACACTACCATTTAACTGAATTTTTAAGTTCATTTCCTTAGAAGAAGTACACTACAATAAAAGTTGGATGACACTGTCTCACCTAGAAGTAGAGATTTGATTGGGGAGGATGGGAATATATTTGTTAAAAACAATATGCTTCTGCCTTTAGTAAAGGTTTGATCTGAATAGATCCAAATCAAGCAAGAAGTCAGATGCATTTATATAACAGAACTGGCTGTGAGAAGCTGGGGAAGAAGAAAGTCCTGTTTCAGTGAATTACATGTTTCTGTGCTATAGGTAATGTTGGCATTGATTGTTACATACCATGCAATGGATGTCATGCTGAGAAAGTAGTGAAGAATACACTAGTGTATGCAGTTTAAAAAACAGACAAAGGAGAGGAGTGCCCATGTACACGTGTGTGAGTACACTTGTGGGGGGCAGGCAGTTCCCAATCTGCCTCCTGAGGGATCTGTGCATGACACAGATGCTGGCTTCCAAGTCATTACACTCTCCACAGGGCCACCAAGTTTCCTCTGCTTGAAAGGGCTGGAAGTGCAAGGTGTGCTCCAGGTGAAGGCAAAGATCTGATGGTTTTTCCCGCTGTTTCATGCTTACAGAGATACTGCTTCCCTTTGCTCCCTCCTGCACTGGGGATAGAGAGTCAGGAAGGAAACAGCATCTTTTTCTACAAAGATCACCAAGTCCAACCTTCAGCCTAGGACTGCCAAGTCCAGCCCAAAACCATGTCCCTAAGTGCCATATCTACATGTCTTTAAAGACCTCCAGTATTCCAATACTGAAATCCTTTTAGTTCAAGGCAATTTGATCTTCTCTTAAGGTTTAAGACCTGGAAGCACCAAGTGGAGAGCTGGGAGGTTTCCTCCCACCCCCAAATGCTCACAGGAGCTCCTGCCAGGCTGGCCAGTTAAGCTGCTTCCCTGTTGCTCATGGGTGGCAGAGCTCTGTGTGACAGAGGTGACATGGTGACCTTTGCAGTGAAGACAGGTGTAGAACAGAGACAGGGAGATTGCCCATGGTGTAGGCAGTCACTGCTGCCACTTGCCTTTGGGCTAGTGTCCTGTCTCACTTGTTGGAAAAGCAGTTCCCATGGAATAAGAAAGCTGAAATCCTCCTTCTCTTTTTAATTTCTAGCCAGGGGAGATTGTTTCACAGTCTACATCCCATACAAGCAGTGACTACCAGTGCATATTTGGTATATTTATTCAGTATATTAATTTACCCCTTCAGCTGTGTGCATGCATCATCAAAGAGCAGGACACCTTCATATGTTCCCTTTTGCTTTGGAAACCTTGGTAATGGCTTGCTGGGATGAATGTCCCCTTTATGGCTTTCTCCTGATGCCCTGCATGTAGCAGTTCTGAGGGAGTGTGGCTGCAGGATCAGCCAAGACTGCAATCCCCCCTGTGATGACACTGGAGGGCAGAGCAGCGAGGTGTGATGCAGAGAGGCCTCAGGAGATCCTGGGTCTGCATTTCCCCAAAGCTGAACCTTCCTGCACTGGCCTGTGTTGGGTACAGCAAGCTCAAACTCGCGTAAGGGACTTGGCGGGAACGGCTCTTCTGCTTGGGGTGGTTTCTTCACACTCTTCAATCGCATCCCCGAAACAAACCAACAAAACCAAACAAAAAATGCTTCAGAAAAACCCAAGTCCCGCCTTTTCCTTCATAGTACCCAAGTCCCACCTTTTCCTTCATAGTATTCTTAATTAGATTAGTGGCTTTGGTGTCCTGGGCTTTTTCCATCCCAAAGTAAGAACTCAGGGAATTTAAGTTGTTTGTTCCCTTCTATACAGCAAAGTAAAAAGGTACAGGAGAAATCATACTTTGGCAGTTGAGATAACTTACAGTAAAACTTAAGATTTTATTAGTTTTCTTCCAAGGTGGAGGAGAATTGTTTTTACTTCCTAGGTAACTCATCAGCTGAAGTTTTTGACTTAATAGTTGAATTGCCTTTATTTCAGCCCTGTTGACTCTTGGACAGAATCCAGTGAAATAATGCATTTAATATGATGCATTGAAAATATTTATAAATTTTTGTTACTTAGGGGAGGAAGGTGGGAGTTTCCACTTAAGTGCTTTTATGAATGTAGATCAATCTACACTGATTAGGCATGGATGATTTCATTTCAGTCAACAGCACAAGGCAACGTCCATCCTGACTATAACAGTGGAAATGTCCTTTGCTTTGCTTAAATCTGTCTAAGAGTATGTCATCTATCATGGTGAAGAAATTCTATGCAGGGTGTGTGAAATGAAGAGTCTGTATGAAATTTCATCCCTCCCTAATGTTTTGCAGGAGCTCTTCTTGGTTGAAGTAACATGTTATGAATTTTGTAGAGAAATTAGGTGAGTCATTCTTGCACTGATGCAGGCATAGGGCAGCTTCTACAAAGGTAAAATGTTGCCCCCCCCTCAGGACTTCTGAACACTCAAAGCACTATTTTGTACAAGTGTTAAGGGGGGGAAAAATAGAAAATTAATTCCTTGTATTGCCCAGCTAACATTCTGAATGAATTTACTCTGCATTCTTGTGTGGTCCGTGCTCTGAGATTTGGTGATCTCAGGGAGAGCTGCTGGAGGACTGGATGTCCTGTGCACAACATGAAGCAGTGGCTTTTAAGGGCTCCTCATTAAGCCCATTTGGCAGGTGCTGTGAGTGCTCATTTTGCTTGGCTTTGTTTCTTTTCCTGAATTTAAGCTAGTTTGTGGTTCAAGTTTGCATCGCCACTGAAGCTCTGCTCACCTCAGCTGACTACAACTTTGTGTCCATTACTGATTCCAGAGTGTAAACTAGATAGGTTATTTGTCCTGTCCTGAGGAAGAAGAGAAGGAGTTAAAATTTAAGAGCTGCCTGTGGTGGACATGAGTGCTGACTAACACCTTTCTTGAGTACATGGAAATCAATTTGGACCTTGTCTGATGAATGCCACTGCTGGAGTTCTTTCTTTTCCTTATAGAGGTACAAATGAGAATCGCGAAATAAATGCGTTCACTTAAGATAACATTGTGTGACAGCTGAGAACAATTAAAACTCTTACTTGTAGCTGTATTTTTTTCCTTCCTTTCTACAGCAGGAGGGTGGTGTCTGCAGCTCTGAGGAGTTGATACAGGCTATTTGTCACTGCTGTGATCTTATCTAGAACAAGTATCCTGCAAGGTTATTTATTTTACAGCCTTTTCTTCTAGTTTTGCACAACACACAGATCTTGGTAGATGGGAAAGGGGTTTTTTTTTCTTACTAGAGTCTTTTTGGCAATAAACACATGCCTAACTGTAAGAGAAAAAACTTTCACAACCAAGCTTGTTTTGTGAAGCCCAAACATTTGTGAAGCTTACAAACCCTCAAACTTTGCATAATGTGCCCATCCCTGGTCTCAAACATGAAGTGGCAGAAGAGGGAAGTGTTACTTTTTTTAACCAACAACTTATGACTGTGTCAACACATGACAATTTGTCAAAGCTTGCTGTAGCGGTACTGTAAATTAATTTTTAGCATCACTTGTGAGTGGTAAACACTTTGTGCAGTGTGAACAGCTCCTAGTACAGTGTGAGTTGTCAGCAGCTTGTGAGCTACCCTAAAAAAAAAAAAAAAGCACAGAGGGAAGGATACAAGCTCCTCGTTTACTAGTACAAAATGGATCTGAGTCTGCAAAAATTCAACATGTAGTGGTATGTCAACTCAACCTTGAAAACTTGTCTTTTTCCATTAATAGTAATCACCTACAAGGCTGGGAAATGACAACTTTCCATTCTGTGCCCAAGCAGTGCCTGATAGCAAGCAGCCTTATCAGGCTCATGGCTTGGTGAAGTAGAGCCCTCTCTTTGCTCTTGGGTTTTGCCTTTGCTTGTTTGCTTTAAAAGCAGAACATGCAAGTGTGCTCTTTTGCTGAGAAGTCTCAAATCAATCATGTAAAATGCCTGGAAAAAAATTAATATGGCAGCCCAAAGAGAAATGGTGGGGGCCAAGTGCTCTCTCCTGCTCACCTGTCCCCTTGCTGTTTCTCCTTGCCTATCTCAGCTGCTGTGGTGGAGCTGCCAGTGATGGTTCATACAATAGGAGTTGACATGATGGAAGAAAATTATTTGGTGTGAAAAGACAGGGAATATGTATTGTAGAAAACAACTTTCAGATACAAATGTATTTTAACCTGTCACTTTAGCAGAACAAGCAGTAATAACCTCCCAACCTAACAATGACTGTTAAGCTGAATGTTAATTCGCTCAGTCGTTGAATTGCTAACATGTCTACAATTTACAAGTGAACACCCACTCAAGAGAGAGAAAATAGAAGTTGGTGCCTGGAATTCCTGGCCTTACTGAAATCACCTACATTTTTTGGTACTAATTCATCTTGCATTTCCTGCGAGTGTTTTAAGTAGAACTAGATGAGAAAAACAGCTGGGCGCGTTTGTTTGCCGCTTTGATGCGCTCAGTGCGGGGTTTTTTCTCAGGCACAGTTGCTCTTGGCTTATACAGCATAGGGTGCTTTGGCTGCACCCTGGGGCTTGCTCCTGTGAGCAGGCAGCACATGTGAAGCTTGGCCCAAGAACTGTTGAGACCTGCTAAAGCTAGTTTTAACCTGGTCATGGTTTTAAAGAGAAAGATGACTTTGTTTGTGTATTTGCTCATAAAGAATTTTGGTTGTATTTCCTTTTCTAGATACAACTGTAAGTGCTGCCTGTATGAAAGAGCTGAGCCACACCATCCAGTAAATTGTCTAGAGCAGCAGTTGGCTTGCTTGGAAATCACTTCCAGGACTACGTTGTAAGTGTTTTTACAAAAGCATCATCAAATGGTTTCTTCAGTTTTGGGGTGATTTTGAGATGTTCTGGTTGTTTCTTATAATTTCACAATTTTATTCTAATATCTAGTGAGACACTAACAATGCATGTGGGAGCTGGAGCACCCCCATATGTGTGCATAGCATAAAGCCAAAGGCCTTTCAAGGCTTTTTGCTCTCTTGCTCTAGACCTCCCCAGCAAAGTACCTGAACACTTCTGAGAGCAGACAGCTACACAGAAGCCTAGAAAGGAAGTTGGCCAAATACATCCTGATCTATTTTGTTATTAACTCTATGACATACATGTTTTTTGAGTGTTCATTCCAGCCTGTACTTCAGCCTTTTAGCTGTGCTGGTATAGCCCTGCTAGAGTGAATTTTTGTGGATGTTTTCATAAACTGTGATCTGCCTAACTCAGTCTGAAATGATCCATGAATAGATGCCCTGTCTGATCCAAAAAGTGCAGTGCTTTGTCCATTTGGCCATGCAAGGGGCATTGCTAGGGAACCTCAGCAGGCTGTGAATAGAGGTGAATTTGGTCAGCTACATCTTCTTTGATCATGGAATCATAGAATATCCTGAGTTGAAAGGGATCCACAACAATTTTTTAGATCATCCTAGGTGATGAGTGAGTCCCAATGAAAATGGCCCTACTTCAGATCACAAGCCAATTGCATTGTATATGGCATTGAGAACATGTTTGCATTGAGAATGATAACATCATCCTAGAAAACTTTGATAGGTACACCAAAAACCTTATTGTGCTATCTGTACTGTTTATTTTGAAAGCATAATCCATTCAGGGATGTTTGTAACCCAGAATTTTGTAATTTTTATTTCTTTTTATATTGTCTTCATTTTTCTGGTGCTGCAGGTTATGCGAAGTATGATATGAGAAGTATTTCTGACATAAGTGCATTTCCCTTGAAATGGCCTCTGATAACGCAGTTGCTTGAGAGAGCAGTAGTGGGAGAATTGGTGACTTAGAGTTCAAATGACTTAGTTAAGCATATTTATTATACAGGCTGCTCACATTCCTCAGCACCTTGCAGAATATTCCCCGCAGGTGAAATCTGCTGTACATATACTAGGTATAAATTTTTTGGGTTTTTTTAATGTTAATCCTGTCACCAAGTCCTTCAAACACAGCAGTTGAGCAGTTGAGTCAGTTTTTTTGCTGTAGGTTTCTTTTTTGTGAATCTTTACTCTGTACAGTAACTGACACACCTGGATCACTCTCTAGGTGAGGTTGTGCTGGACAGGAATCTTTGGCTTGGCTCTGCCTGCAATTATCTACCAGATACAGTAACTGCTGTTTTGTTCTTGTTCCATGATTGCTGGACCCATGAGGCACTCAGCCCAATTCTGCATGGGTGAAGTTGAATGAGATGAAAAAAGGACTGGTTACTGTCAGTGATGGGACATTTTAGCTATGGCAAATGTGTAGACAACAAGTGGGGGAATTGTTTGGGGGAAATTAGGGCTCTGAAAAGTCCAAAGTCAAACAGTTTCCCAATTAGAAATTTCAAACAAGGCCTAATGTTTGTTTTTAGCAGCCAGTTAATGGTTTGTCTGCTTCTGGAACTTATATCCTGACCTAAGCCACCATTGCTTTCATGGAACTAAAAGATCATTAAGAATCATACAAGCAGAGTTTAGGTTGAAAAGTACCTTCAAGATCCTCAAGTCCAACTGCTAACCCAGCACTGGCAAGTCTACCACTAAGCCATATCCCTAAGTGCCACATCTACATGGCTTTTAAATACTTCCAGAAGTGGGGACCCAGCCACTTCCCTGGGCTGCCTGTTCAATGCTTGGCAATTCCTTTATGTGAAGAAATTTTTCCTAATATCCAATGCAAATCTCTCCTGGAGCAACTTGAGGCTATCTTATCACTTGGGAGAAGAGACCAAGCCCCACCTGGCTACAGCCTCCTTTCAGGCAATTGTAGAAAGCCGTAAGGTCCTCCCTGAGCCTTCTTTTCTCCAGGCTGAACAAACCCAGCTCCCTTAGCTCATCAGGCTTGTGCTCCAGAGCTCTCACCTGTTTCATTGCTCATGAAGATGAGCACTTCTCATTCTTTCTCACAGGCTCTGCTGCACTTGTTCACAGAAAGCCCCACTGTCACTTGGGCTGATGCCACCATGGAGGTGCCCATAAACCCCTGAAGCTGTTTCAAGGGGAACAGCTTCTCTGTCACTGCTAGTAATGGATTTTAGTCCAGTTTATGTCGTGATGTTTGCATTGCTCTGGCACCAGGAGCTAGAGCTGTGCATTCATTTCATTTACCCCAGGGTAGTTGCTACTGATTTGGTTCAAACCTGGTGTTGCAGCCTGCATGCTGAGGCAATCTCAGTTACACCAGTTCCTTGAAGGATTGGCTATTCCAGTGTGGTTTTCTGCCTCATGTCCTTCCAGTTTAACTGTATTAGTCTGTTTAATGGTGCCAGAAGGCCACATATTTGCTCTCTGTGAAGCCTCAAACAGTAGATGCATGCTTTTAAATAGTTAAATAAATGTTAATTATGATTCACAAATAGTTTTTCCCCAACTATTAAGTAATATCAAACACTGAATTTTTCAGTCAGTAATTGTTTTTCCAGCTGCTGAGTGGGACGAAGTATTCAATATTTTTACAGAGTTATTTTTGCAGCTGCTTGGCTGCTTTAAGCATAAAAGTCCTATGTTATTTTGTAGGGCCTGACAGCCTTGGATGCACAGTGGGCACAAAAAGCCTGTGGTGGGAGCGGAATGATTACAGTCTTCAGATGCACCTTGGTTAGCTGTGGATAGTTTGGGCTGCATCCAGATGAGCTGAAAATAGCATATTGGGCACTTTCAAAAGTTTGTGGTTTTGCAACATTTTCTCACAAAAATGTGAAGTCTTTTTCTTTCTCACTGTGTGAGGTATTACACATGTGGAAATTAGTTATTTTTTCCTTTTCAAGATCTTGAGACATTCTGTGAGGGGATTCAGCCAGTGTGAATTATTTCATGAAAAAGTGGTTTGACTCGTTGCACCTCCTTGCAAATAGTATAATACCAAAGGATTTTGTCTTAGAAGTGCACATTATGTGCTTTACACAGAAAGATCTTTAAAAATGTTAAAATATCAATTAATCCACAAGGCACGGTGATAGTGAAAGAGTCATTGTTTTCACCCACCGTGACAGCTACCCTGGCAGTGAGCACATGGCTCACATTTTCCCAGTGATTCATTAGTCAAGCCAGTAAAACATCCTAGGCAGTCTGATGCTGTGGCTTACTGGTAGCTGTTCTTCAGATGATTGCTCATGTCGACATGATGCATAGCAGTGTCAGAACATTCACTTTGGAACTTACCTTTTGTGCATCTCTTTTCTCTGGTTTTCCCACCAGATCTGCTCTGCTGCCTCACAGCACTGCTGTTCAAATAAGCAGTTGCTGTAACTCTGTGAAGCTACAAAGAAGAATCACCTTCTAAATATCACTGGTGGGTTTTGATGAAGCCACAGTCATGAGCACAGGGTGCACAAAGGACACAACACTGAGCGCTAGGGAGAGGATGCTTAGCACTGAGCACTAGGGAGAGTGATGTTGGTAGGGGAGGAGACCAAACTGTGAAGGATAAATTCTGTTTGATGTTCCATTGTGTTGGTTTTTTAAGCCAGAACAGAAAAGAAGCAGGATCAAAAGCCTTCACAAAGCAGAAGTGAGTGTAATGAAACGTAGTGACTAGACAAAATAAATAAAAAAATAAGTTCATTGTAAAACCCACCAAACTTAAATTTCAAGGCCCCAGAAGAAGAGGTGATCTGTCAGCCACCCAGCTTGGACTGGGCACCCAACTGGAACTCATGGTCTGGGTTCAGTTCCCTGCCTCAGTCACAGGTTTCCTGTGTGTTCTCAGGCAACCTCCTTCATCTGCCCCATGACTGACTTCCTCATTTTGCAGTGGAGATCATCTTCTTCATGTTCATTGTGAGGACAAAGCCTACTGATGTTGCTGAAAGATGTGGATGTTGCGATGGGAAGAGCCACCCTGGAGACCAGAGCAAAAGGGATGGTGCTTCCTCACAGGGGATAGATGGTCACCATGCTGCTCACATTTCTGTGTTAAAGACTAAAGGAAATTATTTCCAGATCTCAAAAGGGCTGATTTTCTTCTTTCCTAGTCGTTCAGGCCTACTTTTTTTGTGGAGTTTGGCTGCCCCAGTGCAGCAGCAGGCATTTGGAATATTCCCTGTCTCTCACCTTTCTCCTCTCAGTCTGTCAGCTTATGTCTTTGAATCACTCCTGTCTGCTCAATGCGCGCACCCAGCACAACCCAATGGGATCAGAAACACAGCTTCTGTCATCTCCCAGCTTACATGGAGATCTCCTAACATGGAAATATGGTTGTTTGTAAGAAAGAAACCGAAGAGTGCTTGGGGCTGGTTGGAGGGGTACCAAAAGTGAGCCTAGCAGCTGAGGAAGGTGGTGTGAGCCAGGGGAATGTCACACTCACGGACTCCTGCCAAGGTGTGCACTGGCACAGTGTGGCTGCTAAGAATGCCCACACGGCCCATCACCACCACTGGCCCTCAGCCCCTCAGCTCCTCCACTCAGACCCTGCTAAGCAAAAATATTAATTTAAGGGGTTTTTATATCCTCTCACTCAGTGCTGATGCTAATTCTGAGTAAGGAATCAGAAATGACAAGTCACACTCCTTTCGATGTGCCCTTTTATCTCCTTTGGGTTGATTGTTGAACTTTTAAGTTCTCAGTACATGAAAACCAATGTCTTGTGCCATCCAAGGCTGGTCAGCTCAGAGTCCCTTGCCATGAGAAAACATGGATGATTTAAGATGTAGTGCTGTGGACACTAGACATCCTCGCTGTGCCTGCAGTGCTTGTTCCTTTTCCTAACTAGTGAAACTGGAAATTCAGTTTGCTTGCAGCTCTAAAGGACTAGTGCCTGAAAATGCAGCAACTGCTTAGTTGTCCATTGCTGTTTCAAACCCTCACCCAAGCTACAAATAATGAGTTATTGAGCTAATTTAGTTTTATACAGAAGTGATCTTCATCTTGCAAATCAGGAAGGCTATTTAACGCAGTGTAATTGACTTCAGCTGTAAGATTCAATGCACTTATCTAGGATTACAGTTCAATAAAATCTAATTGTGCTGAGAGCAACAGGAATTACAGAAACACCTGGGGATTGTTTTGTGCCTTTCCTGTGAACAAGGTGTGCTGAATGTCTTCTGGTCCTTATGGGTTGGGTTATACTGCTGCATGACCTGCCCATTGGTGGGAACAGCTTAAGGTGACATCAGTTGGCATGGGGAGGTGAAGCCAAGCAGGTGAAATGATGGGTGGACTTCTTCAGTGAGCTCTTATTTCTGTGTGCCTGGCCAGAGTCAGGCTGGGGGAGCAGGAAGTAAGCAATGTCTGGTTTCATTATGATGGTGATGATAATAGGATCCATTAGGTATGTGAGATAAAAAGCCCTATAACATTGCAGGCAAAGTTATCCACAGAGGACAAGGCCTGAAATCAGCTCAGTGCCTAAACATCCTTTTGTCTTGGCTCACCCAGTGTAGAAATAAATAAGGGAGAATGAGTATTTATTCAGTATTTCCTCTCACTATTTACCAAGTAGGAACCTGTGTAAAGCCAATTTCTACCTGGAAACATTCGCTGGCCCTCATGCATTGGCTTTATGACTGGGTGCTGCAATTGTAGAGAGCCTTTTTGCCCAAGTATTAATGAGCTTTTCATCAGCCACTCTGAATAAATGGGAAAGCATTAGGTTTAATTTTTCACTTGCAGAGCTTTAGGGAAAAGTACAGACTTTTTAGTGGGATCAGGACACTGGCACAGGTAGTGAATAATTTGGGATTATGGCGGAGCAGGCGGTGTGTCAAGCGTCCTTGTGACACACATGAGGTGCAAACTTTGTTATTCTCTTGTAGAGAGACATCCCAAACATCAATCTTTGGTCCAAACATAAGGTTGTGTAATTAGGAGTGCTTACCTAACTTCCTGCTTATTTTCTTCATTATTTCTCTCAGTTATTAATTACCCTGTTGCAAGCAGGAAAGGAAAAATATACTTTCAGACCAAAGTAACAGATTTGGCTGGTTCCGGTACTCTGACTTCATGAGCAATAAAATACATAATATTGCTTGCTACAGCACATGCTGTACTAATCATTCTCTGTGCAACTGCCTGCTTTTTACATCATTTTAGGGAAATGCCAGGACTATGAGGAGTAATAAAACAAGACAATAATGGCAGAACAGGTAGGTTTAATTGTACAAGTTAAAAACAAAACAAAAAAGACCTCCATCTCCAAAAGCCATCAGAACTGTAGAAAGAGGCTCTTTCAGCCTGACAAAGTTAACCTGTAATTACTGAACTCAGAGGACATCTTTCTTACACAGGAACAAGCAGTGAGAATGGACCATGCAGGATGTCCCTGAAGCTGCTGCAGTCACATTTTAAGAGCAGACAGATTGAAAAGAAAATAATTTTTTTTTCTGGTTATGGAGTTGGCACTGCTTGTGGCCTAATGGTTCCTGGTTCTTACTACTGCTTTGGGTGATCGTTAACTGGATGGTTAAAATACTGATGTTGAACTTCTGTTTTCAGGTGACATGAAACTGAAGAAGAAATTCATGTCATGCCTAAGGTTTCAGTTTGAGTTGAGCTGTCAGGGAGAACTAGATAGACATTTGAACACAGTCTTTGCTGTTTTGGTTAACTTTATGAGGTGATAAACCCTATTTCACTTTGTTTCCCACGCCTTTATTTTTTAATCGAGACACTCAAGATTTGATACAAAATTGACTTAAAAACAATTACAGGGCCACTTCAAAATGTGTCTGCTTTGCATGCATCAAAGTATTAATGTTAGCTTGTGCACAACCTGCTGGTATGCAGCAGCAGACGGCAAATGGTTTGTTAGTATTGGCAATGCTCTCACAAAGCCAAATACACTTCTTACATTTGCTGGCTTGACAGCCCAAAGTGCTTTTCATTCCTATCCATTTTTTTTCTGCTTCCTCTGTCTTCATATTGCCACCCTTGGACCTTAGAGTAGTAAAATGAAACTTCAAAGAGTTTATGAAAGTTATAGTTGAAAACATGTTTTCTTAGGTCAGGCAGATGAAACCAGTGGTAAGTCCAGTCTCCTCTCAAATTTGGCCAAAATAATATTTCACCTACATTTGGGGAGTGTGACAGTCCATTTCTCTCTAAAATAGCTGAAGTTGATAAAAGTGTTGTTCAGAAAAATACAAGATTCCCCAAGATGTTGCAAGGTTAATGATACTCATTGGATTCTGTGCTGAGCAGAGCTGAATCTGTATGCTTCTGGACATTATTTGTCAAGCATGGTTGAGATATCATCTTGTTTAGTATTGTCATAGGTTTGTTTCATAAGTCTAGCTATGCAGTAATTTCTTACTTCAAAGAAATTGCTTGCCTAAAGATTTTTTTTAAAAGCTAGGCTTTCATTTAAATCAAGTTCCACTCCATTCAGAAGAGTACGATGTTTGCAGATATTTATGATATTAGTTTCATGTCCAACTATCTACCACAGTTAGGGAAATAAAATCTAACATCATCTACAGCCAGCAGATTGTTTCCTTTTCCCTTTTCATGCCATTTGTTTTTTCATTTCTTCTCCTCCACAGCTTTGGATTTTGTCTGTCTTCTTGTTTTAAAATCTGCTGTTGTATTACTCTCAATACCCAGTGTTTAGATGGGTCCTTCTCCATCTTCTCCAAAGCATACCAAGGTTCTCCTCCTATCTCATGCCTTGTATTTAAGAATTAGTGGCATGATGTGTAATCCATGAGTTACTGATAGATGCTGAGAGCTGTGCCTCCAGCAGTGCTGGTGATATACTCCAGCTGCTGGTAGGTGCTCAGTCTGCAGCACTGGGCTGGAGTTACTGCCAGATAAAAAACAAAAATTGGACGTCACATCAGCAACATGGTTCCAGTGGAGTAGTTTAGGTGTAAGGGTAAAAGCTAATATAGACATGACCAATAATTTCTCACCCTTCCAAGGGCATTCTTCTAATTAAGACCATGTATATACTATTGAAGGTTTCCAGTACTGTCCCCTTAATCTATAAATTATTGGTCCATTTAACAGGGCTCTGCATACAGCCCCAGCTAAGACACCTGGCTGGTACCCATTGATCCTGGTCCTCCTGCTCCAGTCATCTCCTCTTCATTTACTTGCTAATGGAGTAGTCTGCTCTTTCTGTTTCAGTCTCACATTGTTTCTCTAATTGGCTTCTTTTTCTTTTGTAGTAATGATTTTGCTATTCCCAGGCAGATTCCCTGGCAGGGGACTCAGAGTATGTCTGTCTAACATCACCCTTATCCTGGTAGTAGCAACCACTCTGTTTTGTGTCACCTTGTCTTCAGAAAACACCGCTAGAGGCAGTTGCAACCCCACTTGATGTTTCCCTATGTAGAAGATGTGAAAATACCTAATGAATCATTCAGGGGAGGTGTGACCTGCGGGATGCAGACGCGTGGGAGTGTTTATTTGTTGCCAGCATCAGAGGGGGAATCACTCCGTTATCCAATTACCCATGTCAAAAGGTGGGAAATCAGCATGCTCTGAAGTTTCACTGTACCTTGATTCCTCTCCTATCTGTGTCTTCCTGGAAGGTAGTTAATTTTGGAAACATGCACAAAGAGGAGAAAACCAGCAAGTAAATTCAGGATTTCCTTTGGGGGAGAGATCCCGCAGGGAAGGAGGGAATTCTTTTAATAGTATTTGCAGCATTTAATCCCAAGAAAGTGAAATAAAATCAGCACTTCCACTGAGAATTGGCAGGGTATATTTCTGTAACAAGACCAGTTCTTTGTAGTACAGTCTGATTAAGACTGTATCAAGTTGATTGAGGAGAGCAAAATCTGGTTTTGACAGATGTTTCCCATGATCTGAAGAATACAAACACTCCTGCAAGATGACAGACGGCTTGTTTACATAAGAAATCTTTTTTTTAATTAAAAAAAACCCAACAAAAACACACAAACACAAAGCAACATTTGGATCAGTCATTCTGATCAAGGCAGTGTCAATTATTAGGCTGTAAAGGGAACTGATGACTCAACTTAGGCACAGCATTGCGGCGATCTCCGATTTTCGGTTTCATAACAGATTCTTTTCAGGAATGCTTTTCATTCATACCTGATGTTTAAATGTGTCTCTGGGAGTGTGTATCACTTTGTGAAGGGGATGTGAGAGACTGGTGTCAGCGTGCTCTGAGTGGCTGGGCAGAATTTGGGAGGCATTCCTGTACCTTGGTGGGATGCCCGGTGGGAGAAGGGTCCTCTGACACATCGCATTGTGCACTCATACCTGCACATCGCCAGTGTTGTTACCATGGTAAATTTTATAGATAAGTTCACATCAGTAAAATTGAAAAGCACTTTGATTCAGAAAGTGAAATGTTTTGATGAGATCCCATGCTTAGTAATTCCAGCGAGTGCGCTTGTTAAAGCGGGTGAGTCAGAAATGGAAATGTAAAGCATTTCTCTGAACGGTGGCCGGAAATTAGCTTTGAAAACTGAAACAAAGCCCCAACCGCAGTTTTATCTATTTACCTAATAATTTTAGATCTGTGAAAATCCCTTTGTCTTTGGGATACATTTCGATTCCTCTCTTGTAGTGCTGGTGTGATCCTTGAGCTGGATAACGAACCATGTGAGGACAATTTTGGTGTGCCTGACTTTTTTGGTTTAAAAAATTGAGTGTCCTGTTAGTGACTTCATTGCCTCTGGCGCTGCCATATTCTGTCATGCTTGTGGTGCAATTTGGTGGAAATGTAAGTCAGGATGGGATGTTTTAATATTTGAGTTAATGTAACACTGAGGAAGAAAACCAGGGGAATTGAGTGAAGTCACTCAGCTACTTACTACCCAATGCTCAAGTTGTGTGTGTACATACATATATATGTATTTATGTATCTATATATATAGCACACGAGGCTGACTGTTCTGGCACAAAAATCTCCTCAGTTTGGGGCTGGCTGCTACCCAGCTTAGCATGGAGAGGCTTTGGTGGTCACAGGCCCCTCTCTCAGGACACAGCCCTCCATCTGTAGGGAGAGGACAGAAGGGGGTCACGAGCGTTTTCATGTTAGTAGTGGTTGTGTTGCTGCAAAAAATTTTAAAAATCAGCATATTGAGTCATAGATAGCAATATTCTTTTCCTCATCTTGCACCTTTCTTCTCTACTGACATCTTGGTACCTCTTGCTTATGCTTGCTGGAAGCTTTGGACTTGTCACTCAGCCTCAGGCAGCGTAGGGACTGACTGCTTTTCTGGCACGTGCAGTGTGGTCTGAGGCCCATCAATGTAAGTCATGGTGGAGAAGGACAAAGTAATAGATGTGTTTAAGGGACTTGCAATTCCCACGGCAAGGCTGGTAAAGTAGAGCTCGTTTCAAAGAGCAGGCGGTTTGGTGATTTTTCTTAATTACTGTTTACCTAAATAAATAAATAATGCATATTTATGGATTTAACTAGAGTAAGTTGTGTTGAAGTGTTTACCTCTCCCGAGGATAGTTATTAAGGGTGGAGTGTGGGGTGCAGCAATTAATAATAAAACATTTAGATGAGATTACAGAATGTTCTGATTGTAATAGTAAACATTATGCTAGAAATAAAAGCAAATAAATCTGTCTTGAATTAAAAAAAAATAAATACTATGCTATCTGAAGAAACATGCTGAACAGAAGCAGTTTGGGTGAAGGGGCCATGCCCTTTGAGCTCTTCAATATCACAGAGAGGCTTCTTCAGTGTAAAAAGCATCCCTGTGGAAGAAAGCCCCTCATTTTAAGTCTGGAAAAAAGATGATACAAATATTGACATCAACACAGATTAGTGTGGCAGATGTAACACCTGTCAACACCACTTTGAGGCTAGGGTCCATTTATTCTTTAACCGTGCAATGGAGAGTATTTCACCTGCTTATATCAGTAGTAAATAAAACCTTCATTTGCATTGTGAACCTCCTCCCTCCTTATTTTGCACATTCCTTTGAATGAAATTCTTTGCTCAGCTGAGAGTTTGAAATTTGGATTCATCCTTTCAAATCTTTTGGCTGTGGTTCCTTATCTGGTTAATCAGATCAAAGAGAGCCAGTGATGTGTTCAAAGATTCTTGTGACAGCTGTGTACCATTAGGCTGAATGATTAAAAAAACCCCATAATTGTAGTTTAGCAGAGTAAATACAGATTGGTCTTTCAGTTTAACATAGGGTTGCAGGCAAACTGAGCCTTTGACAAAAGACATGCTGCTTTAACCCCATGCAGACAAAATTGCTTTGCCCCCAGCCCCACCTGCCTCCAGCCATTTTGGGCCAGCAGAGGAGTGTGATTGAGCAATAGGTGTATCTGTCCTGTTGCACTAGGTTGAAGATGAAAAAGAAAATAGGGAATGGGCAGAAGGTAAGTAGGGAGCACCAAGGTAACGTGTGGGGACCATTAGCCTCAAAGCTCCTTGTGCAGCTGGGGTGGGCTCTCTTTTCTCATTCAGCTGTCCCTTTGCAGGCTGCTGTCCTTTCTGGGCTGTTTCCTAACTTGGGCATCTTTTGGGGATGAAGGTTTCCAGTCTCCCTCATCTAGACCAAATTGGTGCCCTCTAAAGTAGCTTCACAGGAGCTAGGATGCTCACTGGCACCTAGCACACCTGGCATGCTGCTGGCATGTCTCCTGGACTCCCTATCATCTAGAAACTGAAAAGTGGCTTCTCTTTGGCTGGAAGTGTGGTCTGACTACTAGCACAGCTGACTGCTAGAGTCTTTGATTGTGTCAATCACCAGTGCAAGTCCCTGGCTGGTCTCTGAAACAGAGCAAGATGTCGAGGAACAAGCATGGGCGGATGGGCTGTTCCCAGCACAGGTGCAGGGAATGTCCGTTGACTTTGGTGCTTGTGAGGCATCTTCACAGCTGTTTTTATCTGGCTGATAAATTTCCTTCAACCACATTTTGCTTCTCCCTTCAATGGATAAACCTTTTCCCTGACCCATCTGCCTACTCTGCAGGATCTGAGTGGTATCTGTATCCCAGAAGACAAGGGTGTTAATGATGGCACAAGGTGTCCTGTTGGTCCATCTGCCCTGTAGCGGAGGGATGTGGTTTTATAAACATGGTGCATTTTCCCCATTGGAAGAATCATTCTGGGCTACAGACAAGATTTCTCTGGAGCAAAAATACCCATTTCCATCTTCACCTTTTTTTTCCTAAGGGTTTCTGGGAGTTCCAGCTGCATGCCTTCTGGCAAAGCCAGCAGCAGCAGGGCTGCCAGAGCCTCGTGTGGGGTTTTGCAGGTTGAGAACATGTTGCACACACAGAGTGCACAACACAGTAAAGCTGATATCAGCTCGCAACTAATTATCTCTGTATAAAAATTCCCCTGCTCGCCGTTTTGCCGTTAGAGGCTCGCTGGTAAGATTTATGACTCTGGCTAAAATGAAGTACCATTTCCTTTTTCTCAGCATTACTGTGCATGGCCTCCCTGGCTTTTCTTGTTAAAAAGACCTGAGTTCACCCAAGAGGGAACATATTTTTGAACCACTTTCCCATCACCATTCTCCTTTTCTCTTTTTTATATTTTAAACATCCACTGAAGATCACCCACAAAGCAATTTCATGTCTTTTGACTTTCTCCTGTTTGGAGTGAGGGGTGGAGACAGAGAAGATGAGAGGCAGCTCCTTCATGGGAGATGGAGCATTTGCTCACTTTCAGCCATAGCTTGCACAGGCAAGATGTGCACATCCATCAACATGGGCTCCCTCTTCATAGCTTGGTGAGCAACTACTGCATCCAGAATTTACATAAGCTAAAGGATAATTTCCTCACTTCATGCTGTAACATGGGGGACCACCTGTACAGCTGGAGAAAAAGCTGTTTCTCCTGCCCTTATGTTGCACATGTATGTCTCCTCATTTGACAGGATGATGAAAATGAGACCACTGACTGAACTTTCTGAACTTGCTAATATATGGCTGACTTCATCCTAAATCACCTTAAAATTAGTTTGTGACACTGTAAGGCAGTTGGGGTTTTTTTCTGAGTACAGAGGGAAAAAAGGGAGCAATGTTGAGCTGCTGCCATCTCTTCCCAGTTGCAGTGAGACGTAGTTATTTTTGTATTAGAGCTTGGAAGAAAACCGGTAGAGATGCCAGATAAACCTCCCCAAAACAAACATTTGTGTTAATACTTAAATATTGTTCATCTTTTGCAGCATTTACTTATCTGTTTCCCACATGCTGAACCTTATGGGAAGTTTTTGTGGTTGACTGTGGCCTGTTCTTTCGTTCTCTATGTTAACTGTTTTCTCAATTTGCAATTTTTAAAAGAAAACAGCAGTAAGAGTCTGACTGTGATAATCATTCAACATGGAAACATCTTTTTGGCATGGCAGGGGTGTGTTTTTGTGGGTCACATCTGTTGGGTCAGGAGCCTTGGAGCATTAACCCAGTGAGCTGTGTCACTTCATGATGACCTGGAAGCATTCTCATCCAAGAGAACCAGCACTGGCTAGTTCAGTGTCATCTTCCAACATGCCAGACTCAGGGACAGCAGTTTCATCCTCATCACTCAACCATCTCATTTTCTCCTGTTTGTATATGTGTTAACCATAATTTCCAACCCTTAAGGGGAAATAAGCTAGGTGTCTGAATTTTCATCAGATCTGACACAAAGTATTAGGCTGTGGCTTTTGCTGTCTATTGGTTTTACTGCATAGGACATAAATATTCAACTCATGTCATCTGATAAGGTTGCTGGGGAGGGGGTTTTTCTCACAAAATATATTAACTTTCCTTTCACACCTAGCCATTCTTTCATGAGTCATAACCCCAAGATAAAATATTTTTGATGGTGGCTTTAAGTCAAGTATATTCCAATGAGAAAATCACTTGGGTTTTACATTAAAAGATTTACAAGTTCCTGTGGCAGTAGTCTTGAACTGCATCCTTATGCCTTCTAGCCCTGCCTGCTTGATGTGTCACAGACCTAAGTGCAACCAGAGGACAAGGAAGGGTGGAAAATTCTCCCTATGCACATTCCCCAGCTTCTCTGGAGGTTTTCTGTTTAAGCCTGGTTGGTTTTGTTATGTGTAGCTGGTGAAAATCCAGTTTTCAGACTCTGGAGCCCTCCAGGGCAGCAGCAGCTGCCTTCCCCTGCAGCCAGTCAGCCAGCAATGGTTTTCTGGAGGGTTCTCCTGGTGACTTGGGCCACAGTTTCCAGCTAGGGTGGTTCCTGACACTGTTTTGCCATTATCTGAGGGAATAGCTCAATCTCATCTTCTCTGACTGCTGACACAGCTCACCCAGACAGGGGCACACTGCAGAGCTGGTGCTCACAGCCCTGGATGGGTGGGTACCTCCCTGTTTGTGGTCCACACTTCCTTGCTTTTGTTGGTTTTCTGCATCCCATCTCTGGGCACTGGGAAAGAAGCTGCTGTGCCCTTCTGGCTCCTGTTTTGGCTGCTTCTGGTTAAACAGTGCATGTGGGAACAAGCAGGAGTGATAGATGGGCATGTTCTTTCCCTTTGGAAGAACTCCACAGGTTATTATGAGGAAATTAGGTGCACTGAGGGTGAAGCAGACCATGTCTCTTTTGTGACATAGGTATCGATATCATCTTGGGTTTAATTCACAGATTTCAGTGAGACATCAGGCATTAGATGTCAGGAGCACTGCAAATGCCTTCTCAGCCTCAGGCGACCCTTCAAGCTACAAATGTTCCCATGAAGTTACTTCAACCAGACAGAAATCACACACAAAATGTAAGGGAAACCCATTTGCTGGTCTGTGATGGTATTGCATGTAACAAAGCAGGATCCTTGACTTCACTGGGATCGATTTCTGTACATATTTGTGTAAGTAGCATCATTGCACCCCACCAGGTGAGATACTGCTTCAGAAAACACCAGCTCTGTTTGCACACCTGTGCTCACTGCTCCCAGCTCACAGGTGCTCAGCCTTCCTTAAATGTTTTTTTCTCCTGTCCACATCTGAGAAAAGCTCACCAACTGGTCTCCTTGTGTGGGTCATTTTACTTAGCCCTCATTTTACCCGCCTATGCTGAACATCAGGATAAACAACCCACTGTGTATTTGTTGCATTTGTGTACTTGTTGCTCACTTCCCTCATGGCCCATCCAACATCTCCAGTGTTTTTGGGTACAACTACACAATTTTCTGTGTTTGAAACACCTTTCATGATAAGTGGAGTAATACCCAGATTCATTCATCATGCCCTCCTTAATTCACCTTTCTTGGTTTGTTGCAAACAGAAGTAGTTGCCACTTTTTCTCCTTTTAAGCATTAAAGCCTGGTTGAAAACAAAACCTCTCCTTTGAACATTCTCTCTGTATAACAGAAATCCAAACTGGAAGGTGTTTTATTGAGGCAAATGGTTTTTCAACTTCATGCGTTCTTCTGCCAGTTAGAGTGTCTGGTGTGTCTTCCTTTACATTTGCATTCCTCAGTGCTAATTTCAGCTGCCAGGTGGTATTGGAAGCCATCAGAAGGAGGGAGAAAGAAGGTAACCTGGTTCAAAAAATGTACAAGAGGCTGTTAAATAATATAAGTTTTTTTAAAAATCAAGCAGATTTACAAAGGCCAGTTGGAAGTATTGTTATTTTTCTAGATTTCTTTTCAAGCTCTTAGGGTGGATGCTTCTTTTTAGAATAAATATAAGGTTTTTTTGCAACCTCCAAGACTGCAGGAGCTGGTTCTTCAAGCTGGTGTAGGACAGTGATTTTGTGGCCTCTCATGACCCTGTTAACTGATGGCCCACATGTGCAGGTCTGTGCTGAGAGCTGAGACCTTGATGTGAGCAAGCCTTGGAGCAGAGAGTACATCTTACCCTGCCTAAGATCCGGCTCTTCCAATGCTGTAAGCCTGGCTGATCAGCCTGTTAAACTGCTGAAATTCCTCTTCAGTAGGTGTACTGTTGGCTCTTCATTAGAGCTCAGTTTTTATGTATTCCTGTAGGTTTGCAGCTGTAGTAGCAGCTTTGCCTTTAATACTTTGCCTGTTTCAGGAGAAGCCTTTTGTCGGATGCAAAGCATGAAGGAGCCCTCGTGCTGAGCATAGGCGGGGGTCAAGTTTCATTCTACCCTAAGCTGACCCCTGGGCAGAGAGATTCCTGCTTTAGTCTTTTAGATCATGTGTAAAACCTGATGCTGGCTGGATCATCCTGCATAGGGCAAGAATATCTGGGGAACATGGGGAGAGGTATGGAGTGAGACATTTGCAGAAGGGAATGAAATGTTTGGGATGCAGCCTCATGCTTTCTACAGCAGTGAACATCAATCAGACCTTCTCAGAAAAGCTTCAGTGGTGCTGAAAGTCTTCTTTCTCCCCCCACCCCCTGTGGCCCTTTTTTTTTCTCTTGTTTCCCTATTCCCAACTTGTGTTTATTCTCTTTTTTCGTCTAATACACCATGGCACGTGCAATTTTTGCCCAGGAAACTAAGTTATCCTTAAAAACACAGAGGCTTCCCTGGCTTTAGTCCTTTGGCCATTGAGTAAGTGACAGTTATTTTTGTTCTACCAGTGATTTATGACTGAACAGATTTAGAGTTTATATTTTTAGGTTTATCGGCAATTTAAATAATGTATATTTGTGACCATAAATATTTGGTACTCTTACAGTCTGTCAATGAATGTTATGCCCAATTGGAGGAAACTAAAGAGACACAAGCATTGTGTTCCTAGCACAGCCTCATGATTCTTTTCAAGTACCTAATTAGGTAATCCTTAAAGGTAGCAAGAGTTTGAACATCTGTTGGTAAACCATCTAGAAGGGTGCCATCCAGAGGAAATAACCTGCTTTCCACTAGTGAATCAATTCTCCACAAGGCTTGGAGTAAAATGCAATAGGGTCACTGCTCAGAAATTCTTGAACTTTTTTTATCAGGAACAGCATACTTAGAAAAATAACCACCAAATCTCTCTCATTTACACTGCATTTTTTTTCCCCCACTTTTTTATGGAGTCATCAACAGGCATTAGTCATAATAAATAGACATAGCAGACATCTCTTGAGAAACTAGGGTTTTTTACTGAAGAGTTAATTTTGCATGTTTTTAAAAAATAAGAGTAGTTTTTTAAAAGATCTAAACTTTAGGGGTTTATTTTCCTCTGCCTCACCTCCCCCTTTAACTAGCTTTGGTTTGTGGTAATCCTGCAGACACAGCCTTTGCAGTGATCCTGTGAAGACAGATACATGCCACTGCTTGTACTGCTGCTGTCCCCTTCTGTTCAAAAGAAAACAATCTTCCTTTCCACTCCCAGTTGCCAACTTCACTCAAGTAAATAGTAGTTAACCATTCCAATCTTTTCTTCCAGGAAAACAGTAAAGTGTTGGGTGCTGGCAACTTGAAAACCTCAACTTGAGAACCCCTATAGCTTAAAGCTAATTACTTCTCCTTCTACAAGTATTTCCTCCTCAACCACTTCAGAGTGTGACTGCTTCCTTGAGAGATGGGGGAAGCCTTTTCTGGGATTGGGATTGTGCTCACTGTGGGGTCTGGGCTATGTGATGATGCTGGGATTGGCTGCTGGGGGTTCACCCCCCCTGCTCCAGCCCCCTGGCCCCAGCCCTGCTCTCACCAGCCTTCCCCATCCCAGAGTGCCTCCCCTCCAGGGACTGAGCCCTGGGCCCCTTGCACAGAGGTGACAGCACAGTGAATTTTCTGTGGGCAGATGAACATTTCATTCTCTCTCCAGTTTTCTTTTGACATGGACTGGAATGACAGGTAGCTTTGCTTTAGGGTGGCTGCAGGATTATGACACACATTGCATCAACCCAGGGGTACCAAATTAGGCTGATGGTGTTTCTTCTCTGAAGCTTGCCAGAGTAAAGGAGAAACAAAGGAACAAATGTTGTGTTCCTAACCTAAATTCCTTGATAAAATCAATGCTAAGCTTTGACAAAAGCCAGTATTAATTATTATTTAAAGCCTACTAAATAAATTTGCTGGTTTTGTGATAACTCCTTTCTGGTGTGATGTGCAGTTTCATAGAACCACAGGGTGATTTAGGTTCAGCTTTTTATCTGGTTCCAACCCATCTGCCATGGGCAGGGACAGCTATCACTAGACCAGGTCACTCAAAGCCCAATCCAACCTTGGCCTAGAGCACTTCCAGGGATGGAGCATCCACAGCTTCTCTGTGCAACCTGCTCCAGTGCCTCGCCACCATCACAGTAAAGAATTCCTTAGTGTGTATGTGTAACAATGCACGTACCTGTCGTGTGATGTGGCAGAATAATCTCAGAAATGTGATTATTAGTTATTTTATGTGTTAGCTTATCTGTTTAGAATTCTTTTCAGGGGCCTCATAGTGTATGACTGAAAGGAAAACATGATCTTTGTAGGAAGGTATCTACAGGTTAAATCTTTGACAAAGTGTGAAATGGACATAAAGTAATTGTCATGTTTGGCATAAAGACCTTCTATATTAAAGAAAAAAGATGCCCCAGTGTGTTTTTTAGAATCAGAGGGAAAAAACAAAGAGGTGTTTGTAAAGTTTCAGTGCTTGATTTTTTTTTAAATCGTGCCTTTATTTTATTTTAGGTTGCTCCAGCTGAGTTGCCAGAACACTGCCCCACAGAACTTTGGAGGGTCACTTCTTAATGGATTGCTGCAGCCTCTTAATTTCTCCATTGATCCTGTTCCCTGCATCGTGAGAACATTTTAGCCAGCACAGAACCTAGAAAAGTTACATGTAAGTCGTGATTCCAATTCCTTTCTATTTAAAGAAAAAATGAAAAAAAAAATCTTGGGAAGGCAAGGTAGAGGCAGTAAATATCACACTTTAGAAAAACACCGTAAAAGCTGTAATTCAACTGCAAACATTAGGTGGTGAATAAATTGTTATTGAAGTAGTTACTTGCTTTTTTAACCTAAATAGTGATTGTCATTTTGACGGCTTTTCTAAGTGTTCTGTTACTACGGTAAACCGTAGCGAGAAGTGCCTAAAATAGCTCTGTTCCCCCACTGCTCTGTGCTTTGTTTTTCTCTGCAACGGGCTGTGTGTGTGCACACTTACCTTGGTGTACCCTGCCAAGCTGCACGTGCTCCACGTCACTTTGGAGGCCATCACCTGCCCTACAGGACTGCAGGCACGCTTCTATTTCTCCCATAATGGAATCCATATGCTTCTCCTTTTGCTTTCCTGGAGTGTTTCCCTTGGAGGAGCCCTGGTGCTGCTTCATCCTTCAGCCTGCTGCCCCAAAAGGCTCTGTAAGCGTCAGAAGTGTCTTCATTGCTACCTCCTGCTCCTTCCAGGTGGATCAGTGCTCCACCTGACTGTAGGAGGGTAAAGAAAGTTGTGCATAGATCTCCTAGGGACAGATTGAGGGGACTGCAGATCCCTTCCTACCTTCTCAGCTGGAGCAGTAGTTCCCTGTGCTTGTTGTGCTTTGGTATTTCACCCAAGATGGGGAGCAGCTTATGATCCTGTGCACATATTCAATCCCTGATGCCACAATCCACAATGCCTGAGTCTTCTGCTGAAACATTCCATAGCACAGCCTGGCATAGAATCAGTGGGGAGAAATTGGTTTGACCCTTTGCAGTTTGTCAGCAGTTCTAACCCTAATTCTGGTTTCTGAGCTAGAAGAAGCTTCTGGACCACTACAAGGATGTCATGGATGTGATGATCTGTGCTCTATGGAGGGTGGGGCACCCCAGAGCTGACAAGTTTGGGAACAGGCTTGAGCACAACTTAATTTCATTAATTTTTAAAACAAAACCAAATTTCTTTGTGGTTAAGAGGTTTTTATCTTTGGGATGGTGTTATAGAGCAGCTTGGCCAAAGGAGGTAATACAAAACTGTGGTTCACAGTGTGGCACTGTGCACATTACCACCCTTGTTTGTTCACTGCAGTAACAAATGCATATGATGCAGTTTAGTCAGAACAGGTCAGTGAAGTAGACCACTCCTTACTGGTCAGTTTTTCTTGAATGCTAACTAATACCATTTTTAGTATGTGGAACTGATCTGTATGTAATGCTACTTCTAAAAAAATGAATGTTTTGGAACCAAAGTATTTACATTAGAAATATATCTTTATTTGAAGTACTTTATTTGCTTATGTGACACTAAAAGATTTACTAAAAAAAGAAAAGTCTACTGCAGAAGGAGGATTGTGTTCTTTAATGCATATGGAAATTCAGTTTTTAAAGAGAGGAATTTTTTTTTCTAGTGTGATGAGTATCAGCAAAAACAATGGTGAAGTCATAGGCAGTGGAGAAAGTCTGGGTAGTAACAGAATTCACTGTCAAAGAGGCCTTACAAGGTGTGAGTCTGATTTTGTTTTCCAAAAAAGGGAGAGTGTTGCCATTTCCTTGAGGGTCTGGCATTCTCTGGTGCAGTTATTAATCAAATCCCCCTTAGCAAGAATTGTCTGACTACAGGAAAATTTTGGATCTGGCTTGAAATTTGTTTTTAGTGCTTGTCTTAAGGGAAGAAGACTTGAAAATATGAGTTGTAACAGCTAGGCAGGCAGAAAAAGCTTGTTTTTCATTAGTCCTACTTAGCACTATTCCCATGAGGTTTGGAAGCCTTATTCACAATTTTTTGCAGGATTTTCTCATGATGTTTGAAAAACTTATCATTAGGCATCTTGCAAATTCACTATTTAAAGCACTTCCAGAGGAACTAACTTCAAAAATATCATCCTTGTTGGGGGACTTGAAAAAGCAGACAGAAATGGGAAAGACCAAACCTCTCTCATTCCAATAAGTGCATGGGAAGTTTAGTCTTGCTTTTTGTTGTGCTACAAATAATCAGATGTCTCCTTTTGAGGAACAAAATCAGATCTGGGGACCAAATTAACTTGAAAACCAGTATGACGATATAGGAGCTGTCATCAAATATGTACCTTTCCTTTTTCTTCCTTTCTTTCTTCTCTTTTAACTGTGGTTATGTGCTTCTGCTCAGCATCATTTTTAAAACATGGTGTGTACTCCATCCCCTAGAAAACCCATGCATCACCTCACAGCTGTTGGCTGGGGTTGCACCCGTTGTGTGTGCAGATCCACACCGGCGCAGGTAGACATGAGGGCAAGCTGCCCGTTGCTTATTTGATTTCTCTATTTCCCATTGTCTGGCTGATTTTGATGACAGACTCTGCTAGTAACAATTACCTCATTATAGCAATTTCCATAGAAAGAAGCAGACTTTCACTTGTTAATTAGCCCTGCTGGAAAGAGCAGTTGCACAAGGTTGACCCAGCTGTAACAACTGCATTCTTCTTATTTTTCCCAGGGTGCAGTGGGATAAATAAGTATGCCTTTCCCCCCTTCCATTTATTATTTTGTTTCTATAATACTACTAGGATGCTGATGGATAAAATCTCCATAAAAATAGTACTTAGTGATGTGTGAGTTCAAAGCAGAACTTGCTTGTTCTGACAGAGCACATTGCAAAACCCTGTTATGGTGCGTGTGCCAGGGTAGTAAAGAAAACCCCATTTCTCCAGGTTCTCTGGGAATGAATCCTGGGCAGGTTAGACTGAGTGCACTGTAATGTGGGAGTACAGCAGTCGGGGAGAAGCTGTGCTCTCTGCTGAGAGGCTCTCTCCATTTGTTATCCCAAACAGCCACTAATGGCAGAGAATGTACAGAGCTGTGTCTTGGAGCAGCTGCTGGGGCAGGGCTGCTGGCAACCAAGCAGAGGCAGGTGACTCTTCCTAGCAGTGACCATACTCTGCTCACATTTCTCATTTTGTTTTGCCCCTGTGGGATTTCCTTTAAAAGCAGCAAAAATAGCATCCCAATCAATGTCCTTCTGCAGCTCATAAAAAGGCCAGATTGGTACTGCTTATCCAATGTTGTGAATTCAGCAAGGGCCTATAAGTGGTTTAAACAGGATAAAAAAAATAAGGCAACCCAAAACTCAGAAAGTTCTGTCCAAAAATTTCATATTTGCTAGGTATGAATTCTTCAGAGTATTTAAAAAAAAATTTAAAGATTTCTTGAAATCTATACTATGTCCATCTCTAGGCAGATGTAAATAATGTAAAATTTTAAATATGCAGATATTGGTAGTTTAATGTCTGTCACCCGCCTACCACCACAGCCTGGGAAAAATGTAATTTTTTTTAATCTACTCTTAAAGGCCAGATAACTTGACAGAATTCAGAAGATAAGCAGATTTCTGAAGGCAAAATTGTATCACTTTGTACATTGACTTACCAAACACTCCTATCCATCAGTAGCAAACCCTCTTCTCAAGTGCCAAGACCATACCTGACTACATTGGCAGGTTTATCTTACTGGATGAGAGATGTGGCCATGTCTACGTTTCATGATTTTTCTGGTATGTTTTCCTGTTGGAGTGCTGTTTTCATAGGGGCAGAGCCACTTTCTTACTCATTTTACAGTAGTGGCATATCAGGACTGTGTACCTCATGCCACCAGTGCATGGAGTGTCTCTTGCCTCAGGGACCTTCAAAACCTCCCATGGCATCCTGTCCATTGACCACTGCCAGCAGCTCTGTGTCAGTCCCTCAATGTGATCAGGTGCTTCTCAGCACTGTCAGTGCCTCTGTGCCTCAGCCAGGCTGGTGGCCAGGGACAGCTTTTGATACAAACACATTGGTATATATATAAGTAAATGATTTTTTAAATAAAATATGTATCTGGACAAATATATGTCCTGAACGGTGCTGGTGTGGCTTCAGGCAGGGTGCCACACGTGTGGGTGGTGAGCCAGGGTCCCTTCCTGGAGGTTTCTGCCCAAGACCCCGGTGCTGGAGGCATCCCCATCCCAGCACACACGGTGACCGCGGGCTGTGTGGCCAGGAGGAGCGCTCTGCTCGTGTTCAGCTGCTAACAGCAGCACAGGACAGCAGGGTTTGTTGCAGTGTAGTGTGCCACCCGAACCCAAGTTCCTCCGGCACCTCTCGCCTCGCTGGCATTGACCACAGGTTTGTTTGTTCGTCACCCCAGCAGTGCCACGGGCTGCGTGGGCGCGCAGCATCATTGATCTGTTTACTCGGCGTTCCCCGCGTGGCCGCCGTGTTGTGGCAAGGACTTTTATTTTTTGCTGTGGCAGGTGACAGCGCGGGTGTGTGTGGTGTGTCAGCCCGAGGGACTGAGTCACAGCCCTCCCTCCACCCAGGGCCAGAGGCACTTCCCCTTTCCCGGCGGGCTGAGATGCCAGCCCATCTCCACAGGTCATCTTACCAGCCTGTACATTGCATTTTTTTTGGTTTTTTACAGAAAAGCCTGAGAGACCGTGGCAGCCAGACCAACTTTCTCTGTAACCTAAACCAGTGAAAAGTAAAATCCATCTCACCACATCAGTTTTGTTTTCACTGCTGGCTCAACCTCTCCTCTCCCTCTGGCAGAGCCCTGCACAGTCATTCAGTGCCCGGCTTGGGGGTGGTGTGGTTGTTAGCTCAGTGGTGTATGACCCATTTATTTTCATAATGCTTAGATACCCGCGCTCCTGCGGCGTTCGGCACACAGGTCCTGCGACCTGAATCCTGGACAGAAAAGCGCGCACCTGACTGCAGCGGCGTGCCTGGGGAGCAGCGGCTCTGCCCCAGCCTTGTCGGGAGCTGCAGGAAGCTGGTGTGCATTGGGTCTAGCAGGCAATTGATGAGCAAAAACCGGTAAAGGTGCATTTTTCCGGAGCCAGCACTTTGTCTTCGATCATTTCGTTCAGTATTGATTGCTAGCTGGTGGGACATGCATCCTGTTACAATGTACAAAGAGCAGAGACGTAAAAGCGCTGTATTGGATCGTTCTCTCGCTATAATAACCTGCACTTTCCGCGACAGCAAGATGATTAATGGCACGAGATTGCTCACTCTCAATATCTCCAGACATGGCATCACCCTCGTATTGGGTCTGGTCTTAAGATGGACCTTTTTTCCTTTATTTCTTTTTGACTCAGTTAGTTGAATTCGTTTTCTGTGGGTTTTCAGATGATAATCAGGTTTATGCTTGTGTTACTTTCTGTAAATGGAAAGAATCAGGCACAGGACACACAGGAGAGTAAACTGGCATCGCAGTAGACCTGAGAGTTTTAGGTACAAAATTAGAGAGTAATTTGCAAAGCGACTTGGAGCAAAGTGGATTTAAACACAATGAAATCATCCTTGACAGCAATTTGTTTGAAGTTCTTCTACTGTTATGAGTGTGAAGGGATTTTTTTCTTTTTAATTGCCAGTTTCTGGGTAGAGTATTCAGCATAATTTCTCACAGGTAAGTGAAGCATTAACTCCTTGTACCTCAGTATTTTGGGCAGTGTGGGAAGAAACTGAGAGTTAGGGGGAAGCACCTTCTCTACTTCATCATTTGAAAATTAGTCAGTGGTCAGCTAGCTTAGAGAAAGGCTTTACCAGGGACACTGGTACTGGGAAAAATGTATGAAAATACAGCAGAATCCTGGACAGTAGATAGGCACAGCATGTGAAAAGTTGTCTTCAGTGTTTCACAGAATATAATGGCACTCTAGATATAAACTGGAAAAAAAGTAACAGCAATTAGCTAGTTTGCATTCCTTGTTCAGATGAGCCATGAGTTTTGGGGCTTCTACATTTATATACTTTTGCTGTAGGTGTTGGAAGTGTGGGTGGCCACGAAAAAGCAGTGGTTACAATAAGATTTTCCGTTTATTGCCCTTTGTGTACGACTAAAAATAAGATTCAAATGCTTCAGCATTTGTGGAGCAAGCATAATATTTGTCTGAGATCTGATGACTGGCTTGCCTGCAGCTTCAGCTCTGTCTGGTGGGTGAGTCCTAGGTTTTAATGCTTGTAAATGGGTCTGTATTGGAGGGAGACTCAGAGCTTACTTGTGGTGTGGTCTGGCTGTGTTAATTCATCAACTTCTTACTGGATAAAAAAAGAAAAAGTAGTTAGGCTTAGTACATAAGTTAAAGGTGGTGATGAAAGAATTTTGGAAGCAGAATTGTTCTGCTGTCTGGAAAAAGCAGCTTTGGAGAGGACTGAAAGATCTTTAAAGCCAAAACTTTCAAAACTTCAGTGGTGTACCTTGAATTGTTGATCCAGAACTTCATCTTCTGGCAAAGAAAAAGCAAAGCAGAGGGAAAAAAAAAGGAAATCTATATAAATCTGCTGAGCTTGAGAAACAAATTTTCAGGGTTAACTTTTGGCAGATAAAATCCTTTTGGTTTGCTTTTTAAGGATGACTGTTGAAATACACTATGTGATGCTTTTCCAGGTAGTTGCACTGGTTAGGAATCCACTAAACCAGTTGTGGTATCTTGAATACTAAAGTGTTCTGACCACATTGATTGATATGTCAGCTCGTGGTCAAGAGAAATATTCAAGAGAGATGTCAGTATATGCAGGGAAATTTGTAGCTTCATGGTGTCAGCTTTGGTGCTGTCCCAGCTTTGCTCATTAGTTGCTGTGGCATTTCCAGAGAATGAGTGTGCCTGTGCATGTCAGGCTTCTCGGTCTGATGTCATTCTTGATGGATGAGAGGAGAGAGCATCCATTCAAGAGCTGCAGGACCCAAGGTAGAGGTTAAAAACTTGCTCTCTGCTGTGTGGCAGCTTAAGCATCTCTGCTTTCTTGTCACTTTGTGACCTTCCCAGCTTTGCCAGGCTTTGCAGGGCAGCAGAGGTGTTGGTCTTGAGAACTGGGCTGTATAAGACAATAGGTTTTCACTCTGACTAACACCACGTGGTGCGGAGGATGTGAGGTGCTGGGGGCACTTAGAGGTACAACGCGCTTGTTCCATGGACTAGTCACGCTGTCAATGGTGAGTCTTTCATTAGACAATATGAAATCCCTTTAAATTAGCTTGGTGTAGTCCTCCCTCTCCTCCTAAGAGAGCTCAGTGCCTGTCATTGCTACCTTACTTTTGCCTTTTTGCTGAAATGCTCCTTTCTGCTTTTGCATTTGTGCCTGCTCATTGAACCGGCTCTTGCCCTGATACGAAGTACAAATAGCAAGAGAGCTGAGGCAGTAATCAAGACTTCAAGTATTCAAGATGGGAACGGGCAAAACTTCAGCAATAATTAGTTTCCCCCACAGTGGTTGCTGCAGGGAATTACCTCTGTTACAATCACCTGCATGTCTTAGTCCTGTAGGTGCCCAGATGCCGACAAGGGGCGTAATCATTTGCTGTAATATTCTGCTGTGGAATTTTCCCTTTTTCAGTACAGTTGTAGAGGTGGTTTTTTTCTCCCCACCCACCCTTCTCTTTCTACTGCTGTGCCTGCTGCAGGTAAGTTCAAGCCTGATGGCTTTGAAGATAATGACAGGAGAGAGTGCACCGTGTGCGTCATGTGGCAGCGGCACTCCCGCGCCGATTGCTGCTGCTGCTCTTTCCAGCGGGATGAGACACGCTGGGCTCTTCCAGGGGTATCACCACACAGGCTATTTATAGAGATGGCACATTGGGTGCATTGTGCAACCATCAGTACCCACTGCTGTGCTCTTCATTTTTTCCCTTGTATGGTGATGAGGTTTTTAAGGTGTTTGCCTCTCTCTTGAAGAGGTAGTAGGATCTCTTTTTGATTTTTTTAACTACTTGTAGAGGTGCTCTGGGGAATCTGTGATGTTATCTGTTCTGTACACAGTTTGAAGGGAACAGTCCTGCATATAGCCACTAAATTAGGATTAGTGCAAGTGACACAAACAATGTGGTTGTGATTTTCAGCTAAAGAGCTCTAACAACCTCTTGGGTTGTAGAGCAGAACTGCTACCTTGGGAAACCCCCAGCTTGTTTTTGGCTTTTTTTTTTTTTGTAACTTTACCACAGAAAACAAGCTGTAGTCAGGCGTTTTTACAGTTGTCATAAACTCTTTCTGTGGCTCTCATCATCTGGAGTCCCTTGAACAGCCACCTCATGCTATACTGTGAGACAGTGACAGCAGCAGATGCTTTGGGATGTGGTGCAGCCTCACAGTGGGAGCAGAGCTGGACACAGAAGTTGACTGGTGGCTTCTGTCCATCACTGCTGGAGGAGCAGGGCTGGCCAGTCACAGGCTGCTTATCACAGTGCTCAAATAATGCAGAAACATTAGCAATGGAGATTTGCTGTAATGGTGTATTTTAAGTGCGTCTCTGCTCTGCCAGCTTCACTTTTAATGCACTCAGCTAAGGAATGCTTTGGAGGTTGCTGCTAATGGATGGATCTCTCAGAAAATTGGAATTTTGAAATAAGATTGACACTTTGGAGTGAGAAATATAAATCTAATGAGAGTATTTCAGCAGAGGTTTGTAATTAGGGATGAATGGAGGGAATTTGTACGCACAGTCTGCAGAAGGGCACAATGGAAGGTGAAATTGCACCCTCTGTGCTGAATGAGGGATGAAAGCCAATGTATCAGTGTCATGGCATGACAGTGTAGAGTATAAATGATACTGTCACTGAGTGCTGCAGAAGGTATCAAGGGAATTCCACTCCAGTAAATTACATTACTTAGACAGACCTGAAGGCATTGTGTCTGAATGATTGGAGGGAAAAAAGGTTGTCAGCACAAAGCAGAAGATATTATAGAACAACTGGCTGCAGGCTTGGAAAGCAGTTTTTTCCTGATGTTTACCATGCAAAGCTTTTCAGATGCTGTTTAAATTTCTTTTTTGGTTAAATTACAAATGTATAGATGAAGCAAAAGTGTTTTTTGAGGTGGTGCTTGGAGTGGACACCAGCCTGCAGCAAAAGGTGCGAGCATGCACAGCTCCCATTTTTTCATTAGGATTTGGACTTCTTCGGACGTGAGAAAAATCTAGTCATGTGTTCCCAGCTGAAGCAGTGTTTTTGAATGCATTGCTTCGTTTCACTGAGGACTTCCTTTTTGGCCTGGCTTTTGCCTGTGGGGTAATTCTAGCATAGATTTGTGGAGAGAGATGGGTTGTTATTGTTCTCAGTAGCAGTGAGGGGCTGGACTGTGGTGAGGAGCAGCAGGTCATGGGACACAAACTTTAAGGTCTCCTTTAGAGGCGTGGTGAGGTCCATGATGTGAGCAGGTAGGAGTGTGATGTCATGGTGACAATGCAGCAAAAATCCCGACTCACCCTTTCAGCCTGTATGCACTAATGTAACACAGTGTGCTCCTCACAATGTTCTGCTTTTTGCCCACCAAACCCCAGTGCTAAGGCCAGTCCCAGCCACAGGGATGGTGTTGAGCAGAATAGTTATTTCTCACAATTTTGCTCTCTGTCACAACCTACTGCATCCACCCGCACAGGGACAGTACCTTAGAGATGGGTTTAACTGCTTCTCTGTCTCTGACCTCACACACAGACAACACCTACAAGCTCCTGTAATTTCCTAATTTGCTCATGGGTGAGACAGCTCAGCTCCCACAGTTCTCCCAAACTGCTGCTTGATGATTAAACATCTGTTCCCCGAAGATGCTGCATTTCATTCTGTGGTACATAATAAGCTCTGCTTATCTTGGGGCTTCTTGTAAAACTTCAGCAGTCTTTGTCCTTCTTAAAAATGTACTTTCCCACTTGTCTACTCATAAAAAACAACACTGAAAGTACATGCTATAAGTAATGATAAGGGAGCAGGCTCCGTTCCTCCTTTCCAAAAGTTGATTTTTGGCAAAGCCCACACAAGGCAGGAAGATGGACATGCAGCACAGTTTTAGCAGTCCATAGAACAGGCTTCTCCTCATGGGAATGGTGATTCAAGTTGTGGGAGCATTAACCAGGAAATATGGCCAAACTGAAGGGTGCTGACTCTAGGAAGGGAGCAGTTCAAATGCTCCCATGGGAAGACTTCAGCCCCTACAGTCTGTAGCTGGAAACCAAAGCATCAAACCCACAGGCTGTGTGGAAAAGCAGTCAGGCATCTGTGGAAAAGAAGTTGCCCTGTGTGGGATGGGATTCAATAGTAGAGCAATTTACTCTATTGGTGGGTCCTGATCATGGCCAGAGGTGAGTGGGAGGAAGCAAAGTGCAATTTCTATCTATACCTCCTGCATTACAACTGGGTTGGAGTGTAGGACTCTGTCTGCCTGTCTGGATAAAAAAGGGATTTCAGATATTAGAGGTGTAAAGTTTGTCCTTAGACCATCATTGTCAGGGGAAACAACTATGCCTGCTTGAGCACCTGTTCATAGTAGGAGTAAAAATCTGCTGTCACTCACTTCCCCTGTGGTATTTTGTGTCAAAAGCTGGCATTTTGACACATCTGGTTTTTTGCATGTTGGGAAAGCAAATGCTTTTTTCTTCTATTTAGTGTCATTTCTCTGGTCATGATCAAGCTGTGTTTTCAAAATGCGGTTCTCTGTAGTCATCCATTAATCCACAGAAAGTCCATTAATTCTCACAGCTCTAACTACTCATATGAAGCCATTTTGCCCTTCCCATGCTTGGTCCTGCAGCACGAATGCCTATAACCAGCACCTGTGAAGTCACCAGGGCCACTCGGGGGAGTGATAGGTGCAAAACTGGAATTTAAATGCTGCAAAGTTGTGTGATTGCAAGAGTGGGCTGAAGCAGGAGAAGGAATGACCAAACTGTGCCTTAGGGAAGAGTGGGAGACTAACCAGTATTGCTTTAACTGAGAGAGATATTGAGCCTGCTCAGTCAGATCGGTATCCCCTGGCAAATGAATTTTGTTGTGTAAATGGCTCCCTGTGGTCCCAGAAGACTATCACTATCTCTTCTTATCTTGTACAGTGGATTTCTAAATAATCACTCTAGGTGCAGGAAAGCTGCGGTTTAGTAAGTGTAGCTTGCTAACGAGTCAGTGGTTTAATCTTCATTCTCACTCCTCGTGCTTTTGATAACACAGGGCTATAAAGTTTGACATTGTAGATTCTTCTCTATAAATTCTGATTTGCTTGCCAAAAAATCAGACTATTATTTTCAATTCTCCTCTTATCATTAGTGTTATTAAACTGACGATTGATGTGTAAAAACTGCCATTTGCATGAAGTTCACAAAACTGCAATAAAAGACACTTTTGTTCTTGGTAAGGAGAGAGAAAAAAAAAAGCAGCTAAATAATGCTAGTTTTAACAGCAGAGATGTTCATATAAAGACATGTTCTGAACAATAAGATCATTTATCCATGTATGACATAAATACATCAGAATTTAAATTATGAGAGATCTTGTGAAATGCAGCAAAACGCACACCACTGGCATTGTGAAGTTTCCCTTCTCTAAAGCCCTGTTCTCAGGGAAAAGCAGCTTTACTTTTGCTTTGAAAATCCATTATCACAAGCCTTTTTTAAAAAAACGTTTGTCGTAGTGCAATATTAAAGCAATTTTATACCCTAAGAGCAGCTCTTTCATAAGGTAAAATGCAATCCCATGTGTGTATGTAATTGCGGTTTCTAATACTTTTCTCACAGCCCTAATTTTCCCAAAATTAAGAAAACCACTACCCTTTTTAGGCTTTCCTTTTCCTAATTGTTTCTTGTTCTCCCTGTCTTTCATCCACAAAATATTCTTTTTTTTAAATCCCTGTTCAGGAAGGGAAAAAAAAAAAAGACACAGAACACTCTCTGGATTCATCGCAAAACACTGCTTGAAGGAAGCATTTTAAGAGTTTAGGTTAAAAAGTTTCTTCTTCTTTCAAGCTACATGGGTGACACTGCTATTTTGGGAGACCATACCATCTGCTTGTTAACCAAAAAGCAGGGAAGATATTCCTAGTTCTAGTATAGGTTTTTGGGTTGATTCCACATAAAATTCCCAACTGATCTCTGCTTGTGTTTGCCCCCTCTATAAGCTAAGGAGATCAAGGCCACTCATCTCTTCCGCTGTCACAGCTCCCAAGGTGAAGATGCTCAGCTTGTGGTCCTGAGTAAGACATGGTTGTTCACAACAGGAACAATCCATTGAGATCTGTGAGGTCCCTAATTCTTCCCTGCAGGTGTTCATGTCACAAAAGCTGTGACAAGGAGTAAAAGAGCAATATAATGCTCAGCTCCTGATGTGCCACAGGTGACTGCTACCTGTGGATGAAGAAGGAGGTGTTCGGGAGAGGCTTGGTTGGGTTCTGTTGGAGGAGCTGAGTTTTTGTTTGTGTTTGAGAAAGAAAGGGGGAGGACACATTTTCTGGGGTTTGCTTGCTTTTTGGGGGGTAAGAAAGGCAGAAGGGCAAGGTTTCCTGGCCCACTGATCAGCCATCTGCCAAGTAGTGCAAGTGGAAAAAGTGCAGGAGCTCGAGAGGACAGTAAGATTGTCCCTCCCTAGGTAGAGAGGAATGGCAGGACTTGTAGTGCAGATGGATTCAATGGAAGGGTTGACATGAGTAGGAGCAAGGTGGAGTCTATGTATTTTGTCTTGTGAGTCTGTGGAAAATAGCAAAGCAGAGCATGAAAATGTGAGAAGACGTTACTGTGATCCTCCACAGGTGATGAAGACATTTGTCTGAGACGGGAGAGATTTAAGTCTATATTATATTGCTGGAGTATCTGCAAATACATATGTATCATCATTACAGTATCTTCCTGACTGGCAAAATGTTTCATCCAATCTCTGTTGACAGAAAAGATTGCCTACTGATAATTGCTTTGCTTAAGTGTCTGATAATATGCCAGAAATGAGAGCATTCTCTGTTAGGTCATCTTTAATTATGCATGTACCACCTGTCAGCTTTAAATCTGGAGAAGATTAGTTTTCTCATTGGATTTAGAGTAGGGAAGAGAGCCTTCAACAAGAGGACTAGGCTGTTGCAAACAGTGTCTATGGGGGAGTTTCACAGGCAGTCTCCTCATCATCCCCAGTCATGGATACCGCTGTTGGCACATGCGGAAATATTTGAAATATTGCCTAGGCTTGCTGCCGTAGTGATGGATTTCACAGGAAGAGGATTTCAGACCATCTGTTGCGTTTTCAAGTTTTCATCTTTCCCCATACCAAAGGGAGAGGGAGTGCTGAGGTGGGGGAGGACACGTGGCAAGTCGTGGCTCCTTTGGCAGTGCTGGGGGGAAATCCCCCCAAAAGCCATGTAAGGGGGTCATTCACTTGCCACTGGTGAAAGCACATAATAAAACTGGTCAGGCCAGTACAGACATCCCAAGTTAATAGGAAATAAAGGGCTCAAAAGACTGAAAAATTATGAGGATGAGTGCTTTGCAGAAAACCCTTACAGGGAGAAATGGTAAATATCTCTGAGGATATTAAATTAACAGGGTTATCATTACCCAGCCTACTTAGGATATTAAAAATTATATTGGAGAATAAATTTATCTTTTTTCAGAGTGGGGAGGCCATAATTGTTTGGGAATAGTTGAAGGGATTTTCAGTCCATGGGAAAATGCTAGCTGTTTATTTGGTACAGTAATAGATTTTAGGAATCTCCTTGGTTTTTTGGTCTCCTTTACTCCAAGGCCAGTGTGGTTGATTGTTCTCTGAAATGCATCATTTGCACCAGAAAACAGAAAAGGTCTTTGTTAAGCTTCTCATTAGCTTTTGGCAGAAGAGAACATCACTTGAACTGTCAAGCACTGCTCCTGCTGCTCCTTGCCTATGTATCTGAATGGCCAGTGCTTCCCCCTCTCTGCGATTTTGGTTTTCCAGCTTCTGTCATCACTGCCTCAGCCGCCTGGAAAGAATTCCTCTGTTACACTGGTTAGCTGACGCTGATCGTTTTTCCTGGTAATACCTTCAGCCAGAGCTATTTCTGAAAATCTGGGATTTGGAACAGTAGGTCAATTTGTAAAACAACGAGCGAAGAGGGACAGATGGCTGTGGATACGAGAGCATGTTTCTGTTCATCTCCATTTGGCTTCTGCTGATGCTTCGTTGTTGCACGAGCGTTTGAGGCTGTCGCTTCACGTTGGTTAAGTGCTTGAAAGACTGGCCTGTGGCACTTGTCATGTCCCCCCCTCTGCTCCAGTGGGGCTCCAGGGCAGGCTGCCTCTGCAGAAGCTTGCAGTGCCTTTGCACCCAAGGACATGGAAAGGGTTTGCAAGACGAGTGGACTTTCTGCTCAGAAATCTGGCTGTGTTTCTCTTGACCTTTTCTCTCAGGAGCTGCACTGGGCAAGGTTTTCCTGATGGTTCCTTTGCTCAGGGTAAGGTTGCTTTATTATTCCTGTGTAAATGATTACAACTTTTCCATGGTGTGTTGTGCTGCTGGGTTTTGCTCAATTCTTAGGCAGATTCTGATTGATTCAGACTTGCTTGCTCTGTCTCTCTGAGTAGTGGTGCCAGTAGCATCACCTTGATGTAGCTGAATTTTACGGACCTGAAATGGAAAAATGTGGGGGTGTGCCACAACTCTTTTTTCCTTGCTCATGATTCATTCAGCCCCTTCCTTCCACCCTCCTATTTCATGCTAGAGGGCTCTCCAATCTTGCAGTGGTCACTGGAAGACATCTCTTTTGTTCAGGGTCCTTCATTAAATACAAGGGTGTATGCATCCCATTATCCTGCTATGGCTGAGCTGTGCAGCACCTCTGGGCACTGCAGGAGATGTCCTGTTCACTGCTCTGAGGAACAGGCATACTTAACTGAATGTAGTACTTTTCTTTTGTCTCTGGAAAAAGGAACAACTAGATAAGATTTATAAATACCCACAAGAATTGAAATGAATGAAGAATGAATCCTTACTTCAAACCCTCTGAGCTCTTTTGGCTTGACAGGTGTGGCTTACATAGTCCTCAGGCTATGGCTGGTCCTGGGGGCTCTTCCTTGTCCTGTATTTTAAAAATGATTCTTAAACTACCTAGAGCAGCTTTTCTGGAAAACCTTCCTATTCTCAAACTTGGGATGTCCTATCTAATGACTACTTCCCTCTTTTCTCTCCTGGACTACTCTTCACTGGATCTTGTCCACTGCCTTAGTCACAGGAGTAGCTTTAGCTATCCTCTCCATTTCTCACAGGGATACTCATTTAACAGTTCTCTAGTAACCTTAGGTGTGTTGCTGTTTTTAGGCTTCAGATGTTTTCTCTCGCTTTTCACTCTTATAGAAGCACTACAATAAAACTCTTCACATATCAAAGTTAGTATCTGTTATGGCAGAGACTTCCTACAGGATTCATACTTTTCCTTGCTAGATAGTGAAGCTGGTGAAATTCAGAGTGATGTGTTTACACTGAGCTATCTGACTGTATACACTGCTAATTTTAAGAGGAAGGGGAACTCTTCTTGGGATAATTAGTTTTGCCATGTTTATAGACACGAGCATGTTTTTCTTGACTCTGAGGCGGCTGCTGACAGCTGGTATTACAAGAGTTCACTGGGAGTCTCGTGGTCCATGTGTCCTTATGTGTACACAGCACAGACACGATGAAGCCAGGGAGAGATAATGAAGGCAGTGATGCTAAACCCTCTAGCAGTGCCCAGTAGTGAAGCATTTGAACAACCAATGTGAGCCAAATTCCAGCTCCTGTCTAGGCTGTAATGATCAGGAAAATCACCTTGTCCTTTAATAGATTTTACCAATCTATTGATGGTAATTGGTTTAGCAGCCAAGTCAGGGGAATAATTTCTTCTTACTGCCCCAGCAGTGGCAGCACAAGCTCCTAAACCAGGGGATTTGTCTGTGGCCCACGAGCACATGAGGGTGGTGCTGCATGTCCCTTCGTGCCTTTCTGAGCTGTAGGGGCAGGGCAGTGTGTGGGTCAGGCAAGTGCCACCATCAGATTTTGTGGCCTTTCCACTGCAAGCCAGTTGGCAACACAGAGCTGAAGATCGACGGTAAATACGCACAACCTTCTCGAAAAGTTCAAGTGTGCAATCAGAGCGCAGCAAGTGGCTGCTTTTACACTTTGGTTACAGAGTGGTTCTGGAGGGATTTCAAGGAAACCTCTTTGTAGCAGGAAGCTGCTGCTCTAGGCAGCTCATTCAATGAAGGAGCTGTGCCTGCTGCACCTGGTGCCTCCTTCCCTGGGCTGCTTAATAAACACATGAGTGCGGCCATTATCAGCCAAGCTCCGTTTCTCTCGCCTGTGCTAATGTGCTGCTATTTTATGTCACATCAAGTGAGGAGGGAAAGCGGTGATATGAAGCCATTCCTCCCATTCCTTAAATAGGATTGATGACCACAGCTTAACAGCATTCCAAGAAAAAGCATTTGATTGAAAGTGGCCAGAGCTTCCCCTGAGATGCTGAATAAGGATGTTCATCCTGGTAATAACTTGCCTTTGCCATTTTCAGAGCAGACATTCCTATTGCAAATGCTGCATTAGCTTGCTGCAGTTAAATGTGCACACACATGTCTAAAGGAACCTCTTTGATTTTCCTCCTCTGCCTCCCCCCACCTCCACACAGGCCCAAGGGAGCCCCATTGGCTCATTGACAGCTCCATCTCGAGGTGGTTCCTCCAGCAGCCCTGCTTGCTGCCCTTTGGTGCCCCTTCAGCCATGGGGGGGTCTGCTGTGCTCTGCTGTGCAGGAGCATCAGTGAGCTTTCTGCACACCGTGAGCTGGAATTCCCTCTGGGCCCCTGCAATGAATATTGCAAAAAACTGTGCTGAGCAGGGGAGGGCATTGTGCTTTTATGTGCCATGGCTTGCCAGTTTGAATCACATCTGTTGTGTTGCAGAGGGGAATGTTGCTTTAGTTGCAGTGGGTTATTGGAGTACTAGCAAGTCTCATTTGTAAGGGGTCCTGGGCTTAAGTCTCATCTCATCTGTCACCAAGACAAGGAATATACTATGACAACTTCTGCAAATGCTGGTTTCACTTTTGTTTACTTGTTTTCCAGCCATGTTCTTTGTTTCTGAAATGGTGTTTACATACTGTGGATTTTTTTGATGCAAATCAATTAGTTTTAATTTCTTTCTCAACTACCTGATTTTTATCCCATTTTTTCACCACCATCCTGTTATTAGTTCACATTATTAGGAGATGTGATATCCCTCCCTGGTTAGCAAAATGTTAGAATAGCTGTTGGCAGCTTCTGAAAGGATAATTAGCAAATAGGAATTACTCAAAGATGTGCGCACTAGCCTAAGTAGGCATTTTCCAGCTGTTTGCAAGTTCAGAGACTCATAGGCACTTTCTTGGGCTCTAACACAAGATTAATTACTTTCTACTACAAAAGAACATTTACTAAAATGTGGTGTGCAATCCAGACTACTGTGTTTTGTTCCTTAAATTGGAAGTGGACATCTTTGTCAGAAAGAGCAGATTTTTACAGTGCTTGGTAGTCCTGTTCCTGAGGAGCCGAGCCTCTTTGTTACAAAGGGATGTCACACTCCAATCAGAATGGTGAGAGCTGCCTAAGGAAGTGCTGGGGGCTCGGTAGCTGAGTCCTGGCACTGCAGGGTGTAGCTGTTCCAGCCTGGGCACAGCTAGGTGCCAGTGCCTTTGTGCTGAGTGCTGAGCCAGGAGCCCCAGCTCCCGAGCCATCCCGGTCTGGCCCAGGACATCCTCGTTTCCTTTCTTTCTGATGTGCAGGAATTGCTATTCACCAGGCTTTCTTTAGAAAGCCATTTACACTGCTCTGCCTCGTTTTGCATGAAGAAGCCCTCGTAAATCAAATACAGCCACACAGCTGTGCTAAAGGTCTCCTTTTTATCCACGGGCAGCTACTGCCAGCCTGCTTTTATTTCTCCTCATTCCTATTCTGTTGTTCCTTCAGGATCAGCCTGAGGGCAGTTGTATTTTTGTTTGTTCCCTGCAGTAGTAAGGTAGTTGATCCCTGATGGTGCAATGGAGAGAGGGGGCAGGCAGAGGGGAAGTGCATGGCTGGTGTATTTGGACTGCTTGACAGTTTTATTTTAAGCTCAGGATCTTCTTGCCACATCCATAGCCTCTTCTGTTCTCTGCCTTTTTGCTTGACATCTCTTGTGCCTAATGCTCTAATCAGCTGGATTATCATCTCTTGGCACCATGTCCTCACCCACTCTCTAGCCTCTCACCAGTGATTACCTCTCCCCTCTCATCTCTTCTCCACTCTGACACTTCTCCCTGTTTGCTTCTCTGAGTGCCTGTGACTTTTCTCTCTCCTCACCTCCCAGCATCATCCCACCTCCCAGAGGGAGGACAGACAATTTCTGCGAATCTTCTTTCTCGGCATTGCCTTCATTCCCACTGCTCTTTCAAGCTCCTTGGCAGTCATTCCCTTCTCTGTTCTGGGCAGTGAAACATCTCTCTCTGCTGCCTGTGCCCTCTTTTCTGCTCCCTCCCAACAGCCATACATACTCGCTGTAGTATGCGATGCTTTTTCTTCAGCTTCTTCAATTTCTTTTTGCTCACTGAAAACAGTGGACAATAGCCACTCTTTCTCACAATTCATTTCCCTGTTCTTACTCCAGCCCCTCTGCCTCTCTGGAAGCAATGGAGCTGGGACTGGGTTCCTGCCCCCTAACTACAGACCTTTCTCCCTGGAAGCTTCTCCAGCCATCCCTCCTCCGCCTTTCCTTCCGAGCAGCTCTTGATCCATTGAGCCCCTAGCCTCTTCAGCAGCCTCTGTCTCCAAGGTAACCCTGGTCCTTTCCCTCCTTTTTTCTTGAACCCTTCCACACATCCATAATAACACGATTCTAAGTGTCCTTGTGGATGTTGCTCCTGGCTCTTCCCCATGCTTTCAGCTTTTCACCATTCCCTCTGGATTTTCCCGTTTTGGGGGTTTTTTTTCACATCTCTCTTCTATTATTACTAAAAACATTGGCACAAACATCTTTTTCAGGATTTTAATTTCACCTGTTTCTCTTGCTCTTTCTGGAAAAATTCTTGCCACATGTAGCAGAGAAGAATGCATGTGTGCATATGTACTTCAGGTGAGAGATGTGTGGAATAATGGCCACAAATAATACTGAGACACCTAACTTCTACAGTAAAAGGAGCATTTCTTCCTTCATATAAGGATGGGTTGCTCTGTTGATAGGACTCTTAATTAAGAGACATGTAATTTTTAAATGTTTGAAAAACTTGTGCCAGATTACATGAGACACAGAAAGACAATAATGCATATTTTTAAGAGATAGTAATTAAACATTGTGCATATGTGTGTGCATGTATATAGATATATGTATACATGTGGGGATATATATGTACATATAGATGTATGGTTATATATAAATATATTACTGTAGGCACACGCACCTATGTGTCTGCTTTTAAGACACTGTATGTGAGAAGGGAATGCTGTGATGGAATAGCATCATACCATTCATAATCCAGTGGTGGCTGTCCTGTATTTCATCAAGCAACAGGTATTTATTTAAAGCATTTTAACATTCCCTTGGGCATATAATCAAACTGTGTCTTACTCGCACTTTAAATTCTTGAGGTAATGGCATGAATCTGTGGATAGACTTACCTGATCTTGACCTCTGATAAATATGAATTAACTGAGCCTACAAGACTCCAATCATCATAATGGCAAAATCTTCATTTAGTCTGATAGCTCAAAATTGTCTCTTCCTTTCCTGAAGCTATGTCTCTATGTGGTCAAGTTTGTCTAAAAAGACTGGATTGGGTCCTGCATAAAAATGTTTGCATTCTTACGACAGTCCAAGAAACAAACTTCATTGATTTAGTTAGAAAGACTTTGGAGTGATTTTCTAATTAATTTATTTTTTTATTGCAGTCTGCAGTATAGGTTAGGTACATTTAGGATAGGCAGAAGTTGAGGGGGAAGAAGTAAGAAAAAAAGCATGCTTGCTTTTACATTGAGGACTGTTCTCTTTTACATGAGACAAACTCCCTGGCAAGCACTAGAGTTTGCCATGTAGGCTGGTCTCCTTTTTAGCACAAAAATTGCTGTAGGGGTTTGCAGGCACAGAGAAGTATTGATTGTTTCCTAGCACACTGTTTGTATTACATATTTCAGTTAATAATTTGTAATGCTTTTAGATTAGTTTCATTTGAAATACTAATCAATGAGCTTTATAGATCTCCCGCTTTATACATAAACATGCCAGTCTCCAGTGGAGCAAGAGAGTTTTATTTTATCCTGGATTGTCTATACTATATAATTATTAATCTGTAGTATAATCTCCTTGTCCTCATGCTTTTATGGCTTGATCCTGCTTGTTGCAAGAGATCTCAAATCTAATTAAAGGGCATAGATTAATGGCACTCAACACCCTCAAAAGTAAGTGCTGGAATGTGTCAGCTGTGTCTTGTTGCATGAAGACCTCCTGATGCCTCTTACTCTACGTGTGCAGCAGAAACAGGACTGGCTGCCTTGTGTCTTGCAATTTCACTCTATGAAATTTCACTCTATGAAGTCCTATTTTGAACCATAGTAGGTTTTCCAGACTTGAGGTGCACAGAGTCACAGTTTTCTTGCTGTGATGTTCTCCCAGACAGTTGCTGGAAAACCACCACCAAAGTGTTTCAGCTGAGGGGGAAAGAAAAAGAAAAATAAAGCTTGAAATTATGTGTTGATTTCCCAACGTTCAGCATTTTTTGAGCTCTTCTAAAGCTCTGGTGCCCTCATGCTGTGGAGCAAAATCATGAGATCTCAGCTGGAGAGTGGGCTGGGGGAGACATTGCAGCCATTGCTGGAAATACAGCTGACTAACCAGAAATTTTGCTAAGGGAATTCCAGGGCAGCTAGTGGCTTCTGCTCAGTTCTTCTCAAAGGTTAGGTTTCTAACAAAACAATGGGACCTGTGCTCTTCTTGCTCCATCGTCTGTGTTTGGTGTGGTGTTGCAAATTGCTCGGGTGGGATTTTGCAGACCAGTGATGGTCAGCCAGTTCTGCTTGGGAAGCAGGAATCTCCTGGCTCCTACCCTCATCCTCACCCTCGTGAGCTCAGGGGTCAGGTTACACAGTGGCACCTTCAGTTTGTTTAAAGCAAGGAAATTATGCACAAAAGCTGTTAAAAGAATATAAGGTTGTCAAGTCAAGTGAGAAATGTTATAACATCGCCTGCTCAGCCTTCAATTGAATCCTGCATGCATGCAAATTTGACAGTCTTTAATTGCATGTCTCCAAGATCTGTGGAGAATATAGCTTCTCAATTCATATCAGAAAAATCATACAGACTTTTTTCTTCTCTGTAAAAAAGAAAACATTCTCTCTTAAAGATTGTCCAGACTGTAGGTTTGGGTGTACATTTCATCAGCCAGGCAAAGCTTCCACAGGTCACAGCTGCCAAAACACAGCCCTGAGCAAACCTGCCATGGTCCTGAAGGTAGTGTGGCAGTGGTGATTGCCACTATGCAGGCAAGGATCTCACTAATTCCTTTTGTGTTGTCCTCAGATATGGTACAGCCAAGGTGTCCTGGAGTGTCTGTCCCCTCGTGAATGGAGAGGAAAGGGAGAAGGTGGCACTCGCCATGCCGCTGAGGGTGGACAAGGCTTGGGATTTTGTGGTTTCTGAGCTATGGTCTGCAGAGACTGTGGGGAATGTCTGGTTTTGGTGGCCTCTTTCTCTACCTACATTACATTGCCCTTGAAGATAAATGAGCAGACAAGGGCTGTAAATAACCATAGAGGGAGAGAGTGACAGCAGTGAATACCCAACCACATAAACCAGCCTTACATAAGTCTGGTGTAACTCTAAACCAGTGTATGTAAGTCTAAACCATAAGGATTGCACAAGAATCACTTTGTTTGACATTTTATTAGCCAGGTTTCTAGCATTATGAGAGAGTCACTGGAGAGAGTGGTACATGAGCAGGAATCCAAAAGATTTTCAGAGTGGAGTGGTCCACTCCACTCCGTTGGAGTGGTCCTCTTAGAAATGGACTGGAAAATACAGGTTTGTGACTTGTTGCATGAGAAAATGAAGCAAGAAGGGAAGCAGTTTTTCAGACATTACTATTTGTGGACAGTCTTAAATAACATGAATCATGGGATCTCAAATCCCATACAGTGACCTTGTGCAATCAGAGTACATCGTCTACTAGGAGATTATGAATTTATGCATGCGCTGTACTCAGAATTGGAAAAGATGCTTTCCAAAGTTAGAATCTGTTGTGTTGGCATAACATTGCATTTAAAGTAAAAAGCGTTGAACGCACTGGGAATTGTTGAAGAATTTTCTGCCAGCTCTCAAAATTAGGATTTTACACTGCCATCAATAACAAAAAAGTTACTCTAATGAGAAGCCATTCTGGTTAAATGAAGAAATACTAGTAGTGATAAAACATTTATTAGTTTAATACCCAAAAAGCGAAAATAGAAAAGGCAGAAGTGTTCCCCGGGTGGTTTTTGTATTTGAAACTGTGGAAGAGGATGTGTCCATCCTGTGCAGTAATATGGAAAGAAGAGAAAGTTTGCAGCAACAAAGGAGGATCTGGGAGGCAAGAGTGGTTGAAATTAAACATTTTCATATCCTACTAACTTTTACATCCAGGAATTTTAAAGGAAGTAGCTGAAAAGCTCTGTTAAGTGGCTGGTAATTTATAATAAATCTTGGGAAATGGGAAATTCCAGAAAATTGGAGGGCTGCCAACTGTATTTCCGATATTTCACAAAGATAAAAGGGATGTCCCAGAGAACTGATGGCTGGTTTAACTTGACGTCAGTCCAGGGTAAAATAGTGGAACAACTATTTCAGAATCTGTCAAGAGAGAACTTGGAGGTGAAAGGTACAGATAATTCCAGTTACAGTTGAAGAGAGAGCCTGGCAAAAAAACTCACTGGATTTCTTTGCTCTGTCAGGATTGCACGTCTGTGTGATAAAAGCAGCTGTTGATTTGCCTTTAGGAGGCCAGAGTAGGTGGTCCTTTCTGCCTTTCGGGTTTGTGAACCATATAAGGAATGCCCAGAGATTAAAACTCCCATGACAGAGTTTCAAACAGAAATAATCAAGCCACTCTGTTTCCCTGGGATAAAGTGTGGCTTAGTTTTGGGTTTGGGGTGTTAATCTCCTATTTGATTTGATTTGATTTCATTTGATTTGATGGCTTTTGCAGCTTTAAGTGTGCTTGAGTACATTGTAGTTCTGAGGGGGCAAAGAAAAAAACGAGCTTCAAAAAGCTTCATGAAAAGCTCAACAAATAATGCAAGTATTCTCAAACACAGATAAAATCCAAGTTCTTCATATAGCAGTCTTTGTAGCTCTAATCCCTCGTTCTTTACCATGGCAAAGAAGATTTCATAAGCTCCTCTGGATCTTGCAGGAGAAGGAAAGCTTGTGTTTGCCTTCTGCTCATTTTGCAGTCCTATAAGAAGCTACAGATCAGATGCAATGTTGGCTTTACGTACCCTCAGAACGAGTACCCAAATACATCAAACCTTTTCTTTTTCTCTGGGCTCCTTCAGACTGCAGTTGCTTGCACTGTGTCCAAGTGTCCATTTTTGTCTCACATCCTCTCCTTACCTTGGCTGTAGTCTGGTAGCTGTTGGCAGCAGAATTGATTGCTTTCCATGCACCTTCCTCCATGGGATGATTTATTGTCTACAGCAGGAAAGGCAGTCAAGTTCCAGACTCGGGGCCAGTCCATGGATAAAGGGACTTAAAGTAGGCACCTAGGTATATGTCAGACTCTGAGAATAGTGGGAAAGCTTGCAACTCCTGCTTAAACCTTCTGATAACAAAACAGTGATTCTCAGATCTTTGCAGGATCAAAACCGCATTGGTGTAATCCAGGTATCCCCTTGGCACTTGCTCTGAGTTTCTAAATAGTCATTTCAGTCATCTTCTGATCACTTGATCATTATAAAAACGTTAAAATAGGGGGTTTTTGCGTATATTGATTGTACTTCCAAGATTCAGTGTAAATCTGTGGATCCAAATGCAGTAGTCATTAGAATCTATTTATTTGTTTAGTTACTTTGTTATAGATTAGTCAAAAATCTATGATCTACTGTAAAGAAACATTTTTTCATTCAGTTTTCAAGGGAGAACATCATAGTTGATATCCCTTTGGTTGTGGAAAATGCTGCACAGACAGACAGTGGCCCGTTCTTAGGAGAAGGAGCACCTGTATTCTTTCCTGAGAGCAGAAGGTGCAAAGTTAACACCCTACACAAGTCTGTCCCAAATTTAACCCAGTGACCTACTGCATGCTTCCCTGCTCTCCACGCATTAATCACCACAGACACGTTCCAAAGGACATGCCAGTTTGTGTCCCAAGGAAGGATGAAGGATGTTTTGACCACCTGCTAACTTGCAGCAAAGATGAAAAGCTTGCATTTTAGGGGATAAAACAAAGAGAGCAGATTTTTCCCATAACAACTGTGCAGTATGACAGGAGAAAATGGGGTTGGGTTGCTTTCCCAGCCACTGCAATTTGTGTAGTCAAAGGTGTTCACAGTGGTCTTGGCTATAGCCTCTCAGGCAGATAGAACTGCTTCCACTGGTTCTGCAACTAGACTGGAAAAGCAGTCATTAGTACAGCTTAGTGAAGAAAAGGAAAAAAATTTGAGAGAACTTTCCTGTTTGCTTATTTGTGGATTTTTTTTTGTGATTGTTTTTTGGTTTTTAATTTTTTCTTTTTTTAAAAAGTGAAAACAATACTCATTTTATAGCAACCAAAATTTAAAGTACAGAGCTTCAGCACTGAATTCCACTTTAAGCTTGAGAATAGAACATAAAAGAAATTAATAATTTTTATACAAACAACTTGTTAGCGTAATCTTTGACATTCAAAGGCTGCTGAAAGGAGCTGCACAGTGCTGTTGTTCATAATTTGTAGTTTCCAAACTTTGGTGGCATTAGGGCAATATCAGCTGTGTCTTTGTTCTCAGTCATGTTAGCAAAAGAGATGTCAAATACAGAAGCACCTTCTTTACTATCCTGAGAGACTGTCATACTGGCAAGTGACCTGGATATTTGACAAACCATTTGTACTTCTGCACTTCCATCATTTCAGAGGGCATTTCTGCAGTGTGAGTTATACTTATATGTACACACATGCTCACACCAGTACACATAAATTACTTAAAGGTTTAGGGAAAAGGGGGAAGCCATAACACTGTATCACTCCTCAAGCAAAACCCCCAAATACTCATTTAAAGCAAGAAAAGCAGTGGGCATTTGCCAGAATTTCCAGCCCCTGTTTGTGTGGAGACCTTAAACTTTTTCAGAGAGCTTACCATGCTGGAAGGCAAAATAAAAACAAACCACTGTTTCATTTTTCTCTCTCAGATTCTTTAATCTGGCAATCCAGCTCACCCAACAACAATCCAAAAGGTTACGTCTTACCAAGGTCCTGAAACCATTGACTACCTCAGAAGAACATAATGTGTTGTTTGTTGTGCTTGGCGGTTTCCTGGCAGTGTTTCAGTGTTGGGCATTCCCCATTCTGCTTTGAATAAGCTATTTTGAGTAGCAGACTTAGTTCCAGTCCCCTTCACCGTGGCCAGCTACTGTAAAGAGCAATGTGAAAGCTGTGAGAGGAGATTTTATCCAGAAAGAGTTCTGTGTTTCTTGCTTTCCATGTTCATATATGTCAGTCAAGCAGGTTCTGAGAAATAAGGATAGTGGACTGTTTTTGTGTTGTTCCTCCTGTTTTCCTACCTGGTCTATGTGGCAGATATCCCTGCCAACAGCAGAGGAATTGTAACTAGATGATTTTTAAGGTCCCTTCCAACCCAAACCATTCCCCCACACATCTATCGTGCCTCTTTCCTGAGGGCATCATCAGTTTATTTACAGAACATTGAAAATTCATGTTAAATTAAGCCTGACTCACTCAGTGTATGAAAATTAGTAGTATAATTATATAATTTTTACTGAGTCATAAAAACATTCATGTGTATACTTTGCCTAGTAGGCCTGTATAGAATGTATAGGTCAATGCATATACTGTGTGTAAACATTATTTGCGTGTTAACTAAGGTCCCTAAAGAATGTGAGCTCTCATTACCTTGTTCGTCTGGGTTACTCTCTCAAGAAACGATAGCAACACAACCCTCTGAAGTCGAGAAATAGGTTTTATCTCTATATGGAACATAAATCTGTTTGGACTCATCAAAGCAACCTCCACTGGGAATCCCTGACTCCTTATGGTACCAATCTCTGAACAACCTGAAGCACAATTTCTTTAGAGTAGACACCTGGGGTTTAAATAAGCATTCATCATGGAGACTACAGGCATCCTGACAGTACTTAAAAAAAAAAAGATTCAGTGTAGACATGAAGCTGTGGTACACTTTTGCTCATGTGTGCATTCTACCAATAGCAAAACCATTGTGAATAAAAATGCTACAGATTAAAGTCATATTCAGCAATTCTGTTTAAAGGTCTGCAGGATCAGACTCTCTCTTTTGGGTTTGTTTTTTTTTTTTTTTTTTTTTGTTTTTTAGGGGTTTTTTTTGTTAGTTTGTTTTTTGGTTTTTTTCCCGCAGTATCTATCCAGTTGTGCTGTAGGGTCTAAGTCTAGTGTTAGAAAAGCAGTGAGTGACTTTGCAGTGGGACTTAATTTCAACATCAAAGCCTCTGCACTGTGATGATAATTGAGCTGTTCAAAAACAGCCATTCCACAGTCTGCAGGATACATCCCTGTTCCTGTCAGTTTAGCTAAGGAAGGAGTATCCAGTATTCTCATCTCCATTTGGAACCCATGTGAAGCTTGCCATAGAGAAATGGGGCTCATGGCCCCGCCCTGCAGCCAGCTCAGGCACTGATGCTTCTGCCCACTGCCTGTGGTGTAACCCATGGAGGACCAGTTTGTGTTCCTTGAACCACTTGCTGTTCTGCTGTTCCGCAATTCCAAGGGTGCTCCCTGGGCTGTGGACGCTCAGTGGGTTGGAGCCGTGCAGCCTCCTCAGCAACAGGAATTCTTGCCTTTGGGAGACGTTAGCAAACATCTGCAGGGCCCTGCTGTGTGCCCAGCCAGACCTGCCTGTCTCGAAGGCCCATGGTTAAATTCTCCCTGGGTCCCTTAGCTGTTCCCCTTCCCACTCACAGTCCAGGGAAGGTCCTTCTTCAAGGCACTACGGTCAGGAGCACCAGCCATCACTCTCGGGAGCAGCATATCTGCAGCTGCTGGCCAGGAATGCTCTGCTGTGTCTTTTCCAGTTGTCCATGTACATTGTGCTTTACAGCAGAAGCTACCTGGTCAATTTGTAAAGTTCATCTCTTAAGACAATCTTGCTAATGGCCCTGGCACCCACACTGTGTTTGGCAGGAGGAAGTCCATGTAGCCTGGCGGCCCACAAGTCTATTTTCAATTATCTGGGGTGCTCAGAGAAGAAGACATTAATATTGCTAAGGATGACATAGCAAATTACTACTGCTCCCTAACCTTTTTAAATTGCTAACACTGTTGTAATCTGTAATTACAGAAATCAGTGTGAGAATTGTGGCACAGTATAATTATCTTTCCTGATACTTTATTGCTGTATGAATTATTAATCAAAATCAGTCTTGTGTAGTATTTGCGGCAACTAAGAAGAATAATCTATAATTAAATTTCGTTGTTTCTATTTTTGTGCTGGTGTTTTATGATGTTGTAATTGATAATTAATTGGTTAAAAATTCACACAATTCTTGGGAGTTTCATATGACTATGACTGCTCAGTATTCAGCATTTATTAATTGAATAATGGGCTCACTGAAGAGACCTTTGTATATAGTCTGCTGTCATTACAATGAGCTCTCAAAAATGGTGAATTAATCATTAGGCCTTTCAATAGTTTCTTTTTAAAGAAAAGCAGTGACAATATAATCATATCCTTTGTTGTTATAGCTATAATTGAGAGATCGTAATAACCAATTATAAGCATGGTCATTTTAGGAGCTCTGAAGTGTCAGTTATTGATAACTTTCTTTAAAAACAAAGTGTTGATTACACAGAACGAGTCTTTTCATAGAAAAAATATTAGGAGATGTGGAAGGAAGCCTGGAAAATTATTTTCCTCCCACTTGCCACTTAAAAACAGTGCATGTTTATTCCTAAAAACTGTCAAGTCTGATGTGCTTCTGCTGCCAATTGTCAGAAGTACAAGCTGCTCTCAACTTTTTTTCATTATTTTATCATCATTCTCCCCATTTTTTTCTGAGTACCTTTTGCTAAATTGTTAGGAGGAAAAAAAAAAACAATAGAAAATGTCAGAACAGAAGAGCATTTTTTCACATTCTCTGCCTGAATCTCATTGAACAGAAATACTGTGAGACATTTACGCGCAAATCTGTAATGCAGACTCCAGCTACTACTGACCAAAGAGCCTTAGATGTGTTCAAGTTGGCCACTTGAAACTGTTCCTTAGATTCTTCTGCTGTTAGTGGAGCTGATTGAGAGAATGTGAACTGGAACTAAAAATACTCTCAGTTCAGTATTGATCCTCTCTTAACACAATAAGGGGAAAGTTGGGAGTTGCCTTGCATAGCAGGACATAAAATGTGATCTCCAGCTTATGCTTCCAAGAAAAACCTGTGGTTCATTTTACACCAGGTCAGGCACTGCAATTCCTAAATGAGGAATCACAGTGTTATATGTTGGCTTCTGTATTAAAATGTAGCATTACAGGCATAATGAGGAGAAACTGATAAACCTTTTTAGACCTTTGCAGTGAAGTTGTTGGGAGTCCTCTGTGCACTGTTATAGATGTGATGTCCTGTTTACATTGCTTAGGGTACAAGGAGGCAGACGAGATGATGCCTTTAGGTCCCTCTTTTCCCCCATCCTTGCTGGTGGTTTACCACGGACAGACTACAAAGACACTTCTGCTGCAGTTTATGCACCTATTTATGAGTTGAATTTAGCATTGTATGGCTTCTCATGTCCTAAACCAGCTGCTCTGCCGGAGCCACTGGGTTGTGGGAGTTCCTGGTGTCAGTGACACCCACCACATGTAATCTTTGGACAGATGTTCTCTACTGCTTGCCTTCAACAACTTGGTCCCCACACAACTTCAGTTCCTGTTTGAGAAAGGGGAACACCAGGCAGCATGTCCATTGCTGTCTCCCACAGCTGGGGACCGGGATGCAGAGGTCTAGGAAGCAGTAGATTTGGGGTTTGGCAGTGGTTAGTAGGTCAGGAAGGATGGATAATACAAGGACATTTGTTGTTGGACAGTGGAATATTGTCTGTGGAATATTGGGCAGTGGAATATACACGCTGCATCATGTAAATATTCATCCCATGTAAGATTGTACTCTCAGTAATGTGGCTCCAGATATTTTTATTAGGAGTAACTAATGCTTTTACATATGGAGTGAATTCTTTGCCCAGTAACATTCAGCAGTGGTCAGTTGTACATATGCTTTATTGCAGTGACTGTGAAATCTCTCAAGGAAAAACTAAGCAACCATCCTGCTATGAGGATGGGGTACTATTTTGGTTTATTTCAATGGTCAGGTATCACAGCCTCTCCAGGCAACTTGTTCCTCAGTTTTTCCTTGTTCAATCTAAACCTCTGTTGTTTCAAATTGTTCCCAGAGTCTGGCTCGATCATGTCATGGACCTTGCAGGGGGACCCTGTATGTACATCCAGGCAGTCTGCCATCCTAGAGTTAAGTGTGCCCAACCTTGCTGTAGCTCCAGAGAGCAGAGAAGCTTGGACACGTTGAGCAGCATGACCACAGCCAGATGTGAGCCAGTTTCTGAAGAAATTCCACTGCTAATATGCTGAAAATTGTCCCTGCATTCCTCCTCTGTTGAATACAGTTTATCCTAAGTTATTTCCAGTCTGATGCAATTTCTCAGTTTATGGCAACTGAATTTCTCTAACAGCATTTCTAAAGAAATTTGTCAAAGAATTTCTGAAAGTCAACACTAATTACATGTACCAGTGTTCCTCACTGCTAATTTGATGCACTTCAGGAATTCTAATAGAGCCCATCAGAGACATGACTTCCCCTTGCAGAAGCCATGCTGCTTTGTCACGATGATAATTTGCCTGGTTAAGTGCTCTGTAGCTCTGCCATGATAGAGATTTACCTTTTCACATAATTAGCCCAGTTCTTATGCAGGACTTTCTGGTGTGTCTTGATAAGATTTTCTCTCTCCTCCTGTTTCTCTTTAGAAACAGACACCACATTGCCTGTGCTCCAGTCTTGTGAGGCAGGAACTGGTTTTTTGTGATAGGTAATGTATTTTTGGTAGCAGCTCAGTCAAAGTGTTTATGAGTTCCTGGAGAGTTTTAGATGAGCACCAGCCAGTACAGACAATGTGCTGCAAACCAGAGTGATTTGGATGTTCCGTGAGCAACATTTTTAGTCTCCTGAGGTTTTGTAGGCTTCCTCCATGCTGAAGAGTTTGGTGGGATCTTCCACCCATCACCATGGAAGGAACTTGTAAGCAACCTTTTATTTCACTTCACTGCAGTGGCTGGCCTTTACCAGCAACTTTTTTTGGCTCAGTTTCAATGGTGCTTTCCTTGCCCACAATAGTTCATGCCAGTTTCTGGAAACTTTTGTTTCATAGAGGCTTTTTCTGGCAGCATGGTGACCTATATGCAAACAAATGCACAGCATGTTCTTTTGAGCCAGAGAAAGGCTTGCTAAGACATTCCCTTTTCAGTTTGAAGAAATACGAAGTGTGTAGCAATGATTTCCATGAATAAGGTTCTGCAAACTCAGCATAATACTGAATTCAGCAAAAAATGATGCAGTTTGAATTAACACTGTGTAAAAGGCTTGCAGCCGAGCTTGCCTCAGAGTTCAGAGATAATACCAGATCCCTGGGTCTTTTTATTCCAAGGATAGAGGAAAAAAAAGAGTTTAATTCTTCTAATTTTCGTGCTACTACATGCCAAAGTCCTACAGTGACCTTTTCTCTTTGCCCTCTAAACCCTTTCCCTGTGAAAATGAACAATATACTTCCCAGTGAGGGGTTTCACCATCTTGCACCTTTCCTGCAGGATAAAGCCCTCTTGGAGAGGAAACACCTCACGTCTGGAGGTCATGTGGTCGATGGCAGACTGTGGAAAAGGAAAAACTGTAAATCACTGGAGTTGAAGCATTAAAAGCTGATAAATAGGTGGTCCTGAGCCATAGCCCAGCCCCGGTTTCCCTGTGCGCAATGCAGGACTCGGGCGCTTCCTAGAGCAGCCAGGGGCACGGGCAGGGGGAAGTCTGTGGAAGGCTGAGGTCACAGCTGCCAGACAGGGCATCCATGTGGATTCTCAGGGGCTGTGGGAAGGTGATTGGCATGGATCCACCTTCAGGAAGCCCCTGGAGTCACAGCAGCAGCCTTGGGAAAGTATGATGATGTGGGCAACGGGGTGCAGGTCCTTCCTGGGAGCACAGGTGCCATTTGCAGCCCCAGCACCTCAGGACTGCACTGCTCAGGTTTCCTAGCAGAGGAGACAGACTTGCTTACCAGTGGGGAAATACACCATGATATTTTCAGCACTTCACAGCACATGCAGCAATTTAAAAAAAAAATACACTTGATGAGAGCTGTAGTTAAAAAGTGAGAAATTACTAATTAGTAACTAAGTAATTTGGGGTTTGATTCACACAAATTGCACTATTACTGTAAGAGAGGATTGCAATTTCAGGCTAGCTGGGGTTTGGTGGGTTTTTTCTAAGGCACTGAAAATATAATTGATGTGCTGTTCATTATCTGCCAGGTGTCGGGTTTCTTGTCCTTTTTTTTCATCATCTGAGATATTACAGGCATAAGACATGCCTGGAAAATAAAGGGGGGAAAAAAACTTACTGCTTTCCCCTTTGCATTGTCATGTGCAACTCTCAGGTTTTCCCACTAGATTGTTCTTGTAAACTCTTTCATTTCATAGCACGCAAGAGTGACCACTTAGAACATCATTATAGTGCTATCGTTAGCATCAGAGTTTAGTTATACAGAAAGCTGTGAGTGAGATGAGCTAAGTGTCATTTTCTCTTTTACCTTGGTGAAGTGCTAATAGCATGATTGCTGTCAATTCTTCTCATTAGTCTCAATTTATACAGAGAAATTTTTTTTATTATTTCTAGTTAAGAAATCCAGCTGGTATAACTCACCCCCCAAAGTGTCTCCTTCCCCTGCCTGTATGCAGATCAATTAGCAGCTATGTATCTTCTCTCTACATGTTAAGTTGTTGAAGGACTAATCTGTGTTCGTTGGTTGTGGGTTTTTTTCTGTTCACGTAAGCATTTCAGCTGAGTGCTCAAAAGTGTAGCATGAGTCAGCATAAAGATTGAAAATGCCAGTAAAAGAAAATCTGTAAGCATTCCATTAAGACTTCCAGTAATATTACAGCTTTGCTCTGTTGGCAAAAATACCTATTCTGTACAGAGTCATCATAGCCGATGGCTTAAAAATACTCATGTAAAGGTGGGAAGATGAAGTCACCATTGAGAAGTTTAGTCAATATAAGTAACAAGTCTGTCCTCTTAAATCCATTCTTGTCTGGATGATTAGTGTCTTTCAAGTGGCACTGTAGGAAAATGATAACCTAGTTTGAACTCACAGCAAGAGAAATAGTTTGAAGTCATGTTGTGTCTAGTGATGTGCCTGTATATTGCACTAGCAGAGGAGAATGCTGCAACAATCCACATGAAAAAGTAGCAGAGGAGGAATTTTGCTTTCACTTGATACAATAGTCATGTATTTACAGTGCAGCAATACTCTACCAGAATACCATCATCTTACCCTTAGCCCTTGATGCCTCTGAATTTTACCTCTCAGAAGGCAGTTGTTATTCTAAATAAGGAAAAATAATTCCTTTAAAATGCTGCAAGTTTGTGCACTTGCACAACTTTCCCTTCAGCAGTAGGTAGAGTAATACATACCAATAATCCTTTTCCCCATATAAGCCTGAAAACAAGTGGGTTTGGTTTGGGATATATAGTCTGCTCAGTCACAGGCTTTTACACCTTCCTACTCAGAGAAGTTGAAATGGGAAAATAATGCAAAAAGGATTCGGTCCAATGCTGGGGAAGAAGTTTTTAGTAAATTAATTAATTCAGTATATCAAGTGCAAAGGGGGTTCATGCAGTGTGAGGTATTGGGGAGAGCTGTTTCCCTCCACCATCACCACTGCAAATCCAGTCTCCATGTTCAGAGGCTTTGCCAGTTCTACATGTGTCAGAAACTGCGGAACATCAGGCAGAGAATTTCCCTGCCTCAGACAGTAGCAATGGGTGTGTAATGGGTGTCTGACATCATTCCAACCTCTGCTCTTCAGTCAGAAGAGCCTCAGCAGGAGCAGCCTCAGCACCCATGGGCTGCCTGGGGCTGCACATCCATTCAGGTGAAGGGATTTTTTGGGTCTGTGGGTCTGGAATTTGGGAAGATCTACTCTTCTTAAATGGCATTAAGCCACTGATGAAGGCATGTTGCTTTAGCCATACATGGAAACAGATTTCTTCTGAAGCTGCTAAATATCTTTCTCTCCCTCTTAAGGCTTAAAATTGTGATTGAGAAAGTAAGTTGCTGTAGTTAGTGGCTTGTCTTTGTCAGGTACAGTTCCACCTTACCTTTTACTTGAGCTGAGGTCTTCAGTGTGACTGTGTAGTGCTGTCTGTCTGCTGGAGAATAGACCTGGGGGTTTGAGGGGTTTTTCCCTTTGATCTGGAAATATCAGAAGCAAGCACCAAGCCCTTTTTTTCACCATTAGAAAACCCAACAGTCACTCTAGCTTTTTTCTAAAATCTTCTAAAATTTCCAATGTCCCCATGTTATTGCCATTACTAAACTGGAAATTGGAGATGCATAGTAGGTGGTTGAAGAAAAGCACTTTTCAGTCTGTCTAAACCCTATTTTGGTTTTGAAGGGGGAAGTTGGTGGAGCAAGTAGGTAATCCAAGCATGACAGGGTGAAATCCAGTGGCATCAAACCAGTATCATTCATTGTATGCTTCCCTAGGAACATTCTTGGATTTAAGCATTAATGGGCTGCTTGGCTGTGGTCTTGAGGTTTACAGATCTTGAGCTGAATCTCCCCATAGCGTATCCACCCAGGGACCGTGCTGCTCCTCACCACCTTGTTTGTGCTTTCTTCTCCCTTGTGCCCTGCAGGGTGTGAACGGCATGTCTGTGGATGAGAAGACTGACTCCCCCATGTATGTGTATGAGTCAACGGTGCACTGTACCAATATTCTCCTCTGCTTAAATGACCAGCGGAAGCAGGACATTCTCTGTGACGTGACGCTGATCGTGGAGGGGAAGGAGTTCCGCGCCCACCGGGCTGTGCTGGCTGCCTGCAGCGAGTACTTCTTGCAGGCCTTGGTTGGGCAGACGGAAAATGACCTGGTGGTCAGCCTGCCAGAAGAGGTACAGTATGGGCACCGTGCCCCCACCGTAACAGGGTACCCCTTCCTCCCTCCTGGGGAGGAAAACCTCTGTGGTCTGCTGGGGTGGCAAAGGGAGGGGGGCACAGGTGTCAGTGGCTGTCCCAGCACGGCTCAGGATGTGCTGTTTGTGTTTGGGTGGGTTGCAAATCACTGAAGGATGGACATGTTCACACCATGCCAGCCTTATGGAGGCAAAGCTTTAGGATGCTTCATCTCGCTTTTGTCGCTGCTGCTGAAGGAATTGCTCCCAAACATTTCATTACGTAGCCTCATTCAGGGCAGTATGAAGACCCTTATATTCCTCTGCTCTTCTAGACAGGAAATTTGAAAGGAGTGATGTGACAGCTACATGGCAGGTTATTGTTGAAAAATCATTTGAGCTGTCATGTTGTTGGGAGTTTCATTGCTGTCCACCCCTCTCTGGCAGCTCATAGCTTTATTCCACTTCTTTCCCCTTTCCTGCTCCTCATTCAGTCTGGCTTCCTCACAGCTCCCCTCATAAAGAGTTTGGGATTTAACCGTGTTTTCCCCCAAGAAACCATGAACTCAGTCTGTCAGAGAGCAGAGGTTTTGTCATGCAGCGTAGCTCCCACAGCAGGAAACCCAGGGACGTAGAAAACACCTACCTCACTGGAAAGTTTACTTTATTTTATCACAGAATCTCACTGGCTGGCTTCCACCCCCACTGTAATTTCCTCACAGCCGTAGAGCTGTGACGGCACAGCTACCGTAGGGCACGCTGGTGGCTTTGCTGCCCACAGAGGGGAGGTGCATCTCTGCTGCCTTGGCACTGCCTGCCCAGTGTCTCCAGCTGGGAAGGGTGGCATGGGGAGAGTGTCAATGTACCCAGGGCACAGCACAGCAGTCACTCAGTGGGAAGGTGCTCTGGCATATGGAAGGTTTTTCACCATCTTTTGCTTAACGCCCTTGAGGAGTCATGGTGTGTTTTTAAATGATGACAGGTCCCAAAATGTCACACATCATTTTTCCCCCTCTGGTTTAGTTCTCCAGAGACTTCAGCAGCGTTGTAATATTGTCACAGCACAAGTTGGAGAGCATTAGAAGTAGGTCACTGGCTGTGACTTCATGAGTCCTGACACTGAGTATTACTCATGAAGACATTCCACCCAGACATTTTGCATAGGAGTTTAGAGGACCCGCTAGGATGCACACTTTGATTCTGCAGTGTCCACTAATAATTTCCAGTGGAAGAATCGAGTCACAGTCAGTTGCATGGCTTTCTTGACACAAGCAAGGGTAGGAGCAGAGAAGGGACAAAGCATGCCCAAGGGTGCAGAAGTGTGAAATTGCAGTGCTCTTCTATGAAGTCTTAGTGAAACCTCTTGTGTATAATTCAGATCCTATTACATAAAGAAAAGTAATTGACATTCAAATAAGCACATAGAAGAGTGACTGAGATGTTCAGAACAATGAGCCTGGCCTAAAGGAGGAGAAGAAAGGACCATGGCAGGCTCATACTGTTGGTGTGACAACTGAGATGTGCTGCAGCTCTAGTTAGACGGAGGAGCTGAAACAGCCGAGAGCAGGAATTTCTCTCCAATGCCAAAAGACACTGTTGGCTCAAGCACTGATTGGTTTTCAACCAGCTTTCAGTAAAAGTAGATTGGAAATTAGAAGATTTCTAATGCCAGCAGCAGTAAGGTGCTGAGCTGCAGGCCAGTGGAGGGGTCATGATGTACTTGCACTTGGTCACCCAGTCCTATGTTAATATGACACTAAAGACTTAAAATACAAAGGTTTGTCTTTGTATGTGTTTTATATGAGATGCTGTCTAAGAAAAAAATCCTCCAGTTCAACCATAAATCATTTCTATTTAAGTGAATCATCTTCAAATAAATGAAGTATTAGAGTTTTACATTTTAGAATGTATCTCAATGAAAGATCAAAAAATTTTTGTGACTTAGGTTTACAGTGGCTGCTCTTATGGCTCCAGTGAAGCTCATGGAGATGCAGAAGTAGTGAACCTAGTTCTTAAGGTTTTTCCAAGAACTTTGAAATCGTCATGCCTTATCCAAGACCAACACTGCTACTTTGCTACATGCTTCTATTAGTAGCAGAAGAGCTACTAAAAGAGCTACTAGAGCATGAGGGCTTTGACTTTCTCATCCTGGAAAAGAACTCTCTTGGCCTATTAAAAGAGATAATGAGTTACCAATGTTTACTTGTACAGATATTTTATTTTCCACATGCAAATTAATTGCTGCTAAACACATTGAATCTTAGTTTTCTTATGGCTACTTTTCTGAGGTAGCTGTGTGTGAGGTGGTCAGCTAAATAATTTCCTCACAAAAGCTAGTCACTCACAAGGAGAGCAGCCTGATGCATCTCACTATTTCTCAGTTACTCCTTGGCTAAGATGCACGTCCCTGCTTCTGGTGCTGGTCAGCTTCTCAGCGCTGGGCGCTTTGATAGTGCCTGTGCAGAGATATGGGAAGTGCCTCCAACAGCATCGGAGCTCCTGCAAGAGGAACTGAAACACTCCTGGTTTGTAAAAGCTGATAAGGCAGAGGAAAGAGTTATATGGCATTTAAAGAAGCTAGCAGGGTCATCTTTGGTTCACAAGCTAAGGATGCTTCCCAAGGCTACTGTTTTCAGTCTGTGGTCTGCAGAACTCTGGCAGCAGTGGTACTCTTTAGGTATCTGTGAAAACTGACTTATTCTGTCATGTAGGGGGTTATTCCTCCAGCGAAAAAATTTTAAACAAAAGCTGAATGTGAATATCCTGAACAATTACTTTTTATGCTTAGAGACAATTTATGTTGGTGTAGAATACAGAAAAACAGATACTGAAAAGAATTTTTAAATGTAGTCTTCACTATTCAAAACTTCTCCAAAGGTAACAATTGTTCATAAATTTACAGAGCTATTTTTAAATCAGCCACACAAACACTGTATTTTAAATCTGAGTATAGTTTAAAAACTGCTGAAGTACGTTGTGGAGAAAGGGCATTGTTGTTACTATCATTTGTCAAAGGTTTGGTGTTGGAGCTGAATAAAGCTTTATATATAAAGCTTTTACGTTCATGTTATGTTGGTGTGAGGAAGCTTAACATCAAAGAAAAGAACTTACTTCTGATTATTCAAAGCAGTAAATCCGCCTCTGAAGTCTAAACTGCAGACTTTTTTTACTTCATAGCATGTTGGGGTCATTTTGTTAATCTGGCATCCAGACATTGTTAACTGTTGTCTAGCTAAACAGGGAACAGATGTTTTTCACATTATTTCTTGTTTATATCCAGTTACAAGCAAGAGCAGTCTTTACAATACACCAGTCATTTCAGTAGGGAGACATTGTGCACACACAGAATTGGGACTAGTTGGATTTAGAGGGTTTCAAACCACTGCAAAACCTTGTGTTAGACATTTCAGTTTAGTTCAAGCATGTCTTAACTGGCCTCAGTTCAAACCTTTCCTTAATCAACTTAAACAAAGTCAGTATGGAGCTAATTCTGCACTGATTGAAGAGTTTCCATAAACCCTTTTGTGCTGGCCTTGGTAATTTGATTTTGTACCACACCTTTTGTTAAGGCAACATATTTCAGTGTGTAGACAAGCTGCGCAGAACAGCTGCATAATAGCGAGAGCTCAGATGTGGCCATGGTGTGTGAACTATCAGCCCTCAGAGCAAGTTAGAGAAATGGAGTGTTTCAGCTGCCTACAGCTAATAAAAGACAGACCCATTAGCTCTTAACTTCTATGCTTTTTTCTTCATTTTCAGTTTTGCCAAACAACTGGAACCTTACCCGGGGTGTTTTTCAGCAATTAATGCAGCTTTCCTCTAGCAGGTGCTGTTAAAAGCAACCCAGAATTAGTACTTTCAAAGAACTGAGTTTGAAGCTGTAAAGTTGGTTATTCACTCCATACCCCTAACTGTTGTTTTGTTTTATTTAATCACAAAAACTGGTCTTCCTTCCTCTAACAAGGCACTTAATTAAGTTTTTAATTTATGATAAGAAGTTAAATGGCACTTACAAGGTTTTTTAATGGTTTCCACTTCCCATCCAGATTACAAAAAAAGGTGTGATGGAGAGAGACACGGCTGTCAGCCAGGGGTATTGTAGGTCATGCCAATATTAGCTGGCAGCAGGCCTTTATCCAATTAACATTGCTTCATCACTGCAAGTAATAGCTCTCGAGTAGATGATTGAGTCATTCATGCTGTAGTGGTACTCAACTTTACTTGAGAAGGAGCCAGTGCTTCATCAAATGGGCTTTTTATTTGCTATTATTACCTGCCTAACTCTGCTAATGGAAGTGCACAGCAAGTCTGGATGGGCAAGGTGAAAGCTGGGCACTGGATAAGGGAGCATCTTGTGTGCAAACACCTTATTCACTTTTGTGAGCTGTGGGTGCAGTTAAATGGTGAAAAGGCAGAAATAGAAACAGCAACAAGTAAAAGTCCCCAGTGGCATTTGATTCCTGTAGGTTAGAAAGAGATTCTCAATGTTGCTTGCATTTTTTTGATTTGGGAAATTACACTTGAAAGAAATTTTCACCATCCATGAGAGCGCCAAATGCCTTCCTCTCAGATGAAGCTAAACAAAGGTTTTCTGAAACAGCAGACCAAGCTTTCTTTAGCACTGGTCTGATACCAGCCTTTGTGTTCTTTTAGAAACTTGCTTCCCCAGTAGGTTGGTTCGTTTTACCTGTAGCCCTCAAATTTCTTGAATCTGTTTCAGAGTGGTGACCTTTTTTAGTGCAATGAGCTGTCTGCTGGGAAAGTTTTCTTCCAAAACGATTAAACTGAGCTGTCTGTGGTGTCCAAGTCTTCCAAGGCGCAAAAGGAAGCAGCATCTCTTTTAGGATGAGGCTGTGGGATTTGTCCACACCGCTCTTTCCTTTGCTGTTAAAAGAATAGATGTAAAGGCTGAATTCCTCCGCATTCTCTCTCCTTCGTTGGTGCAAAACCTGCCTTTTCCCCACAGGGTCTAGTCCTGTGAAATTTTTAAAAAATAGTCATTTTTACTATTTAAAAAAATAGTCATCTGCTTCTTCGTTGACTCCCTCACACGGTGGGTTAAGCTTTGCAGGGAGAAAGGCAGGACAGGACCTCATATTTGGGATTCAAGGCTGGCAAAAGCTGAGTGTGTTGGAAGGCAAAGGCAGGCAGCAGCACTCTGGGTGGGACTGAGCCAGGCATCTAACATTAGCATGGCTCGTAGCTGACAGGGAGGAGAAATACTGGCAGCTGCTAACCATCCATGCCAACCTGCCAGCCTGAGGGAAAAATGCTGGGAATTAGCCAACGAGAGATGATTGTGATGAGGAGAAAATCAAAGGCAGGATGCAGGAGGTCAACTATTGAATACCCTGCTGGCTAAAGGCACTTACTATTCCTTTTAATCTCTCTAGAAATAAACACTGTTCTCTTACTTTGTCTTTTTCCTTTCTTTGTATTCTTTGTATGTATAAATATAATATCTTTGAAGAGTGTAGGGACTGAGCTGAGAGTGCTCTGCACAGGAGCATAGAGTGAAAGAGGTGATAAATGTGGAAGAGAGGAGCAAGAGGGCGAGAAGTTTATTTCCCAGCTGGAGGGATGTTTAACACAGTAGGGAACAACAAAAGACCCTTTTTCGTTGGCACCCTGGAGATATATTAGGAGTAGCTAAGGTTAGCTCTCAGAGAATGGAAAGCAGTAATGTGGCTTTCTCTTTACATTACTGTATTGGCCATTGATGTTCCTCACGGATTGCAGCACTGGCCGAAATTATTCCTGCTTTGTCTCAGGAGGTGGCAAGAACCTGAAAGCCATTATTCCCTTCATCTGCAGAGCTTTTTGTGGTGGCAAAGGGTTATCTCCATCAGGCTTCAAACTCACTTATGCTTCAACCTTACCTCAGTAATGCCACTTTAATCAGTTCATATGGATAGAAGCTTGGGTCTTTGGTTTGTGAAATTCCTCCCAGGGAATGTGTTATTTTTCATGCTGACCCACAGTGCCGACACAGACCGCACAGAGGGATGGCTGGAGGCTGCAGCTCTGTACTGAGAGTAAAACTGAGCATTTGGGTACTCTTTGAAGTCTGACATGACAGGACTCCAATTCAGGAGAAACTATGAGACAGAATTGGCTGGTGTTTTATGTATGTTGCTTATGTAGCACAGTGCAAGGTGCAAACGATGTACTTTGTTTCTGGTAGGTGAGCAATAAAACAGAAATGAGATGCTCAAGATGTGCGGCACTTGAGCAAAAGCTTCCAGCACTGCTTGATTTTTCATGCTTCAAGTGTGATGAAGAAACTAGCCACATACTTTTCATTCTGCATAGTGTAACTTCCATTATTTTCTGATGAGGGCTGTCTTGCTATTCATAACATTCTCTGATCTTCTCAGGTGGAGGAAAGCAAAATACATCTATGTTGTGGTGAGAGCTTAGGCTTCAAAAAGCAAAACAGAAGTCATGTATACATGCATGTTAAGTAGAGAAAATCTTGCAATAACTCCTTTCCCTCCCTTTGGCAGTAGCTGTACAATTTATTTATGTATTCCAGCAGGCATATGAAAGTGTACTGTGGAGGGGGATTGGGAGATGAATGCACAGAACAAAATTCACCATTGCAATAACTGCACTCAATTTTTTTGCCCCTGTTAGACTCCTGCCTCCCATTCCTGTTCAGTTGTGTTAGTGTTCAGGGAAACATAATCATGGAATAATTATAGGCAGGTGCTTTTATTGAACAGCTCTGGGTTCCAAATCTGACTCCAAGACGGGTTTGGGATGAACTTGTTTTTATACCTTTATCATTATACAACTACATATAAATTATTAAACTTATCTTGTTCTATTGTATACATTGATTTCATCCAAGCATGGATGTTTGTAATTTTCATCAAACTCCCCAACATTGTTTCTCATGATTCTTGTTACGATTAAACAATAATTATATCCAGTTACCAAACAATCATCACATCTAACAATCATAAAATTTATCATAGTCATTAAATGATTATACAAGTAAAACCTAACATTTTCCTAGGGCTTACCTTAACATTTTCCCAGGACCTACCAGGCCTATCCTTCCTTTCTAACTGCCCTGAATATTCCAGTATTTTAGAAACATTTTATCCCTATCCTGTCAGTTGGGCTGATGGACTGTGATTGCACTTGCTAGTGAAAAGGCAGTTTGCAGTGTGGAAGCTTTCTTGATCAAATATAACAAACATGGTCTAAAATGTAAAAGATAGCTTGAATAGTAAATCCTATGTTAAGGGCACGAGAAGAAGCAATAAGAATGCATAACAGGAGGTGGATTGGTTTTGTTTGTTTGTTTGGGTTTTTCGTTTTTGCTTGCTGTGTTCAAATATATATGAATGAAAATGAGATGGCTGAGCCATGACTGTGCCTCAGCTCTGAGCACTCTTTCAGGCCCTGCAGACTGAAAGATTTCTCCTTCTCCTCCCCCTCCATTTAAATTCTCTTACCTTTGCTTTCTCTCTTACATAAAAACCCCTTTCAATTTCATTAAAGACTTCAAACCAGGTATCTGCTCTCTTAGAGTCCCAAAATACGAGCTGGGCATTTGACTGAACTGATAGGTAAGGTCCAGTGAAGACACCTGGCAGCTTCACAACATCAGACACCACAACCTGTAAGATACTTTCTGATTACAGTACCAAGTTTTGTTCCCAAGACCCCCAAAAAATGAGATTTTAATCTTCATACAGCACTTTCTGACAAGGATTCCCTGGTGAATATTGTCAGACTGACTGTTTTTCTCAGCTACTAATGAAATTGAGCATGTTATGGGATGGAATATACTACGTATTCAAATTATGCATTGCAACAGTCAACAAACATTAAACCTAAGAAGTATGGTTCAATTTGGAAGTGAAGTATGGGGTTTAGGTGAGCAGAAGGCAATTGAATCATACTAGAATTTGGGAATTAGATGTTTTTTGTGAGTTTTGCAGAGTTGGATTTTTTTAGAGGAAGAAGTAGACACAAACGTTCTGTTGAATTTGATGCAAGCTCTGAAGAGCAAAATGTCTGGTTTATTCCAGGATTTTTGTGCTGTAATGAATTTTCATCTGTCCCATTTTGACAAGGGACAGCCAGCAAACACCTCTGAGTCCCAGTGCAGTCTAACACTGCTAAAAGCTTTGTCCTTGGGTACTTTATTTACTTTAATAAAATAAATAAATAGGAGCAGCTGTAGCTGGTCAAACTACAGATCTAGCCCAGGCTTGGTTTGTTTAAAAAAGTGAGTTTTACTTTCTCTGAAAGCTCTTGAGAGAAGGTTTGTTTGGCTGTTTGAAGACTTAAATGAAAAGAAATATCAGGCATCTCTCTAGTAAGCATGTTGTAAATTACTGGGAAAAGATATCCAGAGAAGCCACTGGCAATTGTTTTGAAGCCAGATTAAAATAAACTGAAAAATTTGGCATGGGTTTTTAGCAACAAACTCTTCAATGATATGTGTTTGACTGCACATTGTTTCATAACTGTAAGGCAAATGGCCTTTGAGAGTGACAAAATTTGGACACCCCTTTAAGAAATTTGGTGCTCAGTACTGGTGTAGATCAGTGCACTTCAGCATCCTAAAAGAGGATACATCAGATTTGCTAATCAACCTTTCTGTCTCTCTCTTTGCTTAATCTGACCTTCTAACAGTTGATGGCATTAAAGTGTGCATTTAACTGTGTCTGTTTCCTTGCACACAAAAGTAGATGGGTTTTTTTTGTTTGTTTTGGGGTTTTGTTGTTGTTGTTTTGTTTGTTTGTTTTTTTTTTTTTTTAGTTTAGAAGACTTTAAAAGACATTGTGGAGAAAGTTGACTTGGAAGTTAAATGGTACCATTCTCCTTTCTGGGGGTCCACAGTCAAAATAACCATAGGTGAACTGAGAATGGCAGAAAACTGCAATACTAAAACTTTCAGTAACACCAAGATATAAACAAGGTGTCACCAAACAGCTGGAATTGAGAGGTATCAGCTCTGAAGCTAAATAATGGCAATATAAAACCTTCAGCAGTAGATTTCTGAGGCCTCTTGTGACCAGATAAAATACTGTCATCACCTCTCTGCACATGCTGGAGTGGAAGTTGATGCATCAGATGGGAATTACAGCACAGGTCTGTGCATTGGGTCAGTGATGATTAAATCACCTTGTGTGAACCACTCAGCAATGTTTACCTCTCTCTAAATGCTCTGGTTCACATTACCTCACGTGGAGGTGATCAGAGCGACCCACAGCTGGCACAGCTGCTGATCCCAGAGCAGCCCACACACCTCACCCAGAGCTTCCAGCTTATCAGCCCTCAGCCAGTTCCAGTCTCATTTTCTTCCCTCTGTACAAGGCACTGGAGCTTGTTGGACTAGCTGCAGCATTTCTCAGGCTGATCAGGGCAGGATGGAGGTGCTCACCTTACCTGGGTGACTGGTCCTGAGTGACAGATGGGGTCTGCTCTGTGTTCCCTGCCCGTTCTTCCCGCATCACTCCTGAGCTCCTGTGTGCTGCCATTGACCACAGCTGCTGAAACTACACATCCAAGAGGAAAGTAGGGTTGGAGGCATGGGGCAGATCAGGATGAGCCTGTGAATTGCTACAGGCTTCCTGTCCCTCACCAGGAGACCAGGAGCACTTTGAGGATGCTTAATTAGGAAATTTTGCTCAAGTGACAGCAGTTGCTGACCATCCCTTATATCCCAAACAACAGACAAGCAGGTTCCTAGCAAGACTTAATCTCTTCCAAAGAGAGCTGATCATTCTTGGCAAATGGGAGCTGTAGGTTTTCAGGACACCAGAAACAGGCCATCTTTCTTTTAGTGCTGAAGGAACCATATTTAGTTGAGTTTATATTGCACCTGGTCCACATCATTCCCTGCAGCAGCTGCTCATCATTTCAGAGCAACACTTCAGAAAAATGGAAGTGTACAGACTTACTGTAAGGATGGCAGAGAGATTTGGCAAGGGTGAGCCAGGATGGATTCATGGGTGCTGTAGTGTTCTCAGGGCTTCCTTCTGTTCCTGCAGTGTCAGATGTACTTCCCAAAGACAGGGCTCAGGTGGGTTTATGGAGATAGTGAAAGAGAAAGGAGACCATCTAAATAAATTAATTGGCCCAGAAAGGGACCTGAACAGTTCAAAGACATGTGGGCATCCAGTGTATTGCACATGAAACACATGGTAATGCTCTGCTTGAAATTTGCTTGCTTTGAGTTGTGATAGGACCAAATTCCCACACCTCTGCGTATACCTCCTACTTTAGGTTCCCAGAATGGATGGGAGTGCAGTCTGTGTTAATGTTTCAAGTTTTAGAAAGTAGATCAAAAGAAAAAAGAATTGCCTATTCAGACTTTACCAGTACAGTTCTTAGTTTCTGGAAAAAATCTGTTTGATCAAGTGGTGCTGGATTTTTGAGACTGTCATCTAGGAGGCTGAGACTACATTTCTGACTGTGTAAAGAAAACTTTTGCTTCTGAGAAATGTCTTGGGTTTTCACTCACCTTTGAAATTCAGACCTGTGGTTCTCTGTTTCAAGGGCCTGCAGCTAATAAGAAACAAGTCTTAAACAACTCTGAAAGCAAAATATCTTTCCATCTCTGACCACAGAGCAGTAGTACAGCGTGCCTAGCCACCTCTTTCCTCAGATACACAGGCAGCCTTCAGAGAAAATTTGCCTGTCAGAGGATTCCTGGTCAAGTAAAAACAGAGTAAGTTTGAGTTGTTTCCTGTTTCCTTCAAAGGACAATGTTGGAGCCAGTAAACTTTCAAGACAGGAAAAAGCTGTGGAGAGACAAAACCTGACAACTTCCCTTCTGATCTCCATAGAGGACGAGTGCTTCTTTCTGTTTCTGGAAGGGGAAGCTGGACTTGAGGTGGATAGGTCTGAGCCATTCAATCTGCGTGTTGAATTCAACTATTTTTTAGCCTTATCTTTGTCTGACTACAGATTTTCTTGTTGTACCATGGATGGCTTTCTGCATATGGCACTTTTGTTTATACATAAAAACAAATCAAGAAGTTTCTGTCTATTCCTTGATTTTGCTAGTTTTCAGGAGACTGAACACATCAAACCACATTTTAATGGGTATGTTTTAAATGTTGGAATTGATTTGTCAAATGCAAGGCACAAAAACTGAAGAGTTGCCTGTCTTTTGCAAGAGCCATCTCTCCTTGTCATTTTTGCCCAGTTTATATAAGCAGTAGCCATTGAGGTCACATAATATCTGTACCATTGTCCAAGGAAGTGAAGAATGGAGAGATGTCCCTGAGATACAGAAGCACTGGGGCATTCTACAAAGAAACTTGTTCACATGTACAAAGTCATCACTGCATTCAAAAAGCAAAAATCATTGCTTTCAGTAGTGGCAGAAGCCTTTAAATCACTGACTTCCATTGCTTTTTTCCCTGTCTCCAGTGTATCTTGCAGTTGGAGGACTGAGAAGAACACCCAGTAAGGGCTACCTCAGGCTTGGTTTAGTTTTGCTTCCTTTTTAAAGATGAGCCTAATCCTTCTCTTAGGAGTTCTATCTCACTATTATGCATGAGCTCTCCAATTGGAAAACAGTTGAGAGGGCATACATAAGTAAATTTTTAAAGACAAGCATGTGATTACATTTCTGGCCTTTGTCTTCAGCTGGTGGTGAAGACACCACCACCTTTGTCACACAGCCATGGTGATCCTAGCAGGAGCTGCACTGGACCTCTGCAAGCAGCTCTGTGGGGCACACAGGCACTGCACACATAAACTGCTCTGCAGAGGGTTTCAGGTCAATCCCAGCCTTGGAGAACCAGACTGTTTGTATCATCTGCTCTTGCACTCTCATTTTAGTTATCAGGTACGGTTTTAATCTGAATTATTTGTCCAAGTTAAATTTTGGTTTTATAACTGTTTTTCTGCAGAGGAATTGCTTAGCTAAAAGGCTGTGAGAATTTATGGTAATTTGTCACTTGTGCTTTCAACCTCTTGGCTGAATGATGAGGTGGTAGTAAAGACCTCTCTATTCTCTTTCAGGAATGGATATTTTACTCATATCTAGGCTTTTCTTTTCCCAAACTGCTCTGATTTGGGTAAAGAAAATGGTCAGGTGTCTATGTGTTCTTAAGAGACTCCAAAGGTGTCTTTTCTATTGTAAAAATCAGAAGAAATAGAAGTGGTTGTAACTATTTGACCAATTCATTCCAACACTACTATTTTCTTAAAGCCAAGGGTTTCATGAGGCCTTTCTGTAATTAGTTGTCTGTGCTATCATTTTTTTTTACATAAAAGGGAGAAAGTAATTCCATTTGCAGATTGCAACTCTTGTCCATCTGTCAGATGGATGTGTATTTGCAAGATGAATGCCTGTTTCTGATTTCTCCCATTAGAACAGAGGTTACTCTGTCATTGTCCTCAGAAAGCTTTTGGAGTAGCTTGCTTTGGTGTGTGCATGCCCTTTTTTTGTTACAATACCAAGTACTCTGTTAGGACTCTAGCAGGGACCAAAGGGAAAGAAGGAGTTTTGGGGATAAACCCTGTTCACGTGGCTAAAACTCTGTGACACTACCACACTGATCTGCTGGAGAGTGATGGAGAGCTGGGCTCTGCCTGGTGTGCTCCCCACGCCCATCCCTGCTGAGGTGAGCCAGCTGCTGCCCTGCCACCTCTGAATATGGGCTTCTCCTGCACCAAATGTGGGAAGGACCTGGGAAGGCAGCAGCCCCTGGGCAGGCTGGCATTTCCATACCCTCTTTATGCACATGGTATTGGCACAGAAATGCTCTTGCTCAATCCTATCAGCTGCATATCATTCTATTCTGGGGAAGGTGAGAGCACTGCTGGAAATGACTCAGCTCCAAAAGGTATCAGCTTTACTGCTGTTACCCCCCAGAGTTGTTCCTTGCTTTAGGTTTGTGCAGTAGCTACCCTACAGGGGGGAAACATCACATTTTTAGAAAACAACAATGAGAAATGGCTGGCTGTCAAGTGAAAGCATTTGTTCTTTGGAGTTTATATGGCTGATGAGTTCTCTGCACTTCAGCAGTGCTCTGTTTTGCCAGGGGCTTTTAAAGGTCCTTGAGAAGCCTCAACAGCAAATGAGCCAACCTTGGCAAGATCCTGCATTACACCATGCCCTGCCCAGCATTCCTGTAGTTCTTACCATTTCCTGCCCCTTACACCATGGCTGTGACTTTGGACAGCAAGCACATTCTGTGTTTTAAATGTCTTTGCTGTGGGGGTTTTACAGTGTGCAGTGCATTTGCACTGGGGCAGGGGGATTTTGGTTTGTGTGATTATGTGGTGTTTTGTGACTGTTCTGTTTCCTCTCACATCCTCCTTCCCTGTCTCTTGTACCTGAAATATTAAATTAAACCTAACATAGCAGTACTTTCAGACAGAAGCGACACTTGGCTGTGCCAGTTCCCCGGTGGCTTTGAACTGCTGGCTGCAATACTGCAAACACATTCAGACCCTGGCTTGGCCAGCAGTTCCCCCAGCTCTCTACATGTTTGCTCTCCAGGCTTTATTTTACCTACACTATTGGAGACTCTGGAGTTACAGCCTATGTCTCATTGTTATGCATGGATGGGAAATATTCCTGTACTTATTTGCATTCATTAGCTGTTGGGAGCTCCTCTGTTGAGGTCTCTAGCCTTGTTTTTACAGTGCTTTTGGCAGTGTTTCTGCACTTGGTGTGCGAATTTTTATGATCTGTTGCATGTTATTCATGCAATTTCCTGCCCTGTAATGGTATCAGTTTTCCAGACACAGAGGAATACAAACGAAAACCCAGGAGCCTGCATTAGCATAAAATGTCCCAGTTCTGTCAGTTTGATTAATTTGTCTCTTTGTCTCCACTCTATATGATAAGTGCTATTAATGGTTGCAACACTTCATATGTCAAAGTCTTTCTTCCTAATGACTTGAAAATGTGGTTTATTTCCCCCTTTTTTGTATTATTTTTCTCATTTAGCATTCCACTCAAGTATAGATTTATGCCATGCTCTTTCATTATCTTACTGGTTGCAGCGCTGGAGTGATTACATATGGTGTAGGGTATGAGCAAAGATGCGATCCCAGGGGCAGCAGCTGCTGATGCAAGCTGAAAATAGATCCAGCGTATGCTCAGCACTTTTCCCAGAGGTCTTTTATTTATTAGGAACAGTCTTGGTACAGGACAGCTCGGACCCTCATTTAGCAAGATGACTTTTTGCCTTTCAAGAGCAGCACGGTGACTTTGCTCTATTTACTGACTGCTGTGTAATTTTTTTTTCCCCATCTCCTGTGGAAGCAGAGACTTTACCTAACATAAATTGTAATATAATCCTGATTTATAATGAAGTCAAGAAATGACAGGCTCCATTTGAAGTAATGGAACTTGACAGATCTAAGGTTTAAATTAAATAATCCTATTTGTAAGACAGCATTTGTACATGGTACACTGATTTAAAATGAACTTCGGTTCTTCTTCAACAAATCCTTTACCATTCTCTGTGTTTTACCTTCCATAGAGGGGGAAAAAGCTTTTAGGGGGACAAAGTTCATTTGAAGAGAACAATTTATTATTTGAAAACATGTATGGAACAATAAATTGTTTTCTTTCCCAAAGTTCTTGCAAATTGTTTCACAGAAAAAACAACTTTAATTGCAGAGGAAAAATTAATGTAGGTCACTTATTCAGGCCAAGCCGCAGCTAACCTGCTTCGGTGGCCAGAAGAGGCCAATTGCTGAGAATGAAGGAGGGAGGATGCTGGAGAGAAAACAGTGAGGAGGGTTGTGGCTCCACTCTTCCCCTCCCAGGAGCAGAGGTTCATTCTCACAGTGGTTTCTGTGGAGGGAGAAGGTCACCTCCTCCTTGCTGTCCTTCCTTCCCTTACAGCTGGCACAGGGGGACACTTAAAGATGTTTCCTCCTGCCTCTGCACCCCACTTTTTCTTCACCTGTCACTGTTGTACCAGTGCAGGCAGGCAGAGCCCCAGGGTGCACAAATGGAAAGGTGCTCCTGCTGTGGCTGCTGGAAGCCGGCAGTAAGCACTGGAGGGGGGGTTGTGGAACAAAAGGCTTGCAGAGGAAAAAAAGAGACCAGACAGGGGGCATGAGATGCTGCAGAAACGATCAAAAAAGGCAGTGGGATAAAAACACTAAATATACAGTGTATGATTTTTTTGGCTTAGATTGAGGGAAGCTGTTTTAGAAAATGCCCCTGTCTCTTTTCTCTCACTCAGCATTGTGGTTTTGCCTTCCTTTCTACCTGTATTTAGTAGCAGCTGCCCTCTCCAGCGTCTTTCTAATTTTCCTCCATACCTGGCAGGGATGTGGCCCTTTCCCCAGGGGTCTGACAGATGCTCTCACTCTGGACCAGCCTCCCCTGCTCAGGCAGAAAGGTCCCAGTGTGCATGTTCAGCTCAGTAAGGAGCCTGTTCTTCCTGTGTCACCCTGCCAGCATCACCCTCCTTTCCTGGGAACACATGGGAGGTGTGGGAGGGCAGGGTGGGCACTGACCCACAGGGTCCCCTCGGCAGGGGGAGGGAGGGAGGGAGGGAGGGAGGGAGGGAGGGAGGGAGGGAGGGCAGCCTCTCCTGCCTGGGGCTTTGAGAGCCATCAATCCGGGCTGGAGCTTCAGCACCGTGTCTGCCCCGCAGGGAGTGGCTTCAGGGCCAGGCAGCTGCTTTCTCCTCTTTGTGGTGAACTCCAGCAGCCAGTGAAGATGAGATGGCTGCTGAGGAGGGGGTTGCTGGGGCTGGAGCCCAGCCTGGGGACATGGCACGAGAGGCTCCTGCTCCCACGTCCTGCTCTCTATGCGATTAGGAACTTTTTTCCCCAGTGCTTGCAGGGAATTAATAATTTATATTAATTAGTAACCAACCAAATCTCCCCAGTGCACTCAAGAAAGAACATGACTTTAGAATGTCACTGAGAAATGAGAGGAAAAACAAGCTCACAAAGCCAAAGTGGTGCAGGCCAGTGGAAAAGGTGAAGGCAAGGAGTATCCATGCAGCAAACACGGCATTGATGTCATGTGGGCCCTTGCTCCTCATCTAGGGAAAAAGCCAGGAAGGCCCAAGAGTAAAAATCCATCAAGAGGTTTCAGAGTTGCTGCTGGTAGCTTGCACACTGCCCATCTCCCTCCTCCAACAGACATGTGCATGGCTACAGGCGTGGCTTTCTGTTCACTTGGAATTAATAGGATTATATACAGCGGGAGAGGAGGCAGGGTACACTGAATTCTGCAAATACAGAGCTTCAGCCTGTGCTGCTTGATCTTTAGAAAAATATAAGTAAAACAAAATAAAGTAGGAAGAACCAATTCCAGAGTGCTTCAGTGTGCACATAAACTGGTTTTCATTGCTCACAGCACACATAAATACTCGCTGGTGACTGAAGCAGCAAAGTAATGCTTAGCTGTTCATTATTTTATCAGACAGTGATAATTGTAGTTAATATTTTCTTAGTAGTGTCTCTGAGAGTTTATTTATGCTGTTAATAATCTGAGCAGCTGTAATGATGCTGGCTGCCAGAGCTGTAGCCTTTTAGAATCACTCCAGTGTGGCAATGATACAATAGTAATAGAAATCCAAAGAGAAAACGATCTTTTCGGAGCAGATGGGGCTAATTCAATCCCTTTCACACACGTTCACGTTATCTAGTTTCTTTCTCACACTAGCATGCGTGGGTGCACGTGAGCATATGCAGTCACATCCACACACACAAATAGCTGTAAAGTCCCACCTTCTACCCTCTGAGGAAGTCAAGCTGGAAATGCCATCATTTTTCTGTGTGAAGTCTTTCTGGGGCTTCTAGGGTACATGGCATTTTCTACTCTTTAATTTCTGGGTAGATCTTAAAAATATCATATATGAAGCAGAAAGGGGAAAGCCATTTCCTTGGGGACAGCCCAGAGCTGGGCACAAGGTCATGGCTGCACTGGGATGCTGTTGCCCAACCTTCCCACCTTTCCCTGCCTTTGACCTCTTCACTATGGGTCACTCCTGCTAAGCCTGCACTCCTTTAGGGACTAAAAGAGCCATTTACCTTTTACTCATGGCAGACATGAAATCTCAGCAAGAAGGCAAATACCTACAATTTTTTTCAGATGGGATTTACAGAGCCTAGTTAACCTTTTGAGCCACTGAGAGAAGAGTTAACTGCTCCTCGTGGAGGATGGGAGGGAACCAACTTTGCCAGCTCAGCAGTGGCTGGTTCTCCTTGCAAATCTGCATTGCTGAGCTGAGCAGCATTGCAGGTCATTGATGAAATGTTCCAAGCAGTGGAACAAAAGCCACTGTAATCCTCAGATCTGTTGTAGCCGTGCAAGAACAAAAACAAGGTGATGGCAGAAGAATTGCACATCCAAATACCAGAAATTAAACAGCAAGTCAGGGGAGGAGAAGGAAAACTGGAACAAATGCAGCGTTTGGCAGGTTTTCTTTTAAAAATAGGAAGCTGGGTCAGTTTTACAGGGTTTCAGCCTACCAATTAATAGGTGTGATTGCTTGGTTACCTCATGAAGTGCAATAGTAAAGCCTTTTACATTAATTTCCATCCACAACCTGGCAAGAGCATCTCTGGATTTAAAATGTGATGGTATTTGCTGGGCAGCACTGTCTGCTGCCCCAGTGTAAGGATGCCAGTGATTTTACCTGCTGTGCTGTGCCAGCACAGGGTGACAGGAATGCCAGAAGCACGGGTGTCGTCAGCCCTGTGGTTTGGAGCATCCCTGAGCTGCTCTGGGTGTTACCCAGCCCCTCTGCTGAGCCTGCTTCTGCTCCAGCTCCTTTGTCTTCCCACTTAGTTCTCCTCCTCAGAGTGCAACCTTGCAGATTTTAAATCATGTCTGACAGAGCCTGCTTCCTCCTCTCCTGCACTGCATGGAGTGTAATCGGAGGGCTTGCAGTGAGGTGGCTTGCTGTGAAGTACTCCTTGTTTTTATGAAGTAATTACAATGTATTTAATGCACTGTGTATTTAATATGCTATTACGTAGTTCATGTGCATAAATACATTCTGCCATGCCTGGGAAAGAGGAGCCTTGGTGAATTTACAAGTCTTGGTATTTTTTCAGTGTTGTTGTGCTTACTTGTAAATCAATTACAGCTTCAGAAACTCTGAACCACTCCTCTAAGCACCCCTCTGAATTAGCAAAATTCTACATGCATCTTTATTTTCTGACTATTTTGATATTTCCTAATGTAATTTGGAGGCTTCTAGGATTCTTTCTTTATTCTGAAAGTTCTGAAACTGCTTTTGTTTTCCCTTTTTCTACCCACTTTGGCTCATGTTATGCACTTAAACAGATCTTTCACAGACTCCTCTCACAATTTATATTCTGTGAAAGCTTTCCCACTCCTTCCTCACCCCCCTTACTGCTAACACTTCCTCTTGTTTTTCTTTCTTTTTTAATCTTGGGGTCAGTTTCATTTTCCTTTTGCAAAAATGTGGGACTAATTTTAATTTTAAATTACAGTTGCACTTTAATTCTGATGATGCTTTTCGGTTAAAATCTGTTCATTTCTGCTTGTTTCTTCCCCACTGGTTTCAGTATGGCCTGTACAGGCACCCAGGGAGCAAAGGCAGCATTTCTGCTGAGCCACCTTCTTGTGTCATCCTTTGTTACTGTGTTCCAGGTTTCTTAAGATGCTCCTTGCACTGGAAAACACAAAAGTATTTGAAACAGCCAGGTGTCACAGCCATGTTTCCCTTTGCTTTCTCTTCCAGTCCGTGTCTGGGTGTTTAAACTGCTGCTTAGTGCCGCTGTTTTTTATGGGTGCTTTGTTGATTGAGTAACATTGTGGCCACATTGTGCCTTTAGAGAGACTGTTCTTTGAAACATCTTCATCTCTAATTTTCTTTTTAGCACCTTCACTCAGAGTCTCACCTTAGCAGCCCCAAAATCCTCCTCCCAGAGCCTTTTCTCCTAGGCTTGCCTGCAGACACTCTCTTGGCCATAACTTGGAGTTTTCTGTGTTCTTGTTATGCTGTGGACAACCCCTGACATCAACAACATACCCCAAGCCACCAGAATTAGTTAGGAAAAAATAATAAAATGGTATTTGACTTCAAAACAGGTTACTGAGTGAGATTTTAAAATAAGGGCTCTGGCAGTGTCATGTGGCAGGTTTGCTTGCAGGGGTTTAAGAAGTTTCCCCCTCCAGTCCAAGAGCTGTTTTGCTGAAGGTGTTGTGCTGCTCTGAGGTGGCAGAGAGAGGTGCAGCACAGAGCTGCCTTCCTGAGCTGCCCAACTTCTCGTGACTGAGTTTCTCTGTGGCCAGAGGAGCAGCCATGCAGGCAAATGTCCCCTTTTGCTCAGAAGACTGCTGTGAATAATGGTAAGACCTAGGGCTGCCCAATGGGTACATCTGGCAGTGACTGATGTTTGGAGTAGATGTGATGCAGGCAGTGCATCCCTGCTATGGAAGAGCACTGTATCTTCCCATCCTATAGCCTTTCTGTTTTGCAAGTGTATTTATTGATCTTTGTTGTCTGCTGCTTCCTGCACTGAGATGTGTCTGCAGCTTATGCCTATGATTTCTACCTTCCTTCTCAATAAACAGTATATATTTTGAAAGGTGTGGCAAATGCAACAAATTGCCTTTTCCTCAGAATTTTCAGAGATGCAGAAAATGTGCAGGGATACTGTCACAATTTCCAAAAGTAAATTCTTTTCATTGATTTGAAACCAGTCTCGCTTTTGAAAGGTTGAAGGAATTTCAATTTGGCTTCAGTAACTCTGCGAGAAAATAAAGCTAGAAGTTGTGGATTAAAATAAGCATTGCAGTTGGATCAGAGATTATTTTTACTTTTACTACGCTCTAGGTTATTTTTTTAATTTCGTAGACATCTTCTGATTCTCTCTTCCCCTTTGGTTCCTCTGGCATTACTAGCCTGTGACTTAAGGACTGGGGTTTTTGAGAGTGCTTCAAAGCTGGGGCTACAGCCACAGAGAGTCAGTCAAACCTAAGTGTGGGTGCCTCAGCTCTTGCAGTGCACCCATGAGCCGTGTGTGGCCGAGTGCTGACATAGCCAGTGATGTGATCATTGATCCCGTGGCTGCTGACGCCATCCTTGTGCCCGGTGATCAATGCGGAGCCGCTGGCCCCGCCGTCAGCGCTGACGCACTGCTCACAGTGGAGCCCTGGACACAGTCTGCCATTATTGCTCCCCATCCTCCAGGCAAGCCTAGCTGAATGACTGCTCCTTCCTCCCCACCTCCCCTCCTGCAGTCACACCTGCGGTCACACTGGGATGCTCTGCGGGCACTGAGGGATGTGGGTCTCTCCTTCCCTCTTGGGTGCTGAGGGAGGAGGCTCTTTGAAGGGCTCGTGCTGCCCCGGGATGTGTTCATTACGCCAGAGAGTCACTTGGTTTCACTCTACTCTCACACAGTCAGGGCTTCTAGTGTAAATTTGTTGTCTGGCCAACAGCTGGGATTTCAGCGGGGTAGGCTGAGGGTGGCACTTGTTGGGTTTTTTCTTTGGAAAGCACAAAATTGCAATTTGGACAAGCACTTCCAGTGTGGCATCTTCTGTAAAAGTACCATTAAGGGCAGTTAAGCATCTTCTTAAAGCTCTCAGTCCGACAGCCTCAAGAGGCTGTAGTGGAGGATGCGCTGGAAAGACACCAGGATACCCCTTAGACCGCTCAGGGTGTGGCTTTGCGGGTGGCAGTTTTTCCAGGGGGACTTTTGATATTAATAATTGGGTAATGGGCCTCCTAAAGAAAGGAGCTGTGTGTCCAGTTTCTCTGTTCCCCTGGCGTGTGTTCGTGCTCAGAGAATGCAAGGTGATGGTGTGGTGGCCTCCCAGCCCTGCAATGTGGTGTGGGAGAGGCCATGCTGTCACTGTCACTCTTCTGCACAAAATTTGTATGCCCTACCAGAGGAGGCAGAATGTAAAACTGGGGCTGGCAGGGTATTTACTTAATTTTAAAAATGTTTTTAGAGTGAAAACAAAGGCCTCTTTTTATTGAACTTCTCCATCAGCATCTTGTACATTCCTTTGTTGTTTAAAAGCTTACATAAGACAAAAAAACCAGCTTCTCACCCAAGTGGAATTTTTAAAGAGTAATCACTCATTTTAGGAGCTCCACTGCCATATGAGCAAATAAATAAGGGAAATACATCTGCAACCTGCTGGTGACAGAACATTTAATTGCTGTTAAATTAAAGACGGGAAATGCAATACCAGTGTGGCATTGCCTTACAAAAGTACTCTGCAGTTTATCGTCTCTTTCTGATTTTTTCCTGCCTCCTGCATGTTCCCACCTTATGTAAAAGGATCATGGTTTCAAAACAATTCCTGCCTGTGTGCATATATAGGAACAAACCGTGATGTCTTAACACCGTTGGTTTTGCACATGTGACTGACCTATTTGAGCCTAGTAATATACTTAAATCTTTCAGAGAGTTTTCCAAAACCAAATAGGCTCAAGCTAGGAAAAATCCAGGCTTCACCATCCCAGGTAAAAATAACCAAGTAAATAACCAGGAAGTCTCTTAATTCTTAATGGAATAACAGCTTTGGTGACTGATTTTGGTTATCAGATTACCCCCTGAAAATAACTTCTGTGCTATACTTGCAATTGGCTGTAGAACAAAAAGAATACACTGTGTGCTAATTTTAGCAAATAAGATTAGAGTTAATATTTAATCCCAGAGACCTTCTTCAGGCTGTGGAAAAAAATAGCAGCAGTTAACTGTCACTAATCTTATCTCCTATTTTTCTAGCATGTGTTTGATTATATAACTTGTAGTGCTGGGAACCCGCTGGCTCAGTGAGAAGTTGGTGGTTTGTTGGCTACATGCTTGGGCATATTAGACAACGTCAGGGCTGAGATGGATTAAAAAGCTCTACACGTGCCTTGGGACTGCAGCACAATGCTGAAAGGCCAGTAAAACAGGTACCACAGCAGACCTGATATGAAACAATATGTGAATAACTGGTTCATTTGGAGTTCTGCAAGAAACAGTCACATTTCTGCTATTTTTCTATCCAGTTGTTTTAATACTTGGTTTGAGAATTGATATTCAGCATGTGAGGTTTGATTCAATCTTCTTTTCTTCCTTCCCCACAAAATGGCTTAATTGAATTGATGATTGGAAATTAGAGATGAGGGGTTTCTAAATGTTCTTAGGTGCCTGCTGATGAATTTAACCTGAAAATCAAAATACTAAAAATATAAACCATTAACCTACAAGCAGCTTGCATGCTCCACAGCAAATCTATGAGTGCTCCTATTGAGTTTTAACAAGTCTACTCCAATGTGTAAAGATAATAACATGCGCCTCCGCTGCTCTGTCGGGACTTGTGCATTCTCAGTGGGTCTGAAGGTCTCACCACCCAAATTACCCCCAGTTCAGTAGGATTTAGCAACTAATGTTCTGCAGGTTTCATTGTATCCCTGGAGGGGAGGAGAGGGCTCTGCCCTCTCACGCCACCACCAATGAGCTTGTTCTTTGCATGTGCCCCAGGTATGCTTTATTTGGAAAGGAACAATTGCATGTGCATTTGCTGTTGAACTTTATTGCTCTTTCCTAGCAGATCATTGGCACTGTGCCCTCATTAACACAGAAATTAGCCCTGGAAAAGTCTACTATATTAAAGCCCAGCTCTCCAGAACAAGGTTGCGCTTTGTTAGTTTTCCTTTGCAGGACCCAGACATAAAGTATCCATCATCTTCCCTGGAAAGCCTTCCAAGACCGCTCTGAATTGACTGTTAGGTTAAGAGTCAGGGGAAAAAATCCCTACATTTTAATTTCTTTTTGCTGCAAATGCCAATAGCGCCCCATAGCAAACCAGACAGTTCTTCTCTGTTCTTGATGTTAGTCTGCATCAGATTACTGTAAACATTCCCTTGCTCCATTTTAGATACTGCCTTGCCAAGTTTACATTCCTACATGTTTACAGTGATCTTTTCTTGCCCTTAATCACTTTTCCCCTCTTTAAACTGAAGTCAGACTTTGCTGGCATTTCGCAGGGGTTGACCTTCCCTGCTCCAGATGCAGCTTTTCATACAGATGCCATTCCAAGCGGGGTTACCAGACATCCCTGTTTCCTTTGGAAATAACCTTCCTTCCCACCCCCCATAAGAAACACTGTCTGTGCAGAATTGGAGGATTTTGTCTATTTGTCTGGGATTTTGAGACATCTAGAAGTCTGGGCAGCTCGCTAATGAGCGTGCACTGATGAACTCTGCGGCGCACAGCGCGCCCGGCCCATCGGCAGAAATGTCAGCGCTCCATGTGTGCTCCCAGGCCACGTCCCGTGTGTTCAGAGCAGCACAGAGGCCTCCATGGTATTCCTGATCAGCCCTCACGGAGGGCACGGATACAGCAGGGAGCCAGAGCCAGTTCACCCACAGCGCTGCGTCTCCCACGGTGCCTGTGTGTGTACAGATAGGTTTAAAATAGAATTTCTGACCTAGAAGTCCCTTACAAAAAGATGGTGTTCCCAATGTGAAAGTGAGCTAACCCTCCTCCTAATTTTAGAATAGTACGGGCCCAGAACATTTAGAAGAATGCTTTTCTAAAAATGCTCTATTTGCACCTGTAATGCTGCCTCCTTTACTAGCATTTATTGCTGACTGTCCTCTCAGCTTCTTATTCTCCCATCCGACAGTGATCAATACTCTTTTCCTTGAATTAGCCAGCTTTTCATTAATGACCAGTGAAGAAAGGAAGGAAGGCAGAGAGTCTAACAACAATACAGATGTTTCTCCAAAAGGAAAAAGCATTACCCGGAATGCATCAAGGAAATGCAATGAGAGCTGATGGAGGAAAATAAGGGAAATATTTCCTCACGAGGAGGTTTTAAGTAGAGTCTGGCAATGATCTCCCAAAGGAAGTAGTGGAAGTCTGGTCACTTAAATCAATTAGGACTAACCAGAGCATCGCACTCCCCGGGACTCTGTGAGGAGAAAAGCAATGTCAAACTCAACTAAAATAGACTTTGCGTGCTTGTTTTCTGCAGGGCTGCTGTCTGTGTTTTGCCAGTAAATTCAATATGGCTAATGCTGATTAACATCTCTTGATGGTGATCATATCATTGCATTGTTTCCAGCCTGTTCCTCAATAGCACACAGTCACAAGGGCATGGCCATACAAAACACGTCCCCCAGCTCAGTCTGAAAGACAAGACGCAGACAAAGGGCAGGAGAAGTTGTTTTCTCTCACCTTAACAGTGGTCAGCCTTGTTATCACCACAATGCTGAATTGACTCAGACCTCCCTGCTGCACACTGAGCCCAGTGTACCTGTGGCAGCACAGCAGAGCCAGGAGCTGCACGTGGGCTTGGTCTCTTGGATTGCTGTAGAGCAAGGAGGTGTGCCAGGTGCCTTAGGCAGGGCTGCATTACCCGTGTCCTCTGTGCTTTAGACAGTTCTAATGCATACAAGTCCAGCTGGGGACAGAAGCAAGACAAATAAAGTGCTTTATCCTTAGTCTGGGTGAGCTGTTTGGCATGCTGCAAGTGCACATAAGGGAAACAAACAAGTAAACATAAGGGAAAGAAATCAAGCCTCCAAGAAGCTAGGATCTTTGCTTTTCTCTCTGTGTGAGCGTTGTTTTATATGTATGCTTTACCTTTTCCCTGTCTGATTTTCTAGTAGCCAGTCAATTCCATTTAAACAATAGAAATGAAAAGAAATTGGAATAAGGCAAAGGATTAAAAGGCAGGAAAGTAGTGACTCGGCATATGAGCTTGGAGAGGGTGCCTGGTGGAGGTTCCCACAAACTGACCTGCCTGCTTAAACATTAATTTATACAGAAAATAAGGCTTAAAAGCAAACAACTCTTGGACATCTTATTTTCAATAAAGAAAAAAAAAACCTGGGATTGTTGCTGGTATGGGTTTACCCCTCTAACAAAGGCCTCTCTCACGTGTAAATGAAGACTGTTATAGCAGAGAAATTATCTCTTTCCTTCTGCAAACGTAGATCAACTTGTTTTCACTAAATTTTTTCACTGGGATGCATCAGTCAGATCAAATGATTTTAAAAGACTGTCCTTATCTCTTCCTAGAGAAGTGCCTGTGTGGTGGTAGTACATGCAGCTTCAAAGGCTTTTCTTTCCCAGTGTGCAGTGTTCATAGTCACGCTCCAGTGGCTCGATTCCAGCCTTCCTGCCAGAATGCATCAGATGCAAGCAGTCCCAAAACTGGTGGGGCCGAGGCAGGGAACCTGCCACGGGAGCCGAATCAATATTTAGACAGCTTCAGGCGGCAGAGCTTGCGCTGGCTTTCACACTTGGCAGCAAGCTTTGCACCCGTTTGTTTCCAAAGTTATTGTTTGTGCAGTTTCAAGAATTGGCACTAGAGAGATTTCTGCCTGAGGGCAATGACAAGTGCCGGGTGCTTGAAAAGAAACTTCCCCCCTTTGGATCTGAGGATTGTGAGAGTGAAGGTTGTGTCAGTGGGTAGTATCTCCAAAGGAAGTCAAGGCACACATTTGCTCGGAGTTTTCATCATCCTTCACAGGAGGCATCTGCTGGGCACCGTGGGGAGCCCGCGGCACAGTCTCGTGCTCTGCTTCCGACGCATCCGGCGCAGAGCATCTCCACCAGCTGCCTTGCTGCTGTTTGTTATCGTGCTGCTTTACCTGGAGCAAAAGCTGTGTCAGCGTGGGAGACAGCCTTGCTGTGGGGCTGTGGGAGTCAGCCCGAGGCTGTGCACAGTGCCTGTGCTGGGGCGGCAGGCAGGCAGGTGGAACCCTGGCCCAGCACAGAAAATTATTCTAATTTGCTTTCCAGCCATTCCACCTAGTGGCCGAGTGGCACCACTGCCAGGAGAGCTGTGTTTGTGCTCCACGGTCCCTGCAGACCTACGCTGCTGCCGAGCTCACAAGATATGCAGCAATATGTAAGCCCCCACAATGAAGATCTTACCATCAGCCTGCGAGTAGCTCATTAAGTTCCCGAGCAATTTTGTTAATCATGCTGCATAGATAAAATGCAGATAGGCCTTTAGTGAGCTGATAATCTAACAAATAGGCAGAAAGTGTAACACTGATAAAGCAGAGATTGGTTTAATAGCCAGCTGTAAATCTTGGCAATTCCGTACCAGAGGCGTATTGTTAGACAGGAATGTGCAAGTGTGTAAGTATGTGCATGAAAATGCACTGCTTCTTAAAATAGCAGATAGAGCAGTACTATTATGGATGGAATAGCTATTGGAAGCAATTTTAGAGGTGTTTTAAAATATTTTTCTCCCCATGACAATCTGCACCACTTGTGGTGTCTTCATAGTCTGCCATCATAAGTACAGATCTATGAATAACAAAGGCTTGTTTGTGGAAGTCAGGATTTTCTGTAAAAATCTGTGGACTCTGCCGCTGGTCTTGAGGCAGTATAGGGGCTTTATAGGCTTTTCATTGAGATGAACCAAATTATTCACTCAGATACACTCTAATCACGAATTAGACCTTTGCAAATTCATGGCCTGATAGTCCACCAGCCTTTTGAGCAGCTTCTTTGCTCGGTGGCATTAATTCAATTGGAAGAATAGTAAAAAGCAGCTCACCTTCAGGGTATCCTATACCATCCCAAATATACCCTTCTGAGGAGCTGGGAAATGGGAGTTTCAATCCTCACAGCCTAGAGAAGGAACCTGGTCTACTTTCTATGTTCCCCTTCTGTCTTTAGGCCATTTTGCAAAAAAAAAAAAAAAAAGAAAGAAAAATTGAGACAGCAGTGCTTCCCCTTCTTATTTGTTTTAAACAAAGGAACTGAGCTGGGGATGCCTACCAGAGACATCTGCATCCAGAAGGAGGTTGCAGGCTGTGCATCCCAACCTCACACAGGCATGCAGGTGTTGGCTGTGCTGAATCCCATCTAGAGGCCTTTGCCTGGTATGCAAAGCACAGGGAACTCAGATAAATGAGTGCTACTTGCAAGAAAGGCAAGAACTTCAGTCTCAGGGAATTGAGACTGAAGGGACTTACCAGCGTCATGTAGTAGGTGGTTGGTGCAGTGGGAAATTAAGTTGTGGTCTTCCAAATCTCAAACTTGTAGCCAAAGCACTGAATTTTCTTGTGCAGAAACCTTAATCCTTGATGATGGGTTGTGGTTCTGAAGCAGCCTTTTGCTGCTTCATGAAGAATAATATTTCCAATCCTTTTGTTTCATACCCATTGGGAGAAAAAAATGTAAGAGAAGATAGTGGTGGCAGTCAGAGTATTTTTGTCAAAAATAGACAGTATCTAGAGTTCACTATGTGACTTAGCAACTTATTTGATAGCTGTATGTAAAGATACAACCATAAAAAATGGTGGGGGGGGAAGTGTGTATTTTTTAATATATCATAAATTAATGTTAAACACAGATGGTATGGAAAGAAAAGATGAGTAGCAGTGCATAAGTCAGACCTGGAACAGTTGTCTGGAGATCACTCTCCTGGAAACAGTTTTTACTCTTTCTACAAAGAAAATGGTGGGAAATTAAGTACTGAGGTGGGACTCAGAATAATTTCTACCATTTAAACTATAAATATTAATTTCTTTTCTGTTAGCTGTACCTCAGGCTCACTAAAATTTGGAAAAGTATGAGGGGAATAATCTCCATGGGATAGAGGAAAGTTATGCAGTCTGTACTTACCTATCATGTATTCAGCAATGGCTTGCAAAAAATTTAGAAGAAAAAAAGGAAATTGTTTGCTTTTGAAAGAGGAAGAAAGATTTTCTGTTGAATTTTGCTGTAATAATAAGTGTTTCCTTATCAAAACACTTTTTGGATAAGTGGTATCTTAAGCTTGAAACGTGTTCATTGAACCTTCCATCAGAGCAGAAGAATCAAAATTAAATTGGTGCTTTCATGGTTGGGGGCTGTAGCACAGTAAAAATGAAATCCATGTAAGACTTAGCAGTGTCCAGGCTAGTTTTGTCAACCTTTTATTAGGCCAGAGACTTAGTTCACAGGTCTTCAAGATACTTGGGAAAAACTGTCTCAGTTCAACCAGTACAATGATGTACAGGAGGCCCACAAAGGGAGCAGTGCTTGTTCTGGGATGTAGCATCACTGCAGGTGTGACAGAAGAGCAGCTGCTGCTGGGCAGTATTTATTTCTGAATGCCAGATCTGTTAGTTTATCTAACCACATGATGAAGGACTTGGGATGATAGCAAGAGCTGATGGTAACACCGGCAATTTTCCTCTCTATTTTTGCAGGTCACTGTCAGGGGATTTGGTCCATTGTTACAGTTCGCCTACACTGCTAAGCTGTTACTCAGCAGAGAAAACATCCAGGAGGTCATCCACTGCGCCGAGTTCCTGCGCATGCACAACCTGGAGGACTCCTGCTTCAGCTTCCTTCAGACACAGCTGCTGAACAACGAAGATGGCCTGTTCCTGTGCAAAAAAGATACCGCCTGCCAGCGCATGCACGATGAGGAGAACTCCGATGGAGACGAGGAGGAGACGATGGAATCGGAGACGTCAAAAATATCTTGCCCGAGGGAGAGGATGCACCAAGAACCCTTCAATTTTGAAACCACTGTTGCTGGAGCGGACAAAGGCGAAGGGATGCTGCCTGACTCTGACATGCTGAGAGATAGCAAGGACAATTTGGATAAAGATGCAGTAACACGGTACCCCAGATACAAGAAATACCAGCTTGCTTGTACCAAGAATGTCTACAACACATCACACATCAGTACCTCAGGTTTTGCAAGCACATTCAGTGAAGAGAGCTCTGGAAATGGCCTCAAATCAGGACTTGCTATGGGGCAGATAAAAAGTGAGCCTCAGAATGAAGAGAACGATGAAGAAAGCATCACACTTTGCCTGTCTGGAGACGAACCTGACATCAGGGATAAAGAAGGGGATGTTGAAATGGACAGGAAACAGCCAAGCCTCACTTGTGTCGACAGGCCAAAAAGTGGGTCTTCTCCTTCTTGCTTGCGGTCTTTCTTCAACAGAACAAAAAGCATAGATTTGGTTGGCTTCCCCAGCACTTCCCAACAGCACTTTGGCAGGAGTCCAGCATGCCCTTTTGAAAAAGGGACAACTCAGGGTGACCACAAAACTGATTATGTCCCTTTCACAGGGAACTATGGACAGTCCCATGCCATGCAGAAGGATGCTTCCAACTTCACAGTGGGATCACCACTCAGGGGGCCCGGCTTTGAAACTCTCTGTAAGCAAGAAGGGGAACTGGACAGGAGGAGCGTTATATTCTCTTCAAATGCTTGTGACCAAGTAAACACTTCGGTGCATTCATATTCTGGTGTGAGCAGCTTGGACAAAGACCTCACTGAGACTGTGCCAAAGGGTCTGTGGGCTGGCGGCAGCCAGTCCCTCCCCAGCTCCCAGACCTATTCGCACAGCGCACTCACAGCCGATCACCTGCCGGGACGGATGCGGCCCAACACCAGCTGTCCGGTGCCAATTAAAGTTTGCCCTCGCTCTCCTCCTCTGGAAACCAGAACCAGGACCTCCAGCTCGTGCTCCTCCTACTCGTACGCGGAGGACGGCAGCGGCGGCTCTCCCTGCAGCCTGCGCCTCTGCGAGCTCTCCTCTTCCCCGTGCTCCCAAGGCCCCCGGTTCCTGGCGCCCGAGCACCAGGAGCCCGGCGTGGTGGGCGATGGATTGTACAACCCGGTCCGAGCCCAGATTAAATGTGAGCCATCCTATGGAACAAACTCCAGCGATGAGTCTGGGTCATTCTCAGAAGCAGACAGTGAATCATGTCCTGTGCAAGACAGAGGGCATGAGGTAGGGATTTAAGATAAGTACATCTATCACAGTTGTTGTGACCCAATTAATCTCTCCTTGATTCTCTCAAACGACTTTGCATTTCCCCAGCACTTTCTTTGTTTGTAGGGGCAAAGAGTAACTTCTGGTTATTCCCTCATCAGCTGAGTGCACACGGTTGACTTCACATTAGTAGGTCTGCTTGATCTCTGAAGTGTTCAGCACTTGTATAAACTTGGGTATAGGAAAACAGCAAACTGCTGAATGATGAGAGTGCATTGATGTGCTTAGGAGTCTGCCAGCAGGTTCCTGACTTCCTCCCTCCCTCACCCACTTCTGTGGCACAAAGCACTGCTCCTTATTCCTAATTTGCTGAGGTGGTTCCAGCTCCACTTGTTATTGCTGCGGGTTTGTTTGAGAAACCTCAAGCTGTTCCTTTCCTGACACCAAGGGTTGGGCAGCTTGCTTGAAGACCCAGGCTGCATGCTGCCAGCAGAGTTGTGAAATTACTCAAACAATTGTATAGCTGACCACCTTGTGTTGAGAGAATGGCATTCAAGTCATCTTTGCACGTGTCTGTCTGTGTGTGTGTCTATGTGTGTGTGTGCTGCACATTCAGGTCCTGGGTTTTGCCTCTATTATGTGACAACTTGAGATCATGTTCCCTGCCTGTAACATTTTGTTCGGAGCTCTAGCAGCCATGGCACAAATGTTTTCAGAGAGAAGTTATCCTTTAATTTCCAGGATTGTTAGGGCAATGACAAGAGAATGATTTGGGGCTGAAGAGCAAGCTGTCAATTTCCATGTAGTTCTCCTAAAAGAGGGAGGAGAAAGAGGGGCCCTCTCTAAAACTGCAGGTGGGTCAGCTGAAGATGCTGCAGTAATAATTGGCTAACCATGACCAAATAAACTGTGTGAAGTCACTACTTTGAGGGCAGGCTTAAATCAAGGAGATGTGTTGTGTAGCTCAGAAAGTGGAAAGGATTGGATGTTTATTCACAGAATTTCCTTAGGAATCTGCATGACCTAGAGAACATCTGGGTGAAATCAGGTACCAGGTTCCTCTAGTAATGCTGAAAAACTCCACTGAGAGCTTTTGCTTCAGTGTGGGGAGCAACAAGTGCTCGTATGCTGAGAGGAGGGTTCATATGTTGAGAGCACCCAGTTCAGAACCATGTGGGCTTAGTTATGGAGTGAGGATGAAAAGAGTGAACTTTATTGCTCAATCTTTATTCCAGCTACATCCCAGGCTTTATTTTTCAGACAGATGTGGGTGCTTCCTTTAGTTGGCTGCTTAGCTTTCAGAAAGGGCTGAAGAGCCAGGGGAGCCTCTGGTGTCCTAAACTCTGGTCACACTGGACCAATGATTCTGGGAGGACAGTTCTTCGTCCTCATGGGCATGATGCAGAAGGCAGAGGAATCTCTTTGGGAAGCTGTCTGGGATAGTGTGCAGGAGATCCCATTTGGGAAGCCCTACAGCAGCCCAGGCCATAGCTGGGTTACTCAGTGAATTCCTGCCTTTACAAGGGACAGAGGGCAGCAGGGACCAGGGAGCATCCATTTCCACCCACGTGTGCTGCTTGCTCAGCATGAGGCAGCGCAGAGGGCAGAGGTTCGCCTTTTGAGATTTGATAATTAATTAGCTGTCATAATTACCTAATTGTGTGGAAATATGCTGCAGCAAAAATGAGCCTGGAAGAGTGAAATTAGAAGCTTACAGGGGACTGGTGGTAGTTTCCTAGAAAAAGGTGTGTGCATATGTGCAGGAGAGCATGGATGAGAGGAGGGACACAAGGAGCAAGCAGCTATGGCGAGGCTGGCTGGGTGTGCTGCTGGCAGGCAGACATCTGCCTCTGAGACAGTGCTAGGAAAGGTTTGCTCCACTCCTGGTTTTGCTGCTGGTTTCCTCTGGGGAAGATTTTCTGAACTGTGCTGAGCAAGTTTTCTCCCTGGGACTGCTGATAAGGCTTTTTTTTTTTTTTTTTCCCATGGTATTTTGATTAGGGCTGCTGGGCATTAAAAATGTGGTGAGGAAATTAATGCTCCGTGAGGTTGCACTGCACTATCCTGAACAAGCCAAGGGTAAACAGATCACACCACTGCTTTGGTAGAAATTTTGTTTAAAAATTAATCTTTTGAAGGTTGTTACCAATACAAGAGCAGACTTTGCAGCCTCATTAAACAATGCTGTATTAATACAGTGACTTAGGGTGTGCATCATGTAAGATCTGCTGCTGTGGAAACCTCAGTAAAGGGTATCGTAAACTAGACAGTAGAAAATAAGCAGCAGGAACTTGTATAAGTTGCTCTACCTGCTTTCAGCTGTTTGGCTGTGATTGAAACAGCAGGAGAGACTCACAAATGTCTGAAATGCACAGCTCTGTTCTTCACCTCCCTGCAAGCTGCATGGGAATCTTTCTCCATTCCTGAAATTGTTGTTTTGCCCTTCCTGTCCTGGTGACTTCTCAGACAGGGCCCTTTCCCCCTCCATATCAGAACACACAGTGTTTTCTGGGCTTCTATTCAAAAAGCACCTGATAAGATATCTGGGGGTGACATGCTTGACCTTCTGGAGAGTGGCCATGCAGGTTCCTCTGCTGCAGGTCAGCTTTTATTGGAATGGGATGGCCTGATGGGAATAAGCCTGGTGGACTCTGACCATCAGTTATCTCAGGGGCCTGCTCAGTTCCCCTGGAATTTGGACCTAGTTGGTCTTAATTTGGCTCGCAGAGTGCTGTGCTTCCAGAATTGATGTCGCAAAACATTTGCTGGGGTATTGATTGTGTGAGAAGTAGGTGAGAGGCTTCTCTGTGCTTTTTTCAGGCATTCTGCTTTCCCACAGACAGCTGCCCTTCTGGAGCACATGGCCAAAGTAGTTTGGTGCCAGAAGTGGGGTGCTAGGGCTCAGCATGATGCCACGTGGGTGAAGGTGACCCCACCTTGTGATGAGCCTCCATCCTATTGGGGCTGCAGAAGGCAGTCACAGCTGTCAGAGGAGGTGGCAGTCCTTGGAACACCACTGGTAAATCTTCTCCAGGATGTCCTTGCTTATTGCTTCCCTTCCTGGAGCCACCAAGGCTCTTCTGCAATCTCCCTTTGTTACAAAGGCTTCCTGACAGAAGCAGCAAGTGCAGTGTAGGGTGTACCCATGGTACAGAGTTGCAGGAACAGGGCTGTAACTTCAGTTATTGGGACTTCACAGAAATATTTAATAGTTTATGTTGTTCTTTTCACTCAGTTCTCTCAGGTCTCCCCAGGTTGTGAAAAATCAATTGCTGAGATATAACACTAGAGAGAAGACTTAAAGCTCAGTGCTTATAGGCAGGTTCTGACAATCCTGATTAAAATAGCAACAACAAAACAATAAGCCCTGAAATAATGAATTGTTGAGAAGGAAGTAGTCTGTCAATCTGTTAACCTACTTAAGGAACAGAAACTTCTGCACTACCTACTTTACTTGGTATTCCTTTTCTTCAGCAAGTACTTTGGAATTTTTATCTGCTAGAAAATTTGTAAAAAATATTGTACTACTAAACCAGTTAAAAAGGAATCTCAGCTCAGTCTAATATGATAAGTGAGTTTTCTGAGGAAAAAAATAAACAAGGGTAAGAGGAGGTAAGAGGTGGAGTTTTCCAAGAGCTATTACTGTCTAGAGAGTTGCATTCAATGTCTCCTCATCTGTATTTCAAAAGAATTTCCCGCCTGGGTTAGTGACTCACTTTTCAAAGGAAATTTTCATAAAGGGAAAGCTAATGCAATTAGACCTTTGAGGATATTGTTGGTAAATAACTTTCAGCAAGAGTCGAAACCCCTCCATGTTAAGTGACAGGCAGCCACCCTTTCTCTGTTATCTGCTGGTGCTTAGCAAAATACTGCAAGTCAGAGCCCCAGAAAAGAGGAGTTAAACCAAAGCTGCTCTACCGGAAATCTACTGTAACTATGCTGAGTTACCTCATCTGAGACTGCTTCACTGCTTAATATTCCTACTCAGTGAAGAATGTTACATGGAAAGAAGGGCAACCAAGAAAAATACGTGTGAAGGCTTTAACTTGCTGTGATATGTGATACCTCCCCAGAATGTGATGATCACTCAGCCCAGCCTTCCTGATTTTGCTAGGTTTGCAAATTTGAAAATGAGAAAAATTAGTGTCCAGATTGATATCTGATAGATGTTTTCCTGACTAGGATGGCATCAGCAGAGCACTGGGAATTGTTTCTCAATGTCTTTTTAAATGGTGTCTTGTCAAACATTGGTCTTGTAAGATAAACTTCATGGAAGTTTTGTTTTCTTTCCTCTCTTCAGTAGGAGTGGTCTTCATACCGGTAGCAAAGAATTGCTGGATTACAGCAACACTGAGAGTTTGAAATGTCAGGAGGGTCCTTTTAAACACTATGTTATTTTGTGGAGCCCTACAACCAATTCTTTTATACTCTGCTCTGTAGACCTTGCACAAGCTCTTGAAGGATTCCAGTTCTTGAGCTGCAAAAACAACTCTTTCAGAGAAATACTGTACTTTACCCCCTGTCATTTCACTGCCTGACCTTCCATTCTTAAGTGCACCTGTGGCTTCCATCAGTGTTTCTGTGCTATCCCTGGTCTCAGAGAAGCCTGTTAAAGGGCAGGAGTATCACACTGTTGTGCTTTTGAAGGGCTGGAAGCTGGGGACACTGCAAGCAGTCAATGGGAAGAGGTCAGCCCAGCATTCTAAGTACCAGCAGTGTGTGGTTTGAGTACAAGTCTAAATCATGAGCTAAAGGATGAGAATCCCATCCACATCTCTTGATTACTGGGAGATGGGATTAGCCTGGTCCTCCACTATTGTGAGGCAGGTAGCAAATCAAAAGGTTACCCAGGCTGCCTCCACAGCAGAGCCCTCTCAGGCAGCACTTGCTGACCCAAACACCTCTCATGGCCCTCACAAGGTGAGGCTGGAGTGGACCCCAGGCTATCAGCTGTCTTGTGTCAGATGGAGCACACTGCAGTGCAACCTGCTGATCTGAAGTGGGACAGACAATTTAGACCCTGGTTTGTTGACACAATGGTAGATCTTTACTGCCTGGGCTCATTATTCCCCTTTTGCAGTCCTCTGCCATCTTGGTATAGTTGACACCTGGAAAAGGAGGTATTTTGAAGGCTTTACCTGTGCCAGGAGACAGCAGGATGAGAAAATATATCTTGGCTATCCCTTACACAAAGTATGGCCTATTACCTTTGTGCTTCTTAGATAGCCTCTGTCCAGGTGAGATCAGGACAGGAATAGGTCCCTAGTCTGCAGGACCACAAGTGGTGCCTGAAATACCCTGTAGACAATTCAGCCCCTATCAGAGGTGGACGTCCCTCAGCTCCTGTCCTGGAATGAATTTCTTCCGGAGTGTGTGTGGAAGACAGACTTGCATGCTAAGGAAGATACTTGAAAACACAACATTAATGCCTTGGACTCTCTTGTGTGAAGCCAAGTACTCATTTCTGCATTTAAAAAAAAAGGCATTAATATGATTGAGCCCCTGGGCTGGATTGCTTGGGTGGGTCCTGAGAGCCTTCCAAGTGTGAGTGTCAGAGGCTTTCAGGATGTGAGGGCACTAAGGCAGCAGGATATTTTCTTACAGCTCTGGAGCACCTGACCAACTGTTACAGTGAGTTCCACCTTCCCATGCCCACTACATAATGGTTGCTTTTTCTTATGGATTATGTATTTGTCCTTTAAGTTACTGTGATGTGGCACTTGGTAAGTTCATTATCTTTACTAACGCTTGGCTAGAGTGAGATGATGTCTTAATTAAGATATAAAGAAAGAATGAAGAACCTAAGGTTACCCATAGGATAAATTCGAAAGAGTTGACATTTTATGTTTTAATGGGAATGAATACAGGTCCTTGGTTCTTTCCTTTATTCCAGGTAAAAAAGAGAGAGGGGAGGGCAGCAGGAATGACTGGTGCAATAGATGAGCAGAACAGCAGTAACTGGCATAGGATCCAAGCTGGCACTAACTAGTGAAGCTTGAAGGAATTAATTGGTTATATATGGGCATTCCATGTGCTGAGTCAGTCACTTTCCCTCTCTGCCTACATCACTGCTCTGACTTAGCCCTTCAAAGCATTGACATTTACACTGGCATCCTAATGCTAATAAGGGGGGGGGGGGGGGGGGGGGGGGGGGATGCCACAAAATCCTAACCAGATTTCCTTTTTCCCAAGAGTAGATTGGCAAAGTTGGGGCAGTAGAGTCTGCAGTGGTGGTAGAAGGTGCCAGTTTATTTGTTGTGTAATGGAAAGCAAGCGTGTGCTGCTGGTGTAAGAATGCAGGGAAAGAGTAATTGTGCAGATAAGGAAAGATTTTGGAGCTCTGTGAGGTTAGCTCTGGCTGGAGTAACTCCTGGAAGGAGCAGGGATCCCACTTACATTTTTAATTTGAAATAGTTTGAACCAAAAAAACATAGTAATTAGAAAGAAAACTTTACAAGAAAGCAAACTCGTGGGGTTTTTTCATATTTTAGAAAAAATTAACTGCCTTTTTCAGACACGTCAGGTAATTTTATCTCACCTCTCATAGATGCTGTAAGATGCAGAATCTTTTCTGAATCTTAAATCCACTCCTTCTGCAGCCAGAAGGAGGGAGAAGCCGTGCAGCATTGCCATCTGAAGGGAGCAGGACATTAGGTAGTTCCAGCCCATCATTTCAGGCAGCTCTGGGTGAGTCAGATGGATCCCACCCACTGCACAGTTGCAGGCTCTAGCAAAATGACTCACCACACTGTTATGGTAAATAGCAGCTGAGAGTCCTGCCCTGTGCAGATGTAAAACACTTTAGCCTCTCACTGCAGCAACGCCCCGGTGCAGTTATTCACTGTGGCCGTGCCAAAAGCTTGGTGGGTTGGTATTTATTTTTTTTTTCAGTTGACGGCTGATTTCGAAGAGGGAGACAGGCAATAAAAATGCTGTGAATGGTGAAGGAAATGAGTCTGACTCACTTCCACTTTCCCTTTCACATTTTTAATCCTGTGCAGTGCTGCCTGTGACAGGAGTGGGATTATGCTGGGATTACTGATAGCAGTCTCTGATCTGCTGTGTAGATGGTTTTATTTTCAATCTCTTTTTTTTTAACGAATCTTTTTTTATTTATTTTCCCATTTCCCTTCAGCAACTTCTCCCTGACATATTTAAATTGCTTCTCTTTCATTCCCATTCCAGCTGCAAGCACATCTCCTCCTTGCAAGTAAATATGTTTGGAAAGGGAGAGGTAGGGAGAAATAAAGTTAACATTGCTTTCCATTTTGGTCTTAAGAAAATAAGGAAAAACTGTGAACATGAAAGGGCTGGTTTTGCAGTGAAACTGTGGTGTCTTTCAAAGGAAAGCACTGGCTTTTTTCATTTTCAGACCCTGGTAGAAGCTTGAGAAAAAAAACAGGTGACACTGAGTTTATGTTAACCATCCAAAGGCTCGGGAGGGGAAATCAAACATGTTTCATGCCATTAACTGGCAGTCTGTAAACAAGGTAGTTCACATCCCTGTGCCCCAGGTCAGCCTTTGTGTGTACTAGCAAGTGTTTGGCATTCCTTGCTGCTTTAAATTGACCTGTCAAGTAGTGTGTTATGAAGCAGTGCCTGGACACGTGGGGCAGAGGGACATGAATGAACATTCAGGGCATGAAGCCATCTGAAAGAATGTGGTAGGTGTTTGCACAGAACAGTGTTAGAAGGGTACAAGAAAACAGCCAAGAACACCCCTGAACAAGGTGAGGAGCTGCTTACTGCAGGTTCAGGTGCCTGGTTGATGGTCCATGGCTGTCAATGCCAGAGGCCCCTGCTCTGTGTTGGTGTTGGTGTGTCCTCAGCAAACTGTTCTGCTCAAACAACTCAGCTCTCTGAAGAAGATAACTTATAATCCATGTTGTTGCTTTATTTCCAAATATTTTTTAAGAGTACCATTTGAAGACAATGCATGTTTTAAATATCAAAGGAGTGTTTTCAGCACATATCTTTCATTTGGCTGGAGCAACTTACCTTCTTTGATAGCCTGTGTGCAGAATAGTCTCCTTGTTCCAGAGGTTAGATTGTACCAAACAGGGACAGAAACGTAAATATTTACTGCCATCTTTTGGGCAGTTTGAGTATGACTCAGAAAAAGAAGGGGTCAATCAAATTACTCTGCATCTCCTTCAGCTTTGTCAGCTGACTCTTATCTGGCCACCAAATACAACAGTTGGCCAAAGAACATCAGTTTTTTAACAGTTATCAGTCTGAGGCTTTAAGTGAAGAGAGGTTTCTAAAGGGAGGTGCTACTTTGATTTGAGCAAACTGATAGATTTTGGGCTAAAAAACCTAAAAGCCTTTGAGCACATCCACCCTTCTTAAGCTTTTGACACAGTGTGTGTTCATTGCTTCAGACTGCTGGGAGCTTTGTGTTTTGCTCTGCTTTAATGCGTAATTGCTAGGATTCCTGAAGTCCCACCATGACCTTTTCAAGAAATAAAATTTCAGTGTTCTTTAGTCTGCAAGGATATTAGAGTGTGAACAATATATATGGGTTTATTTTTAAATGTGTATATTTTAGCAAGATAGGATGTGTTGCATCACACTCCTCTGACCCTTTCTTCTTACACAGTGTATTGTTCAGTTGAAATGCTGATTAGGTGACCTTTCCTAATTGCAATACATTATTTTTCATCCACTTGAGGTGTCAGGTTATATTTTTAATCTCATACTTAATCAAACTTTCAGTCCTGCAGTCCAAGCAGATGCACATTTCCTGCTGTGGTAATAGCCCTTTCCTTGAAACTAGTTTGAATATAATAGCAGCAAGGTACTTCACTCTTTCCAAAAGGCCGTGTCTCTGAGTGGACAGAACCTTATATTAATGCAATGAGATCATTTATTAAGGCTTTGTAGGAAGATGAAATTTTTATCTGGGATTCATATGTGTTGCTGATTTAAGTATGATTGTCGTCTTATCCTTACCATCTGGACCTCCACAATGTGCCACAAGGGAAGAACTTGCTCAATGTAAAACTTGGTTTGTTGTTTATTGAGGGGGTGGCAGCAGAGAAAATCGTCCTTCCGCTCACTGTTTTTCAGCTTGCATTGAGCAAGCAAAATATGACTCTTTGCTCTTGTCTTGTGTTTGTTTTAGGTGAAACTTCCTTTTCCTGTTGATCAAATCACAGATCTTCCAAGGAATGATTTCCAGATGATGATAAAGATGCACAAGCTAACCTCAGAGCAGCTCGAGTTCATCCACGATGTCCGCCGGCGCAGCAAGAACCGCATCGCAGCCCAGCGCTGCCGCAAGAGGAAACTGGACTGCATTCAGAACCTGGAATGTGAAATCCGCAAGTTGGTGAGTTCTGTACCTTTGCTGCAGCCCAGCTCACCCTCACACTGTAGCCTGCACCAGCAGCAATTCCAGTCCAGACTTCAGGGGGTTCAGTCAGTTTGTACACTGATGAGCAGAATGCCCAGTAGACAGTGTCATCACATTTTCATGTAAGGGAGGGAGGTGACTGGACTGAGGCCAAGGGGCTGCTCAGAAGATTCCTCTCACTTTCAGTCATGGTATGGACACTTCAGGTGGGGTTTGTTGTTTCATTTTGCTTTGTTCTCTGCTCAAGCTGTAGGAAACATCGTGTGAAAGAGGCAGGGATCTGTTGAAGAAGCTGAGTTACCATCACCTCACAAATGGCAGAAAGCCACAAGACTTTGGGTTACTCACTTGCTGCCTGTGCCTGTCTGCTTCCCGTCTGTAACAGGGAGGTGACACTGACCTCACAAGCTGGTTGGGAGGCTTAAATCATCAAGGCTTGTGAAGCCTTCAGATGCCGTGCTGCTGAAGCCCTGGGGGGAAAAAAAAAGAAAAATCAAAACATTGTTCAGAGTAGTGCTGCACTGATGCAAAACAAACAACACAACAAAGATAAACAAAATAGTGAGCAACTGCTTCCTGCACTGAGTATAACACACAGTGTGTACAGGGTGACTCAGAGGTTCTGCACAGTGAAAGAGTGGATGGATCCTCATCAGGCTGTCAGAAGAAGCAGATTCAGTCTTGGCTGCACGTGCCTGTCGCTCTGCACTGAGCTGGTGGTGGGGAGGAGTTCCTGTCTCTCGCTCTCCAGAGCCTCAGGAGCAGCGCTCTGAGGGCTGGACTAGCAGCCAGGGTGATTCAGCCTTATAGCTGTAGCCTTCACTTGAAAATTGGTTTGAGTTAATTGATTTCGTGCAATCCTGTGACATTGCCATTATTGTCTGATATAGTAAACTGCAGACAGACAAAATAAAAATTTTAAGTCCTCTGCCCAGCACAAACACGCATCTCAGGGGAATTAATGAAGGGCATATGAGTGGCCTTGTGGGCTTGATCCATGCTCAATTTGAGGAATCAAAAACCATTTGAGGTGCAGGATTCTTCCCAAAAACAAGTTGACATTTCTATTTAGCAAAAGGGACTTGATTATGTGGCAATATGCAGTGAGTGAGCCAAGTAGGGAAGACACCCCACTGGACATGTTTGCAAATAGTGAAAGGCTGGTGGGTGAAGTGATGGCTGGATGCCTTCTTGGGCACAGTGATCATAAAATGATGGAGTTTTTGGTTGCTGGAGAATTAAATAGGAGGGTCAGTAGAGCTGCCACCTTGGATTTCCAGAATGCAGACTTTGGCCTGTTTAGAAGACTGGTTGGGAAAATCCCTTAGGAGGCAGTACTGAAGAGAGGAGTTCAGGAAGGTTGGACATTCTTCAAGAAATAAATCTTGCAGGCACAAGAGCAGGCTGATCCCCCATGCAAAAATATAGGACACTGGATTTGTTTTCTTCTGTCCACTTTGTGATCAGCAGCTTCCAGTCTCATGAATTACATAATGGTGCTGTGGTTTAAGGGTTTTTCATTTGGCTGGGTCTTGTTCATGAAAGACCCCTTTTCCCCCTGTAGTTACTGTAAGTCACCCATCTTCTTGACACAGATGGTTTCACAGCAGACAGTGAGTGAAATGGTTGTATCCTCAGAGTTTGATAGGTAATTTTTTTTGCCTGCTTTCTCTCACTCATTCATCTACCCACTCACATTCCCTTTTTTCCCTGCAAACTCGCAGCATATTCTTCTCCATAATTCATCATCTCAAGATGTACTTGAGCATCTGTTTATTTTTTTATTATTTTTGTGCTTTCTTGATAGATTTATCAATATTTTAGCAGTTAGTTCTTTTCATGTGTACTGCTCTCTTTCACATTCACACAGCTGTATGCTTCCAGTGTGGGCTCTGCACCCAGGGCAATACTATCAGCTGTCAACAACCACCCATAGCTGGATTATCTGAGTTGTGGAGCTTTCACACCTCAGATGCTGAGACATCTTGGGTTTAGCAGTGTTACTAGGTGAGATACGTGGCTGCGCTGCTTTTGGGGCCAGCTCAGCTCTGGAAATAGTTCTGGTACTCTACAAAATCTCATCTTCTCTCTTGAGCTGTGTGCCCACCTGCCTGAGACAGGAGGTGCAGCAGGACCATCCCAGCCAGTCTACACTGAATCAACACCGTTTTTTAGAGGTGAAACCCTAGGCTGGGTTCATAAAAATATCTCTGTTAGATCAAGCCCAAACCATTAAGCACCAGAACATAAGAAAACAAGCCATGGTGCAGGCCACAGAGCACACTTAGATCCTCTCTTCTGAATAAACTCACCTCTCTCAGTGATAATGGAGCTCCAGGGGGTGCACCCAGCCTAAGCAGCCAACCTGACAGTTCAAGGGCAAACCAAACACCAGCAGCTCATCCTCACTTCAGGAATTAACCTGTTTTCTTGCTGATTAGATGGGAAATGGCACTTCTCCCTCAAAATGTTTTGTTCAGAGTTCTTTTATATCATCTGTCGGGCAGCCTTATTTTATAAAGGGAACAGTTCTGTGAGAATAACTTGGGATTCTGTCCTCTTCCAGTTCAAATGTTTTTCTCCAGATGTTTCCCAAATTCCTGTCCACACAGGCCATGGTGGTCAAATACTTGATGTCTTTGTGACTTTTCCTCTGGCCATATGAAAACAGGTGTGACACATTTGTGTTCTTGGGTACTGCTGCATATGTATTGTAGTTGCAAGGACCCTCGTGGCAGAGAGGAATGATGAATCTGTCTCCATGTTCTCAGAAGGCTAATTCATTATTTTACGATACTATATTATATGAAAGAATACTATACTAAACAGTACTAAAGAATACAGAAAGGATACGTACACAATGCTGAAAAGATAATAATGAAAACTCGTGACTCTCTCCAGAGTCCTGACACAGCTTGGCACTGATTGGCCAATGAGACAAAACAGCTCATGCCAGAATCCAATAAAACAATCACCTGTGGGTAAACAATCTCCAAACACATTCCAGACGAGCAAAGCACAGGAGAAGCAAATGCGATAAGAATTGTTTTCCTTTTTCGCTGAGGCTTCTCAGCTTCCCAGGAGAAAAATCCTGGGCAAAGGGATTTTTCAGAGAATGTGAATGACACACATATATGCCCAAAGTGCGCAGGCAGTGGATGTCCCTTCCTCAGTCTAAGATGCCTTCTTTCTTTTTCAGGTGTGTGAGAAAGAGAAATTGCTCTCAGAAAGGAACCAGTTGAAAGCGAGCATGGGAGAATTGCTAGACAACTTCTCGTGTCTTTCCCAAGAAGTGTGTAGAGACATGCAGAGCCCGGAACAGATCCAAGCCCTCCACCGATACTGCCCCGTTCTCAGACCCATGGATCTACAGCCGGTCACCACCATCAGCCCCGCCCCAGCCGGTGTGGAGCAGAGCCTGGTGAGCTCCCAGTGCGTCGGGGAGAGCATGCAGTGCTGCTCGGAGCAAGGCTCGGTGCAGCTGGGAGCGCCCTGGCTGCCCAACAACATCTCGGAGAATTGTTCGGCTGGCGCGGGGTTGGATGGAGCCGACGCAGGTACTTACCCCGAGAGAGAGCTTCCACCTGAGCAGAGCAGCCAAACGGTCACGGTAGACTTCTGTCAGGAAATGACTGATAAATGTACAACAGATGAACAACCCAGGAAAGATTACACCTAGTGACTCGTAACCTTAACGTTACACCTGGTCAGGTGTTCTTCAGTCAGCCAGTGGCAGTGTTCATTTGTTGTCTAGAAGAACGTATTTGGTGCACACTACAGTGGTCTTAGCAGCAATACTGTTTTTAAGTATTCCCTCCTCTCTACAAGCAGGAGTTCTCTTCACAATGGTGCTATCCCTTGCTCAGGCAGGGAACGAAGCAGTGGCAACACTGTCTGTTTTTGTATGTTATTTCAATCTTAACAGGGATGGACATAACACCTCTGAGGACCCAACCGCAGCTTTTTTCTCAGTGGCCCATGTCACAAAACCCTAACTCAGGAATTTCCTCTGAATGTTCAATTTTTCATTGAAGACAGCTTCTTTACACATCAAAGTTTTATAGCTAAACTGTACATATTATATATAATATATATAAAATATATATATCCATATGCAAGAGTCCCTGCATGCCTCAATTTTCTCATCCTACAAACTGGAAGCTTTCATTTCTATTGTACAAACAAGTTCCAACATTCCTTTTTGTCTTTGATGCTAGAACTAGTTTGGTAACTTGTTACACGATAATTTTTTCCTCAGTTCGCAGTTCAGCAATAGCATTCAATTTGTACTTATTTATAAAACTTTAATGTCGGAAACTTATTTGAGATTTTATTATAGACAATTTTTTTTGGCACAGCCATTTCGTGCCACTTGAGCAATGTGGAGTTATTTTATTTTCTTGCAGATACTGTACAGTAATGGTCAACTTTGCCACTTGCACTGAGTTTCTGGTCAAACCTCTTTTCATAAATGAAGTCATGACTTCAGAATAACTTGAGTATATGGTTTTCTTTGCTTTATGGCTTAAAGGAAATAGAAAATTTTTATCTAATAGACAAACACTCAGGAGCTCATTATGTAGTAAAAACAGTCTTGCCAAATACTGAATTCACTATACAATTTGTAAAGAGAATCTGCTTGAATTATTTTTATATTTAGACTTCTTTCTGTTTCACAAACCAAGTTTAAGTGCTGTTAATGATGCTTTTGGAGTCTTATAGGGGAAAGTATATTTCACTCTTTAGAGAAAAGTGTATTTGACAACTGGATCAATTCATCAAATGTTCCACGAAGTAAAGCAAACAGAGATCACGTCAATATACCTGGGGGCTTTTTCTCCAGCCCCACTCTGCATCCTTTACTCATGGAAGCAACTGCTGCTCCGGCTAGTCCCCAGAGCCTGACCTCAGCTGTCCTCAGACATTACCTGTTCTCCCCACCAGACCCAAGTTGCAGAGCTGGGTCTGGTGAAGTTACTGACCCTGCCTAGGTAGGCAGAGTTGCAGGATCATACCCCTAGTTGTTGACTTTGGCTTCCTTACGGAAGTCCAGCTAGCACTGTATCCTCTAAGAGCAAAACATACGTTTGCCAACACCCAATTTGGTCACTTACCCATCAAATTGTTGTGTTCCAGGATCCTCTCATCCTGCAGCATTGCCCTCAGCACAAACTGCAGCTAAAAGAGCGCTGTCTCAAAGGAGACTACTCAGTGAATTGGCTTAGTTGTAACTGTATTGGACTTGTATCTTAATGTTGACTCATGTTATGACTGTGTGAGACAGCAGCTTTCCAAGCATAACATCTGTATGTACAGTGTAGACAGAAGAACAACCTCCTAATGCTTTTTTTAATAATTATTACTATTCTAAGTGTACTGAGTTTTTATTTTGTGGTTCTTTGCCCTACGTGTGCCAGGTTGTGTGGCTTTATCGACGACAACTGCCATGTGCTTTATTGGCTGATATTGTTTGTTCTCGCTGAAAAAAAAATGACCAGCTGTTCACACCTGTTTAAAAAAAAAAAAAAAAAGTGTGGGGAAGAGCAGCTTCTCAGAAGCACTAAGTGATAATGTGTTCTTCTGTGCTAACGTTTACACTAGAGGTGTGCGCTGGTGGTTTTTTGAGGCACTCAAGTAGATCAGCATCTTGAACCCTGGAGGAGGAATCAGCTCCCTCTCTCCACTTTCTTCCATCTTCAGACTGTGCTCATGGACTGTCGCCCACTCGCCACAAAGTCTTGCTTTTATCCTCTTCATGCAAACTATTGTAATTGTAGCCAAGCTACTGAGGAGGAACTGCATATAGCATGTGCCATGTTTGTTGAAAATACTTTTTTTCCCCCGCATGTACAAAGGAAAACTAGTATATAATGTAGGAGAATATTTATGTTTAGGTATTAATCATTACTGTACAAAATCCTTACCTTTAAATGTTCAAAAATATACAAATGCCATAAACTCCTAGTTCAGACGGTTGAAAAAGGGGGAGGAGTTGTCCTTTCTTTTTAAAAGAGCTTAACCTAAAAATATCTGAACCCCCTCCCAACCATCCTTTGCAGGTAACTTCACTGAGAAGCTCTTTGGTGGGGGGGGTGGGATTTGATTTTCCTTTCAATTTGTTGACGTTGCAAAGCAGTTCTGTGCTTCGCAGAGAAGTTTTGTTTCTATGAGACCATGGTGAAAGCTAGAATTTAAAACTAAATGTGAATCACATTATAGAGTCATGGCTACTTGGGGTGGGGGGGGGGGGTTGGGGGTGGGCGGGAGGGAATGGTCAACTGACACAGTATTTTAAAGATGTTTTTCTGTTGCCTTTTTTATTTTTAAGTGACCTCCTATATATATGAATAGATAGAATGTTTTATGAGTATAAAACCAAGTTTTAACTTGCTTCCTGACATGAAGATTTACTCTACTAACAACTCATGTGCAACTGGTACTCTTGACCTCATTCCGACGGTTTAAAAAACCCACCCCCACAACCCATTGCGCTGCAGCTCTTAGGTTTGACCTGGCCTCATGCTGGTGCTGGGTCCCTTGATTTGCTCTACCTTGGGAACTGATGTTTAAAACCACTGCTCAAATAAGTGTCTCTTCCTCAACCTTTCTCTCATCTCTCTCTTTCCCTCCCCTGCAAGCTTTTCTGGATGTTTGATTTCATTCTTTCTCATTAGAAGTGGCTGATTTTGTGTCATTGCTTCCTATATTTACATGTATCATGGTTTTTCAGTGGGGTTTTTTTGGTGGTGGTGGTGGTTGTTTTTTGTTTCTATTTTGTTTTGAGGTTTTTTTGCTATTTTGAACCATGTGGCTTTCAAAGCAGTTACTGGGCTAACGTGTAAAGGAAAATACTGGGAGAATTAGTTTCAGACCTGGACATCAGTTTACATACCCGACCATTCTTGTCTCACAAGGTCAAACCAATGACCACAAAACATCATTGGAAAGAGCGAAAAAAAAATCTGACTGCAGAATTCTAAGAGTTTGGCCAGTGGTCACTGTGATCTTAAGAATCTCTTTGCATTTGTCAAAGAGGATACATGCAGCATCTCTCCTGCTGGGCATTGCTTGGGAATGGCATGGTGAGACCCTATCTCCCCTCTGAGCACTGCTCTGCTCCCATGGGCACGTGAGTCCTTGGAGCTCTGTCCAGGCTGTATCTAGTCCTCCTTTTCCTCTGCCATTGCTATACTTGTATTGCCAGGAAACCTCATTTCATTTAGGCTTGTTATGCTTTGTCAGGTGAGTACTACACTATATAATGTGTTTGTTTCTCTGCGTTCTCTGGGGGTGCCTTGAACACAATTAAAGCTCATTGCAAGCTGATTCTGGAACAAAAAGGTAGTGAAAAAATAAATTTAAAATAAAAAGAGTGAAAACAAAACAGAAAACAAACAAAACAAAAGCAAAAATGTTGGCTGTATTATCAGGAGATCCCGGTATTTATATCACTGACTTCCAAACGTGATGACTCAGGCGTCAAGAGTTTGATGCTGCAGTATAAAACTATTATTTTATATATTGTACAAGTAATTTATTAAATGTCTTTCTAAGGGTATATGCTGCTTTTAAGATGCACTATATTTTTGGATCTAATCCCTGTATTGTTTTTTTTCCCAAGGAAGTAAAATGTGCTGCAAAAGCAAGCCACAGTGATTAGTATGCTAACTGCTACTTCTCTTTAAAAAGCAGAGTGGGAACGAGATACGTAACTTTGCTAAGTGGATTAACTCCTGCCAGAAAAATGATTAATGCTGATACTGTGGTTGTTAATCTGGAGTGTGACACTTCATCATGTCTGTATTCTAAAGAGTGCTTAAATAGAAGTTAAAATGCCTAGATATATAGTTAATTTTTTTAATATGTGACTTCATGACTGCCTAGTAAATAAAACAAAAAAAATAAATCTGCATGCTGGAATCACTATAATCCTGTAATAAAATGAAAACTGATCCACTAGCAGAAAGCATGGTGAAGCCTTGCAATTCCAGAATCAACACCACATCCTCATCTGTGTCTTCTAATCCACTGCTGTGGTGTTGAGGAAAGAGCAAGGGGTGCGTTCACAGAATAGGAGACCCATAGTGTATTTTGCAGTGAGACAGAGTGGATGTTTGCCAGGTTTCCACAGTCTCACATTTTGCTCCACTTGACATCCTCTACCATTGCAACAAGGAGTGCTGCTTCCACTTTTCTTTTCCCTGATCTGAGATGCTTTTGAAGGTGCCTCTGGGTGAATGTTGTAGCCCATGGCTACAGCATTTTAAAAGTCTCTATTTTAGGGCTGCCTTGAGAAGTTTTAACTCAGTATGAGCAACAGCTTTGCATAAGGAGGGGATCTGCTAAGTATGGAGCAGTTTTATTTTTATCAGAAGTGAGGTGAAACTCAAACTATTAACATAAAGAATTTCTGCTCTCTTTCCTGTTAAAAATTTTCTCAACAGATTTTGACTTCATTTCAGTTTTGTCTCTGCCAACACAGTCCATGTTAATTTTGCATCCATATATAGAATACATGTATGTATGTATGTATACATACATCTATAATTCTAGTCAGAGTGTGTGTTTGTGTATTTTCCTGTTTATAATACATATATGTATATTTATAATACTCTCTGGAGTATTTTATGACTCAGGCATCAGGTCTGATGCTGTAGAATACAATATATGTGTATATGCATATGTTCAAATACTGTGTGTATATTTAAAAGATCTGTTGTTGGTGGTCTGTAGAATAATCATTCCCTTTACTCCTAAAATTTTAATGGCATTACTTGCAAAGATTAAGTGTACAGTATTTTCCTACACTCCACCAAGATAGGTATTATTTATATCAAAGTCAATTATTGATGAGCATTTTAAGGTATTACATTAATAATATTGCCATTTTTGCAAACAAAATCACTTTTTGGCAGGAAGGAATGCTAAAAATACCTTTTTTATAAACTTATTACCCCAACCAAATGACTGCTAAAAAGCCAGTTAGATGACTCCTGTTCTTGTGCAAACTTAAGTGACTGTGGGCAGAGCCCTTGCCATAACTGACAGTCGCTGTGTGGTTCGTGCAGTGCCACTGTTGTCCCTTTTGGCTAATTAAGGGCATGCAGAAAGAAACTAACATCCCAAAATAGCAGTGGGAACTGGCAGTGTTTGATTTCATTGATTGCTTAGAAGCAGAGATGGTCCCAGGCTACGAGCCCAAACGACTCCCCCGCTTTGGAGGGAGCCAGGTGGGGGCTGCAGTGGGCAGTGGGCTCATCCCTGCAGCCGGAGGAGCCCGTGCTCGGGGATGTGGGCACAGGAGGGAGCAGCTGCCCCGTGCTGGGGTTGTGGCTGGCACCCCCTGCCCAGGCTGGTGGTACCCTGCGGCTGTGATGCGCCCAAGAGGAATGTGCATGGTTTCAGTCCTGTTCTCACTGCTGCGCTTGCTCTGCCTGAAGCTCTCTGGATCCCTCAGACCAGCAGGAATGATACTAAACACTTTGGTTATACTCAATGCGTGGTTGTTTACTCAAAGTTGCAAGCATCACCTTTGATTTCAAGGGTGAGGATGCCCTAAGAGTTTGTTCCAGAACCAGTTGGTTACAAGTGCACCTCTTATATATGCCTTACAAACTTCAGAGGCCATATTCAAAACAGGGTTTTATCAGTGTATGCAAGGGGGTGCAACCCCTCTTCTCTTCCTCCCCAGGTCAAACAGTATGGACAGTTTTCACACATATCTACCTGTATAACCCTCTGTACCTCTCATAACTGGTCAATGACTGTAACAGGTTACATCAGGTGTTTTTTCTACATACTTTTTACACAAATTCTATGCGATTAATGTAACTTAATTCAATGCATCATTTTATTGTACTAGTTCTTAAGCTTGTCTTTATTTTTTTTTCTAGGTGACTGTGGTTTCTTGTGATTTTTATTGTATAAATAAATGAGGTGGCTGTTGATGCTTACTCTCTGTTACTAAGAATTTTTACCTTTTTGGAAGAAAGCATTGCTATGAACTAATGAATTTAAAATGTCATTTACTCATTGTAAATACAGTATTGTGCAAAAAAACAAAAATGAAAAAAAACCACCTGACCCTTTTCATTCATTTGAATTGCTAGTGTTAACTGAATTTTGTCTAGACACCATTTCTGTTGATGAAATAAAGACATATCATTATGTATTGTAAATTGTCTCATCGTGACTCTGAAATCGACGTTAACTCGGGGCTTGGTTAACATGCAGGTTGTAGTGAAATGCAGCAGGGTGGGTTGGAAACAGTTGTTACTGCCAGGTGAATCTCTGGACTAATGAAGAGGCTTCTACTCACATGGTCCCACTGCTAATTCACTAGCAGTCTTTGATCCAGGGATCCAAGCTACCTTTGATCTGCAGGAACAGCCCAGGGTGTTCCGTTGCAAACATGAAATAAGTTTTTTTGGAAGATCAAATAAGCTGTATCTATACTCATTCCCCTAGTACATGACTTAAGGCAATTCTGCTCAGTCTTTGTTTTGGACTTCTAAAATGCCAGTGTACTTGTTGGAAAGTAAGGGAAGAGGCTGAGGTTTGTTTCCCCTTTAAGGAAAACCTGAGAGAAATTGAGAGAGGTTTGTGTAGAAACAAAACATAGCTAAAAAATCTCTGTAGTATTCCTCCCTGAAAGAGAAAACTTGTGCCATGGACCATTAGCAGGAAAGCCAGAAAGGGAAGAAGGAATTACAACAGTTTTAGATGCTATTTACCACAAGCAGGACATGGGGTCCAGTGAGGAGGTGTTTTTGCTGTGGGGGTCCCACATCTGCCACCTCTCTCTTGTGTTGGATGCAAGCTGGGAGCCTGCTCAGCAGCTTGGCAGGAGCAGACCCAGGGAGGGGGAATGGCATGACCAGTTATCCTGCCCTGGCCCACACACTTGGGATGACACTCTGTGGCATGAGCAGGAGGTCAGGCTGCTGGAGGGAGGTTCCCAGGCTTTTTTATCACCAGACAGAAGACCATCAATTGTGTTCCCTTGGCCACCAACCTCAACGTCTTCTTGTTGAGCATATATGAAGAAGGCTTCTCACCCCATTAAATCTGTCAGAGGCTGTATCCACCACATCTACGCAGCCTGGCAGCAGACAGAGTACATTAGCAAAGAAGTTTCTTCATCCCTCAGTTGTTGCTGGCATTTAATGGCCTCCATTTCAAGTATTTCCCTTAAAATTCTGAACACATGCACAGGCAAATTGTCAATGAGTTTCTAGTGAGGCAGAATATTGTCACAGACATCTTTTTATGAAAATCCTTTTCTTAGGATTTTTCCTTCTGAGAAGCTGAGAGGCCTTAGAAACAAAATGTAAACAATGGTTATCTGCTGCTGAGGAATGCAACAGGTGGATCTGTGATGGGTCTCGTGTGGATGTTTGGAATTAGTGACCAGTCACGGCAGAGCTGCTCTCGCTCTCTGTCCGAGCCACAGACTTTTGTTTTCATTCTTTTCTATTCTATTCGTAGCTTAGCTAGCCTTCTGAGATGAAACTTTTCCTTCTATTCTTTTTAGTATAGTCTTAATGTAGCATATATCATAAAATAAAAAATCAAGCCTTCTGAACATGGAGTCAACATTCTCATCTCTTCCCTCACCTGAAAACCCCTGTGACCACCATCACAGAATATGAATGTAAATCATGTGCTCTTGAAAAAAACCAAAACACTGCAATCTTTATGCTTGAGTTATTTTCCTGCAGTCCTACTTTCTGCTAGCCTTGCCTTAGAGTTGTCAAGTCATGGAGGATTTTTATGCATAGGGAAAACTGCATAGCAAACAAACTTGTTCCAAGCATCATTCCCTCCTGAGATGATAGCAAATGTGAACTGTGAAATGTGAACTGTGACAAATAAAAGCAGCTTTAGGTATGTGGCCAGAAACAGGATCAGGGACAGTCAGAAGAAGGTGCTTTATTTTCCAAGTACACCAGTGGAAGAGCTGCTTTTCCTTGGGCTGCGTAGAACCCAGAAAGCCAACCCTCTGCAGTTAGGCTGTACTGGCAAACTGAAATGAGCTCTTTTTGGCTTTGCTTGTCTTTTAGTTCTTCTGTATGAGTTAATGAGGCTGTGAAAAAAATAGGATCTTTGTGACCACAATGTGATCTTCTCAAACAGCAAACTGGAAAGCATAGATGTTTTGCACTTAAAGTAAATTGTCTGATATCACTTAGTTTCAATTTTGAATAAAAAAGCATTAGCTATGAGGAGGCCACGTTAGCATGGAAAGGCTCTATCAGAGTTTGAGGATTGCATTAGCACAGGCAGAAAAGCTGCAGATATTCTTCAGCTGTTTTTTTCTCTCTTTACTTTTCTGTCCTTTCAGATTCCATGAGTGTTTCTTCTGTTTTTTTATTCATCAGCTGCTGAAGTCTGGAGAGATAGAGGCCACATAGCCTTCCAGGTTACTTTCAAATCAAACTATTCCTTTCTTGTCAGTGCCTTGGGTCTTAGGCTACCTTGAAGTTCTGTGGATCAGCCTGGTTTCTGATATGAGCACCACTAGCATGCACAACAAGCTGTGCATCCCAAAACACTCCCCAAAGACACAAGGCTGTTTCTGCAGTGGCAGCACACACTGGCAAGATCAGCTCAATCTACGTGAGAGAAATCTTGAGTTGTGGAGTGAGCTACCCAATAACACCAGCAGTCAGAGTACAGCACAGCTGGGATTGGCATGAGATGGAGGAATAAAGTGTTTGCTTTTTCAAACTGTGTTATCAATTTAGCATTACAGCAGTGGGACAGGGGAACATAATGACAGAAAATCTGCTTTTCATCTCTCTGCTGAAGGCAGTTTGTACTCAGTCCCTTAGTTTATTTCTTCTCCTTAGAATGTCGTTACTTTTTCATGATGGATGATAGTTCTAGGAGCATGCTCTGAAAGATAACAAGAGAAAGAAAGCACAAAACTGAGTTGGTTTAAAGGAGAAAAAGAAAGGCTATCATAGTAATTAACCCCAGCATGTACCTCGTTAAGGGAATCTGGTGTTTAGCTGACAACATACTTACCTTGTAGGGCTTTGTTCAATGCTAATGGGGGGTGAGAAGAGGGGAAACACCTTGATTTTGAACCAAAATAAATACATTAATGCATTGGTGTGACCAGCAGGTTGAGGGACGTGATTCTCCCTCTCTACTCAGCTCCTCTGAGACCTCACCTGGAGTGTTGCATCCAACTCTGGGACCCCAGTATAACAATGTCATGGACCTGCTGGAGCAAGTCCAGAGGAGGATGGCCAGAGGGGCTGGGACACCTGCCCTATGAAGACAGGCTGAGTTAGGGTTGTTCAGCCTGGAGAAGAGGAGGCTTCAGGGAGACCTTGCAGCACCTTCCAGTACCCAAAGGGGGCTTACAGCAAAACTGTAGAGGGACTGTTAGCAAGGGTGTGTGATGGGACAAAGGGAAACGGCTTTAAACTGAGAATAGGTTTAGATTGGGCATTGGGAATAAATTCTTTACTGTGAGGGTGATGAGGCATTGGAAAAGAGATATTGTGGATGCACCATCCTTGCAAGTGTTCAAGGCCAGATTGGATGTGGCTTTGAGCAACGTGGTTTGGTGGGAGGGATGGGCACCCAGCCCTGCCCATGGGTGTGGGGGTTGGAACTAGATGATCTTTAAGGTCCTTTTAAAGCCAAATCATTCTGATTCTATAATTATGTGATTTAGTAATTTGTCTGAAATCAGTGAACCCACCCTAGTAGCTCTTCCTGTACCTGGTAAGGAAGTTTGTATCTTTTATACATTCTTTAAAACCTTACAAAGATGGACTAAATTAAACAAGTTCTGCTTTCTAAAACCCAGCTTATTTGTTTTTTTTTGCACAGATCCTCAGAGAGGTTCATTAGTGCTCAACTGCTGCTGATACCCAAAGTTTATCTGTGTTTGTGCAAGTGGTGAATGATTACCTTTGGGTGGCCAGGTGGCTTTTGCAGGAAAATTGGTATATTTGCTGTCATCACCACAAGTTTCTTCTGAGTGCTCCAGGGCAGAATAAAATACAAGTACTGTGGGATTTATTTCTTTTTTAAAGAGGTGTTTACACTGAAAAACTGTACAAAACCAGCAGTAGTCACAGCAGGTGTAAATGTGAATACTTTTATGGATTCTCAGAAATCCTAGAGGAACACAGGGCTTTGCCAGTCTCTTACCCCACCTGCAGATTTTACTGGTGGAGCTCAGCTGTATAAATAACTCCTCCATGGTTATCAGGTTTGTTATTTCAACGTACATTCACTCTTATCAAGCGGTTGCAGCCCCAGAAGCAAGAGCAGGTGAGCTAGTTAAATGAGTATTTATTCCTTGCACGATGCTGAAAGGTTGAGTAAACATGCCCTGTTCTGAAGAAGATGGCAAGCACTCATGCTGAACAGCAGCTTTCTCTTCCCTATCCTGCTCACTATGAAGAGTTCTCCCAGTGGGTAAGAGGCTCAAAGCTGAATGGAGAATTGAGAAGCAGGAAAAAATTGAACAGCATGGAGGAATAAAAGAGCAGTGCAATGAGGGAAACCAAACCTAGTGAATTGTAAAATTTTCACAACTTTGACAGAACCAGGATTTCAGCCCTAGAGACTTTCTCCTCTGCAAAAGAATAAAATCAGCAGCCCTATCTCACACTAATTCTGCAATCTGAGAGTATCAGTGTCACCATCTGCTTCATTGTTAATTTTATTCCCTTCATTCATCATAAGAAGGGAGTCTTGTTTTAAAGATGCATTTGTTACTTTGTAGCCAAAAATACAGACTTATTAAAATGACACTGTGAAAGCACAGGACACTCTGGAGGAGAGGATGAGGAAGATGAAGCACTTCTTGAAAAACAAAAGTCTAGAGTGCCTAAAATGCCTAAGATTTCTTTATGGAAGTCTTGCTCTAGTAATTTTGGTTGTTAAGATCATTATACATCTTCTAATGATTTCCAGTTTTGTTTCTTGATATAGGAACTTATCATGGCTTCATCAAGAAACACAAATATTAGATAATGTCAAGCCCCCATCTTCTTGGAATACCCTTGGGTACTCTAGAAAGAGCACAAGCACAGTAGAGCACATAACCTCTTAATACAGGCTCAGGCATGGGTTGCAAATATCATTTGTTCCAAGTCATCTGAAAGTTGGTGCCTTTGTGAAGAGAGATGTCAATCTAGTGTAAATATTCACAATCCCAGTTAATCAAATTAAAACTCCTAGGTTTTAGAGAACAAAATAGAATTCTTTAGAAAGCTATCACATAGGTAAAGACCAAAAAGAACTGATGCTGGACATCCTGCTCAGGTAGCATGGAACTGGAATCCTCTGCTTTAGAAGGGCAGGAAACACAGCTAGCAAAGACTTCCAATGCAGCTAGCAATGAAATACCAGACAGCCTCCAGCTTTTGTAGAAGTGATTACATTCAGCTATTGAGTTGGGAAGACATTGTGACACTCTGAAGATGGAAAGTCAGGCTGTGGTCACCTCAGCTGAGCAGTCTGATCATTCTGGAATCACTCCCTGGTTTGCAGAAAATGGGTGAGGAGGAAGACAGACTGCTTGATTCTGGCAAACAGTGCCTTCGGAAGTAAAGCTGCAATTTTCTCTAATTGTTCATTTGGAGTGCTCAGGTCTGCTTTTCATGCCCCCAGAGATAAGAAGAGTTATTCAGTGGTCCTAATGGCTTGACACAGTCTTGCATGTGGATGCTGGGAGACAATACCTCTCAGTGCAATACTCCAAGAGCCAGGTGCCTATTCTGGGCTGTAATTCCTGGCCCTGCCTATTTTCAAGAGAGCACAAGTTGTATCAGTACTTGTTATAAACTGATCTTTGACTGTATCAGTCTATTAATCTTATCAGGCTTAAGCATGTATTATCCACCACTCAAGACCCTGACTGGTGCAAATTATGAGGTCTTTTTCTCAGAATATAATTCATGTGCAGAGTCCTATGGACAGCAGCATAATTCCCTCACACCTTTGTGGATCCACCTCCTGTCTGTCAGCTATGATTATGGATATACTAAATTCAGTGAAGCTTTTTCCACTCAGTTGTGTGTGAAAAGCTGACATTTAAGGCCTGCTTCACCTAACGGAGTCTGACAGCCTGGCACCATGCAGAAGATGCCCTTTTTGCTCCAGAGCTCTATCTCCCCTGAAATTAAAGTTAAAATGTGGTGAGAGATGCAAACCTTAGGGCAGAACTATGTATGTACCCACAATATCTCTGAGAAGATAAAATACTGTTTATTCTTTAAGATGTATCCTCTAAGTGAGCCTTGAAAATTATTAGCTTGGAGACAGTTATCAATGAACAAAATGTTTTCTGTCACTTCAAAGCATGCTGACTGTGGTCCACAGGATCAAGGTTTTGGAGACATGCAGATAGTCTGACTTCAGCTGTTCACAGTTGCTGGATTCCCCTGTCAGTATAGAGTTTTGTAACATTCTATTGAGATTAGATCATCTGTATAGTCAGCAATGCTCTTGTCATTGTGTTTAGGTGGAATGAAATCAGTTGGAAACAACCCTCATGTCATGCATTGATTCTCCACCTTTGCTTTGCTATGTGCTTGAAGGTCCAGTTTTGGTGGTCTGTCTTCAGAATCTAATAAACCTAAAGCTTGACCAACAGAGGCTCATAAAAAGGCCTTCTTTTTTCCCAACAAATCAAATAAGTTTTTAGATTTTCTGTCCCTGACTTTGGCTTCTGGTCTGAATAATTATTAACTTTGGATAATGCCACATGAAAGAAATGGAACAGAACATGAAGAGTGAGTGGTTTGGGTGTAAAACTAAACAGTTGCAATGTAAATATTTTGTCAGGGGGTTATGCTGCAGTTGGATGTGAAACAACGAAATGGCTCTTCATCTCCACCAATTCCAGGCAAGGAAGTTTTAAATAGCCTTCTAGTTTGTGGCCAAACATGGTTGGTCTGTAAATCCTACCGACGGGAAGGGCATTTCTTCTTTTTTAGATCTAGAGCTGGTCTGGTTTGAACTGAAGTCCGGAAAAGTTGAGGAATCCTGATAGCCAAATGTTTTCAATCAATATCCTTCTGCGCTCTTTCATAGGGGCTTTCAGTGAAGAATTAAATGCATTCTCTCCTAAGGGTCCAAAATAACCTTTTCTCCAAAGAGGAAGGCCAAAGGCAAACTTCCTGTTCTCTTTGAGAGATGCAGTTTTGTACTTATGAAAGAAATCCCGTTATATGACTCAGCCAATCACCTGGTCTTCACAGGGTCCAACACATAATGAGAAGTAACTTATAACACATTTATTTGTCCCTAATGATTATTATTTGCCTGTTAGAGATTCAGTTTTGGTGTGGAAATGGCATTGGTAATACCGGTCAGAAAAAAAGCTCATCACTTGTTGAAGGTCAAGCATCCATAAATTGTACCCTTAGCCTTGCTTGGTGCTTTCAGTGTCAGAACTCACAGAGGGCAGTTGACTTGTCTGAAGACTCTTGCACTATCAGGTGGATGGATTTTGTGTAACTTTGAGGGTTTCTTTCAGCTAGGAAGAAAACTCTGGTGTTTGTGGGCAGCTGCAGCTGCCCTGCTGTCCTAGCACAGAACATGGGTATGTGTTTGGTTGGAGGCTGCTGGAATGGTTATTGAGGTGTAGAAGTGATCTTTTCAATGTTGAGTTGATGCTTCTCTCTCTTTGAACCTAATAAAGAGAATGCTACAGACAAATTCTGGCAGAATGGTGTGGATGAGGGGGAAAAAGAAAAAAACTTGAACCAGTATGGAACTAAAGATGATAGTTTGGGAAATTTATCAAAGAAAACCAAAGAATAGTGTCAATTCTGCTCCTAGGCTACCCAGCTTAGATTATTAAGATCCCGGTTAGAATAGACTATATTTTGTCTGTTTAAAGTATGTTTGTGCATGTGGATTCACTGTTATGTTAAGAAGTGTCTGTACTTTGACTTTTTTTGCATTAGTGTTGCAAGTCACTGTTAATCAGGGATAGCAGTGGGCAATGTTTTTGTATGCTTCATTTGAGTTTTTTTTTAATATTAGCTACTTTAAGTACTTACTAAAAAATATTATCAATCGATTTTAATATAATCATACACATTTTTCTTTTATCTAAACATTACCTCTCCTTTGAGGAAAGGCTGAGAAAGTTGGGATTGTTCATCCTGGAGAAGGCTCCAAGGTGATCTAATAGTGGCCTTCCAGTAAGTAAAAGGGAGCTGATAAGTGAGCTGGAGAGGGACTGTGGGGGTAGCAAGGTGATGGAACTGGTCGCTCAGAGCAGTTGTGGATGCCCCATCCCTGGAAGTGTTCAAGGCCAGACTTAATGGGACTTGGGGCAACCTGGTCTAGTGGAAGGTGTCCCTTGACAGGGTGAGGGTTGGAACTAGATGATCTTTAACATCCCTTCCAACTCAAATAATTCTGTGATTCTATCATTAATACATGTTTATCATCTTCTGGAAACCAATATTAAAACAAATCAAACCATTGCTGAGGGCCTTTGACCAAATTAAATAGTTAATGTAGGAACTGAGGAATACAGACCGGAAGAGTATTCAGATTTTAATATCCAGGTTCAACATATTTATGATGCACCAGAATATTTGTGTACTGAAATCAGGATTCCTAAAAATGCTGCAGCAGTGCCAGAACAAAGTGCATTTGCCAAAACCTTGCCTCAGTGGAATTAAGAAGTGCCTGTACTTTTAAATATTGAATGCTGTAAGCAGGAAGCACCAGGCAGCATACCTTCATCAGTCACAGTTTAAATTGCTAGCACAAGTCCTATACATAATGATCTCCAAAGACAGCATGCTGGGAGACTGTTACTTTCACGAATAATGACATTGTTTTGCAAACTGACTATATGTTTCTGAAGGTCTCCCCTGGAAAGTGGAATCATTGTCATTACCTAGGAAAAGCTGCCAGGCAACTTCTGTGAGTTCTCAAGAGAGTGCTACTGAAATTCTGTCTTTCTTTGAATAACTTTCTGCATTCACCTTTTAAAAGATCCTTCTATCTGAGTATCTAAAGCCAGCAGATCAACAGATTAGGCTCTAGGCCCTCTCTCTGTATTAGAAAGATTGAAGCGGAAAGTGGTTAAATTGCACCTGAGTGACAATTTAACACGGCTTATGCTGACTGGCTTACTGTAGGAACTGCAATCCCATGGAAACTGGAACTCACAAGCAATTTTTGGATGAGCAGTGTAACGGAGCCTTGTGTTTCTTACCAGAAAAGATTTGAAGTTTGTTGGCTTTGTTTGTTTTGCATATAGGAAAAGAAATAGTGGGGGGGAGGGGGCTGTTTAGGAAGAGTGAGGAAAAAGAATTGAACAGAATCTATGACTTTGAGCATTGTGTGAAGTAATCTTGTTTATTACATGCCCTGTAAAAAGGTATTTATGGGCTTGCTACTGCAAGCAATTGTAAAGGAGCCTCTATGCTCTCAAAGAACCAAACCTGTGATCTGAGACCACCAGAATTCAAATCACTTTTAAGAAAGCCTTGTTGACTCTTGAATGTGAGCACTATAACTTGCCAACATTATGACTGTAAGAAAGCCTAGAGCACGTGGCCAGAGAAAAGGAGGAGCTGCTGAAAAGGCATCTCTGTAGTCGTTAGCTCTGGCATTACAATTATTTGGTGGGGATTTTTACATGTAGATCTTTTGATTCATTCATTGAACAATTATTCGACTTGGAGACCACCTTTGAGACAAACCTGAAACCGAGAGAAGTTGTGCCATTGAACTCAATGCATTCTTGGCTTCTCTTTCTTACACTCGCTGGAGCTGAAGAAGTTTTCCCTGGGACAATCTTCGTCGAGTGGATTGGGATGATGGAATGAGTATATAAAGAAGCTGGGATTCGCTGACTTAGAGCTCCTCGGGACTCAGCAATTCCCTGGTATTCCTGCTTTCACGGCAGAAGGGGGCCGAGCGTTTGGGAGCTTGGCTTTGTCCGGGGGGCCGCGAGGGGCTGGGGCTGTGCTGGAAGTCCTGCCCGAGCCGTTCTTTCCCCCGGCTCGCCCCCTCCTCCCCAGGGCCGGCCCGGGCTGCCGCGGCCCCCCGCCGCCCCCCTCCCGCGGGCTGTCCCGGGCCCTACTTGCCATGGACAGGCGGCGTCCCGAGGCGGCGGCCGGCGGGCTGGGCGCGCCCTCCTCGCGGCGCTGCCCCTCCGAGCCGGAGCCGGGGCCGGAGCCGGGGCCGGAGCCGGGGCCGGGGCCGGGGCCGGGGCCGGGGCCGGAGCCGCGGCGGGAGGCGGTGCTCTCGCTGTCGCTGCCCGCCCGGCTCCCGGTGAGCACGCGGGACAGGAAGCTGGACTTGCGGGTGCCGGGGCAGTGCCCGCTGTCCGGGGAGTCGCCGCGCTCCTCATCCAGATCGCGGCAGGCGCTCACCCGGCTCTGCCTGCGGGGCGCCCGGCGAGCGGCTGCGGCCGCTCCCGCCGCTCCCGCCCCTCCGCCCGCCGGGGCGGCCCGCGGCGCCTCCTCGCTGCTGGACGAGGGCGGCTGGTGCTGTCCGTGGTGCCGGCGGCGCGGCGGCGGCGTGGCCCGGAGCTGCCCGCGGTGCTGCCGGGCCGGGGGCGGCGCGGGGGCGGCGGGCGCGGGCGGCGGGAGCGGCGCGGGCGCGGGGCGCGGCGGGGCCGCGTTGCTGGCCAGGCAGGGCGGCGGGGGCACCACCGAGCTCTTCTTGGAGTTGTACGCGCTGGGATCCTCCTCGGACGGGCCCGCCGGCCACAGCGGCTGTCCGCACAGGCTCTTCCGGATCTTCTTGATGCCCAGGTGGGCGATTTCGAGGATGTTGAGGAAGAGGGAGACGGCGGCGATGCTGTTCATGAAAACCATAAAGATGGTTTTCTCTGTGGGTCGGGACACAAAACAATCCACCGTGTTAGGGCAGGGGGGCCGAGTGCATTTGTAAAGGGGAGACATGTGAAACCCGTATAAAAGATACTGACCTATCATAAAGCCCACCTCGACCACCGACCGGGTCAGGATATGTAGGACATAGGTGCGCAGCAGGGACCCTCTCAAGGGTGCCTTATTCACTTTCTTCTGTTCCTCCAGCTTACGCAGTTCTCTCTCCACCCTCCTGTGTTCCTCGAGCATGGGCTCCAGGTCCTCGAGCTGAGCCCGCAGGTGGGCTTTCCTGTTCTGCCGCTCTTTCTCCAGGGCCCTCAACCTGTAGAGCGCGTGGCCCATGTACACTAAGGACGGGGAGGAGACAAATATGATCTGCAGTACCCAGTATCTGATCAAAGAGATAGGGAAGGCTTTGTCATAGCAGATATTGTTGCAGCCAGGTTGCTCCGTGTTGCAGATGAACTCGGACTGCTCATCATCCCAGACATCTTCAGCAGCCACTCCCAGCACCAGCATCCGGAATATGAACAGGATTGTGAGCCAGATTTTGCCAACTATGGTGGAGTGGATGTGCACTTCTTCAAGGATGCTGCCCAACAAGTTCCAGTCCCCCATGGTCAGAAGTTCATATCTGGGGAGTAAAAAAAAGTTATTCTCCTGCAGTGGTGGATTTCTTTTGGAAGTGGCCATTTTTAGTTTTTGTTGTTTGTTTTTGGGTGTTTTTGTTAATTTCAATATTTGTGTTTCACATACATTCTTCTGGTAGCTGGAGAGCTCTTAGATGTTCGTCATTACTTTGTGCTTACTGAGCCTTTAGATTAATTCAAACTTCATGGTTACTCGTCAAAGATGTACATGTGAGATTATTTTAAGTTTAAGAGATATTATTTCAGCTATAAACCACAGTACTTCATAACTGCCCATAGCTTTATATTCTTTTCTTCCCACTACAAGTGAAGATGACTTTTTTCCCACCTGGCAAATCATTTGCCAACTACAGTTTAATTCTACACCCACTTCACTCCACATTGACTATGGATTTGGCATAGTTTTGCCACAATAAATTATGTTCTTGGCTTTACTTTTTTGGATAAAGTTTTGAGAAGCGTCCTATAACTGTGATTTAGTTTCTTTTTTTACCCTAAGGTAGTAGCAATTTTAGTGCCATCCATCCAACATTTTCCCCATCTACCTGGGTAACAATTCACAAGTTTCTCTCTGAAACTACAAATACACAGCTGATTTACACATAGCTGTACATTTGCAGTCTCAGTTCTAGGATAATATCAATAAACTGAGTGCTCCTAGGGTTAATACCTTTATTTTTATGCATCAAGTTTTGCTGCATCTTAATTATAAATTGTAACATATGAGGTAATTGAATCAGAGCGATGTGGAGGTTTTTAACAGTGAGTGTGTGAAAAATCTTTTTAACTGTCTCTGTCCCAGAAACTGATTCACAAGCAAATTGGTCTGTGTTCTGCTTGATTTACAAGCTGCTTCTTTTGAAGCTTTTTTCTTTTGGAGCTTCAGATAATGTGGGGAATTGAAATGCAAGATATTTGACTGTTTATTTGTGAATCACCTGCATGTTTGGTGTTGTGCCCCTGGAACTTTTTCTGCTAATATGACAATAAATTATTTAAGCAACTGGGATCATATCTACCTTAGGGTTCACACTTGAATTTCTTTTATGTTACAATACTTTCAAAACATCCCAAATTCCACTAAACCACAACCTTTAGTAAAGTATAATTTCTAAGATGTTTTTCAAAGATCTGGCTGGTTGATGCGCCCAAAATCTTGTATATATTTAAATGATAGCGTAGCTGGGTGATATCACCATTATTAATACGGCTTGGCTCATGACATGATCCCAGGAAGTTCAGTTTTGCTTCAAGGCTATATTTATCCACCCCACAAGTAAAAAAATTCAGTTGTAACTGGCAATGAAGTCATTCTCAGCATAGGCATCCTACAGACTTTATTATTATGTTGCTGGGACTGTTTTTGGTCTGCAAATTTGAATTTTCACACATGGAACTGGCTGAGTAAACACATCTAGTCAAGCAATCTCTTAGGTGTTGTTATGCACCCAGAATATCTTGTTTCCCCATTCCTTTCCTCCCACGCATATCATTGCAATGAGACACAGGAGGAAAACAGAAAGTCAGCAATAATTATTGTAGTCCAATGCAACAGTTAAGCAAAGGAGCTTTAGGCATATTCACTGCCTTGCCAGTGGCTGATCCCTCACTGAAATTGATTGACTCAGCAAAAACCCCAGCCAAACAACAAAACCCTATGTGTGATGCTACAATGTAAATTCAGGGATAAATATGTTTTAATCCCAAAGATGAAATTCTCTGGCAGCAGAAACTGGAACAGAAAGTTTATGTCTGGAACAGAAAGTGGATGTAACTATTCAGGGCAAGGGAGGTGTCTAAACATATCACTCTGGCTTGAGAGAGTTTTGTTTCTGGAGTTGTTTCCACCATTGTTTAAGTAACTATCCTTACCTTTGCATTATAAAAGCCAACAGAAGAAATGAAATTGTAGGAATGGTATAAATTCACTCTTTAAGTGAGCCCTTGATACCAGGACACTTCCCCTCAGCTCTGCACTGATAGAACTTTCAGAATAAATAATGACACAGTGAATACTGAGTATAAAATAAAGAAGTTAGTTTAGAGCCACAAAAGCCAGCATATCTAAGAAATCAGCACAAACTACTTCACAACCTTGTCATAGCAACACGCTTCTAATTTTTCCATTTCTGTCCCCTTCCCTGGTCTTAATTGAGTTCTAACAGAGTAATTTCAGTCTACTGTAAGAGAGCAATCTTAAATATCAATTATATCATTACTTCCAGTTTACTAGTAGACTAGAAATTCTAGTAGCACAGCCTCTTCTATACCACTAGCACTGTAGAATAGAAATATATCATTTTCAGTATAGAAACTACATACCTGAGATATTTCTCATTATACCATCTAGCTTTGTGTCTGCCCAAGTATTTTTGTATGGTTATTTCAAACAATAAAAATTCATGTATGTAATCAGTTAGAACCAGATGGAAATCCATCATTTCTCTTGGAGGAAGTTCCTCTATTTTTTGATTTTGCTACTTTAAAAATCATCTTGTCATTAGCTACTATTCAAATCACTTCTATGTGACATTCATGCCATGTTTGCATCAGTTGAGGTATGAAATAGCAGCATTAAACTTTTAATTTCTTGTCAGAAGTTAAATGTTAAGATGCAAATACTCATGGTTTTAATTTGCATTGCTTCAAGACTGACAGGCACCTGCCTGCTCCATACAGCCCTAGAAAGAATTATTTTTCTGCCACTTACCTTAGGAGAATGCCCCTGGTTAATCTCTTAGAGCATTGCAGAAGGAGCATGCAGAACTGCTTGTTGTTTTTTCTCAGAGATCTCTCTTTGGGAGTCCTAGGACATCTTCTTTTTTTTCCTTTTTTTCCTTTTCCCCAAGAGCCCAAGCATAGACGTGGTACACTGAACAGGCTTCTCAGTTCTGTGCAGCTGGGTGCCAAGATCACTCTGTCTAAACTGTTCATGCACAGTTTAAAAATCATCAGATGATAGGATGGATGATAGGATGGTGCCTCTAGCCAAAATTATCATGCAATTATTGTAGTCAGTGGCATCTAATAAATCCATTCCCCCAAGGCTTAATCTGTTCAGCAGCAGTTTGTGAAGTCCCTATGCCTTGTTTTAGTCAGTTCTTTGAACTTTACACCTTCACCCAGCTCCCAAATGGAGTTTTATTTTGTAAAATGGCTAAACAGGCAGCTTTTACAGTACAATAGTGTCTTACATTTTCTTTACATTCCATTAGTTTAGCTTTGGATCAATGCTCGAGGATCGATCGGTCATGTCCGATTTCATACCCTGCTGCCTGGTGAGTTAATTTAGGATGTGTTAGACTGAGCCTTTGAAAATGGAGGCCACAGGAACTAAGACTCCAGTCTTAAGTTAGAAACACAGGCATTCAGCACAGTAACCCCTCATCAGCTGGGTTGAATTGTTGCCCTCAAGCCCATTCAGAACGGGTATCTGTGAGAGACAAGGTTTATAAAAGAAGGCAAGTTGTCAAAATAATATTTTATGAGAAATTGGAGCCACCAGAACTGAGTTGCCCATTCTAAGATCTTGTACTGCCTACTCCTGCCCATGCCCAGGCCTACATTTTTTGGAAATACAAAATACTTGTTTTTTCCTCTCTTATTGTAGAACTTCTGGCCCTCTTCTGGCCCTTTTCTTCCATTTTATAAGGGACATGTATGATTTCTATTTCAGACTCCTCTCCCTGAAGATACTCCTACAAACCAGTGGCCAGTTCTCAAACAAGAAAAGCCTCACCTCTTCTTTGGAATGATCTCTGATTTATGCACCATTGCATCCTTCTCTCCTGCACAAGCTGTACATGTCCCCCTGAAAGTCCTGTTTGAATGTGCCTTGAGAGCCCTGCAGCAGCTGAGGTGGCTGCACGGCTCTCCTCTAGCCTCAGCCTAACACAGCAGACGTATGGCTTATACACACATTACAAACAAATGCCTTACAGGCAGTAGGAATACAATTTTCACCCCTGAGATGTGCATTAATATTCATCCAGACCTCCCCATGCCTTTCTCATCCATATACTCTCACATACCTGTCATTGCCATTTTATTTTCATGTCTTTTCTTTCCAAATCTGGTCACCAAGTCCTTAAATCTTTTCCTTGCTGCTTCAGCTCAGAGCATTGACTCAGGCCTGGTCCTGTGTGCTGCCTCATCAGATGCTCTTCACCTGACATCTTCAGCAGCTTCCACAGTCCCAGGTGTTTCTCAGGAGCCCCCTCTTCACCTCTGCTGGCTGTGAAAGCTTGAGAAAAGAGCAAGAGCTGCAGCACCTATGATGTGCCCATCCTGTCAGAGCTGTTCACTGCAGAAGCAGCTCATTCTGGGCCCAGCACATTTCTGTCCCATCCCACCTGTCCCTCGGCAGGTCCAGAACCACAGTGCCTACTTCACTCTGCCCTCAGGGGAAGCTGGTTTAAGGTTTTGGTTTTCTCAGGGGACGGGGCAGGTGACAGTGGGCTGTTCAGGGACAATTTTTTCCATTTCTGCTGTAGCAGCAGAATAATTAATGTTGTTAAAGGACTGCTCCTACAAGCTTGTTAATGGACCATATAATTAATTGTGCATGAAAGGGAAGCAGGGTGAGGGCACAGGGACGGTGGTGTTTGCATTTGCAAGAATCTGTGGTGCCTCAGGACACGCCCTTGCTGTAAGTTCCTGCCACAGACAGAACCAGCTTGATTCACAGCGTGAGCTGACAGCAGGCTGTGTGTGGATTGGTGGGAGGGAATATATCCTGCAGATCAGAGATGGGACCTTGGCCAGTGGTGACTGAACAGGCAACTGTGAGAATCAGCACAGTGGGAACCAGCACATCCTCATGCCTGACCTTCCTGAGCAGGAGTGCTGGGAAGCAGAGACCCAAGGAACATATTGCTGGGGCAGGAGCACATCGCAGCCAAGGAGGGTGGTCCTGGTGGTTATTCACTAAATCCCAGTATCCAAATCCAGTGTGCGGCATTTACTCTGTCCTGTGTGTGACAGCAGGATTCTGCACCTGGGATGGGGTGGCCCTGGATGTAGGTGCAGACTGAGGAATGAGAGGCTGGAAACAGAGCCACAGAAAGGATCCTGGTCCATGGCAAGTTCAACACGAGCCAGCAGTGTCCTGGCAGCCAGGAGGGCCAGTCCTGTCCTGGGGTGCATCAGGCACAGCTGGACAAGGGAGGGGATTGTCCTGCTCTGTTCTGCACTGGGGCAGCCTCACCTCAAGTGCTGGGGGCAGCTCTGGGTGCCACAGTGTGAGGAAGACATTCAGCTATAGGAGAGAGCATCCAAAGGAGGGCAACAATAATGGTGAAGGGCCTTGAGGGGGAGCTGGCTGAGGTCACTTGGTCTGTTCAGCCTGGAGACCCCATTGCAATCTACAAATTTGTGAGGGGAAGATGAGGGGCAGATGCTGATCTCTTCACTGTGGTGCCCAGTGATAGGATGCAAGGAAATGGCCTGAAGCTGAGTCAGGGAAGGTTTAGGTTTGGGTATTAGAAAAAGGTTCTTTGTTCAGAAGGTGGCTGAGCACTGGAACAGCCTCCCCAAAGAAGCGGTCACAGCCACCAAGCCTGAGAGTTCAAGAAGCATTTGGGCAACACTCTCAGGCAGATGGTGACATTGCTGGGGCTGTCCTGTGCAGGGCCAGGAGCTGGACCCTTGTTTCTAAGTTAGAACTCCCAGCTAGTACAAAATAAGTTCTTCTAGTGTTACATCCAAATACACTTTTTATAGCATTGCAGGTTTTGACATTCTTGTCAGGCACTCACACATTTGAAAAACAGAAAAATATATATATGGGAACTAATAGTAATTTTCTTATAACACAGCAGCATTTCCTTATACTAATACTTCACAATTCTGACATCACAACAAAGCTAACAGTACAGGGTCAAAACCACTCCAAAGTGCACATGCTTTCTGCTGTCTCACCAAACCCATCACAAATTGGATGTGAACAGTGAGCTGGACAACAGGCTGCAGCCAAAGCAATTCAGCTATGGGCATAATGACATGCAATGGTGAGACTACAGAATTTTAGCTTTAGACTAAATCACTAAACTGATACATTGTACTCTCACTATCTAGAGTGAGAAATTCCTTGGCTTATTGAAAAAGTCAGTTCACTTGAACTTCTTTCCATTTTACTAGACAAACAGTACTGTTACTACTGGTACTAACTTGCTCCTTCTGAGCAAGTTACCTTTCACAGGAACCAAACAGCCACCCCTGAAGCTCTATCCATCTGTCCCAGCAAAGCCAATTCTGCTCTTGAAATGCCTCAACTGATTTCATAGACTCTTCTAAGAAATCCTTAAGACTGCTCCTCAGCATGCTTTATCACTGCTGCTTCCCTTCATGAAGACAAATTGCTGAAGATTATTCTGCATCTGGTTTTAGAGTGAATACAATGAGAGCAAAGCCTTAATGGGAATAGCTATGTGTTGCTGGATTGACATCTAAGGAAGTGTTCTGAGTTAAGACAACTGTTGTATGTACACCTTTAGCTGCCAACAGACTTTGCCTTAGAGAGAATCCCTCAAAATTCAATGGCCAATGCCCCATGATTTCACTATCATGCACATCTCCACTCTCTTAATTTAAACTCTGGAAAATTTTTGAATACTCACATCCATTAAACAGGATCCTGTAAAAATATGTCTGTTGGACAGAAGTAGACCTATCCTTCAGTAGCAAGTTGGAGTAAGAATCTTGCAGGGCCACCAGCTACACTCTTCCAGTGAAAGGTCTTGGGACACAAAATGGTCTTTATCCTTTGTAATATTCCACTCAACAATAACCCCAGGTTTCCAGAAAAAATACTGAAGTTGTAGGTCCTGTTTCCTAAGTGGCTTAAGGGTTTTATGTGGTTTGTGAAATTCTCCAATTTCCAGTCACATTCACTAAGAAATAAGCAGTATGTACTCAGAGCAGTAATTAGAGCAGAGCAGCAGCCGACAACTTCCATGTTTATTGGCCAGAACATCAACATAGCTACTCACTTATACAAACTAGGAGAATTTTTAATGCTGCTTCACAGCATGTGTAGCTGTCAAGCCATTAACCAACAGTTCTAGAAAATATTTTGATTTACCTGAGGTTTCACAAAGTAGACTGTAGAATTACATACAGTACATTTGGCATATATGTATCAAAATTCTTGTTGGAGAAATAAATTACAAACAATGTTACAAAACCACTCCAAGCCAACCTTTGTTCAACAAGAACACGTGAGTGAGTTCTAGAGTTTTATTTTTTGTATTGCTCTTACAGTAAGCAAACTATTCAGTTTATACAAAATAAACCTGTAGTTTTATATACTTTAAAAAAATCATCTTTGGCTAAAACAAAGCTCTATTTTTATACATATATTTATATATATACAAACATCAGATATTTTACATGACCACATAGGAACCTGTACACATAGATACAACAGAGAGAACATTAACCAAGTTTCACACTTTACAAAAAAGGAATCCAAGTCAGATTCAAAACCGTCGAACTCTGCCCCCATCACCTATACAGATATGAAAGTAAGTAAACACACATAAGGAATAAACAACTTTGTAATAAAATACTGCCTGCCTTTTTTGATGCAGAGAGGAAGCACTTAATTGGAGAGAAGTGACTTCCCTCAGAGCCTTCAGTACTGTGCACATGTTGATTTATAAGGATATGGTTAAAACAACACTCTTAGGAGAGTCTGAATTTTCCACACACATCAACAGTTCTCTGCAAACTGATTATTCTGAAAACAGTTTCAGTTAGATTTAAATCTCCAACAAATTAACAATTGTCACAAACATTTGTTAAGAACAAGCATGGGCTGGTGCACTGATCCCCCACTGAAATTACCAGGCACTGACTGACAGCAAAGCACGGAAGGTGAGATTTGATCATTGAAAGCAATGCTCAGAAACAAGCACAAAAGATGGAAGACTGCCAGAACTGACATCATCACCCACTCAAGTTGTTCCTTGTAACAGTTTCCAGAGCACTGCCTAAAACAAGGACAATGCACTGTTTGGCAGCACGACAATCCATTCCATAGGTCACATGTACCATACTCCAAAGGGGTCAGTGACAACATCACTGACAAATTATCTGATGGTTTATTAGAAAGAGAAGTCTGTCCCATTAGCTGGAGAGGGAACAAAAAACATGCTGACATTGAAGAAATGGTTACTGGACTCTGAAAAAGAGCCAATTCAATCCAAGTTGAAAGGCAATGCACTTAGGTGAGGGCTATTAAATGAAGTCTAACTACTCAGCAGATGCTCTGACTGAATAAAGACTACAGCAATTCCAATCCTCTGTAGAAAATAAAACCTTGAAAATTAATGAATTCATTAAACAAAAACCCCTGCAACCTCCAGGAATGTTTCTCAGAGAGAAGAAAAAACAAAACATTTTTAGAAATTTGGGATAAACAGCAGTATGTATGAGATGTGTGCGTAAATACACACACACACACTTTAGGTATGTTCTAGTAAAACTGGAAACAGCTATAACAGATTTTTTTAAAATAGAACATAATGAATTTCTAATGCACTAAACAATGTGTAAATATAGATGCAATTGCTGTCAAAACATGCCAAGTTGACAAGCTTTTGAAAACTGCCTGTTTTTATGGAAAAGTTTTGTTTCTGGTTATTAACTACGAAGTCACATTTTATGAAACTGTAAAGTCTATTTCTGAATTTTTAAAAGAAAACAATTTTTAAAAGAAAATCACTCCTCGATATTTAGGTTTTTTTAAACAAAACAGACTGTTTATTATGTTGAAGACCTAAACAAAGTACCTTTTCCAGATGTAATTTGGAAAAGAAAAGCACAATGGCCTTTGCAGAGGAGCGTTCATGTAAAGTAACATTTACACCACCCTGCACACTGACTGCTCTGAAAACAGATCCTGTTAGATTTACATCTCTAGAAAGTAAACAATTGTCACAAATGGCTGTTAAGAACAAGCTGCAAGATCCACCTCTTCCTGAGCAACAGAATTCAATTACTAGATAAGCAACTTTTGGAATCATTGCTATCATTGCCCTGCCTTATTTTAAAAGAAAAAGACCTCACTTAAAATATGTTCCACAGTCACCAAGATGACCTACCTGTCATTTTCCAGGATTACCTATCAACTGGATTCCAAAGCACTCTTACTTTTTGAGATCACAGTTCAACATCAGCACACACAGAACTTCCAACAAGTGCAGCAAGAGCCATGACTCCCACTCTTGCCCGTCTGCACGCACAGAACACCTTTAACTAATAAGAGATAACCCCCTTGAAATGATACTGCCCCATGTGCAGTGTCAAAGCCCTCTCTTTCCTGGCCACTTGGCTTGTGAAGTTCCCTCTGTGTTACTCTGTTAAAGGAGTTCAGAGGAAACTCAGACAAGTAAATACTAACAGTGCACAGGATTTACCAAACTCAGTATTCTGACTCAGATAGCTCCCCATAATCCCACTATATGAATGCAGTGGCTCCAGTCCATCCCTGCAGGTAACACCTGAGCCCTGTAACCATGAAGAAACTTGGTTTGAGTCTACTTGCACTTGGATTTCTTGAACAGCTTCATTAACTGCTTGAATCTTTCTGAAACCTAAGAGAGGACAAAAAAAAAAAAAAGACATATCATTAAAGCCCCCGACCTCCACATCTACCACAACAGACTGATCTGACATCAAGTTTTTTTTAAGACCACCACTATTTACTTTGAAGAAATTTTAGTAGAATTTTAGGAGCACCATTAACAAATTAACTGGATCTAGGAAGTCTTCCTGTACCTTTTTTATTTGAAATAGCTTCCAGGTTAATCAAAGACAGCTAGAGCCAACACAGGTGTCCCTACAAGAAGGAGGAAAAATTAAGGCTTCAAAGCCAATTAGCCTTGAATTTGGCACACATAACTGTGAGTAAAATGCAAATGTAAAGACAAAAGCTTATTTTGTACTCCACAAAAAGCACCATTTATTGGCTATTTCCTACCCTCTTGTACAATTGTTGCTTCAGGTATTTTTTGCTCATCATGGAATAATCTGCCTGACAGGGATTTCACAAAACTGGTATGGTGGATCAGAGTAAAAGGCCTTTTTCCTGAACACAGCTACAGCTGAAGTAGTGGCCTCAATCAGCTCTAAGCTACTACATTTTATTGCTGTATACATATTGCTATAGCATACTGATGATCCACCAAACTAACTGGGAAGAGAGGCATAAATGCACAGATAACATTTTATCTAACCAGCCACCCCAACAGCTTCTAAACCTCACAAAAACTCTACAACCATACAACACAATACCCTAAAATCTAAATCCCAATCATGCAGGATTTCCTAATGGAGTCAAATGTGTTTCTCCATTTCTAGATTTGCAGGATACATATTAAGAGAACAATTCAACCGAAGTATAACGTTAGATGCAAACCTCTGGGAATATTTTTACATTAATTTGGTATCTGCATCCTTTGAAACTTTTACATTAAAAGTGAAAGGAAAAAAAGAAATGCCTTCATTAAAAATGACCTTTCTGCACAATCATGATACTTTTTCTCAGCTCTAAACTGAATTTTTTTTCTAATTTATTAAAGGTGTGCAAAGGCTTCAGGCCTCTCAAAATTGCCTTTCTTTATCTAAGTGCTGATCCAACAATGGAACAATCCTGTTGTACCTGGATTATGAGTGGAGCAGTTCCAATGTAGCAACCAAACAGGTACTTAAGAATCCCCATAATATCCCTATGTGTATTTTTAAGAAGTAACAACTGGCAGAATCTAAGATGCTTTTTTTCAAGAATCTCCCAGAAAAGACATGAAGAAAACAACAGATTTGCAGATGATCTCCAAAGATTTGTAATTGTAAATGTAGGAATACTGCTGGTAGTACATACAAGAATGATCATCACCTACCTGACTTGGGCTTTTGTTCAGCCTAGTGGCCAAGGCAAGAAAGGTTTTGCTTGATGGTCCTTTTCTCTGACATTCCAGTAAAATTTCTCTGTCATCATTTCTACAGCAAAAGTGCATTTTCAAAACATTAATACATATAGTTGTGTAAATGTACACAAACAAAATAATACATACACGTATATATAAAATTCAGAGTATTTCCAAACTATAGAACATGACTTCAAACAGCAGCAACAAATTTGTGGAGGATCCTTTCTTCTACCAGCACAGAGTGACAGAGTCAGTACGAACAAGAGGTAGAGGAGATTACGCTCCCCTACTAGGAAGGGCAGGATTGTTAGAACAGAGCTAGCCCCAAACCAAAGCCAAAGAGTTTTAAGCTTCTAAACCAGATATTTAAACTTGAACTGAAAGGAACTCAAATTCAGAGGTCAGCAGTTCCAGCCTCAGTTTGCATGGCTGAACAGAAGCTTTCACCTAAGGATGTTTGACTTCTCTAAGGGGCTTAATGTAACAAACATACTCAGAGCACATCTACTGCTCACATGAGAATAAAAATCCAGGAGTCTATTCTGAAGTGCGTCACCAATTTCCCGTCTGTCTCATCAATGAATTTAGGCAAAATGTATAGATAGCAATTTTATTTGGCTGAAACCTATCATACTTCAACAAATTGTATATTTTTTCTTCAATTTCAAAGAAAAATGTAATGACTAGTTATTTAAATAAATGTCTTTTTAAAAAAAAATAAAAGTTCAAAGATACACAAAACCTGCAAAACTGAAAACCCGGTCATATTCATACAGCAAATTTTAAGTCTCTTTCTACCTTGTTGATTTGCACATTAAAAAAAATCACATTAGCTTTTGCTGTCTTTTTTCTGTGAAGGAACTGGTTCTCTTTTAAAACGCTACCTAGAAACTCACTATATCTGAACTATAGTTTAGAAAAGTCTATCCTGAAAATTTTAGAAGCCCCTTTATAAAGTGTTCATTGTGTCAAGTTATATAGTAAGAACAGCAAAACCTGCCAACTACAGTTTCTTAAAAACAAGAATACACCACAATAATTTTGCATGCATTATTAACACAGGCAACCATTTCATTTGTCACCCACATCCTGCAAATCAGAATACATTGAGTTGAATGGTTGACTGCTCCATTTCCACAGACTGAGCAGCTCAGGCCCAAAACCAGAAAACTGCTCACTCTCATGCCTTCCCTCAGAGGGGGAAATCTTTAGCTGTTCTTCACCAGTCACCAATGCCTCATAGGAACATCAAGGAACTTCAGCCCCTACTAAGCCTGGCTGGAATTTTTGGACAGAAAAAATAAACCGGGCAGGGGAAATAAGAACATAAGAGTGGATTACAGTAGGTCTTGTTACCTCAGCACATAAGCTTTCCAAACAAAAACCAAAAGGACTCCTGCTTTGGGTGATGTGGATATGAGATGGACACCAATCTCCTACAGCAATCCTGCATTGATAAAAGCAGGCTCCCTTTCTCCTTTTTAGAGAAGAGTGTAGAGCTACCAAATAACTTTGGTCATTAGCTAAAACCCCTTTTCTTCCTTCTTTTCAGTGTTTCACATAGTTTTACAAAACCCTAAAGTAATCAAGCAGATTGAATCAGAAATTACCTTGTCCAGGAAACTACTACTTCTCCCTTCTTTTTAATGATGTTTTTGGCATAGAGGCTAGGTGAGGATGGAGATGAAGCCGAGGGAGAAGAGTCTTTATTCTGCTGGTCATTCTTCTTACTGGAACATTGCTTGGGTGATGAATTTTTATCTTCAATCCTGACATTACCTTCATCACTCCCCTCACCTGCTGATTCAGTTCCTTTTCGTTGCCTTTTTGAATTGGAATTCTCTTTGATAGTCTCTTTTTTCCTCTTCTTATTAGTTTTATCATCTATACTTATCTGACACCCTCCACTAGTCTTCGAACAGGGTTTTGTTTCAAGATCACATTCACCTGCTACAGTCTCATCAGAAAGCTCTTCTGTTAGGTCTGCAGATGAATCCAAGCACTCTTCCAGCTCTTCCTTTTTATCACTGACTTCTGAGTTTCCTGTTGAAGTTTCCTGAGTCCTGTTATCTGCTCTGGATTCCACTGTATGACATGAAGCTCCACCAACAATACCATCTGTTATGCATGACTTCTTACTGCATCCAGCAGGAAAAGAATCCTGAGATCTAACATGCATTTCATTTATGTTTTCAGATACTTGCAATTTCTGTGCCTCAGATTGCTCAGAGCCTTTATCTGGGCTTTCAGTGTCATGGCTCTCTTTGTCTGAAGATTTTCTAGAGGTTACAAGCAAGCCAGTAGTTTCTTCTTTTTCAACACTACTGTGTGACTCCTTCAGAGGCTGAGCTAAGGCAGAATTCTGTTCTTGTTCAGTGCTGACATGAGGCAAGTGATCCATGTTAACCACATCTGGTTTGACAGTTCCTTTCACGGTGGCACTCTGGCTGTCCTTTTCTTTTCCCCCCGTTCTCATTTCTCCTTTTCCAGTCCTGGCTGAGGATGCCTGTGCCTCCTTCACTGGAGTCATCTGCTCAGAGGCTGGTGAGGCAGATGGCACTGCCCTTCGGATCTTTACTATGAAATGATCATTGGATTTCTCCATGATCACTGCTTGCATCGGGAGGCTGGGGCGACACTGGAAACCGGGAGCAACAGGCCGACTTGTCCACGATGAGGAACAACTTGATTTACTGCTTGAGTTATCAGATTCTAAAGCCAAATGAATGTCTTGTTCAGTGGCATCCTCCTCTCCAAGAAGTGCATCTTCGCTGTAATGTGCACTAACAACACCCTCTGGAGCTGAGCTGGAATTATTCTCAGGTTTTAGGAAGCTGAGGTGAGCATCAGATTTCAAAGGCGATGGAATGGTTAAGGAAACAGCCAAATCTTCAAGGAGGATAGAAGAAATACAAGACTTATTCTTCTGTAAATTGCATTCATCTTCTTTGCACGAAGCTGAGTTTGTGGAAACCTCAAACATACAGCTCTCATCCAGCACATCTGGATCAACAGGCATCTGAGACCTAGATGCCAGTGAGGGAGCTCTTACAGGTGAAACAATAGTCCAACTAATATCCTCATCCAGTTTGCAATCCATGCATGCCTCCTTTGCACTGATGTCTTGCTCTAGTTCAGCAGTATTATCCCTGTATTTATGACTGTCTAAAAACTGTTTTTCTGGAGTCCTGAATTCAGAGTCATTTCTGTTGATACTGCCACCATTTTTTTCCAACAGATCAGAACCCTGTAATAAGCTTTTGAAAATTTCACCCATTTGAGCATCACTTACTAGATTAAATGTAAGACTGGATGCTTGTTGTTCTGTGAGAAGCTCATAACTAAGTTCAGACTTGTTAGCATCTCTGGACAGCTGGAGACCTTCCTTCTCATATTTAACACCCTTCAGTGGAGTAAGAGTGTTTTGTAAATTATTCTCTTTAGAGAGGTGAACTTTTGTTTGGGAATTTCTTGTGTTATCAATGGAATTAAGACATTTTGTAAGGGCAGTTTTTGGTGCACCTGGCTTATTTTTCTCATGGTGGCAGTTAGATTGTTCATAATCCACAGATTGTTTTGAAATATATTCTTCAGGCTTATGAGAACCCTCTTTCGGGGACTTTTTTCTAGATCTCTCCACATCATTTTTATGACTGATCTTGTGGTTTTGCTTTCCGACTCTTTCAAACTTCCCTTCCTCGCTCTCATTTTCCACATCACATAGCTTTATTATAATTCTCCTTATCTTTTCAAATAAGTAATCAAGCTGTTCATCTACAAATTTCCACAACTGTTTTTTCATATCTGATACTTGCTGGTCAAAAAGACGGTCCACTATTGCATTCTTTTTAACTTGTTTAAGTTTTGACTCTATAATATCACAGATATTCAATTTTAACGTATCACCTAATGCACACATCTTGGAAAAGTTCAAGTATCTTATTAATGCTGTAAAATTTATGATCCCAGATTCTATAATTCTGTGAAAATGCTGAACTGGGAAGTGTACTTTGAACTTCATATAACTTTTCCTCATCTGTTTTCGTATAGCTCTGAGCATCTGCATGATTTCTTGTATATTTGAAGGTTCAACAATAACATGAACTATTTTTTCAAGACAAGCAATGCTCACAGTTTTGTTTTTCTTCATATTCTTTGAAGATCTGAAGGTCTGATTTTTATGCCTCTCTCTGTTCTTCTGTGTGCTTACTTGCACAGAAACAAATTTTCCATTATCTTCATTGCAGTGCACAGTTTTGCTATTTTGATTCTGTGGGCTGCTGGTTAAATTTCGTGCCTCAGAAGAAGCTTTCGGTCTTGACTTTTTAGTATTTTCAGAGCCTCTCTCTGGTTTAGATCTTTCTTTATCTTCATCACTACTTATGATTTCACCTTCTTCTATTTCATCAGAAGAGATACTCAGCCGAGACTCCATCTCTAAGTGTTCATCAGACATGCTCACTGGCTTTTGATTTTCTTTGTTTACTTCCTTTGACAAGTTCTTTGAGGGACAGATGACAACAGTACTTTCAGGCATTAAATCTATAAAAAGAAAACAGTTTGCTAATCACCACAAAAAATGCAATTTTAAACAGATATTTTCAGAACAACAAGATTCTCTTCTGTAGACTGATTGTTCAGAACTGTTTGAGCTCATGAAGCCTGAGCTATAACGAGTTTGGGTGGTTTGCTTCAGTAGCTTCCAGTTTAATATATTTCTTTGAGCTTTAAAGGGCAAATGAAACTTTATTTTGAGCAAATTTTGAGCTTTAAGGGGCCTCAACATTTCACCAAACATATGTGAACTATCTCACAAATACATCAATTTGTGTAAGATAAAGGAAAGATAAAAATGTAGCAGTTTTCATTGGTTTTAAATTTCTTTCCATTTACTTTAACAAGTTTTCTGATCACTGCACCAGGTAAATTATAACTCTCACATGAACTAATATTTACATACAATAGTTGGCTTTTCTTTTAACAATTTCAAAACTAAAACAAACTGAGAATAAATGACCCAATAATGGAACCTAAAGAGATCTACATAACACCAGTCACAATTAAGAAATGCATATGTATTATTTTTAGTAAGTTAATACAAAACTCTTATTTCAAGCAGTCTTCTGTCAATAGTGACCAACTCCAATTTTAGAGCACTAATATTTAAATTGATACAATCCTGGCTGCAACATTAAATGCTGCCACCACTAACAAAAAGGACCACTGGGACATACACAGCTTAAGAAAACACAATTTGTATTTTTCAGAAAGCAGTCAGAAGTAGTTTCTGCTTTCCATGAGAGGATCTTTTAAGTTTTATGTAGAAAACAAATTAGAATATACACATGCAAATACCTTTGTTGTAAGTCTTCACAAGGCCTTTGCAGGGACTTTCCATCTTCAGTGCTCTAGCCAGGGGACGTATTGGACTGTTCAGTGGGCTGATTGCCTTTGGAATATACCTCAAGTGATTGAGATCAATGCTCAGGATTGAGCTGTCATCATCAACAGAAATTGGGTTAATTAATACTCTCTCTTTAGTTACAGGGCACGTCTCACCACTGAGACAAGATGCTGTTGCAGTACTGTTATCAGCTAGGTCTGGCCCCAGATCACAAGTATTCTGGTCAACTAGTGGTTCCTCCTTATCACTTATCCTAGTTCTGTCCAGTGAATGAGATGTACTTGTATTAACTTCACAGATACTCTTTTCCTCAATGGGATAGTCAACATTTTCTGCAGCCAGGTGATCATCATCCCTCACTACTTCCATTAAAGAGTCTGGTTTTGTTTCACTGCTATCATCTGCAATGTCAGAGGACTCCAGGTCACCAGAACTTCTGGCTTCTGAGTCATCTAAGCCAGCATTTTGAGAGCCACTTTGATCTGCAGAGCTTTCTGTGTCAGCAGCCAGCCATATTTTATCTTCCTCTTTCTTCTCTGCTGACTCTAGAAGGTCTCCCATACTTGCACTTGCAGGTTCAGGTCCTGCCACTTGTGCTGCTGGTACATAATCATCCTGCATCTCACCCTCTGTCACAGGCAGCTCTTCACACTCTGCCACACTCCCTGTCACCTCCAGGGGCAAACATTCAGGGTGCTTCAGACCTGTCATTGCTGCTGTTTTTACTGAGCCTTCCAATTCAGCTGGATCACAAGTCTCTGCTGCTTCTGAAGGCGTTTCAGAGTCCATCTCATCAGGAACCAGCACCTTTGCTGCTGCTGGCAAGGCTTGGGGCTGTACCTGACCCCCTTCTTCTTCTTCTGGTAAGGTTTCTGAGCTTGGTTCATCAGCTGTGACTGCAGGCACTGCTTCAGCCCGTGCTGGATCTGCTGCTGCTTTCGAGGCTCCATTTCCAGAACTGGCAGCAACAGGCAGTGCTGGTTCCATGCTGCTCTGAGCTGCAGTGTCCAGAACCTGTAGTGCTGAATGACTGTGCCCTGTGGGACCACAGTCAACAGGGTGGGCACAATCTAAGAGCTCTGCTTGCAGTGTGAGCTCTGCACCTCCCTCATCAGTGGCTTTTTGGGAAGGTGTTTTAAGTCCATCCATTGCAGAGAGACATTGCTTTTTATTAGGAGAAAGAGTTAAATTTAGCTTTTCCATAAAGCTAAGTTTTAAGTCTTTGTTTTTTTGCCCAGTGTGATTACCTTTAGTTTTGGGTACCTTATCATCTTTTAAGGTGCCTGCTACTCTGGATGTTTCTTCCAGCTTAGAGGATTTGTTTCTCTCACTTTTTGTACCATGGGTACCTTTCTTGGAGTCTTTTACAGATTGGTGAGAAAATTCTTTTGCGACTTTTTTTTCGTTTCTAAAATGTCTATTTTCATCCTGATCCTCTCTTTCCCTTTTCCTTTTTTCCTCAGTTCTGTGTCTTTCTGATTTGGAATGTGCTGTTTCCCATTCATGTCTGCTGCTGCTTTCCTTCAAGCGTGCATATTTATGCTCTCTGCTGCTGGAATTAGAAGGTGAAGTCCTTCCTTCTCGAGAGCCATGATCATCTGTGCCCCTGTCTCTCTTGCAGTCAGTGTGCTTTACTTTTCTAGACTCTTCTGCACGACATTTATGTGATTCATGAAGACTCTTTGAATGGTCATTCTTGGAGTGTGGACTGCTTCCCCTGCTGGGCCTCCTTGCTTGTTCTTGCAGCTTCTCATTCGGTTTATTTTTTTGGCCAGCATGTTTTTCACCTTTATCATGTGTTTTATTGTCCTTTTTTAATACATTTTGTGATCTCTCATCAGCATACAATTCACCTCTTGCTTGAAATCTGTCTTTACCAGCTGTCTGTTTCTCCCAGGAAGAAACACCCCTTTCTACTCTTCTTTCCACACTTGGACTGCATTTGAGTTTTGTGCTCTGACTTTTTTGTTGCAATTCATTTTTACTAGCCTTCTCTGAGAGGGTTTTCAGCTTCTGTTGAGGATCCACATTCCCCTCCTCGCTGTCCCCATCATTTCCAGTGCTCTGATGTACTTCTCTTTTGTATTTGCTGCCACTTCCCCTGCTGTGCTGCTCATTGCTTTTGGTTTCTTTCCTTTCCTTTCTGCTCTCCTTGGTGGAGGTATGGTCATAGCTCAGTGCACACGTGTGAGTACCATCATTGCAGAGCTCCTCAGGAGGGTACCTTGGCAAAAGTGGAGTGTTCCTTTTCTCAGAGCCACACTTCCCACTGTCCGTGTTGTGAGATGAGTAACTGTGGTATGCATCTTTTGAACAGTCATTCTTCATTCTGTGCTCCATCTTCATGTTGTCACCAAAATCAGAAGGTCTGAATTTGGAATCTTTTGTTTTAGTTGCTCCTGGAAGGTATGTTCTGGTGAAAACGCTTCGATGGTTGGGAAATTCTGACAGCCTGTTTATAAAACAAAAAAAGTTATCTTATTTTTAAGATTTTTAATTTTAAATTTTTGAATTTATTTAAGCATAACTAAAGCTGAACTGCAATGAATCCATGTTTCTGTAAAAATTGTTAACACTTTCAATTTCAAGCTGAAAAAAAGGGTGATATAAAAAGACATTTAATAATTTCCATCAGCTCAGAACAAAAGAATGCAATTGATATAAACATTTTCCAAAAGAAATTCATCTAAAGAAAAATCAAGATTTATGGAAAAATACTGTACTGAGTCTAGTCAACAATCTCAATTCAAATTAGTATTTCATTGTCCAGCAATAAAAAGAGCTCTCCCCCAGGGGAAAAAAAAAAGTTGTTCTTTGCAGCAGTAGTGATTTAAAATAATAATAATTTAAAATCCATCAATAAGGAAATAAACTATATGTGGGAGTTTTTGCAAGCTCCAGAAAACAAGTACACATTATAGATAGATAACCATAGATAACCAAGCCTCATCAAGGCCACATGCTACTGCTGAGAAGTCATCATATTAAAAATAACTTTAAGAAATCAAATTAGAAAGGGTATACATGCGTGATTAATGTAATTGTATCCAGCTGTGGTTTTCTGGTTTTGTGGTTTTATATTTGAGGGGTTTTTTTTGAGCTAAACACTGACAATTCTTTGAGAGATACTAACTTTGAAATAATCTTTACACATAGATGCATTGCTTAAGAAAAGCTAATTTACTATAAACCATGCAGCAGACAAGGCATGTTTCTAAGCTCTCAAGGCGCCAATTTTCCACGATGGATGCTTCCAAAATATCTAGATGAAATACCTTGTTCACAAACTTTCAGCACCATCAGATGATATTGAAATGGAGCTTGTAAAGTATATAAAGTGGTCAAATATTCAAAAGAAAAAGTTGTTTTTCAAAGAATTTAATTTTAAATTCACTGCCCTCAAAGGTGTGAAAATGACAGCTGTTGTGTGAAAGCTGATGAGCTGAAAGAACTACACATGTCAAAAACCTCTTGATCTCCATCACACTGTGCCCAGTAATTCTCTGTATTTAGCAAAGAAACCTGCATAGTTTATATGCAAATAGCCTTTAGCATGGGGACCTCAAAGGAAACTTCTTTACAAAATGTTTTGGTGCAGGAAAATATCAAATGGTCAAACCAAAATACAAACAAACCAATGATGTGTGACCCAAGTGACAAGGAGGTAACCTTCTGACACGTCGGCATCCTGAATCCCAAATCCCTGCTCTGGCTTTACATGGTTCAGAAACCTTACTGTCAGCCGCTCTCCCATCCACACTTCACTGTTTCAACTCCTGCCAGTAACATCAGTGGTACACAGAAATAATTCTCTTTTTGTTATCCCTCACCAGTTGAGACAGGATTTCATATCTTGCCAGGAAAACACGATATAATTCATTTCTTCTCAGTTGTTGTCTGAGAAGTTCCACGGAATTCATGTCTGAGGCCATAAACCAGACACAATTCAGCTTCAAAACTAGTAAGATAATGCTTTCAAACATGTGAGATAGTTAGATAACCCACAAGGAATAGTGGGTTGCAAACAAAAATTCATGCAAATGGTCACCATGTGGACTCCTTCTTTTCTTAAGTAGAAACCCAAGACCTCATCAGGCAAAGGAGAGCTGTATTTCCTCTGATTCTACTGGTTCTAAACCCCACGATAATTTACTAATTTTTTTCATTAATTTTTCTTGAAATGCACACAAAAATTCCTAACAAGTATATAAACATGATCAGACCACAAGCATGTTTTCAGTTCTACTGTCTATTTGTACCTTTGATGCAGATGACTGATTTCTTCATCCTTACGGTTAATTTCCACTCTTGCTGTTTTGATAAGGGCTGAAATATTCTTTTTGAGAGCCTGGTTCTCATTCTGTAGAATGATATTCTATTTTAAATATATATAAAAGAGACAGCAAGAGAGAGAGGGAGAGAAAAAAAATCAAGAATTAGCTTGGATATCCAACCATGTAATGAAAAACAGTGCAAGACAATCACTAGGAAAATGTCCCATTGTTGGCAAAGTGACAGTAAAACATATGTAAAATCTTTCAAAGAAATCAGAATTACTCAGATCCAAAATAGTATGAGGCTTTTTTTGTTTTTGAAATTTTACTCACATTTATGCTTCTGTTTGTGGTCTTGGTAATTATTTATTAACAAGAAATATGCTTGAAATGCGTACAGTTTCAAGCATACAATTTAGTAAAATTGAAATATGCTATAAAACAAGTGAGCTAAAAAATTATAATCCACCTCTTTGCTTCATTCATTTACACATTTATTTATTTCTTGGTCACTGCATCAAATGAGAGATGTAGCTCTCAAGCACTTTCAGAGAAAGAGGGTAACTGTATCTCTTTTAAAGTATCAAAACCAACTTTGGGCACTTTATCATTCTAACATTTCTAGGGATGATATTCTAGAATCCTGCCAACCCTAGAAATAGTCCCTTCTCTTGATAATTGTCCTCAGCAAAGCCTGCTCAGAAAGGCAGACAAGTTTTGCAGAAAACAATACAGAAGTGTCACAGGGCAGCAGCTGCTTACCACTGCAGACTTAGAACCTTTGGGAGTTATGTGCAATATGCAGCAGAGCACACTGCAGAATTGCCCCAAATAATCCTCTCTGCAGAATGGCACAGCAAGGGAACACCAGCTGCAGCTGAAGAGCAGCTCAGACTAATCAGAATGGCTCTAGGCTCAAAGCAACACAGACATCTGCTTCCAGTGCTGATGACAGCTCAGGTGCCTCTACAGCCCTGTCCATGGAGCATTAAAAAAAACAAGAGTACTGGATACCTTTCTGATAACTATTCATTTGACACATTTACTTTCTAATCAGGAAGACAGAAGATAGCTTTTAACCAAATAAAGTCTAATGCACACAACATTGTGAAACAATAATTTACCTACTGATCTTGTCAGTAGGCTATCCCCCCCAACCATCCTAGGTAGAAAAAGGTCATAACATCCACAGGGATGCTTTACAAACCATCCATGCAATGGATCAAGTCTAGAAAGCATATGAAATTGCTTTCTCAAAGCAATATTCAATTTACTTTGCATGATCTTGACAATATTTCCTTTTGAACTACAATACCTGTGCCTGTATTTCTTTAAATTTCTTCATCAACTCTTTAATTTGCTGCTGACATTTTCCATATTCTGCCTGCAACTGTCAAAAAGAGAAGAATTCAGAGCACAGAAATGGACTTAATTATACAGAAGAGTTACTTCTCAAGATCTATAGTCAGTTAACACATTAATGTATGTTACAAACCTCTGCTTTTCCCCCAAAGGAACATATGAAAGCCATATTGAAACAAAAGGCTCCAATATGCTCTGACTGGTATGCAGATCTCTAAAACACCACAAACACTCAGCTAAGAGGAAATCTAGGTGTGCCTGCCTCACAGTAATAGGTGAAGAATAACAGGAAGCCATATGATTGTGAAATTAAAGACACAACTGCCAAGGAGCAGGAGTTCTGAGAGCCAAATGGATGGGGACTCTCTTGACAGATCTCATGTAAGATAAAACAGGTAAGGAAAAACACAACAAAAAGTTACTACAACAAACTTGGGCTGCAAAAATAGACTGCAAAGGACACGATCCTGCTGAGATCACAAAGTTAAGTGAAATAAATTTGGCATGAGCTCTTCTTTAGAGGTAGATAGTGACAAAGTTTTCACAGGAGAATGGACAACTTCCAGTCAACAACTTTCAAACTTGCAAAGTGATATTTTCATTACTCAGTGGAGTCCTGGAGGTTTCACTCCTACTTATTCTGTAACATTTGTTAATGCCTGTCCATTTCATGCCATTTAAATGTGTCTTACAGGCCAGGATTGGTGATGCTACTTAATGAGCATTGTCTCGATTTGCTAGAAGCAGTTACCTGCTGCATGGCCACCCTCAGTCTCAAGGACAGAACTTAACAACATGTAAAATAGATCACAGATTTATCAGCTTTACTCTGGTAAAACTTGTTGGGAGAAATGTCAAGATTTTAGCTTTGTATCAGATGTCTGACCAGATTGCTGACTACAGGGAAATTCCAATACATTTTCCCATAACACAGCTGATAAATGAACTGCATGCAAAGGATGAGAAATGGGAACAGATCATGTGACAGTCACTTGAACTTGTTGTTCTAAGAGGTTATTAGCACACTCCTGTTTTTACTTACTTAAAAAGAGCCTATTTTTCCTACAATGTGAGCATGCTGACATTTTCTGTACTTTACTTCTCACACAAGGAAATTAGGAACAAAATCCCCCCCAAAACATCAGGAGTTTTTTTCCCCATATTAATACATACCTCATCATAGGATGCTTTCTTTGCAGTCCCTTCTTCAATTAATATCTCATCAAATAAATTTAAGCTGCTTCTAGATGGTGTAGTATTGGGAGCAAAATTGTCTATATAAAGAAAAGCAATTACATGAGAAAAAAGGTATTTTTCTAACCATCTTGCATTTTGTACACAGTTCTATACTGTCTGTGCATTTTGGTTTTACTTCTTTTACTTACAAGGTAACAACACACAAAGTAATTATTACATGCTCATATCATACCATGTTGCAATAAGGCACAGAGATATCTTGAAATAGCCATCTCTAAGTGAAATGAAAGTGAAACAAAAAAACCCCAAACAATCAAAACCAACTGACAAGCCAACATCCAAATTATTTAATTATAGTGTTTTTTCCTTAAATCAGCCTGGGTGTCCTGTTCACCAAATACACTTCACTGAGAGGACCTGGCTTATGACACCCCTGAAATACAGATGCATTTGCAGACAAATAAATGAAGTCTGCTATCAAAGCTGTGCTTTCATTCTGTGGACAATACCATAATGCAAAAAGTATTATTAACACAATGCAAGCAGATGTATAAATAATATCTTATCTGTACAGAGCAAAGATCTCACCAGCCCTGTCCGCAAATTTAAAAACCCAAGGTCACTGAAAACTGGACTATTTAAAATGTTTCTACTGCATTGCTATTGCTCCTTGTGTCTTTAATGTTTACTAAACAATGCGTCTCCATATAAGAAATATGAACTGAAGAAATACAAAATGCAAAATAGATGTATAGATGCTTTATGTCTGTAGGATATAGTACAGTTCTTCATACAAATTCAATGGTCTTACAGCAGTAATATCAGGAGAGAAATAATTGCTTAAATAGTAGAAACAGCATTTCACTAAACAGTACACTAAGGCTCACAAAAAAGTGCTGAATCCATTTATTTTTCACTTTCAAAGAGGTTAAAAGAAGAAATTAATTTACATTAGCATGTTGTAGGCACAGGTTTGTGGTAATTGGGAGTGGGGCTGTGGCTGAGCCTCACCCCCAGTGGGCACAGCTGTGGGCAGCACTGACAGCAGTGAGCCAGGGAGTGCCCAGGGGCACTGACCAGCACCAAAGGAACAGAGGGCACTCAGGTGCAATGCAGCAACATGAGGGGTGTAAAAGGTTGGGCTAAAGAACAAGAAAGGTAGATGCCTGAAGCCTTCTATGTGATATGAGGTTATCCTGTATGGGAAAATGCTTAAAGCCTTCTGAAATTGTATTGTGATACTTTGTGTATCCTGGCTGTCTGAACTTCAGCCCGTGCTGCAACAGCACATCAAATTATTTGGACAGTAACAAAAGGTTTAAAGGATACCCTGAATTTACTGTATCACACTGAAAGAACGTTTTGGATCTCTCACTGGGGATTTAGTGATCAGTGACTGCTGGATCTGATCCTGAAGCTTACAAAAACACAAAATAGGGGTATTTTTTCCAAGGTAAAACACCCTACTATCAAGGCACAGATAAAATAGCTAAGGTTTTCAGCACCCCTACACATGCTCAAGTATCTTCAAATAGCCAATATTAGGAAAAAGGTCTTTAATTCAGCAAACAGATTTAAGCATTCTCTGCTGCATTTATACAGCCTAAGATATTTGTCTTGAATTTAAACAAGTTGCTTGCTGAAGCATAGGTTGCACCAGCTAAATGTGAACTTAAAACTAAATATGTTTTACTTGAAATCAGCTCAAGAAGCAGAGACTCTGTAATGTGCCAAGCAGAGCAGTGAGACACCATTAACCTACCAGAAACCGACAAACTGCTGTCCAAGCCATCATAAATATCCACAGAGCTCTCATCTCCTTCCCTGAAGGGGGAAGTTTCAGCTAAAGCAATGGAAAAAAAAAAAAAAAGCTAAAGTAGTCATTTGGTAAACTGCAAACTCTACCTTTCCCATAAAGTAAGCACAGCTGTGATTCTATACCAGTAGAAAATAGTAGAGGTGATAGTACAGACCAGTAAAAGGGGAATTTTATCAAGGAAACTACTGCTACTGTGGAGAAAAGATCAGCCACCAGGGAGTAAATTGTAAGATCAGCTTGTAAATACTACAAGAACTGTGCATAAAGCCAACTATATGGCAAATATATTTTAAAATGACAAATTAAGTAAAATTGATCTAATTTTGAAACTCTTTTCTTAGAATACACTAAATACAAAACATATAGAATCCAAAAATAAAAATAAAAGATTCAGTATGATAAAACCACTACTGTTAAAGAAAATATTTCTTGCTAAAGAGAAAGCATCGTAGCAGTCTATATCAGAATACCACCAATTTTAGTCTTTAGTATTGCCATCTACTAACACACTAACTGATTCTGTAAATGTATTTTAATCTAAATCATCTTAGTTTCGCTTCATGTCTTTTTGCAGTGCCTCTTATCACTCTCACGTCCTCTATGTAGACCTCTCAATTTCTGCAACAAATATTATTTCTATAAAGAAAAGCATCAATATCCACAGTCCTTCTGAGGCTGGGAATCTCCCAAATATGTGTTAAATCAACCAGCTGTGGAGCTGGAAATAAAGAGTACCTTGATTATGGGTACTGTGGCAGTTTCTGTGATTACCCTGGGTAAAGGTAATGGCAAACCTTACCCATACTTATGGGTACTGTGGCAGTTGGGAGCACATTGGCTCTTACAAACAGCAAACAAGGGAGCAGTGCCCCACACTGTTCAAATGCAAGCTTCATGAAGATACAGCTGAAGGTTAAATTAGACGCTGTGAAAGACAGGGGAGAGACCAGTTCCAGACCCCTTCAAAACATTCCAGAAATCCAAAGTACACAGGTAGAGTTTCACATACAAACTTACTAATGGGATAGGGCTTGCATGATATTGTGCCGCAACCATTTAATTACATTTGAAGCTCATCAGTATTTGTCACAACTTCAATTTTGTTTTCTAAGTTATTTCTAGACCTATTTATTTGCATAAGCCTGCTTTAATTAATTCCCCAGGAGCCAGAAAGTAATCTAACACTTCTCACCACTGTAGCGGATATCGTACAGTCCCAGTCCATCCTCATCTGCTGCCATGGTACAAACTCCCTATGGCTTCCCCATCTAGGAGCAAAACATCACAGCAAAGGGAACCGATTAATCGACAACTTCAGAACAGCAACATAAAGCAGCACCATCTTGGTGTACATAAATTACACCTGTGCTACATGTGGCCCTTGCTCTTCAATAAAATCTATCACTAGAGTAGGAAAACTCTTGGATCAAGGCAACAAGAAACGTAAAAAATTATCTGTTACTTGAATGAGCATCCTGAAGATGTTTAACTCTCACTTATTGATCCGACAAAGAAATTTCGATATGAAAATTAGCACTGCATGCTATGAACAGTTTATCCCAACGTGCAGCTTACCCAGTTAAAATAAACTGATTTGATATTTCCGATTTCTTCCCTACCGACCATTTAAAAGCAAATCCCCGTTGTGTGGTACCACCAGTCAGACCAGCACCGGGCTGGGGGGCTGGCAGGGGGGAAGGCAGAGGCGCCCAGCAGCGCTGAGCAGCCCCCAGCCCGTTCAGAGGCAGCCGCTCTTCCCCTCGCCCTCCCCGCACACGCGGGAAGGAAGGGGCTCCCGCCCGCCCCAGTTCCTGCCGCGGCGGAAGAGCTCGGGACCTCTCGGGGGTCTCAGTGCAGGAGCAGCCCCGGCGGCGGCTCCCGCGGGGCGGGCAGGCTGTGCCCGGGGCGGGCAGGCTGTGCCCGGGGCAGCCGAGCCGTGCCGAGCCGTGCAGGCTGTGCCCGCGGGTGCGGTGCGCGCGCAGGGCCGGGAGCGCTCACCGGCCGCCGCCGCTGTGCCGCAGGCCGGGAGCGGGGGGCGGGGCCAGCGCCGCGCCAGCCAACGGCCGTAGCCGCACGGCGCATCCGCCGCCGTGACGTCGGCAAACCCCGCCCCCAGCCCGGAGCAGTTGGCGCCAAAGTGAGGCGCGCGGGGCGACCGCGCCCCACCCCCTCGGCCGTGGCCCCGCCCCCTCGCCCCTTCCCGGCCGCGGGCCCCATCCCGGCCCGGCCCCGAGCGCGGGAAATCGCGCGCTGCTCCCGGCGGGACGAGCCGGGAGCCTGCCGCCTGCTCCGGCCCGCAGCTCACGGCAATCACTGGTCACGCAGGCCTGGGCCGCGGCCGCTAGAGGCTGCCCGGGGCTGTGCCGTACGGCACACACGAGCTTACCTGGTGTCGTTCCGCGCTGCTGCGGCGGTGCTCCCGGGAAGACCAAGGTTTAATGCCGGCGGCTGCTGCTGTCGGCGATCTCGCTGGCAAACCCCTGCAGGGACATCGTTACCGCCCGACAGCCGCGCTCGGCCTCCGCGAGCGGCCGCCGCCGGGGGCGTAACGCTCCTGCCGCCCGAGCCGGGGCCACCCGCTGCCGCGTCCGTCACCGCCCGCCCTCGGCCGCCTCCCCGACGCAGATTTAAAGGGCTCGCGGGCAGGCGAGTCCAGCGGCAGATGGCTCTCCGGGGAGCAGAGAGCGGGGGAAGCCGAGGGCGCGGCAAACGCAGCCCCCCACGCGCGGCGTTCCGGCGCTCTGAGCCAGCGGGAGAGCCTCGCTCCGCTCCCGGACGGCGCCCGCGGCGGGAGGGGCAGGGCGGCGCGGTGCACGCCGGGAGCTGTAGTCCGGCAGGGCGGGGGGCGGCGCGGCGGCCGCGCTTCCCGTGACGGCGGCAGAGCGGAAGTCGGTGGTGCCGCGTCCGCCGCGCGCCGCACGTGCTGCGCTCCGCGCTCCCCCCCGGCGCTGTGCCGTGCCCTTCCCGGCGCTTCCCGAGCGGCAGCGGGATGGCGGCCGAGCTGCGGCTCCGCCTGGCCGAGCCCCTGCAGCTGGTGGCGCGCAGGAACGAGAAGAGCGGCGTGGAGCTGAGCAGATTCGTGGCCAAGCAGGTGAGGAGCGGGCGGTGCGGCGCTCGGTGGCAGCCCCCGGGTGTCCGTACTCCCTCCGTCAGGGAGGGGCTCGTATGGGCCGCTGTGGAGCGAAGGGAGCGCACCCCTGTGCCTGCCCCGTGCCGCCATATCCTCCCGGCCGCTCTGCGTGTGCCCGACCCCTCCGGCCGCCCCCGGCCCCGCTCTCTCCCTCCCTCTCTCCCTGGTGCTGGTTCTCTCCGTCCTCGCCCCTGTCGGGGGTGCGCGGGTGCAGCCCATGGGGAAGGTCCGCTTCTGTATCCTGGTACCTTTCCTGTTGCGTTTCGCCTCGCAGTTAAAATCTTCAGTCCATTCCGTGCCGCCTAAGGTGACTCTGGAGGCGTGACAGCGAGAGGTGTTTTGTTATCAAGCACTGAGACAGTGACTAGTCCCTACCCTGTTGCTGTTTTGCGTGTCTTCTTTAATTACCTTAAAGCAGCATGTGGGATAAAAAAAGGCATGGATTTTCTAAACTTTGCTTTGAGGGTTTTTTTTTAATCACAGTCTCCGGGTTGTAGTGATGCTGAAAACATGGTCCTATAGTCACTTTCATGCTTAGGCTGCCTTAGCTCTGAGAGGCACATCTGCCTTCTAGAAGAGTTAAGACCGATCTCCTTTCTTGCACTGAAATGCTTGAGGACATGTAGTAACAGCATATCAGCACATCGGATATTGTTTTATTAATGCTCTTCGTGATAGAGCTTTTGAAGCCCCTCAGATGTGTACACATTTTGGGGCTCAAAGTCTCTGTTTCTCTTTGAGTGTGTAGGAAATATCCCAGTTGTTTGAAGATGAAAAGTCTGAAGTATCATGTTTTTTGAGAATATTGGCTTTCAGCCTGAGTTGCTGTCGCAGTTATGGTTGGGGAAGGCTTTCATACTGGTACTCGAGGTTCTTTGTTGGTAGACAGATGGCTCTTTCTTCTGTCGCTGCAAATGACAGGATCAAAGTAAAATTGACACGAATATACACTCCTGAGTGGAAGCTAATTGGTGGGAAGCAGTGACGAGAAGTTGCTTTTCGCGAGAGAGAAGCTGCTGCGAAATAGGAAGGGGGATGGTGTGAGTGCAGGCTGTGGCAGCCAGATGGAGCAGCGAGCCAGAAGTGAGTCACCGAGATCGAGGTTGGGAAAGACACTGACCCCTTTCCCTCTGGAGAAATGCTTCGGGTTTAAAAGCCTTGCTAGGTGGAAATTCCTAAAGAGTGATTGTATAGAGGGAGCCTGGAACAGCACAGGATTTAACATTGGCACATCCTTTTGAAAACTGAATTGCTGTTTCTAGGCTTGGAAGCCACAGCTCTAGGATTATTTTAAGCTTGTCTTGCCAGTAAACAAACTCCATGTCTAAACATCATACCTGATTTCCTGCTTTGTGTATAACCCAGGAAGCTTGCATTCTGGAAATGTGGAACTCTTTTTGCTCTACAGCTTTGTTATGTCTTTCTGGCAGTATATTTCTTCAACAGTATTCCATAAAGGAATGAAACTTGCCCACAGCTGCTAAGTAAGGAGCAGTCTTTTGAGGTTCATGGTGTGGCACAGTTCATGTGGTCATGGAAGGTTTTGTTCCTTGTGCCTGGGTGTGGGATAGAATTAGAGCCTTTTCTGTAAAGTATTTTTATATATTATGAACTCTACAAAGATACAGCAAATATCTGTATTTACTCTTAATGGGGAGAATGGGATGAAAAGCTCTCTGAACCAGCCTTTGTTCCCCACGTTTACATTTTTGAATAATTTAAGCACACTGTAGAAGCAATAGGTCTCCACAAACTGCTGGAATGTGCTTTTGGCTCTGAGTTACCAAAGGTCTGCCAGAAAGTCTTTCTGCATAGAATTCCAAATGTGAATTTTGTGCAAATGTATTTTGGATGCCTGTGATCGTGTAATTTCAGCAGAGAAGTTGATCACTGAGAAGGTTAAAACACTCCTAGGAATGGAACTTTAATCCAAAACCACCCTTACTGGTTTCTGTCCTTTGCATCTACCACAGTGCTTATATGGAAATATATGTATCCAAGAACCTGACCCCTTGGGATGTTTCTTCTATTTAGCCTATGCAACCTTCCTAACTGGACAGGAGCTCTTGAGCGCACCATTCTTGATTTTTCTTTTTTAATTTGTTGATGGTTTATGTTGGCATCCTTCATTTTGCATTTCATTTTCCTATGTAGCAGTGAAATTTGTTTTAATAATAATTCCAAGCATTTATTTAGAGGCCTTCAGTCTTAGCATTTGATGTTGAGAAATGCCTTTATTCCTTAATATTATTAAATGTAGGAAAAAGGAGATGACCTAGTGGTCTCAAATTCTCACAATTACCCATTGTCTGTCAGAAAGATGTCCTGATGCTCTGGCAACTAAGGCAGAGGTTTTTTCATTCTAAAATGTAACTTCAGCATTTTATTTGAAAGATTTATTTGAAAGACTTTACATCATGTAGCATTAGAAATAAGGGAAGGTGTGTTGCACTTTGACTTCCATCTTGGGCTGCATTTTCATCTCCTTCTGCTATGTTTTGAAAAGCTGGGATTTTGGCACACCTTATGTTAATGATGCAAAGTCCATGAGAAACTTCTTGCTTGCATCCTCTCTTGTGAGGGGGAGATCTGTCCAACTCTGTCAAGGATGTGTTGGAGGAGGTTCGGGAAGTTCCAGCTTGTGAGACTGCATATCACCCCTGGTATTTTTTTTTATTTTCCTTGAGCTGTGTGGGTTGTAGGAAGAGTTTGGGCTTGTGTTTTGGTTTATCTTGCTGAACTGAACAGCTGCCAAAGAGTGGTGCTGCTCTGTTTCCTTTTAGCCTCTTCCCAAGGCTGAGCCACACCTTTGTGTTGTTTCTCTTACCTTGATCCCAGAATGACTGCTGATTTGGAAAATCATTCAACTTTCCCACCCAGTGTAAGACTTTGTAAGAAGGATTAATTTGGATCATCTTGCTAAGTTGGTTGCTGCACAATCACACAGCTGTTGTGTGAGAGGACAGAGAGAACATAAGTTCCTGGGATGGAGGGGAAGAAAGATTTCCATGTGTGGCCCTCATGCCCTCCCAACTCTTTAGGAGTGTCCCAGTGTTAAATCTGTGCCTGGTGTAACCTGTGTGTCCTGAGCAGAAATGTATATTGCATACACCAGCTTGCTCATTGGTGTGATCCTTTTATGAATTTAGAGTTTGGATTAAGCTAGGTATTATTAAAGGTTTCTGTACTTTGTATGTTCTGAGCATTGGGATCTCTAGCTGGTCAGAGTGACCATGAGATAGGTCAGAAAGTCTCTTTTCCCAGCCTGGCAGTCAAAGAGCGAGTCAGAGCTCTTCATTTCTCGGTCTTAAGGTTGTTTATTGTATCTCATCGCTAAAATTCTGTCCCTGTCCTGCCGAGGTCCATTCAGCAGGATTGTCAGAGGCACTCCACCTGCCCCTGGGGTAGTGTTATCTTTTTATACCAAAAACTATGTGTACAATGTTTACAATTACTTTCCAATACCTATCACCTATGTTAGGCAGTGAGCTTCTACTCTAAACCAATCTAAAAGTGCCAACATCACAGCAGAAGATGGAAGCCAAGAAGAAGAAGAAGGAGAAAGGCTGGGTACACCCCAATTTCTCCATCTTGCCCCCTGAACCCCAATTCCAAAAACCCCAAAAAATCTATTTTTCACCCTGTGATAAATTCATTATCATTCTACTTAAACTGTCGTGGCTTGTAATTCTTCATATAAGGTTGGTAATTGTTTTTTCCAAGGGCTGAATCAAAGTTACAGGGGTCTGGGGCTCTGTGCCAAGGTCTCTGAGCCCCCTGGGCAGGGGCTCGAGCCCTCCAGGGCAGCCAGAGGAATTTCCTGGGTTCCAACATGAGCACATGAACTCTGCAAGCTGGGAAGGAGAGGTGCATCGTGCTGCTGGAGCAGCGACTGGGATCGTGTCTGACTCCAGGTGTCTGTCCTAGCTGTGTGTCTGCTTCAGGTGTCTCTTCAATTACAGACTGTGTGTATGTGTTGTGTGCTTGGAGGCACAGCCTTTCATGATGCTTTCTTAAAGCACCTCTTTGATACCCCATGTGCAGATTTGACTATCCCAGACTTGAACACTTTCAGATCAGCTGTCTATTGCTATTGGTTGAGAAAGCTGGTATTTCATAAAGCCATGATTAGTTAAAAATAACCCCCACTGAGAGTATTCTGCTTCTCCATAACATTTTTCATTTAGGCTCAGATAAGCAGTCTCTTTGTAGAGTGAGAAATGTTGCCACTGTGATTTTTGAACAGTTTTATAAGTCCTAAGGGTACTGCACACAATGATTAAAAAACTGCTGCTTCTCACAAAATTGCCAAGTGGCATGAACTTGTTGGACAGTAGACATGTAAATACAAAATTTTACTGAATCAGTCACATTATTTATTATTTTATTGTTAGCTGGCTTTATTTGATATTCAGAGCTCTGGTTAATAAATTAGGCACCCTGTTGTGCCTTGTTTGGGTAGCCAAAGATGTAATTGATTTGAAAATTTGAGGTACTTTTTGGGTTTTTTTTCCAATTGAGTTTATTTCTGGTTCTTTGGAGCCATTCTGCCTTTAAATAGCTTATTAGTCATTTTGCCACTCAAAATCTGATTCCCTGTAATGAGCAGGGCCTTGCTCCATTTTAAAAATTATTTCTGATGCTGCTGTGATAGATGAGAGGGAGATAAACTTATGTTCTGTAAAAGCAAACACGAGCCGTGTAAGAAACAGGTTGCAATTAATGTGATGTGCTTGATACTTGTAGTATATATACCTCACTGGTACTCCTAATGCTGTATGGGGATGAATGTCTTTTCAAATTCAGGAGACCAAGGAACTTGAACAGGTTTGCATGTGTTCTAGAAGGGTGTGTATTGGTATAATCAAAGGACAGCTGCACTCTTGTAAAAATGAAACCATCCCTGAGATGGTGAGACCAGGAACAGGTCTTACCAGAGTAACTAAAGCCTAGGAGAAGCAGGAATTGGCTGCATGTGGTGCTGAAACAAAAGACTACCTGAATATTACAGAATATTTTACAGAATATTTCTGTCTTGAACAGGATAAGGGTTCGCTCAGGAAGGGAGGGGAGCATGGAGCATCCGAGTTGAGAGCTAAACCACCAGTGCAAATTCATAATCCTGATTTTCAAACTTACTCATACTGCACTATGTGTTAAACATCATGGAAGTGGAGAGATGCTTGGGTAATAACGTGAGCTCAAAGAGAGATATTTGAGGCTAAGACCCAAGAAATGGGTTGTTCATCAGTAACAAAGTTAGGAGGGCTGGGAGCATTAGGCAGGGGAGATGTGAGGTTAAGGTGTGTTGGTTTGGGATTTTTTCTTTCTTCCAGCAGATGTCAATATGTTTTCCTTGTATTTTAAAGAACCAAATGACAATTTTTGTATAACAGTATAAAAAGAAAAAGAATTTCAACTTCAAAACTGCAGATACAAGATGTTTCTTGTTAAGAGCATTGCTTGCTGTAATTCTTGTCAGAACTATAAAAATAAGGCTGTGATCATGACTGATTGAATGCTTCATTTTTGTAAAGAGATAGTGAACATGAAGCAAGTTTAAATGTTAAGTTTAATGTCTTAAATGTTTTGTGGCTCTCATGAGACCAAGCTATTAAGATCAATGGAAATTCTAGGAAGATATATTAATTGTTTCAACATTTCCACAATCTTTTTCTTTAAAAAAAATACAAATTGCTTTATCTTTCAGCTGTAAAATATAATTTAGGGGTTTGGGACTACTTTGTAATTCCTGTTTAGTGTATCATTCTGCATCTTACTCCTTTTGTGTTGAAATTTTTTTTTGAATACTGAGAACTGTGTCAATTGACTACTTGCTTTGGGCTTTTGGACTCCCTTCTGGTTTTGAATTATTTGTTCCTGTAAAATTCACCCTGACTCCTGCATGAATAGTTCTGAAGTTAATAGTCAAAATCATTTTCCATTTAACCTGTTTTCACTTCCCATTCCTTTAGGTTTGGACTCAGCAGGATCGTCAGTGCATCCTCAATACTTTCGCACAGCTGTTGCTGGATAAAGAATGTACCCTATTGATCGGCCGCCAGCTTCGGCCCATCCTGCTCGATTTGTTGGAAAGGAATGCAGAAGCTATCAAAGCTGGAGGCCAAATCAACCACGATCGTCATGAAAGGCTCTGTGTAGCAATGAGCAAGCTGCTTGCTGACCACCCTGATGTTATGCCGTGAGTAATGGGATGTCAGTGTTTGAATTTAGGAAGTGTTACAGCCTGCCCCTGGAGGCAGGGTAAACCAGGTTTTTGTTAATAGATGGACTGGGATGGATTAGAGAGAAGGACACTGACTGACTGGTGTTTTTTTTTTATTTTAGAACTGGTGTTTATTACTGGTGTTCTGTTTATTTTAGAAACATTTGGTTGCAATGGAAAGGAGATATGTAGCCGTTTTGGTTATTACCTGTAGAAATACAACAATATATAAGCATAAAAAATAACACTTAAGGAAATGAATAAGGGAAACGAAAGAGGATAAGAACAGAAAGATGTCACTACCCATGGTGCCAGTGGTGAGACTTGCTTGTTGCAGTTTCGGTGTCCATTGGTCCAAGTGATGGTGGAAGTGTTGATCCATCATGAGGTGGGGGAAGCCCACGGAATACAAAATTTGTTGGGTTAATAAACACTCAGGTTCAGGTGGGAAGGCCCAGGTACCTCCCCTGGTGGAGGAGAGTTTTAGCTGTGTTGTAACACTGTGGATCGTGACCAGTTCTCTGATGGAAGTTCCTAAAAGTGAACCTGGGGGCACTTAGGGGTCTTTGATTCATGACTCCTCCCAAGACATGGCTGCTGCCTCTAATGTAGCTGAGCCAGTTATGCCCCATCACAAGGGATGAAAGCTTTCAGTGTGAATGTCCTGGTATTTTCCCCGAGGGGAGCTTTCACACCTGAGCCACTCCTGTAAGGGAGGACATTGTCATGATAAAAAGCATTATCCAACCTTGCAGGATTTGCTTCTTACTGGTCTCTTCCGGATGTGGCCCAGACCCCTGCTTGTAGCCCTGGGTGATGGGTGCTCAGCCCCTCTCCCCTGGGCTGTGACCCTGCACATCCTCAGCAAAGCGCTGATGCTTTTGCAAATGGGCAGTTGTTTGAGTCATCATTAACCATTAACATTGCAGTTAACATTTCAGCCAGACGAACGTGCTTGTTACTGTTCCCTGGTGAAGAGAGGTAGTGTCAGGATTTGAATTGTCTCCCACAGTAACAAATGTGTTTTGAACGGAAATAATTATTAAGTAAATACAAGTCTCAAACACAGTTTGTTTTGATTAAATGTGTTGCAAGATGCAATTTCACTTTCACCTGTGATCCACAGAAAAGCAAAACAGTTTGAAAATAGTTCACAACCAAAATATCTGAGTTTAATATTAGACCTCTAGGCTGATAGACTATAAAGTTGCCTAAGTAGGAATCTGTATTACTTTTTCAGTAAACAAGAGCAGTCAGAGAGTTTTCACCAAAGGCAGTACTGTTTCCACTTGATAATTAAGTAAGGATTTCTAATAAGGCAAAGTGTCTGTTGTCAGCTGATTGCTGAAGTGGTTGTCTTTCTCATGTGTGGATGAAGTTAATTACAGGCTTAGTTCTTAGACTGTCAATTATTGTCTTAGGACCTGTGCCCTGATGTCTTTATTAGTGTCTGGTTTTCTTTCTTCTGACTTACATGTTTGTGTTCTCTTTCTCTCTCACTCTCTTCTGAAGATTTGCTTTAAGATACTTTAAAACTACATCACCAGTTTTCCAGCGGCTTTTCCTGCAGAGCTCAGATGCAAGCACAGTCCGGTATGGGCGCAGACGAATGAAGCTGCGGGACCTCATGGAGGCTGCCTACAGGTTTTTACTGAAGGAGCCCTCAGTTTTGCGGGAGCTGTGGGACTGGAGTGTGTGTGTTCCGCTCCTGAGGAGCCATGACACTTTAGTCCGTTGGTAAGTTAAAACCTCCAAATCTTCATTGAATAGCTGTATCTGTGTCTTGAATTGTAATTAAAAATGTTCACATGCAGTAGAAAGCGTTTTCAAGTAATACCAGCAATCCATACCAGTGGTATCTGTGTTTGTACTTCTTAACTGACCTTTTGAAAGCTGTAGTGATCTATCACAAGGTGAATTTTTGACTAGCACTTAGTAGTGCTTAAAGCTGTGGTCTAGAGAATCTTCCCAATTATTTCAGTTTGCCCAAGATGGTTCTTTTTTCAGTTGTTTGTGTGTTGATTTCTCAGCAGCTGTGAAATGTAGCTTGTTTAAGCTGCACCTTGTATTTGCCTTGTTACAGGTTTTGTGTGGGATTTTGGTAAGATCTTTCATGTTAGGTGTCTGCCCACAAGCCTTCAGCCTAATCACATGCTCTACCTTATTTAGTAATGTTAGTGTCTTTTATTTTAAAAAAGATGTTTAATAGTCTTCACTTTTTAAAACATAAATTCTGAATTGTGTTGGTAGCATATAGATTCAGTAAGGTGTATAATTTAGGAAGAGCAGAACCAAGATTGTCAAATCTATCAGTCATTTATGAAGCTCTTCAAAAGGACATAGTGTCAGAAAAAGAGAGCACTTGGAATTCATTGAGTAGAATTGGTTTACCTGGTGTTCAACCAATAGTCTTAAGTAAGTGAATGAACTGACTCTTAAACATTTATCCTGAAACAATCTTCTGCCTTTCCCCCATCTCTTCCTTCCCCCCATCATGCTCCTTGAAAACTTTGTTCTTGGAATTTAAAAACAGCATTATAATGAATGAGAACTGGTTTATGATTTATATTAAATGTTCCTTTGTTGCAAGACAGCTTTATGTAGTCACGACTTGGGAGTTGTTGGCTTTTCTAGGCACTCAGAATTGATTTAATTGCATTAAGTTTACTTTAGAAATAGCATGAAATGCAGTTTTGGAAGGGAAATAGTAGGAGAAAAAAAATGGCCAGAGATGACTTCATTTTCCTTGTCTCATATGTTAACCTTCATTTATTTAGGAAACTGCATTCCGTTATTATATTTCTGCTGATAATTCAGTTCTTCAGAGAAATGTTAGCTAATTGGGGAATAAATTAAAACTGTGCCATGACAGAATTGCTTTCCTCAGTTCTGAGATATTTGTCTAATCTGAAAGAATGTTAAGCATAGTGCTAAAATAATTTCTATGAATAAAGTTTTCTGCACGTTTTTCCTAACTTGATGTTTTGTTATGCAACTGACAGTTATCAAACTACATTCCTTAAAACTGTTTTGGCATATTTTGTTCTAAATGTAATTTTTAGGTATACTTCCAACTGTCTTGCTCTGGTTACATGTATGAGTGATGAGCATAAATTATCTTTCCTGAAGAAGATATTCAATCCTGAGGAGCTGATCCATTTCAGACTGAAGTAAGGACTTTAAAAATCTTGAACATTATTTGTTTTTCTTGATGGCTTTCAGCTGAGTTAATAAACATGGGTTTCACAGGTTGCTAGAAGAATCTCAGCTGCAGAATGTGGAACAAGCCTTAGTTTTGGCTAATCCAGACTCCTCATTTTGGCAAAAGGAGAAGGAACCGCACTATACACAGGGACACGTTGTGTCGGGGGACCTCTCTGCACGTGTAGTGGCTGTCTGTGGCATTGTGCTGCCCAGACTACAGCATGTTTCTGAAGAGCAGGTATGTAATCCACAGTTAAATCTGTACATTTTTGTTTTAGGAATTTCTAAGTACAGTGAACTGACTTTATTTCCTGATTGGATGGTATTGAGATACTCACAGTATCTTTATCTTTCTCAGTGTGTGCTGTAAACTAGTGTTGCATAATTCTGGCACCACAGAAAATCTGCAGTGGAGTGAAGCAGTGAAGGAGCAATAGTGCTGTTCATTTTACCTTCATGTAGCAGTTTGTACAAACATACTACAAAAGAATATTCAGCCTAACATAATAACTTCAGTCTCAGTTGGGGTAACAATCCATAGCTGACTAAAGCAGGATCTGGGACAGTTGCTTTTACCTGCATTGGCGTAGGGGTTTTGTGCTATACAGGCATCTTGTATGCAGCCTTTCTCCAGACATATGCTCAGTTCTTCTATGAAAAGAAGAAAACAAGGCTGCTGTTTAAGTTCTTCCATAAGACAGAGAAAGGGGAAAGGAAGTGAGCAAGAATTTACTGTCACCACTTGAGAAAGTGTAATGTAGACTATAATGCCTTATGGAAACCCATCAGAGGCATAAACATTTTTAAACAAACAGTATTTCACCTTTTTTCTTCTAAATTGCAATTTAACTTAAGCTTTTCAGATCTCTCTTTGTAGCTACAGCCAGTATTCCTGACTGTTTTTCTCCTTTAGGTATGAGTTTTAGCTTTTAGCTGAGTTCTTTTGTTTGATTTTGTAACAATGATCTACAACAGGAGAAAGAAATTAACAAAGAGTACCAGTGTCCAGAATTATTTGAGTGGCTGAAGCAAGGAAAGAGGATTTCCCCTCCAAATTCCTCTTTTCCCCATGCTGTTTTTCTCCCAGCTTCTGTTTTTGAATTCAGTGTTTTTTAGCCTTTGGGTTTTTTTAATAGGATTGTGAGAGAGTGGTTTGGAGTTCACTGTAGCAGGGGAAGCTGTAGAGCTCTTTAAGGAGATTTTTACTCCCATGGCAGCATCACTGCTGCTGCAGCTCTGCTGAAGCCAGGCCATGCTATAAACTGGATTACTGGAGGAATACTCTCTTATCTCTGAGGGAGGGGAGAACTTCCCTGAAAGGAATGCTTGTATTTTCTAATAGCCACAGGTGTTCCACTGATCTGGTCTACAGTGTAGTTCCAGTTACAGTAGGGAGGTTCCAGTGACAGTTTAGGAGGTCTGATGAAGACATAGGAGCAAACAGGGGAAGCAGGTTCTCTTGTTTCCAGAGAAGTACATGAAGCTATATCTGGAAAAAGGTCAGACTTAAATACAAGACACTTGTTTCTATGCTCTGATTTCCTTCCTCTGAGCTTTTTGGCACAAAGCACTAATTTTTGTGCCATATATAGATAGGTGACTAAAGCCAGAATATTTGGAGACTATCCGTGGCATTGATTAATTACCATTCCATAAACTGAATTAATTTCATTTTGAATAAAATGAAAATGTTATTGAGTATAACTTTTTTCATTCACTGAGTTTAATGATCTTATGCTTTGGCCTCTACAGAAAGAAGTAAATACTCACATTTATCCATTTAATATTCATATTTGCATCGTTTGAATGCAACTGCTGTTTGATTTGTCCTGTGATTTGGATCCATTCCAATGACTTAATTTCACTCATATTGCAAATTGTATTTGATTGACATGAGTTATGAAGGAAGTTAAGTTAAGAAGGAAGTATTTTACAGAAAGAGTGATCAGATACTGGAATCATCTACCCAGTGAGGTGGTGGAGTCATCATCCCTCGAAGAGTTCAAAAAAAGACTGGATGTGGCACTTGATGCCATGATCTAGTTGAATTGTTAGAACATGGGTTGGACTTGATGATCTTATAGGTCTCTTCCAGCCTTGAACTTCTGTGATTTTGTGATTCTGTGAGTTATGACTGAATAGTTACTGTGCCTGTACTGACAACTTAGTGTGAATTCCCCTTGGCATCAAGTTGCATGTATACTTTTCATTAAGTGTTTCACCTGTAATAGCTTTTGGATGAAATCTATTTTGGTATCTGTTAGTAGATACAACTTTAGACTCCTTTATTTTATTTTATATGCAGATCTGCAGGCCAAAATTTTTCTTGTTGTTAGACTCACTTTCCTAATTGTTCTGTGTGGTACAACTGTAAGAAAAGTAATTTCAAATGTAGTAACCCAAAATTTTATGTTTGAACAGGAAAATAACACCAGCAATTTTGTTTTGGTTGAATCTGCCTTCACAAATCTTCAAAACCTTGCTATTGCTGTATCATATCAGACTCCTGTTTTATTAGAAGGACCGATAGGATGTGGCAAAACTTCTTTAATTGAATATTTAGCAGCTGTTACAGGAAGAGCAAAACCTCCTCATATTTTGAAAGTTCAGCTTGGAGATCAAACTGATAGTAAGGTAACTGATGGATTTGTTTGGTGTTTGAATCATGTGACATAACTTTTACTTAAAGCATGGACTTAATTTTCTAATAATAAAATGTTTTCACCCAAGGACCCCAGTGCCCAGCTCTTTAGTACTTGTCGTAGTATTGGTGAGAATGAATAAACAAACAGGAAAAATAACTGTTTCTTTCCAGTAGGTTTTAAATTCTTTGCGTAATTTTGCTAAACCTGAATCATTCAAATTATGTTTTATCAGGGTTTTTCTATGTGGAAGAGCACTATTGATTTTTTTTAATTTAAAAAAACTGATTTGTATTGGTAAAAGCAGGTTTCTGGTGCCAAAGGTTGTGTGAACACTTATTTCAGTTTAAGTGAGCTAATGTTAGTTTAATCTGATGCCTTTTTTTGTGATATAAAGGTGAGATAAAGTAAGATACTGGGATGTTGAGGTGATTTGCAGTTACATATTAATGATTAAGCTCTACCTGTAGATAATTTTATGTACTTCTTGTTTTTCATACAGAATTTTGGAGCTTGAGTTATGTTGTTTGGCACAATTTATTTTTAGTTTTTGAGGTGGTTAGTATTTACCAGAAGTTATCAGAAGGTTTTTATTAGCATCCATAAGCACCTTTCTATGCTTGCATGGAGCACCTGGTTTCACCATCTCACAGACTGTATCTTCTCATATACAAGAGTAAGGCCTCCATATTTAAGACAAAGTGGTGAAGTTCAAGGTATAAAATATGTAGCAGTAAAATCACAAACTCAATTTTTAAAGCAGTGCTTATATTGAAGTTACAATTTGAGAGAAAAGCAGAGCTTTGACTGGATTTGACCTTTGAATAACTTGCCTTATAGTTCTGTTTACTACCTTAGTCACAGACTTTACAAAAACATAAACTAAAGCTTGGTGTGACCCTAGACAGTTTTCTGTATTACTTTAGATTGCTTACAAATTAGTGTGGCACATCTCATAAATTTACTTTCAATTACCTGGTTTGTTTTAATAATTAAGTTTCAGTAAAATTGCCACCAGAGGCGGGAAACTTTTCTTCTTATTTAAAAAAAGTGCAAGGCTGGGCACAGATAGCCAGATTGTTTAGTGAGGTAAAGTGTCACTTCTGTCTCAGCTTTGGTAGTTTGTGCCATCCTTTCCCCTGGGGAGGCCGTGCCCAGGTCTCTGATGTGCCTGTTTCTGTCACAGACGCTGCTGGGGATGTACCGGTGCACAGATGTACCTGGGGAGTTTGTGTGGCAGCCTGGCACCTTGACACAAGCTGTTACCAAAGGTCACTGGATACTCCTGGAGGATATTGATTATGCTCCTCTGGATGTGGTATGTAGCTCTGTGTTTGTTTTAAGGTACTGCTCTTACTGCCCATGATGGCAGTTTTGGGAGTCTGATCACCAGGGGTCTGGAGCAGCACACTGAAAATGCTGCTGCTTAGAAGGGCTTAGAAAGAATTTACCTGTCTTGGTTCACATGTTTGCACACCTCATTAGTTTTTGTCCTTGTTACAGAGTAGTCATGACCCTGACACTGATCACAGATTATTTCACTTTGAAAACTGGAGTTGACACTGATAATGTGTCTGATAACGTGTCTATTTAATAGTGTTTTGGTGTTTGAAACCAAATGTGGCCCTGAACACCACAGAATATTGTCAATATATCAGGCTTAAGACTTTTTTTGTTTGTGTGCCCTTTTTTCCCTTCCACATATTTTTCCTTACACATTTCTTCCATATTAAAAACGTGCTGTTGCACTAAGCTTTATAAGCTTTAATAGATTTCCTGTTTTTTTTGGCTCCAGAACAACTAGTTAGTCAGTCATCCTTGCCTCTTGAAGTAATGGCTACTGAAAACAAGTCATTTGCAAGCATGGTGTGATAGAGGTGCTTTGTTGCATAGGCCTCCTGGACATTCTGCTGGTTGTTTCCTTTCATATCTGTTCCATAAAGCATCCTTTATGTGACTGAATAACCTGTCAGTTTATTTATTATGTTCTAGGCTTTCTGGTATAGAAATAGAAAATTCATAAGAAAGCAAATTAATAGAGCTTGTATGTACAGACAGTTTACTGCTAGGAGGTTGTGCACTTACTTGCTTCTGTGAATTTAGCTCAGTGCACTCAGGATGAGCATACCCTGAGTATTATCCTGCATTCACCAAATCCCTTTCTTCAATCCTCCCTGCAGGCATCTTGTCTGCTTTGTCCATATCAAAGGATTTCTGTGTGCTCCCTGTGTGCTGAGGGGTTGGTGTGGTCATACCTCCCTTCTTTCTTTCCACCACCATTACTATCCCTCCCCAGGGAAGGGTTGGTTTTATAAATAGGTACCAAACTCTCCTGGGGTAGCAGTGTATACACTGAAAAAGGATTATGGTTGAGAATGTCATCCTTGAGACACAGGTTATTTTTGTTCAGGCAGATAAACAAAATAAAGCTTCTGATTTGAATGTGTCCAATAAGTAATTTGATAATTTTAAAATTAATCGTTTTGATTTGGACTTGAAGTGTACTGGCTGCCATTTCCATTGTCTTACCATTAAATTTGAATACAGGAGAAAAAAAGGTAAGTAAACATTACACCTTTGGCTTCCACTGCTGGTTAAAATTGCTGGGAACTCTGCAGTTCCTGGTAGCATCACTTGGAAGTGTATCTCTGGAAATAGCAGTTGCTGGCAATGTAATGGTGCTCAGTGGCATTGCTCCAGCATCTCGAGTGTGAAATAAGTGTGGATGGTTGTGCTGTCTGTTAGTGTCACCAAAAAAAAAAAAGGGTTTTATAATTTTTCTTTTTCTCTCCAGATCTCTGTGCTGATTCCACTTTTGGAGAAAAGAGAGTTACTGATACCTGGTCGTGGTGACTGTTTAAAAGTAGCACCAGGATTCCAATTTTTTGCAACCAGGAGGTAGGTTTGTAAACTTAAATGATATTGGGAACATGGTATCCTCTTTTAAAGTCCATGGTGATTTTTACAGGGTACCTTTATAGGAGTATTCTAGCAATTTCCAGTTAACAAGCAATATAAATCATAGAAACTGTGAAAATAAATTTTTTTCCACTTGAAGGCAGCCTTGGGGTGAATCCCAGTCTTTGTACAGAAAAATAGCTTCAGCAAGGCTGAAGAAATGAACCTTGCTAGGAGGAACCCTACAAAACCAACCCATCACCAAGACAAAACACCACTCATAGGAATGTGTGAAAAAGGTTTATTGATAGTTATGAAATAGTTATAGTGTCAATATAGGTGTTTTTAACTTTTTCTAACCAGAGAAAGATACAATATGTTCTGCTTGATTGTTTCACTGTTGTAGTGGCTCCTGCCTGGATGTCAAAATGATTTTTGTATAGGAAAATGTAATATTTGTATCAAGGTTAAAGATTAGGAGGTCTGTATGGGGAATGACAGTTACATGGTTTTCAAATATTTTGTAGTTTATTTCAAAGCCTTTAACAAATTTCCCTGATTTTGTCTTACTTCTATATATTTGTTTTTCTGATCTGTTTTTTCTGGAATTGAGTCTTCTGTGTTCCACTCCTTTGGTTGCCTCATTTCATAAGAATTTGTGTTTCTTTATGCGTGGTTGTCATGGTTTAACCTCGGTCAGCAGCTAAGCACCACACAGGCACTGGCTCACTCCTCTACAGCAGGATGGGGGAGGGAGTTGGGAGAGTAAAAGTGGGAAAAGTCATGGATTGAAATAGAGTTTAGATAAGGCAAAAGCTTTCCACACAAACAAAGACAGACCCTATCACTCTGAGCATCCCCACCCTTCCTCCTTCTTCCCACAGCTGTGTATGCTGGGCACTGCTGATATGGAACATGGGATAGCCTTGTGGTCAGCTGGGAATCTGGTATGGAATATCCTGGTGGGATATTCAGTTGGGATCAGCTCTCCTGGCCATGTCCCATCCCAGCTCCCTGTGTTCCCTCACCCCCCCTCTGCTGGGTGGTGCTGGTGCTTTCCTGAGGAGCAGGAAAAGCCTTGCCTCTCTGGAAGCCCTGCTCAGGGGTAACTTAGACATCCCTGCATTATCAGCACTGCTTGGGTCACAAATGTAAAACACAGCCCCACACCAGCCACCCACACTATAGAGAAATTTAACTCTGTCCCAGTCAAAACCATCAGTGAACAGTTTGTGTAGCAGCAAATTATAATTTTCATTAGGCTTGTTAGAGTAGATTCTGTAAATCTATTGCAGTTTCCAGCTGGGAAATAGTATTTAACAATTGAAACAAAACACAATACAACAAAGAAGAAAAAATTTAATGAAAACCCACCAGAAAACAAAAGCCAAACCACAACCCCAAATCTGATGCTTTGCATGTGCAAGGCTACTTCTTACATGCTGCATAGTTATTTCTGTAGTAAAAGAACAAAGAGTATGAAATAGATGATGGAAAGAGCTGAGTCTGGAGGACAAGGAAGAAGAATTGTGGAACACTGTGGAGGGGACAGGGCTGAAGATGCTTTTTCTGCACCTCTGCAATAAGATCACAGATCCTTTAAGGTTCTTCACAGGCCACTTGTGTCAGGTTTCTCCCTTTACAAAAGATCCTGTATATTGCTTCTGACAGTCAACTAACAGTAAGTTAAGTCTTTCTGAAAGTATTTCAGTGGAGATTTTGGCATATAGGAAGGCATGGATAGGCAAGGTGGGCTACAGGACAGTACAGTGACAAACAGTGTCATTTATGCCTGTTGCATTATGCTGTAGCAGCTGTATGTACCATGTCCTTTGATGCACAGAAATGCACTGAAAAGGCTGAATTCTTCAGCCACACTCAACATGCTGTGTTTCTTCATTGTTGTTTTGATTTAGGATATTCAGCTGTGGTGGAGGTTGGTACAGGCAGCAAAGCAGCCATGCTGCTCTTCTGGACAAATACTGGACCAAAATTCATCTGGATAACATGAGCAAAGGAGAGCTCAAGGAGGTATGGGGGTGTGTTGCTCCATTGTGGCATGTGAATAATTGTTTCATCTTAGAGTAATAAATGGTTTTCAGTAGTTAATTGAATCCTTATTTATCTTCAAGTTCTACAATAGACCCTTACAATTTCAGCTTTGTGCTGCCAATTTTGAAGTAAACAGGCAGTTTGTCAGGAAAATTTGAAGTGAATTGAACCAAGATTCCTGGAACTTGCCTTGACAGACACAATTGTGCTTTGTGTGGGTCTAAGAATCAAGTTACTTTGCTGCTTATTAGCCCACAGCGACTTGAAAGCAGAGAGAAATAGCAAAAAAGAAAATTGAGTTTACTCTAATTTGGTGTTCTAAGCTTTGAGCTGAAAAATAGTTGGTCACTTATCAGTTAAAAATAACTGCTTCTGTTAACATCTTTCTTTTGTTAGCATCTCTGGGAGGTGTTTGCTCTGTGTAATTCTTCAGAAGATTAAAACAGCCTAGGGCTCATATGAAAATTCAGTTCTCTGGAGATTCTCCTTGTGATACAGAGCTCAAAACAGGATCTGATTCTGGAAGAACCTTGGCTGAGGGAAAACGCAGTGAATGGTATATAGCAGAACAGTTTGGGAGAAAGTTCTGAATTTTCTAGAATGGAGAAGACAATTTTTTCAGTAGAATTCATTCACTCCTTTGGTCTCATTCAGCAGCCAGCACAATTATAGGTGGCCTTAAATATCTGTGAGGTTTTTTTCCTTTCTTGTCATTTGTCAGCTAATTGGTAGGAGTGGGGCAAGAACAACTACAAAAACTTTATGAAAAAACAAAACTTGAGTGTTAGCTGTGTCTCTTACCACCAGGTTCTTTTTATTCTTTTTCTGCAACTTTGTAGCTTAAGTCACAAAAATGTATAAACTGAGTACTTAGATTCCACAGTAGTATACCCACTTACTTGCCTTGAAAAAAGTCTCGTGATTTTTTTGATTATCTTAAAAGTCTGTCTGGCAGGGTAGGACCAGTTTTCCTGGCCTGTATCTGTGAAGAGTAATTTTGAGAAGCAATATTTTGGTTGGCAAGCTTTAGTGGAGAGAACAAAGCTGAAAGGAAGTTACAAAAGAAAAATTATCCCCTTAACGTGCCTTTGTCAGCACAGTGAGTAGATAATTTGAATGCAATATGAATTTAGTCAATAAAAGGATGGGAGGTAAGGACTTCTGTTACCAGTTGTAAACTGGTCACGATTTGGGTTCAGATAAGATTGAATGTACTTTTTTTTCTTCCTGTTGCTATTTGTGCAAATGTATTAAATGATCTGGAGCAGAGCTGAGCTGGAAAAGTTTGGTTTTGGCATCAAAATCAGTATCATAGTAGTCATAATTTCTGATTTCTTCAGGTGAGAGATTTCAGGAGAGCAGTTTCATATTGCTTGCTAGCTATATCTATTGAAGCATCTCCCAGTGAAAACTGGGGTGCTGTTGGTTTCTTTCCAATGTGGATGGGTTTGTTGTTTTCTTGTTTTGTTACATTTTTTTTTCTTTTTTTTTTGTGTCTGGTTTCAGATCCTCCAAAGGAGATACCCCAACCTTGCTCTTGTGACAGATCACTTGCTAAACATTTTCATTGACCTTGCTGGAGACAAGTATCAGGCACCAGAAAACAGTGCTGCTGGCTCCAGTCATGTGCCAGAAGCAACATCAGAATCGAGATCAGAACATAAGAAACCAAGTTTGGAAGGACGAGAACTATCTCTAAGGTTGTCTTTTCTTACATGTTTATTGGAAACCAGCTAGCTACAGAGATAGAAGGGTTTAGTTTTGTTATTTTTCTTAACTTTTTAGAAAGAATGGTAATAGCTTAATAATTAAATGTGAAAAACTGGGAAATAGATTTTTTGTTTTAAATAATGATTAATATATCATTTAAAGAAGCTAAACTCATTCTGGATTATTTAAACTTCCTATTTGCTATACTTACTTTTTGGGTGGCATGGGGGAATGTGTGGGTTCTGTCATATGCAGTACTTTGTTGGCATCAGTCCATGTGAATTTATTCTTAATTATTGTTAACACAAGATATTGGTACTAGTTAAGAACTGGAAGGTGCTTATAGTGTTATCTCAGTAGCTAGAAAATAACATTTTCAGTAACTGAGTGTATTATCTTGATTATTTCATGCTGAACACTCAGCATTATAACTTAAGGTGACTGAAAATAACTGTATCTGTAATGTACTGTTAGTTTCAGAAATTCTGTGATGAAATGTAGTTTGATGCTGAATTATTTCTTCTTCTCCTACCAAATGTCAGTTCTACTCATCTGGAATTTCTGTAACCAGTAGTGCTTTGTAAATTAGTTAGTAAATGCTAGGTGTGGGTAGTACCTGATATTTGTGTAGAGCAAAAGAATGTCAGTTTTTTCTAGAACAAAGTTTCCTTTTCTTGCCTTTTGGAAGATCTTGTTGTTGGTAAGGAATCTGTATCTTGAAAAAATAGGGGGTTTATACCTGTCTGGACTCTTTAATACCTTTGAGTTTTACAGTTAAAGTTATGATTTAATGGGAGTATGTATGATCTATTTATAAGCAATGTTGGTGTGTGCTCAGCTGCTCCTCAGAATTATTGTCCTTTGTATCTTCCCATGTACAACTTGCACAGCAACTACACGTGCAAGTGCCGCAAGATGATGTCATGACCTAAGCTGAATATGAAAGAAGATGCTGTGTATTTTGGCATGTTTGTTCTAAATCTTTTTGTTTTTTCTTTTTAGAGACCTACTGAATTGGTGCAGCAGGATTGCTTGCAACTTTGACAGTAATTCTTCAACCACAGCAGTGAATATTTTTCAGGAGGTGCGGTAAGACTTGATGCAGAAATTGATCTTAAATTCTATTGATGTCTCACGAAATCCTCTCTTTGGGAATGTGAGATGGGAATTTGTTTGGTTTTGTTTTAAAGCAATTGGACTAGTTGGAATGTTTGTGATCTCTCTGATCAGAAGCTTTTGTTGCTACTAGGAAAGTTGTTTGCAGTAAGGTGCTAAAAGAAATTTGTGCTGTTGTACAAACGGCATGGTGGGAAATAATTGTAACTGATACCAGCTGGGATTGCATGTGGCTGAGACCTTTCTTTTTCTTGTAATATGGGGCTACTTTTCTTCTTACCTACTCATCAGTTTACAGTATAGGTTGAGGACTTTTTGGGTGTGCATCTGTCAGAGGCAGTTTTGAGATGTGAGATCTTATAATGTTACTTCCATCTCCATTTTGGTCCATTTGTCTAAAAACAGCTTTTGTGGTTGGGCATTGAAAAGTTTTTATTTTTGGTGTAAACCCACTACGTTACAGAGTTTAGAAGTTCTTATTGCATCTTTTTGAACTCTGTTGTTTAACTCCGTCAGAGGACAGTGAAAGAGTTTTATTTGCAGTGGTTGGATTGGATTTGAGTTCGTTTAGATTAAGATGGTGCTTTGTCAGATAAAATCATACAAAATTAGTTTTCAAGAAGTTGGTTTTCCCCTTGACAGGCACTGGACTGTTTCACAGCCATGTTGTCCAATCAAGGGAGCAGACAGAAAATGGCAAAAGTTATTGGAAGTTACCTAAACATTTCAAAAAAAAAGGTATGGTGAGCTACAATTAACATGATCTTTATTGGTAGTATTCTATAGCTTGCAATTTTTCTATGATTAATTGAAATATGTTACACCATTTCTTATTTAAATTATGCTCACTTTTCCATCCCAAACAGGTTTTTTTTGCTTTCTATTCCATCCCAGGATCTGTTTTTATCCTATTTTTTGTTCACCTGCATTTGTTTTTTCTCTGAAAGTTCCCTGCTACCTGTTTTAGAGCAAATGGCCTCAGGATGTAAAAGAAGGATTTCACAGCTGGAGCAGCATAGCTGCCTAAGCACATGATACCGCTATATGCACAGGGTAGCAAAGAATGTGTTTTACTTAGATGGTTTACAGTGAATATTAAACTCTTAAACAGAGAGATCAGCGAGAAACATGATCTTTACTGCTACTTGTTCTGTACTCATGATTACAAAATCAGCTGCCTCTCTGGAGCTGTATAAATGACAAAATTAAACTAAATCACTTCTTTGTGAACTATTTCTGACTGTAGAAAGAAGTCTGCAAAGCAAATTCCATCTATAGTTACTTTTAAGTTGACAGATGGATCCCTGACTCTTCTGTGGATTTTTCTCTTTGTCCTTCTTTGCATTATTTCATTACAGGAATGTATTATTCCCTGCAAGTGGCAAAATATCCTTGTTTACACAAAGGATTTTTTTTTAAGGGAGACTGTTTTCTTATTGTTAAAATAATTGTTCAAGTTTGTGTTGTTGAACTACCATGGAAGTAGGTGAAGTAGAAATACAGTGGCAAAGACTATTACCAAGTTATTAAGTTGAAAGTTGTTTGTATAGATAAAAACACTTCCGAAGTCCTTCACTGTTTTACGTTATGATTATGTAAAACCTCCAAAATACAGAATTATACTATTAAAAATTAACTTGCTGCAAAATAATACTGGTAGCATGGCATGGGTGTTGTTACTGTTGTGGAAGCAACGTTAGTATTGGAGATGCTGATGCTTTTTTCACAGGTGGAGTTCTTCTGTGAACTCTATAAACCGGAAATTTCAATACGGGAACAAGATGTCTCTGTTGGAAGAGTGAATCTTGTGAAGAAGCAGAACCAGGCTCTCACTCTTCAAAGGTAGAATATCCTGTAGTTTCCACGTGAATTGAAATTCACATAGGCTGCAGGTCACAGGGTTTAAGGAAAATTCGAATTGGGTATTCTCATTCTAATGAAAGGAATGTGAGAGCTCTTTCCCTTGCAATCCAAGTTTTACCTTGTGTATTTTTAAGAGTGTCTGCATCATGCTTCTGGCAGCCAAAGCATGGAGATTTTCAGCTTCTCTGAACTAGAGTGTCTTCGAAAGAGTGTGGATCCACAGCTGTTATAAAAAGATTGTGGTGGCTCTGCCTTGGTTGAGGGAGATTTTTGTATGTGTTGGTAACTTCATTGGCCAGGAAGTTATTTGGAAACCCTGAATTTTTAGGTTGTATCTTGAGAAAAATGAGTATCTTAGAAGGGTATCTTAGAACTATTTCTTTTCCAACCTACATTAAAAAAAAATCCTAAATCAAACCTCCACAAAAAAAAAAAAAAATTATTAAAGGCAAAATTGAAATGAACTCCTTGATAAATCTTAGTTTGAGTAACTTGCTTTGTTTTTCCAGGGCAAAGCATACCTTTGCTGCCACACGGCCATCTGCAGTACTGATTGAACAGCTTGCAGTGTCTGTTGTCAAAGGGGAGCCTGTGCTCTTGGTTGGTGAAACAGGAACTGGCAAAACCTCAGCAGTCCAGTACCTAGCTCATATTACAGGTAAATAATGTGTAAAAATTGTAATTTACGTGAAGATAATGTGAAAAACAACAAACAAACCCACAAGTTGATGGTGCTTTTCTTCTCTGTTTCAAGGACACCGTTTGAGGGTTGTCAACATGAACCAACAAAGTGACACAGCAGATCTCTTAGGGGGGTGAGTCACTGACCACTGTTTTGTCTGTTCTGCAGAACAAATGGGCAGTATCTGTTACCTAGTAGGATAAATGTCTTAATAAATATGTTTGCATGCAGAAACCTTCTTGTCATTGCTGAAGAGCAGAGCAGTTACACCGAATTGTGTGCAGAGCTGTGTGTGATGAAGTCATTCAAAAACACAGCCCAATGGCTTTAAAAATGCCTAAGCTGTTCAATATACATCTGATGTAATATTCACTGGACAGATTGTTTGGTAGCATTACAAATATTTTACTTATCAGGGTGTTCCTGTCTTTACAAAAATCACCTCCTGGTGCATTAAGATATGTACGATTCTATTAGTTCATTGGTTGAGTAAAAAACTTTAGAAACAAGGGTTCATCCATGCAGCTTATTGTTGTTTCAAGTAACTGGTTTTGGACTTGTTTTCTTTTTTAAGTTCACAGGTGACTGTCTCACATAAATAATTACTCTTTTGCTTCTCTTCAGTTACAAGCCTGTGGATAACAAGCTGATCTGGCTCCCTCTGCGAGAGTCTTTTGAAGAACTCTTCTATCAGACATTCTCTAGGAAGAAAAATCAAACATTCTTGGGACACATTCAGACTTGCTACAGACAGAAACGTTGGCATGATCTGCTAAAACTAATGCAACATATTCATAAATCTGCTATTAATAAAGAAGTAAAAGAAAATGCATCTGGTAAGACTTCAGATGGATCAAACACACATTAATACTAAACCATGCAGAGGGTAGATGAATACTGGTGAATTTTGTTTGGGTTTGTTTGAAGTTTAGGGTTTTTTCCCTTCCCCTATGTTACATCTTTTTTTTTTTCTGGTTTTGAGAAGTGCAATATCAGCATTGCAACAAGACATTCTGAACAGCGTTAGAACAGTCGTTGGGTTTTGTTTTGTTTTTCCTTTTTCTAACTCATCTCTGCTGGTAGCTATGTCTGAGAGTGTGGAGATTGTCTGCTTTGTGACCCTTGACATCTGGTTTCCACTCAGTACTTGTTTGCTGTGCTGGGGAGCAGTCCTGCTCATTTGTGTGTCACTCTTCTATGTGAATGCATTCCCACTTTTCAGCCCTGGAACCTGCCTGTGTCTCAAAAATGTCCTTTTTAAAAAACAAAGCAAAACAACAATAACAGAACCAAACGCAAAGTAATAACTGTTTTAGGGTAGAAATTATTTTTAAGATCTTTCTTTTGCCTTGGTTCCTCTGTTAGTGATGCTGACTGGCCTAGTGCTTTATTTTGTTCCAGAGTGGTTTTATCTCCGAATAAGTTTTTCTTGTTTTATACTTCACAACCCATTTTGGGGCTGAGGTGATGTTGATACTTTGCCTTGCTTGGAGTTGTTTCTGGTTCTAGACCAGCAGAACAAGTGAAATTGTATCTTTCTTTCCATTTGGGCTAAATAAAAGTAATTACAAACTTTATCTCCACTCTTCTTTTAACTGGTTCTTTTGAATATGCAGATATTAAAATAAGTGCCCCCAAATGTTTAAAAAAAAAAAGTTTAAAAAATTCTTGCACTTATTGCAGGAATTTACAATCCTAAAATAAAGACAAGCTGAAATCTTGCAAAGTTTCTTAAAGAATTTTGATGTTGCATGTAGCTCAGGTAGGGATTTTAACAAATAACTGAAATCAGTGCTATAGTAAATATTGTATCTGATAAGCAATAGTGTGTTAATTATTGATACTGAAGTGTTCATTATTAATCTGTTCTGTCATAAGGGTTAGAAATTTGGATTTTTTTTTTGGCATGTCTCTTTCTGTCTTTGGAAATTAGACAGTGGTAACAGTCATGCTGGAACAATGTGCAATATAGGTATTTGTTCCTCATCTGGGAATGAATAGCAAATTATCTGAGCACTATTCACATATGGGCATAGTTAAATTTAAAAAAACAAAAAACCACACATGCAGGAAACCAAGTCAACAAGATTAAATTATTTTTTTAATTTGTGGTTTGTCATCTGAAGGACTTAAATTTTTTTGTTGCTTGAGCTTTTGTATCTCTCTGCTTGAAACAACTTGATTAAAAAACAGTTGTGAAACATTTTTTGTGCTACTGTTCTGATGGTACAAACTTAAAATTTTTTCTTCTTGCAGGCTTACCACTGAAGGAAAAATGGGAGGCATTTGGTCTTAAACTGAATCATGCTCATCAACAGATGAAAATGACAGAAAATGCCCTTCTCTTTGCATTTGTTGAGGTATTTAGACATTTGCATTTTGATGCTAGGAGGAATAAGGAGAAGTATTTAAAAGACTTTGCAATCAGTATTATATAAGTAGCTTCCTGGCAAGAACCTTGCTGTGAAGTAAAACATGTGCCATGATAACTCCATGAAATCAAGCGTGCAGATTCAAGGAAGCAGTGGTGAGATGGGCAGTGGAGACTGGTTTGTGCTAGCACATTAATTCAGTGCTGTATAACAGGAATTAGGACTGGTATGACAAAAATATCAGTATGTCATATCTTCTCTTTAATTCTAGGAGATTAGAAAAAACTTCTTGATCAGTCTCCAGTAGGTCTTACTTCTGGCTAGGGAATCCTGTGAAGGATTTAATATTAAGAATCTGTGCTGTTTATCTAGAAGTGATTTTTCCAAATGTTTCAAACCTGTAATATGTTTTGAAGATGTTATGTGTGATTAGGAAAAACCATGAGGTTTATTTATGCTTGTTTATTGTCACCCCAATAATCTGAATATATTCTTTCAAATTTCATGTAAAGTGTGTGAAATGCTGACCAGTCCTCTATAGAAAAATGTATTTGTGAGTAGTTGGAGAACCTCTGACTTAATATAGTGTTAATTAATAGGGTACAGATTCCTTAGGAGCATAATACTGCTTGTGTCTTTGGATTTCTTTGGATTAACTTTATTCTCATGTGGTATTGCACCTATGCACCACAGTGCTAGATTGCACAAAAAAGGGATCTTAAATCTGTTGTATTTGAGCCAATCTAACTGGTAACTGGTCCAATGATATGATAACTGTGTGACTTCTGTGACTGGCAAAATGATTGCTGTTATTGAGGGAGAGCAGTAAAACTGCTATTCCTGTAAAAGGTCTGGAATTGCCATTTGTCTAATTGAGCCATAGATTGCACACCAAGTAATTCCAGTATCTGAATGCTTCAGTTGACATTTCATTCCTGGCAACATGTTTAACAAATTGATCTTTCTTTTAGGGTACTCTGGCACAAGCAGTAAAAAAAGGAGAGTGGATTTTATTGGATGAGATTAACTTGGCTGCAGCAGAGACTTTGGAGTGCCTGAGTGGTTTATTGGAAGGATCATCTGGGTCACTGGTGTTACTGGACAGAGGAGACACAGGTACTATTTCTGTGCTTGCTTATGCCTTATCTTGGTGCTCAGCTGAGTCCCCTATTCTATGTAGCTCAAAATAAGTTGAGATCATTTACCATTAAAATGAACATGTGCACAAGAGAGCAATGTGCTCTTTGTAGATTTCATACTTCTTTGCAAGTGGTCTGTTCTCAACAGCAGTGTGAGCACTGCTGTGTAGAAAGTTAACTCCCTTTAGAGATGTAAAGATAAAAAACTACAGTTGCTGAATGCTGCTCTCAAAAGCTACAGAGAGAGGCAAATGTTGTGTAAGCATCCCAGGCTTTATTTTCTTCTGGCTGAGGGAAGCACTGGCTATTGTTCTGAAAGAGGCAAAATGAGTTCCAGGTTTAGGGCTGACATAATTTTTGAAGTGTTTTGTGTTGTTACAACATCTTGCTACACATAAAAAAGTCAGGGTTTTACTTGCGTGTGGCTGTTGTGAAGATGCAGGTACTTCTGATAAAATCACATGGGATTATTCTCTGAAAATTCTTGATGCTGGCGTTTTTAAGGATATGAAGGAAATGGAGGAAATGTAGTAGTGCAGCAATAGAAAATTGCTTTAGATCAAATACACCTTATTTAACATATAAATATCCTGTGTTTATCATGAACTTTGCCTTTTATTTCTGTTTTGCTTTAGAGCCTCTTGTCCGTCACCCTGATTTTCGCTTGTTTGCGTGCATGAATCCAGCTACAGATGTTGGAAAGAGAAATCTTCCTCTAGGAATAAGAAACAGGTAGGAAATAATGATTGTGGGACAAAATAGTCACTGTCTTTTTCAGAGTTTAATTAGTTTCAGGAGTTGCCCAGTGAGGAATGCTTTATCTGAAGCCTGAGGATGCAAGTATGAACTCATTTACTACCTGTGAGAGATGTATAGTGAAGGTTTTTCTTGAAATAGAGTCAGCAAAATACTTGGAAGTAGCTGAGCCATGAGCAAATGGTCTAGCAGTAGTGTAGAGTGTTGTCATTGGGAACAGGAAATGATTATTCCTCACATTGAAGCTGTCAGCACCTGGGAATGTTACTGCAGCATTCCCAGGTACTGCAGTATAATGCTAAAAGCATTATGTTCCTGATGGGAGTGAAAAAGACAGGTAAGTGCTTGGTGTCTGCTTAGCAGCCTTTCTCTTAACTTAGAAGTGTTGATGATCCTTGCAAAAAGCTGAATATCCAGTCTTGTTTACTCAAGAGGAAGGTGATTTGCATGGTGGCACCCAATATTTGATATGTGGTCTCAGCACATTTAAAATGTGGCAAGGCAATTGGAATTGAGACAAATCCATTCTTCAGTACCATTACCTGTTCCTGTATGCACACATCTCCTCCTTGATGCAGTTTCACTCATGAGTGCCAAAAGTTGCATATGCTAGTCCCTTTCCAGATTCATAAACACTGGGCAAGACTCTAGAGATGCACTAGCTATGTGTAACTAGTCATTTGTAGTTATTAGTGGCAAAGTAAGGTTTTATTATTCTTGGCTCTCTTGCAGACTAGTGAAAGGAAAGAAAATGAGTGTAATACAGAAGAAAAGAGATTTCAGCATCAGCATAACTTACTAAGTTTAAATGAATTTATATTTCTATTTGTCAAAAATACCTACTACTATTTGTCAAAAATAGCTACTGCTGTGTCAGTACTTTGTTGTTTAGGCTGTAACATTTGAGTATCTATTGCAAATTGTTTAAATTTGTAATTTAAATCACACTGTTCACTGTCAGTCTAAGATGTTAAACTAATTCAGATAAATTACTTGAAAATATTAGTAATACCTTATTTTTCAACTGCTCTGCTTCTTGAGTCTGTCTGTAGGTTGGACAGTATATAGGTCTGCAGCTTTAACTGTTAATTACAAATTTAAAATGTTATATGCCATGGGATTTATATACAACATGATTTTTCCATATGGTCAGGTATCTGAAGTGTTACAGATTGATTTGATTCTTGCAGGTTTACTGAACTTTATGTAGAAGAATTGAGAAATGAAGGAGACTTGCAAATTCTTATAATGGATTATCTGAGAAGCTTGAATGTGAGCAGAAATACAGTACAAGGAATTGTGAAGTAAGTTGACTGTAATCTTTTTAAATTCTTGATGAAATAAGTCACAAAAAATAAGTATGTGGTGATAGTCTGTGGTTAGCCTGCTTTGAGAAACACTATAATGCTCTCCATGCAGCAGTTGGCATAGCTGTAGGAAACAGAAGAGTATAGACATCCATCTCTTTAATTCTGCAGGTTTCTGTATTTGTGGGAAGGAGATTTTAATTTTTTGAAACTCAGAATTGTTTTCTTGGTGGCACCAGTTATATAGCATTGTTGTTTCAGTCCTCTTTCATGTCTGGGAGACTACAATGGTTTGCTTCTGTAGATAATTCTGAGGAAAGTCTTGTGTGTTTGACCAGAGTAACCTTTCTTTCCCCTAGTGTGAGGTGACCTATCTCATGTTTAGAATATCTGGAGTTTATAGTCACTCTCTATGTATCAAGCTCTGTCAGAAATACGGCTCTAAAAATACTCTGTTGCTGTGCTTCACTGACTGTACAGATGGCAGAGCTTGGCATGGCTTTCCTAACCTGGAGCTTTTGAGAAAAGTAACAGTTGGGGATAAACTGAAGTGTTCATACTTGGGCTTTGATTGCTTGGAGCAGTGGGCTGATCAGTAACAGCTCTGTGTAACTGTATTTTTGCAGCTTCTATTTGTCTGTGAGAAAGGAAGCAGAAACCAAGCTGGTGGATGGAACTGGCCACAGACCTCACTACAGTCTCCGTACCCTGTGCAGGGCCCTGAGATTTGCAGCATCCAATCCCTGTGGCAGCATAGCACGCTCCCTGTATGAGGTGATTACCTGGGCTGGCATGTGCTCAGTGTGTATTCACTACAGAGGTTGTTTGGGTAAAGGATAATCTTCTCTAAGTTCAGTATTGAACAGAAATGGTTCTTTAATCTGTATGTTTTTTCCTTATTTTTCTTGTTCATCACTGAAAATAATTCCTCTTCTTAGGGCTTCTGTTTGAGTTTCCTGACACAGCTTGACAGAGGTTCTCACCCAGTGGTTCAAAAGCTGATATGCCAGCATATAGTCTCTGGCAACATCAAAAGCCTTCTCAAGCAGGTAAGCAACTAAGATTATGAAGAGCTGTCTAGTATTTAACGTAGAATTTATTTTGAGTTGTCTTCCCTCAATTTTCCTCTACATTTCATTCTTGCAGTTCTGTTTTTCATTTTACAAAATTAAGAAGTGGAAAAAATTAATGCCGTTCTTTTCTAGTTTTTTACTTTGCTTGAATGTTGATGTGTTAGCTGGTTTTATTTATTAATTTGAAAAAATATGGAAGCCTGAATAACTGAAGCACTGTGGACTGTGGACAGCTTAATGCAGTGGTTCCAACTGTAAAGCTTTCACAGACTTTGGACAAGCTTTCTCAGGCTTTATATTTTTAGACTGAATGCAGAACATATGGATATGAAGAAGCATCTGTGCTTTGTCTCTTATGGGAAAGGAAGAATGTCAGTAGTGCTGGGAACCCAGCATGAGTTTGCATGGGGGATGGGGAAACCAGTTAAAGAGATGGGTATTTGTTTCAAAATAAACCCTTTCATGCTGGAAAATGTGTATAAAAAGATAAAAAAGATTAAAGCAAAGCTCCTGCTTGTAAATGCCCTTCAAATTTCAGTGCTAAGACTCTTGAGACATTTTCATCTTCATGCCACTGGCAAAGATTTCTGCTTCATGACCCTGAAATAATCTGGTCAGGTTTTTCCTGTAATTTGCATTCTGTGGCAAGGGGACAGTGGTTACTGCAGGAGTGCTCAGGGATTAATTAAAAATTTCTTTAGAGAATATGTAGCAGTGGTGTGACAGTAGTTGTTTTCATTAGCAAATTGAAACCCATCTGTATAATCTGTTATTTCTGTCATGTCTCCTTAGCAAATACCAAAACCTAAAGGAGGGAGTTTCATACTTATAGAAGGGTACTGGATTTCAGCTGGGGACAAAGAACCTACAATAGATGAGAGTTACGTGCTCACCCCTTCAGTTAAGCTTAATCTGAAGGACATTGTCAGGGTTGTTTCTGCAGGGTAAGTGTTTTAACTTCTTGCTTTAAAAAAATAATGTAATTATGTTTGTTTAGGCCTTGAGTTGTTGGTGTCCCTCTAATCTTTATTGTTTGGATGAATAATGTCTATTTTCCTTCTACTTTACAGTTAACTTTTCATTATAGAGTGACTTGAAATTTATACATGTGTTTTTTGTTTCCTTAAACCATCTTATTGCCATACCTAATTTTATTTAAATTCTGATCTAGAAATTTGCAGTTAGAATAACCTGCTTATTTCACACTGCCATGAAAAGCTTCATGGTAGCTGTTAGCACTTGGGAGTAAAGATATTTTTATTTCCCTGTTAGTGTGTGATCCTGGATACCCCAAATGAGTTAAATGGTGGTGTTTTGGTAGTGTGATTTAACAATGTTGACATCTTGTGTGTGAGAAAGTCATGGCTCATGCTTCTAACCCACTATTTTGGTCATGGCTTTTAGGACTCATCCAGTACTGATTCAAGGAGAGACCTCTGTTGGTAAAACCAGTTTAATTCGCTGGTTGGCTGCTGCCACTGGGAATCATTGTGTAAGGATCAACAACCATGAGCATACTGATATCCAAGAATATATTGGCTGTTACACATCAGATGCCTCTGGAAAGCTGGTATTTAAGGAAGGTAAGTGAGCATGTTCCATATACTCCAAATTCCTGTCTCATTTCAGTGGCTGGGAGTTTTTTTCCCCCTTTTCTGATTAACTTGTCTGGTTTATTACAATAGAGAGATGACCTGTCATAAAGTTAGTAGTTGCACTTTAATGATAATCACTTGTGTGAATTTCAATGAATTTTGGAAAGTCTCCTTATGCTTGTCCTATGGGACCTAAAGATGCTAAGCCAACAACAACTTAAACAGTACTGTTGCTTCCTTCTCTGGATTAGTGTTCATCCTGAATGAAATGGGTTGCTGAAAGTATCTGAGTGGATGCTTCTGTTAGATTTGCTTTATAAGATTTTTAACTAGGCATTTTTCTGTTCCCCCCAAGGCATTCTCATAGATGCAATGAGAAAGGGCTACTGGATTGTTCTGGATGAGTTGAATTTGGCTCCCACTGATGTTCTGGAGGCTCTCAACCGCTTGTTGGATGATAACAGGGAGCTGTTCATTACTGAGACCCAGGAGGTTGTCAAAGCTCACCCTCGCTTCATGCTCTTTGCCACTCAGAACCCTCCAGGTCTCTATGGTGGCAGAAAGGTCTGTATGATCTGTTCCTTTTGGGTAGCCAAGACTTCAGGGAGTTAATCTCTCTCATAGAGTGTGATGGGAAAATGTTATGATGTATAGCAGCATGAATTTCGAGAGAGAGAGAGAGAGTTGAGGTGGCTGTGGACTGTCAGTACAGCTGGGCTCTGTTTAGGTGAGTTACTTGTTTCATGGATACAGAATTTCTAATTAATTTTAGGTAGTTATGATTTAAGTGATTTAGAGAACCAAACTTCATGTATATTATACTTGAATCAGCGTTTCTTGTCCAAGAGCACTGGGAAAGAGATTCTACTTGAGCTGTACAAGTCCATTTTGTACTGTTTCTTGTCTGGAATAGGTAATTTTCTTCATGGTGACTGGTATGGTGCTGTGCTTGGATTTGTGATCAAAACAGTGTTGATGGCACAGGGATGTCTTAATGATTGCTGGGCGAAGCTTGGACTGATTTAAGGCCTTTTGTGAAGGCCTTTTGTGCTTCTCACACTGCCCCATGTACTTGTGGAGTAGGTGGGGGGGTGCATGAGATGCTGTGAGGCGATACAGCTGGGACAGCTGACCCCAACTGCCCAAAGGGATGTTCCATGTCATATGGCACTGTGCTCAGTAGTCAAAACTGGGGGCAGGAGGAGGAGGAAGAAGGGGAGTTCAGTGTTTGTTTCCCTAAGTAACACGGGTGAAGCCCTTTTTTCCTGGAGATGGCTGAATACCTGCCTATTGATGTGAAGTGATGAATGAATTGCTAATTTTGCTTTGCTTGCACATGCACCTTTTGCTTTACCTATAAAACTGTCTCAGCCTAAAAAGTTTTATCACTTTTACTCTTCCAATACTCCCATTGTAAGGAGAGTAAGCTTGTGGCTTTGTAATGCCTAGCTGCCTATGCTCTTAAAACACCCAGTCCGTTTGAAAGCTTTCTTATCATCCAGTCTGTCTATTATGCTTTCTTTCAATGTTGATGTGTGTGTGTTAATTTGTATGCTATGACACTATCCTTATTTCCTTGGGATGTGTAGGGGAATATCTATGAGCAATATCAAAGGAAAAAGTTCAAACACTGGTGTGGTCTCATATTTTAGGTTTTGTCCCGAGCCTTCAGAAATCGTTTTGTTGAGCTGCATTTTGATGAACTGCCAAGTGCTGAACTGGAAACCATCCTGCACAAGCGATGCAGTTTGCCACCTTCTTACTGCAGCAAGCTTGTCAAAGTCATGTTAGACCTGCAAGTATGAGAGTATTTTTTTTTCTTTTAGTATAATAAATCCAAACATCAAAGTAACATGCACAAAGAAACAGAAATTCCTTCACGGGGGAGGTATTGTTAGCTGAAGTATATTTAAAATCCTAAATCACGGAGAGAACCCACCAAGGTACTAATTTTCAATGGTTAAGACTAAGGTTAGGAAAGGTGATGTCAGATTTGAAAGAAAGCTAGGAGCAAAAAAACAACCCACCAAAAAAACAAACACCTTGGGATTTAATGTGTAGAATTATCCCTTGCTCTGGAGCCAAAGCACAGAATTGGATTTGTAGGGATCTTTGGGTCATGTGAAATTTGGTATTATTTTTAAGCAGCAATTTTGGATATGTTTAGATTCTCCTGTATTCAACAGACGTTTGACACTTAGTATGTAACTAAAACTACCTTGTATTTAAAAGCAATTATTGCAGCACAAGCTGGATTTAGTTTTATTCCAGGTAGCAACTAAGAATATTCTATTCTTAGTTGTTTTTTCTTAAAATTATCATTATCTAAATTATTTAGTTCCTAATGCTCATCAAATACCTGCCTAACAGGAGTTAGTGTTTAGACATTGTGACTTTTCTGAACTTTTTTAGGTAGTTATTCATAGAATTTTCTTTTTGCAATGTCACTGCAGAGAGGGGTGATTAGCTTTGCTAGAAGTGTTTGGACAGGTTGATGAGAAGATACCTCACATTTGTTCTTGTGGCAGTCTTACCGCAGAGGTTCCACGGTGTTTGCCGGGAAGCACGGCTTCATTACCCTGCGGGATCTGTTCCGCTGGGCCGAGAGGTACCGGCTGGCAGAGCAGCTGCAGAAGGAGTACGACTGGCTTCAGCACTTAGCAAATGATGGTGAGCTCTGCTGCCCCAGCTTTGTTAAGTGTCTATAGAATTGCTTTCCAGTCCCCACTTCTGAAGTGTAAATTTTTGTTGCTGATTACCCAGGTAGTAATTGCTTTTTCTCTTCCTTTGTTTGGTAGGTTTTATGCTTCTGGCAGGCAGAGTCAGGAAACAGGAGGAGGTGGATGTCATTCAAAATGTCATTGAAAAACACTTCAAGAAAAAAATATATCCTGAGTCTCTCTTCTCAGGGGAAAGTGTCAAAAAGCTGCTGGGTGAGTTTCCTCGAGGGGCCCCACTGGTAGATGATCTCTAGATGGACTGAAGCTGATGGATTGCTTTGTGTTGTGCAGCTAAGTATTCCACATGGATGTCAGTGATGGACAGAGATTTCAGCCATGTTGTCTGGACTCAGGGGATGAGGAGACTTGCCATTTTGGTGGGACGAGCCCTGGAGTTTGGTGAACCAGTACTGCTGGTGGGAGACACTGGGTAATCTTGCTTTTTATGATGTTCTGTACCAGCTACTGAGCTGGAGACAAAAGCATTGCGTGGGCTTCAGTGCTACTTTCATCTGGGATCTTTTAATTTGTGCCTGTCTCATGGAAGACTTGCAGCTGCTGTTTTTCACAGTTCCTTTCTGGGGGGAAGCAGATGCATCTCATTTAACCTGTGTCTTTGATGGGTTCATCTGCATTGTGTAACTACATAGAAGTTACATAAAAGTAGGAAAATGAAAATATAATCTTGCTGCCACTTCTCCACCTCATATATGGTAGTGGAGGTCATGGACGTAGATACTGTCTGCTCTTGTGCTGGTAATAAATTTGTAGAGTAAATTTTTATGGAATAGAAGGAAAGAAAAATGCAAGAAAAGAGGGAAGGAAAATTTATTTGGGTAGTAAATGAAAACTAGATGCTCAGCAGTTTATTCCATCAGACTTAGGCTTGGTCTAGACATGTAGCATTTCCAGTTCAGTGAAATGATAGGCTGGTTGAGTATCTGGAAGGGCAAGCTGAAATAAATTTGACTTAGAACATGCAGAAATCCATCAATACAGCTATTGATTTAAATTTAATTGATTTTAGTTTAATTTAATTTTAAAAGGTCTCTTGTGCAAATCAGCAACAGTTGTGCCAAAAATGGCTTCACTTTGCATACATTTCTTTCAATGAAAGGGAGCAGAAGAAAATTTGCGTGCTGGGCCTTTGCCTCATAGCTCTTCAATGAAAGTATGAATCCTGTCCAGAGTGAGCTGATTGCTTGGTTTGCTTCTTTTTTTTAGTTCATCCTTTTAAATCAAATTACTTGGTTGCAGGTGTGGTAAAACCACCATTTGTCAGATCTTTGCAGCATTAGCAGATCAGAAGCTGTACTCAATGAACTGCCACCTGCACATGGAGACATCAGACTTCCTGGGAGGGCTGCGACCAGTCCGGCAGAGGGCCAAGGAGCAGGTTTGTAATACCTTGGGTGGTGTCACCATGGAAGTAAAAAGGAGCAGTTACCATTTCTCACTTTTTTTCCTTTTCTTAGGAGGAATCTGAAGGCTCTAGACTCTTTGAGTGGTGTGATGGTCCTCTTGTTTTAGCAATGAAGGAGGAGGGTTTTTTCCTCCTTGATGAGATTTCTTTAGCTGATGATTCTGTACTAGAGCGACTTAACAGGTATGTCTGAAATGTGGTAGTACTAAGCATCCTCAGTGTTCATTATCCAAACATGAGTGGGGTAAATCTGACTTCTTTTAGGCACTTTTGTTTCCTGGCTTAGGTGAGCTGCTCTCTCGCTGAAAAGGACAATGGTACAAATAAAACTAGAAAGTAAAAACTCTGGTTTACCATTTGCAGTATTAATGCTTTCAGCCTGCCAGAGAGCTTTTGAAATTATGAATATCTTGTCAAATCCCAAAAACAAAATCTGGTTTTCCCCCTCTTTTGTGTGTGTGTAAAGAAAACCCCCAGAACAACTAAAATATAAATTCAACTTCATTATCTATTTGCAGCAGTATCCCTCATTTTAGTCTTTTCTGTTACCCATTATATTGGGTAAAGGAAAGTTTATCCAGGCCAATTAATATGAGTTTCATTTTTAAGTGATCTTTTGAAGTGTGGAGCAAAATTTAAGCAATTTTTTTTTTACCTTCTCTCTAGTGTTCTTGAAGCTGAAAAGACATTGGTACTTGCTGAAAAAGGTGGCCAAGATGATGAGGAAAATGAAGTAGAACTGTTAGTTGCAGGAAAGAAATTCCGGATCCTTGCGACCATGAACCCAGGAGGTGACTTTGGGAAAAAAGAGGTAAATGCCAAAACATCTGGAAGTACAGCATGCATCTTCTGGTCATTACTGACCATTAACTGGTTGGAGGTACAATACAAAAATGCATCATGCCAGTTCTGGCATCCAGTGCTTTCTAGTTGGCATCTGCTTCATCACTCTAAAGGAGGATTGGGGTGAATCTGTTTTCTGCCACTTCTGTGGGCTATCACTTTGGCATTATAAACGAATACTCAGCAAAATGTCAAAAGAAGCTTCAGGCCTCTAAATACTCGAGTTAGGCTTGATACATAGAATATTCAAGTACAGGAGCTGTGACTTGTGAAGCAAGTAAATCCAGGTCTCTGGGGTAGTACAAAGTTGCATATCAGATTTTTCTCCTTGATGCTGTTCAGAAAGTGATGGCCATCTTGTGTTTCTTAGTGAATAATAAACATCGCATCCCAAAAGAGCTTTTTCATTAAATGAAAAAATTGTTTCTGAAGTTGAGAATTAAGTAATTTTAAACATGTTTAAAAAAACAAAACCTGTAAAATAAAAAAACCTACAACTTTTAAGCAGTGTTGGAAGCTAGGTTGATGAAAAAGGACCAGAAGCTCTTTTACTCAAAAGAAGATGGGTACTCCATTTAAAGTGGTTTCTGAAGTAGAGAACCACTCATTGAAGCCATGTGTTTAAGTAGGATTTATTTCTAGATTGCATTTTTGCTAGTAATTTTTGTTTGACAAATTCAGCCAAGGAAGAGAGGAATTAAAGAAACAAGCTGTAATTGAAGGCAAATTTCCATGTTGTGGTTTGCCTCTGTAAGCAAAGGGAGAATACAGAGCCATTGTTTGATACATGGTGTCCTGAAATGAAATGGAGCTTTGGTGATTGCAAACCACCTCAGTTTCTTCCCATATTCTTTTGAACTTTCTATATCACCCATTTCCTGCATTGATGCCACTACTAGAAGTCTTAAAAATCCTTCTTCTTTGAAAGATTTTCTTACAAAGTGTCTCTGTCAAAATTAGAAGGAAATATCTATCTTGTTCATTTTATTTATTGTTTACAATTACAGTGACTACAAGGCTGTTGTTAACTGACCTTTAGGGAAGATGTTGTAATGAATCTTTAATTTAATTGCTCTGTCACTCTGCTTGTTTGCAGCTTTCCCCTGCGCTGCGCAACAGATTTACAGAAATTTGGTGTCCGCAGAGCAATGACCGTGAGGATTTGATACAGATTGTAAAACACAATCTTCATCCAGGATTGTCTCTGGGTGCAGTAAAGCACAAGGGTAGGTATTTCTGTGTGTTGATACTCAAATATTGCTCAGGAAGTAAGGAGTTTGGAGGCTGACAGCCTTTCCACAGGATGTACACCACTGTCACCCTTTTTCTGCTACATTTCTCCCTGAGGACAGTATGCTATATTCTGGACTTTGTTCTTCCTTCTCTGTGTATGGTATATGTCTAGCCAGAAGTAAATTCAAGGCTGTGTTTACTTCACCATCCAGGTAGTTGAACTATCCCCAGCCCTTCAGTGTCCCAGCTTGGTTTTAATATAGAGTGTTGAAAGAACTGGCACTTCACTTTCTGCCAGCAGCTTCACTGTTAGTGCTAGTCATGTGATGCTGTCTTGTTACCTGAATTTAAAAGGAACTGTAACCAGAGCTCAGGCAGGAGCTTTCTCTTCTCTTATTCTGTTTCTAGGATAAAGAGTACCCATCTACATTGCTCATGCAGCTGTACCTGCCTTAAAGATGTTTTTAAAACAGTGTAGCAGATGGGACCAGAAAAAATGATAACTCAAATTTATTTGGTGGTTTTTTTGTTGTTTTTAATTTTTTTTAGGGGCAGACATAGCAGAACTCATGATGGACTTTGTTGAATGGCTGACTAATCAAGAGTTTGGTCGCCAGTGTATTCTCAGCGTGAGAGACATCTTGGCCTGGGTTAATTTTATGAATGTCATGGCAGAGAATGAGTCAAGTTCTGCCAAGGGATGCAGCCACAGTAACATTTCCCCATGGATGTCTTTTATCCATGCTGCATGTTTGGTGTATATTGATGGAATAGGGTCAGGTAAGTCTTCAGTGCTCATTTGTTAGCAGAAAATATGAAACACTGTATTTGTATTAATATTTTTAGTCTAATGCAAACAAAATGCTTTGGGGCAGCATGGGACTCTTCCAGGAGACATTTTCACTTCCATTTGACAACCTTCTGTACATCATGTGCCTTTTCTGTGTTTCAGCAAGAGTTTAAGTAATAGAGCAAGCTGAAGTAAATTACAGGGATTAATAATATTACAAAGGCTAGCACGCATATTAAGAAAACCTGTGGTTTTTATTGAGTTGATGTGGTTTTACTGAGCAGTCACAGTACCTGAGCACATATTATGCTCTCATGCTCTCCCCCACTGCACATGTCAGCATCTGTCTGTGCTGGCCTGTACTGTGCACATAGCTGAGAATGCATCTTTGTGTTTGGCTGCTGGCCCAGCTGATAAATAGTAGATAAGGGAGAGGAGGAAAAGTGGAAAGCACAAGAAATGCCAGAAAAGAAAGCCTGGGGGGGGCCTATGGCAAGATATCAGGGTGATTGTGACAGTAGAAGAAAGGGGGTTGGAAATATGGTGTCCTTAGTTCTGGGCTCACAGAACCATCTGTCCATGGTAAATAGTACTGGAAGCACTGAAAACATTAAAATAAAATATAAACCTGCATGCACAGGAAGGGATGAGTTTCTTGTCATGACATGAATGTGCCTAGTTCATGTTTTGAAGCACACTTTACTTTCCTGATTACAGGTACAACATCCTGCTCAGCTGATACAGCTTTATTAGCTCGTGAGAAATGCCTGACATTCTTACATGAGAAAATGAGTCAATTCTTTGAGCTGACTGATTGTCAGAAGAATGAACTGAAGATTTATGACAGAACAAAGCAAAAAGAGTTTGTATGGATGGACAACTTTATGGGAATTCACCCATTTTTTATTCCAAGAGGCAAGAGACTGGGAGTGGGTGGACATTTATTCTGTGATTTGTATTTTCAGTAGTTTTGTTATTCACTAGATCTAAGTAGGATACCTGAACCATCATAGAACAATTTATTAGTTCTTAAGCTTTAGAAAAATCCCTTTTCTGCCTCCAAGTGTGTAGATTACAACTCAGTCACTTTTATTAAGACACATCTGTTCATTCTCTTTTTTCATTACTTCTTAGTGGCCTAATTTTCATAGACTTTTCTGGTGTAACAAAGCTTTTTTTAAAATTTTGAGTTGTGATTTTCTGTCACTTTTGCATGCTCAAAAGGCCTGTTAACTTCCACTAACTAAAGCTGCAGCTCGTCCTGGCCCATGTTCCAAGTGTGGAAAGCAGGACAAAGCTAAAAAGAATGGAGGTTAATGCCATGCCTTGCTCTAGGCTCTCAAAGATTTCCTGCTATTTTGACAAAATCATTAATTTTTGCATTTCAGTTCCTCATGGGACAAAAGAATGCAAATGGAACTAACAAAACACTGCTGCTTGCCCTTAAAATACCACAACAAGACTAAAAAGTGATGACTCTGAGCTTTCTAACTCAGCTGGTTATTTTTTAGCATATGGACCTGTGTGTTCCTAATGCTGTACTAATTGTTCACATTTGGACTTCCTGGCATTCGTGGATTGTGTTAGTCATGCATAAAATTGTACAAAGTAAAGCTTTTTTGTAAATAGCTTAGCTCCCCTTTGCTGATTAGTTCACAAAAGGAATCTCTTTGGATCCCTTTCCTACTAAACAGGTATCAGTTTGTGTAGGATGCACTGGTGATCAATATCTTCTATACATGAGAAATGCTGTATTACACATTTGGGGCAGTGATGTCCAAGGAGCTGTACTGGCTGGAATTCAGCAGACAAGCTCTGTGCTCTCTCCCCACTGTATGCCATAATAACAATAAAGGAGAAGAAAAGTTTTAACTAAGGGGATGTTCCTTCACAGAAGTGGCAGTGGGAGCATGACTGGATTGTATCCCTCAGTGTCAATTTTTCAAGAGCTGCTTCTGAGTTTTAGATTCACGTGAATGAAATGCAAGAATACATTTATGTTTGTTCAGGGATAGATCTCTACTTTAAGTCATGAACGAGGAGATACTGAGGTTTCATGGCAGAATAAATCATATGTCTATGTGCTTTTTTGCAAAATTCACTTTAAATATGTGGAGATGGGCTGAGATGTAGCTGTGGATCAAATAAAATCTATGTGCCACGTCTCCAAGAATGACATACAAGCTGGATCTCCATTGCTTGCTGCACTGAGATAAATTTACAGACAGAGTGAGCTCATTCAGAGGCATACTATCAGCACCTCCAGCATAAACATTCTTTAATTGTTTAATTGTTTTCTGGTTTATCTTTCCTTTATTTTAGGCCCTGTTCTCCAGAGGAACAACATGACAGATTATGCTTTAAATGCTGGGACTACAGCAGTGAATGCACAAAGGCTGTTAAGAGCCCTACAGCTTAACAAACCTATTCTGTTGGAGGGCTCACCAGGAGTGGGCAAGACCAGCCTGGTGGCTGCCCTGGCAAAAGCCTCAGGGAACTGTCTTGTTCGAATCAACCTGTCTGAGCAAACGGTAGAATAAAATATTACCTTCCTTACTTGGTGTTTATGGCAGGGTAGAAGCTTTGTGTAACTTTTAAAGTGCCGTTCTCTTTAACTTTGACACTGTGTCTGAAATGTCAGTTTTTCCTTCTTGGTCTTAGTGGTCTCAGAACTGAATGGGAGGGGGAAGGAGACAGAGCAGTAAGCTTCTGTGATTGAGTGCCAATTCCCAGATATTTCTGTTCTTTTCAGGTGAAGCCATGCTTTTCTTTGTCTACCGTGTTTTTCTTGGTTTCTGCAACATTACTCGAAACTAGCTTTAAGGCTTTTTAGCTTTTTTGTTGCAATTTAAATTTTTGTTGTTAAATATTGTACCTTATCACTGGGGTTCTATAATGAAAAAGCTTTCAGCATTTTTTGCAATTGCTGAAAATTATTAATTAGATCTAAAGTGTAGGTATTAAAAGGAAAGGGAGAAAATGTTTAGTGAAGTTAACAAATAATGTTTATGAACTTGTGTTAAATTCTGTAATTCTTCAATTTCCCCATTCTGTTCTTTTCTCCCAAAGGATGTGACAGACTTATTTGGGACAGACTTGCCTGTTGAAGGTGGGAAGGGAGGAGAATTTGCCTGGCGTGATGGACCACTCTTAGCAGCATTAAAGGCTGGACACTGGATTGTGTTAGATGAGGTAAGTTCAGGTTTGGGGACAAATAAAATGGAATGTTCTAGAAGAGCAAATTTGGTTGATTTGCCTTGTGGAATAAATACCTACGAGTGCTGATGACCTCCCTTCATGAAGGCAGGTGGTGACTAGACTGTTTTGAGACAAGAGAACAAGGATTGAATCCCAACTTAAATGATTGCAGAAGACCAAGGATAGGTTTGATTTGCATTTGAAAGGTTTTAGGGAAGAGTGTCAACAGAAGTTTTGGTACAACTGTTCTTTATGGATGCAATTTCACTGAAATAAAAGGTGTTTTTCTGGGACTAATATACTGTGTTGGTTATGGATTTGAGATGGGGAAGAGTTCCATCTTGCCAGTATAAGCTTTCCTGCCACTGCAGGATTGTTCATGTACCCTGTAGCAAGTGCTTTCAACCATGTGTGTGACAGATCTGCCTTTTTGGCAATATGCACTCTTAATTACTGCAGAGTGCAAAATCTTCAGTTCCTTAGCCCCTTGTAAACCTCCTTTTTTCCCCCCTATTGGGAAGCAGTGTGTCACTTCCAACACCCACTAGAGACTGCCTGAATTTAAACAAACAAACAAATAAAATGCCCTGAGTGCCACAAATGTATGAACATAAATTTAGAAAAAAATGTCTTGAAAATGCAGATTTTACAATGGAGAATTGTTTTTTATCACAGTGAAAAAAACCACAGTACAAATAACAAGTGAACATAAGGAAGTGTTAGTTGCTCCAGTATAATAACAGTCTAGCTGGTGGTAATAATTTGTGTTAGTTCTAGAACAGGAATGAAATGGAATTTTGCCTTCTATATATCCCAGACTATTAGACTAGAGATTATGCAAAAATGTTTTGTGCAGCTTTAATATTGTATCCTTCTTTCTTTCCTCAGTTGAATCTGGCTTCTCAGTCTGTGTTAGAGGGGCTTAATGCATGCTTTGACCACAGAGCTGAGATTTATGTTCCAGAACTGGGAATGAATTTTCATGTACAGCACAAGACGACAAAGATTTTTGGATGCCAGAATCCATACAGACAAGGAGGTGGAAGGAAGGGTCTCCCCAAGTCCTTTCTTAATAGATTTACACAGGCAAGCTTATTTGTTTGGTTTCAACTACATCATGATCCTGTCTTGCAGGTTTCTGATAAAAACACTCTGAATTCTCTTGATTTTACAGGTGTATGTTGATCCACTGTCAGCAGAAGATATGAAATTCATTGGGAATACATTGTTTCCTGCTATTGATAAAACCATTATTGCTAAAATGGTTGCTTTCAATAACAAGGTAAACATATTTTAATTTCTTTTCTGTAGAAGTAGGCAGAATGCAGTAAGTAGAAAAAAATTAAGTATAATGTTTTATTTCCAAGCATTTTTATAGAGAAGTGTGTGGGTAAAAAAAGAGGGATGGAAATATATGCAGAGGAAAGTAAAGAGCACCACTAAATCTGATTTCTTGTACCATGACAATCAGATGCCTTGTTGATATTTGACGAGGCACTGTTTTTCACAGAAGGTGAAACATTCATACACAGGAGAAAGTAATATTCTGTGACCTCAGGTAAAATCTCTTGTGTCAGCATCTTACTGCATATTCATTTAAGAGTGCAACAGTAAATGGCAAAATTGAGCTGTGTGTGAAGAGAAACAGTAAGAGACAAACTAAATCAAGCTTTAGTTCCTAACATATCTTCAGCAAAGTAAATTCAGCCTGGTCTTTCAGTTGTCTTTGTCTTGTCAGCAGTGCCAAAGGCAGAAGTTCAATCAGCATTAAAAAAATATTTGAAGACCAGCTTGTGGATGGAATAAATGATTATTTTTTTTTAATTACTACCAATTTTTTTCAGATTGAAAAAGAAGTAATGGCTGAAAAAAAGTGGGGACAGAAAGGAGGACCCTGGGAGTTCAACTTACGTGATCTTTTCCGCTGGTGCCAGCTTATGCTTGTTGACCAGTCACCAGGATGTTATGATCCAGGCCAGCATGTGTTTTTAGTATATGGAGAAAGAATGAGAACCAGAGAAGACAAAGAAAAGGTGAGCCATTGTTCTCCTTCCTTTCTCTTCAGATGCTCAGGATATATTTATAGAAATCCAAGTTTCAATCTCCACTTTGAAGATTCCTTGCAATTCATTCATGGACACTTATCTCTTAAAATTAAAAATAGGTTTGTTTGGAGTTTTGGGGTTTGCTATAGATACCTTCTCCCCTTGCCATTTGAAATATCAATTTAATTAGTATAAAAGCAGACAGCTGATGTAAATAAAGGCAAGCAGAATAACAAAGGACTTAAATTAAAACACATCATACTCTTGTGTGATTCTGTATTAAATAATGTTTGCTACCTACTTATCCCTCTCTTGGTTAGAAATCCTGTGCTTTTTGTTTAATTTCACAGGATTTAAGTGGTATTAAACTGGAAAGTCAGATTGTGAAACTGAAGTTACTGGTTGTATGTGACTGGCTATTTCGTCATGGCTTTACTGTCCCCTGCCTGTAACATTGTCACATTTTTCTGTGTTACCAAAGAAAGAACTTATTTATGAAGTAAATTCTATCCCACTACTTTGTTAAAGAGAAACACTGCTTACAGTATGTCAAGTCTCAGGAAACCATGATTAATGAAATGGTTGCTGTGGGCATCTCACACTCACATTGCTTGCTGCACTTTGAGTTAAATGAGCTTGTAATTTACAGTGTTAAGTTACTGTCATACAGCTGTGGAGCTGAGAGGAAAAGATACTTGAGGTGTAAACCTTTAGAAGTGAATCTTTGAACTCATAAGTCTCTTTCTGCTGTTTTAACTGTTCTAGGTTATTTCTGTATACAGAGACATTTTTGGCCAGGAGGCCAGTGTGTATACAGGAACCAGGGAGTTTCACATCAATCCATATAATGTTCAGGTAAACTGTTGACAAGGGATTTTGTGATGGGATAGGGAAGGAAACGACTTGCACAGCTAAACTCCATTTGCCTGTCTGTTGTCCCTTTCAGATCGGTTATTCAGTTCTTTCTCGTGGCAACTATATTCCTCATTCTGGCAGAACTCTCTCACTCCTGCATCATTCACTGCAGTCCCTGGAGTCTATAATGAAGTGTGTGCACATGAGCTGGATGGTGATCCTGGTGGGCCCAGCAGCTGTTGGCAAAACCAGTCTGGTGGAGCTGTTGGCCCATCTCACCGGCCATCGGCTGAAGATCATGGCGATGAACAGTGCAATGGATACAACTGAGCTCCTGGGTGGATTTGAGCAGGTAAATACTGGTTTGGTAATATGGCAGAATTTCTCCTTCCTGCCTAATAGTGGCCAGTCTGCTGTGAGCTTACTGTTTGTAAATGGAGCCCTGGCAGCACGGTGTTCTGCATGAGCTGACTCTCTCCTGGCCTGTGTGCAGGTTGATATCAACAGGCCGTGGCAGCGCCTCTTGGCAAAGGTGGAGAGTGCTGTGAGCACCCTCGTACGGGACAGTCTGCTCCTGGCAGAGCTCTGTGCAGATGATGCTGAACTCGTGCTGCGTGCTTGGAGCAATTTCATCCTGAATTGCAAACCCAAATCTCTGGGGGAAGGAGGTGGAAGTGTTACAGCTGAATTAGTGAGCAAACTGGAGGGAATACTTGTACTTATCCAGCGACTAAACAACAAAATAAGTTCTTACACAAAGGCAGGTATGTATATTGGCTTTCCTTCTTGTTTCTTTTTTTTAATCATTGTGTAAAATAAGGCATCAATACTCATCAAATTTCATCTAATGAGGGAGAAGGGATGCATAAAAGTACCTCTTTAGGGAGTACAATCTCTTTTGTATTTCTTTGTACTTGCAAACCTTTTCTGTTCACATGGCTTTTGCCTATGGGAAACTTCTGAGGAGCTGAAGCCTCTGCTCTTATGTTCCCCTAAAAAGTAGGAAGAATATATGTTCATTAACAAAATAACTACTATTTTTCCTGAATGGTGCTGGAAGCTACTTCATTAATGTAAGTCTCAGTGTAAGATGTATTTCCTTTCAGAGTTTGCTCACCTGGTAGAAGAGTTCCGGCGTTTCAAGCTGCAGCAGGCCCAGGCTGCTAACTGCAACAGCCATGGCACTTTTGAGTGGGTAGATGGGATGTTGGTTCAGGCCCTGCAATCTGGAGACTGGCTCTTAATGGACAATGTTAATTTCTGCAAGTAAGAGATTTTAGTGGCTTTGCTTCAGTGAGCCCTTTGACTTCCCTGATTGACTTTGCCTCTTACTGAGTGGTTCACAGCTGAATGTTTTGCATTTGATGATACACAGAAGCAATAACTTAGATTTTCTGGAAGAGTATCTTCCTTCTCAGACAGCTTAGCACTTGACGGTTTTCCTTTTACCTTACAGAGTAATGAACTGTGGTACCATTTTGATTTCAGATCAGAAAGGGATCAAATTGGTACCTTTTAATGACCACATGAATTTGTTTTGAATACAGCCCTTCTGTGCTGGACCGCTTGAACGCTTTACTTGAGCCAGGAGGTGTTCTGACCATGAGTGAGAGAGGTGTCATAGATGGCACAATTCCTACCATAGCTCCTCATCCAAACTTCAGGTACTTATTTCTGCTTTGTGTTTCTCCTTTTTTTTTTCTCTTTATCAAATAGCAGGTTTAGTATAGAAATGTTATTAGTGAGCCAGTCTTCTGATATTTTGAATGCTGTTCAGCTTGCCAGGCACTGCAGTGACACTCTCTAGCAGGAAAGAAAACTGCACTGTGGTGAGCATATAAAAGCTTAAGAGGCTTTACTTTATATCCCTGTCGCAACATGAACTATTACACAAGAAAATGCACAACAGTGTGCCTCTGCCTTGATTTTGCATTTGTAGTTTAGGACTCCAGCACTTCCCTGTTTCACTGTGATGAAATTGAGGATGCATTGAGGATGGTGAAGTCTTGAGATATGCTGGTTTTGAAAGCTGGTATATGGGCATAATAATTTTCTTCCCAGCTTTTTCCGTCCCATATATAAATTTGAGTTTCCTGCAGTGACAGGACTTAAAAAAAAACCCAACAAACCACCCAAATAGACAGTCTGTTCTCTCAGATCTGAAGTAATCTCTGGGGAAGATGGAAGGAGAATGTAACAGGATTCTATATCGTTCCTACCTACTACAAATTCATGACAAGGATATTGGGACTGATACCCTCTGGTTCCTCTGACTTGGAAACATTCTTGACTTTTCAGAAACCTGTTTCCACTACATTGTATCTCAGAAGTACTTTTTCCTCCTTGCTTTTAAGAGATGTCTATTGATAGTAATAACTACTTGAATGTTGGGTACTTTGGTTTTTAAATAGCACAGATTTATTTGAAGCTGTTGCTAAGACTTTTAAAAATCTTTATAGCTCGGAGGCACAGTCTAATTTTCCTTTGTAAGTGGGCAAATGATAAAACAGACATAATTCAGATAATAAGTTAGAAGTCATGCAGAATATCTGTGTCTAATTGTAAAGTATAACTATTCATACAGATTTCTCATTTAAATTCAGTAGCTGTCCCTGGTTTCTAGATACCGTGTTCCCATTTTTATGAAGGTGAAGTTACTTTATGGAGAAGCAGATTTGGTAGTTCCAGAGTGATAGTTTAAGGAACTAAGTTACATCTTAAGAATTTAAGGCAGTTGAAATGGATGATTGTTGTAGGCTGCTTCCAACTTGAGTTATGATTTTCTAATATCCAACAGGCTCTTCCTTTCTATGGATCCAGTTCATGGGGAAATATCCAGAGCCATGCGGAATCGTGGGATTGAAATTTACGTTCCTGGGGAGAATGATGGAAATATATTGGACAGTCTGGATTTGAAATTACTCCTGCATGGTTTGGGTTTAGTTGGAGACAGTGTCTGTGATGCACTTCTGGCTGTGCATTCAGAAACCAAGGAAGCAATAGCAGGTAAAAATGTCTGTTCACTATTCTTTAGCAACATGGGCTCATTATGTATATCTGGATGAAGTCTTTAGTATTAAACCCTGGTTATTTTGTGGTGTTATGTGCTGATATAAGTAAGCACATAAAGCTATAATCAGGTACTTTTGGATTGGTTTTCTTGCATTCCCAGGAAGTAGGCCCCAGTCATGGAAACATGGTAACTGCTGTGCTTTGTAAGGTGACGTCAGACACTGGCACATTGTCCCTTGCTATTGGGAAGCCAATGTATTCAAAGTGAAAATGAGCAAAATAGAGGGTTTGCAGAAGTTGTACTTTGCAGCTGAGTTTCATTCAGCTCAGCTGTCTGATGTCTTCTTTTGAGCTAGTTGTCTGTTATTTACAGTCTTGTCAGATTTTCTTACCAACCTTGGGAAGAATCCATTCAGCTTTCAGGTCAATAGGATATACTTGTTTTGTATCATGATACCTGAAGTGGTGTTTGTCACATTAAAGGGCAGACAGTTGCTAAACATTTGTATCACTCTAATTGCTGTGTATCTTTCAGGTTCTGTGTCATCTTTGTCACCTTTGCTTCAGGCTGCTGTATTGATTGTGCAGCAAATACAGAGAGGCTTTGGATTAGCAAAGTCTTTTTACAGAGCCTGTTGGGAAGTTTATGGCCGCTCACAGCAACTGCAGATTAACCAAAAGGTAAAAATCCTGTATTTGAAAGCTTTTCTTAGATCATCTAGATAGATGAAAAATGTAACTTCATGAGGCTAGTGTTTGAGATCCTCTGTTTCTTAAATGCCTGAGACAGAGACTGATGAAGATGGTGCTCTTGGAAAGATGAACCAAACAGTATCCTGTCTGGACTCTGAGGCTTGTAGTTAGTGACAGCTTCAGCTGAGACTTTGGGATATTCACTGGTGCATCTGTAGCCTGTAACACTGTGCACACTCATCTGTAGACACATTCCCTTCCTCTCTGAAACTGCACAGTGTGTTATTTCACTTCGGGTAGGAATGTTTTGGTACTTTCATTGTGTACATTATATAGTGTTTGTAGAAGATTTGGTGTCTAGTAATTTCATAATACATAGGTGTAATTAAAGAGTTTCCTGAGGTTTGGTGCTTGAATACATGCTACATGTTTGAATGTGACTCTAAACTGCTTTTTGGTTGTTTGTTGTAGCTTGTGTTAGAATTGGTTACAAGGCGTGCTTCCTCTCTGGCTTCCCCTGACACGTGGGGTGAGTCCTTGCTGGCAGTGGGATTGTGGCCAGACTCCCTGCCTTCGGGTCTGTTTGCAGCTGAGGACTCACTGCTTTCCACAGTCCAGAGTGATGGGCAGCTCCTGATGTATTGTCTGCATAGACTAAACCTCAGAAACTGCAGGTAGGCAGGAAGCTTTTTTTTTGGTCTGGTAAAAGAGAAACAATATATGTGAACTATTCATGGCATGTCATTGTTTATTGCAAAATCCTGTCTTCATGATGTTTTGCAGATAGAGATTGTGATAGTCATACTCTGTGTTCCTGTTACCTTTACCTTGCATACAGCCACTGCAAATGAAAGTTCAATTATTTACTGCTTTATTCTTAAATCTTCCAGATACATTCAAAATACTTGACTTTTTAATCTTCAATAAGTGCTTTTGACTCATTTTGAGAGTTGTTTAGCAGAAAATGTGAATGCAAACACTGGGTTTAGTAGGTAATAAGAGCCCCAAAATTTCTCCCTTCAGTTTCCTTCTAAGCTTTCAAAAACCTGAGCATTGAACTAGTTTAAAGTACACTAATGATTCTCTGGATTTCCAGCTTTCATGTAATTGATTGCTCATCAGTAATTTTAGGTCCACTAGCTTCAGGTAAAACCACAAATTTCCTTCTTCAGACAGAGCTGTCAGAAAGAAGCAGAGACCCCCATGCAGGGGGTATATAAAAGAATTTTCTAATGATTTCTTGTGCAATATAGCTGTTAGTTTCTACAACACTGGTGCAAAAACTTTATTTCTGCCTTCTTTGCTTAATAACCTCCTCTGAACTATAGGTATACAGGTAGGTACTGTGGGTTGTTTCCAGTGAAACAAGTGGGGAAGCTTGTAGTAAGATAAAAAGTTGAAATTGTAAACTCTTAGCAATATGCTGTGTTGTTTGCTATTTTTGTTCGGTTTTGTTTATTTTTTTACTCAATGACACTTTTTTTCCTGTCTTTTTAAATTTAACTTTGCGTACCATTCTGGTGCACAAATCAATTAGAATTTCTCAGTGAAATTCTGTGCATATTCTCTTGAGATAGTGGATGAATTTTTGGCAGCAGTGAGCTCCTAATAGTAGACACTGCCAACTGATTTGAAGCTGGAAACTGGTTTTAAAGCTAAATGATGGAGGAAAGATCATTGCATTGCTACACTGATGCCTAAAGATGGTTGCAGACCATCTTGACCTGCAAAATATATTTTTTCTTGGATCTGGCAGTTCAAGCCCTTGATTGCTGGACTTGTTTGTGTTTCAGGACATTACCAGTGACTCTGCAAGATCTTAAGAAAGTTCTGCATTCCACTAATCCTGAGAATCTCAAGTTCAGTGCTGTTGAGATGGATGCAAACTGGATGGATGAAATGGAAGTTCTCCAGGCTTCAGTGAAATTGTTCACAGAAAAGGCAACCAATCAAGACTGGAAATTAAGAGTTAAATGGCTTAACTCCTTGGCCAAAAATCTGCCACAGGTGCTTGGTATGTAATCATTTAACTTTGCTTTGTCTGAGGGCTGAGTTGTTAGGTATACTATGGAAAAATTCAGACCTTTCCAACTTATGGGTTATAAAGACTCTCAACTATCCACACTAATTCAAGGGCATGGAGGCTCCAGGGAGGGACAGAAACAGGTTGTGCATGTTAGGGAAATAAGGAGATTTGGGCTAAACATTATCCTTTATTATTCAGCCATGTGTTTAGCTTGTGCCACTTCTGAATTATTTACTTTTGGATCGGTTTTTCATCTGTGTAAGTAAATATGCCTGTTCACTATTTTTTTTAGTGATAGTGAAAGCAGGCAAATGCTTTCTGTGTTCTGGTGTTAAAATACAAATGCTTGGAAAGCCAGGAAACTGCAGAACTGAGATTTCCTGAAGAACATTCAGGATAATAGCTGAGATAAGCTATTCACTTAATTACAGAATTAATCACATTAAACTCATGGAGCATTTAGGCAGCCATTAGTCCAAATAATTCACACATTCAGCTTTCTTCTATAGTCTGAAATCTCAGATATGCTGTCCCTATATTAATTGCTTCCTCTTTATTTTGCCATTTTTTCAGGCAAGTAGGTCTATAAAGTAGAAAAATATGTAAAAAATTAATGAAAAGCGTGCTTTTTTTTCTTATTGTAAAGAAAATACACCCATCCCCCTCAAAAACAAAAATAGATGTATTGAGAGGAAGATTTGAAGGTAAAAATCCATGGATTTTCACAAACCATATTTTACTAACATACATGTAGTATCACTAGTTCAACTAGAACTCCTTATAAGATTTATGTCTTCAGCTGTGACATTCTGGTGCTTTTAAATCTGGTGCTTTTAAATTTAAATCCTATGGAGCCAATACAAACTATGACCAACCAGCATATCCAAAGTCGATGCACAGATTTGTTTCAGTCTGCTTGTGCTGGCTCAGTTGAAGTTATTTTTTTTATTTGTACTAAACACTCTTTTATCCCCATGTTCTCCCCTCTTCACCTGCAGATTCAGTGAGGATTCAGCTGGAAGCAGGTGCTGTAGCCCTTGGTTGTTTTTATGCCAGTCCCCTCTCATCTGGAGTCAGTAACATGATCAAGTTGCTTCAGCCAACTATGACAGGTATTGAAAAAGATGGATGTAAGACATTGCTTCCTTTATTTATTCTGTGAACACACTGCAACCCTTCTTAGGAAGTGTATGTAGCAAAACAAAGGCTGAATTCCAAACACATGTTGCCTTTGTCATTAAAGAAAGTACAACAAAGAAAACAAACAAAAAAAAAGAAATTACAACAAACACAAGCATTCTTGCTGTCTAGAACAGCAAATATGGCAATAAATGCATTCTACTCTATTCAAGTTAGAGATGAGTGCTCTGCCCATGAGTCCTGGCTGTGTATCTGTGACTCAGATGTTTTCCTACAGCTCAGTGATGTTCTGATGTGTGATTCAAATATTCACTGCATTTCTGACTTGATAGTTTAGGCACCCTCATCTTTTTCTCCTCAGGATTTGTGTTAGCCCATCTGAAACCCATGGCTTGGCCTGTAATTTTCCCTTGGTGTTTTGTGGGGAGCTCAGACCTGTGGCTTATTTTCTGAGCTTGTTAGGTGCATGGAAGCTGCATACAGTGACATTGGGCCTTTTAGGGATGGTCCTGGGTGTCTTGCCTGGACTATGAGCCCAACTTGAGTTTCTAAACTCTAATCCCTGTTTAATTTATTGTCACTGTTCTGTTTTACAGAACCTGCAGCCAGCTTTAGTGCTTTTCTGTTTGGATATCTGGAGTGGGAGAGTTTGACTGTCTTCCTCCTAGGCTGCTTCTTTCTTTCCCTGATGTTCTTGCATAGGCAGGGGGACCAAGAAGAGAACTGAGTGATGTTTCACTGCTGTCCTGTCCTGTCTGCCTTTCCAGATGAACATGTGATGCCTCTGGATCCAAGATGGAATATGCAGTTTTTGGATATCATCAGAAATTCGATGAACTTTGATACAGAAATGGAACACACAGATCAGCTTCTTATGCTATTGAAGTCTGCAGCAAATCGGTGGGTTACAAAAAAACCTTGTAAAGAGTGCCCAGGGCCTGTAACCAGTGCTGAGTAAACACTTGAGATGTCTGCCAAGTTTGATTTTAGGTTTTGATACGTGTGGTCAAAAATGTCAAGCAGAGGTTTTTGTACAGGTATCTAAATTCTTTGCTTCTGTTTTCTGTAGAAGCATACTAAACACAATCACTTAAAATAGGAACAGAGCTCCCAGCATTCCATACAGACTGCAGTACTTCAAGGAAAAATCAGAACTGTGGGATAAAGCGTTAAAGGGACAGAAGCAGTAGTGTGAGATCTCTGATAAAACTTATATAGTTCTCCTGCTTTTGGATTTTGACTGTTTTTCCTAATAAGATTAGAAAGTGCACAGATTTTGAAGTTAAAGTGTAAAAAATCAGCTGCTTGCATATCCTACAGGATGTGGTGTTGCATCTGTTTAGCAGCTCACTGGTTTTCCCTTCCTGGTGACGTCAGGAATCTGCTCCTTGTGAAACTTGCTTCTACAGAAACAATATTCAAGTAATTAGTTGTGTTGCACCTCATGCTTCTTCCATAATACACTGAATATATTATGTCACTTTGCAGTTCAAATGCCATGTTGTAGTTCACCATTCTCATAAGGCCAAGGTTTAAAACAGTTGGATTGATAGCAGCTTTATTTTTACTTCAGGGCAGTTTTGTTTCTTGACCGAGAAAAGAGAAGTTACCTTGAGAAGAGTTTGATTGCCAGCAAGAAGCCAAGAAACAGTGCCTTAAGAATGTCTCTAGATTTCCACAAAAGTGGGTTGATTTTTGCTGTTCCTTTTGGTTCTGTAGTCAATTTGAAATATGGTTCATTTGCATTGTTATGAAATGTGTACTTTTAACATGGTGTGCAAAGAAAGAATATCTGAATGTAAAGCAGTCAAATGAGGACTAGTGTGGTATCTAACACATTATTCTTAAATTAGATATACCTAAGGTATCTATTTATGTCCTGCCTCTATGAAGTAATCAGTATTATGATTTTTCTCTTAATTAACCAAACTTAAGAATAACAGTGGAGAGAAACTGGAATAGTCTTCTGTCTTCAGCTAACAAGAATAACCAGATTCTTCAGATGTGTTTTTGTTTTATGTAAATAAGAAGTTTTACTTTTAAAACAAAGGGTAAAATTTAGTATTGAAGTTAGTGTGCTGCATAGAAGCAATTGTTCAAGGAATCAACTCTCATTATGGATTTTTAATATATGTGTAAAATGCATAGAGGTAACAGAGTATTGTGAAAATAATGAAGGGCTACTTTTATTGCTACATTTCTTGGATCTTTTCAGGTTGTGGTTTATTTCTCAATCTTAGAGAGGTTCTAGTGATCAGAAATTGACCCACATGTGTCAGGTGATGTAGCTGGAATATTCATTCTCTGCCTTTCTTTTCCTCTTCCCCAAACCTCAGATCCAGGGAGTTACCACTGTCTTCCTCATGTAGTCGTGGTCAACCTTGCTGCTTTCTTTGAACTTTGGGATGCATTTGTACTTCACTGGGTGAAGTCTACTCAGGTGGCCTTAAGTGATGATGACACACATGATGTGAGTAGACTTTGCACAGTACATTTATGGGAATTAGGTGAAATGAGATTGTGTGCAGAACGCTATTTTAGTTTCAGTGGCCATGAAATAAAGTGCAGTGCTTCTGTTTGTATTCAGAATATGCCTAACAGTAGGCAAAAAATCATGTTTGTTTCAGTGGCTGTATTTGTGCCCTGCAATACTTAGGATGGCATGAAGTGTGCTGTAGGAGTACCTATTTCTGTCCACTGATGATAAACAGAGTATCCATTTCTATCTGTGATAAGAATGCGAGAACGTGGACAGCTGACATGCAGGCCACAGAGGTGGCACTTCTCCCTTTCCATTTTCAGACCATGAAAATCATTTTGCTCAAATCTTGACATTGTAGACTTGGTGCAGGGATTGGTTGTTTTGGCTGCTGTAGCTCCCCTTGCTGGTGTGGTGTTTTTAGAGAGCCTGTAGTTGAGTCCTGGTTGTGTAGCACTAAATACAAAACGCTGTGGGACTCTGAAGTTAACACAAGTGAAGGTGGTTTTGCTTTTTCTCCTGCTGGAAGTGAGAAGTGTTGTGTGAGCAGTGGCAGGGGTAACTGTGTACCCCCTTGGCTGGTTCCAGGTGTTGTGCTGCTCGCTGTGGCGGGACCGGCTCTGGGCCATCTCCGACTCTGTCACCGTGGATGCGCCAGGGTTGTCACTCCTGGCTCTGCACTGGCACTGGGTCATGAAACACCTCATTGCCAGGATTCCTCAGATGCTTATTGGGTCAGACCAGAACAAGTGAGTGGCTTTGTTTGGTGGCTTTTGATTTGTTTCTGTTAAATAGCTGTATAAATTACTCTTTTCTGTAGTGTTATAGCTGCTAAGCATTGTTTAGATTAGTGTCCCAAGTTGTGTTCCATTAGTGATGCAAATAACATTGTTTGTTTTTAAAATCTGTGTTTCGTAGCACTGTGCTTCTGCTTGCTCAAATGATCATCTAGAATTTTTACCCCATTAGTAAAAGAATACTTATACATCCTTATACATCCTTTTGCCTGTTTCTCAAATTTCTGTTAACTGTGGGCTTTTTTTCCTCCCATCTGTCTCTCCTTTTTTTTTTATTTTTCCCTCTACAAGGATTTCCAGGGAAATTCAATCCATTTCACAGCAGATTCAGAGCTGCTTGGTCAATCCTGCTGGTAATTCAGCCAATATGAAGATACTACAGAAGTCTCTAGGAAGACCCCTTCCTTTTAAGGTATCAATATTATGTTTGCAAAAGATTTGTAGTTCCAGCAATGTCCAGATAGGCTTTATTATATTTACAGCACTTGCTTTCAGGACAGAGAAAACACAGTTTTTTTCCTATTTTTAAGATTGATTTTTTAAAAATTTCAACACATGTTAACGTACATATCTTTTCAGAAATATATCAGTTATCCAGAGATAGCATTTCTACTATTAATTATGCTATGTTAATAAATTATTTATGTCATAGAAAGGCGGACCTGAGCATAAAAATATTACTCCTTGCTGTGTTTTGGAGGCTTGTGAATATCAATATGCCACTTGCTTATTCAGTGAACATAGGTGTATTTAGAACAGCCTGTGCACTTCCTTTTATACAGCACAGGATGGGGCTGCCTTATGACTTCCCAAAACAAGGCCTTTAAAATGTGACAGTTTTGGAGTTTGCTCTTCACATATTTCAGAATCTGTTGTAACTAATTTTTTTTTAAATATTTTAGTGAATTTTCTGGAGTACAAGTCCCTGTTTAAAAGGAGTGCACAAGTAGTCATGTGCAGTTGTGTTGGTCACTAGTGCTTAGACCTGGGTTTTTATGGCCTTCTCTCTCAAGGATACTGAGCTATCAAAAAATGCACATAGTTACTTTATGAGACTGAAAAACATTCAGTGCTTACTAAGGATTTAGAAAGATCCAAATGTATTTAGGCATCCAAATGCATCTAATATATCTAAGCCTCCAAATCTACTTAAATTGCAGGTGTAAACTATAATTTCTTGTAAGTGACAGTAATTCCTGGTATTTTTTTAGTATTTTGTGTATTTATTGCCCTTGATTTAGGTAAATTGCCCAGTTGAAGTAGTATTTGTCTGCATGATCTGTGTAGTTTCTTCATGAAGGGGAAAAAGCCCTAACTTGACAAGGAGGAATTGTAGCCACCTGTTTCAATTTCTGTCTTCTTGCTGTATTGAGTCAGGCTACTAAAAGATGATTTTTAGGCTGTTGTTGCAGGCTGGTTATATATACTTAGACTTTAGTTGTGTACATGTGAATTTGAAATCTTATTTTTGTCTGAGGTTACAAATCTTGTTTGTTGCTTTGTTAGCACTGCTGAAACAAATTGTCCTTCTCGTGTTTCTAGGATAAACTGGGCATGGAATGTTTTTCTCAGTTAAAAGCTCTCAGCAAACCACTGAACATCCTGGAGCTAAGATTGGCCTGTGGAGACAGTAGATGGCAGGAAAAAATGTGCTGTGTGAAAATTGCTACCACAGGAGTGAAGATGAAGAAAGCATTGCTGCAAGCTGATGGCCTGATAATAAGAGCCAGTCATTTAGAAGATGTTAGTCTGGGTAGGTAACACTTGTGAAGAGCCCAGCAGGATGATTTCTGCCATCTCCATTCTTTTGTACACAGATAGAAAAGATATTAAATGTTCACTGACAAGAAACATAGTATATACATTTATAGGCCTCTTTTATTCTGTCAAACAGGTCAGCTACAGCTATTTTTGAAAGCTGTGCATTCACAGCTGAAAGCAGAAGGAGTCAAATACAGTTATTCAGAAGAAAGGCTTCCTGAAGATACCATTTCCAACCAGTTAGACCCTGCCCTGCTAGGCCAGCTCTGCAGTCAGGTTCAGCTGTGGCCTGCAATGGAATACATAGGGGTGCTCTGGCAGTACAAACTAACAGCAGATTATGTGGCCAAGGCTTGTGCAAGAAGGTAAGAAAAAGTTTGGAGAAAGAACTCCTGTATTCCTTTCATGATATTCCAAATCCCTAGCTAGAAGATATAACTTTCGTGCTTTATATCTGCATGTAAATCTGTATATATGTATTTGTGATTTATATACACCTGTGTGTATGTGCATATATATCTGTGCAGCACACTGATATATGTGTATCAGGAATCAACAGAAGGTGTTTATACTGTACTGCTGGGGGCTACTGCAGAAAAACTGAATTAGACCTGGAGATGAAGGAAGTAGACTAACATGCATGCTTCCTTTTGTGTAGACTATACACACATAGAATCATAGTTTTAAATAACATTATTAATTTAAGAAGTGTTAGTGTTGTTTTAAGGGGCCAAGTGTATTTATTTTAGTCTGGTTTACCATTCCTGAAAAAAAAGCTATTCATTTATGGATTTCAGTGAAAGTAATGTTTTATGTAATGAGACTCCTAGAATCACGGGTTCACTCTTGAATTCAGCAAAGTTCTGACTTTTCACAAAAGCTGTAAAACTAGAAAATGGTTTATCCCCAAACCATTGTCCCCAAACATTTTGTATGTTTTTGCTCAACATGGAGCTTCTAGCTACAGGAGATAACATTTTCCCCCCTTTTTTCTTGTGTTTAGATTTTGTTAGCTTTGAAGGATTCAGGTGTTCTTAGTATTATTTGAGTGCTTGTTCTTCTCTAACATTTGGAACTCTGTCATTTTAACCTTTTGGTGACTTTGCTTGCCATTCTAATTTGTTTTACTATCCAGGTGTTGGAAATGTAATGGTTGGTATTCCAACATCCAAGTGATTAATTTCAGTGTTTATGCACTGCTTAGGTTATATTTTTTTTACCTGCTACAGGAAGAACTGCAGTCAAGACTTTAGCATCTGTTCAGATGTAGCTCAGTTCATAGCTTTTTCTCTGACGCTGACACCAGCTGCTTCTCACCAGCTCTCTGGACTGTGGCACTTGTTGCACCTGAATGAAGTAAGAACACATTTTATTTTAAATTAATCAGATCTTTAGTTTACTTAATCTTCCTGAAGTTTTAAAAGGTTCCTCAAAATATGTATATAACTGAGATTTTTGACATGCAGTTTTTCTGTCTGCCTGACAAAAGCTCTTCCTTCTTTTAACAAGAAAGCTTATTAACTGCAAGCCTTGAGAAAATGTAATTAAAACACAATTTTGAAAGATAAAATACAACAAAATCTCAAATAAAACAGTTTTGTATTATTTTGTTTGGTAGTATTGTTCCATACATCCATTTGTGACTTAATGGGAAATTGTTTGGATGGAAGGTGCCAGCCTGGTTGTATCTATATATTCAAAGTAATTCTATGCCGAAAAATGCTTTCCTCTGTTCCCATGCCTCTAATTTTTTTAGTTCTGTTGCAAATCAAACAGATTGATAAAGCTACTTGATGCATTTTCTGTAGAACACTTAATAACTCTGCTTAATATTTATGATACAGTGGTTGTGTTCCCACAAAGCACAGTAAAACACAAATTCACTTTAAATGCGTCAGAGCAGAGTATTGGATGGCTTTACCTGTTTCATGCCTCTGCATCCTTGTGTATTGTAACAAAAGGTTGCACAGTCACGGACTACAGGCTGTATTCTAACAACTTACTCTGTGAACATGCTGCATATTTCACAGACAGGAGACAGTGATGACCTCAGGAAATTTACTCTTCATTGAGGAGATGCAAGCAAATGCTATGTGAATTTGAAGGGATCTTGGAGAGTATCTTGTGCTATCCCTATTGAAAAACAGAATCATACTTTCTTTGTACGTGTGTGCTTAATTCTCTTCTGCTCTCTGTACATTATTCTCACCTCTAGGATTTTGTTTCTCCTTAGATCTCCCCTGAAGAAATGTCTCTTCTGTCATCTCGGCTAGTTAATGCTGTGTTAGCATCCTTTTGGAGCAGTACTTTCACCACAGACCCAGATTACTGGTTGACTTGGAGGCCACTGCCTGCAGGAGAGGAAAATAACTTCTCTAAATCCCATGTGAAACATTCTATGAAGGTTTGTCTCTTCCAACCTAATCAAATTCTAGGCTGAATGCTCTTGTTGACTAATTCAAGTTTTCTAAAGCAATATTGTAAGTTCTAGCATAGTCAGAGCAAGTTGCATCTGAATGATCTAACTCTTAATCTCTTGATTCAGGGCCCAGGCATTTTGACCCGAGCTGTTTTCTCAAAGTGCTTCTTTGAAATTCTAACTAGCAGCAGCAAGACAAGCCAGTGGGATGTGAGTGGGCTTCCTGTCTTGTCATCATCCCATGTAACACTGGGAGAATGGATGGAGAGAGCACAGCAGCTTCACAAAGTCAGCACAGCGCTGTGGACCAACCTGGCTGTCTCTTCAATAGCAGATTTTAGGTATTAAGACCTCTCTTCCATATATCTGTTGTTTAAATCAAGCATGTTACAGAAGGTTGCTTACTGCGTGTAAATGTTTTCTCATTGCTTTTTCTCCAGACACACAGATGCTAGACTGCAAGGAATAATGCTAGGCAGACTGCTCTCTGCCCTGGTAGATCTGATTCCAGTGGATCTTCAAGAAGAATTTTTGGAGTGCTGTGAGAAGCTCTACCTCAAGGATCCTGTTGCATATGAGTACCTTCTCAAGATACTTGAAAGCATCACTGATCAGGAATTACTTCCTAAAGAATTCCTGTTCCTTCTGCTCACTTGCTTGCATCAGTTCTATGGGGAAGGGCTTCAGGAGTTACCAGAGACAGCTTGGCGAGGAAGCCTCTGGGTGAGCATTGGCTTGGTGCAGATCCAGATGTGGATTCCACAGACCAGGTTTGATCCAGCTGTTAAAAGAGAATACAAGCTCAAGTACTCAAAAGAACAGGTGAGTATGAAGCCAAGTTGGATTTTACCTTTGTTATGTATGAAATCAATGCAGAGGAGTTTGGCTTGGTCATGATTTTTAAACTATACCGTTAAAACTTCTTCTAATGTCCAAGAAGTTGATGTACCTCCTTGGTTACTAAAATAAGAACCGCTGTGAAAGGCTTATTCTTTCCTTTTTAGTTATACCAGCTCGAGTGTGAATGGAAAACACATGATTTTTCATGTCAGCTGCATACAGGAAAAAGTATTGAAGATGAAACAGTCAGCAACTATATTCATCCCCATATCAGGTAACACCCAGGCACAGAACCTCTCTTTTAAAGTGGACATGTCATCTTTGTGGGCTCAGGCTCTGAAGCTTTACAGTTTTTCACTCTTTCTACAGAAACTAGAGTTGCTGGTTTTAAAGTATCAATTTACATATTGAGGTGGTAGAGAAGCAGCAGCTGTGCTCCTTACTTGCAGTAAGGAATTGTCTGTACACTTTGTACTGCTGAAAATAGAACAATTAAAGCAGTGGCCATCATATATTGATGAAGTTGAAACCATGCCCAGAAGTAAAAACAATGCCATACATTTAAATTACAGTACTTTCCTTAAATGTGACAATACTATCAGTCAGTTGAAATGAGATGAATTATCTATCATTGTAGTTTCTCAAGGCCATTATATGTGCCAGTGCAATTTTGCAAATTTCTTCAGCTTTTTTTACTGGGGAGAAATCTACATATATGTATTTTTGCAATAGCCTTTGCCTGTGTTGCAGTGGATGAATTAAATTTCTTACCACACAGAGTAGAGTACACTGTTGGTACTAGAATATGTAGCCACTGTTACTATGTTTAGGGCTTTATGTAGTTCTTTTTTATCAGAGGAACTTCAGGAGGAAATTTTAAGCCAAGAGAGCTTTTTTCCTTTCTGCAGCCTTCCAGGTGTGTTCTGTGTACATGAAGATAACAACTGTCTATTATTCCTTATTTTCCACTTTTAGTAGGAATTTTTTTATTTCATTATTATACATATAGACGCTCTGGTAGTTCCATATTACTGCTTAAAGAGATGATAATAATTGAAAGCAAGTTCTGAATGGCAGAGTTTTACCAATTGCTTGTGGTAATATATTTTTTTTTTTAATGCTCACAGAGCTGTCAGGTAGCAAGAAAAAAGTACTTGAAGTTTGTTGAAGTGGCAAGGAGAGAAGAAATCTGCATGTGTGGGCTAAATGTGGCTGTACCTTGTTTTTTCCTTATTTGTTGTTTCACACAAAATAGCAGAGTTTTTTCTGCTTATTCTTTTCCTGTGTCTAACTGCTATGTTAGATCTATTTAAACAAGTTCGTATGAAAAATATTCCCATGTCTGAACCGGTCAATGTTATTTCTTAACAGGCTGTTGCATGAAAGAATGCAAAGGTTGAAGGAACAAATAAGCAGTCTCTCTAGAAGGAAGGCCTTCAGGCCTGCAGCTCCTCTGTATGATTGCTTGTATCAGGAGGCTCACCAGTACATCAGCAGCATAGCACAGGTTTCCTCAGTCCAAGACCTTCTCGCCCGCCTCCTGCAGTTCCTCCGCGGAGAGAGACCTAAATCACTGCAGGCTGTGCAGAACCTGTTAAATGAAGAGGCATCGTGGCAACAGTCACACCATCAGTTCAGGAAGCGCCTGGCAGAGGAGTATGCAGTGTTCCCTGATGCCATCGTTCCCCTGCAGGCTGCCATCGTGCAGCTGCAGCACGGCATGCGCTTGGTGGCTTCTGAAGCGAGCGCAGCGCTGCAGAGCTCGGTGTGCCCAGCTGACCTCAGCAACCTCCTCACTTCTCTGCTGGCATTTCCTTCTGTGGGCCGGGCCTTCCCCACTTACTTTGCTCGGGCAGAAATTGTATGCTCAGTGAATTCAGTTGGGGTACTTAATGGGCTTAAAAAGTTCTCTCTGAAGCACTCTGAGGGAGGATCTGAGGGAGGTGAGCAGCCTTCCCTAACTCTGGAGCAGCTCCTGGTGAATGCTTTGTTGCACCTTCGATGCCATGTACTATCCAGAGGAGAGATGGACCCGAAATCTCTGCAGCTCTTCAGACATCTGTGTCGGGTAAGCTCTGGATGCCCATGGCTGGGAGTCTTGCTCTGAACTTGTGCCCTGTGCAAGACATGGATCTGCTAAAACAGCTCTAGAGGAGGGCCACAGGAATCATCAGGGGGCTGGAACACCCCTCCTGTGAAGAAAGGTTGACAGAGCTGGGGTTGTTCCACTGGGGGAAGACATGTCTATGAGGAGACCTTGTTGTGGCTTTTCAGTTTATAAAAAGGAGGGAAGGAGACTTTTTACCAAGGCTTGTAGAACAGGGCATAAGAGTTTTTAACTGAAAGAAAGTAAATCTAGATCGGATATGAAAATAATTGTTTTGAAATGTGCATGGTGAGACACAGAAACTGGTTGTCCATAGAAGTTGTGGACGCTGCAACCCTGAAAGTGTTTGTAAGTGATTGGATGAGACTTTGAGCAACCTGGTCTAGTGGAGGATGTCTCTGCCCATGGCAGAAGGGTTGGATTAGATGATCTTTAGAAGTCCATATCTTGATAATTATTAGTATGATGTTCTTTAAAATCTTCTAATTTTTTCCCAATTAATTGTAAAAGATAATCTAGTGTACTAGATTAACTTGTTTGAATTTATCAAGGCATAAAACAATAGCCTGTAATAATTAGTAAAGATTTTATTTATGTAAGAAAAGCCCCAAGCAACAAAACCCAAAGGTGGACACACACAAAAAAATGCACCCCAGTGGTAACTTTGTGGAGAGTTTCTTTATTAAATGTTTAAAAAAGGAGATCAGAACTTGGTCAAGTACTCTGTTGGGTATTGTCTTTACATTTTCCTCATTTGCTTGTTAAGAGGGTAACTCACAAATGTTAGATGGCTTTGATTTCTACTGTTGTAGACCACAGAGGAGGGAAGAGCCCAGCAAAATAGATGCTGTCCCATTGATGGAACAGGAGATGATGTTAAATGTTAACTTGTGTAGAAGCATCTTGCTTTGTGTTTCCTTAGGCAATTGTGAACGAGTGGGACGAGCAGGAGCGCCGTGCCCAGGAGCAGGAGGCAATGGAACACAGCCTGTACAGGTACAGGAGTAAAAGCCACGGGAAGGGACGGAGCGAGGAGGAAGAGGAAGAAGAAGAATTCAGGAGGAGATTTCCTTTTCATGAAAAGGTAATAGCTGTAACTCTGTTAAGAAACACAAAAATTACCTCTGAAATTGCTCCTGAAAATAAGTGCTGTAAATGACATGAGGAATAAAGCAGTTTTTCCTTCAACCAAAAGCCAAATTGGGGTAGATTTTGATAGGTATTCAGTTATGTGCTTGTGGTTTATTTCACCTTCTGGTTGAAAAATGTTTTTGGGATTAATTTCCAGGCTTGAACTGTACTGTGCTTTGGGTGAATAATCCCAAATTATATAACTGAAGGATAATACAATTACTTGTAAAAAGTTGGAATTTTTGTTTGTTTAGCAAGTAAGGTCATCTGAGGTTCTACTGTGTATGGAGAAGGCTGATCTCCTTGATTAAATAAAGCAGCTGGGACGGAATGGTTCAGGTCCTCAAGCAACCACAGGGTGTTGAGGTGGTTTATCAGCAGACACAGCTGCTGCTGCTTTTTCTGCAAAGAGGTTTAGTTGGCAGCAGCCCAGGGTTCACTGTACTGCACTCCTGCCTGCTGTAGTTACACCCTGAAATGTTCTGTACACCTGTGTTCAGTTTCAGACTGGCAGTCTCTCTGTATGGTGCCAGCTGCAAATCATTAGCATGTCATTGCAATGCCAAAAAAAGCAAAAGAGGAGATAGGGAGAAGAGGCATTAAAGGAAGAAATGAAAATTTATTTTTGATTATCATGTAATTTGCAGGACTTTGAAGATATCACAGCTCAGCCAAGCTTAGAAGAAAAAATGGAAACTGAAGATCCAGTGGAAGATCAGCTGGAAGTTGACAGAGCCCTTTTGTCCAAGAGCTCCATGCAAACAGTAATGAAGGTTCATCAGCAGTTGTGCTTAAACTTTGCTCGATCCCTGTGGTATCAACAGAGTCTGCCTTCTCATCAAGCCAAGCATTATTTCAGTACATTTATTTCCTGCTATCAGACTGGTGCATGCCTGGTGTCACAATTCTATCCTTTAATTGGTAAGACTGCTAGTAGTATTTCAGATATGCTGGTTTATATTTGTAAAGATCTGTTTCAAAATAATTTCATGACATTACAGGTCATGAAATGCACCTGTTACGGGGAAAATGCACGAAAAAGAAAATTCTTTTTCCAGAGAATTTGTCTCATGTTCAGAATGGCATACTTTGATTTTTTTATTCTTCTATGCATTTTTAAATTCCATTTGGTAATATAGAAGACCAACAGAGTTTAAAAATGTATTGACTACTGAGTGAAATTTTGATCTTAGGATCTGCATAGTCCTGTGGAAGATAAAGCACTTGAAGAAATTTCTCAGAAGTAAATTTTGCAGTGAAATTCATTAAATAATTGTTTTAAATTTAGCTTATGTATATAAAGTAAAAAGAAAAAAAGTATAGGGTTTTTTTCCACCATGAATTTGCAAAAACTTGATGTGTAAATTTTTTAAACAATGTGTGAAAACTCAGAATCATCACTTGTTAAAGCACAGCTATGTATTTCAGTTCTGATCTAGGTGTGTGTGCAGTTAAGATGAAGCAGATAAGGGCTGTTGTTTCTACAGTACCTTATGTTTGTGTTTGCACCTGAGCCATAATGTATGTGGGATTAATTTTTTGTGTTGGATTACTTTTCCAGTGAGTCTTGCTTTTTAGTATTATCTCCTTGATGTAAATTTATATACAGACAGTCTGTTCTTCTGACAGGATTACAGCCTGTCTTTATAACACTCCTTGTACTTTCATAGAAAATCTGATAAAATAGAGAATATAAACTCTAAGTATGTCTCGTGTTCCATACTCCATCTCATTGTTCCAGTGGTATAGTCTTATGTCTTTGTAAAAGATAACATGCTAAGGCTTGGGATACTGGGGGGAAAAAAACCCCTAACTTTATCTATTCAACTGAGAAAAGAACTAATAGTGTGTGTGATGTCTTCCTTACTTGCTTCCTAGGTGCTGAAATGAATGACAGTCTTTTGGGAAGCCAACTTCTGCTGAGCACTCTTCTCCACAATACCTTTTTTGAGGAAGTGACTTCGGATCTTGTGCTGCAGCAAGATGGCCCTTATGACTTCTATCAGCATCCCAATGTTCAGCAAGTCCGACAGTGCCAACCTGTGCTTGACAATTTTGCTAAAGAAATAAATGGGCTACTGCAGGAGTGGCCAGAGCATCCTGTACTTGTGCAGGTAAAAACACCTCAACAAATATTTGGGGGAAACTGGAGCATTTTAGGATTGCATTTATGTGTGAATATGTGTATAGATATGCATAGACATGTGCATGCACATTGATATGCTTGCACAGATGTTGTATTACTCATGCAGATGTTTTGAAGTCATACCTGTTTATTCATAAGAGGTATAGGTATTGCTGTATGTATTATAACTGTTATATTTTAATCATGAAATGTTAAGTGGAATTCTGCCAAGTCTGAACTTAGAGTTTTAAGCAGTCTTCAGTCTGCCATAGCTCAAAGATCCCTGAGGTCTTGCTGCTTCTACTCAGTTTTCTTCTGAAGTTGTTGCTTTCATAATGCTTTAGAATAATTATTTTTAGTCCCTCTTACAGCATCTATGTTGTCTTCAGGTTACATTTTGTGGGATAATGTAGAAACTCAGATTCCAGATGAGCTCTTTGCCTTATGTAATTTGTGCTGCCTTCCAAGTGCATTGGCCTTACTGAACTCCTAGTGATCTTATACTAAATTGAGAAAACAGTTTAAAAATGTGTAAAAAAGAAAAAAAAAATCTTATCTCTTGTGAGGGTCAGTTATGCTCATAGATATTAATTGAATTTCATGGCTTCTTCTGGTGAAGTGCATCTACTGAATGGTTTTGGTTTTGTTCTGCAGCTGTTAGTTGTGATGGACAGAATCCGGAGTTTTCCACTTTCTAGTCCTCTCTCAAAGTTTCTGAATGGCTTGGAAATTCTTCTTGCAAAGGCACAGGTAAGAAGAAGTCTAAGGGAAAGTTCATTTTTCTCTTTTATGTTTCCTTACCTATATTTGGTACTATATGACAAACAGTACATGAAAACTGTCTGCTTGTCAGGATCTGGGGAAGTGAACTTGCTCCATGCTGAAAGTTTAAAGAGCAGGAACCCAGTAATCCAGAGTAATGCAATGAGTTTTGCCAAGCAGTGACTCATTTCTGCCTTGTGTGAAGGGGAATTTTTCTTTTCTAGGACTGGGAGGAGAACGCCAGTCGGGCCTTGTCCCTGCGGAAGCACCTGGATCTGGTCACACAGCTGATCATTCAGTGGCGCAGGCTGGAGTTGAAGTAAGGATTGTCCTTCCATGCTGCTTTTCCTTAGATACTGTAAGCTTTCATCTCCACATGGAGGCACATTCCAATACAGTGTTGCCTTCATTTTGGAACATCCTTCTGTGTATCTGTCATGGTGAAAATATGTGAGGGCAAGAGACCACCAATGAGGAGCTGCAGTGGATCAGAATGAGTGTCTAGGCTGTGGTGACTCTATGTATTTGCCTCAGGAGAAGTAGAAACAATATTTTACCAGTGCTCTCCTGTTTTCATCCAAATGTTTCCTGAGCCTGCAAGGTTTTTTCTGTTTAATAATCATCATTAAATTGTCCTTAAAAATTATTGTCTAGTCTCCTGTTTAAGACCATATGAAATTTTTAAAGCCACAGTGTGACACAATCAGGAATTCCACAAGTCTGCCTCAATTTCTGAGAAAATAAACTTTTAAACCTGTCTCTCTTTTTTTCTTCTCTCATATTTAATAATGGTAGAAAAACAGTGATCCTCAGAAATTGATTGTATATATTAAGCTTATGTGCAGGTTCTTTCATCCTGCTAAATTTTCCATTAGTTTAATAGATACAGAAAACAAATTTTACTTGTTTTGAACCCAAAGTACCCATTATATTTTTGATTTATCTCTCCCTTTTCTTATTATTTCTAGTTGCTGGTCAATCAGTTTGGACAATATTATGAAGCAGCATGTGGAGAAATCCACAAAGCGCTGGTTCTCAATCTATCAGATGATTGAGAAGTATGTTCAAGAACAGACAGAGGCAAACACAGAAGGTAAGTGCTGGCCTTAAAATTAATGTAATTTATTCTAGTAATTACTAAGGATGTATGATTAAGATCCTAAATGCCAGAATTTGATAATGCACTTTCAGGTATAGTTCTTTGCCCTGCAGTAAATTCCATGACTGTGTAGGGTTTTCCATATGCAGTGAACTTTGTATATATTTGTGAAACTACTTGTGGCTCATAGGGCCTGTGTTGTGATGTAAAGAAAAGATGTCTGTACAAAGCATCTAAAAGAAAGTACAAATGTGATAGCTGTATATCATGCATATACAAACATTTCAAACAGATTTGGAGGGTAGGAGGCCTTCATCTGCAACTGGAAAAGGCACCTTTATACATTCTGTATAAAGCCTAAAGAATTCTTAAAGTAGATTTTGGTACATACTGTTCTTAGCAAATCTGTCTGCACGTGTTCATGTTACATAAAATAGGGGAATGAGGGGCAGCACCTTGCCTCCCCCAAATTTAATGGAATTGTAAAGATGAAAGCAGTATCCTGGCTTGAGGCCAAGTTTCCAATCTCATGACTACTTAATGCACTTGATGAGCTTCAGATCCTTCAGTTTTATTACATCTCCAAGAAGACAACATGTCTTCTTCCACAGGTAATACCCTAAAGACACTGTATTCTCTACTACATTCTTCTGCTCTATTTCTGTCCTCATGACTTTGAGGAATTAAGGAACTGGCAGTGACTTATTTGTGCTGTTGCTTATCATGACTGAAAAAGCCATTCATTCATAGGGAATAGCAAGTATGCTGTAAATACTCAATGGGTTCTGAAATTCAACATATAAGTGACCTTCTCAGTCACTATCTTAATGCTGCTTCTTGCTCCCTTTTCTTTCTTCCAGCGTCTCATCTGTTAGTTTTACTTATTAAATCAGAATTCTTCCCCTCTCTGCCCATTTCCTGTTTTGTTTTGAACTTTTCCTAATTGAGACTCAATATTCAGTTGAAAGTTATAAAGACCAGACAACAATTTTCAAGTAGATATTTTAAGGGTTTTTTTTGTTTTCTCTCTCTTTCTGAATTTCTGGTGCAATGTTCAGGAACTGAGCAAATGGATCTGAAAACTCTGGTCAGCACATTGCAGGCTTTCATTGAAGGCTCTACTCTGGGAGAGTTTCAGGCACGGCTCCAAACACTGCTGGTTTTCCACTGCCATGTCTTGCTGATGCCTCAAGGAGCAGAAAGGGGTAAGTTGTTAGCATTACCTCTGATGAGTTACCTCTACAGCATCCCAGTATTCAGCCATCAGGTGTTCCAGACTTTCCAGACAGGTCACTGAGCTCAGAAATAGAACAGAAGCCAATAGAGCTGTTTTACTGTTTTCCTGCTGGTCAATTTATCCCAGCTTTCAGTGTTGCTAAGCTTCCAAAAAGTACTGTGATCTATTTACTGTAATGATACTGAAAAATGCCCTCTTGTAAAAAAAGGATGATGATGATGATTATTATTGTTATTATCTGTCCCTTCTCCCTTCTAGATGTTCTGTGCAGCATCCTGTGGAATCTGTACAATTACTATAAGCAGTTTTCAGAGTGTGTTGAGGCCAAAATCACTGAACTTCGTCAGCCCATAGAAAAGGAACTTAAGGTAAAAGGAGACTTGGCTCAGACAATGTATCAGTCTAACCAAAGAAACAGTAGAGCAGATAATATCTGAATTTGTCTATAATAGTTCTGTTAGCCCCTGAAATCCCTACTAAACATTTTCTTTGGTAAGAATTAATTCTTGAGGTGGGGGAGGGTTTGATTGAAAGCTTTAATGCTTGATCAGTCCCGTTTATCCATGAAGGTTTCTACCCAGGGATGAAGCCCCTGTTCATTTCACAACATCTGGCTATGCAGCAGTTTTTATGCAGTGCAAATATTTTGTTAATAAGATGCCTGTGCAATAATTTGCTCACTTACTGAAATGTTTGGCATTTTAAAGCTACCAGATCATCATAGCTGATAAGGTTTAAAGATCATCTTTGATGTAGAAATAGTTCATTTCATTTACATAAGTAATCCCATTGATTATTTATTTTCCTAATAGGAATTTGTGAAGATTTCCAGGTGGAATGATGTCAGCTTCTGGGCTATAAAGCAATCAGTTGAAAAAATACGCAGGTAAGTCAGAACTTAAAATAAAGCTCCCCTTTTTGAAACCTTCCTTCTGAATGATTTCTCTATAATGTTACATTTGAATGCAGAAATGTTTCTTCTGCTCACAACACAGTGAAAACATTTATTTCCAGCAGCTGAGAGATATCCAGGATTACAAAAGCCAGTAATTTTTTTCCTTTCATTTGGTAATTAGAACTCTCTTTAAATTCATGAAGAAGTTTGAAGTTGTTCTGGATGAGCCGTGTCAGCCTGCCTTGGTGGAGATTGGTAAGGAAGAGCAGCTGGACTGCATGCAAAAGCAAGAAGAGTCTGAAGACAAAGAAACCAAAATTCAGAGGCTAAACAACACATTGAGAAAGGTTCTGTCTGCTAGAACAGATGTTACCAAGGTGACTGAATTAGTTATTCTAAGTGTGGGAAGAACAGTTTCTCTGTTCTCATCTATACATTGCTTTTCACTGATTAATGCAGGAAAATCTTATGTAAGTGTCAGATCTCTTGAATATATCATAAACTTTTTTGGTCTTACTTGTGTTCAGTGTTATGCAACACTGCAGATGGGTGGGAATGCAGCATGGGATGACAAGCATGGTCTGTACTGATCTGGCACTGTATCTGTGTCTGATACACAGAGATGAGGCTGTTACACATCTCATCTCCCATTTGCTTACATAGCGTCTGCAGCAATTTGTTACTTCTCTACTAGTGAAGTACAATAGCTTGGGAGTTGAAATTATTATTACCCTTTTTTTCTAAAAAAGGACCCAAACAAATAATGATGTAGCTGTAGGATTTGTGTGCATATGAGGTCTGATTAAATACTGAATCACTTTTGGCTTGGATACTAATAAGGGAATGCACTATATTGACACGTTTGCTCTTGACTGACAGTTTGTGGACTGTGAACATTTGCCTTGGACAAGCTGATGCATGGTAAATCCTGTTCCAGAGAGTCTCAGTTTACTATGTCTCTAAATAATTTGCCCAGCTCAGAGAGGAAGTCAGCTAATTTTCTTCCTGAAAGAGATTCCTATTCATATCATTAGTTTTTATTAACAAGATGCAAGAAGACAGACAATCATAACTCATCAGAATTTGGTGGTGAGTGGGAAATGCTGAGTTACCCTCAGCTTTGTTCTGTTTTTTCAGACTAGGAGGAGGGCTGATCTTGCTAAAGTCCTGTACAGGAGGCTAAAGCAAGGAGGCAGAAATTTAATGCAAATCTAATGTATTTGATTGATTGAGGTTTTTGTTTATTAGTGGGTGATTTGTAAGCCTGTTGCTGTTGGTTAACAGGGTTATTGGTTTCACTTCTTGCAGCTCCATGTTGTCTTCATTCCTTAAAGAAGATGCATGCAAACAATTGAAATTGAACAAAAAAAATTTGAACAAAAAAAAAAATTGAAAAGCTTTGGATATGCTGAGGAATTAATTCCGTTATTTAATAATTTCTACTTGCACACTGTTTTTGTTGTCTAGTGGAAAGTGAGTGAAGGTGTTCTTACCTGACACCCTGGGGGCATTAGTGATTTAGGTTAATACCTTTAAGCTTGGAAGGCAGAGGAAGCTGACCTGAAGCAATGACTACTTTTTTCATAGAGGTAATGACAAACATCTAAGACAGTAAGATCACTTGAATGTTCAGAAATAATGCCTGCCTGACATACATGTGTTACGATTTTTCTCAAGTGTTGGTGCTGAACTGATGAAAGAATCACATGAACATGTTTTGGGGTTTCAGATAAATGCAGAATTGAGCCCTTTTTAAAAGCAATTTACTCCTAGGGATCAAACAAGAGCTGTGAGCATTTGTGTATAATTTTCTTCCATTTTTTTTCAGAAGGCACTCCCAGAATGTCAGGGTGTCATCACATTTCATACAGATTCTCTTCAGTATCGTCTGTCTAAGCTGACGAAGAAAATGAAGAAAATGTGTACATCAGTTACAGAAAATAATTCATTCTTAAACCTGGTGGAAAATCTCGACCAGTTCACAGGTTAGGTTTTCTTGTGATGTCCATACCACAGTTGACTTCTCTGCCATAAATGGAACAAGTCAGGAAAAAAGTGCAGATATATCTTCCTAGAGAATGCTTTGCGTACATGAAAATTTAAATCTCATACCTTTGTCTGTTGTCTTCTATACAGGTGGTATTATTGTTTCTGTAGCAGAACTGCAAAATTTAACATTTGATCAGACAGCAACTAAGGAGAAGCAGAAATCAGAGGCAAAGCATATTCAGATGCAAAAGCAACGGGCTTTGTCAGATCTCTTTAAAAGCCTTGCTAAAACAGGTGAGCTTCCACTAAAAATGGGCTTGGTTTAAAAGTACAGAGTTCTTGAGTATTTTACTATCTTTGCCAATATATCTAAACCCACCATAATATGATGTAAGGTAACACCTTTACACTTTACACCTTTACTCATTCATCAGCCTTTTCATATCTTAAAAATGATCCCTAACTCAGCTTTCTTAAAGGACATGGGGCAGTGAAAAGTCTTTAATGTACACAGGTCTGTGTTAGTCTTATTTCAGCTGTGTTGTTCAGCTCAAGATAGCTGAGCTACAACATGTTCTTACATTACAAAACTTGCAGCATGTTCAAAGACTTGTCAAAATAAGAACATTTGATGTCTTACTACCAACTGTGTGAGTGACATTTTTCATACAAAACACAAGGGCATCAAAGGGTGTGTGCTGAAATGCCGTTCCAGGTTTGTCATACCGGAAAGGTCTGTCTTGGTCCCGCTCAGAAAACTGCCAGGAAGTTCTGTACCTCCGTCCGCTGGACTTGCGCAGTGCCTTGGCTGCCGTGGATTGCACACATGAGCTGGACACCACGTATGTACCCAGGACTTCTCACCCTCAGATTGGGTGGATTGCAGCTGTAATATATGGAATTTATGGCATGTTGATTTAGACTGGGGTTTCTCAACAGTAATTCATTTAGGATTTTGCATATTCCCTCCCATTACATCTCAGTTTGGTATGTACAACTGAGCAAGGATTCGGGGCTTTTTTAATTTCATTTTTTTCTATATTTGCACTTTACCAACTGTTCCCTTAGTTTCATTCTTTCCATGAATTAGATTTCAGTTAGCCCTCCACTGTCCAGCCTTGCCTGGGATGCTTTGCTAGCAGTATATTAGAGCATAAACTGCTAATGATTTTATTGAAAGTGAACTGTGGTTTTCAGGGATTTCTTCATTGTTTTGTCTTCATTAAATAATGCGATATTTCAGGAGAAAATACATATACTTCAATGTGGGCATTACTGGAAAAGTTTTCTTAGGGGAAAGATGTTTTTTCAGGTTTTTTTAACTGTTTTTCTGTCAACAAGGGCTTTTTTGTCATTGAGACATGGTGGTTATTGTCCTGGGATGTAAGCATTTAGTTTATGTATCAGAGTGAAAAGAAAGGCTTCTGTATGAAGCTGGATTTAGCTGCATGGGGAGCAAGAAAAACAATATCACTATGAAAGCATTAAATGGTATTCAAAGATAGAGATCTTGCTGCTGTTGCTTAGGGTTTTCTTAGAATTTATTTTTAAAATCAAATGTTTTCTTAAGACTAGAATATTTTTAGATAAAATGCAGAATTGAAAGATCGATGCATTTTCTAAACAACAGATTTCAAGCAAAACTGTTGGGTTGAAGAACTGATGTGGTGGCTCCAGCATGCTGAGGTACTTTTTTAATACCATACTCTTTGTGCTCTGCCAGGTTGCTGACAGAGATTTCTTCTGCCTGGGATGGGTGCCAGAAGTACTTCTATCGGTCACTTGCACGTCACTCACGGCTCCAGACAGCCTTGTTAGCACCTGCCAAGGTAAAACCAGCAAAGAAAAACCAGAATCTTAGTTCTGTTAACTTCATTTACCAGCTTGGACTGAAATTTCAGTGTGGTAAAAAAGTGATGGGAGATAACGCTGTGTTGTGTGATGTGATACTAAATATGACACTTTTGTAGCTCTCATTAAATGCAGCATGTTGAAACCTGCTGTTTTCTGTAGGGACAAAATTGGTTTAGGGAAAGAAGTTAATGATCTGTTCAGTGTACATTATCTTTCATCCCAGCAGATCCCTAATTGCCTCATTTTTGTGCATGAAGAAACTCATGAAATGCTGAATCCAAACTTGTAAGGAAAATAATCCCAATGTTGTCCAATGTTCTTGAAGAAATCAGTTGATATTTATAATTGGGCGTAACAGGAGTCTGTGTCTCTTTTAGACTCAATCTTTTAGACCAAAGATTGGTCTAAAACCAGTAGAACAGACAAATGAGCTCTGCCATACCAGAACAACTTTTCCAAAATTTCAGTAATAAAGCACCTCTTCCAGATGTTCTTCCTCTCACTATGCTTTACCTCTTGTTTTACAACATGATCGTATCAAAGTCACACCCGATAATAGATACAAATAGTGGAATGTGGCTGTGATCAGTTATGCTCTGTGTTGTGACCATCTATTCTGAGCTTTAAGATGTGTCCACTTCTAATGAAAGGAGTGAAAATAATTGTCATATCTGGTAAAATGAATGGTTGTAGCATTGGTCATGAATGTAAAGCATTTAGGCTGGTACTTCTTCAGATTTTAATCATTATTTGTATAAGGTAGATTTAATACTGGAACTGAATTCCTGATAAGAATTGCTGCAGTGGAATGAAATCTAATGTGAGTGACTGTTACAGAAGTTACTTGAAAGGCAAATTTTATAAGGCTTGTTCAATTAAACCATAATCTTTCAGCCTGCTGAGTGAAATGGAGGCACACAGATGCTGTTGTCTCGTTGTTCATCTAACTGTCCCCTCTCACCTTTTCTGTCTCTGTTTTGTTTAGGATATTGGACTGGGCAGCATTGAACGCTGCAAAGGGTTCACTGCACACCTCATGCAGATGCTTGTGAGACAGAGGAGATCTCTTGCTGCACTCACAGAACAGTGGATCTTACTCAGGTATTTTCCATCTTCCAATGTTAAATTGTTGGCAAGAAGTTTTGACAGTAAGCAGATCAGTTCAAGAAAGATGGAAAATAAGGCAGAAGAAAGTAACAGCTTTTTCCTCTGCTTCCCAATATTTCTTCTCCTCTCAAGCCTAGATAGGAAAGATCTAAGTTTATCTTATCACTGCAGCCACTATTTTGGAATCAGAATAATTTTGTAGAACATGTAAGGCATATATGTGAACTAATTTCTGTAGTTAATTACACAGTTAAACCATTAATCTTACAGATTGTTATATCTCTCATTTGGTATTGGCCTAAGTTAATTTTGTTTACATTCAAGTTGTTGGCTTGACCTGGGGCAAATAAATGATCTGGATGGTATTTTGAGCCAAAATAAATAAAACATCAACAGCTTACAAAGAAAAATTCTAGAAAGGTGGGACATACTGGATATTGTGTCAAAACTGTAAAAGGAAAAGTGTGTAAGAATCTTTCTTACTCTATGTGATCTTTTATTTCATTGCTTGAGTCATCAGAGTCATTGCAAATGACACCTTTGTTGAGCATATTTGTGCTTAGCACTCTAGTCCATAAAACTTCTAGAAGTCAGGTTATGAGCTAGCACCTTTGTACAGAGAAGGAATTCTGGACTGGAGATTACTGCTGCAAAATTTATTGTGAGGCCAGGAAACTTGAAAAAAAATGAATAAACAGAAAACCTCAACTAAACAAACTTCTTAGCTTTACAGTCACAGAAATAGTAAAACTTTGTGGACATTTATCTGCATTACTATGCTTTCATAACAATCAGATTTCCAGGGCTTTGTAGTATTTCATAATTCAGGGAGGGAAAAAAATCACTAATTAACCAACGTTTAAAAAAAACCCAACAAACTATTGTTTTAGTCTTTCCAGGAGAAGTTATTAGCTAGATTTTTAAAAAAAAATTTTAGTTAAAGATATAGCTTTTAAAAATGAAGTACAACTTAAGACTCAGTGATTTTACCTTCTCTTTCTTTCATCTTTACTAGGAACCTCCTGAGTTGTATACAAGAGATAGATTCTAGGCTGACTGCTGGCAGAGACTACAATGCAGCATTTCCTCCTCAAGACAGTATTCAATGCTGGACAGACAGACTGCAGCAGCTCTGCATGCAGTGTGTGATGGCTCTCGAGGAGCTGTCTTGGTTTCTCCAGTGCTGCCCAAAAGAAGAGTCAGCCAAGAGCAGTGACAGTGAAAGGAGCGATGTGAAACCCAACGTTGCTCAGAGTTCAGTCCCTGAAATGGGAGATGTTCTTGCAGGAATACCTGACCTGATTCCCTCAGATCTAAAGCACTTGTCTCCAGTATCAGCTGAGCAGTTGCCTCCTGGGTGCAGGATGAGGAATAAGGATCAGTTGTGGCTGCAGGTAGCTACACAACTGACTGCAATGACAGCAAATGTGAAGGCCGTGAAAGCAGAGGTGGACAGAGTAAGACAACAGTCACGTGAGACCTCCTTTTATTCCTGGTGAGTCCTACACATGAACATCTCTTCTTTATGTTCACATAGTAGGTGTGAAGTAATTTTTGAAAATTTTTGCCTATGCATATATTCAAAAGTGGGTTCAGGTGCTCCTCAAACATTTTTCCATTCATTTTTTTTGCAAAATGCAGTGCCTGACTCTTTAAGAAATGTATGTCTTCTCCCATTCCCTTGACAAGTGAAAAAAATTTCTGTCTCAGCTTCCCACTTTGTCTTTGGTCTCTCAGGATTTTATCCCCATAGATCCTTAGCTAATGAGGTGAATTTCAAATACAAATTTAATGAAGAGATTTTCATTTTAAAATAAGTTTGTAGCCTATTTAATAATATTCTTCTAATTTTCTCTCTGCTTCAAAGTGTGACTATAAGCTTTTTGTCAAATCTTTTACTTACTAAATTCAGGATGAAGATATGCTGCCTCTCCCTTATCCATGACCAAGAAAAGGCTTAATCTGAAGTTGGATTGTTTGTTCTTGTTTCAGTATTATGGTATTTCTGTTGCAGGAAAGACTTTGAAGTTTGCACATCAGCTGTGAGTTGTTTGCTGGAAGTGTCAGCCCAGTTACAAAGCATAGAATCCCTGTTTCTTCCAAATGGACAAGACATGGAAGCTGCAAATCAGATTGCCCTAATCAAGAGCCTGAAGTATATACAAGAAGAGGTTAATAACACATCTTCACACTTCACAGCCTGGAGAACACAGCTTCTTGCTCCTGTGTCAAATTGCACTGGTGAGGATAATTTTTCTCTACCTGATTCATAATGTTGGTAAAGACACAAGAATTTATTAGTTTGGTTATTGCTGAAGGTGGCCCTGTGTTCCTTCTGATATCCAAAAACTTCATGAAATTAAAACTTGCAAAATTTAGTCCAGACTTTATTTGTGCAGTAGAATTTTTTTTACCATCTCTATTAGTGATGGATCCTGCACCATAATTGTAGGTTACAATTAACAAGGAGATTTTGGTAGAACTGTATAGTAAAAGCTGCATAGTGCTGTCATTTGTCCTTGCATAAAGGAAACATAGGAGCCTGTAATCTGATGTTTACAAGCATGTAAAACTGCCTGTGTTATGTTCAAAAGGAAATCAACAGTCGGATGAAGAGTTTGTGGAGCAATTCTCAACAAAAGTGGAAACTGTTATCCATGCTGTTCTGTATGCTGTTCAGTGTTTGGTAGAGAGAAAACAGGAAGGTGGAAAAGAGGAAGAAAAATCTTCAGAGGAAAATGGTAAGTTTGTCAATGTACTTGAGTAGGGAGCAGAAGAGTTTAAACCATGCAAACATTAATATTTTAAACAGTGTATGTCAGAGGTACCAATACACAAGGAAATTACTATTGTAATAGAAATTGTGTATTTAGACAGGGTGGCTATTTCTAGATTGCTTGCTATAACATTCTAAAAATGTCTGATTTGATCTCCATATTTTTATGTGTTTGAAAACAAAGAGGATGCGGCCTTACTTGATGTGATTAAAGCTGGACATATAACTAAACTTTTGGATCAAGATCTGTCTGCTGATTTGGAGGCTTTACATGTGCAGAAGGCAATTTTAGGTGTTTCAGAACTCCTGGAGATCCTGAAATCTTACAGGGAAGACTGCACTTCATATAAACATAAGGTAAATTTTTTCTTTTTATGAGTTTCTTGGCTTAGGAGTTTTGAGATATTTGGAATTGTAACTACTTGGGGGTTAAATGTGCATTGCTTCTTCTTGCCCAGTGCCTTAGAACTAGAAGCATGTGAGAAACTGGGGACAAATAAAAGTAGTCTTCTGTAGTGTCTGGCAAAAGCTAAACATCTAAACATTCCTGTAGTAAGAAGACAAAGTTTTTGTGAAAAATCTAGGAAAAGCTCCAGAAACGTTAGAATTAGTACTTAAACTCACCTACTGATATTTCTGCTTTGAGCATGTTTTCAGTCACTGTCATGAGCCTCTCTGGAGGTGCATGTCAGTAAGTACAAGTAATGACTGACCGCTGATTTTTTGCTTTAATTGTAGTTCTTCAACCAGTCCTGCTATTTGCTGGTGCGCCTAAAGCCCATGCTCTGCAAATATTCAGACCTCATCCTGTTCTACCTCACTATTTCACTGGCATCTCACAGGAGTACTGGAAAGCTGCTTTCTGTTCTAACCAGCATTTTTACAGAGCTTGCTCTGAAGGTAAGTTATTAGAGGTAACAGTGGCTTTATGGCAAGCATATAGTTAATGTGTAAAAGTCTTGAGTAGAAACTAAGCTGAAAAATGTACTTACTACTGAGGAAGATTTTGAGTTTCTCTTCACCTTTGCAGGGATTTTGTTTGCCAAAAGAGTTACTTGAAGAAGAAGCAGGAGAGGGAGCAACAGAGTTTCATGACTATGAGGATGGTGGTATTGGAGAAGGGGAAGGCAAGAAGGATGTGAGCGACAAAATAGAAAGTGAAGATCAGGCAAGTGTTTGGGGCTGATCTTGTTTACTTGAAGTGAAACTGAAAAAGCTCTTGAAATCCATGACGTGGATGTGTAAGGTAAAAAGAAACACAAAGTTATCTTCAATCTCCTATTTATGTTGGCTTTTATTTTTGCCTATCAGCTTATGATCTTGTTGTGATACTTTTAATATCACAATATGTTTTTGTGTGTTTTAATATGCTTGTGAAGCTTTTAATATATAGGCAAGATTAATTGTAATTTTTGCTTTACCACTGATTTAGATAGAAGACAATTATCAAAAAGGGAAAGAGAAGGAGAAAGAGGATCAAGATTCTAAACCAGACATTGAAGGAGAAGACAATGCAATTGAAATGTCTGAAGACTTTGAAGGAAAGATGCATGATGGAGAATTGGAGAAAAAAGGTTTGGTTCTTTCATTATGGCAAACTTACAAGAAAAGTTATAGATCAGTTTAGTAATGGTTGATGTTTTCCTATAACATGTGCATGTGTGTCCTTTGCAGCTTATATCAATTAAACTGAATGTGGTGATAAAATTTAGGTTCAAAGTATGATTGCTTATTTGCTTCTAAAGTTAACAAAACATCTTTCTCTCTTCTGTACCGAAACACATTCTGAACTGTACACAGAAGATGAGGAAAATTCAGATGAAGAGGAAGAACTGGATAAGCAGATGGGCAATCTTGATAATGCTGAAGCTGATGATAAACTAGATGAAAGGCTCTGGGGGGATGATGAAGATGATGATGATGATGAAGATGCTAGTAGTAAAACAGAAGAAACTGGACCAGGAATGGATGAGGTAATAAGGAACAAGATGGGGGGGGAAAAGTATCAAAGGAATTGAACTCTGCTAACTTAATGTGACCTAGATGGCAATTGCTCTTGTAGCTTTTTGCCTTAGAAGGGGATAATTGTTCTGTTGAGTATTGTCTTTTTTTTTTTAGTAGGAGATGATGTCACTAAGACTTTGAAAAGTGGATAAAGTTAATTGAGCTTCTTTTGGATTTATTAATAGGAGGATTCAGAGCTTGTTGCAAAAGATGACAACTTGGGGACAGGAAACAAGGATAATAAAAAAAAGCCTCCCAAGAATGAGGAAAAAGAGCAACAGGAAGAGGACAGTGGAAATAAAGAGAAAATCCATGAACAGATTGATGAGGTAAAAATTATTTGGACTAAATGGAGTATCTTACTGTTAAACCACACTCTGTTGCTCATACCATGTTTCTGAGAATTTGAAAGGCTTTTTTTTAATAGTGAAGCACCCTGAAAAAAGTTCATTTCAGAGCTAAAAGTAAACCATACTGTATCCATTATAATACACATTTATTTTCTGATTCATATTCCAGAAAGGATTTCTGGAATGTGTAATAGCTGAACTTGTAATAGCTGCCAAAACAGGCTTTACATTGAATTGATGTTTTGATGGACAAAGCTTCAAAAATCTAATTCTGTTGTGTTTAGCAAAAGAAACACCTTAGTATGCAAGAGTACATTTAGCATCTCCAAGAGTGCATATTCTGTTTAGAATGTTTCAGCTAGTAAAATTGGCTTTGGAACACAAAACATGGTGATTGTAAGTACCACCAGTTTATGTAAATGTATTTGCTGAAATTAATCTTTCTGCTCCTTATGCATGATTATGTGTACCACTGGAAATCCACTTTTAACTGATCAAAATGTGATATTGTATCCAGTATGTCTTTGTCCTAGGGAGGAGAGTAGGATCTTGTTTCTAATCTTAGCTTATCCTCACACTTAGTCCGTGCCTGTTATTGTTTCCCTCATTCTTTTGCTGACAGCGTGAGTATGATGACAATGAAGTAGATCCTTATCATGGCCAGCAAGAAAAGGAGCCTGAAATTGAACCTTTGGACCTGCCTGATAATTTGAACCTGGAGAGTAATGAGAAGAGTGATGATGAGGAGGAGGAAGGTACAGCTGAAAATCTCTACAGATTCCCAGATGAAAGCCACGTGAAAGCGGGCTGGGGGGACGATCAGATCATGAACCCTTTTTGTCTACAGAAAGGAGAGAGATGGTGGTAGGATTCAGTGTAACCACCAGTAAGCTACAAATTCATTTGTGCATCCAAATACCAACACACCAAATGCAGGCCAGACAAGAACTCAGCATGACAACATTTTTCTTTACCTCCCTTTCATGCACACTGTGGAGCATGCTTTTCATGGTGCCCAAGTGATACAGCCTAACTCAGGCTGGAATCTCCTTAGTTAATTGTCCAGTTGCTTTTGTGGTTTCATTTTTCTTCTATTATACTTCTAAGTATTTGTACTCTCGAAAGTCAATTTGCTTTCAGGAATATTAGGTTAAAGGAAGTTACTAGGAATTCATCCTGTTGTACTGCTACCTAGAAATCAGCTGTGACTTAAAGGAATTATCTGGCTATAGAAAACACAGATTCTATGTATAGAACTGAGTATTTTATGGGTTTTTGACAGGCTGGGCAGTTTTATACCAAATACCTGTAATATTCACTGTCTCTATACTTCACTGAAAGTTTTATATACCTTTCTGATTTTTTTTTTTATCCAGAAGAAGAGAATGATTTTGAAATAGATGAGAAACCTATGGATTTAAATGAGGCAGAGAAGAAAGAAGAACAGAATGCAGAGGATACTGGTGAGACAGAAGGAGATGATCAAGATGCAAAAGCAGCTGAAGAAGGCATTTCTGAAGATAAAGAGGAGAAGGAAGATGAAGGAGATAAAGAAGATCAAGATCACGATCAAGAAGAAAAGGCAGAGAACACTGAGGATGCACAAGAAGAAGAGGAAGAGTCGCAACCACCTGATGAGAAAAAAAAGGAATCTGCTGAAGATAAGGGAATCCCTAATGAAGACCAAGGCCTTCAACCTCAGGTACAGTGTAATAAATAAAAGTGTGATTTTCTTTTTTTTTTAATTGCCTTATACGAGATTTAAGAAATGGATGTGCTGTGTGATACTCTGAAACAAATTTGACATTGAATAGACACAGTGAGAGTCTTCATCAAGATACTAAGAACTGCTTATTAAGCATGTGTTTCTGCTGTCAGTGTTCCTGCTGCCTCCTTGGCCTTGTGTTAGAGTGGAACAGACTTTTTCAGTCGTGAGGGACCTACAGTGATCATCTAGTCCAGCTGCCTGACCACTTCAGGGCTGACCAGAAGTTTAAGCATATTTATTAAGCACATGGTCCAAATACCTCTTAAACACTGACAGCTCTGGGGCACTGGCCACCTCTCTAGGAAGCCTTTTCCAGTGTTTGACCACCCTGTCAGTAAAGAAGTGATACTAAACTCCTAATGACCATTCCCATGCATCCTATCACTGGGTACCAGGGTGAAGGGATCAGCACCTCTCTCTCAATGTCCCTTCCTCAGGAAGTTGTAGAGAGCAATGGGGCCACCCTTCAGCCTCCTTCTCTCCAAACTAGACAAGCCCAAAGTCCATAGCCGCTCTTTATAGGACATTCCAGCCCTTGCACCACCTTTGTTACTCTCCTCTGGCCACATTTAAGGACCTTCACATCCTTCTTAACTTGTGGGGCCCAGAACTGCACACCACACTCAGATGAGGCTGCACCAATGCTGAATACAGTGGATTCAGCACCTCTTTTGACCAGCTGGTGTTGCTGTGTTTGATGCACCCCAGGATGGGGATTGCCCTCTGGGCTGCCAGGGCTCAGTGCTCACTCACACAGGGCCTGCTGTGGGCCAGCATCCCCAGATCCCTTTGCAGGGCTGCTCTCCAACCACTCCTCTTCCCTCTATGCTTGAGCCCAGTGTTATTCCATCCTAGGTGCAGAATCCAGCATTTGGACCTGTTAAATTTCAAATTAATCATAGTCCAGTGCCCCAATCAATCTAAACTCCTTTGCAAGGGGCCTTTTATTCTCCAAGAGAGGATAAAAGCACCTCCCAGTTTGTATCAGCAAGCTTGCTGATGGAGCATTCAACTCCTGTATCTAGATCATTGATAAATACATTAAACAGGACTAGTCCTGGAGCTGAAACCCAAGGAACTGGTGACTGTCACAAGATGAAATCTCATTCACTACAACTATTTTAGCCCTAGAATCCACCCAGCATACTGTGAATCCACTCATCCCACAGCTGGACAACGTGTCCAAAAGCCTTACTAAAAATCCAGAAAAACTACATCCACTGCCTTCTCTTCATGTGCTAAGCTGGTGACCTCATCACAGAAGGGCTATCCAGTTAAACGGGCCTTCCCCTTTGTTAGGCCATCCTGACTGTGTCTTATAACTGTATTTGTCTTTAAGTGCCTTTCAGTAACACACAGTTCTCAGTGTTTTTTAGAATGTTAAAATAATCTGATGTTATTTCAGGAAGAGGAGGATAAAGGTAATTCAGAGATGGATGAAGAGATCCCTGAGGCTGAGGAAAGAATGGAGCATGAAACACAAGGGCAGACTGGGCAAGAAAATCTGCAGAGTGACAGTGCTGTTGAGCTGGCTGGAGAGGCTTCAGAAAGAGACCAGTCTAAAGAGGTAAATTATGTGGAAGTGTTGGAGTTAAAAATGCTAAATTTGTTAATTGTGTTTTCACAATGCTAAATTGTGTTTTCAAGTTGAAATCAGGGAACTGCTGCCATAGTTTTTAAGAACTGTGTATAAGACCTTAGTTTATACCAGTTGTAAATTCACTGAAAAAAACCGTAAAGACCATGTAGATACCCAGCACTTTCATTGCTGTAAAGATAAGTTTGGGATAATTGTTGAACTGTAGAAGTGGCTTGTCTGCTCTCCACAAGAATTATACTTGCAGTTATGAGCCATTGGTCATTCAGAACAGAAAGTAGCAAAGCACGGCAGTTTAACATCTGGAGTTTGTTTACAGTAGTTTTTCTATTTTTGGTTACACTTGAAATTTTTTTTTTTTCTTTCAGGAAAGTGGAACTGGAGCTTCAAGTGCAAATCAGTCAGAAGGCCATGAATCCACACGCATGGCCCGGATGGCTTCTCAGAAGCAAAGCATAAAAAATACACAGGTTGGTCTCTTCTTTTAAATTTTTGTTTAAATGTCTTAATATTGACCAGCAAATAGTCAGGACTCAGTTTCTCCTTGTCAGAGCACAGTTCTCATTAGTGGTGGGTTACACCTCTCTGGAAGGTCACGGTGTTAATTTGTTCCTTTTCAGAGTTTCAAGAGGAAACCTGGCCAGGCAGACAACGAGCGCTCGATGGGAGATCACAATGAACGCATCCACAAGCGACTGAGAACCATGGAATCCAGCAGTGAAGCAAAGCAGGATGCAGCTCAGCCTAAACAAAACGTGGAGGAGGCTGATGCATTTGAACATATTAAACAAAGCTCTGAACACTATGATGCACAGACATATGGTACAGTGGGATTTCTGGGGGTAAAGAGTTGTCATTGCAGAATCAAATCGTGAAACACTTGTTTTTGCTGTAGTTTCCCCTGTTTGCTTTCTTAAGTTATCTTGCTTTGGTTAAAGGTGCCACACCATTTCACTACAATAAATGCTACAGTGCAGTCAGACTCTAACCAACAGTAACACTTCTGAAAATACTGATTTTTGGCTTTAAAAATAAATTTTATCTTAATATCTTTACAATCTATTCTTTTCAAATCTTACTTCAGCTAATCAAGGCAACAGCTTACTGACATAACACGGCGCACCAGAATGAAAGATAAAACAGGGGTTTGAGCCTCAGATCTCTTCTAAGTTCACTGAAATTGATACACAGTGGCCTCAGAATGCAATTTTTTTTTTAACTTTACTACCTCTCCTTCCACTTTCCTGTTCACAAGTGTTGTTGTCTTTGTGCAGATGTAGCTAGCAAGGAGCAAGAGAAACCTTTTATGCCTCCTGAAGAGAAGGAAGAAGGAGACTTTGAAGATGCAGCAATGGAAACAGAAATGGAAGATGAGGATCTCAGAGCAGTAGACACTGAAGAGCTGAAACCAGAAAAAAAGAAGTCTAATGCCACTGAACCTTCTGGTACATTAACTTGTAAAGCATTCTAAATGCATGCTGATATGGATCTTTAGATGTATATGTAGGTATTCAGATTTGCATGTAGTAGATATGTTTCATAAGGCTGAATGCCTGCTCTAAATTGATTCCTCTGCAGCAGTATTCTTACTTCTGCCCAGTAACCAGCATTAGCCTTTGCTAAACTGATTGAGAGAGAGGTTTACTGCTTTCTTTCAAGTTAATGGGCTCTAATCTTTATCCACCACTTTGAAGAAATAAAAAGCAAACACTTCCCTGCTGTTCAACACAGTGCCAATTCACTTAATTAATTGGCATTTAACAATGCATTCCAGTGTCACCGCCATCAGCACCACATAACTCAACTGTTTTATGTATAACTTTTGGCAAAAAAAAAACAAAAAATCAAACCAGCAAGAAGTTGAGGAGCTGGTCTGAACAACATCTGGTGAGGTAGCATCAAACTCTCACTGCCTTCTTTCTGAAGTGGGAACAAAACTGAGCAGCTAACAGCAGTAGTTGGTAGACAAGGTAGGTCTGACTTGTCAGCCACACACCCCACCCTGCCTTCAAAAAAAAAGCTAGGTAGAAGTATCTCTTGCCAATTGCAATAGAAATTGTAATTTTGATGAATCTAGGTAAATGACATCATAGATTGGAATTTTGAACAGATTTCTTCTTGAACAACAGAAAGCATGGCTGGAGAGGGGAGACAAGTTTTACAAGCTTACATTCTTGCCTCCCACTCCCTTGAGCTTTAATCACTTAGATCTCTTGCTAGACTCTATTTATGGTACAGGTGTGCATGTAATCAGTCTACTTGTTTTTCCACATGATTCTCTAACTATGTTTGGAAAAACTGGTCTTTGAAACGTCCTACAACATCATTCTTTATCTCCTTTAGAATAGTTCTTAAGAAATTATTTGTTAAATATCATAGTACAGTAGAAACAGTAATGAAACAAACTCTCTAGTCCATTCCTTTATTTGTAAATTGATTTTTGATTTATAGAAAGCTGTTCTTTAAAAAAAATCAGAGAGTAAAAGATCAGCAAAGATTTTTAATGATGGTTTTCTGACTCCTCATATGACTTTATACCTCCTATCATTCTGCCATAGAGACTATGAGAGTCAGTAAATTTACTTCACCATTGGAACTGTCAGGTGTCAAATATCTGTTAACTATTACTTTGTTTGGCAAGAAGTTTACAAGACAGAAAAACAATTTGCATTAGGAAATGCATGGTTTTCTGTTCCAGTGAGTTGCAAGATGTATTCATCCCATTCCTAGAATTAAATGTCTTAAAATTTGGCACTTCTTTTAGAAGGAAATGTCAGCTGCAGTACAAAGCATATGAGATGCTCTGTGAAAGAGACAGATACAATATTGTTTCTTGTATTATGTTGACCCATGAAGTCAGTAATTAATTTTGTGATTGTAGGACCAAGTGACATGGAGCCAGAGCTCCAGACTTTTGAGTCAGAGGATGTCAATGACTCTGCACCAGAAAAACTACCAAAGGTGGCTGAAGAGAAGCCAGAGAGAAGCAAGGACTCGACCATACACACAGCCCACCAGTTCCTGATGGACATTCCCCAGGTAGGATACCCAGTCTGTCTCCTTTCAGCTACAGCAGGAGAAAACAATGGTTTTGTTTGACCTGTGTTAATGAAACTCTGTGAATGCAAAAGACTAGAATTACTTTTTTCCAGCCAATTCAGTCATTATGCATTAATATAATACTTCTTTATAACAGCTGATTGTAGGTATTGTAGAATCTTTTTGAGCTTTTTATTAATGTCTCAATCCAAAAATACCATGGCCTAGAAGATCCTAGAGCTTTCTGTAGCATAGTTTTCCAGTGCAAACTTCTGTGAAAAAGCACATTTTATCATAAAGACCTATGGGATAGAAGCAGTTGGTGGGGGATAAGCAGTTGATAAAATAAAAATATTTTCAGTGTGTGTTTTTCTTTTTAGAAGGATTGACCTTTCATTCTTATAGTATGGTGTCCTAAGTACATACTTAGAGCGTGCTATTTTACTGTTTCTGTGCATAACACAGAAAGGTTGTGTGCCAGCTCCACTCGGTATTTCTACCCTAATGCCAAGTATTTCAGCTTTTTGGAAAAAGGCTGCTGAGTGCAAGTGTTGTCATGTTGTCAGAATAATTGTGGCTTTGAACTTTGTAGTTTTTTTCCAACTGGCATGCAAAATGTGGAACAGGAGAGGGAGCTCTTGCAGCGCCATTTAAAGGGGAAGGGAAAGAGGCAGCTGGGGGAAAAGTGCAGCTTCTCACCTTTCAGCAGAAGGAAGAAGAGAGAAATCTGCTCCATTTCTGTTCTTTCTCCCTTCCTTAAATGTGCAGCTGGTGACCAGTGGGACAGCTGCTGCTTCTTGAGGAATGAGAAGTTACTGGGACTATTGAGCTTGGAGTCATGAGCTTATTTTCCTTAGTCTGTAAGCCTGCAGGTTATACAGACCGTGTATTGCTATTTGGCCAAACTGGGGGTTTGTAAGTCAGGGACAGAGGCTGTCACTATTGGGTGTCCTTCAATAGAATGGCTTATCAAATAATATTTGGTGCCAGGTAACAAGGATGGTGTCATTCAATCTTCAAGTGGTTTCAATGAAGCTTGTATAAAAATATATCTAAGTGAAGTGTACTCTTGTTTCCAAAGATACTAGTTAGGTGTATTGTTCAATAGTTTGGTCTCCATTATGCTGTTGATAAATCTGGTGTTTGTCCAGATAATTTCATTGATTTATCTTGAAATTCGGTATTTTATTGTATTCAGTGTCATTATCATAGATGTTCCTAGCTTTGTTTCTGTGTTGATTAAATTGCATATGGAGATATTTGTGGGGAGGTGTTTATCCTTCATGTACATAGAAACTCGTAAAAAAATGTGGAGATTTAGAATCTTCATTGAGGTACTTGGGCTTTTTTTTTTTTTTTTTGTTTATAAGAATGAGGACAATGCATTTTACTTTCATTATAGTTTGCTATACTTTGGGAATCACCAGATGTGTAAACTTAATTTTCTGTCTCATAAAATTTGTAACTCCACTTCTAGTACATCATTAATGATCCTGAAGAGCTAAGAAAGGAACTTGAAAGGCAATTGGAAGCTTGGCAGACACAACAGCCTGGAACTCCAGAGGAGGTTCGTGACCTCATTTGAATATAAAACTGTCATAAGAATCCTTCATTGCATTATTTCATCTTCTTTTACTGCTAAAACATTGAGGAATCCAAGCAGGCTGGAATTTAAATACTCAAAATCACATTATATAGATACTGTTTTTGTGGTTACATTTACCTTACTTGAAAAAGCATTCTACATTATTCTTGAAGCAGGATGCTGTTTCAGATCTTGTTTTGAATGTGAATGCAGATTGTCATGTGAGGCACCCTCAGTTTTAGCTGATTACTGCCTTCCCCTTGGTGCACTGTGGTTCAGTTTCTTTCTTCAGACAGTGCTCCCCCTCTTGTTTTGTTCTTTCATAATTCACTTTAATTTCTTTGTGTGATGTTGTAGGAGAAGGAAGCAGCACAGCTGTGGCAGAAGTATTTAGTACTGACAGCTCCTCTATCACAGCAGCTTTGTGAACAGCTGCGACTCATCCTGGAACCCACTCAGGCTGCCAAGTTGAAGTAAGTTGGGTTTTTCTGAGGCTTCTGATTTCTTTAAACTCGTGGGTTTGGGGCGCTTTAACCTCTGTAAAACTGCAGCATTATGTCATTCTTGCATTAGAGAAATTATTCCTGTTTGCAAATGCCTTCAATTTCCTTGTACAGGAACATTAGGTTATTTTATGAAATGCAAACATGATATAGTAGTTGGCACCCGCCCTGAGGATATTGCCTTCTACTTTTTTTTTCCTCCTGAGCAACAGGTGATTAATGAACTTCACCATTTGAAGTTAAGTCAAAGATTATGTAAAATGTCAAAATGTTTTATGTTGTTTATAACATTAAATGATTATTTTTTAAAGAAATATAGACTTGTTTCAAACTGGTGGAATGTAAATTCAAGGTCTGCCTTCCATTTTAGGTACCTGGAAGTAAACTTCTTTTAAAACACTGAATATCTATTTTACATTAAAAATGTGGGGATATTTTTATCTATAACGAAATACCAGTATTAAAACTACTAATATTTGTTGTATTTAAAAGAAAATTATTTCATGGCTATGCTGCATAGGACATGGATTTCCAGAATGAGATACCTGCTGAGAACCCCTGTCACTGTGTCTTTTTTCCCAACTTTCAGGGGAGACTACAGAACTGGCAAGAGGCTGAACATGCGCAAAGTGATCCCGTACATCGCCAGTCAGTTCCGAAAGGACAAGATCTGGCTGCGCAGGACCAAGCCCAGCAAACGGCAGTACCAGATCTGCCTGGCTATTGATGATTCCTCTAGTATGATTGACAATCACTCTAAACAGGTGAAATAAACCTTGGGAGGAGCATGGAGAAACCACCTGTCATTGATGTGTAGTTGCTGACTTGTTTCATACGGGACTGGTGGCTGCTGGAAAGTCTGATAATTCCAAAGCACCTATTTTTCCAGTCCATGTGCTCGAACTCTTGTCACTTCATGCCTGAGAGAATTATTAACATAAGATCAGTGAAAACTAGCTGAAAGGATGAGCTGTTAAGTTTGGTAGAGGTGTACATATCCACTGTAAAACCACTTGCTGTGGCCTACAAAAGTCTGAAACTTCCTTATCTGGCAGTTCATTGGAGCACTAAATACCCATTCATCATAGACCACTTGTAGGATTTTTATTAATTAAAATGGTGTGTTTCCTTCTGAACAGTTACTTATTTCATTAGCCTACGTAAAGTGGTGTCTCTAAATCAGTCAGCTGAAGCCCTCAAGCAGAACTAGTGTATGTTTATTGCACTGACTGTCTTACATAAGATAGGCCAGAAGGTTAGGCAGTCTTTTCAATTCTCTTTCTAGATGATAAAAAATAATTTCAGTAATATTCTTCATACTTAATACTGGGCTTTGAGTAAAACATTGACTATGCTATTTTTGATGCAACTTTTTTCTTTAATAGCTTGCATATGAATCCCTGGCAGTTATTGGAAATGCTCTGACTCTTCTAGAAGTGGGACAGATTGCTGTGTGTAGGTAAGTTTATTTGAAATCTTAACTTTTCTTCAGTACTTCAGAGCAGAATGTAAATACCAGTTTCCTGCTCTAATTTTCTCCTGTTTTCTGAAGCTTTGGAGAGACAGTTCAGCTGCTGCACCCGTTCCACGAGCAGTTCAGTGACCAGTCAGGGACACGGATACTGCGTCTTTGCAAGTTTCAGCAGAAGAAAACAAAAATAGCCCAGGTACACAAAAATGCCTCTAGGGCAACAGGTTTACCAATCTTTTCCAGACAAGATATCAGCAGCTTCATTATCACTTTGTAACACTTACTAGTTTTTTTGTATTTGAGAGTCTGATAGCAGGTTAGATAACAAAGAAGTAAAATGGTCATAATTTTGTAACAGAAAGAGTGTTTTCTCACTTTTAGTTCTGATGTATACCACTTTTAAGTATAAAAAAATCTGTATTGAGTCTTTAAAAGTATTTTGGGTACTGTTGATGTTCTTAATATTAATGGGGAGTATTAAACTAGATAAGTCTGTTTCAGGCTGAAGCCAAAGAAGTTCAACCTAGAAACAGGATGTATATTTTCAAAGAAGCCATTAATCTCATTAGCAGTGTACTGTGTTGATGGCTTTGCTAGTCTAGTATTGGGGAAAAAAATAATCTGTTTGAAGGCTCTCTGAAGATTCTTTAGTTCAAAAGTACTTAATAAATTTAAAGCTGGAGTTGATACAGGAAAATTCTAAGACCTGTATCTGTGTTACGTGTTCAGACTGTCTTAGCATTTAAAAGAGAGAAAGCTGTTCTTTAGAAATGTTTTTATTTTTAAGTTTATTATTTTTAAGATGAGATAACTTGATTTTCGTACCTATTTCCTCTGCAGTTTCTAGAATCATCAGCAAACATGTTTGCTGCAGCACAGCAGTTGTCTCAAAATATTAATCCAGGTGAGTTTTTTGTGTTACTGTGCTTGTTGCCATGGCAGTGGAATGCTCACTACAGTCCCGATGTAGGATCCTGCCAGGAAGACTCCTAGGATTGAAACATCACTTGCATTGGGGCTTTGGGTTTTGCTTTGTCAAAAGCAATGTTTTGTTAAAATTTAGCTCAAAACCCAGGTGACACCTACTTCATATTTGTCAGTAAGTCACTAAAATTTAGTGTAAGACTTTTTGAGAAAGCACACATTACCTGTCTGCCTTTACCTCCTGATTGCAGACTGTGTTAAGGTGTAGACAGTGCCAGCTGGGAGCATTGTCCAGCTTCCTAAGGATCCTGACTCTCTAGACACTTCTGCTCCTGCTTGAGAGCTTGAGTTCTCTGGGTATCCAGAAGCACATTGCTCTGAGGAGGGAATTTGCCTCCTACCTGCCTTTCACTGTCCTGCAACTTTAGGTCACGAGCTGCTTTTTTTTTCCAAGAAAAGCTGGAAGACTGCTTGCCTCATGTCTGCCCCACAGTTAGTCTAAAAGATTGCTCTGTGATAATTAAATGCTTGTCATGGTGGCACTTGTATTTTTATAAGTTCTTGTTGTTGAAGTATTCCAAAAACTGGACAGTCTGGGATTTATAATCCACAGCTGCTTTGCCACAGGGTGGCCAGGGTGTCACAATATTCTGAAGGGGAGCAGCATCCAGTTGTGTGTAAACTAGGTGGGGATGGAGCAGCAGTCAGCTCCTTAGGATTAGGGAGCTGGCAAGAGAAAAGGCTGTAGGGTTCATCACCTCCTTCTGTGAAAAGACAGTCCTGTCACATCTGGGGCCTGTCTGCAGAAGTGTGTTCTGCATCCCCCTGTAACAATTAGGGCTTGCATTCCTGACTATAATTACTGTGATTTTATGTGTAATTAAATACATAACTTAAAATGTGCCTCTAGAGGGATATATCTGACTCTAGGGACAACTTGGGTCAAGTAACATGTCTTCAGAAATGGGAACCCAGCATGAGTGTGATGCATGATGTTTCAGGAGGATTACTTCAGACTAATTGGACTGACTTGACAGAATTCTATTTGAGGAGTTAATATCCTTAGGAATACTCCTTTTTCCATTATACCAGCAGGCCAAACAGCAAAATAGGGGTTTTTGCCTTTTAAATGTTTTACTCTGAACTTACTGGAGTTTGAAATGTTCTTTGTGCTCAGAAACAGCACAGCTGCTTTTGATTGTGTCAGATGGAAGAGGCCTTTTCTTGGAAGGCAAGGAGCGGGTGACAGCAGCAGTTCAAGCAGCTCGGAGTGCCAATATCTTTGTTATTTTTGTAGTGTTGGACAACCCTAATTCCCGGGTAAGTGAACAAGGGAGAAGTATTCAACTGCAGTGAATGAGAAACTGATACAAATCCTTTTCCTGTCTTTTATAGTGCCATACAGTTACCTTATCTTCTGTAGAGGTCAGAGATACTGAGCCCAAGTGCAGTTTTCCACGTCTGTCAGATCTAACATTTCTTCCTACTGTGCTTTTTATCTTTTGTGTTTTAAAAAAAGCCCTCTCTGCTTCCATGCCACAGAAAGGCCGAGAGCTCCCGTCTTCAAACGGAATGCTTGTAGCTCTTGGCCACCAGGGAAGCAGCTGGCAGCTTGACAGATTTGGAGTTTGAGAGATGCTTTGTTCCATCTCAGCTCTGATTCAGCTTGATAATTTCTGACAGCAGTCCCCAATTGACATGACGGCTGGAGCCAGTATGAGATTAAACATTAGACAGAAGGGAGTGTGTGAGAGTTATTTAGTGCCTCTGTTGGGAAAGCTGAGTCCTGCATCTGGTAATGGGGGAAGAAAACTTGAGATATCCTTGGTTGGGAGGCTGAAATATCTGGGAGTGTTTCAGGAAGGCTCTGTAAGGCAGTAAGTGAGCAAACATAAGCCTGATAGAGAATTATGTGGTAAGGACTCTTAATTTTGTTGTTTGTGTTTTCTTCCTGTATCTTTATTTTTGCATAGAAAACTCATCTGCTATATTTAGTGTTGAAAAACTAACAGTTCTCTTGCTGACAAACAGTTGAAAGGTTCTGATGAAACCTGGCTGTAGTATCAAGTGAAAATTCTGGGTGTCTTTTTCATAAGCTTTTTTTTCTGGGTAAAAAAAGGTATTTTCCATAACCTTTATTAATTTCTGAGCTGCTACACTGAGCAACTGAGAAGTTACTTTACAAGAAGCACAGCTGGAGTTTAATCTGCTTTTTGTCTTTGTAGTATTTGCTGAAATACTATGAAGTTGCTAAAGAATCTTCTGTTAGAGCACTGCACAAATATGAATTGAACTCAGCATTAAAGAGCTTACAGACTCTTGGGAAGGCATCAAATTAGTGAAACTAAAGTGCCAACAGTAAATGCAAATTGTAATATGCTAAGAAAAGACAATTTATTTACAGAATTTGGTATTGCAGAAGCTTAAGCTTAGTCCCTTCTAGCCTATAATTCGTGGATTAGTACTCTTTTATCTAAAAGGGCAAAAGAATGTAACTGATTTATGTTCAGCTTTTGCTCTGATTTACCATTGAACACTTAGAGCTTTTAATCTTAAAAGTATTTTATTAACTTTTAATCTAAGGAGGAGAATTATAAGTACTTAGAAAATAGGGTAAATTCTATCAGTGATCATAGAATATGTGTATTATTTAGTAGTAACATCAGCACTTTTTTTACAGGATTCTATTTTGGACATTAAAGTACCTATATTCAAAGGACCTGGAGAATTGCCTGAAATCAGGTCTTACATGGAAGAATTCCCATTCCCGTTCTACATGATCCTTAGAGACGTGAACGCGCTCCCAGAGACTCTGAGCGATGCCCTCAGGCAGTGGTTTGAGCTGGTGACTGCCTCTGACACTCTTTAGGCTTTGTAGACAAGGTCAGACCTGATTGCTGCTGCTGAACTGCTGAAATACAGAAACTGCATTTCATGGGAGGGCTCATAAAGCTCTTCCTGACTGGGATTATCCTGCAGGAGCTGCCCTGGAGCAGAGACTGTGTAAGAACAGAATGGTTTGGGGGCATCCTCCCAAGGTATCAGAGGACAATTATGCAATGGGGAGACTGTCTCCTGCTATTCCCACAAGAAATGGAAATCTTGTCTCAAATTCTCTTGTAATAACTTATTATCTTAAAAAAAAAATAATTGTAATATTAACAGAGGTAATATTATTCCTGCTGCTCCCTCCCTGCCATAAGTAAAACCAGTCTTGTTCCTAGGAAGGCATTTCTGCATTGGAAGTTGAGGTGTCTCACAAATAAAGCTTTTCCAGCATGACCCATGTGGAGGTGCCTCTGGGAAGGAAGGAGTGGGGGAGCAGGAGAGGCACATGTTTTTAATCAACCAAAAAAAAAAAAAAAACAAAAGTACTTGAATACTTGAAACTGTTCTGGGGTTTTAACACATCCTTTTTAATTATTGCCGATTTTTGCCTGACGATAGCAGCATGGAGTTTTCTGAATCACGCCATACACTGATCCCTGCCTTACCACTTTACACTGTGAAGTTTGCCCCGTCCGAGGCAGGCGTTGGGGATGTTTCATAAATCACGGACGTGATTTTTCATTGCAAAGGCTATGCATCTTGTATCGTCTATACTAATAAAGAGAGGTACCACTCTTTGTAATTACGACGTCTGCGCCTTGAATTGATCCAAGCTGAAACAACCCGGCCTGGCCGTAAGCGCTGCGGTGACGCAGGAAATGGCGGCCTCGGCCCCGCCCGCGCGGGGCGGGCTCGGCGGCCCCGTGGCGGGGCAGGGGCGGAGCCGCGTCATGGCCGCCGGGCGGCTCCCGCCGGCCGCGCTCACCCTTAAGCAGGTACGGGGCACGGGGGCTCGGGCAAACTGCGTCCTGTACAAACGATGGGGAACTCTGTGGTTGTTTAAATACCCCTCAAAACAAAGCGCCGAGGGCGCAGCGTGCAGCAGTGCCTTGGGGCGGCGGGCAGACTTCCCTCTCTCCTTGGCAGTTCCTGAGGCGGCAGCAGGTCCTTCAGTTGTACCGCAAGATCCTGCGGGCTATCCGGGAGGTCCCTGCTGAGCAGGATCGCCGCTACTTAAGGGACTGGGCCAGGGAGGAATTCAAGAGAAATAAGGATGCTACAGAAGAGGTGAGGATTGGGAACCCGCCACTCTGATCGCCTGGCCTCGGGCATGGTCACTGCACTGTCCTGTGTCTTGGGGTTTGTTTTGTAGGTGTCGCTTCCGGACTGGTGAAAAGTCCCCTGCTAGTGTTTCCTCATTGATGTGAAGAAATAATCCAGCATCTCTAAATATTATTCCCCCCCCTCTAAGCAGTAGTAATGTTTCTCAAATTTCCAGAGAATAATCTGGAATTAAAAAACAAAAAAACAAATGCTCTACTTACTCAAATCACAGATTAGGAAAACTGTATATATATGGTAATTAACATAAACTTAGTAACAGTTAAGCTTTTTATAGCTTTTTTCTTCTTTTTTTAGCTTAAATTTAACCTATATTTAAGCAGAGTACAATCAGATGGGATGGTTAAGGATAATGATGCAAGTTTGAAATGCAGAAGTCTTCACATTTCTTGTACATATCCTGTCCTTTGCTTCCTTGTTCAGTCCCTGTTCTAGCCAGTGCCCAAGGAATTGGTGGCTGAACTATGCAGACAAAGCCTTAGACACTTAGATAATGTTGAGAGAAACCAGCACCTGCTGTGTAAAACCCTCTCCATAATGCTCATGTGCTGGTCTCACTACTGGCTTGCAAAGGCAATACACACAGGCATAAAGAAACCATTGTTAGGGGTTTGAATCCTCTTTTAAACTGAGTTTGAAAGCAAAGCTACTACCAAGTACATTAAGGAACTGGAGAGAATTAATCCATTTATTTACCTGGTTTTGAACCACCTGTGTTATGTCACACAAGTAAATGACAGTAGTGCCAATAAGAGTTGTACGTTATTGAATGTATTTTAATGCATTAAAAGTCTTTGTGCTTGTGTAAAACCCATGCTGTGTACAGACATACAGTTCACTAGATTCCATTCTCTTTTACAGGATGCCATCAGGATGATGATTACTCAAGGCAACATGCAACTTCAGGAACTTCAGAGAACACTTAAGCTGGCTAAATCCTGATCTTCATTTTGTTGACAGTTTAATTTTTATTTATTGCAAATAGGCACAGTGTTTTTTCCAGAATGTGGTTACAATGACAGCCTTTGCTGGCAACCTGGTGATGTTTGAAGGGGAAATCTACCAGAGTGAGGGTTTTGGTTTTCCCCTTTCCTCAATCCATTTCTCAGTTTTGCTACCCTCAGAAGTGGAAATCACTTGACCACAAAGGACATTAAAGAACTGCATGGATGATGTACCATGTGCTGCAGGAAAAGCAGAAAGCACCAAAAATTGCAGTTAAACACCTGTGTTAATGCCAGTGCAATGGAAAATAAATATATGCCAGATTATTTTGTCTACTTTTTACTGTGGTAGCTGTAATTGGTAATATTCTCAGTGACAGCTGTTCATGTACTATACCAAGGATTTTCACCAAAATTTGTGATTAAAAAAAGAATTTGGGATATATTGGCCCAGAACACACAAACATTAAAAAATGTTTTGTGTGTAGATGTTGATTTTCAGTAGTAGCTGAATAAAACTTAAAAGGAGAGGTCTTTATTTATGAAAATGGGAGATTTTAGCCCCAGAGATGTTTATTACCAGATACCTTCAAACTAATATTTAAAAGTCAATATATAAAGAAAAATCACAGGTGAAAAATACTAACTGCAAAAGTTATTATTTGTGTATTCAAATGTTATACTACTTTACTTCTACTTGTTAGCTTGCAACCGTTCTCACTTTCCTTGAGCTGTGGTGTATCTTTTTTTTCCATTTAATTTAAAAATGCCTGGATGACCTGGGGAGTTTCTCCACATGACTAGACAGGCAGCAGCAGATTGATACCTTACCATTTTAGGTTGTGATTCCAAGACATGCAGGATCTCTTCCCTCTTCCTCTCTGCTATTGTAGTTCCCTTGAGGAGAACCCCTGTTTCAAAGCTGGTTTTCTGCGAATTCCTGAGCTGCACAAACTGGCAGCAAATCTGGTAAATAGGGATCACCACTGGCACCAGGGAAGGGACAGGACAGAATTCCAGGCTACAGGAGGAATGACCCCAGTTGAGAGCAGGAGCTGTGGTTCAGATCTGTATAGACTGAAGCCTCTGAGCCTCAATCAGTCAGTGAAAAATACATACCTAAAAATGCTTCATTTAAAATTTACATTTTATTAACATTTTCTGGTAGAACAGACTGACAGAACATTTTCGTATTGGGGATTTATTTTTCATGTTAAGAGAAAGTGCTGCTCACAAAGGTATTTTGACTAAACAGCCATAACCAATGTTGGCAGTTACCACAGTAGCCTTCCATTCCCCTTCAGCCAGTGCTTGGATTTCTGTTCCTTAATCAGGAGGCTGTGCCCTGCTGCCTCACCATGGTGCTTTCCTTTCAGAGCCCAGAGCCTGCATTACCCCCTGGACTCTCAGTTTGTACATTTCCAGGTTGTGGGCATGTAATCCAGAGCTAGGACTGACAGGGCCCTGGACAGATGTTGATGCCTTGAGTGCTGCTGCCTTTCATCTCCACTGCTCTGTGGGCTTGCCAGGTATAAAACTGCCAGCCAGAAGCCTTTAAGAGTCCAAGTACAACCTGTGAGGGTAAGTAAATTTACCTGAAGAGACAGGTAGGTAGGTCACACCTGTTGTATAAAGTCTTTCAGAGTTTTGAAGAAGGGAGGGGTATAGAAAGGAATTAGCAGAAAATGCTTCTCTTTCTTTTACCATACGCTCATTGGCCTCAGAGAACCTCTAAAATCAGTAACCTGCAGCCTGTTTACTGCCTTAGATTACCTGGTAATTACTTGGGTTTACTTAAATTACTTGCACCTAGGAGTGTGGTCTGTATGGGAAGTAGAGTTAAAGGCACAGCCTCTCCCTTGAGCTTGGGCAAGCTCTGGAGTGTGTGTGTGATCTGTGCACAACTCAGCCCTGTAACTTCTGAAAGGGACACCTCCTCCAGCCAACAGACAGCACTCAATCCCTGCAGCCTCCCTCTGCACAGAGGGCAGATTCCACTTCTGTGTTTTATGACCACAAAAAAAAAGCTTACAGGTTTCCAATCTTCTGTTCCCCCTTCAGAGTCAAGTGAGGACTGTGTCAGTTTTCTGTGGGTAGAAAGTGTTACACCACACATTTCTGAGCAACACTTACTTTAATTGCTTGGCAAGAAATGAACTTCATCCAGGGGATACAAAACTTCAATAGCATGCTTCTGCATTCCTACTGTAGCTCAAACAAAACTGTAAACATACCAAAGTGTCTATGTTAGACTACAGAAGTCAGAGCAAGAAAACTAGTATTTCCATAGCTGCAGATACACTTCTCCTGTCATGATAGTGCATTAACAGGAACTTTAAAAATATTGTTATATAATAGGACTTTTTTGCTTTATACATCTGCTAAGAAGACAAAGGCTTAATTACTAATTAGTGAATGGCATTCTTCAACACTGTAAAGTATTTTGTATTATTTTGGAGCTCCTTAGTACAGAAAATATTTTTCTCCGTGGCATAACAGTACCATCCTGTGTTGGAACTGTTTTTGAACAGTTGTTCTATCATGATCTGGTAAATAAACTTCTATTTCTAGCAGGATCTGATGGAGCCTTCTCAGATGTGTAAGGAGGAAACCCTAAAGGGATGCAGATGCAGTAGTTACAGTGCCTTGAAGTTCTCTGGAGTCTGTCAGCATGGACAACATTGGTCAATGAAAGTTCTGATTTGCTAACAAAACACAATTATAAAACTAAATGTTGAGTGCTGTTTTGTGGGACTGTTTGTCCTAAAACCTGTAGACTCATCGGGGCCTGGTCTCCTTTTTGGAGACAGAAGGGAAAAAACCAGGAGGAATCATTCAGCGGAAAAAAGGTAGACAGTCTGGGCAAGGTGCCTGAGAAAAAATCCTGACTGCAGAAAAATAAAATTTGAATTCAGGAAGCCAAGCTTTCACTTCCTTAGATAAAGGACTTTTTCAAGCTTCTTCAATAGTAGACAATTTAGCCATTTCCTGCTTGAAGGAAAAAACATTTATATAAAACATTCAACATAAAAAACAGACCATGGTTACAGTAAAATACTTGTCATCCATGCCCTAAACAAAATTCTTAGTCAGATTACTGGAGTAGAGCCTCAACAATAGTGTAATCACGAGGAGCTCTGCAAGCAGGACACTATTAAAAAAAAGACAAATCAGATTTAGCACTTGTTTTAATAATGGAAAACCAAGAGAAAAGCAAAGTGAAGCTTCTGCTGAAGCTTCTGTACCTATTGGGATGATTTGCCCTAGCATCTCCCTCCACAGCTGCCTGCCCTCTCCCAGCTGGAAGTCTGCATCTGTCAGCTACCTGGGCTTGTACCTGGAGTGGGTTCTTTGGCTCCTCTCCTGACTAGAGAGAGGCCCTGGGAGTATCTAAAATAAGATCAATAGCCTTTCATCACTAAGTAATTCTGTCAAAAACTTTCAAACATCTTGGATTTATTTCAGTACTGGTAACACAATGTGTTTACATGTAGCATACAGTAGAACCCTCTAGTCTTGTGTCCTGTGTGGAAGGGAATTCCTTTTTTCAGAAAGCAGTTTTGGTTACTAATGCAGTTTGGTTTCAAGCAGCATCTGGAAACTGAGAATGCAATATTGACAGACTCTTGAAAATAACAAAGAAAGGATCTAATCTGCAGCATCTCTTTGTTATCAATATAGTTTGCATATGAATTCTCCTCAGTTATGGAGTTTCCAAAGTTATTTCTACTCCTGAAATAGAGTGTTGTGTTTGGATGTAACAGGCACTACAAATATCTATCAATATGCCCAATTCCCATACAGCAGGTTCCAAAATGAGTCCCGTTGTTTGATTAGCTGCCTGGCAGGTGCTAGCTCTCTTTCTGCACCTTAGTCCTTAATTTGCTCAGCTCCTCTTCTAAGCATTTGATGTGCTCCTTGAGCGCAGCTTTGTCCTGCTGCGCTCTCTGGTTGGCTTGGCACCGGGCCTCTTCTATCTTCCGCTCGTACCACTTCTCCATCTGCGTGGAGACGGCCTCGAAGAAGTACTGGGTTATCTCCAGGGCCTGGGAGGTGTCTCTGAGCGGAGGGGCAGGCGGGCCCGAGGGCTGCTGCTCCTGGCCCTGCTGTGCCCCGCCGTGGTGCACAGCTTTGTGCCTCGACTGCCCGCTTTTGCTGGGCTTCTTCGTCTGAGTTCCTTTGTCAAGGAAGTAGCCGCTCTGTGGTTCAGCCTTTGCAGGTTCAGTCACTGGCTGCAAAGCAGCTTGAACTTTAACGTGTCTTAATTTGGAGCCCGAAAGCTCGGAGGAGGGCAGCTCCTGCTGGAACCTGTGGAACGTGCTGGCACTCACAGCTTTGTCCTTTGGCCTGACATCTTGAGCAGGGGCAGAAGAAGAAACTGGTCCACCAGCCACCTGTTGCTCTGTACCTATAGAACAAATTATAGACAATATATTAAGAAAAGCTCTGGGCATTTATTTTAGCACTCAGAAGACCTCGTTGTTTGATGAATGATGGGGTTTTGTGTGTACCTAGTACAGGCTTATATTTATCACATCTTCATAGTCAGGTGATGTAATAGAAAGTCATTAAAGAATGGACAACAGGCAAAGGACATAAATACTAGCCAAAAATTCTTCACTGTGAGGCACTGGCACAGGTTACCCAGAGACGTTGTGGTTGCCCCATCCTCAGAAGTGTGCAAGGCCAGGCTGGATGTGGCTCTGAGCAACCTGGTACAGTGGAAAGTGTCCAGAACTAGATGATCTTTAGGGCCCCTTCCAATCCAAACCCTTCTGTGACTTCATCAGAAGGACATTTTACAACAATCAGTCTGGATTTCCAAAGTAGGTTGTGTCTGCTGATATTTAGGAACTCCCTGCTTCTACAAAGTTTGCAGTCCCAGTAATTTTGGAAAGGTCACACATTTCTATGCTTTTGAACTGTTTCAATGCAGAATAGCTCACACTCAAGCACCACAAGATCTTTTATATGCCCTTCTGTTTGATGGGGCATCCATGCCTGTTCACTTTGCTTAGTGTTTAGGGGACATATAGATTGTATCTTACAGAAGCCAGGGCTCAGGTAGCATTCTGCTTTGCTGTGGACACCTGGCTGTTCTGCACATTTCTTTTTTTTTTTTTTTTTTTCTTCAAAAGCTTGCAGGGCCAAGAGTTATTCAAAGCACCAAAGGACTTTTGCTTCAAAGAACAAAGAAGCAAAAGTAGAAGCATCAGGAACAATCAGTGGAATTCCACCCAGCCACCTCTTAAAGTATTCCCAGTGGCTGCCTTGAAGGGCATTCAAATCCCAAGCCATCAGGCATATGGAGGGGGGAAAGCACACCACCAGAGTTATTATAAATAATACAAGTGCCCCTCAGTTACTGAGCTCGCCCTTGAAGGGATAAGCTAAGTACCTGACGTGGTTGTACCCAATGCTCCATCTTGTTTAATGCAAAAGTGTTGCCCAAAGCTTTGTTCTGGCATCTGGACTCTGCTCCTTCCCCCATCTTCCAAGAGGCTGTTTGGAAGTGTGATGTAGGAATGCTGGTGGGAGCCCTCTGACTGCAGCACAGGCTGGTTGGCTTTACAGTCCTTGGCACTGTTGGGGTTGTTGTCAGTATCCAGGGTCTCAGTGAGAGACTCACAAGTGGACAAAGTTGATTTTGGTCTTGATGACCTGGAATCTCCAGAAAGCTTGAGCTCCAGATTCTGAATCTTCAACAAGCACCAGGTCTTCAGCTCATCAACCAAGGAAATCTATCAGAAAGAGACTGTAAATTACATAATCCTATTATGACATCCTGTGGTTTCTGGGCTGCTGAGGGCATGTGGCAGGGACACAGAGAAGCAAGCTGGGTATCTATGGGCTTAGACTCCCTGTTCAGATGGGCATGCTGCCACTGGGAATATTTAAAGGACTCTAGATCAAAAAAGGTGGAGAACTATGCACGAGCTTATGAAAGGTAGTCTCTTTAGTCCAAGCTACCACCTCTTAGATATGAATATGCTACTTCCAATTCAACTCTGAGTACTCTATTAAGGATAACTTGTCTAAACCTACAGTCAATGGTATTTTGTAAGTGCAAGGAACACCACGTGGTCATTTTTTAAGAGTAAAATTCAAATTAGACACTCTGGGAGACAACTTTATACAATCACCAACCTCTGCTTCTCTGTTCATTCAGTCATAAAGGTGAGTCCCCCACTAAATGATAAATCAGTAACAGCTTTCAAATTACACAGATGCTTAGTAAGTGTCAGCTGCAGATGCATTTAAATAATTTAAAGTAGGAGTAGCTCTTGTCACCCTACTGTTCATGTGACATCACAAATTTAGGTCAGGCCCTCCTAGGCACAAGGATATTTAGTCAGTGTGTTTAGTAAAGCCCAATTCTGTTTTTTCAGGTGTTTCAATTAGACCTAATTGAGCAGAAACAGCTGACATCACTTAATTCAGTTCAGTGATGTATCACTCCAGCATCTTGTGTCTTAAATGAAGATTACAAGGAGATGGAGCACAAGCTTAGATGTTCAGAAGCCAATGCAAGACTTAGGTCTCTTACAAAATAAAAATCAAAGCTGCCTTAGTTTGGTAAGTACTTTTCTTTGGAGAAGAGTGTTTGGTGGACATTAGACCCAAGTATCTTGATCAGTATCCTATGCAAGGATTATCACAGCTGTCAGTCTTTTTACATGGATTTGGAATGGTCTTACAAACTCTCATGATATTTTCCTAGCACAAAGTGTACTTCTCAGTTCTTGTAAGAATACCAATAATGAGAAAATGAACAGTTTTTTAAATTCATGTTTGAGTGGAGAAACACAAATTTCTCAGTAGGTTTTAAATGGTGAGTTTTTGCAGGAGCTGGATCTCTATGGGAGCAGTTGTTCTTGTCCTACTGGTTGAACAAGCATACCAAAAAGGACTTTCCTACTGGCCGTAATACACAGCTTGGAGATGGTGCTGCGCTGCTAACATCAGAGGAAAGAACTTCAGCCTTTTAATACATGGGAGGGAAAAAGATCAGATAGAGAAGAAGGGAGAGATTCCCAGGGCCCACAACCAAATGGATGAGAAGGAGAAGGAACAACACAGATCTTTGTCTTTTTTACTATTTGGATATGTTCCTGCATATGTCCTCTAATGAAGCAAAAGCTGAAAGCACAACTGTGAAAAATTAAGTGCTGGAAATTTTTGCAAATCACTATGTTAGAAAAACAGTATTTTGTTGTAGATCCCACACTAGAGATGCACCAAATTAAATTACAGCAGTGGGACTGGATTTCACATTCCTCATTTCTATTGCAAAAACATCATAAATTTGGTTTAGTGACTAAGATGGTGGGCAGGAATAAATTGGTTTTTGAAGCTCTTTTACCTGTTTTAACAGACGTGACACATCTCTGATATTTTCTGCCTGCTGGAATGAAACTCCTGAGCTGACCTGCCAGGGGATGGACCAAGAGGGAGTGGCTGCTTCAAGCCCTACCTGCCGCTTCTCCCCCTCACTCTTCTCCAGCTCCGTGTGCTGCTGCAGGCGGTGCAGGCACTCTGTCCTCTCTGCCGACAGCCGCTCGGCCATCAGCTTGTCCAGAACTCGGAGCTGTGGGGAAACAACACTGTGCAGCTGAGATCATCGTGTGACACACCAAACTCCCACCCCTGAACCCTGCAAATCAAACTACAGTCTGTCGTTCAGTCTTGGTTTCTAAAAATGCTGCTAATTACAACTAGATGTAGCTTGCAAAGAGGGTCAATCACAAAATTACCAATGAATAACTATTAAATTAAAAATAAAAAGTAATTTAGAGGATCTTGAATCTCAATGCATACATAATTCAGCAAGAGGATTTTGACAATTATGAACAGACTAGTCATAGGACTGCCTTCTTTCTCTCTTAATGGCTCAAGCCCTTAAGATTTGTTGTCTAAAGAAGCACCAGAAGCCGCTTAACACATTAAATTGTTTTTTCTCAAGACACTAGTTTGCAACATCAATTCCCAGTGGAATGTCACAGTTCCCTGGACTTGAGTATTAGAGTGCAGGTTTGCTTTTACAACACAAGAAGCAAAAAATGAATCATTACAATGAAAATATTAATGAAGTTTAGGATATGTTTCTGAATCATATAGGCAAGCAGAACTTCAGGTCATGTTCTTACTTGGTGTTGAGTTTTGCTTTCCATCTGGCCCAGCTTAATATTCATTTTATCTTGTACTGTCCCAAGCTCAGCTTTTATCTCTTCCACTGTTGCATCCAGCTGATTCTCCAGTTTATTTATCAGGGGCTCACAACGACATCCATTTATAGGTGCCTGAAAGGAGTGATAATGATACATTTACTTTCTACACCCCTTACCTTTGCAGATCAAAATGATGAGGATACATTTACTTGCTACACCCCACCACCCTCTTAGCACACCTGGAACATTATCACAGCCTCCTTCAGTCAGTCCTGGGTTCTTCTATCCCATGTACTATATCTCACCCTCCTGACAGTACCTTACAGCAGCTCAGCAGATGGGCTGTGAGTTGAAAAAGCACAGCCTGCACAGGGATAGATCTGGTGTGTATGGGCACACCCTAAAATGGCAGTGTTGATTTCACTGGGGCTACAAGCAGCACTGAGCTCAGAACCTCTGTGCTGGCTGAGGGAATTACCACCACACAGGCCTTATACCCTGTGTCTCAATTCTGTAATTCTCAATTGTAAAAAAAAAAATCTGATTTTGTGGATGCATGTGCATTGTGTGCATTTGCTTTTAAACGTAATGCCAGTCATGTGCTCTGTCCTTTTTCTGTACTGGATGGCAAGGCCTCTCTGCTTCTGTTTGCCCTCACTCCCCTGGCATTCAGCTGCCCCTTGCCTGCTGGGCACTCCTGTGCCTGCCTTTGACTCGTGTGACACCATCCCATGGCCCCTCTGCAAGGGCAGCTGCACTGACCACATTTAAATCTCTCTGGGAGATGGTCACAAAAGGCTCCCTTAAGAAAGGACAGCTAAACCTCATCAGCTTCCTCTGCAGCCCAAAGGCAGAAAGTGGCTCCTTCAGGGGCTCTGCCAGTAGCCCAAAGCAGCTGCTCTGAACTCTGTCTGCAGAGGAGCCTCCCTCTCTTCTTTAGCCCCACAGCAATGTTTCATAAACTGGGGCTTATTCCCTTGGCAGGGAAAGGTGGGTGGTTTGCTGAGCACTAATGAAAGCTTCAGAAGTACATGTACTTCAGAAAGTATGTTTGCTATTCATGGCCTCAGGGCATCAAAGAAGACAGACAAGTAAAAAAGGAAAGGAGAGAGGAGTATCATGTATTTCAGGAAATACTGCATGCGAGTCTAGCACTATTAAACTAATCTTTGTGAACAGATGAGATTTGTGTACAAGTCCTGTCTGCTTTCTGCACCTCTCTACTCCCCAAGTCCTTCTGCACCTCTCTGCTCTTTTATGCCTTTAATGTATGAAAGGTCCCCCAGCCTTCCTGATGTCTGCTATAGGATAATTCCATAGTGCCCCTGTCTGGAAATTTCTCAATTACATGGAGAGGTTGGAAAGCAGTAAACAGCCAGTAAAACCTTAGAAGTCTGACTTCAATGGTCTTCAGAATCTGCTGAAATTCTGAACTACAGGAAGGGACTTAAAAGAGCTGATGTATGGATGTGAGAAGCTAATGAAAGGACAGACCTTCCAGGAGTACAGTGTCTATAGGATAATTTAATGACTGTTCTTATGCTTTCTTATAAATGTCTACTGGTAATTTATTGCGTAATATAGTGACTAAAATAGTATTCTCCAAACTGGAATAAATGCAAGTGACCTGATAGCTCCAGGTTTATTTGTTTTTCAGTTTCTATAGAAATCCTGCCCCCAGTAAATATAGAATACCCAAAGACATGTTGCAAAACCCAAAAAGAACTGGAACAAAATCTATTGAGATTACTCAGCCTCTTGGTTTAGGTAGTAAGCTTTGGATTCTCACACACTGCTTTTCCTTAGAAATTTTCTTTCTTCTGTCAGAGCTCTTAATGTTCCAAAGTATATAATGAAAGTTCTCATGTCATTTCCAATCACCCCTTATCTTTGCAGATCAAAACTACTTAAGTATGTCTTCTTTAACAGGCACAAAACCACCTTATTGTTTGCCAGACTTCAGGCCAAAAAGCAGCTGAAGCCCAAGCAAGGAAAACCAATCCCAAGGCATGATTTCATACCCCTGAGAGTGCAGTTAGTGGAGCATATTTTCTGTCCATTACCTGTGTCCCAGCTCCCCAGGCTCGCTGCAGTGTGACCCTGTGTGAGGACAGTGGCTCACCTGCATCACCTTGCCGTCCTTGCCTCGGTACAGCGTGTAGAGCTGGTAGGCTCGCACCTCGTGGGGAGGGGGTGGAGAGGGGCAGTGGTGTTTGCTTCTGCGCTTGGGCACGTTCTTCTGGGGCTGAGGGACTGCCTGCTGGTCAGCTGGGGAGATGGGGTCTGAGAGTGCTGAAACCTGCATAACATTCACACAGTGTTTTGCCTATATGAGCCCCTTGGTAAACTATTCCTGGTGGGAATGGGACAAATTTATTGTGACAATTACAGCAAAAATTACTTTTATCTGAAGATTATCTCTGCCCCAGGAGCATGGTGGGGCTGCTGCCCCAACACACCAAAGGGACCCACACCACTTCTGAACAGCTATCCCTTCTTTCTCTCTGCTGTTTTAAATCTACTGATACCTTTTCCTTTGGCTTTTTCTTTTTGCTCTTTTTCCCTTTGGGATCTGGTGAGGCTGACCGGGGTTTATCCTTCAGATTGTTCTTCCTCTCTGGGGGCTGGTCGCTGCTTGGTGTGTCATCAGCAGCTGAGACACTGCCCTGCTTGAAGCAAAGACAGGGAGTTCAGAGCAGTTGAAGAGATGGGGAAAAGGAGCCTCTTCTTTGATTGCCCAGCTTTAAGCTGCTCTGCACATGTGAGTGGGAAATGCTTTAGCAGCAGAGCATGACAAACTGCCTGGGGCAGCTGCTGGGGCCATGCACAGTGATGGCTCCAAACAGACTGTGTCCTTAATGGGTTTTGGTGACAGTCCCCCCTTACAGAAGATCCAGCTGGTAATGCCAGGCTGTACCTTGCTCTGCACCACTTCATCCCGTGGCACCGACTGAGCCCTCCTTTCCTCCTTCAGTCTCTCTCTCTTCTTCCTCAGGCTTCTCCCACGGTTAAAACGCGAGACCTGAAGACAGACCACACTGTTACTCAGTGATGTCATGCTCTTTCCTACCACAGAAGACAAGTAACAGAGCAGACCTTTTCCTTTTCTGAAAGGCAACAGATAAAGGAGAGTGCACTGCCAGATGGACACTGATGAGCCAAGCAACGTGGGTGTTCATGGCTGTGAAAACACACCAGCACTGAGCTCAGTCTCTTGGGGCACTCTGCTGTCCCCTAGAAGGTTGAGCACCTCCTCTGCTGTCCTTGGGCTGGTTCCCAAGCCAAGCCCAGCCCTTTTCATGCAGAGGTGACAAGGAGGAGGGCAAGGATTGTGCCTGGTCTCATGCCTTCCTGCCTTCTGGCCTGAAGAGCATTGCAGCATTTCACACACAGCTGCAAAGTATAAACAAGCCATAAACATTTTGTCCTTGTTGCAAAGCATCCTCCAGTGGCAACCACCCTTCTGGGGATGGGATATGTCAGAGGCAGGCAGCAGAGACACAACTCAGGAGCTTCACGGTACAGGGCAACTTTCTAACCCCATGGCCACTGCAGGGAACAAGTGCCTCTGCCAGTCAGGACACAGAAACCTCTGACAGCACTTCATGCTGGCTTCATCTGCACACCTTGCTCACTTTGGGGAGTGAAAGGCTCTATGTCAATAGACCTGAGCCCAGCCCACAATGCCAGCAGAAATGTAGGAACCTTTCACAGCAGAAGACAAGGAGCAGGGGATGCAGCCTCCCAAGATTAAGTGGCCTCAGCTCCACGTGTATGTGTGTGCTGGGGAGAGATGTGTAATGTACCTGTGATGCTTTAGTGAGCAGGAGCGCAACCTCGGGGTTATTGTGCTGTCTGGCAACCTCTAGAGGGGTCTGGCCTGCCTGAGAGAAAAAAGAAAACAGCATTTGATTCAAAACAAGCTACTGGAAACATGAAATTTCTCCAACCAAGTTCAGTATATACTCTGTGCACAAGAGTAAAGTGAGTAATTGCATTAATTTACCCAGATACAATTCAACACTTCACAACCAATGAGGAATGTTGAAGAGACTCTACATCAATATAAAATACCAGAGAAACTCTGTGTCCTGCTTACATTGTTGACAACAGATGCATCAGCCCCTGCCTCCAGCAAGAGCTTCACCACCTTCTTGTGATTTAGGGCAGCAGCTACATGGAGTGCAGTATCCCCTGCCTGCAAGTCAGAAAGCAGAAAACAAACTTGTGACACCAGTCCTTGGGTCTTACCCTACAGAATTCACACTTTCCTAAAAGATGCTCAGAGATGGAAAATAACCTACACTTGCTGATGCAACAACTAAGCTTAAATAAGGCCTGGTCAATAAAAAATGACTGACTGGGGAGGAAGGTGACAGGAGGGGGCAAAGAGCTACCTCAGCCTGGGTTTGAGAAATGCAGCTGGGGCACTGGTGATCTGATTTATCTAAACCAAGTGACACATGATGCAGCTTGGAGACAGCCCAGCTCTGCCTCCAGTAAATGGATACGACATCTGAGGGTAGAACAAGTTTTCCCACTACAACCTTTTCTTCTTTTTTTTCCCTTCAGGTTTGATTATCTGGTGTGCAGGTGGTGATGTATCACATTACTCAGGAATACTCAGGTAAGTACTGGCAGTGAGATGGTTGGCATGCTCCTCACAGGTTTCCTCAGGAAGAACAGGTTTTGGATCAGAGCCAGGAGGCAGTCTGGGTCCAGCACTAACACACTGCCCTGCCCTTGTCCTGGTGCAGTGAGGTGAAGACAGCCGGGATCAGATTTGGGCACTGGTAACAGAGCCAGCAACTGTTCAAGTGGGACCAGACACGTGTGCACAATGCCTTCCTGTCCCCCTGGTCTTGCATCTGGCCTTCATAAAATCAGATTTCCTCAGGACTAGTGCCTGTTGCTAACTTAGATGAGGTGTACTCCTAAATCAAATAATTCTATGGGCAAATATGAAATAACTTCAGGTAGTGCTGGGGAATGAGGGAAAGGGATGTCTCTCTGGGCCAGGTTCACACCAGTCCATCTTAATATTCAGGAGCGGAGCTCATTTTGCAAGTTAAAAAACTAATTTCCAAATAAAATTACATAGTAAATTTCACATGCTGAAACCTATTTTGTTTGCTGTAATATCTCATAGTGAAGAAAGAACATTAAATGCACAGTTCAGAAAACATCTTTATGATCCATTACACATGGAAGATTTCCCAGGAACATGAGAAAACATAGTTAAGCACCACATAATATGTTTATTTAGCAGATTTAAAATGTTTTAATGTACCAATTTCATTCCCTTCTACTACCCAATTATGCTATGCTGTAGGTACAGCAATCAGTTACTTCCCTATAAAACAACTATGGATGATTAATCCTAGGCTGGACTGATCATTACTTTGAATTTAGAGCATGCTTTGTCTTCACTTTTATGTCCTCTTAATTCCCCCTACTGCAAAATGCAGCAAAGTATTCCAGAGGAATTTGCACTTTAGTAGCATCTAAATGTCAGTGAGTTGTGCTTCACAATGTCTCTGTAATGGCTATAAGATCATTAAATCACCTCATAAATAAGCAATGCTTTAAAGAAATAATGCAAATGTGATGGCAAAATAATAAACCACTGATATGCCATTACTTTAAGGCTATTCTTAAAAGCTTAGGCATTTGGTGGTACAGTGGAACACACAGAGTGAAGCAGGATTACTTGGGCAGGAATTCCTCTTCCCAACAACTGGCCATATGCAAAGGGCACAGAGTCACAATGAGGTTCATGCACTGACCTGGTTCTTTTCATGGACAGAACAGAAAGCACTGAGCAGCACCCTAATGATGGGCAAGTGATTATAACGAGCAGCCACATGCAGACAGGTATCTCCTGCCTGCAAACAGAAACAAAGCTCTGAGCATGTAATCACTGTGAGAAAGCCTGTACTCGTCATGATGTTCAGGGATGAAATAATCCTATTAAATGAGAAAGAGCAGTAAACACCACACACCTCCACAGAACAGCAATGCTGTCTTCTCTGCAGTGCAAAGTCTGCTATCATGGGTGGGAAAGTTTAGCAAGAGCTGGGGTCAGGAGAGGTGAGAGCATGAATTCTTTAACCACTGATGGGAAATACTGGAAAAATAAAATGCTGTTTTACTGGTACCACAAACCCGGAGTTAGTTATATTTTCCCATTAAATCTGTTCTTCTGAACCTCAACCCAATGCAATTTGGAATCTCAACTTAGGATTCCACATAATGTAGAAAACATGAGTGGCACCCAGAACAGCATTCCCATGAAGGGTGGCACTTGTGCAGCTGAGCCCAGGAGCTGCACAAAACCCCACAGGTTTCCATTTCTCTGCCTGCTCTGTTACCAAGTTATCAAGCAGGGCAAAAATATCTGGCTTCCTTTTGTAGATTGTTTTTTTCTTCATCAGGCCAGAACCATTATAAAATAGGAGGAAAGCTGTCTGAAACTGAAGCCACCTTGAATCTAGTCATTTGAGAGATAGACACGCCGTATATAAGATCTGCAGATCTGAAGCCTTTCACCATTGTCTGTGCAACAGCAAAACCCTATTTGGCTCCTTCTATCCTTGCTCAAGAGATGGGTACAAGTAGAGCAACGCTCAAAAGCATTCCTGTGCATGGTGTATACAATGGTTGAGTAGTGGGGCTTTTTCAATATAATTTATAATAAAAATCATTGCTTAAAGCCTTTCTGAGTATTTCTACAAGTTAAAGCAATATACCTAAAACAAAGTCACACAGAAATGTTATTTCCAAAACTCACATTATTTTTGAGGTCTGCTCGAGATCCTCCAAGTAACAAAACACGAGTACTCTGGGAATGGCTATTCTGGCAAGCCAGGTGAAGAGGTGTGTTACCTGCCTTAGAGAAATACAGGAAAATATAAAAGCCATATTTAGACAATGGACATAAGCATTAAAATATAAACCCTCACAGATCTTTGCTAAAGAAGATCCGCCCAAGGGTGGGAAGCTGTTGTTTTCCCAAAGATACGAGATGAAGGAACCCAGAGACTGAAATCTCTGCTTCAATGGCTTACCTGGGATATAACAAAGGCACAAATAGGACAGTATAATGATATCTGCATTGGTCAAATCTGTTTACAGGAAGAAAGAACTCTAGAAACTGTCTCGTTCATTAGTCTCAAACAGCAGTATTAAATACTTAATTTAAAGAACTGTAATTCTTGTGCTTTGGGTTTCCCCCATGCACAGACGCAAAAAAACAAATTGCCATGCTATAGGATCTTTGATCCCAGTCATGACTGTTGCAGGGTATTGAGCAGACTCCTGTCACAACTCCTGTCTCCTTACAATTGTAATGCAAACCAGCTTGAAGTCTGGCTGGGTCTGCAGGTGCTCTCACTGGGCAGGATACAGATTTTAGGCTACCAAGAAGCTTTGGTGTTCAGAAGGCACACCAGTCTCTAGCCAAGATCAGAAGGGAGGGCAAAAAGCCACCCAAGCTGCAGAGAATCACATGCTATGGTTCTTCAAAGAAGAAAATGTGCAGAAGTGGACAGAAATCAAAGAAGTGCTGGCTTGTGTATTATCTTTCTAACACAGTGAACTATTTTATTGGTCTGACAAGTTTTTCTGGCATAATTTCGTTTTTGTTGGTCTGAAAACATTCAGGGTTTTTGGCTCTTGGGAGCTAGAAATTAAATCACCTCAGGTGAAAAGATTTACCAGGCTTACTACGCTGTCTGTTCACCTCGATTTTGTCCTTTGATTTGTCCCCTTTGCTTTCAAGACACAGATCAAAGCTGCAGGGTTTGAATTACAAAAGCCAACTCTTAGATGTGGTCTTAGGTCTTCACTTCCATATTATAGACCTGAATATGTGTGTCAGCCTCTAAGTTGTGGCAGACACAAACATTTCTCTTCTCAGCTAAACTGTGTTTAAGTGTCAATTTTTTTCCCTCACAGGTTTATCTCTGAAAAGCCTCTGCAATGCCTTTATCATTTGGTGTTTGGCAGGTTGGCCCTGGTGGGAAGGCAGAGGTCCTGTGCAGCAGGTGAGGACTTCAGTTCTGGGAGAATGGCAGTGCCAAGGTCAGAGCTCAGAGTGGCTCATCTGGCTCATCTCCCATGGGGTGACAAATCTCTCACCAACTTCTGAGAGGGAGAGAAGCTCCAAGTTGTACCAGTCTGGGAATCTTCACTGAAATGTACAGACTGATGAAGAATCTAAAAATAAGGATCTATGACTGATCTCACTGGATGATCTGTCAAAGCAGAAAAGGTTTTATTAAGCCAACGTAAATGAAAATAAACTGCTTCTCCAGGGTGACTACTGTGCAGGAGAAATACAGCTACCCAAAACACAGTGTCAAATTCTTCCCATCTTCTGGTGCTTCACAGGTTTGGCAAATCTAGAAGCCCATATCTGTCCCATCCATCCAAAATCACACAATACCCAGGTGTAAGTGAACAGCCCGTGGGATGCTCCTGCCCATGGCACTCAACCCTGGCTGCCAGAAAAGCTGACAGAATGATAATGCCTTGTCATCAGTAACACAAAAAGCTGACAGAACAGAGAAACCATTTTGGGATTATGTGGACTTAAGCTCTTAATTTTTCTTGAAAACAAAGGTAAAAGCAGGTGCAAGCATGCATGATTCCCACATTTTTCAGCAGCTCCAGACAATATATCTTGTCCATTAAAAACCACCCAAAGAGTAAAATGCAAAGGGCAAGACATCAAAGACTAGCACAGGAGCTGCTCAGGCAGTATTTAAGTTTGCCAGTCATATTTCAGCCATCAACCCTGCTGAGCTGTTTTGTGCACATACTTTCCCAGAGAGGTTGCCTCCAGCTGACATAAACTGGATTGTAAGCTAAATCTTCTAATTCCCTGAGGCACCCAAGCATGCAGGATAACCAGACTTGCATCTCAAGCCCACATCTTCGTACAGAAGTGTATGTGTATACACAGACAGGCGTATCCAGGGACAGCAGCAAAATGGTTCACAAGCTTACAGTCAAGCATGAGAGAAGTTTTCTAAAATATCCTTGATACAAATCTAGGTGGACATTACAGCAAAAGTAATTACAGTAAATAAAAATTGGTAGTCGAAGTAATACAAAAGAAGGAATACACATAAAATAATATCAAAGATGATGGAATTGCAGACCACAAAGTCACCCCAACTGTGCAAATATATGCTTCTATAGTGCCTATACACTCGTGCACATACAGAAACACTGTGCCCAAGCATCATGTCTTTTTACTCTAAACCTTAGGCTTTGACCAGCTGTCTCCTTTCTTTCCCAGCCCTGTTTCAGTTGTTGTTTTAGAGACACATTTACCAAAAATGCTCAGAGATCCCCTAAAGCACTCCCAAAGCCCTCTCCCTGTCACACAGGGCAGAGCTGTCCAAACCCTGACTCTGCTCACACCGTGGGCTGCTACCACCATTTCCTGGACTATTCCATTAACTTCTGAATTACTGAATTGAAGTGCCCCTCAGTTATAACAATTAGAGTGGAACTAAAACCCTTTACTTTGTTATTCTTTCCTCTAAATGGCTCTCAAGGTATTATAAATACCAAAAGGAACATAATCCAGGTTCATTACAAAATTCTGTGAAGAGACTATGATGATATATTAGGAAAAACTTAGTAACAAAAGACACATTTTTTTTGTTTCCCCCTGTGGCTTACATTCCTTTGGCTGTTTAATTTCTGAAAAAAAAAAACAGGTTTTCAATACCTTTTTCTTATTAGTACAATTGATTTCCATTTTAAATCACACCAATCACAATGAATCTCCTCAGTATAAATTAGAGCACCATGGAGATTTCCACAGGAATGGCAGTGTTCCTCAGCTGTAATTAATGTATCATTCAACGCGTTATTGAGTTTCTCCTGCGTCAGCTGTCAAAATATGAATTTCCTAATGCCTGTGGATGAACCATCCAGGCATGATAAATGAAAAGAAAAAGAAGAAAAAAGTCCCACTAAGAGCTGGCCCCCCACCTGCTGAGAAATGGCATGGCCAGAAATCCCCAGTTCTGAGAATCAGCCACCTTAGACCAGAACTGAAAGCTCCTCCTGCATGGGTCTCACCTTGTTCTTGGCAAGAACGTTGGCTCCTGCTTTAACAAGCACTTTGGCAGACTGACTGAATCCATGCCAACAAGCCTCATGAAGAGCAGTGTTCCCATCCTGAGGAGCACACACACAAGAGCAGAATGTTAGGGGCTGTATAACCAACCTACTCTCTTAAAAGTATTTTTGTTTCTACTAGCTTATTTTCTATCTTATTCTTATAAGAGGGTAAGAACATTGCTATTTGTCTGGAACTTGAAATTAGTTATATTTACTCCTAAATTAAACTTACAGTCTGGGATTCTCAAGTTTCTGGGATAATCATTGGAACTGTGCAGCCTTTTGCGTAGGGTGTAGTATGGCTGTACATTCCTTTAATTCATCCCTTAATGAGCTGAGAACAGACTCTTAAACCAAAAACTATCAGCCTAATATTAGAAGCATAACTAAACCAGTAATTTGTATTAAAGAGATGGTACAGGTTTTTTTTCCAATGTAATTGTTCCAATTACTCCTGAAGCATCAGACACTTACTAAGGAGTATGAACTTTTTCTCTGAGACCTTAACATTACTGACTGCCAAAGCTGCCATTCCACAGGGCTTTTGTTTTGTTTGTTACCTTGTCTTGTCTGTCCAAAGCACAGCCCTCTTGAATGAGAGTTGCTATTATGTCAGTGTTCCCTACAACAGCAGCCCGGTGCAGTGCTGTCTGGTCACCCTGCAAAAAGAAGCACATTTGTAATTGGTACAATTCCCACCTCACTTTGACTTAATGCAAATGCAGACAACACACACAGGGGCTGCATCTTCAACACACATACTGATTAAATCCAAGCTGTCTTTGAAAACAGTCCCCCTAAACAACTACCATAGAAGTTTCCAAGATTAATGAAGTTATTGCATGTATCAGAGCTACAAACCATTTACAGAAGTTTGCAAGTCATCACAATCCCATATACAGTGCTGAAGCATTCCAAAAACATGGCAGTGTCAGAAGGCAGTGAATTGGACACATTTGGCTCTACGTGTCTAACAGTCATCAGTGTCTGTAGGGAACTAAAGGGAATTACAGGCTGTCGTAATTCATCATCATGATCCTCCAGGACTTACACTAACTGGATAAGGCTCTCCTGCTCTGGCTCTGATTGCTCCATCAGCCCTGCTTAGGATAAGGAGCACGAGATGAGATTGGTCTCTTCAGCACCTCTGATGAATTTACCAATTACTGCAAAGAGTGGAGGCAACTTTACCATGAGAACCACAACTGCAGGATCATCCACGTGTTCCACTCAAGCAACTGAGCCATCCTGAAGTCCAAATGACTTTCCTTTCTCTTTGACTTGCCACATAGCAGCAGCAAGCAAGTCTCCTACATCAGTTTATTTCCTTTAAGGTTTCCAAAAGAAACTGTGCTGATGTGGTCATCTTGTCTGACTGCCCATCTATCTCCTCTCTAACAACTGCTGAACCCATTTGCTGAGCTAGAGAGCCCAAGGTCAGTTTCCAGAATTCTTCTAGAAACTGAAGACTCGGGAAACTTAAACCACTGTCCCTGCCCATCAGGGATTATCTATGTTTTTATGTACATGTTGGTAGAACCTGATAAAAGAGAGGCAAGAGAAGGATTTGTGAAGTGGCGTGTAGGGATGTAAGACAGGGATCAGTGGGAAAATGAGCTGCAGTAGCTCCACTGCTGCCACAACAACTGGTCTTGGCTTTCCTTTGAAGTTGCTTTGAACCAGGAATGCCAAAGCACAGCCTGAATCCAGGAACAGAGACAGGCTTCAAAGCTGCACACAGACTTGTTTGGGATTAATAAACAGATTTGGAATCCAATCCATTTCTGCTTATCTAGGTGATGGTCACCACAAACACACACAGGGCAGAGATATGCCATGTGTCCTAAAAAAGCTTGCAGGAAATCAAGTCCTAAATAGACACAAAATTTCTCTGGTAAAATTCTTCATCAGATAATAGCATATTATATTAAATACTGAAATCAGAGGAATTTCTTTATTTTTTATTCTAGAGTGTCCAAGTCTTTAGATAACTGGCTTATTTGAACAATTTGTTCTCAAAGGCAATTAGCAGCTGACTTAAAAATTGCTCTTGGTGGGGTTCTTTTGTGCTAAAGACACCAAAATAGTTATTAATCTACAAAAAAAAATGAGCATTGCCAACCACAACCTTTCAGTAATCCCTACCAGTAAATCATTAAATTGGCTTATAATAATGAAGTTGATTTTAAAAAATAGTGTTGAAGGTGCTTTTTAAAAGCCTCCTATCTATTTTTTGTTGTTGTTTCTAGAGGTTAGGTATTTTTACTTTTGTTCTTGTGACTGGAAATATATTTTAGAGGATTTCAGCAAAGGCAGTAAAGCTTCCAGGAAGTGGAAACAAAAAGAATTGGAAAACTGACAGCATGGCAAGTGCTCTGAACTTATGTATTTGTTCCAAATTCAAAGACAACCAAAATGTTATGGAAAATGTCCAAATTATACCATCTCACAAGTACAAATGTCAAATAGTTACTGGTTACTATGACTACATGGAAATTTGCTCACCAGCAAACTAAGGAAGAATTTTATATCTCATTTTTTATAATGGCACAGCTACTGTTACTGCAGTAGTGAGTCATGTGGGACAGTGCAAAAATCATTTTATCTGACTATCATGAAGTGGAAAGTAATCTGCCAACCCACCCTGCCAAGTGGCATTGATGCACCAGCAAATCCACAGAAGATATTATAAAACAGACTAAAACAAAATGGCAACTGCCATTGCAGTGGATGGAATCTGAACAGTAAATGATTGGCTCCTGCTGCTTTACATTTGGGAAAATTACTGTGGAGAAGGCAAATTTGGGGCAGAAATGAATTGTACAGAATTTGGTTTGTAATTAAGGATCTTCCTACTGGGACAGTTTAAATCAAGGCTGCTCCTGTCCCCACATCACAGTAAGCGCAGCGAGGTCAAAGAACATTCAGCTTTTGGGGCTTTGTTGATATGACAGCTACTTCTAACAGCATCTCATTTAAATTAATTCATTTCAATTTTATACAAACATTTGTCTGTTTGGAAAGTGGGCTTCACACCTCACAGCTGCAAGACCAGGTCCCCCTTGGTAATCCCAACCCATATGGTGGGGGGCCATACACTGGGGATGCAGAGCAGCCCTGGGACAGCTTCAGCCATGCCTAAGCTTTGTCCCACAATACATTCTGGTCCCTGAAACAGACGTAGGTAAAGGGACACAAGTTCTGCAAATGGCAGGCTCAAGTGCCTCCTGCCCTAGGTATGGGCTTTGGTTATGACACCTTCCCTACACGAGCAGCCAAGAGTAAGGTCCAACCCACACCCTGACTGGACAAAATGAGCACCTCATCCATGTAACAGGGAGTGTCAAAAGATAGCTCAAATCTTGTTTCACCAACTGAGGCACCTCCCAGTGAAGAGAGAGCACGTATCATTGTCCTGGTGAGGGTCTGTCCCTGCCAGCACCAGATCCCTCAGTCAGTAGGACAGGGCAGCACCTGGTCCACTGTTCCCTTACACCTCAGCACAAATAGTCACCTTAAAGTGCTGTGGAAGCTGAACCACCAGGTTGTGATGGCTTCTGTGTGACAGCCACTGAGCAACCCAGCCATGGAGAGCACAGCCATCCAGCCATCCTATAAATAACAGTGCCTGCACCACTGCACTCTAACCTGCCTTCCCTTCCCATCAGCAGAGGAGCAAATCCCTGCCTTGCCTTTCACGGAGTCCAAGGAAACGGATGAGTTGTGGTTTTTTCACAGCATGAATTTTCAGGCAGTGTAATCACAGACTTGTGTACCTTTTATTAATTACTGAAATAAATGTCTCTGGAAGCACTCACTACAATTCTGTCTTTAGCAAAGCATTAGGGGTCTGTTCCAGAGGCTCAGAGAGCAATTACATCGGTAAATGCGTATTAACCATCCAGACTATTATGTTGGGCACAATTTATGATTCTGTTTCCAAGAGATTTATGCCTTAGGAACAGACTGCAGATCAGTAGCAATGAAGAGAGACAATTCCAGAGCTGTGTCACAGAAACATGACCTTGACAGAAACAACAGTCTGCCCAAATGCAGATGTGGGCCCAAAGCCAAAAAGCCTTAAGTGAGGCTCGTCAGAAGTAAGGCACTAAGGTCTACACTGGTGAATCTTAAACCCCCTTCCTCAGACTCTGCCTAGCCCTGAAGGCAGCTCAAACTCAGGGAATTCTACTCCAAGATGTCCATGCCCTGGACATGTCAGCTTGCAAGGCAGGTACAGGGCACTGCATCAGGGTGGCACAGCACACCCTGGCCCTGCACAGCCCCACTGCAGGCAGCTCCCCTCCTCTCTCTGGCCCTGAGAGAGCTCTTGCCACACACCTCATGGAAGCAGATCCAGGCATGTTGCAGGTACAGACACCACCCTTCAAAATAAAGCCAGTGAAGGAAGTGGCCACTGGTTTTTCCACAGTAGCCCAGAGACAGCAGTGCTCAGTCATTTTGTCTTGCCCAGGCAGCACTGCAGTGTTGAAAGTTCTCCAGTTTTAGGAAAAAATCTTGGTATTCATTGGGATAGTAAGAGGCTGACACTTGGAGACTGGGATAGAAATCTGCATGCACTGATGCAGAGGATGCAGAACTGCACATCTGAGAGCTCTACCTGTAACAGGGTTCCTGCACAGCAGCAGGTACATTTCAAGAGGGGAGAACCAGGCTCTTTACAGAGGGCTTAAACACCTGCTTTCAGGAGAGGCTTACAGGCTGGGAGTCCTGAAGAAAGGCAGACACCTAAATCTTGATTTTTCCTCATGGACTCTGGCATTACCCTTTCTTTAGCACTGTTCTGTTGGCATGGCTGTTGGCATTTGCTCAGTGTACTGATGTTTGCAACTATTTCCCTGAGCTTCCTCATGTGCTATCCTAAAACAGTGGATGTAACCACTGGGACCAGGCACTTGGAAACAGGGCAGGTATCTATTTACATCTGAAGTTTACCCCAAGAGAACGAAACAACAAAGTGACTTCCAATACAGTCTCAGGTAGACTTCTGACAGCTCTCCTGAATTACTGGAGTCTCTCTTACAGACTCTACAGACCCAAATAAGTGAGATTTGGTTTACATTAGTTTGTAGTAAACATTAATTTTTCCTTTCTCTGATTTAAAAAAACCCAAACTATAACCACATTTTTTCCTGGCCATTCCTGTTCTCCAGAGCATCCAACAGTTGTACAATCTCCTTTAAAGCCCTTCTCCCATGTGACACTTTGCCTCCTCACTTCTGTGTTTGCAGAAATCAACAGAGTATCTGGCTGCTGGAGAACTGCACCAAAATCACAGAAACATAGAATGGTTTGGGTTGGAAGGGACCCTAAATATCACCTGGTTCCAACTCCCTTCCCATAAGCAGGGACACCTTCCTCTAGACCAGGGTGCCCCATCCAGCCTGGCCTTGTACACTTCCAGTGATAGAGCATCCACAACTTTGGCCAACCAAAAAATAAACAACCAAAACAACCAGAAAAAACTCATGGCTTCAATCCCTGATACAAAGTGCTGAACAGCACTTGTAAGGTCATATAATATAAAATCAAGTCACTACATTCACAGTAGAAGAATCAAAATACTCTAAAGTTAAAATATAACCAAGTGTTAAATACTCGCAGGAGCCTACAAGCATATGTGGATATCCTGAAGCAGCTGTACACAAAGGGAACTGAATATGCTCTCAGGTTTCTCAGTGTTCCTGTGCTGCTCTCCTCTTTTGCTACAGAGAGGCAGTCGTGATACGCAGTTAAGAACAACTTCATTCTTGCACAATAAATGATGATGCATGACCAGCAGAAGTGATCAAGGCATGAAAAATAATCATGAACAAAACAAATTACAGCCTAAATGAAATGGGACCACAGGAATAAGCCACTTTGCACATTCCCATTCAGCTAGAAATTATTATGAACCCTGGGCTATTGTTCCATTTGAAACTAATTTTCTGCTTCTTAAACTGGAGCTTCCAGAAGGGAAGTTTCGGGGCCTTTGCCCTTTGTTTTAACTGAGCTTGTTTTCCCAGCTATTCTCAAGGGTGCAGGCAGGGCAGGAGAGGATGCAGAGCACAGAGCACCAAGCAGCCATGCAGCGCAGAGGGAGCTCAGCCTGCACCAGGGCTCGCAGCATGCACCGCAACCGGGCAGGCGCAGCGCAGGGGGGATGCACAAGAGCTCTAACCTCCTTCTCTCTTTCTGATCTTCTAGGTTCCTTCCTAGCCCTTCTCTTCTGGTTTCTCTTATTTTTTTCATCCTTGATTTCCTTCACCGGGACAATTTTCTCCTGTACTATTCCTGAGGCGTGTGCTGTATGGACACTCATGGACCACTCAGAGATGGCACTGGGATCCCAGTAGGAGCTGGCAGCATTGGCAGGGAGAAGGAAGGAGTCAGCTCCTGGAGTGGCATATTCTACAGAGCTGGACTCCACCGGCTGAAATTCATAATAATCCCACTCCAGGCCACTGGAGGTCATTCTTCAACTAATTCTTAAGGCTCTTACCGTGTTTAGGGAATATATCTGTAGAACATGAAAGGGAGCATTTTAATCTCTCCGAAACAATTAGCAGCTTTTAAGTTTCTGCTTATCATCTGGCAAATAAAAAATTGTTCTTGAATTTGATTAAAACTCAAAAATTAAGAGTTTTGGTTTCTCTTGTTATTTTGAAAAATAAAATGTAGGTCATAATTTTGGATTTTTTTGTGCTATCACAACAATGCCATAGACCAAAATCAAAAAAATAATCTGCATTTCAATTAAATACAATACTCCCCACTCTTACAGGTGTTTTCATATCTGAATCTAAATCCACATTCCTGGAAAACAGCAAGGAAACATACAGATGTTAATCAACACTTGAGACTAAGATGCCTTCACTGCCACATAAGCACACAGTAAAAATGACTGAAGGCATAATCAAGAGATTGCAACTAAAAGACACTACAAACATTCTGTGGGGCATAAACTGTAAAAATTAGTTATACAAGGAGAAGCCATAAGCTGAGAACCTTCTTGAAGACCTATGTAAAAGGAAAGCAGAAATATTTTAGTTAATACCTATTGCAAGCAAAAATCTTCATTTGGAGTTTTAGACTTCCTCCTTCTACAAGACAAATCCAAACACACCCTTTGAAATTCAGAAATGCCTGAGGCTCTCCTCAATCCCAACCAAATTACTACTACACCTAAATACAGAGCTACACATCAGAATATATTTTAAAGATTCAGTATCTATGAATCCAGTATGCAGCTACTCTGCCCATATTAATCACCACATGTAGAAGCAGTATCCAATTGTGAACAAAGGCCCTAAGCTCATAAGACAGTAAGTCATCTATGAGCTGAGTATTTCCACAAGTGCAGGACTCTTCACTGACCTGAAATGATGCTAAACACTGATTTACTGTTTTCTAACATGGCTATCACATTTACATATAAACAGCATAGACTTTATTCCTAGATGATTAAAACAAATGAACCAGACTTATTCCAAAAACAGTTTCCACAGAAACTCAATTTCACCAAATCAGTGGAATCTCTTGCTTTCTTAAAGCATCACTTTTCTCAGGAAAACTGGCTGTATTTGTAAAGTGTCTGCAATTTTGTCTTAAATACCTAATGAACCATTTCTGCTGGGAGAAGTGAAAAAGCATACCCAGGACACATCTGGATAAACTGATTCTCCCATTGCACTTGCAAATCTGCTCCATTTCAGATGGGCACAGGGAAAGAATAAAGAACAGGGAACAAATTTTCTTCCTAGAAAAACAAGTTTCCCTGCAGAAAGCTGGCCACATCAGTACCCCAGTCCCAAGCTCGTCAGGCAGACTGCTCACGTCTCCCAAGCAATCAGCTACTCAGCAGCAGAAAAAGAAACCAGTTTTCCAGATGCTACAGACTTTTAACTCTCTAGATGTAAACAAATGCCCAAAGGTATTTTTAAAAGGCACCTAGACATTTCCTGTGTCCTTCTACCAGTCATATAGGTGGCTCTACTAACACCTTTGGGCCTCTATGGCCTTTGAAGGCTCTCCACCTTATGTATTTCAGGAGAAAAAAGCAACCCTACCACCAACTTCTTCCAGCATGCCATCAGAAGTCAGCAATTAATTTTAAGAAATCATGGTTATTCAACTGCTACTGCACATTTCAGCATATACCTTTTTTCAGCAGTGAGGGTACTAAAACCACATAACCTGTCACTCCAAAGTGCCTTAAAGCCCAGTCCTAGATTAGAACTCTTATAGAAACCCAAGAAATTCCAGCAATTTACGTGTTTTACCAAATGAACACAAACTACCATGTGCTAAATTCAAAGCTGGCTGTTGTGCTGATGCCGCAGCACACACCACCTCAGAGATGTGAGCACCCCCACATGGAGCATGGTGCCATCATCAGCATGGTCTCCCCATGGCACAGCACTGTGCTGTGGGCAGCTGCTCTGGATGCTGAGGGATGTGCCTACTCAAAAAGCATCTCCCACTCCAGGCAAACCCAAAAATTGGTTGTGTCCCCTACCTGATGTCCTCCAGCAGGTTCCCACAATGAACTCCTAGAGCATTTTTGCCAGAAGCAGCAGATGATGACTCTCACACAGCCTGGCACAAGCAGAGCTCTTATAAAGCTCTGCAGCTTGAATGAGAGCACTGAGCCATTCACTGAAAACCACCACATTTTACATTGTTTCCCATGCTCTTTTGCATCTCTAATAGAGGTTACGTCTCCGAATTGGAAAATAGAGACAGATTTTGTTTCCATTTAATCCCACTTCAAAGAAGTGAGTGTCTACTGTTATTTGTAAATCACCTTTTCCCCTCCACCCCAAGTTAGAAGGTTGTGTCTACTTACATCATCCTGAATATCCAGATCACAACCTGCCTTCAACAAAACCTGGACAACGTGGAGATGACCTTTGTAGGCAGCAAGATGCAGGGGGGTCCGGCCATGCTATGAATGAGAAGAAAATAATAATACCTTAAGATTAATCTTTTGGCATGGTAGTTTAGAATAGTTTTATCTCCTTTTCATCATTCTTCTCTTTGTACCTCACTGTCTGAAACCTGCAGTTGTAGCAAGTGACATGTATTAGTGTGACAAAGGCTTTGCCTTGGTTTTGTGAAAGCTGAAAACTTCTCCTCCACCTTCTGCAACATTTCAATTTACGTTGAAATGTTGACACTCTACAAAAGGGATACTATATTCACATAAGGGTCCTTCCTTACAAATTCAGATCTGGCTCTGTGTCCATACCTAAGCAGAATTCATGACCCTCTTGTTTTTGTCCCTCTGGAGCATGAAACTATCAACTGCTTTCACCTTCCCTCTGTACAGCTAAGTTGCACTAACTGGCTAATTCATATATTGTAATGGGTGCTGTCTTTGCAACAGAGATAAGAATTACTGAGCTGTTGCACATGACAGATGCTCCCCTGAAAATGAATGGAAGGCAGGTAGTCACTCCAAGTGACTTTGTGTGTATGACAATCAACTTCAATTTACAAAAGATCCGCCAGGTTTTTTTAGACAATACTTATTTTTATCTCTCTCTCAGTAAAATCTCAAAGTGAGTGAAACACCTGAAGATCTGTGAAACAACAACACTAAAACTGTTCACTGCAGATTATTTAATGGCAGTAAAGAAAACAGGATTCCAGCAATTGCTAAATTCACAAAGTGTCTTCCCAAAGAATGCTGGTTTCTCCACTAGGCATTTTGTGAGGGTCACATTAAAAGTCGCATGACTCTTCACCTGTATTTATTATAAATCTTCACTACTGGTGCTGTTGTCAATTTTTCCACCCAATGATTTATCCTGCAAAGGAGCATAAACAGCCCTGACACATCAACCACAGAAGGGGCAAACACTTCAAGAGTTGTCTGACTATTGGCTTGAAGTACACAGAAAACAACCATTGGCTCTCCGAGGTTTTAAGCAACTTCTTCACAAAGAAAACTACTTCAAGTATGTAATAAACCAAGCTCAAGACGAGATTGTTTTCATACAGCAAACGCCACACCCACATACCTGGTAAAGCCTTGTTCACTTGGCCTTTTCAGAGAAAAAGGAAAAACACTGTTGGAATCAACACAATGGTTTGTGTCATTACTGATTAGTTGTGCTGTGCTTCAGAAACACTAAGTGTTGATCAACTGTCCAACATTATTGACTTAAAGGGGCAGATCTGAGGACAAAATTCTCCCTCACACTATGGCACGTGGATCTCTCAAAACCTGAATGTTGTCCCCTGCTGGCAGCAGCAGTTCATTCCCATGACAGAAATTTCCATTCTTGCCCTGCTAAAGGTGTAGGAAGGGCTCATTTTTGTTGTCACCACTGCCCCTGGGCACCATCCAGCCTGGGTGCCTCTGGCTCTATCTGGCCACAGGTCCCTAAAATCCTGTCCCTTTATTGAAGGGCATTGACCTGCACTGACCACACTTTCTTCTCTATCAGCCTGGAGGAGAGCCAGGGGTATGTTGTTGTTCCAGCTAACTCAATAGCAGGAGGCATAAAATGCCCAGGCAATAGAGGGATAAAAAGATAAAAAGAAAGGGGAGAAAAAAGAATAAAATAAAATTTTTGTAAAATACTAAATTGAAAAACCATTCCCAACAATGAACAGTATGTTTGGATTATGAATATTATGAATCAGCACATTCAGATTTACGGGAACTGACTTTCTACATTCCTTAATGACAATAAGTAAATCACCTAATCCAGGCATCCATCTCACTTCCTGGAAGGTTATTAATACACCATGAAAACAATTTATAGCAATCTGTGCATGGAGAAGGAAAAATCCCAAACAAACCCACCTTGAAGCCAGCTCATGTGCTTTAAAAAGAAACCATTAACAACATGAATGCATATTCCAGCAGGGAAACGTTCTGATAAGACAACCAGCTCTAACCACCACAAAAATGCTGACATGCAGTTAAAGGTACTGTGTTAAAAGCAAGCTATGAAAGCAGAATAGGAGTTTATTTGAATACAAGGGACATATTTTCCTCACCAAGCACACCTTCCTGGGCAACTGCCACATGAACGATGCCTGCTGGCATGGCTGAACTGGAAGACTACAGGATCATTTTCAATCCTTTTTTATTCAGATTCTCTATCCAGAAAGATAGGTTGAGAGGCATCTCACCTACTGAAAAACCCTAAAGAGAGGCCTTCAGGAACCAGAGTTTCTGCACACATGCAGTCCTTGAGTTCTTGCTACTTTAGGGGGACACTGTAAACAAAAACTGACACTAACCAGGAAAGGAGACTGGGAAGGAAGATCAGTTCCAGCTTATTACACTGATTAGAGTCTCAGGGTTTTGGAAGAGCACTGATCATCTCAAGATTAATCACAACCCTACAAGAACCAGCAGTGCCAGATATTCTTCCCAGCAACCCCGAAATGAGAGCAGAGATGGGTGGTACAGCTGGACACTGTTCCAGTGTGGGCAATGCAAACACTTGGAAAAACATCAAATCCCCCCACAAATACACTTACACACAGGTATGGATGTACATACACATGCACACACCAATCCAGAACAAACTGTGAGGAAGATACAAGGCAAGTTGGGTGCCACTTGTGCTGTGATGACAAATTTGGAGCAGAGCAAGCTTTGGAGACAAACACTGAACAAGTCCATGCCACAGCAGCAAGTCAGGGCTGCTCTTGCCTTCATGTCTTCAAGTCAAACCACCAGCCCACCAAGTTTTTCTCTCACATCGATTCATCCTACCCAAAATATACAGGGTGCAGGAAGATGAAGGCAGACAGACAAAACTCCCTCTGTGTCTCTCCTCCATAAACACATTCTGCACTGAAGGCAGCAGCAAAGAGGAAGAGGGAGTTTATCTGAATATACATAAGGGAAAGCAAACATACAAACCAGAGTGTCTCCTAGATGCTCGCTTCAAGGACACAACACCAAACCCAGGGACTTTCTACATGCAGATTACTGACTTAGAAGCTTGTGAGCTGTGCCAAATATAAACTGTAATGTTTTGGGGGTTATTACAAATACAAATGAGACACTGCTGCAACTTGGGATTAATGAACCAATAAACCAGTCATTCATATGTAAAAAAAAAAAAGCAGCAATTTGGACTCCTATTCAAATGTAAACAATTGCTCCATCAGGCAACAAATCATACAAATGGCCCTGTGTCACGGACTTATTGACAAAATAAATGGGACCCATTGGGGCTGAGGCTGCAGCTCCCGGGCACTGTGACACGCTGCTGTAGCTGTGGGGTGCATGGGTCACAGCCAAGCACTGCAAACAGCCACGGGAAATTCAGCATAAAATGCAAGGGTAGGGTTCTGTTTGCATTAAATCTGCTCTCCAGCTTCCAGATATTGACAGGCAGCTGTCAATACACAGCACTTAAAGGCAGAATCCTCCCAGCACTGCTGCCATGCACTCCACAACCAAACCCATACAGGGGGCCTTAGCACTGTAAGCTCCATGATCCTTCCTTGTGTTTAGCTATGTGTAGGTGCTTTTCTGCAGGTACATCCAGTTCTCCATCTCACCCTACTCTTGTGGTGCACAAGGACTGTTATTTATTCATCCATTCTGCACTCATGAAAAACATGCCTGTCCACATTTTATTGGAAAAGCCTGAAAGCAAAATCCAAGTCCTGTCACATTGTTCACACTGATAATTTGTTGGACTGTTCTCCATGAATAACCTGCTCACTCAAGTCAGCAGAAAGCTTCTCATTGACCTCAAGAGGCATTCAGCAAGTTCCTAAGTGTTTCTTAGTTCCTTTTAATTTATCTTTATTTATTGTTTAAAACAGACACAAATAGCTTTTCAAACTGAAGGAGTGAAAAAATGTGAAAGCACCAAAACAGATTTATTTTTTTGCTTCTGTCTTAGCTTAAAAAAGAAGAAAAAGAGAGAATGCTTTAAAGAACTCAACATGCTCTGAAGCTGACTTAAAGTAGCCCAGCGTTACAGAAGTGCTGCCATATGTTGTATTCATAACATGACTATTTCAGAAGTTAAATCAAACAATTACTGAATCAAAACAGAAGCACTACCTTTTCCATTTCTTTAGGGCTTTTTTTTCTGAATAATCATCCATTCTCTGCAGAATTCAATTTTAAAGCTATGATCAATGCAGGAGCCTGCTCCAGCACAAGTTTCTCATGGAATTCACTGGAATCTTTCAGGCATCCACCTACTCTGGGATGGGTCTGTCTCCATGGGCTGCAGGAAATCTCAGCTCCACCATATGAAGCAGTTCCTCCCCCTCCACCACTAACCTTGGAGTCTGCACTGTTCCTCTCACATGTTCTCACTGCTGCTCCCCAGCTATGATTACATCTTTTCTGTAACATTTTTTTCTTCCTTCTTAAATACGTTGGAGTTACCACCATTGCTGACTGGCCAGGCCTTGACCAGCAGCACATCCATCCTGGAGCCACCTGCCAGGGGCTCTACCAGACCTGGGGAAGCTTTTGGCAGCTTCTCACAGAAACCACACCCGTAGCCCTTCCTGCTACCAAAACCTGGCCATGCCAACCCAATACCCTCAGGAAAAGGACAACAGCATCCTGGGAGGACAGCAAGGCACATCAGCTCAGTAATAGTCCCAGGGCTGTTGTGCCAAAGATGCAGCTGTCAGTAATTTCACTAAAAGAGAGCTCTAAAAAAAGACTGAAAGAAGGGACCAACTTTCTTGCTTTCTTCTTCATACCTTTGAAGACAAAAAGGTGTAAAAATGGAAACTATCTCTGTCACATCAGGCAGAGCAGCGACAGAGCACCCTGACCAAGCAGGTGCCCTTTGGGAAGCGCAGAGCCACAAGGCCTCTGCTGAGCACCTGCCCTGGGCCTCAGCCCCACATGGCTGGTGGCAGAGGTCCAGCAGCACCACGAGTGCCCAGTGCCTGTGCCACGCAGTGCCACCAGCCCCCTCCCACTGTGGGCTCCCTGATGGCACACTGCCAGCACCTGCGGGACCTAGAGGCCATCAGCTGCTCTTTGCGTATTTTAAAAGGCCCCAAATCTGGAATGAGCCTGAGTCTCCCTCACTGGAGTCAGAGGATGTGCACATTTCCATACTGATTCCACCTGCAGAGATGCCTTGCTGGTAATGCTGTAAAAATGAAATAAGTGCATCCTCACCATAATGCTGAAGTCAGCACCTGGACATGTGTGTGTGCATTCTCCATTGGATTTTGTTTCTCTCCTATTCTTCCTCTTTTCTTTTGAAATCATCTACCCAGAAGTGACAAAAATGAAAAACTATTTTGCAGATGAATTGTTGCTTACTGAAGCAATAATTAACCACATCATATGACCTTACATACAGGACAGAACCAGAACTGGACAAGTCAGCTATAAGGCATTTACTAGTAAATGGTTTGTTACAGAAAATATCCTTCAATTTTCTTAAGATATGCTTGATTAATTCTTTTTTAATAAAGAACTCTAGAATTTATCTCTAGATCCTGGACACTTTAATCTGTGGCTCTGTGGTGTGATTCACAACAATTAGTCTGTGCTTACAGATGTGGATCAGAAATACATTTAAAGCCTGCTGTGATGGGGGAACTTTTTCCCTCCAAAAAGCTTTGTCTCCATGTATCTTCCACCAATAAAATGCAGAGAATTCAGCAGGAAGTTTGGTTGACAATGACCAAATCCATTTTTTTCTTTTTTGGAAGCACACCCCTGTAATTTGTAATTAGGCAGAACAAACTGTAAACTACTAATGAAAGCAGAAGACATACAGGTAAACCAGATATAAGGCAGGCACATGGATAAATTTATTTTTATGCTTCATTGTGCAATGTGTTTTATCTTGGGGGAGAAGAGGGTTCTGGTTTTCAATTTATCTGAAAGCTTGGTCTATTTTACTGCACTACAAAAATTCTGCCATCTAATTTCCATTCTAAAATTAAGAACCTCTATCCTGAAAGTTGTTCTTATTTTGCGCTTGTTCTGCTTAGTAGAAAACTGCACAAGAACCTGTTGCTAAAAAGCCCCTCCAGATTTCCTGTTTCAATATATTTGAGTCTAATTTATACATCCTCACTCTTGTGACAACGTTGTCTTTAACTTTAAACAGATCTTTCCCCTTCCAGCCTTTGTGTGTGTCATCAGATTAGCAAACCAAGCTATTCCAGGGAATGTTTCATAGGCAGATCTGCACATGCTCTCCCTGTGCAGCTGGCAGGCTGGGTGAAAGCCAGATGCAAACTCCAGCTGCGCACACCTGGACAGGACATCACAGAGCCTGGATGGATGGGCTCTGGTGAGGGCACCAGGTTGGTCTCAGGCCTCTTGGTTGGCACTGAGCTCAGCTCTCTGTGGCTGATGGTGTGGGAGCAGTCAGAGTCTGTGAGCCTCCAAAAGGCCCCATTCACACAGCCCTGGCTGCTCCTCTGTGTGCACCCCTCCACAGTCCTGCAGACCTGGCTTCATCTCTTCTGAGCTGGGCTTCTCACCAGGCCACCCAAGCAGCTCATCTGTCCTGTCTGTCAGTGTGCTGGGATGCACCACAAGGACAACAGGGACAGCTCTGGTCATCTTCCCTCTCTGGCTCCACGGGATGACCCACAACTTCTAGGAAAGAATTGCAACAGTGCTGTAGTAGCTGGTGAGCTACAGGCATGGCATCAGAGCTCATAGCTCTCCAGCATGGCTGGCAAGCACATGTCTCCACAGAAACACCAGCACTTTGCACCTGGCCACAATTTTGCTGTGAAATGAGCTTTGTTTTAATTTTCCACACAGGGCAGAACAACAAAGCAAGGGAGCCACCTATGTCATATAGGAAAGAAAACCTTGTCAAATCTAGGAAATCTGCATTATATCAAATTAACCTGGTTTTGTGTTTCAAAGTCAAATCTACACTATTTGTTTCTTATTCTAATTAGCAGAGGTCCCTGAGCAGCCTCAAAGCTCATCATCTTAAAAAAAAACCCCAAAACAAGCAAACAAAAGAAAACACAGCCACAAAACCCTGAGCTACCATTCAGGTATGTGTAAGTCAGTATTTCCTGGTCTATTGCTGACTACCTTTAAAAGTTTTTCAGCTACAGAGCTTCTTGGAGAACAGAAGCAAACAGCTGCCTATGTTGGAGTATTCATGCTTATAACATCTGGGCTTTATATCCACCAGCAAGTTTTATTTTGGCAAACAAAACTTAAAAGCACAGGTTGTCCTTGGATCACTCCAGCTTTCAAAATAAGCATTATCTACAACTCAAACACTGTGAGGGGACTGAAAACAACTGTCACTGACAGATAAGCATTCTGTCTTTTCCTCTTTTTATCAAATGTGCTTTCTATCTGTAAATATTAGCTTCCATACATATGTAATGTTCAAAACCAATATGGAAACACAAATATAAGTAGGTGGGAGGGCAAACAACAGTTCATCAAAACAGTATGCCCCAAATTTTATGTTACAGGTCAAAAGATTTTACTTACCTAGCTATTTTAAGGTATTTTGCTGATCAAACCTTCTCTGCAACAGGCAATTACATCTCATCTTTTCTAAGAGTATTATTTATAACATGTTGAGAATTAGGAACAGGTGAATATCAGTTTGAATTCACTTATATCTAAGCAGAAATCCTTTGACTCTGACTTTTCTGTCAAAGGTACAGGGAACACAATTTGCAAACCCCAAGCTTGGAACTGACTAAGGGATTACACAAAACAAACCAATGAAGAGGTTGGGTGAAAGTGAGGCTGCTGCACCAAGAGACTTCAGCAGCAAGAAACAGTTTCTGCATCCCTTTACCCTGCCACAAGAGGTGGCTTTTCCCCATCCCCTCACCCAGGGAGACGGATGCCCTGACCCGCCTTCCCTTGACAGTGATGAATCGCTCCATTCATCAGGTCACACGCTGTTCAAAAGTCAATGCATGCTTTGAAAAATGTTGCTCCCCTCTGTCTGTATCACTGTGTTTGCAAGGACTCAGTGTTGATCACAGCTGCACCCACTGCAAAGGGTATAAACAGAGACGTACACTATACTACAAATCTGTGTGAGCTATTAAGTGCAAACTTTAAGGAAATCTGAACACTAACTTCAGTCACATTCAGATTGGAAAAGCTAGGAGGGCATTTTCACAGACAATGGTCTAGAAGAGTTACATTAGTTCCCAGGGTTTTGCAAAGCGTTTTTCTCTGGTTACCTTGGTAACTGCTACCTTGGCACCCCTGTTGATAAGCTGCACCACATTCTCCACTTGGCCTTTGTAGGCAGCTACAAGCAGGCGTTCTGAAAGCACGGCGACCACATCCTGCTGGCTCATGAATTAGGAGAGAAAGGTTTTCACGTTTCTTCAGTCCAAAAACAAAGGCTTGGGATCAGTTCAAGCAGCATGCAGGCAGGCGAGGAAGGATTCCAGCTCCCTGGACAGTGATGCTATTGCTATGCCATCCATTGGACCTATGGATCAGAAAACAACACTGCTGTCAGGCAGCTTTCAGAAACAGAGCACTACAGCAGCTCCTCCCTGAGCGTTCATCTTGGCATTGGCTTGGGAGGGGAGCACAGAAACTCCTCAGAACCTCCTGAAGACACTGCACTTCTGTTGCAAGGTGGAGGGATGTAGACAGTAGCACAAAAATCCTTGAACTTTCTGAGAGCTTAACTCTCAGCCTAACTTCCATTTGTGTGGTCCCCTTTCATCCTCTCTCCCCCCACCAGGTTTCCTGGTCTTTAATTAGCCAAGGGTGGGTTAACTCCTGTTGGCCAAAGGAACAAGAATAGGTTATAGTTACTGGCTGCTGATATACATATACAAACCTCTGCCCTGGAAAGATTGAGTGCAGTCAGCAATTAAAGGCAGCTGACTGTTCCCTAACGAGTATAAAATGCTTCACAGCCTCCCCTGAACCATCCCAAGGACACCTCTGGGAAAGATCACAGCCTGCTATTGGGAAACACTCATCTTTGCTGTCACTGAGAAATTATGTTCTCCCCATCAAGCTGACATCATTCCCCACTGATTCCAGAAACAACTCAGATTTAGCACTCATCATGCAAACTGTGAGTATGTTTGTCTCCCCAGGCTTCACTGACCCATCCAATGAGCCATCAGAGCTGAAAAGAGTTTTCTGATATAATTACAGAAAATGTCTCCACTGGTCACTTTGAGCTGTGGGATCCAGAATCTGCCTAGTTTGGGAAGATTTCAGCTTTATTTGTGCTTTTCTCACTTTAGCATGTAATTGTTTCAGCACAGGAAAAACACCTTCAAGATATCCAGCGTATTTACAAATTATCTGCCCTGCCCTCTTGAAATATCACTGCACTGGCCCTTAACAGCCACCAGTACAAAACACTCTATATAGTCAAAGAGTAATAGGTACAGGGTCCTGGATGATCCTGGAGATCAATACTGGAATACAATGTCTTTCACCCTTATGTTATCCTTTAAATCCATCTCAGAACAGCTATAACTACAAGTGTAGGTTAATTTGTAGTAGTAGAAGGCAACATAATTCAATTTGCACTCCTAAGGTGATTTATATTAGCAAATCTTAGAATGCTTTATGAGCTTTATTTCTTATAACACCCTTTGAAGTGAGCAATATGCAGGAGAATATTACATGCATCTTAGAAAAAGGCCCTAGAAAGCACAGAGAAGTTACTGCTTTCTCTGAGGTCAATAGAAAGTTATGCCAAAGCCAGTAAAAACTCCAGGTAGCTGATTCTTGATTTCGAAGTATAAGCATTAGGCAAGGCCATCTCCATTTAAAAGATTCAAGTTAGCTTTTCCTCACCTTTCTCTTCCTTTCTAAATGTTTGGAGCAAGGTGGAAATAGCTACACATTTATTTAGAGAAACCAGACAAAGAGTTTCTGGGCCTCAAAGTCAGCATAACATAGGACAACAGAGGGGTGGTGCTGTACCCTGTGCCACTGGACTGTTTCACCTACACCCTCAGTGTAATGGACACAGTTTGTACCCTGGTAAAATGAAAAAATAGGGAAGATGAAAGCAAAACCCTCCCTTCACTAGCACATCATACCCTGCTCCTCTGGCAGAGTGCTGTATACATTATAGTACAAACCATTTTAAAAGTGACACAGATGGCCTATACTTAGTAATTTGAACTGTAACAAACAAGTTTCAATCTTACCTCCTCAAGTATTTGATTTCCAGTGACTCCTGCGTCCAAAGCAAGTGGAACACCCACCCTCCCTCCATACCTCCCACCACCCGCCCATGCTCCCAGTCCCCTGCTCCCAACATCCCTGAGTCTCCCATCACATCCCAAATGGAGCTTCCATAACCCAGGAGCACACCCCACAGCTCCCCTCCGTGACCAGGACACAGTGCAGGGCACACCTCACAACAGGGAGCTCCTCAGGCAGAGGATGGGGTGTGTCTGTGCCAGCGCCTGCCTGGGCAGTGATAGTTTCCAGGTGAACTGTGCCATCACTTGTTTCGCCCCAGCCTTACCCCTAAGATGCCTGCCAACACTTTGGCTGGAGGCATGTACACTGACATCTTAAAACACCTCTGGTCAGAACCTGCTTGGTTTTCTTACCTCTTAAATTAAAAAAAAACAAACAAACAAAAACAAAAAAACAACAAAAGCAAAACAATGCAGTGACATCACTGTCACTGACAGATATTCACTACAAAAATCTCAGTCTCAATGAGACATTTTCCTGATACACTGATATTTCTGAGCAAGTTTGCAGAAACCACAGATGCTCATCACATCTTAGCCACACTGCTAGAAAGACACTAATACCTCAACCATGTAGGGCTGGAAAAGTCTGGATAACCTATGCAAGGTAAATGGTGGAAATCATACTCCCTAGTTGAATAGTTCTCCCTCTCTCCCACAGTTTTGCCATCCCTGCAGCACACTGAGATCATGAGCCTCCTCCTGCCATGCCCTGCCACACTGGAGTGATGGACTGTGACCACGTCACTGCTATCATGGATTTCGCCTTCTTGTCTTTTCCACCACTTGGATCATACATAAAAACACAGCAAGGAGCTGATTCAGCAATAGATCTTTTAGGGGTATCTCCCACTTTGCCCAGGTCTCCAGCAGGTGTTGGTCCTGTTCCCAGAGGGCAGTCACAGCACGAGCCTGGCTCCTGCTCAACCAACAGGTCACATTCCCTATGACCACATCTGCTTTACATCTCCTCAATTGGGATTATCTGCAATTCAGAAAAGCGAGTCCATTTAGAACAGGAAGCCCAGACAACTGAAAGACCAACTTTCCTTTTCTCCTGAGCTGGTAAAAAAGGTGATGGGTGAACAGTGGAAGTGGGAGCAGCCTTCCCATTCCCCTCCCCAGGGACCCATCCCCAGCACAGTGGCTACACTGGCAGTGGCATCGCTGCCCCCAGCTTTAACTCTCTGCGTGCCTCAGACACACAGAGTGTCTTTCCTTGACCATGCCTGCACCCCCAGCAGCAGGAGGAAGGTACCAGATGCCCAAGGACTGCAATTAAAAGCTTGACTGCTCCTTTCACACCCAGATGGTGCAAAATGAACCCGACAACACGATTACAGGCGCTGCATCGCATCCCTGCTGCCAGCACCTGCTGCCCAGAATTAAATCCCTCATTATCACTCCCAAGATCCAGAAGCTCGAGGGAGGCACAGAGCATGAGAATATTCAAACCTTATGCCTTCAAAACAACAACAGAAAAAATTATTTTGCTTTAGCATATTTTTAAATGAAAAACAGCCATCTCTGTGCTTCTTTGTTTAAGATCAGATTACTTACCTGGAGCGGGCTGGGAAAGCAACACCTACTTCCCGAGCCTCTCCAAGGAAACTGGCGAGATGTGATGCCCACAGGTTGAGCTGCTTTGCTGTGGGTCAATCCCTGCCGAGGACAAGGAGCTCACCCCATCAGTGGAGTGTGGAAAAGGACAGGCTGACTGTGGATCAGTGCTCCCGATCGGCAGCTGCGAGGCACCGTCCCCCGGTGCTGAGGTCCGGCTGCATCCCCACGGATTATGCTCTCAGCTCTCTGAGCCACACTGCCCACGGACACTCAGGACATGTCTGTCTGTCTGTCTGGGGTGGCACAGCAGCCTGTGGGTGGGTGGGCAGCTGGCTGCTCGGTGGCAGGGCTGTACAGCTCCCAGCTCTGTCCTCTCTCCCATGCAACTGGCAGAGCTGGCAAAAACACTCTCTGCACCTTTCCCCTCCCCAGCTCCCTCCCCTCCAAACTGCTGCCAGGCTGCTTCAGTAGCCCTAGCGCCTGCACGTCAGTAACAAAAAAAGCACAGGAATGATGATTTTCAAAAGCCAAAGGACAGTCTAGGAAACATCAACATCACAGTTACTGAAAGGCTAGGCAACAGATTCCCCTCAGTTCATGCGAAGGGTTAAAACCAGCAGCTTTCTCACTGAGGGAAGAGAAAAAAGCCAAAACTATGAAAGATTTAGGAGCTGTGAGCTAATCAATTTTAAGAAGTTCTCTGTGCTAAATGGAAAAGATGAAATGCCAGAGCACAGGTCATTCTCAATGCAATCACTAAGTTAAATTGGTATTTGAATAAAAGAATGCTTACATAGCTAAGACAAAGTTTCCATATGTGCTGAGGTACAAGATGAAAGGGGGAAAAAAGAAGAAGGGACCCCCAGTTTTCTGCAAGGGATCCCAAATTCTCTTTTTCAGTTTATCATCAGAAATTATGCTGAATAGAACCACAGAATCATAAAATAACAGAACTTCCTGAGTTGGAAGGGATCCACAAAGATCACCGAGTCCAACTCCTGACTCCGCACAAGATGGCTCCAGAAATCCCACCATGTGCCTGAGAGCATTGTCCAAATGCTTCTTGAACTCTGGCAAGCTTGGGGCTGTGACCACTGCCCTGGGGAGCATCTAGTACAAGAAAAAATCTCAACATCTTGTAGCTTTATTTTATTCAACATAAACAGTGGAATAAAATTAGTCTAAATTATTTTGGAACACTCCAATATTAAAATATGGAACTATACAAATTTTTTATGGGGGAGTAGTTAAAAGCTACTAATTCATAATAATAGTCTTTCTAAGAAAATTCCCTACATCTAAATACTGCTCTTCTTTGCTTGACTCTCACAGCAAAATGGGTTTCTTTTTTTATTAGTACATAATAGTATAAAATCTATAAAATGCTCTTTTTCTCATCCAGCCTCTTTGCAAAGCAGTTTGTCATACATAAAATATGACGTAAACACTAAGATTGTATTCACTTTAGAATAACAGCATTATTCAGCAGAGTGGATTATTGCATTAGAAAGAGTGGGTTTCCTGGAACCCACTTATCATTTACTGCAGGATGCTGATATATCTGCCATTTCTTTCAGCTGACTTTAAAAGGGTTTGTCTGAGACATGCAGCACTGCTTCCCTTTCAGTGATTTTTCTTTAGTTTCATCATGGATCCAGTAGAAACAACTCAGGAAAAATATATATTTTGCTAAAGAGAGGATACTGCCTCTCACCCCTTCCTGCCCCAAAAGACAGTTAAAAATCAGTCAAAGGTGTAATTGTGAAAGCCAGCAGAAGCTTCATCTGGAAAACAGTAAAGCCCCCCACCAGGTTGAGAACAATGTGCTTTTGATTCACACTTTTCTTCTTTCCTTTACAACATCATCAACACTATTTTTGGAGTTAGGTTTTATGGGTTCAAAGGAACATTTTGAACTGGACATCTACATAGACTTTGAGTCTGGGGGGATGGATTTTACTGTTTTCGTGACATATTTTATTGTGGAAAATACAATAATTTAGTTTTCATATGGATAGTTGCATATTCATCACCCTAAGTATCACCACTGTCTGAGACATCTGAAAACAATTTCTGAGCTGCTTCCCCCCCCGCCCCCCCCCCACTTGTTGCTAGTAATTACTACAACAATGACTATTTAGCAGCCTCCCAGGGAGCATCTGCATGACAGTTGCTCATCAGGCTTCCCGGCACAAGCAGAGCAGACTGATTGATGCTGATTGATGCCACTGCTCCGCTGCAGGTGGCTGGACAGACAGCCAGCCCCGCTCGGCGATGGACACAGAGACAGCGACCGCCAATTCCCCAGCTGCTTTGCCCAGTCCATCTCCATTGCCTGGCCTCCACTGCTGGCTGCACTCAGTGTAAACCCTCAGCTGCCTGGCAGCTCTCAGGCAATGCCTTGGTGCCACCAAAACCAACTTCCAGAGCTGCACCTGCCAGGCAGAATGCTCCTGGAGAAAAGCACGGACACACGGAGACCAGCAATGATGATCAGAGGCAGTTTCAAGTCATTGCTTGAACATAACCAATCTTGTATGAAAACAATTGCTTTTCTTCCCCTCTTACTTACTTCTCTGCCATGTAGCCCTGATCTCCCTTATGCAACACACAAGTTATATACTTACCACTTTCCATATAACATGATCTGGGGGGTTTATTTGACTTTTCTCATTGAAGTTCCACAGCTTTGTTAGTCCCCACTCCTTCAACACCTGCATACACACACGTCAAAACCACTCAGTACAAGCAAGCTCAACTCCCAGAAAGCCCTGTCAGTTGGGCACTATTTACATGACAAAACAATATCTATTGTTTGATAGGGGACAGTGCCAGTGTGCAAACACACATGCATGACATATCTGCTCCCATTTGCATAAAACCAGTTAGGAGATCTTTCCAGCTGACTGCTGTTTAACAGAAGTGCCAGAGTCTAACCTTGGGAACCAAGCAGACACATGGCTGTGCTCATGGGAGAGTGGGGTTTTTTTGTTACCATCACACATAGTGGGGCTTCTGGACGGGAGAACTGTCCCTCACTGTCACCCTCTGTGCAGGAACCTATTAAAATGACTGCAGGACCTCACTGTGAGCAGAAAGTGCCATAACCCTCTCCACAACCAACTCCCTGTCCTTCTCTGCTGTTCTCCCTTTTCTGATCCCAAAGCATGTCCTGTGCTGCAAGGGTTCACATGATCTTTAGCATGGACAGCATCTGTCATTGAGTTTGGGGACCCTGCTGCTGCCATGTCACAGGGCTGGTGCACAGATCTCCTCCTGCCCATGTATGACCTGAACCCTCTTCCCTGCCAGCACAAGCAGCCCCACACCCTCCCAGACAGCACATAACAGTAACTCAGGTTAATACTGCAAAAGACACTCCAGAAAATTTCAAGAAAAACTAATTGCTACACTTACAGATTTTTTTTTCAAGGCCAGAAAACACCACTACAATAATCTAATGCCAACCAGCACCAAGGCACAAACTCCTATTTGAGCTAGATCCTATCTTTTATACACACTATTAAAGATGTGCACCCAGGCAGTGATCAGGAAATGCTCTGGCTGACACAGCAGAGAAGAAAAGAACACATTTACCAGCTTCAAAATATTTTTCAGCTGGCAAAAGAGCACTGGAGATGCTCTTCCTCTTCAAGAAAAGCACGACAGGAGCTGCCAGCAGCAATGACACAGCCCCTCCTGCACCTTCACAGCCGATGTCTTGGGAGAGCACGGGGAGGTGGGGTGAGGCAGGGGAACCAGTGCCACCCAGCTCAGCACTGAATCATGGAGACAACGTGACTACACAAGATGTTTGGATATTGGCACAATATTCCTCAGTTTTGCTGGGCTTCTGGCATGAGAGCAAGAGTCTGGCAGGCAGCGTGTCAATTAAAAGCTTAACAAGGCTCAAGCTGAAAGTCAGTGGATGAAATCTTAGGGATGAAGAGGCCAGGGTGGGAGAAAGGTGTATTCAGACAAGCATGGGTGGAAGAGCTGAGTATGTCCACTGCAACCCCCAGAGAGGTGTGTGCCCCTGTTATGGTGCACACCATTATCATCAAGAGATCACGATTTTTCCATTTGCCTCCCACCACAGGGTACTGCAACAGCAAGAGGAAGCACAAATATCCAGGGATTTGGCACACCCTGGAAAATGGGCAAGTGAGAGAAACTGAACACAGCAGGGAAGCAGACATGGAGGTCACATTTTTTTGCATAGAATCACCCCACCAGTCAGCACAGCTAGGACAGTAATTCTCATTTCCTAGACCCATGCACTGATCTCCCAGTGCTGCTGTAGAGAAACTGGCTGTAGCTCCCAAGAAAAAAAACCATTATTGATGAGCTAAATTAGCTGCATCTGATTCACACAGGGAACCTCTTTAGGAAAGATTCCAAACTTGCTGAGTGTGCCAGAAGGCTCTCTCTGACCTCAGCAGACTTTGCAAGAGACCTGAAGAAGACCTGAAGTTGGGGAGCAACTTTAAATCATCTCTGAGGAGATCCTAATAAGGAGAGAAAAGTTCAGAGACTTTACCCTATCCTATCCAGAGTTTAGGGCAAAGACAGCAAAGACTCTGATGCAGTGCACAAAGCCCCCATGCTGCACACCTCCTGTGCTGCTCAGTGTTTTGGGTCACACTGCAGCAGCTGAAGGTGACAAAGCTTTTCCTCTTGAGACCGTGGGCTCAATTCTGCTTTGGTAGTCAGGTCAAGTCAGCCACCAAAACTGCTGTTTCCTAGCTGTGCAGGGTCCTACATGACACCCACAGAAGGTCTCTACTCCTATTCTAGTGCAAAGCTGTTCATAAATGACAAAATGATTCCAACACATATCAAAGGATACATTTGTCAGCAGTCTCAGCAAATTGACTGGACTGCCATGTGAAGGCACAGAAACTGGGGCAATGAACAGAGATTTCAATACTGTCAGTACTGTACTCCAGACAATTAAAATACTCTATTCCCCACAAAATAAGCTGGTTTATCAAAATGACACCTAATATATATCTCCTATATTGACAAACATAATGAAGTATGGAAGATCACTCTAGAGGATCCCTGTCCCCTTTCCTCCTTTCATTTCCTTCATTGCTTTCTTGTCTAGATAAAACACTGGAGGTTTTTGCCACTCCCCTCTAGATAACTTACTCCAGCTCTCTGCTCATCCCCTGGCACAGTTCTTTTGAGGCTTGGTACTCAAAACTACACAGAATATTTGCAGAGGGCTCTTGATGCGAGCAGCCCTAAAGGCAACTTGGTTGCAAGGAGAGAAACACTGAGCAGAGTACGTGCGCTGAAAGAGGAGATGCCTGCTGCACTGTGAGCCTGGAGCCAGCAGCATCCTTGAGAAGAGCAGTCAGCATCTCTGAAGGGCAGCTGGGGGTGTCCAGCAACCACAGCCATCCTGAGATACCATCAAGAAGCAGAAAACCAAGGAACTTATCATCTGAAAAGGTGAAAGAAGTGGGAAAAGTGGAAAAAGGGGCAAACATCCTGAGAAAGGAAGGTTCAACAACTGCTACTGGCTGTTCTAACTGCAAGAACAGGAAACAGTGATCTGAGATGTGAGAAATCATCATCATCATCTACTTGTTTCTTTCAGCTGAAAAACAAATTAACAGCACCTCTTGGCTGCTCAGGTGAGTGTGTTGTGCACCCTCTAATGTCTCTGTGCCATAGAAAGGACTTCTTACCCAAATCCTCTGGTTATTTCCTGCACTGCTTGTGGTTTCCTACACAGGTTGAGCTCCCCACACAAACTTTCCACAAGATCTTCTAGACAAACTCTTTGACCCTCCTCAGGGATGTCTGGCTGACCCCCAGCTTTGTGACAAGGCTCATCATTGATGCCAGACTCTGCCTGTTGCTTTACTGCTCTTCCCCTGGGACCACTTCTGTGCTACAGGATCCCTGAAACCCCCCGTGGTCAAAATCTTCTTATTTCTGTAGGCCAGTTAACCCTTCAGGTCATGATGACCACACAGTTAATAATTCCCTCTGATCTCCTCTACAGATCAACTTCTGCATCTCAGAGCCCTGGAACTGGGCTTTGCCTTTCCTTGCAACTGCATCAGACAGACCAAATTCACTTCCCAGCACACACTCCAAATTCTCAGACTTATTTCTGCAGCTTAAGCAGTAATTCTTTGCCTTGTAGGAATCACAGATCCATTCTTACAGTGTAGTGCTTGGCACTCAACTCTGAGCAGAGTTTAATCCTCTTGATTTTGGACCGAGAGGAGCTAAATCCCCATGGATTTCCTCTCCTTTTGAAGTTCCTGCATTTCCTCCATATTCCACCCTCCCACACTGCTTAGAGGTTCTTTCTGTCCCACCACCCCATTAGTGATTTGAGGGTTAAATGCTGTTTCTATTTTTCATAAGCTGGGGTCACCAAGAACACAATTGAGTGTGACAAGCCCAATGGTCCTGTTTTAACACTCATTTCTCTGCAGTTACACAAGCAGGAGGGGCAGAAGCAGTAATAACCTGCAGAGCCAAAATCCACAAATATTTCAGGCAGCAACAGAGAATGTATCTACCTGGAAACCCTTTTATATTGTATTAAAGGATGGTTACATCCCGTTTTACAATATGCCTCAGTCCTCTCAGGAATAAAACAATTACTTTCATTAGCAGCATCCCACAATACAAAGTACCTAAATAAGCCAAATCTTTAGAAAAATAAATCTAGGGGATAAAAATAACTTTAAAAATAAAACTAAAAAAATAAGGTGCTTTGCACACATTCTATGGGCTGTATGCATCACACCAGATTACATTTTTTGTTGCTTGACTGTATTGTGCTATTAACTTGAAGATATCTCCATGCTGATGGCATGGCTGATCGTGCTTTCACGTTGGCTTGCAAGGGTGACAGTAGACAGCTGTGCAGGGATTATCTAAATGGAAAGATCTCTGGTGAGACCAGAAGGTGCACTGGTGATAGCATGATAATGAGGGATGCTTTCTGAGGGAAAAGACTCTCCTTGGACACTGACAGGTAACAGTTCTCAAATAACTCACCTCTTCAATCAGAGGTGTCCTTTATGGAAGCTGAGAACAGTGGGACCACAGAGTAGGAGTAACCATGTGGAGCAAGCACTCTAACTTACCATGGGAAAACACTCAGATTGGAAAAGAGATGCAAAAATGAACCGGTGCAGAAAGTACCAGCAAATCTGAGTAATGACTTATCTTCTGCATGGACTTCAGAAATTGCATCACACTCTCAGGTCTAATTTTCTAAGCCCTAGTCAGTGATCCCACAAGAGCAGCTGGTCCTCCAGCACTGAGAGTGCCTTGTTTTCCAGAAACAATGGAACACTTTAGTGCATAGAAACCCCTCCTTGTGCAGAGGATGGGGCTTCCTAGGGGGACAGTCTTTATCTTGAAGAACTCAAGCTAGCTAAGCTAGCCTCCTGCTCAGGGAAATCCCATTTCAACCTCTGACACTCCTCAAGCCTCTGGTCCTCAAAAATGGAGCTCAAAAGAGGCGTACAAGGACAGCAGAGGAAGCAAGGAACTACACACCCCAAAGAACACAGCAGTGCAATGTAAATACCCTAACCCAGTGCCACAGGTTCAGTCCAAACTCTTCACTAGTTTGTGAAGAGTCCCTAGTTACCCAGGAACCGGAATGCATTTCTAAAATACAAAATCCATGGCATTATTTTTATACATTTTACACAAAAATTCGGAAAGGTCGCCTTTGTATTTTACTCACTCTTAAGGATTGAGGGTTCAGTTTTTTCTGATGAACATTTTATAGCTGTGTCTCGCAAGGCAACCTCTGGAGAAGGACTATGGGGGTGCCAGCTTCAGTCTTTCCAGTGTTGGCAACAACAGCAAGTCTCTGTACGCTGCTCCTGGGTGAGGAGAAACACATCATAAACGGAGAATCACAGCAGACTGAGAACACAGAAATTTAATACCAGTGTTTACTGCAGCACTCAGCTGCCTGCACACCTGGGCAAACCCAGGCTTTTCCTCCTGAGGTTTATACACCCACTTCCCATTATAAACAAGTTCCAGCCACAGCTCTCCAGTTTGGTTCCCACTATCTGACCTCTGAAAATAAAACTGTGCAGCTCTCACTGCTTTGTAAGGATGAGGAAAATGTAACAGAGACTTTAATTTCTTCCCAGAAATCACGTGACAAATCAATAAAATCAGGAAAGGGACAAGTTCACAACAGTGTTCATGAATGATGGAAGTCACTTGGCCTGCATGAACTTTTGAGTGCTGAAAACTGCTAAGGATAAATAATCTCTCTTGATCTCTGAAGCAGAAATCATTGCTGAAATGCCAGTTCAGTGACTTCAATTAGAAAATGCTGTTGGAAGACCTTACCATCCCTCTTTCCTACTAATTAAAATTACCACATAATTTAGCTGCTTTTGCTATCCTTTTTCCTAATACATTCAGATCAGCAGAAATGTTTAAGTACAAAAGCATAGAGGCATTGGAAAACTAAGCACTAGTTATGTCTGTGACTTGACCTTCTGGTACTGTTTTGCTGACTAAGTTGTCAATGACAATGTCACGGTCTTGTGAAAACACCTTGCTGTTTCATTTTAATTGGAAATACCAATTGAAATATAAAGAACCAAATAAATAAACTGTATTTAAACTACAGGTAGACTATCAACAGTCACGTTCAAGATGATGTGCAAAAAGACACAGCCTAAAGTAAAAATCAAGAAACTGAACTTGGACAGGCTCATCCCTTCTTACAGCTTGGATGAACTTATATGCTACTGCAGTTTAGGAATAAATGGTGTACTCTGAAGACAGGTTCCTAAAATGTCTCAGAGGTGGTACAAGTTCCTTAGGTTATGTGCTCTTAAAATTTCATGTACAAACTGGAAAAACAGAAGGTTCCTTTTTATAAAAAAAAAAAAAAAAAACAAAAAAAAACAAAAAAAAACCAAAAAAAAAAACATAAATAAACCAGAAACATTCGTGCAAAAACATAATTAAGCCTAAAAATTAAGCCTAATTCAAGATAATTTGATTAGTGTGTCATTCTGTTCACCTCAGCAGGTTAATTGGGAACACAGCTAGTGTGATTTCACTTGGTTATCTTATCTCTTATCTATACTCTTTGAAAACTGCAGGCTAGCAGAAGTAACTCAGAAGTAACAGCAATACAAATATTCTATCTGGCAAATAGCATCTACAGTATGAAATTAACATAACATGCTGCTAATTTACATATTACTTGTTAAAGACTACTAACAATCTGAAACTCAGTTCAAAGGGTCCAAAAGGTGAAATAGATCCCTGTTCTGTATTTGTGAGGAAAATCAGGCAGCAGCAATTGAACAGAGTGGCAGACAGAGTAGGAGGGACCCAGCAGCAATGCCATGAGCAGTTTAGGAGCCCAGGCACGCTACCCAACATCTTGTATGAGATCAGAGAACAAAAGCATGGGCGGGATTTCAAGGACATCAGGGACTGCAGAGAGATGGCCGCTGATGTGAGGCTGAGGAGGAAGCACACATTGTCAGCTTTGAGGAGGGAGAGGTCAGGAAAGGATTGCCCAGAATGAAATGTGTAAAGCTGGACTGGAAAAGTCACTGTCCCACCAACAACTACTGACAGCACATTGAGCAATAAGGGGGAGAAGAGAATTGCAGAAGGTATCTAAAAGAGCAAATGTAACTGGTGATGGTCTGGTCTTTTCTCATGGTGGAAGAGGTTCAGATGCTGCTTGCAAAACCAGAGGAATGAGACGTGAGGGTGGACACTAAGAGAAGAGCTGAAAAAGCAAAGAAATGGTCTGAGACTGTACACGACCATCAGGGCAAGTGGAAGGGTTAGCAAAGGAGGGCAGGCAAAGAACTTCTGCCTTTGCTGAAGAATGAAAGGCTTCTAAGAAAGGAGAAGAGAGTACAAACAATGAAAAAGCTTCTTTTGCCAGTATTCTCTTCAAAACAATTGCTGAGAGAGAACTGGAGGAAGAAAAAAGCGAATCTCCCAGGGACAAGCCCATGCTGTCAAAAACCTCCCTGGGGCTGTAGAGTAAATATTTATAATACATTACTACTTCTTTATAAACTGTCGTATTTGTTTAGTGCTTATGATTTAAGAAATACACAGGTATTTCCCAAAATGCACTCCAGTCCATTAAGGAGGAGGTATTTCAAATTTTGTTTTGATGGGAATAGAAAATTTATATACTCCTCTATTTTCATCAGTCATGCAAGTCTTTGTTAATAAAGATTGTTAACACTTTTTTCCCTCCCTGCAATTTCTGATGTATGCACAAATCACTTAAAAAACCAACACTGTAACTGTGATATATAAGGGAGCCAATTTAATCACTGGAGATCAACAGCAAAACTTTAATTATCACAGTAAGACAAGAATTCAATTTTAAGAAAGCGTGACTCTAAAACACTAATCAAGCTGTCCTCATCTTTGAACTGCTGCTATGAGTGTTAAGCATTTCACTTTAGATTAAATATTGCATTCATTCGATGTGCAGTGCTCCTTTTTATGCTGTATGAAAAACACACAAAGCTGTACTAACCTGATTTTAGCCAAACCCATTATTTTTCATGCATACTAAGTATATTTTAGCAGCATAAATATTAGTTATTATATTGAACAAGAGCAGTTGCTCCTCTCCAGAACCATCAATGAAATATGTTCATATACATCAATTAAATGTTCATATACTTACATTCAATTAATTAAATGCAAAGCACCTATTTCACTGCCTTTGAAATACAAATATGTTGAGCTCCACCATTCACCTGGTGTACCTGGTATTTTAAGTGATGTTGGAAAATACAATGAGCTATAAAGCAAAGACTGGCAAGGCTAGACAATGTGGATACTGATGCTGTAAGTATTATTTAGGTCTTAATCTTTTAAATCCCAGGGAGACAGATTTGGTTTAACAGTTTGTCAACAGGATAGCATCTTTAAATATCAGCTGTTCACTGAAAGATGATGTTTTTCCTCAATACTGAGACTGAATAAGGTGGGGTACATATTTTTCAAAATCAATCATGATCGATCAAACCTTATGTTGGTAAAGCCCATCTAGAGCCCTCTTGAAACACATTTGTTTTATTTCCTAATGGTGAGAAATCTTTGGTCTGCCAAGCTAGAGAAACAGAAGAAGAGAAAAATTCCTGAAAAAAGGCCAGTCTTAGTGAGAAATGAGCTGCAATTAAAGCCTTCCACACATTAGCCATAAAAAACAGACACAAAATTATAGCACATGCAGCAGCAATTTTTTAAAACTGAATATTGAATTGATTGTACAAACCTGTCCTAGTGAAGGGAGGCAAAAGAGAGCTGGCACTGTGCTTTATAATATATTTGAGGAACAGCACTCATAAAGGGTAGTGTGCAGCCATTTACAGATGGTGCTCATGTTTTGTTATTAACCAAGTCGCTCCGAGCTCTGGATGAAAGCAGAAACAATGTTCTGTTTTCTTTGAGACCTTTCTGCAAGTCCAGTCCAGTGGGGACACGTCTGTCTGTGGCTGCACACCCTGCAGAGCTGCACTGTGCCACCTCCCTGAGAGCTTGGGAAGGAAAAGATGATTTGTCTGTGGAATTATTTGATGATTTGTCCAAGTAGAAAAAATGGCAGACTCAGCTGGGCTGGGTTTAGCACAGCGTATTGGATGGTGAGTGTCTGAAGAGTGCTCTATGATGGGCATTATCAGGGCATGACCGGGCTTCACTGTTAGCGCAAACAAGCTGGGCGGGGTGATGCTGCAGCAAAACCCCTCAGTGATGGCAGTAACCCGAGAGCACAGCAACCACCCCCTCGCACCAGGGCATGGCAGAGTCTGTGCAAAGCCACTGCCACAGCTCACACCTGCTTTCATGGGCCACGTCCAGAGGGGGAGACAGTAATTGGGCCTCTTTGTTCATTCAGCTCTTAATCTCTCTGTTGAGACTGACAACGGGGGAGACCATTAGTGTCAGCTCTGCTGGGACTTTCTGTTATTAAGGCTACTTAAGCTTTTCCAAGTAAATTGCATGTGTCAAAGCAACAGCACACAGCGATGGGCAAAAAAGCCATTACACAACTGCTCTCCCTTTCTATTGATGCACCCAGGTGCAAGGGGGAAGGGAAAGACAAAACCCTGGAGCCAATTCTCTGCAATTCCCTGCTCCTCCCACTCATTATTTTACACTATATACAGGCAATACATTACTCATTCTTTCAATTTCTTTCTCTTAACAGGAGCCCACAAGTCCCTCACAAAGCTTTGCAGTAGTCACCATGCTGGATACACTTTGCTGGATAACTTAAATATTGAAAAAATTTTGATTTACATTGGTTACATTCCCTTCTACCATGGATGGAGAAAGGCAAACAACTGTAATGCAGGCACAGCGGTGCCCCAGCTGCTTTCTGGCCCTTGCCCTGACCACAAAGGGACATCACCTCTAATTTTCACACACCTCTGCTTAGATTGCACAAACCCCATGTACAACAACAGCCTGGCCATCCTTTAGAGAAAATATTTTGCTATGTCAAGGCCTCCATCTTCTTAAAGAAAGAGCTAAAAATTGTTTCTAGACTGTCTTCTGAACTGTTATTATAACCCTTAGCTCCCATCTGAGGCTACAGGATTCCCAGCACCTTTTAATCACCATTCATTTTGCTGTCACTAAAGCAGCAAAGCTATTTCTGGTACCACCTTCACCACTTCTAACCTCACATATACAAAACCTTAAGTAGAATATAAGTATGATCCTTGACCCTATTACATCACAGGAAATTCACTGTTAACTTTGATTATTTCACTCCAACTCCTAATACCCAGAGAGCTACAAGGCTTATTATTGTTCATATTTACAAACAGTTTTAAATCTTTAGGCTATTTTTTTGGATTTTGGAATATTTAGTCCATGGATCTCGATCTATAACACAGCATGCTGGAAAATTCTTTCTGCTAGGAGTAATGTTTGTTATTAAAATCCATGTACACTCTTTGAGGCAAACAGGGATTTTCACCCTGGAATACAACTCCAAAATATGAATTGTAAAAGGAGCAGTTCTTAATTCAAGTATAGGTTCAACTGAACTATGGCATTTCTTCATTTTATCTTATTTCCCTCTCTTTTGTTAGTTTCTCTACTGCTTTTCAGAAGAAAATCAAATGAGAAAGGGAAGAAAGAGTAGAGGGGAAGATTAGGCAGATAGAACTTACTCCATTTAAAGTTAGGGATGCCAAAGGAAGGACAATTCAGCTACCTGCAAAGATACTGCAGGGCACACACATTAAAACCAGATACCGTGACAGGCTGCAAGGCACAGGCACCAGGGAATTGTTATGGTTCATGCAGGAAAACAAACCTTTATATTTATGAACTTACTGTCTGTTTATTTGTTTTCTGTTTAGAAGTTTCATGATGAGCACAAGTAGCTGTGTCACTGATTCATTAAGTACCCTGACATTTTAGGTGGATGTTTCAAAGAGATTTATGCCCCTCCATCCAAAGGGGGCAAAAAGAGAGGCAAAGATGAACAAAGGGCTCTGGAGCACTGTGACCGTGGGAATGAGGTGGCCTCCACATGAAAACAGAGGAGCTCTTTAGATAACAGAATGGACAGCCTATGAAATGTCACTTACTCAGCTTTCTCTAAAGATGGGGAGTTTTAGGATCACCATATGTAGGAATTAATTCAAACAAATGAACAGGCTGTTAGATTTTTCCTCTAGAAGAATCTGCTGGCCACACTGTCCCACCTCACAACCACCCTTCAGAAAGGACAAGGAACTGGGGATACACATCCACAGGTAGCCCAGACCAATTCTCTTCAGTGACTGCAGAGCATGCTTATGGAGAAAGAAACAGAAGGCAGTCCACGCTAGGCGCTTAATTTGGAGATTCATAACATCCCTTCGGACAAAAAATGTCTCCTTCCATTCCCTAAAAGAGAGTCTCAGGCAGACAGGCAGGTTTAAGAATCAAATGTCTAAATTGGAATAGTCTGATGTTTCAACTAACACCTGAAAGACTTGGCAAAGTGACCTGTTCACTTTCTCACATTCATTCCAAATCATCATGTTTAAAATATATCAGCAAATACAGGAACTACTTTTCCTCATCTAATTTAAACTAAAAAGCATACTTTTCGTGTATGTTTGTGAGGGATTAGTCCCATTTCAGTTTTGGATATTGAAATCCCAAATATGGGATTCACTGCACTGCCACTCCTGACCATTTCCAGCCTTTCCATAAGAATCCTGCTCTGAGCAGATGCACAGACACATCTGGGCAGGCAAGGCAGGTCTGTCAGAAGGCACACCCGCTGTGCTGGTGACTGCCTACCTGCTCAGCACACGGCCTGCTTCCCATCTGTGGCACAAATAAAAAGGGAAAAAGGTTCAAAATCAGCTAGCGCAACTGGATAGCTACAACCTGGATATCTGAAAAAAAAAAACCCTAAAAATATCCCAAGTACTTTCTGCTTTATTTGTGCTCTTAAGAGTAAGCTCCAATAGAAACAGCAGAAGGAAAGAAAAAAAAAAAAAGGCAAATAAAGCGTTGAAAAGAAAACGTTCAAAAAAAAATAACATATGTAATTTAAAGTCTTTTTGTGGGATTTTGTGAGTTTTATACACAGTAATTATTTTCAAGGTCTTATTAATGATGCACGTTCTGAAAATATATTTCTATAATACAGTCAACAGCCATTATTTTTGTTAAGTCATTTGTGGACATAAAAGAAAACCAGGAAACCTATACCATCATTTGATGTGAAAGTCTTCAACCACAACATTTGCCAAAGGTTTTACTCTAAAACTCTTAGTAAATGTTTAAAGAAGCTTAACAGAGATACTGTCTGATTCCTGTTCCCTGCTCATCTGCACAGGAGGCAATTTCCCTTTCACACAGACAAGGATGAAGCTTCTGTTGACTTAGGTGGTGTAATAGAAAAAAACAGATAAATGTTTTTGCAGAAGGAAAGAATGAAAGAGAAAGTAAAACTAACAAGTGTCTCTGCACTTTTGTCAGACTTTTTGCCTTCTGATAGCAATCAAAACAAGTGCAATGATTTTAGATGCCTACCAAAGCAGCACAAACTACATGGAATGAAGAGGCCAGGTACTGAGATATACTCTAGTTCTCTCTCACCTACTCAGGATTGCTGTATGGCATGTAGTAATGAAGAAATTTGATTCTTTATTCAGCTGTAACATAAAACAATGCATATGATAAAAAACAAGAAATAAAATTTCCTTGACAAAAGAGAACCATACAGAATTTCTGAAAGCGACTCCATAAACAAAAACCAGTAATTTAATAGCAAAGCAATTTAAATGTCCATATATTTTTCAAAAATTAAGGTAAAAACCATTTGACTGGTCATCTTGTTTGTATCAAGACCAAGAAGGAAAATACTGCCTGAAAGTATTACATAAGAGTATCCAACGTCTGGGCTCTCATCTCACTAAGAGGGAGAAGTGCAGCAGCCAACAGCTCCCCAGGCTGCCACCAGCTGCAGCCCATGGCAGAGGAGCTGGATGTGACCAAGGAAGCAGCACACTTGTAAACCCACCCCAGCCACAGAGCAAATAACTCTGAACATCTAAACCCTACCAGCAGCTAAATGGGCACATGGCCGGGCTGATGTTTTGCCATTTCAACCCAGGAATAAAACCTCCCACAACTGCAACAGAAAAAAAAACATTTCACTCAGCTTCACATTTCTGAAAATGACCCAACATGCCCTGAGATTTTATGTCCAAAAAGATTCCTTAAGAGCTTTTTTTTTGAGCAGCAGATTTAACTGGCAAGTGAGGCATTGGGAGGAATTGATTTAATTTTAAGAACTAATTTTACATGTAATATCAAGAATGTGAAAGCTTAGCATGTCTGGTAATAAAGACACAATCACTTGCAACAAAATATAAAACTAAAAATTGACATTTCTACTTTGTAACCAAAAAGTACTATATTTTCACATATGTGTATTCAGGACAAAGAAAAGTATTAGAAAACAGTGAATTGTTTGGTGTATTTTTTATACAATACAACTGCTACTTCTCAATATTGTGCAGAGCTGTTTTTAGAGGGAATGATTCTTCCATTAAAATTATGAAAAATAGTGGGTTTAGAATAGTTTTATTAATTATTAAAGTTTAAAGATTGGTTACAACAAAAAAAACCCCTCACATATAATATTTTTCTTTCTGATAATTCACTGGTTGTTTTGGGGTTTGGGGCATTTAGAAGATTTTGGGGTTTTTTATTTTTATCTCTAAGTACCCACTGCATGTCAAAGTATACTTTGAAGAAATTCGGTACCAGCTCCACTTTGCTACACAATCTTAAAAACAACATGATTAGCTAATAAGGTTTTGAAATCTTTCACATAGGACATATCAAATAACTTTTGATACAGTCAACAAATAAAATTCATATTAATGGAGCACACATATACTTGAAACACGTGACACGAAACAGTTAAAAAAACCCCATTCATTAAAGGGTATTTCCAAATCAGTTCAAAGACCTTCAAAAGGATAAAGATCAAAAGAGGAGTAGAAAGCATGTCTCAAATGAAGCTGCACATTGCACAGCAAACACCTGCACCATCATCAGAGGCACCTGCAAGCTCCAAAGCCAAAGTCCAATCAAGACAGAAGAAAGCAAAGATCACAGTACCAGTGTCATGCCTGCTGCTAATCACCGACTACAGAGCAAAACAGTCAGGCAAAACCACCTTCTGAGGAGGAGGAAAAAAATAAATATGTACATATGCCTCTGTATCTATCTCTGCATGACAGATCTCTCATTAGACACTTTCATCCAAGTACACAAGATACTCTAATTGCTACCTGCCAAGGTTTATGAATGAATTACAGAGACTTCACTTCCTTGCCTTCCCTCAGAGCTGACAGTCCATCAGGGACACCTCGGTGGAGAATGGGCTCCCCTGACGCTGTGGGGTCCTGAGAGCAGAGGCTCCTGTTCCTGAAGGTCTCTTCTCAGCACCTGGGGTGTCTCTTGTCTTCCCAGCTGCCACTTGATTTCCAAAGAGGCCCCCAGTGCATTATTCCCCACCCTGCAACCCAGCAGAAGGAAGAGGGAGAATGACCTGTGCAGGATCATTCCAGATTATATTTAGCCCAGTCTGATCTTATACTCCATAATTTGGGCAACAAATTACTGGCTCCACTGAGGGTGGGGAAGAAGAGCACATCCCCCAGTGTGCCTGATCCTGCTCTGAGTAAACCAACTAATCCCACTCTGAACTACTTGAGTCCTTCAAAGCAATTGTTTTAGAAGACAGACAAGATAAGTCAGTCTGCCTTATCAATATTCAGACATTTCCATAAGGCTCTTGGATAAACTCTCAGCTATTTACTTTGTGCACTAACTGATAACCACCTAATGTACAGAGCTGCCTCTCAGGGCATGCAGGGCTGTGCACAGCTTTGGATATCTACAGCAGAAAGAGCCAGGAGTCCTGGCTGCATCAGGTGGGCAGCACACAGCAACAGGACTCAGTGCAGAGACAGGGAGAAGGAGAGTTACAGGAAAACACAAATAAAGAGCATTCCTGATAAATCTACAGCATCATAAAAGCTGCAGAGACAAGAGACATAAGCTGCTGTGCCTGTCAAAACCTCCCGTAGGGCTACGCTAAACAGGCAGACAAGAGATGTGGTTAAAGCTGCCATTCATCAAGGCTCAGCATCACCAACACAGAGAACAAGAGAGTAAAGACAAAGTTTAGATGTCAACTTAAATTCTGTTTTCAAACTTCAGTCCTTCCATGTACCATAATATCATAAGAAAAGGGAGCAAACAGTTCATCTGCCAAAAGCTTGTCTAATTACCGTGAATTTGTTTGCTTCACATTTCTTGAATTCCTTTCTCTTTGCCAGACAATTGACTAAGAAATACTCCTTTCCTCAAAAAAGCACCGAAGCAGAATAAATAGAACAACTAATATAAACTGGCAGCTGTAAATTAATCTATGTAGTAGGCAGCCTGGGAGGCTTTGTTCATCCCTACAGCTTTGTCGGCTACAAACCGGAGGAAACAAAAACAACCCCAAATACTCATGCACATCCGCACACTGTTCATTAAACAGCAGCACTAATACTTAATCTCACCAGATGCTGGGATGAAACAAGCAGCCCAGTCTCAGGGCACTCAAGTGATGCTGTGCCAAACAAGAGCTCTTACAGCACTGGCACAATTGTCTGAAAAACAAGCAGCCACACACGCCTGCATGCACAAGCCAGCCAGCGAGCAAGTGCTTCCATTGCTGCCTCAGCTCCTTCCAAGGCTCTCCCACTTTTTAAACTGCTATCATTTGAGTCTGTTACAAACAGATTACAGAGTAAATTTCTATTCTGTTTTTCCAAATTCACCCCTGTGCCCCCAATTTATATTCATGCATTCTGAATGAAGAATTTTTGAGCGATTATACCTATTCTTGTCATATTTATTTTCCCATTCTTGTCAATTTAAAAGAAGCTGAACCTAAGAAAAAGGATGGAGTTGGCACAGTAAAACACCCTAATTTATCACCTCTTTGGTAAGGAGAAGAAACCCACGCTGTTCTGTAACAGCTAGTATTGTATGTACTAGGTTACTAAGTGCTTAATTCCTCAAACATATCTCAAACATGTTATTACATCTTAATCACTCTGCAGCTATACAAAAATGTTTATCAAAACCTCTGATGAGCAGTTTTATAACTATTCCTTTACCACTGACCTGGGAATGAAAACATAAACAAAGAGGGTTGACTCTAAATGTTTTGTACATTCAGGTGATGATATTTGCCTCAGAAATGCATTATCCAACATAAAAATCTATAGTTTTATTCAGCATAAATAGAACACTATGTTCATTTGAAGCATTCAGATATAAGCTCCTGGGCTCTTCAGGAGAAAAGGCAAAGTCAGGAAAAGCAATTTGGGTATTTTAAAACTGTCTCTTGATTTATGGTATTGTATGGAGAAAAAATCTTAGTATATAACTGTTCATATTACATACTGCAGTATTCAAATATCATGGGGAAAGGCAATCAAAATAAACCAGAGTCTTCTCATTCCCTGCCATTTAAATGTATTTCATTCAGGAAAGTAACCTCTAGCTGATTACCTGCAGCAGCAGCAGCAGTAAGAGTGTGTCACAGCTCATTTGCCAGAGCTGCAAGAATGAAGCTCGTTCTGTGCCTCCACAAAGAAACTGAACAGGTGTTTGTGGAAACACCCTCTCTATGAGGTCTTAGTTTTGGGTTCTTGATCACCACTGCCAAAGAAAGTTGACAGTTTCAGGTACCCATGTGACAATGCATTAAAAAAGTTAATACTGAAACTGAGTTATTAACCAGGTCAATTTACATAGCAGTAGAATAAGCTTCTCAGGGAGGTGTGGGGATAATAAAAACTTTACTATGCTGAAACATTAAAAACAGAAGTAAAACCAACTGAAAGATGAAGGAAGGCACGGTCTGGCCATGGCCACCTTATGGTTTGGAGTGGATCCAGTACATTTTGAAGGCAGAACCTCCACAGCAGTGGACAGACAAGCATCTCCCATTGAGAAAGCACTAAGCACCTGCGCAAGTACATCTGCCTCAGTCATGTTCATTTCACCTGAACTCATCTTGAACCACAGTTGCTGGGGGGCTTGTGTTTTGATCCTTACTTCTGTCAGAAACTTGAATGACAAAACTACAAAGACCACCAGGGCTGAGCGAGGAGACCAAGAAGGTGAGCAAAGCAAAACTTTCCTTACCAATTTGATACATATATGTATTTGACACATTTACATATACATGAAATATATTTATATATGTATGGTTTTTTTCACATTACTTTCTACACTCTGCATTATGGTTTATAGATACCTAAGGTGATTTTTCCTTCCTCCTTCTGTTCTGTACCACCCCTATCACACTGAGCCTGGTAACCCTGCTCTGGGCACCTCTGGCATGAATCCCTATAGCTAGACTCCAGCCAGCTCCAAGCCTGCACCCCAAGCTCCAGGGGTAAGGCAAGCCCTGGTCACACTGCTCCCACCACCAACACAGCACACAACCATCCTGCCACTCCAGAAGAAAGCTTCTGCTCCCCATCAAACCCCCTCCAGGAGCAGCTGGACCTGCAATGTCTCCCCCAGGCAGCTCCCACCTCTCTCTGCATCAGCAGACCCTCCACACTGCCCTGGCACAGGGTAACATGAGTCCAAGAGAGCTTGGTTTTGGTTCGGTTTTGCACCACAGATCTTGTGCTCGTGCTCCCACCTGGCTGAAGGGAACTGCAGCCCCAAACACCAGCCCTGGCATGAGCTGCAGCTGCTCAGCTGGGAGGCAGCAGGCAGAGAACAGCAGAAAAGCACTTGGGGAACTCTACCCCAGGTGAACTGATGCACATATTCACCCTGGCTGTGTCTGGAAGCACTGCATCACTAAAAAGTGGAGAAAACCTTGGAGATAAGGGCTAAAAGGGTTACAGCAAACTATCAACATACCCATTTCTATTCTGTAAACTGTGCAACTGCTTAGGGGAAGGATTATGTCCCCAGAGCACCATGCTGTGGCCAAAACACACCCCCACACCCCTCCCTGGATAATCCCCAGCAAATAAATCCTCTCCATCCAATGGTGCTGTCAAGTCCTAACGGAAACAGCAGCTTGCAGGAGCAAAACTATTTCCAATCTTCAAAGGCAAAACTTCCCACAACTCCAGGCCACCACATCCCTTCACTGAAACAGAAACATAACACAAAATTAGCTATGAACAGCAACTGTGTTTAGTTCTCCTACTTGTGTGTGCACGTACATGATATACAACATGCATGTGCATATTTATTTATTTATTTATTTATTTTTGCACTGCCATCTGTCAGAGACTTCTACCAGCAGCTGCAGGAGACAAATGCCCCCCTGACTAATCCCCTCCCCATGAGGGAAAATAGCTCATTTTACTAGCTGAATGCATGCTATATATTTTCTTTATTTATATGTATAATTAGACATTCTTTTCTCTGTGCCATGAATGAATTGGGGAAGAGTCACTGATTTCTAATGAGGAAGAGCAGAAAGGCAGGGTGACAATAAAAGGACCCTGTGTTAATCAAATGTTCACCCCACACAGGAATTCCAAGGCCTTAATCTCCGTCTGGGAGAAGTGTTGTTAAGGCTTTCACTCAAAGGGAAAAGCAGAGATTTCACATGGCAGGTGCTACACTTGCTGCAGCAGTGTAAAACTTCTTTACTCCACATTTCTGGTGAACATTAAAAGAGAAAGAAGGAAAAGAAGAAAGGAAACAATACAAGCAGCAGCCTCGGTGCAGAGGGAAGTGGGGAGGAATGGGGTAACTTGCTAAATTCTCACATTATTACACATTAACAAATTTAAACAGAATAAACAACATGATGGGCCAACACACATGTTCCTCATCTGTAAGCAACTCAGACGAGGCCACATTTTGTTCTGGCACTGGTGCCCACATGACTGGTGGTGCCCATGCAGGACAGAGCCAGAGCATCAGAAAGCATCATGAGCCTGCACCGCTCCATGGCACACATCCCTTCACATCCCTTGAGCCGGGAGCTTGCTTTCATCCCTTCCCTAGAGGATGCTCCTGCTCTTAGCTGAAGCAGCACAGGCCTCTGCTGTGCCCATCCAAATGCACTGCTAGTGCAAAACATTTCCCTGCCCATGGAACCCGGAAGAGCCTTTGTAAACCTCCCTCCCTCATCTACTTTCCAAGCTGTTTCAAACCCAAGGAGAAGATGTCTTGCCTTTCTTGCCTGAGCTTCTTAATGTCCCTCTGTGACAGAATTACTTAAGTGAAGTGTTTTGGCATAAAAATTGTGTGGAAGACTCTTAAAAATTACCTGCCAAAGAAAACATATCCTCTGTCCCTGCAATATTAAATTACATATTTAGTTGAGGAGAATGAAAGCTCCTGTTTATTGCTTGTATTAGAAATTCATGTCTTGCCTCTCCTGGGATGCCACATGAATGACTGGAAAGGTGATGTCAGAGTAAGCATCACAGCAAAAGTGCCAAAGGAAGAAAAAATCCTTTCTGTTACTTTGTTTTGCTTTGGATTATGTTCAGGAAGTTGCATCACTTCAGTACAAGTGCAAAGCATTTCCTGCATCACACCAGCCTGCAGCCTAGAGCTGGATATTGCCCATCCTGACCATGCTGGCTCTCCATGGAGACTTCCAGCACATCCAGAGAAGACAGTGGTGTTTGAAACACTGCTATAATGACAACTGAAGTAACCAAGAGAAACAACAGAACCTCTCAGACTTGCTGTGAGCAACACTGAAATAAAATTATATAGTTTTCTTCTTTCATTCACAGATGAACTACAAGCAAATAAAGCATTGGGTTGGATTCCTAGACCTGGTGAGGTGTTTGCAGAGCCTAATCTGCCCAATCATCAGTTTCATAAAACACACAAGTAACACTGACACTCACATCTCATGGACTAATCTCTAAACCTTACACAAATCTACAGCTCTTCAGCTCCAAGCACCATGATTTCAGTATGTTCACCCAGTCGTACCAAATGTATCCAGCACCTTATATTTCTCTCCTATTGTTTCATCAAAGTCTGCCATCCTTCTTTCATCTCTCTTCCCTAAAAGCAGCTTACTGTTTTAATTTAAAATATAAACAATTATGCCTAACCATTTTAGATAAACCTTTTATCAGTCATGTTCATATCCCCAAATTAATGTTACAGTCATTCAATTCTCACACAATATATAAGTAGCTGCCTTTACTCTCTAGGCCAGGCACCCTTTTCAAAGCCATGCCACAGTTTAGAATAAAAGAACACTTCAGCTACAGCAGTCACAGGGTAACATAAGGAAAAATTACCAGAAAGTTCTAATGAAGATATAAGTATTTATTATTTAAATATCCAGCAACAATTACATTGTAGCAAAATAACTGTTTTACCTTCAGAAACTAGCACAAACATTCAATACTTAGGAAATCAAGCTTAGGTCATTGTTATCCAACCCCATCTTATCCAGAAAAAGGATGATGTAGATATTGAAGGATCATATGGAGTCAAGGAGAGACAGTTTTCCTTCCTTCACTTCCCTAGCCATGCACTTCTGGCCACTGTGTGAGGCCAGGAGGAGGAGATTTCTGGTCCAGCTAAGACGATATAGCTGCTCATTTTCCTGCCTTGTCTTCTTGTAGAAGAAGCCCATGAGAGAAAACAAAGGGGGAGGTCAGGACATTCTAGAAAATATTATCAATTAAAATGCTCACCAATGTCCCTACATCTGTTTAGGTTTGTATTTATAAACTTGCTGAGAAGAGAGAAAATTGACAATTTCTACAAAGGAAGGTCAAGATTGTCTTTGAAAAGGTGAAAAGAAGAAAAACTAAAAGAATTCCAAACTGCCACCCTGCCCTTACCACCCACAAATAAATGGTTAAGCAGCCAAAAGTAGAATACAAGAATGAAAGTAAGATAAAAAAAACCTCTAACAGCACAAAAATCATCAAAAATTATGTCTGATGTAATATTCCTCTTTGACAGGGAAACCTCTCAGTAGGCAAAAAGAAGAGCAGTGTATGCATCTGGAATTCAGTAAGGCTTTTGACACTGACACATGAACTAAGAAATTACAGCCTATGGGTGCGAGTTGGGTGCCCAAGTGGTTTAGAGAATCGATAGCTCAGTAGTTATCTCTGAAGGTTTCTTTATCAAACTATCCTGAAATTTCTGATGGGCTCCTATATATGTATATGCTGGTCCAATTTTGTAAACAGCTCCATTTGGGATCAAGGAAACAGACATAACACTTGTGAAATCTCTTTCTAACATCAGAACAGGGAAAATTTCAGGTTCTTTAGAGAGAGGTCACTTTTCAAAGTAATTTCAAATTGCAGAAAGGGTCTGGAATAAAGAGGATGCAATCAATAAAGTACAAAGTTCCACATTTACATAGGAATAATCAACTCTAAAAACGCAAAACTAGGAATGAACTGACTCAGAAGGAATACTGGAGAAAACCACTTGTTAGACACAGCAAACCAAAACCTAAATGGAAATAAAGAATACAGTGCTGAAGGACAAAAAACCTCTCAGGCTGGACATGTTCACAATTACATAAATCAGAAATAATCCTGAAGACCCTATTCTCCATAGACAATAACAGTTACACATTATGAAGTCTTTCCTAATAAATAGCATATCCATATCCCACCATATTATTTCTGAGCATCTTAATGATCCCAGAAGCAGCAGTCAGTGTCCTGCCTACATTATAACCATGGTGGAAAGCATTAAGGAGAGCCAGATGAACACCTTCGCCAAAGCAGCTCCAGAGTGGCCAGGCCTGAAGCAACCTGGCCTGTTTGAGAAGACTCAAATTAGGAGAGCAGTGAGATGAGAAAGATTAAAACATCACATAGACAAAACAGCAAGCAGACACAGAGGTAGCACGGTGCAGTGATGTGACCAGAATATGTAAATCCTGTATTCCAGTCCCAGGTCTGACAGAGGCTTTCTCTGTGCTGTTAAGATTAATTTCATTTTCCTACACTTGTGGTTTACAACCTTTAGAGACACTGATTCCAGATTTACTGAGACATACAGTGGTACTGCAGGAATGCACTACCATCTACACCCAGCTAAATTTCTTAGCAGGAACATAAACGATGACAGTAGATAGTAGGGGAAAATGATGTAAGGGAGGAGAAGAAAAAAACAAAGGAATGCAAAAATAAACAAACAAACCCATGAAATAAACAAACAAAAACCGTGAAACAAGGAGTTTACAATAGAAGTTTGAAACTGACTCTTAAGGTCAAGATTAAAAGTTTGAAAAATCATCAATGTTTCTGAAATGCATGTTAGGCCATGTTATGGCAAAAGCTCCACAACCCAGCACCAAGCAAGCCAGCCTCTTCATACAGGCTATACAGATAAATATGTGCAAACCAGGGCTGTGTTTATACAAGGAAAATTCTCCATAATACTTACACCAACCAATCACAATGAATCAGGGCACATGCTTTAGGAAAACAGCATTAAAAAAAAAAAAAAACCAAAAAAAAAAAAAAAAAAAAACCAACTGATTTGCTTTCTGAAGACTTTTTAAGGGTACATTATGGAATTGTCCATGTGGCAAAAATTTCTGCTGGCCAAAAGGCACCTCTGATTTCCCCAAACTTATTTTCATGAAGAAAGGAACACTGTGTGAGAGTCCTGAAAATTGGCTCTGTTGGCTCAGTCTTCTACTTTGAATGGAGCAGAGGTTCATAGGCAATGTAATTTCAGAAATTACTAATACTACTCAAACCACCATATGCCTCTATTTTTACACTGCCCTCCATTCTTCTGCCAGATGCTTCTCTTCTTTCATTTCATCTTCTTAGTGAAGCTCAGCTATTTAGGCCCCAGTGCTTTGATTTTAGAAAATTACGTAAGATATTTTATAAAAATAAATTATCATTATTATTAAGATGACTGAGTGCCTATTTTTTTTTCCAAAAAAGGTAACATTTAGTTTTGCTGTTCAAAAAGGTATTTGGTGATGCCAATATCCCACCTTGCAGAGGGTGAAACCAGAGACAAATCTCCAGCCAGAACTAAAATAAGCACAGGATACTTGGAGCAGATGTGGTCATACTGGTGAAAGTGTACCTGACATTCTGTCCCCATTTGGGTAGTAGGGTATTTTTTGCACAGACAAAGAAATGCCAACGTAATATGGATTATCTAATAGTCTACATATCTGGATGTTTATCTAGGATCTCACTGTACAGGATTCCAGACCTGTGGATCGTTTGATTATCCCAGGATCCCTCTGAGCCTAGCAAATCTCAGTCTGTTATTTTGCTCACCCCTAAAGAATTAGTATTTTAAGACCCCCTGAAACCTCTCATTTTATCTTTATGCCCCCATCATACTCAATGAATTCAAATTGCTAACTTGCATGACCTTAGAATACAGGCTGCTATGTGATTCATTTTTAATTTGCCTTAATCGAAACACTGAGAACGGAAGATAAAAGTTAAATAGCAATATTCAAATTCACATTTATTACTACTCTCAAGGGTGCAATTAATCTACCCTGAGGAAGCCAAAGAAGGGTGGAAGGTCTCATTTGGATGCTTTCTGGCACAGCAAGGACCACTGTGACAAAAGCAGAGCACAGCAGTCACAAGGAGTTGTGCTGCTCTGGGTAGAGGAGTTACAGAGCAGATGCAACCTCTACAAGGCATCCTCCCAACCCACCGAGTGATACAGTGGTTCTACCACTTCTGAATAGAAGTGAAGGGGCAAGGCTGCAAGTATCTCACAGCTGTAGGTGCTCAGAAACAGCATCAAAAGCTGCTGTTACCCCCACAGGGTAAAAGGAGCTCTGAAACTGGAGTACAGCTCTCACTGCATCCACAAAAGCAGCTGCACTGCTTGGGAACACAAAGCATCTCAGGTGTCCTTTAATGCACTGGGCAGCTCCCAAACTGCCTAGGGGACATGCTCAATAGGTGAGAAAGGCACTAAGGGTCAGTAAATTACATCAGTTAACATTTCAGAGTTGACTTACATATTTCTGTTAGACAGAGGGATTGCACTTTCACATTGCCCTGTTATGTACTGTGTTACAGGGCAAAAGAGTATTTTCTTTCACTGATGAGATGAGCTTTTGTATTTCATAACACAGCTGTTTTTACTGACAAGTGAGATTTTAAAGACAAGTTAAGCTTCTTGCATACAAACCCACCATTAAGAGGAAAGAGCTCAGGTCCCCACCTGTGTCAGGAAGGAAAACATTAACACAGCTTTGGAGCAGTCGATTGAGTGTTAGCTTGTCTGCTTTATTTGTAATGAACCATGAACAAGACAGCAACTTTGACTAACAGTTAATACCTTGACCTAGCACATATATTAAACCAGACATAGCCCCAGAGAACAGGTTTACTCCCAGGGTCAATCTATGCAGGAGAAAAAAGTGTTATATATTGGTTTGGCTTGATCTAATTCAGCCACAGCACAAACTGGAGCCAAATACACTGCAGGAATGGTCCTTGTTCAAACACGGCACAAGGGCCAGCTGACAGGTATTACACAGGCCAGAAAAATGGAATCTATTAATGCAGGGCTGCAGGAGAGGTTTCATAGCATGCAGTGACCTTCCTTCCTCCTGTGCCTTCCGCTGCTCAGCAAAAGGACTATGCAGGATACTGGAGCAAAAGCTGTACAAGAGGGTAATGGCTTTCTGATCCATCAACTAAAAAGAGAAATTCAGCAATTCGATTTCAACAGGTATCTTTTAAAAATACTTCATGACATCTATGCTGCAGATAACGGGTGTTGCAAGAAATTCCCTTAGCATGAGGAAATTTACCCAGGCTCTTTTTTCTCCTCTTACGCTAGAGTAATGCAATGGTCCCCAAATCTTAATGTACGTATTGTTTCTGATTTGTATCTTACAGCGAATAATCACAAACCACAAACACTTGCCTTAAGGGGCTGTAAAAGAAACTAGACTATGACAATTATTCAGATCTCACATGGGTCCAAACAGCCCCCCTAACCTGGCAGTTAGTTCATCCTAAGAGATGGATTCAAAATATTTCTCTCTTTCTGCTCACGGTAGCAGCTGAACACAGGTGGCAAAATGGCCTTTTATTTCAGCAGCAGCTAGATCCAAATGATGTCAGCAATACAGTAGGTAAAAAAACCACACAGGACAGGCTGCAGACCTGGCTGATCTCTTTTTAAAAGAAAAATCAAGAAATGACTTTTTACTAGCTTGAAATTTTCACCAGCATGACCACTCTTCATAACAGGAGATGAAAACTTGCAATGCCCTGTCCAATTACTCTCAAAATGAATGACCTCCTGACAAGATTTTACTGCTTCACCTACGAAGCTGAATACCCAACACAAACCTTTTGGTGCAAACATCCTTGGCTGCGTTTTTTTTTTTTCTGAATGGTTACATTTTCATCATTGTCATCACCTTCACCAGATGCTCATTGCTCAAAAGCTCAGTCAAGGGCGAAGGACAAAAACATGGCAATGATGTAAGGGCAGCTGTGGAATGATTACTCAGGATGAAATCGATAGCAGTGTGCTACTGTTGGGAGATCAGCAGTACAACTGAAAGCTACTGAGCCAAAAGTGGTTTCATCTTCAATCAGGAAAGCAGGGTGTATGAGGACCTGATTTAGTTTCCTTCAGGTTGGAATGCACTGTTGCAGCATGCAAAGTCTGCAGCTTCCCCAGGCATCCCTTCCAAACCCAAATATTATGTGGTATGAATGAGATTAGAAAATATTAATCAGCATGTATACTGGGAGAATATGGAAATACTTTGCTCTTCTAAAATAAATTAATTTGCACAATGACTGTAGTATGAATTCAGTTTCAGGGCTTATGTTGCATGTATTCTACTTGCCAGAAAAAATGCAAGATACTAGTGGGTCAAAGGATGGTTTCATATGGGAATATAATTGGATGCAGTGGCAGGTTGAACATTCCTTCAGCAAGGGAATATTTACTAGAAGCCTTTTTTAAATTCTGATATACAATTTAGCTAGAAGAAAAAGTTACACATCCTTCTCTGAGAGAACAGGAGGCTGCTACTGCTATTGACTCATTTTGAGACTGCCTTAATGGCTTAATTGTTCAAGACAACTTATAAATAAGTGTCTTATTTTAAACCTGTTGCTGGGAGAGAGGCTCCAAAATGAAAGTAATCTTTAAAGACAGGAGAATTAAGGTACTTTTCCATACAGGCTATGCAAGTTCTCTTTATAAGAGATTTTTCACTATGCATTAATAAGCACAGTCAACAGTACTTCCAAAGAACAATGTGTTCATGGGATAACATGTTTCCTGAGACATATGTTCAAAAATGAAGAAAGCATGTTCTGGATATTGAATTTGTCCACAAAATGATGGATGTGTCTTTCGAGAAGCAGTTCTGAAACAACAATTTATCAGTCCTGCTTTATTTGTATGCCCATCAGGAAAGACAATACTGTAGGATGTGCGGGCTCACTTGGAGCACAACAGAAGTTAAAACAGAAACAGCGGGAATATCTACAGCAGATGATCAGAACCAGCTAACTAAAAGCACATTCTATAAGGAAACTTCAGCTGCTTCTTCCAGAAGAGGCCAGGGACAGAACAATCCCAGTGCCTTTATACAAAAACAGATCTCCCCTAACTTCCCTCATGAAAAAACATGATCTAAAATTGGATCTTTCGGAGATTCTGTATGGGTTTTCACATCTATTTGGTTTGCCAACTCAGAGGTTTTTTCATGTGTTGAGAAATACAATCCACACCAACTTGCAGCCCCTGGAAAGGCTTGTGGCTGCACACAAGGTGCCACACCGCAAAGAATTCCCAACCTGCCTTCCCTTCCTGCATAAGGACTGAGTAAGACAGAAGCCATTCTTGCAGCTGCAGATCTCCCTGAAACAGAAAATACCAAACACCTGGTACCATTCCACCAGCTCTCCTGCAGCACTATCATATTACATTTTGACTATCATACAATAAAGAACCCTCTGTCTTCATTAAATGAAGGAGGAAGTGGCAAGCTGGGGTTAGAGAGAGTAGGGCAGCAATGAGAGAGCAAACATCCTGCAAAACACGTTCAGTCCTGAACTACGTCTTGGAGATCTGTAGCAACAACACTAGGCAACAACCCAGTTTTTTGGTTTACAAAACAAAACACCCAAATCCTCAGAATGGACAGAAAATTCCCCACCCTTCTGGAGAAAGTGCAACATACAGCCAAAAATCTTCTTGGGCGAATGCACATTGCAATTTTCACAATATTCAGTATTTTCTGACTTAAATCAGTAGTTTCTATGAGTCCATAAAAAAACCTAGGAAATGCCTAAGAAAAACTGAGGATACCAGATTTTCCATCTTGCCTTAAGAATAGAGCCTCACTTTTACAGTAATGTTAAAGAGTTAAGACTGACAAAGTCCCTTTGCTGGGAGGGGAGACTGTCACCTGCTGGCACAAAAGAAAAGGGTATCTCAGCACACTTGCAGGGAAGCATATGTCTACAGCTCTATTTTCTGCAGGGGTCTATCTATCTGCTTCCCAAGAGGCCAGTGCTGAGCTCCCCAGCTGGAAGAAGAGACTCCACAGCAAATTTTCTTAGGCGGGCAAAAGCAGCAATGTTGGTTTATGACAGGACTCATTCCCTTAAAAAATATTTATGCCCTCAATACCATTTTTTGCAGGGTGGAGGAAAAAACTGGTCACAGAAAGCATTTTTAAAAGAGGCATGTGCTTGTCTTTTCCCCCTACATCAGTGAGCAAGGTTTCACATTAGAAATCAGGAGCAAGTTCATCATATACCACTCACTCCTCTGTGCTGTGTGAGTCTGGCAGGCCTGCTCTATCCCTATAAATGTGGGAAGCTCTTCAGAAGGACTGAACAGCTGTGTTCTTGGGGTGCCCTGCCACAACAAAACCATCAGGGAGAGAGCAAAGAGGCCATCTGACATCTCAGGCTGCAGGGAGAAGGGAAGAGCCACCAGTGCAGCTCTGCATCAGGTGCAGCAGGCGGCATGGGCTATCAGGGTGCTTCCTTCACAGGCACAGGGAGAAGAGGCTCCTTACTCTTGAAACCTATAACCACTTCTGGTTTCTCTCCTTTCTTGCCTGGTGATGGAGAGAAGTAGCCCTATCCAGGTATCTTGCAGTGCTCCTCAACAAGCCCCCTGCCAGGGCATTGCCCCAGCACTGAAAAGATTTGGGTGTTTGCCACTGCATTCTGAGGTCTCCTCTGAGATCTGAAGGGATGCTGGCTGCTGCCACTGCTCAGAAGAACAAGCAGCACAGAGAGGGAGCACAGCCTTCCCAGCCAAAGCCCTTGTACACAATAAAGAAATGAAACACAGAATGTGGTGGAGTGTGGAAAGCAGCTGCCTACCTCCTGAGTTACAGATTTTGTCCAGAAGATTTCCATATAAAAATAAGCATGGGAGTTTCTAAAAAGCTCTCCCAGACAAGAGTGGCTGCCAAGCCAATGCACCATAGCCAACACAAAAAGCTGGAAGGATCTGTGGAGACAGGGCAGCTCCCTTGAGGCTGGAAACTGATGGCTCTGGCAGCAATGCTGAAAGGATGCTACAGTGTTTGCTGCAGCAGAGCTGCCCACCTCAGCTTGGGAGAAAAGGAAACTTTGCAAATGGAAACAACGGGACCTCCTACAATAATTACACAGGAAAATATGAAAGTATTTAAAGGCACTCTCTCTCTCACTCTCTCAAGGTGTTTAAGTTAAGAAGCATCACAGGAATTTCAAATAATGGATTAATTTCAAAGATGTGTATTACACCCTGTCAGACCTAATGAAGAACCAAGGGTTTGGAGACAAGTCTGTGAGACTCAATTCTGTTAGCCACAAGCTTTCACAAGCAAGGACTCCTGCTGAACTAGAAGGCAGCTCCTCCATGGCATCAAGTGCCCCTTCTTGAAGTGACAGCTCACACATCTAAGTGTACATATTACTATTGCCTGTTAGCAATCAGATACTTCCATTTGAGGCATGAAGCTTAACTTCTCCAAGGTGCACTCCAGGGACACAGCTGCTGCAGCCCTGACCACACACTGCACACCACCTTGATAAGATAGAAACCACCACAGTGCTCCAGCTGTTACTGCAGGAAAACCCTATGCAGGAAAAAAATGTATGTTTGGGATTCTGACATAGCCTGGATAAAATATACATGCAATCCAAATTCTCCTTGTATGAAGCTCCAACAAAGTATCAACTAGTAAACAAATAAACGAAATCTTAGTATTATAACACTGTTGCAAAACAGTTTAGAATAGCAAAAAATTTAATCTTACAGATTTATTCCAAGGAACTGGGTGTCAGTAAGACCTGAACATCGTTTGTTTAAAAAGTGGTGATTTCAAAGCTGAAAGTTTTCATTATCATCTCTCAGCTTGGATCAGCAAGTTCAAAATCAAACTTCTGATGTAAATATAAATATCCCAAAACGGTGTAGTTTCAAAAGTGAGGTAATATGATTGCTGCATCTCCAGATTTAACAAACTGAGTCAACTTCCTCTGCATTTTCCATCACCCACCCCCCTCCCTGTCAAAGCAATTCACCCCTCTGGTAATTCAGGTACGCTAGAGGGAAGTGTTGCAGGACAACACTTACCATCTCCTCCTCTCCCGGGCAATTCAAAAGAAGGCAACAAAAGACTCAGTAATTGAGAACTGTTCTCTGAATGAAAAGGTCCAATTTTACAAGATTCATCACAAAGTCTCTTACTAATCAACAGCCTTGGCACTCTTACTCTTCCACCTCACACAGACATTTCTGGAATGTCTTTCAGGCTAATGGGGTAAAAAAAAGGGTAGTTCAGCAGGAAGCAGCAGAAGGTAAAGAAATGAAGAATCTGAAATCGATCCTGCTCCTGTCCTACACAGCACAACATCTGTCAGAAGCATCAGCAGAGTAGGACTATCTCCTTGGTAAGTACCGTTTTCTTTCTACTTTTTCTGTTTTGGTACCTCCAGTAATGTTGACAAACTGTTTACACACAAGAACAATACTTGTAATTTTGCATCAACAGTCTTGTAGCTGACCTCTTACAAGGCATCTGAGTTCTTATATAAGCTAGATTTGAAGACTGAGAACAACAGATTTCTATTTTCATCTGGTTAGGAAAAGTCCTATTTGACAAGTTCCCTTGCTACACTCCATGTTAGTTTGCTGACAGACCTGCTGGGATGAGGATATACAGAAATTCACTTCAGAAGTGGCAGGAGGTTTTACTACCATTTTTATGAGAAGAATATGCTCTTTCTTGCTCTGATTCAAAGCTTATAAAAACCAATTAAGAGATTTAAACAAAGTCAGCAGAACCAATATGGGCAAGAAATGTCTCGTTTGAGTACTAGACCTGGAATCTGGGCAACCTTTGCAACAGAGTGCCAGTCTCCTCTCAAAGAATGCTTTCTCTGCATTTTCAGACACAGCTCTGCTCTGGACCACACAAGGGACATAACAATAACAATAACAATAATAATAATTTTTCATTCCTTGGATTTAAACTCATTTGAACTGATCATTGCTAGTGCAGTGTAAATAAACTTCCCTGGAGATCTAACCCCTCAGTATAGCACTTACAGAGATAGATATTAAAACAAGGAAACAAAAATCCTGAAATATATTTTTCAGACTTCTGTGCAGTGTCAGGGCATGCAAAAGAACACAGTAAAAGCGAGGTATGTGCAGAAAGTTATCCCAGTTTTGATGAATGTGTTTATTTGGGAGTGCAACAAGAAACCCAAGGAACTTGTTTGCCCTGGATTAATGTAACACCAAGGAGGAGTTAATGAACAGTAAAGCTGCAAAGCAAATCACAGAGAGAGCAGAACTGCCGGAATTAGTCAAGCGTTTCTGCCGATGGTGCGAGCCTGCTCTGGGGTTCCAGGTCATGGCTTCCACACAAAAGTGCACTCTTACCTCTCCAGAGCCCTGCCCAGCCACGGCCTGTCCTGGGCACCACACAGGCCACGTCTCCCACACAGCAGCAAATACTCAAGGATGTCTTTAAGGTTTACACCACAGCATTCTCTTCTTACAGTTTTTCATGTTTAGTTTCCTTTTTAAATAAAAGCCATGGAAAACCAAAACCAAATATCCAGCAGTACCCTTGCCTCTGTGCTCTCTCCTACCACTTGCCATGCTAATGCTCACAGGACTTGCACTCGAGGGTGTTTAAAAGCACGGTACACACCTCCTCCAGCACCTGAACTACAGGAATAAGCTCTGGAAGACACAAGCATACAGGGCAGCAGAAGAGGACTGGCTAGTGGGGAGGAACAGAGTCAGCTCCTTGCCACAGACTTTCACACGTATTTGTAAGACATGAGAGGAATGCTGGGAGTCAAGCTTTTTTTTTTTTAGAGGGGGGGAAAGGAGAGGGAGGTGCTACTGAATAGTGAGAAATTACATCTAGTGGCTGAGTACAGCATAAATGAGAACAGGTTCGGCACTTTCTGAAAGGCAGTGAAGATGCTGATAAGACTTAGGGCACCTGTTGTAATTGGTGACCTCAGCATGGGCTGGAGTGGATTTCTATATCTGTGAACATGCTTATGAATTATGATTATGAATGCATAAATATAAATAGTGCAGAATGATTGTACTTGCTTTATTTCTGTGGCTGTCATGTAGTCTTGATCAAAAGAAAGAAGAAAGTGCATACATTAACACTGGTGGGCTGATGGGAGGAAACCAAAAGCGAAAACCTGCTGCCATGTTTGTCTCTCTGTGCAAGTTACAAAAACCTCCTTAGAAAAGTACAGTAAACTGCTAAAAAAATTTTCAGTTTTATTTCTCAAAGACAAGTTATGGGAAAAATATTCAGCCAACATCCAATTCTGAGGCCCTGAATGTCTATTTATTCCACAATTTAGAGCAAAGACCTCTAGTCCTTTACTAGAAATTCCATTTCCCTTTCTCTCAAGCTGTCTTACATTTAAGCAAAGACAGTCTATATTTCTAAGTGGAAAACAGGTAAACATTGGTTATTCCATTTGCAAAAAGTTAAGCTGTTATCACCATAAAGCTGAAGAAAAAAATTTTAACAGGTTAGAGGATAATGTTTCTGTGATTATTTTTTTCTTTACCTCATAAATCAAGCCAGGAATTCTAAAGCAATTCTCATTCAAAATGCCCTTGGGTTCTTTGAAGACATGTGGTGGCAGGCCAGTAAGACTTTCACCATTTTAGATTTTGGGGAAAGAATGAGAGTTACACTTGAGAAAAGCTGGGACAGACTGCACAATAATGACAGCAGCACTTTTGGTACAAGACTTTGTTTCATTAAACATACTGGGCTGAATACAGTAGTAGGACATATTTGCTGATTCAGACACTACAAAATGAGAATTCAAGAGTAAGTTTAGTTTATGTAAACACAGTCTGAAGACAGTCCTGGCATTGGTTTGAATAAAATTGGTCTGAAGAAGTATCTGCACAAAGCCTTCAGCTGCACCAGTCCATTTCACACCCTGCCCGCTCTTGTTACACCTTCTCCTTGTCCTGGTCTTAGCTGGGATAGAGCAAATTTTCTTAGTAGCTGGTTCAGTGCTGTGTTTTGGATTTAGTGTGAGAACAACGCTGGTCACACACTGATGTTTCAGATGTGGCTCAGCAGTGCTTGCCCTGAGTCCAGCCCCTTTCAGGGTCTCCTGCTCTGCCAGTGAGGAGGGACACAGGAAGCCAGGAGGGAGCATGGCCAGGACAGCTGACCTGAACTGGCCAAAGGGATATGCCATACCAATAAAGCAGGTTCTGGACTTGGGGGACCAGACTAGGGACTTGATTCCCAACAGAAATAAGACTTTGATGTTTAATGCACTCACCATTATCATTAGTCAGAGACAGTTTGATACCACACAGACACAGACTTTACCTAAGTTCTTCTGGAAGGAAGGCCACCATAAGAAACAGTATCTGCAAAAAGTAATCTAAATTCCTCTATAAAGTTGTAATACAAGGTCAAGCTGCCCTTCACAGTTGTATCTGTAGAGGTGATGTTTGTGAGTAATCTCCAAACAGGTCATGCAAACAAAACAATGAAAATTCTGATCCTCTTGCCTGGACCACTGGCAGACATGGAGCTGAAGGACCTCTCAGTGGGTTGTGGGCACCCTCTGTGTTATCTTTATTATTGCTAAATTCTTTGCAAGTTCTGCTGAAGACTCTTCCCCACTCCATGCAGAAGTTCACTGGTGGGAATCTCAGTCAGATAACAAAAGTGATTCCCTACCTCAGGGCTCTTTTGTTCCAACCCAACTGAACAGCCCAGATCCCAAATGTCCTCCTTCATTTGTTCTGTGCAAGCCATGCAGAGCAAGAGTCCCAACTCAGCATTTGATTCGCAAGGAATGCCTCCCCACCAAGCCCAAAATAAACAAAACCATGCTTCCATCCTATGCTACTTATATTGCAAACTAGGATCTCAGCTAATTTTAAAAACCTATGCATCAACACAAAATACTTCCAGGACAAGAAACTGAAGTTAATCTCTCTCAGCTCAGGCTATGGCTCAATTAACACATCTCACCTTGAATATCACATTGCTCTTCCCTGTATCTTGAGAATCTTGCCAGCTGTACTAACATAGGAACAACAGAAGAAAGCAGCTATCACAAAACCTTGGCTCTTGCATCAGGTGACTGAAATGAGCATTGCACAAGAGTGCTTTGATGTTATAAAAGGCCTAAGAAAATGCCAGGGGTTTGGGGTGTATTTCTTGCTGTGTTTACTCTCTTACCAAAGGGCACTTGTCACACACATGCCATCTGCTGCACTGAAATGCAACACCTAACCAGGTAAAATAAAAATCTCCCACACCAGCAGGCTCTGTGTACAGATTCAAAGGATCACCACTAATATAATTTTAGGTGTTTCAAGAAACTATGCTACAGAGACTGCATTTCTTGAAAGCTTCTCCTCCTGTAGGACAGAACCTCAGCTCCCAGGGAAGACTCTGCCCTCATGGCTGCACACAAGAAGTCACAGGCTCACAATCCAGAAATATTTGTACTTGTGTCAGGTATGGAGAGCTGAGAGTGCAAAATGAACACAAATGACCCTCACTACCCCACACTGCCCCCTGATCCCCCTCCTTTCCCCTGGGTGCTCACAGGCACTGCAGGAACCCAAAGGAGCAGTCCTGCAATAGAAGCCATCTCTAGGAACTGAAACGGGCTTTAAAGACACTCAGCCTCTTAATGCTTGTGGATATTTCCCACAGCCTGAAAGAAAGGAAAACCTGGAAATGTGTTACTACATGGGCTTACCTACAGCACCTTGGTAAAGTCAGGATCCCTTAGTACAAGCAACTCCTTGGTCAGCCACTATCAGGAACCATGGAGGATGATGCTATTTGTTGCACTCATTTCATTCTCCTTAAGTCTTCAGTCAAAATAGATGCTTTGGTCTATTCTGAGTACTGAAAAGGATCATGCAGGTCAGTGTATCTGCTTTATAGTTAATGAATATTCTGAAATCTCAGCATATCTGAGAGTCTCCTTCATACTTTACAAGAGCCCAGCTCGTTCAAGATTGTTAAGACATGGAGAACATTTTACATTATCTGCCTACAAAGGTTGCCCAGGTCCTAAAGAGCGAAGAAAATAAGAAGCAAAAAAATCCCAAACCTGATGACAGAGAAACAGAGAAGAGCAGATCATGCTAGAGGGACATCATATTCCTGGACTATCTTCCCAGAAGCATACAGGATTTTCCTCATGGCCATCTCCTTCCCTACCCTTATGAAGCTCAGCACCCCTGCACCTCTTACATTTGAGGACACCCTTTTGAAAGAGATTCCATTTTCACTTGTACAACATACAGGAAAAACACAATAAAAGTCTCAAGAAGGTGGCAGTCCCTGTCCAGTAAGATAGAAATAGATATTCCTTAACCATCACTCCTACCAAGGAACACAGTGGTCAGTTGTTATCAAAAAACCAGCACGCTGATAAGGACTGGAAGCCTAGCAAAGCTAGAAGACAACCAGAAAAGCCCATAAGCTACTGATATTGGAACTGAGAGAGTTGAAAGCAGTCAGAGATGGAAACATGCCCCAAGACCCAAAACAATACTAGAGCTGAAGTGAAAGCAGAAAAAATAAGATTGCAATTGAGACAGATAAAGGCCAGAGGATAGGATGAGGAAGAAAATACTCAACATAAAGCCTTTAAATAGCCTTGGAAGATGTGTCATGACCATCAAACTGATCTATAAAGATGGCCTGGAAAGGTATGGAAGAGGGACACATATCCTTTTCCATTCACAAATTCTTTCTTAAAGGATTGTCAAAAAAACCTTTTGCTCTATTCACATCTCTTTTGGGTTCTAAGTGTTGACTCAGCACTTATTAACCACTGTTAGGAGCACAACTAGCAAAACAACAGGAGATTTGCAGGAGATGAGAAACAGATCAAAGAAAATCAGATGATTCTGTTATCAATGGTACGAAAGTACTAGGACAAAAGAGGGGGGAAGATGAAATTGGGGAACAATGCAGAGCTTTTAGAAAAGGCACAGAAGGAAGAGAAAATGGGAAAATTAAATGGTAAAAAGGACAAGGACATCTTCATTACCTTACAATCACAGGAGTGGCCTAATAGGGTAGAAGCACACATTGGTGTCTCAGGGCAGACAGGACCAAACTTCACTCCTGAGCTGTGCTGCTCCATCTCTGGATTTGCTGGTTCTGCAGTGTGAGTAAGGAGTTACCAGCGGAGTTCTGCTCTCTCCTGGCACTACAGGACTGAATCACACCTACCCAGGGGAGCTGCAGGTGCCACAAAACCACCAGCTCCCAGTGAGGTATAAAACAGGGATAGAAAACTAAGGAAAAGGACAACTGACTCTCGTGCTGTTTTCCTACAGTTTGTCTTCCATTTTTGGCTCAAGACAGGGAGGCAAAAAGGAGGGGTAGAAAGAGAATGCAAGCAGATCATATATTTGTATTCTTGTTTTCCAGTCCTTCCAGAAAGGCCAGTTTTGTAAACAGCGAGAAAGCTGAGATTTTCTTTATCTTGTTAACTACTCCCATGACTGTAACACACCATGCAGAGTTCACAATTATCTCTCTGCTCAACATTATCAAAAATGCACTGCAACTTCTTTGGCAACATGTTCTTTTAGTCAGGCTATCTGCACCTAAAAACACTCAGCCTTTTGTTTCAACAGCACAGACCTGCATGCTGAATTATAAAAATTGTCCAATATCATATTATCTTGGCTACAGATTTAATTTCACGGAATATGAAACTTCACTGAAAATCATTGTACAACAAGACAATGAAACGTAAACATTCACTTCTGTCTTTTTTCCCTTTATATTAAGTGTGAGCCTACTACAACTCCCTCTGGGAGGATATTTTTCATACAAAGCCACATTCTTTGAGTCTTATTCACATAAACAGTCATGGAACTGAATGAGATGAGCCACAGAAGCAGGGAAATCAGGTTTTAATCCAGTATTACTGATACAAAATACAACATAAAATTTTAAAAGAACAGGATAATAAGCACCCATCTTTAAACTATCTAATAATGCAAAAACTACTTGAAGGTTTTGTTTTTCAGTTCTACCCTTCTAAGATGTAATACACTAAATTAATTATAATTTTGCTGCAAACAATTTGTTGATAATTACCTCTCTGTGGACCATACTGTTATTTGAGTACAAATCATGAGAATTTTTTTAAAAGTCATTATTTCAGTATCACTTTATTCTTGATCCTTAATTAAGCAAGGCCTGAAAATCCCACTTGCGGAGCATAAGGGAAGTGATTTTCAAATGGTACTTGCTAAAATCTGCTAACTTTTGCATTACACTTTGCCTGACTCTGTTTTCCCTGAAACACCATATGTATTTTGAGCTAAGCTTAACATAGACAAACCATGAAAAACTTCTGTTAGCAGAAAAGTGGATACTCATTCTCAAAATTTGAATAATGACAACTGATCAACTGAAGGTCAGTTTTATGCTTTTTACAGGCAAAAAGGACAGACATACAACACACGCTTGCTGCTGTATTAAAACTTACAATGTGACTTTATTAATGACCATCAAACTAAGACACTGCCTATATAGTTAATGCTTTCCAAAATCTCAGTCCTTTGGGGAAGATGACAAGTATACAGCCCCCTAGAAAGACAGAAAAATCCTTCATCTTAGTGTGAAACACTGTAGCACATATTTACTAATGTTCTGAGAAATTCCATCATAGTGTCACTCTCCTCTGATAACCTTCTCTGGCTTAGCTTACTTGAAAAGCACATTTAGTGCTTTTTCTGCTAAGGCAGAGTATCCTGTGTTTCACGAGAGTTACACAGGACTGAAACACAGCAAGTTCTCAATTTCACTGACACTCTTTATTCCATGTCTGGGAAAGGCTGAGAATGGGTCCCAGACAAAACTAGCTTTAAACCACAGCTCCTGAGTACCTCAACACTTATTTCAGCCTAGTCAAGGAGAGAGTCTTAATTTCAAATTGTGAGGAGAACAAATAAACCTTTAAAATGTTGGTTTGTTTTTTCCTTTCGAGCGCTGTGCTCAGTTCTTCTGAATGCACCCTTACCTGTTTTCTTGGTGCGTCTGCTCACCAAAACCAGCTCACCCCATGTAAGTATATGCAGACATTTGCTGCATGTACAAACCCACATATGATATGTAAGCTAATTCATATTATTACAACTTTTCAAAAAAGTCATTCTTAAAAGCTGTAAATGCATGTATCCAAGTTCTGCAAGCTTTGAATATGTTTCTGTCTTCCATAACATGTATCCTACTTTCAGGATTACAAACAAAAAGAAGAAAAACTGGCACAGTTCTAGTAAATGAAGCAGCAGCATCCTCCTCATTTGTATGTCTGCAGTTATAGACATGAAAGACTAAATTCTCTGAAAGAATATGGAATCCAGAAGTTTGCTTTTAAACTTCTCAACCACGTGTTGATGGGTAGAGATAAGGGGAACAGAAAGGAGGGAGAAAAAAAATTGAGTTTGTTTTTTTCAACCTAAAATACTCTTGTATGGAGATAATGAATCTGGGATTAATTTCTTAAAATATATAGGGCTTTTTTCAGTTAAGAGACTCTGGCAAGGACCAGAGCTTATGCCTGCAAATTCTGCTTTGATTTGTTGATACGGCATGCTACTTAGGGCAAGTATTCATACCACCCTTTTAATTCTGCCATTCACTTTCCCATTGGGACCCATCTTGCTTCCAGGTAAACAAAGTGTAAAATTCTTATTGAGAAAGGATGAATAAACAAAGCAGAGCTAAATATAGAAACAGTCAACCTGTTCTGACAAGTAGGAAGAATGAGAAGCAGAAGTGAGTTACTGTAATACACACAGGGTTCTCTTTAACCAAAACTAAATCCCAAACAGAATACTGAAACTTAAAATTTTATGAAGCAAGCTGGGATGTGACTGCAATGTAAAATAGATGGAGCTGAATGTTGATTATTTGGGCACAAGACAGACCTTTAAACTAAGCTACTTCACATTTGTGGTGAGCATACACATAGCCTGTTACCACACTTGCACTGATGTGATTTCCCAATAACTCATGTCCAATCCCCAAAGATTCCCTCCAAAGGAAAGAAGGCTGCTTAAAAGGAAAGAAAAGAAATAAAACAAACAAACACAAAAAAAGTCCCAGTATTATAAAAGCTAGGCAGTCATGGGATAACAGGAAAAGTCCTCATCTGTACAGAGAACCAGTGAGACAGGAAATAAACAGTACAAGGTCAGTCTTCCCAAGAGAAGGACACTGAGCCTGCAGCCCCAGAGCCATCTGCATTGAGCATATATTGTGTTCATTACACCCACTAATGAATCGCAAGGGGACAGGGAAAGATTACAACTGTTAAAAATGGCTGGTAGATTCAAATACCATTTAAACACAGTCTGGTATTTGGGCTGGGGAAAAAAACCCTCAACTTCATATGCATAATGATGGGCTTGGGATGATTCAGGAATGAGATCCTGGATTGACAGTGGACTGGTCTTCTGAAAGCATCAGCACAGTTAAAAAGCAGGAAGGGTGCTAAAAATTACTGCAGAGAGTACATCCAATCTCACCTTTATTCAATCATCTAAGAAATGCAATTGCATCTTAGAAGTTGTCAGTCTGGCCTTCTCATCTTTAAAAAGGTTTAGCAAAACTAGAAAAGTTTCCAGGAAGGAGAACATAAGACAACCAAAGGTAGGATAATTAAGTAGAAGAAAATCAGGTTGGAGAAATACTAGAAGACATCAGGTCAAACCAGCATATTTCAAGCTCAAAAACAAGTGAGAAGAAATAACTCTTCTTATCAAATAGCAACTTTCAAGCTATGTTTGTCATTTGTTGTCTTCCTTCTCTGATTTTCTCAGGCTGTTTCCCATTCACTCATGTTCCCTCCTCAGTTTGACAGAGTCACTGATGTAGATGCCCTACAGGAGTGAAAGGCATTAAAGAGAATATGTGTCATCTCTCCCTGTAAATGAAACACAGCCAACCTAGAGATGAGAATTGGTGAGGCTGACCATGACACCATTCACCCACATCTCCAAAGCAGGCTCATCATTCCTGCAGCCATGGGACTTGCTCAGCTCCTGGCCACAGAGATGGAAGAGCTGAAGGAATTCTCCCCAGACAGACAGTCCTGTCCTAGTCAGCAAGAGATATCCACCTCTCACTGTCTTCAACCAAAGAATGATTTGTTAAAAAAAGGTCACACAGAGAAGCAGCTGATGCAAGGCACTCTGTTATTCCACCTATGTCAAAAGCATCTATGACACTTGGTAAGTTTTTGAAAACTCTTTACATTACTAGAATTTAAATAAATTAAATTTGATCCTGCTTATTTTGAGGCTAGCAGCAACTAAGGCAGCCAAGATCAACACCATCTTTTTACTGAGCTGTCCTCACTCATCCCCAAATCCAGTTCTGCTTTATCAGGCATGCTGGCAGTGAAGCTGCTCACCTGCAGGGGCACCTCCTCTTGTCTGTCAAGACACCAGGGAGTAAGTGAAATGGATGACAGCCTCACCCAGTGCATGCCAGGTCAGGATTTCTTAAAACCTGTCTTCTCCAAACTGATTAAGTGTAGTCTTACAAGGAAAGAAGAGAATCCAACTTGGTAGCAGACTGTTCATTAAGAAAATACTACACTTCAAACTCATGTTTAAGCTTACTCCACACCTGAGTCTGCCATTCATAGCAATACTTACACCATTAAAAATAACCATTAAAAATCACCATAAACTTAGAAATAATAATAAAAAAGAGCACATTGAAAGAGTATAGTTGGATTTTACCCAGAAGCTGTGAAAAAACACCACCATATATTTGCAAGAATTCAGGAGCTGTTGCAAAGTCTGGAAAAAACAAACTGATAAGAAAATGCTGCACTTTTAAAATCTGGATTCAAACCAAAACAATAACATCAATGAAAAACTGTAGATGTCAGGCAGATAATTTTGCAGCCAGAAGAAAGACTTCCTCCATCCCATAATCCTCTTGAAAGACTTCAGCCAGACAAAGTCAAGTCCCAAAAGTGCTCAGACAGAAAATAAAGGAAAATTACTCATATGTAAGCTTTACAAAATGCTAAATACCGAGTTAGGAACAGATCTGCTTGGCAGTTAGTGCAATTATTTGCAACAGTAATGATAACAGTGAAAAGATCACATCCCGCCCAAGACTCTGCACCAGCTGCAATTTCTGCATCTGTTGCACAGACAGACATCAAACTCTGAGCAGAAGTAAATCATACCTAAAATGATTCACTGTGACCACTATTAAAATGTTACTCAAATATTAAGCTCATATATAATTACCATACATTCATGGCACTTTCCCTCAGTGACTGACCCAACTGAGATAATTTAGGGCACTTTAACTCAGAAGTGTATTGGTACAATATAAATAGACCTAGCAACAGATCTTCCTAAGATGTCACATTGCAGATGCTGTTAAAACCAACAGAAAATATTCCTGACTGGCTTAAAGCAATTGGCATGTCAAACTGGAAAAGGAATTATCCCACTGCAATGCAGACACAATGAAGATGCACACCCTTAAGGAACTCACTTCCATCGATTCCAAATGCATTTTCCATAATGCAAATGAAAATGCTTTTGTCCAACAGCATGCCAAGACATGCACACAAAACCTATATCTTCAGGGGCCACTTCTCAAAGTGGGTGGTTTAGGTGGGGAAGGTAGCAAATCATGAGAGAGAGAGGAAGGCATAGGCTGTTAGAAGAAGCTTGTTTAAATCCAGGATTTGAAGGAGGCATGATTTAATGATTTGAAAAGTACTCCAAAAATGCTTTTGATCATGACATAAGATTAAAAAGCCTAGACTTTTCTGGCATAGGAGTATATCAATTTTTCTTCAGGATTATGGCAATCCCCCTACGGTACCTGTGCTCAGCACATCACACCCCAGATACCCTGTAGCCCCAGTATGCTCCATCTGGCTGGCAGCCACACCAGATACTCCCATCCACCACTTGCCACAGATGTGCCCAAATCCCATCCCTAATCACAGCCAGATTCCCCCCCATGGCTGTGGCTTGGCTGAGATGCACCTATGGCTTGGAGGAGCAGCAGTGGGTGTGGGTTGTGGGAAGGAGAGAGCCACAGAGGAGACACCAGGAAGACACGAGTGCTCGCTGGAAGGAAGCGTCTTCCTGTTCATTCCAAAAACCTTTAATTACATTTCACACATAGCAGGATCTCTGCCAAAAGATCAAAAGTAAAACAGTGCAAGAGCAAGCCAGCAATCTACAGTCCTGCATTGTACCATGAGTGATCTGTGCATTTGGTATTCCATCAGAAGTACATCACTGAGGCTACCAAGACAACCTCTCCCCATCTGGATAATGCTAGAATTCAAGCTGTTGTACTGTATCCATTAGGCCATCCAATGGGGATTGATTTATGGCAACAGGATACACCCAACTAACTATTAGTGGTAATAAACTAGATTGCTTTTAGCCTCAAAGTCCTGTGCAGCCTTAATGCTTCATTTATCACACACCTCTAAAAATGTGTCCTAAATTGACACTCATTTCATCATTGGTTTTTTTTTAATGCATTCTTGACCTTGGTATCAAACTACTGCACACCAACAGTATCCTTCCTGCTTCACTCTCAACACCTTCACGTTTCCAACTCGACCTCAGTATTTTCTAGAAAAGAAGAAAAATACCTGTCTGGCCAAACCAGCAGCTTTGAATACAAAGCATCATTGTGTCATGCACATCCTGCCAAAGGAAGCAACACACAGAGAACATCCCAACACTCATGTGTTTGAAAGCTATGCAACAAATAAGCAAGGAGTCCGCATATTTATTCTGACTCTTCTGAAATTTGGAACACCTGCCTTCACAAATCCAACAGTCTTCTGAATGGCAGCATGAGATAAACCAAATACAAACAAAAGGAAAGAGACCAGTACACATAATTCAGTGACAGGTCACAGCAAGACATGGGGTATTTCAGTATTTCACTATTCTCACAACTGCTGTCAATGAACTGTAACAAACTATTCTCCATCAGCACCTGCTAACAGGGAGTGGAGTAGCCAAGTGAGAAATAACTAAGCTATTCCTAAATGGTTCACAAGTTAGCAATGGTATGCAAGAGTATTTCTAGTATTGTACTTCAGAAGCTATTCTGGAGATTTTTGGGATCAAAATAGCTGGATATGAGGCAGGGAAGAAAATTAGCCCCTTGCTGTTATGAATTAAGGTCTTTCTGAAGTGCAGTTCTGCACCTTGTATTTTTGGCTGGATCATTTAAGTCACATATTTAGTTCCTGAATAAACAAAAGGAACTAAAAATACTCATTTCAAATTTTTATTTGCCCAAAGCAATTCCAATCAATTTATGTCTTTGACAAATATATCCCTATATCAATCTTGCCAATAAAATATGGCACCTCATTTGTGGTTTTAAATAAAATACTTCCACCAGGGACCTGTTGTACTGATACAGCTCTAAAAAAAGATACAACTGTGAGTTCTCTGCCAGTTCATCCAAAGTCCTAACTGTTGAGGGAAAAAGAGAAAGTGCACATCTGAAACTAATGAGAATAAATACAGTTGTCAGTATAATTAATTTAAGAACCTGAAAGTGCTTTAAAAATGTTCATTGGTACACCACCTATCCAAACCAATAAGCATTGTTCATCCTGTTATACAGATTTAGTGAGTAAAGGACAGTGAGATCTTTTTCTTTTACATCACATGTCTCACTGGCAAAGTCAAACAGAGGTGAAGCTAACACACATGGGGAAATGCAGCTTGAGGCTCAATTGCTCACTACCACACCCTACAAGCACCTGATTTACTCAGGTATCATTCATCTCATCTAGTCTAAGAACATGGTAAGTGTGATAATCTGAACTCCAGAACATGCCACCTGTGACAGGGCAAGAGGCTGAGCCTGGTGCTGCCACTACATCAGATCAGCCAACACGGGAGCCCCACTAGCACAGACAACTTCTCACAATTTCTGTTCCTCAAAAATGAAAGGACCTCTGTGAAAAAATCTTGAAGGAAAACACCTGCATGATCAGGAGGTTTCCACTGTATTTTTGCCAATCATTTACTGGTTATTTCATTTCTTGTGTTCAAAGCCAGTCTCCTGTATGAGGTTGGTAGCACTGTCTGGGTAAGTATTAAGTAGCAAGGGAAAGTGAAAACTTCCCAGCTGAATACTACCATAAAACTCCTTTTTAATTTTTTTTGTTTGTTTATTTTCGAACAAAAAAAAACCCAACCAAAACATAACAACCAAGCCAAAACAAAAAAACAGAGAGAAAAGCAGTGACATTACTACTGCTGCTGCACAATTCCCATTTACCCTTGCAGATAGGTTCTCACAGATAAACAGGCATACATCATCTACATACCAGGCAAGTAAGTACTTTATGTAGCTATCCAACTGCAAGTTTTGCTACATGCAGTGTATTTAACTATTTTTGAGTATTTTTTGCTCAGAAATTGTTATGAAGTTCTGAAGGAGAGTCATTATACCATGTCTTGTGGTCTGCAATGCAACTGCAGATCTTACATGTAATCACACATCTCCAGAAATACCTTGTTTTCCAGCTATCTGGAGAATGAAGATTACACAATACCTGAAAGTTGAGCCTGCCAAAATAAGTTGTTATAAAACTAGCTGCACAGCCTGACACATCACCTTGAAAGAAAGTAAATAACATTCTCCTCAGACTAACCCATAGACTCAAACAGTCCTACCAGGGGATCTGATCCATGCCTAACCAATGCTGCATAAGAGTTAAGACATGGTTATATTTTTCTGTGTTTGGACAGAGGTGGACTTACTGATCTTCCCAATTGCTCCTTTAACATTGGTAGGACATTCTAAGTTCATTTAAACAACTCAGGGGGCAAAGATCCACCTACCAGCAAGCTACTTTCTAACTCTCTCAGTGTTTTCCCTGTGAACAAAATATATCAGTAGCAGACAACATGTCCTTTTGGTCATGTGCATTGCAGAAATACCAAGCAGAAATCCAAATAATCGCTTCACATATAATTATAAAAACATGAAGATATTGGTTATGCCTTTTTAAAAAAACAGAGCGCTCTCTACAGCCTATGCTGTAATACACACAACACCCCAGGGCACGATAAGCTCTTTATTAATGCTTGCAATAAAAAGAACACTGCAGAACAATGACACGCCGTAGCCATGGATTTCCACAATCAGAGCTCAACAAGCAGCCAGTGTGTACTCACAAGGTGTTGAGACCTCGGGGGGAGGCGATGTTTGCAGCAAACTAGTGGAAATATTTCCAGCGGAGTTTTCAGGTGATGTCAACAACAGGAAGGATGACTTGGAGCCAGATTTCCATTTCTCATCAAACGCGGCCTTAAAAGTTGGAACAAGAGCGTTACTTCTCCTCATTTTCACCCCCAAACCCGCAAGCGAGGAGCCCCTACATCGACACAGGCTGCTGTACCTGCGCGGCATCCCGGAGGGTCCTACCTGCCGGACGGGGGGGGTCCGTCTCCGGGCTGGAATACGGGAACACTTTCCCGACTCCGCTCCGGGGCACTGCCCCCGCCGCGGTCGTGCCCAGCTGCGGTCCCGCCACCACCTCCGCCATCACCTGTGCGGCCGGGCCGGCAGCGCCCCCGCCCCGCCCGGGCCCCCCGCGCCCCCCGGCCCCGCAGCCACACACGGAGCCCGGCGGGGCTCACCTGCGCTGCCGCTCCCGGGCGCCGCTCCCGCCGGGCCGCGCTCCGCTCTGCCCCTCCAGCGGCGCCTCCGCCGCCGGGCCGGGCTCGGGGCTGCCCCGGGGGAGGCGCCGCCGCCGCTGTGGCCGCCGCGAGGGCGACACCGAGCGGCCGCGGAGCGCGGGCGGGCAGCGCCCAGAGAGCCGCGCCGCCTCCCGCCCCTCCGGCCGGCCAGCGGGACACAGCCCCGGGCCCCCGCCCCGGCCAGGAACACAGGGCTCGGCCCGCAGCAAGGCTCCGCGAGGGCTGGACGCTCTCCTGGAGCGAAGCTCCTTTGCAGCTTAATGATGGAAGCTCATAATAATTTGCGTGGGAGCAGAAGCGCTACAGAGCCACAGAATCAGAGTGGGTCAGGTTGGAAGGGACCGATGTGGTCACCTGGTCCAACCTCCCTGGTTAACCAGGGTCGTCCTAAAGCACGTGGAATAAGACTTCGTCCAGACAGCTCTTGTCCCTTCAGTGAGGGAACTTCCACAGTCTCTCTGGGAAATCTGTTCCAGTGCATGGTCATCTGCACAGTTAATAAGTTCTTCCTTATGTTCAGGTGGGACTTCCCATGCATCAGTTTCTGCCTGTTGCCTCATATCCGAGTGGTTGAGACCACCCAGAAGAGCCTGGCTCCATCGTCTTGGAAACCTCCCTTTTGGTATTTACACACAGTAATGAGGTCTCCCTTCAGTCACATGTTCAGCAACGAGGCTCAGCTCTCTCTGCCTTTCCTCATAAGAGAGATGCTTCAGTCTCACACTCACCCTTGCTGCCCTCCACTGGACCCACAGCAGCTACATGTCCCTCTTGTATGGAGGAGCCCAGAATTGGGCACAATAACATTTCCCAAACTTTAGGGAGGCCAGATGCCCTTCCCTCCAGCAGGGAGCCAGTCAGCGGGCTTTGAAGTCTGAACTGAAGGACAGAGAGGAACACCTTGAAAGGAGACTGTGCCTGCTTAGTGCCTCACCCACCCCTCCAGCTATCACAACATCACTGGGACCTTCTGCTCACCCGAGTCATGTGTTCATGTGGGCAATTATGGGTGAACGTCAGTAATTCACTAACTGGTAGGGAAGCAAGTTGGACAGGACCATCTATAGACACCGGTAGAGCAGAAAGGAGTTTGTATGAGTAGGCTGAGGAAAATGGTAAAAGCGAGATTGGGAGAAGAAGGAGAAAACAGAAAACAAGCAGCTGTTCCCTATACAATGCTTGACCTCACATGCACATCACTTTCAGAGGCTGTTTCTCTGGCTTGAAGGCATTCTCAAAATGCCCTAAATTAACTGATGCCCTAAACAAACTAAACATTGAAGTATCACAGGCACTTCCTAGTTATGTCATTAATATATTCTTTTGAATGTTTTTTTAGATTATTCTACTTATGCCTTTTTCACCAAACAATTACTATGGTAGTTGTTGTTCTGTGGCAGTAGTCATACCAGAGGTTTGCATCAAAACCCTTGGTGCTCCCCAGGAAAGACTGACTGACTGACTGACTGACTGACTGGATTTATTGTTCTGATGCCTCCCTGATCTCAGCAAGACTTTGCCAAAACAACAGCATTTATCTGAAGTCTGGTGTCATTACTTAAGTTGAAGTGTAGTTGCTAAAACACATAAAAACATGCTGTGATTCTTCACACTACGATTTTGTTTGCTTATTTCCATATTCAGGATAGGCTTACTTCATGTGAATTTTATTTAATTTGATACTGTTCAAAATTGTAATGTAGGAATAGAAATATTTGTGTGAGTAACAATTAACCTGTATGTTAAATAAGTTCCATATATGTAAAAGTTGGCAGAACTATTTCATGTTTGATCATTACGACTGAGAAACAAGATGCTATGATATTGTAGGAAAAAAGCTTTATTGGCACAGGTCTGTCACCAATGTGGCATTGTGAAATGTAATAGAAATTTTCTCTCTTTAACAGGAACAGGATGAGACCCTGTTGTGACTCTGCAAACCTAGGTGCAGACAGGCTCCCTGATTGTGTGGATGTCAGTGGGACAATTCCCTGTGCTTAAGTAAAATTAACTTTTTCTAATGCAGACAATTGGTTTTGTATTCTTCTGGATTTTTTTTTCCCCTAGTGGGAAGAGAAGTGAATCACACAGAAAGAATATAATGTCTGTGAACTGCAGCTCTCCATGGACAAAGTCCAGTCACGTCTATCACTGTACATGTCATACATGCAAAGATGCAACCTCTTATTTACCTCTGCCCTTGCTGCAAGTCCTGTGACTGAGGGCTGGGCACTGTTTTATTGTATGCACCCAGCTTCAAAGTCAAATGACCTGACAAAAGGGAAAGAAGAAAAAGGCAGAGGGAACTGAAAACAATCTGGTGGCAAAGGGACAGAGGAGGAGCAAGTCCTGAGGCAAGTCCTGAGTCCACAACAGATTATATTGCCAAGGGATTGGCAGAAATGCTTCAGCCCTACTCTAAAAACCTACCTGGCAATGGGCCTGGAGTCTATGTGGCTTTGAACCTGAAGCTGTGGTCAGGTCACTGATGTCAGTTGTGGGAAGAGCTGCATTGCAACCAGTCCTCTTTTTTGAGTTTCTACACCCTGATTTTGTATTTTAATATATCATTCTCTCATTGGTCATGTTTCATAGCTCTCTGTATAGAAGAAACGTAATACAGACATTTCTGGGCAAGACCCCCTATCCAAAGCTGGCCTTGAATCCTAACAGCCCTTTGTGCACATAAGTGATCAGCTGGTGTGTGAGACAGAAGCTCCTCCATTACACACCTGGAAACTCCTCCTCTTTCCATCAGTTTTCAGCAGGCTAATGCCTGTCAGGGCTGTCCCAAGACACAATGCTGAAAACTCAAGTGGTAAAAAAATCCTGCTCCAAACCAAAGTCCTAATTCCTTTTAGAGGATTTAATCTTGAAAGGTTTCCATAATCTTTTAGTACATTGTTAATCTGTTCAAGCAAAACTTCAAGAAGGTTGATAAGTTGAGAATAAAAGCAGGCCTTTGAATAAATTTGTATATTAATAGGCAAGGGGAATTTCTCCCACCTCTGAACAGATGTGTATCTCCATTATCTCCAGTGGGTTAGTGCAAACTGGAAGGCCTGGTGATAAGATTGTCATGCAGCACAGAGGTCAGAAAAATAATCAGCTGCAGGAAAAAAGTGGAGACCCAAACAGAAGTCTAATCAATAAACTGAATGCAAGGAGGGAGAACAGGAGAGGAAGAAGTAGAAAGGAAGAAACAGAAACAGAGGAAAATTTGGTGTTGGAGAATCAGGAATTCAGCTGCCAGTCACCACAGTGGGCAGCATAGGATGACAGCCAGGGACTAACACACACACTCTGGAGCTTAGACTGGTACAAGATAAGAGAAGCGGCACTGGAAACTCCTGAGAAGGAGCCTGGGTGCGAGGCAGGAGGTCTGTCCTTGCAGAGCAATGGCAGGGAGATGAGGGCACCTTGGTCTGTCAGGGTCATCAAAATTTCAACTTCTTCAGAGATTTCACTACTATGTCTCTTAGTGTTCCTCATTAATCAAGTTAATTATTTCTAAAATAATCTCTCTAACCCATACTGCAAATACATTACCTCCCACCATCAGTGCCTAGATTAACATTTTGTGCTCGCCCATGTGGAAGGAGCACGGGGCAGGGCAGCAGGCAGTGCTTGGCAGATGGGTGAGCTGAGCAGCACCAAGCACACACTGGCTCTGCCCATGTCCCAGTCTCCCACATGCTGGAAGTGTATACAGATGATGCAGAAACGTCCCACGCCTGTCTCTGGAGTTTGTGCAGCATGAGGTTGCAGGACTTGACCAAGAAGAGGAGGCTCAGGAGAAACCTTACCACTCTCTTCAAACTGACTGAAGGGAGGCTGTAGCCAGATAGGGATCGGACTCTTCTCCCTGGCAACCAGTGACAGGAGGAGAGCACGTAGATTTAAGCTGCCTCAGGGGAAATTTAGGTTCTACATTAGGCAGAAATTCTTCACAGAGAGGGTGATTAGATTTAGAATGGACTGTCCAGGGAGGTGGTGGAGTCACCGGACGTATTTAAGGAAAGACTGGACATGGCACTAAGTAGCCACGGTGGAGCTGACATGGGGCTGTTCGGTCATAGGTTGGACTCACTGATACCATAGGTCTTTTCCAACCTATTGGATTCTGTGACTGTAAGGATTCTGAGCAGGCATGCTTGTAATAGAACCGCCAGGTGCCCTCTCGGTGCCGCTCCGCTCGCCCACCGCGGCGCCCCGCACGCCAGGGGCAGCGCCTCGCGTGTGCACGGCGCCCACGGGCGTCTCTCGGGACAGCAGGGCCGGGGCGAGCGGCGGCGGCGCTGCTCAGACCCGCCGGTGAGCCCGCAGCGCCCGGCTATGCCCGCCGGCGCCGGGGTGCCAGCGGCACGGCCGGGCTCGGGAGCGGGCCCGGGCGAGCGCGGAGGCCCCGGCGGCCCCGGCGGCCCGTGACCGGGCGCGTCAGGTGACGCGGGTCACGCCGCCTCCCCGCCCGCCCCGCCGGCAGCTGCGCCGCGCTCCGCCAGCGCCGTGCGGGGGGAAGGAGGGGAGCGGCGGCGGGCGCGGCGCCAGCGCGGGACCTGCGCCCCCCGCGCCCCGAGCCTGCCGCAGGCAGAGGGGCCGGGAGCCCCGCCAGGAGCGCGGCCGGCATGAGCCAGGTGCCGAGGAAGCTGCCGGAGGAGGAGGAAGAGGGGGACGAGGAGGAGGAAGAGGAGGAGGAGATCGTGGGCTTGGCGGGCTACGCCGACGGGGCCGAGTCCTTCTCGGACGGCGACGCGGAGAGCGGCGGCGATGAGGCGTGTGAGTGCCGCTCGCGGCGGCCGCAGCGGCACCAGGGGCGGCGGGGAGCGGCGGGGCGGCGGCCGCGGGGCGGCGGAGGCGGTGGCTGGGGCTAGGGCTGCTCCCGGAGAGCCGAGGGGCAGCACCGGGCTCGGAGGGGGCTGCGGAGGAGCGGCCGGCAGCGAGTGCGGGTGTGGAGTGAGGCGGGGCGGGGGCCGGGGTGAGGCCGGGACGGTGGCGGGGGACGCAGGGCCGCCGCCAGGAGGTGAGGTTTGGCGGCCCGCGGATGTGGGTCAGGGAGGAGGCGAGGCGCCCCGCGGGGTTTGGGACGCGAGGGGAGCCGGGGCCAGCGGTGCGGGGAAAGACGAGGCGTCCAGAGGGAGGGCAGGCCCAAGTGGGGACGGGGCTGGGCGCTGGGATCCGGGCGGAGCGAGGATGCTGCGGAGGTGCCGTGGGAAGGGCCGGGACGGGGACGGGGTGCTCGGTGGGTCAGAGGGTGCAGGGAGCTCTGAGGAGGCAAGGCTGACAGGTAGCAGGAAGCGTTGGGAGAAGAGGGAGGAGGCAAAGGGAATGCAGGCGAAGAGTGTGTGTGTGTGTGTGTGTGTGTGTGTGTGTGTGTGTGCGTGTGTGATTTCTCATCAGTATTCTTCCAGTCTGGGGTGAGAGTTATTAGTTATTAGAGGCCACAGCTTGATGATGTGCCCCGAGTGTCCCAGGGCGAGGGGTTGGGTGTCACGCTATAAAAGGCAGCGGCCACACGCAGCTCTGTGTCCGGGGCTGCTCCGCAGCTGCGAGTGTCAGTCCCACAGTGGCAGGCTCTGCTAAATGTCCGTCTGTCTGTGCCTGTGGGGAGCCGCCTTACTCACTGCATGTCCGTGTCAGTAGGAATGGTGATGCTGAGAAGGACGGGCTTACCAGGAAAAGCAGTCTCATTCAGTACAAAAAGGAAATGCCAGCTCAGAGCCTGTTGCGTTCATTCAGAGCCTGAATTCATTCTTCTGAGACATATTTCACAAAGGAGCTTGGAGAGCTCTCAGTATCACAGGATAAAAAAAGAAGTGCTTTTTTATAAGAGCATCATAAAAAGCCACATGCTTTAAGTCTATTTCGATATTAGCGTGCAGAACTCTTCTCCTTAAAGGCCCAGTCCTCCAGGCTGCCATGGGAGGTGCTGCATTGACTAATGTAATTTTGGGGAGTAGAGGAGGGTCAGTGCTTTGAGTATAAGCCTTCATGGTTAAAAGCTATAGGAATGTTGGACTGTAAGACCTGTAACTGAGATTAAATAAAGTCTTACTTAAACCTGCTAAAGAATTGCCTTTATTTTGATGCAAAGAGGATAAATTTTAATGTGATTCTTTAGTGCTACACTAACTTAGTATTTTCTGTAGAGAAGTAACCCATATACTGTCTTCAGACAAATTCATTTGGATATTTTTGAATAGGAACTTGTTGGACTGCTAAAAATTGCAATTGCTTCTCTACAGTAATACCAGGATATTGTGCTTAACAGAAAAAAACCTTTACATCTGAATAGCAGAAGAAGACAGTCCATGCAGGGACTATTCTACACAGGATTAAAACAATCTGGACATTTTAACTGTCCAGATTCCCTGGTTTTCTGTTTCATTTTGAATTCTCCAGAGAAAGAGGCAGGCAGCATCTGAACTGGAGGGAGTTGGGATTTGGGTCTGTGTTTTGTATAACACTGGGCTGCAGGGCAGGGGGCTTTCCCCTTTTTTGGTCCTCTCTTCCTGGCTCTGTATGGCAAGTAGTCCAAAATTCAGTGTCACTGCCTCCACTTTTCCACAAAGAAAAAATGAAAAGGGCAATATAAGAAGACCAGCTTCAATGCATGGCTGTTGCATTGAAAAAGAGAGAAGCCAGGCTTAAAAGTAAAAGCATAATTTCTTCTTGTAAATATGCAGAAGATTTCAAAACTTCACATTGAGGTCATCCCTCATCCTATACTGGGTTAGTGTCTCCAGCTTCAGGGCTGAAACCATGGCTCTTGTCTTTTGTTTACACTTAGGGTCATTCTGGGACCTTAAAACAGTTAAATTTACATAAAGCCTAGTCATATTTTTTATAGATGCAATATAAAATTGTTTAGAAGCCGGAAAGCTCTCTGCAGAGTGTCCCAAGGAAGTGGCTTTAAGACATAGCCCTGCAGAGTGCTGCACTTGTGGCAGCGTGGGCTTCTGGAAGAGACACTTCTGAGTTTTTTCTGTAGCCACAAGAATTTCTTTCCACCAGGTGTTTCTGCAATGTCTATGAACTCCCAGTAGCTGAACACCCTTCTTCATAGCATACAGGCTTTTTCTGTTAACCCTTTAGTCTCAGGCCATCTGTTAGCGTTGAGGATGTTCAGTGTTTTGTAAGGGCATTGTCTTGACAGCAGTCCAAAGTGCTGCAAATACCACAGTCACAGCAGTACTGGAAATGCTGCAGGAATAATGGCTTTGAAGGTAAGAGTAGAAATTTGGATGGAACTGCTACCTCTCCTTTACACAGAAATGGTTAAAACTTAATATAACTGAATTAGTGGGGAAAAAAATCATCATTAGCTGTATTAGTTCAAACCTAGACTAAGAGGCTTGTTACCTTGCAGTTGGTTGCATGAGCAAAATAATTCCTTTTGGCTTTATGTTACTTTAGCAGATGAGCTGTGATGTTTCATTTGTATGTTTGAAAGCTGGTGGGATGTACGGAACGTGGCATCCCCATCCCATATGCCCACAAAGCATGGGTTGTCACCTGCTTTGACAATTAATTGCAGTTGATCTGTTACTCAGGATAGGCTTCCAAAACTGCTTTAGTTATCTCTGTATATCTAATGGTATAAAGGAGATACTAAAGTATTCATTGTGTACTGGTGAGGCAGGTTGGGAGTGCTGCATGCTGTTCTCAACTCCTGGGAGCTGTGCTCTCCTGCATGTTGCAATGCATGCAAAACATTCCATAGGGAAGGACACAGCTGTGGTTAACAGAGGTTCTGTAAGGAATGGAGTGCTTTTCTGGGGGAAAGTGCTTTTAGGTTTATTGAGTTAAATTTGTGAATACTTCAAAGGAATGGCCTCTAACCAGCATGGCTTCTGTTCTTTATGGCTGCTTAGAAAAGTTGAAACATGAAGGGCTGTTGATATGCATTAGAGACTGGCGTTTTAAAACATTTACTCTTTGCAAAAGTGAATGAAGCAGGAAATGTGTGGCATCTCACAATAGGGAAAATTATCTTTCCCATTATAGAACAGAGAAGAGTTTAGTGTTTCTCTTGGGCATATTATGATCTCACTCAGTAACCTAGTCTGGGAAGTTGCAGTGATACATCTACTGGCATTTCTGTGGCAAATTAAAAAAGGAGTTGTCATGTACTCCTGCAGAGGAATGTGGGCAGGCAAAGCATCGTCCAATTCCTTTACATATAAGGTAATCTCTTAACTCTCTCTGAGAGGGAAGTGCTGTAGAAGCCTTGCTATCTCATCAGGTTTGGATGATACTCTTACATTTCCCTGTCTTTGAACTGGCAGGATTTCAAAAGCTAAGTAACAGTCCTACTAGCAGAAGAGCTTCATTCTTCTCATCGCTAATTCTGTTTGCAGTTGCAACTTTATTTTTTTTTAGTATGGCTTTAATAGAAAGCAATTTCCTGCTATTAAGCATTACAATCAGTTAAAATCTAACAGCCTGGAATAATTTAATACCAAAATGTAAAAACTCCCAAATGATTTAAAATATTTCTTCAGATATGTGTGGGGTTTTAGGTTGTTTCTCAAGAAAAGGGAGTTAGGTATGTAGCTTGTCCTCTGGTTGTCTCATCAATGGTCAGAATCTTGGAAACTGCTGTCCATCTTCAACCAAGTCTGAACAAAAGACATCTCAAAGGTAATAACCACAAGTTTGAGGAAAACTGGTATTCAGAAGAGAGGAGAAAGCTAAATGAAGTGTCCTCAGGGGGACAAGTGAGCAGTTTTGTGTGTTCACTGTGGCAGCAGCTGGCAGACGTGTGCACACAGTGTAGCCAACTGAAATGTGCTGAGCTCCAGATCAGCCACAGCATGTCATATCTGTTATTTGGAGGAGATGTCATAAGACATACAGGAGGAAGTTGGTGTTTTTGTGGTGGGAAGAGGAAGGGGACACAAAGTACAAATCCATGGTAGATGAGACTTTGTAAGTTCAGTTGCATACAGAGCAAATGGGAGGCTTTTTATTTTTTTGAAACATGCAGTAAAGCCTCAACTTGAAGCCTGTTCTTTACATGTTTTTATAAAGTCTTGACAAAGCTTTGAATAAATTATTTTCTCTTCTCATGGCCAAAAAGCAGAGTGAGATGGAGTATACACCATTGACTCTTGCATATTTGGTTTGGTTTATTAACAAGGCTGTACTCCCAAAATATAAAATATCTTTACATCATCTTAGAGCAGATGTTTATTATTCTTCTGGAGTTGTGAAGTATTGTAGGCACATTTCTCCCAGCCACAGGAGTACTACCTCTGTTCAAGATGATGGGAAGAGTAGAGGAGCACGTTAACCTCAGTTTCTTAGTTCATAAATTTGTTGTGTGTAGATCAGCAGAAGTGGCCATTGCTGTGTTTATTGGATGAGATTCTTACAGAGTTACCTATCCCTGTCCTGCCTGGCAGTGTTCATGTGTGATAATTGACAAGAACACAGTAAGGGGTAATACCTGCCATGCTTTTTCAATTGCATTTGAAATGGACAGGATCCCTCGGATAATGAGTTGGAAACTTCTTCAGTCACTGGTGACACGGACCTGCACTGAGTGGCACAACCTCTCACAAGCCAGTAGATGGTGCCAGGAGATGTTTTATGCTAACACTGCAATATCTTCAGTTTGAGAAGCCCTACTTCTCTGTCACTCAAATTTGGGAGGCACAAACAGACCTGGACACGGTTCTGTACCCTCCTGGCAGACCTACCCTGCTCCTTTGGTTCTGAAAGCTGTAAATGAGGCTTCAGGCACACAAGAAGATGCAAGATGTGGTCACCACCCCTGCGTGCAAAACGTGCTCCTAGGCAAAGGATTCCTTTAAGCTTTCCATCTTCTTTTGGCTGATAAGACTATGTAATAAATTTTCAGGTTCAAACTGTTACTGAGATTTCTTGTTTTGGATTTTCATATTTTGGGAGTAAAGCTGACCACATATGCAGGGCATATTCAGGAATGATGCATGTGAATAAATGTGTGCCAGATAAGTTTTGCAATTCAAAACTTATCCCAGCAGAAAAAAGAAAAAGAAATGCAATTATGTTGTGCTACGAAGTATGATCTGAATAGTCTGTGGTGCAGTGGATAGAAGGTCTACCAAACCTCACTGGATAGTATGTTTAGCCTGTTGTGTGATCAGTATTTTAAACCTGACCTCTCTGTTGTACTCTGAGTTGTACTCTGTGGGTTTAGCACTGACAACTCCTTTTTTTCTGCTGCTTGTGTTTGACACTGCAGAGTCACAGAGGTGTTTCAAAGCTTTTTACATATAAGGCAGTGCCATTTCACCTCAGCACCAAAGGACATTTCAAAGTTATAGGCCAACTAGATGCAGCAATTTAGACGTCTTTGGGTGTTTTCATTAGAGATAACCTGAAGCTAAAGTGTGTCCAGGAATGGGTAGCTATACATTCATGTCCTTAGAGATATAACAGCATAGTTTACTGTTGGAACCACTTGATGCTGATATAACTGCATCAGCACCAGAAAAAGTAGTGCCAGTTTCAAACTGGAGTAGGTAACACAGTGAAACCCCTGTGTTCCCAGGCCTTTATTTTGCAAATAGGCAGATGATATGCTGTAATCTTATTTATTGGATAACAAACCTTTACAGATTGTAACACGAGTTGCTGAACAGCAAGTGAAATCCTAAGCACCTTAGGAAAGGACTCCTCATGAGCTCAGTACTGCTTACTGCTTACTCAGTAAGCAACACAGAAGCACTGTGTGCCTGCTGAGTTGAACTCTTCCTGTAGCTCCTTGCATGTGTGATTTCATTTATTAGTTTATTTATTGGTTGATTGATTTTAGAGGAAGGCAGCCCTCAGGTAGAAAGATCATGCAGAGGTATTTAACAGAGTCTTACTCTGTTCTTCCAGCATTGTGATGTAGCTATCTGCTGGAAAGGGTATTTGTTATCAGATCACAGAATCACAGAATTTTCAAGACTGGAAGAGACCTATAAGATCATCTAGTCCAGCCGATGTTCTAACTGTTCAGCTAGATCATGGCAGCAAGTGCCACATCCAGTCTTTTTTTAAATTCTTCAAGGGATGATGCCTCTACCACCTCACTGGGTAAATGATTCCAGTTTCTGACCACTCTTTCTGTGAAGTATTTCCTTCTTACTTCTAACTTACATCTAGCTTGACGCAACTTGAGACTGTGTCCTCTTGTTCTATCCGTTGTCGCCCGGAGAAAGAGGCCGACCCCCAGCTCACTACAGCCACCCTTCAGGAAGTTGTAGAGAGTGATGAGGTCACCCCTTAGTCTCCTTTTCTCCAGGCTGAACAACCCCAGCTCCCTCAGTTGCTCTTCATATGGCTTGTGTTCCAAGCCCCTTATTAGTTTCGTTGCTCTCCTCTGGACACGCTCAAGTAACTCAACGTCCCTCTTAAAGTGAGGGGCCCAGAACTGGATACAGTACTCCAAGTGAGGCCTCACCAGTGCCGAGTACAGGGGAAGAATGACCTCTCTGTTCCTGCTGGCCATACCATTTCTGATACTGGCCAGGATGGCATTGGCCCTCTTGGCTACCTGGGCACACTGCTGGCTCATATTCAATCGACTGTCAACCAGCACCCCCAGGTCCCTTTCCACCTGGGCACTATCCAGCCACTCCATCCCCAGCTTGTATCGGTACAGGGGATTATTATGGCCGAAGTGCAATACTCGGCACTTGGACTTATTGAAGTTCATCCCATTTGATTCTGTCCATTTGTCCAGCCGTTCCAAGTCTCTCTGGAGAGCCCTACACCCCTCTAGTTGATCTAAACTCATACCCAATTTGGTATCATCAGCGAAACTACTAATAAAAGACTCTAAGCCCTCATCCATATCGTCAATAAAAATATTGAACAAAACTGGTCCCAACACAGAACCCTGAGGGACACCACTTGTGACTGGTCGCCAGCTAGATGTGACACCATTCACCAGCACTCTTTGGGCCCGGCCATCCAGCCAGTTTTGAACCCAGCAAAGGGTATTCCTATCCAGACCACGGCCAGCTAGCTTGTGTAGGAGTATGCTATGGGAAACAGTGTCGAAGGCCTTTCTGAAATCCAGAAAAACAACATCTACAGCCTTCCCTGCATCCACTAGCCGGGTTACCTGATCATAAAAAGTGATCAGGTTAGTTAGACATGATCTACCCCTCCTAAATCCGTGCTGGCTAGGTCTGATACCCTGGCCATCCTGCAAGTCTTGCATGATGGCACGTAATATGAACTGTTCCATTATTTTGCCAGGTATAGATGTCAGACTGACTGGTCTATAATTGCCAGGGTCATCCTTTGCGCCCTTTTTGTGAATAGGTATCACATTGGCCAGCTTCCAGTCATCCGGAATCTCACCAGTAATCCACGACTGTTGGTAAATGATAGAGAGTGGCTTTGCAATCTCACTCGCCAACTCTCTCATCACCCTGGGGTGGATCCCGTCTGGTCCCATAGATTTGTGAATGTCCAGGCATTTCAATAGTTCTATAACTGCCTCTTCCTGGATAATGTGGGGACCATTCTGTTCCCTAAAACCATCTACCAGTCCAGACGGACGGGAGTCTTGAGGGCAAGTTATCTTTTGAAGGAGAATATATGTGGCATAGTGTTAATTAGAGTAAAATTAGTTATTTAAAGATGTCTATGTGTGATAACAGATTTTTCACATACAAACAGAGCAGTCAAACCTTCTGCAGTTTGTCTTGGAGGTGAGAAGTAGATTTTCTGATAGTATACCCTAAGGGGCAAATAATTAAAGTCAAAATGCCTGTAGCACTGCTCTCTAAGCCTAAACATTGGATACATTTGCATAAATTAATATAAAAATTTCATGAAAATAAATATCAAATGCATGTTATCTGGCAGTTACTAATTATATTGCCATAGTATATTCCTTTTCTTCTTGTGTGATTTTATTCAGTTTTGGATTTCAATGATCCCTTCAGTACTGAAGTTAAGCCAAGAATCCTACTCATGGGATTGAGAAGAAGTGGAAAGTCTTCCATTCAGAAAGTTGTCTTTCACAAAATGTCGCCGAATGAGACTCTCTTCTTGGAGAGCACAAACAAGATCTGCAGAGAAGATGTTTCCAACAGCTCCTTTGTCAACTTTCAGATATGGGATTTTCCTGGGCAAATTGACTTCTTTGACCCTACATTTGATTATGAGATGATTTTCAGAGGCACTGGAGCACTGATATTTGTTATTGATTCTCAGGTAAAAAAAGGGGCTTTAAGCTATTTTTTTCTTCCTTCAGCAATAGACAAATGGGAGGGTTTTTCAAAGCAAATAAATAATCTACATCACAAACACACATTAAAAGAAATCATTAAAACTTGAAGAGCAGCTTGGCTATTTTTAATCTCTCCCTGCAGTGTGTTTGGAAGTTAACTAATTTGTTTTAACATCTCAAGGTTCTTGCTCAGATTTGTAAGTGCTGACAGCATGAGATTGGTGCACATGCTGGATGTAGGCTCAGGCTTCTACTTATAAAACATTAAAAAATCAAGCTGCTGTTGAGCTGTAATACTATTTAAAATAAGTATCATTAAGTATAATATATATTTTTAAGTACTTTCCCAAGTTGTAGCTCTTCTTTTTCCTTTATTAGGATGATTATATGGAAGCATTAGCTCGGCTGCATCTTACTGTGACCAGAGCCTATAAAGTGAATCCAGATATCAACTTTGAAATCTTTATCCATAAAGTGGATGGTTTATCTGATGACCATAAGATTGAAACACAGAGGGATATTCACCAGAGGGCAAATGATGACCTTGCAGATGCTGGATTGGAGAAGATTCACCTCAGGTGAGAAAAGTTGCTGTGCAGTGAATGCTAAAGAGGAGAGCAGCTTATTTGACAAGTTACTATTTTCTGTCCTCTTGAACTAGCAGGCAACATGCTTTTGATATATGAAGGATAATCAGAGATCCTGTATTTGACCTGAGCCAAAGTATCCTATTTCTGATTGCTGTCTAGAAGGGAAAGATGGAGAGCTGCTTAATAACACATGACAAACATGCCAGAATACTATCAGGTTTTTCTGCAGTTGCTGTCTTGAAATAAGTTGGCTTGGACAGTGACAACAACCAGTAGAGTTCCAGGCCATAAAGTGTATATGGCACCACATCAGTTTTGCCTCCTTTGCAAGCCCTGTGCCAGTCACTCATCCTCACTGCTGCAGCCTGCTCAGAGCCGCTTGGGAAGACCTGTGCTGTAGCTTTGCCTTGTGTCCTCTGGTAAAATGGGTTAATGTAGTAAATGGTGACAAGTAGAGGACTTTGCTGGCTGGGAACCAGAGGACATCAAGTTGTCATGGCTTTCTGAGCACTTTAAAGCCAAATATATTAAAATGAGAGGCCTGCTCCATGAACATGCCAGCTCTTTAGAGCTCTTAGCTACTCAACTGCATCACTGCACTGATAAATGGGTCCACAGCTTTCAAAAAGTAGATCACAATAGGCATACTCAGTAACACTCCTCTGAAATTTGATAAATATTTTTGTAAGAATACTCCTCTCCTGAAATTTGATAAATATTTTTGTAAGAATACCAGTGTGGGAGTTGCATTAAAAAGTTCTACATTGAGGTCTAAATTTCACTGTTCAGGCTGGGGGGTTTTTTAGTATCGAGATTAAGTCCTGTGTTTCAGTCATATCATGACTTTTGATCACAGGGGGTAATTGCATTAGTGTAGGCACTTACTGTCTGACAATATTTTATTTCACTCATATTGTGAAAAGTACATCATGTTCACAGTATGTGGCTAAAAGGAAAATGTGGTGACATTTTTTTCCAGCTTTTATCTGACAAGCATATATGATCATTCTATATTTGAAGCATTTAGCAAAGTGGTACAGAAACTGATTCCACAGCTCCCAACACTGGAAAACCTGCTTAACATCTTTATTTCAGTAAGTACTTACTGTGTCCTTTGTCTGTAGATCTGGCTGTGTCCAACATGCATGTTTAGATACTCTCTTCACTGCCTTCTTAGAGATCATGAGCAATGTGAACTCTCAGAGAAATGATCAGAACTTAGTTGAAATGCACCCCCATTCAGCTTGGCCTCACTGCCTTATCTGTTAAACAGCATTGATGAGCTGCTGAGATACTCAGAGTATTTCCTGAGTCACATGAAGTGAGTTAGCTGCCATCACTTTTCTGCTTGTAGCATCAGTATGAATGTTGCAAAAGTCTGTGCTGCATGTATATGTTGAAGTTGCGCTTAAACCTTCTATGAATAAATATTTAAAGGAACATCATCTAGTCTGACCTCCTATGGGGAGCTGTCTGTAGTGGTTCCCCGAATTAATTTTATTTTGTATTGGAAAGTTTACGGGGCTTAAGAAAATCATCTTATGTCATGAAATTTTTAGACATGGATTCCACCACAACTTTCACCACTTCCATAGTTACTCTGAAGGCCAGTTAGGGAGTTTTGTGTATCTAGTGGTTTGTTACCACTGGGGAAGAAATTGCTTGCTCCACTCTTCCTGTATGTCTGATCCCTCCCTTTCCTTCGTACTGGCTCTGACACTCACTTGTTCCCTCATGAGGTTACTATACCATGCACTTATGCACTGCTTAATTTAGTTTAAAGCAGGTGATGGAGGAGTCCAACATGCTCTTGTTCTGACACAAGGTAAGAGATAGAAACGTGGGGCAGTGAGTGAAGGGGAGGACAGTGAGAATTTGTGAAAAGGGGAAACTCCCTATTTTAGTGGTCGTTATATCAGGTCACAGTGGCTCTGAAAACTGCACCCTTTCTCATAATATTCTAATTTTGTGCTTAGCATCCAGCACTAATTTCTGAAGCTTCAATTTCCGAGCAAGATACTTTGTTGTGTCTTCTTGTGATTTTGACATAAGAAATTATTTAATATCATTCAACAGCTTGTAAGATAAAATTAGACTTCATGGTTTCTCAGTGTGGAAATGGAGAGAGATAAAAGTTGAATGTGACAGGGAAAGCTAGGAATAGAGGAAGGTCATTCCAAAACTTATTCCCTTACTATTAAACAGCACATTTATACAGTGTCATAATTAATAGTTTGCTACAAAGACCTGTTTCTTCCAAAACAGCTGGACTGTATACCAGTTATTATCATGTAGTCTCAAAACTCCATGGCAGAAAGGTAATGAAGAAATGATGACAACAATTCTAGAGCAATTAGATAGTGGTTTTGGCACACACTCTTTCAAAGAAAGCTAGCTGAATAATAGTCTTCCCTGTGCCAGAGTCACTCCAGTCACTCTTTGTGAGTCAGATCTCTGTACGGAGTCTCCTCACTGTTTGGAGTTGGTGAAGGGTTTGTGCAGAATCTCCACATGAACTGAGCACAGGCAGCTTCCTGAATGACTGATGACAATTGCTCATGTGTCTGGAACGCCCAGCTCCAATCACACCTACAATATCAGGTATAGTTTGTAAGGAAGAAAAAGTATTTCAAACAAATGGGATGTCCAGAAAAGTGAGGGAGGTGTGCTATTTCCCCTCTTCAGTATGGAAAAAGTCTCAGACTCTTTTTTTGCTCCAGTTTCTAAGTGACCTAGGGCCATGTGTAGCTGCATCACTATGTCCTCAGTATGCTTGCTGTTTTTACAAGTATCTTCTGTCTGCAAACAGAGAGACTCAGAATGATTATTTGCAACCACAGGAAGATTAAGCATCGTTCTCCTGCATACAATTAGTTAGGGGGTGCCTCTTTACCTTGGCAACTTAGTAGCAACAAATTTTGGCATGGCTTTTGGTCACGCCTTATCTCAGGAAGCCCATGTGTTGGATATCAGGGCGGGGGTGTGTTCGTGTTCTACTTTTCAGTTTCAGCGCATTCACGAGGAAGTGCTTTCATTTATGCCACGGAGAATTCCAACACAAAAAGCTGACGATTACAAAAATAGATCTGTGATCACTCTTAAGTTCACAGCAGGTTTTTTCCCCAGTTTATTACGCCACAGTGTGTGAGCATGTTTGAGGAGCCATCAGTGTGATAATACTGGTGCTGCATTCTTTAATGTAACGGCTTGTAAGTAATTAAATAACTGGCACTAAAAATCCACGTTTATCTTATCTGATAACACACCAGCTTCATACAGAAGGATGCCTGTTTCTTAATTACTGTGACCTTATTAACCAATCAAGATGTGTGACATAGGAAAGTGTATTTTCATTTGAGGTTGTTTGGTCTGTTTTGAGGGATATTAAAAAGTACGTATTAAGACAAAAAATTATTATAGTAAAAATAAAATTATATACCGTTTTGATCATTTAATGATTTAAATTTTGTAATCTGTAAATTCAAATGTAGTGATAAAAATTAATTCGCAAAATCTGCTGTGTGATGTAATGCCTGTTTAAATAATTGTCCAAAATTCATTGCTAACTGGATGTGACTGGCAATATCCTCTTAAGTTCTTTTGAGAGTTGCTTTTTAGGGCCAAATTCTGGCTTACTTTCATACATTAAAGACAGAAAAAGATAGGCCTGCTTACCTGTCCTAGGATTGGAGTAATACTACTACTTTTACTGAACCTATTCTATTTAAGGATTAGATGTCTTCTACATCATCACACCCCGTATAGTTGAGAGACATGGTTTGAATTTCAAGTACCTCATGGTTTTTACCTATCCAAAATAAAATCTCATATATTCATTGCAGATTTTTCACAATGGCTCTCTTGGTTCAGATTAACCATGGAATATTCTTACATCAATTCAGAATGCCTTTAGCACATGTTACATCTTCTCTGCAGACTGTAGGGTTGTGGCAGAGAGAACTGGTGTTTTTTCAGGCCCTGCTCTCATTTAATCAATGGCAGCCTTTCATTCAGTAAGGAACCCACCAGCTCCAGTACAGAAACAGTTGATTTCTTATTGTAATTTTCCCTAAGCATTAATGATGTAATGTCTCTTTGAGCATTACTTTTAATCCACCTTTTCCTGGTTTTAATGACTCTTTATTATTGTTTCTATAATTTCTGTTTGGGTTCTTTTGTGGGCTAGGGGTAGCAGGTGGAGGGTGGAGTGTTGAGTAGTTTCCACACAAAAATTCTGGGAAATCCTTTGACTTTTCGGTTACAGTTGTACTAAAAACCCTGGCAGATGAAATATTGGAAGGCATGTGGATAAATTTAGTGGTTACTACTCCTGGCATTTCACAGAGGTTTCTGTTACCATACAAGTTCTAAAGAAGCAAATATATGCAGTTTCTCAGCAGGTCCTACCACAATGGATCAGTTGCAATTGAAAACAAGCATCGTTTAAGAGACCAATTTCTGCCCTTAACCAGCAGGTGTAACTGCTGGCATGGCAGAATGTCTCAAGATGTTCTTGGCAAACGTTCAGAAAACTTTCTGAACTGTCACTGCAAGTACAGGCAGGCTGCAGCACCTAGAGCTCTGAGATGAAAAAATCACTTCTCATTGTTAAATGTTATTATATTGTCACTGGAATCTTAATAATTTAAAGTGCATCTTATCTGTACAGCTGAAATCGTTGCTATGTCTCTCTTTTTGTAATACAAAACTTGGTAATTGACTTCTCATGAATGACACTGCAGGGCTCAAGTTTCAGCTTCTTCTGTCTGAAATGACTTGTATTTTCAAATACAATTTTGGCAATGACTTATAGCTATGTACTTACATGATACTTCAAAAGAGTCTTGTAATTAATCTTATTTGACAGCATCTGTTGAACTGTGTGAGGTGCTGTCAGAATTACTATTTAAAAAATAAAATTACGGAACTCCCATATGTGGCCAGAACAAGCAGCTTAAATATGCATACATTTTTGTTCTTTGTGCTCAAAGAACATAGACTCATAGAGCCCTGAAGGCTGAAAGAGACCTTTAGAGATCAGATGCTGCTCAGAGTCAGGTCAGTTACAGCAAGTTGGTTATTGCTGGGTCCAGTTCAGCTTTGTGCATTTGGAAAGATGGAAACATTACAAACTCTCAGGTCAGCGTGTTCCCAATCCTTCACCACTCTTCTATTAATTTTTTTTTTCTTGTATCAAGTCAGAATTCCAGCCTGTGCCTTTTGTCTTCTGTCCTTCAGCATTGTAGCTCTGAGAAGAGCTGGGTTCTGGCTTCTCTGAACCCTTACATTAGTTATTTGTAGATAGCAGTAAGTCTTCTCTTCTTCAGGTTGAACAAAGCCATTTCTCTGAGACTCTGCTTGTATATTCTGTGCTTCAGCCCATTTACCTAAGGTATCCACAGTGTATACTTTGTTTTTAATATTTTTTTATTACTGACTTACTGAAATAGGCCACTCAGAGAGTTTTTCCATTATGAAATACAAGAAATTCACCTCTATACTCTGTTATTACTAATGGATGTTTGCAGCCTTAGCTCTGTGTGCAGTGGTGGAGGAATGACACCTCTTTAAGGAGAAAATGCCCAAAATACTGCTGGCCATTGTTCAATAGCATATCTAGTGTTGGAAATTTTTCTTCCTATTTCAGGAAATATGGAAAGCAGGAGAGTCACTTTAGTTACTTAACTATGTGTTAAACAGTTGACTTAGGAAAGAAGGAAGAAAAATGAAAAAGTTCTCTAACTGTACAAAAGAAGCTGAAACTATTAAAAGTCGTTAGGGATTTTCGGTGTGGTTTTTGGTGGTTACAGAACTACTGTGGCAGCAGTCCCAAACCCTGTTAAAATGGGAATTTCTGGAGACAGTTCAGTTGGATGGAGAAAATTGCTTGTCTTCCCATATAGATGGAAGAGTATTTCATAGCTTGTGCTTTAGCAGTTCTGGGAAATTGCTCTTTTTTCATGTTGGGACAGGTGTGCAGGTGTAATCCTTTGACATCAGCCAGCAAGGCTACTGTTTTCAGTTAAGAAGTACACTTTTTTTTTCCAGGAAGCAGAGGCTTATGGCAGTTTACCTTATCTACACAAAGAGTAAGAGCTAGCTAGCATTCCTGGCTAGCTTCTCAGAGCTGTGAATACGATACATCTCCAGTATGGAGAGTGTCTTAATCAGCTTGGCAGGATCACAGGAACACAGCTGTCATCATTTTAGCAAGCCTTAGCATTTTAAACATGGCTTTAACTACCAGTGCTATGTAAAACCTGAAGGCACCATCACAACACTGGTCTCTCTCCTGTGATCCTAAAAGATGTTCTACAGAACCAGACACTAGAACAGCTACAGACTGCAATGGAAAAATTTCCTTGGAAATCGGTTCCTTAGCAATACTGTCTTCTTTGCCCATCAGTGTTTTCTTTCTCTTGTTTCTATCTTCTCATATGCCCACTTAGAATAACTTTAGATTGCAGCTTTCTTTTATGTTTGTTGCTACAATTAAAACACCAAAATCTTGAACTTGGAAGATTTTTCTGCTCCCCCCTTGCCCTCCCTCATTTTCCACTTAAAAGAAATTTCTCCAGGTTGAGCAGTTTGGGAGTGTCACTTGTCATTATGTCTGCTCAGAGGCAGAAAATATTGGAAGGTTTGTGAGCGTTATTGTTTGCTACAAATACAACAGTGCTGTATGTACAGTTCTTTCAAAATGAGCTTGATTGCAATTTAATTTCTTTAGCCTAGACTTTTTGTATAACAGGCAAGTAAGGGAACAGAAAAGCTTGGGGTTAATTTGAAAACATGGATTCCACTTTATTTTTCTTTTTTTCTTCTCTTGAATAGAATTCTGGGATTGAAAAAGCATTTTTATTTGATGTAGTCAGTAAGATCTATATTGCAACAGACAGCACTCCAGTGGATATGCAAACTTACGAGCTCTGCTGTGATATGATAGATGTTGTGATTGACATTTCTTGTATATATGGGTAAGTAAATTGTGAATGTTTTCCATAAAGCTGTGTACTGAGCATCTGAATAGCCTCAAAATTTCAGTGATGTGGATGTAAACAATAATTAGAATGGGTAATTTGCCGGCAGAGGAGGAGATGGCTGGCTTCTGAGAGACTGATCCTTCTCAGAAACAAGCATTGTTCCCTGTTCAGTCTCTTTTGTGAGCATCTTCCTATTTCTATGCTAATAATTTTATTTGGAGGAAGAAGTCAGAAGAAACCAACCTAAAGTAAAAGGAAACCTCATTGTTTTTTTCCTTAGGGATGAAATCAACAGAGGGACATCTCCTGTTTTAAAAAGAAGTGGGGCCATATTGAGTTTTATTTAATAGCCAGTGGCCTCTAATAGCCTCAGAGAGTTGTTTCACTCTCACTTCAGTTCTCTGTTTGTCCTCTATTCTCTTTATGACCTTCCTGGGTTTTTTCAATTTCCCCTTTTTGTACACTAGCAAGTGGAAATCTCCTGGGCTGGCACGTACATCTCCTTGCAAATTATGTGTTCAGTGGCTGGGCCCTTGGCCAAATGTAATGGCAGCCATTCCTGGGAAAGGCAGGGGCACATTAAGAATTGGTGCACTAAGATGCTTACATTTGGAGGCCAGTGGGCTAGCTTTGCATTTGTACCACTGGTAGACTTTTTGCTCTCTGGAAGGGGGTACAAGGGAGAGTCCTGGTGCACACGTGCAATAAGCATTGGAACAATAAACTTGAATACTTAACCTAAAATCTCTAAAGTTTGTATATTCTACTGTATGTTTCAGATTTTGGAGTCATCACTTCAGTAGCTGTGTTAGAACTTTTACAGAGGTATAAAATAAAGAATGCTGATTTTTGTAAACAGAAAGAATCTGCTGTGTAGTTCAAAAGAGTGTGCATTTAATAATTATGTGTACAACACCATTTGTGGGGCTCTTTATTTACAAAATATCATTCTGCCACTGTGCTTGTGTAGCCATTTAGCCTTTATCACCAGAGATCTGCTTGCCATTTTTTAGCTACAGACTAAAGATGATATTACAATTAATTTTTTGTGCTCTGTTCCTGGAGCATCTGTGGAAGTTGCCACTTTAATATATTACTGAGACTAATTGTTCTGGGAGGTTGGTGATAAGAATCAATTTAACAATATCTGTGTGTGCATTCAGGAATGAGGATAAAATTACAATGTTACAATGATGTACAAAAACATAATACAGTGATCATCATGACACAGCATCTGTGAAGGAGAAATCTCTTTTCATAATATGATGTTGCAAAAGCAAACATCTCATGAGGAAAGTCTCATGATGTCTTAAACTATCAGTCAGCTGCTACCACTCAAGCAAGGTTACTGGGTTTGGAGTTATCAGTACAGACCTACTGTTTCATATGTTTATGATAAGTCATAATATAAAGCACTGATTTAAAAAAAAAGCAGCCTTGTGGTAAATAGGTGGTAACTTACTGAGGAAAAAATAAGGTTCCAGTTCAGGCACTTGGCAGTCAAACCACCTGATTTCTAGCCCCAGATCTAAGATTTGGTGTGTGATGTGTTAAACAATTTAATCTCTTTGTCTTCTTAGTTTACTAGTGTGTAGTTTGAAGAAGAGTCTGCCTGAAAGATGAAAAGGAAGATTTCATATAGTTTGAGATTCTTTGCTGAGAGAACCAATGTAGCAGTACTTTTGTTAACTAATCTGGTGTCTTTTCTTTTTTGTTTGTTTGAATACTGCTCTTTAGGCTTAAAGATGATGGCACTGGAACCCCTTATGACAAAGAATCAATGGCAATCATAAAACTGAATAATACAACTGTCCTTTATTTAAAAGAGGTGACAAAATTCCTCGCTCTTGTTTGTTTTGTCAGAGAAGAAAGCTTTGAGAGAAAAGGTATTTTTCCCTTTTCTAGTATTGCATTCTTTCTCCCTTATATTAATGAGTTAATGAATAACTGAGGTTGTCATTAGCTGATAAGTTTCTAACTGCATCATAAATATTGAGGTAAGTACAGCTTGATAAAGCTTATATAACATTTTTAAAGGGATGAAAGTACTTGTGCAGGCATTAAGATGGGATGAAATCCTAAACGTATTTGACAAATTTCTGATATGAAAGTATTTGAAAGTTTACATCCAATGCAGTAAAGCTTCCACCTGCAACTGTAGACTGTGTTAGTTTATATTGTCTGACACTGATTTATACCTGTTGACACCAGCATACACATTTGGAACAGCTTGCCTGCCACAGACAAGGGAAAAATTTTGAAACTGACGGATAGAATGTTCTTGCTTTTCTTATATCTGAAAGCAAGCTTTTGAAAAATTGCATATTTAGAACCTAGTCTTATTTAGGAGTGCTTTAATTTTGCAGTTAAAGTGCACAACATTTCTTTGTCATCTTTCTGATCAAAGTCAATACTGAGCCCTTAGTTCATGACCTCTTTGCCCACCAGTATGATGTTCACTGAGTTGCTGGTCTTTGTGACATGCCCTGAGACCAAAACTCAGCAGTGGAAGAGCAAGCTGCCATCTGGGCTCCTGTGCCCCATTTTGTGATAGTAATTTCACCTGTCAGTGTTGGTGTGCTGTGAACACAGCACTTGTACCATCTCTGCTGGGCTGTTTGACAGCCTGGTGAGCTTTTGATAGAATTTAAACTAGTCAAATGTCTCTTCCATACCTCTACCACCTTTATTGCATATGGGTGTTGGATGCAGTTGCTTTCTGTAGAAAGCATACGATGTGTTATTTCTGCACACTTACTAAGAGCACTGTTTCAGAAAGACACCATGCTGAATAAACATCCCTTAGGGTTTGTCCATAACTGTGTGAGGTTGTTGTGTCTGCATAGTTGGGACACTTGGTAGCCTTCACTCTTCTGCAGTACAGTTCTGGTATTATAATGGAGATGAGCTTTTTGTGCCTCATGAATTCCAAGTAATATTTTGCCTGAACTATAGGAAGATAGAAAACGGTTTCTGGGAAAAAAACCAAAGTGTAACATGGTCGATTTAAACCACTTAAAAATATTCATCTCCTCTTAGGGAAACTGAAATGGAAAATGCTGCAGTATTTCAGTTAAGAAAGCTTATGGCATTAATATTAAATGAGGTCATGAGCTCAATACCAAAATTCTAAAATTGTATTGTGGTGTTACAGAATTGTAGCACTCAGTAAATCTTCCAGTTGACTACCAATATGGCTTTACAGCTTTTCTGTGGGATTATATTCAGCCCACTGACATGGTAATGTTATCTGCCTATTATGTAAGTATCTAATCTAACAGCATGTCTATTGTGTTACTTTTTAATTACAGTGTAAGATGAAATACAGCTGGATGAGATTTGGTAATAGTTCTATCAAGTATCCATTTCAAAGTTTATATATTGTCAAAAACCAAATATTTCTTGATTAATAGAAGGTACTTATTTTTATCACAGTTATTCTGTAAAATAGATTTCCAAAGTGACACCATATTTTATGAAAGATTTCAGTTTTTCTTCTAGTATACTGAGCACTTCTTCAAAGCCCTTTATTAAATTAAGGATCTGTTATCTGCCAATGAACTTCTATTTGATTTCTCTTAAAACATACCAGTATATATAGTAGCAGACATTGTATCAAGCTGTAATGCTTACTGAATTATTTGTATTTCTCAAATCTGCTTTTGCTTAGCACAGAAAAAATTCCTGGACACTGAAAATGAGCTCCAGACAGAGAGTATGGTATTTCACTAAACATAGAATATAAGCAATGTTTTAATGACTTTATTTCTATTAATGTCTTTATTAATATGTAAAACATTTGTGTCTCTGTAGGATTAATAGACTACAATTTCCATTGTTTTCGAAAAGCCATACAAGAAGTATTTGAAGTAAGAATGAAAGTAGTAAGATCTCGAAAACATCAAAGCCACCTACAAAAAAATAAAAGACCCACTCCTAATGGGACACCAAGAATGCCATTGTAGCTGAGGTTTTCTGGCAATGTGGCAAGCAAAGTTTTCATGAAGTTGATGTGACTTCTGCATCTCATTGCACTGAGGGAAGAGGAAAACAAATGGGACTGATGTATTATATGAATTTTCCCTGAACGTTCAGAAAGCACTGTTTAAATATTTTTATCCAATCAGTTTTTTTCATATAGTGAGCACTTTGAGCAAAATGTTGTATATATAAACATTGAGGTGAGCACTTGTAAGAATTTTCTTAATATATGCTGTAAACCTTTTTCATGCCATATTAAGAAAAAACAGCTGTGACAGAAATACTGGGTACATAATTTGCACTTTTTCATGTTTTCCTTGTGGACTTGGACTTTGATAAACTTAGTTTTTATGGTGATTTTGATGCATGGTGTCAGGTAAAATGTATGCTGTAGTTTATTTACCTGCTACAATCAAATTGGTTAGTAAACAATTAAGCAAAACTTGGTACAATGCCTTTTTAAATTTGTGACACCTAATACCTAACATTCATACAGATCTAATTTCATATATTTTTCAATTTGTAAACTGAAGAATAATATTGAAGTATTACAGCAATAAGCACCTTACCAGGAATCGTAACTGGTAGGTAAATATTAGCTTTTATAAAACAGGCTTTTGGCCAAATTTCATCCGGAGTTCTCCTTAACACTGGTCATGCCCTCTCTTGGGTCTGGTTTTATTATTTACCTCAGCATATACCACTAAAATACCTTTCTATAAAGATGATTGTTTTGTAAAATGGCTCTACGTTGCACTGGTATTTTTATAAGGCTTCAGAGGAGTGTGTTGTATCTGTACAGCTGGATTTACATTGCTAAGTTTGTGTTGAGAGCCTGCACGTGTACAGTTGGTGCAATGAAGAATCTGTATGTATTTCCACCTGGCATTCTGATGTACTGATAAGTCATAAAGGTGTGAGCACTGGGTTCTGATTCCCTCTATCGGGTACATCTGTGATTGAAATCAAGACGAGACCATTAAAATGAGGACTGGACAATCTACCTGCTGTAATAATCAGCGTACATCACTACTTTTTATTTTAATATTGAATATGGGCAGATTTACCCCAGGATCCGCCAGGACAGCAGAGGACTCTCAAACCTAAAAAGAAGTAACACTTTCCATGTTCTGTATTGAGTGGTTTTGTTTAATTAGTGATAAAAAATTATAATTCCTTAATGGAAGGGAAACTCTTAATTTTTACTAATTGCATGCGCAGTCTAATGGTTTTGTTGGCAGCTTTTGGGAATGAGAAGAACTTGACCAGAATGGGAGGCAGCTTGCTGTACGCCAGAAACAGGTAAGGGGAAAATTACCATATTCACAGCTAATCTGCCCCTAGCCAAAATAGCTCTGGAGGCAGGCAGGAAGATGGAACCAATGGCTCTGTCAAGAATTGTGTGATAAGTAATGCAGTTCTAGGGGCTCAGAAAGGTAAGAAATACTGATAATAGTGAAAATCACTGATCCTGGTGCTGGTGTGAAAAACAGTGACAGTAGCTGTAGTCAAATCAGAGTGTTTAAAACACAGAGTTCAAATTCCTTTTAGTACTGTCACCACCCATCATCTTAGTTGAGGGCATTCTTCTGACTAGCCCCTCAGATAAAGTAATGCAAAGCTGTTTTCAGAGTTCACCAAAGCAGTGATGGGTAAGAGACACCTTTTGACAGCTTTCCAGTCCACAGGACATTCATTGAAGGGCTGCTGTAATTTCTGGCCATGTGTTTATCTTTCATTTTGTAGAGATCCCCACATTGGGTCACAATCTCTGTCCTCCCTTTGCCCCACCAGGTGTAGGTGGCTATGTGGGACTAAGAACACCTACCAGGCTGGGCCAGATTTTTTTGTTGTTGTTTTTATGTGTAAATTATCTCTTCATAGTGGCTATGGTATGAGTCATAACTAATATGACTCATACCATAGCTTCCATATATTTGGCCTGAGTTCTATGTAGACCTTCTATTAGAGACTATCAACTTGTTTAAGACAGTGAAGTTACCTCTTGTAGTCCCATTTAGAATTTGGAACAGACTATCTAGCACAATTTAGTGAGGGTGATTTTAGCCAACATAAAACTTCCAATTTGATATCATCAGAATAAATGTAATTTTCATCAGGGTACTTATGTTTCAAATATAAAATTTAAAGAATGTTAAAAATTCATTAGTTTTAGTGTTTAACTTTGGTATTTTCAGGTTAGGTGATAACTCATTTCACTTTTGAGTAATCATTTTCTAATGTTCTAGCTGAAGTGATTGAACACTGAGTGAGGCATGCAAGGTCCTTTTTACAAATAAATTCTAAAACTTGCTTTTTTTAAAAAAAATTCTTTTAAATTTTATTGAGATTCTAGTTTTTATTTTAAAGAAATTAAATACCCCATGTGCTACAAGAGCCACTTAAGGCAGTGTTGATACACTTTTTCTAAAATTTGAAATTGTGGAAGAAGTAATTACTTTCCAAATAGTCCAGTATTTTTAATGTACCTGATCCATAAGTCTCCATTTCTTATTTAACATTGAAGTTGACTAGAGATGGTAGGGACCATTAATGAACAAGCCATGTCTTTTAAAAACACTGGTTTACAATAAACCCAAACCAATTTAGTATCCTGTGGACATTTTAAAGTCAGGAGCTAGATAACTATAAAATATTGTTTCCAAGAACTTGTTACAGTTGAGGAAATCCCTGTAAGTAATTCAGCAGGCAGCCGCTCGGGCAGCAGAGTGTGTGAAGGGTTCTCTGAAGAGTTCAAATGCACCTTTGAGCATGCACTGGAATGGCTATTTAAAATGTTACAGTGCTGGAATATGTTTCTAAAATCTGGTGATTACCAACATGCTGTGCATTAGTATAGATGTGTAATTGTCAGGAGCAAACTACTCTGATAAAGCATAATTCACATAGATCATTTGAGCTCTCATGTTTCATGATAGAACAGGGTTGTTTTTCCCACTAAAACAAAAATTCTATGGTTTCTTGCATGTGAAATTGCACTCCTGATGATTTGATACTAAGGGAGCTCATTCTGTGAAAGTACTGCAGCAATTTTTAAAATAAATGTTGACCTATGAACTCCCTCCATCTTTATATGCATCATCAGAGTAAATGGAGGAATTAAAGAAAATAACCCATAATTGTATACAGTAGCAACTGTTTGCTTTAATGACATATTTATTGTGCTGTCATTTGCAACAATTATTGTAGAATATTTTTTTCTTAAATTGAACACTGAGGTTTTCCTATTTTTGTACTGATGATGTACATGACATCCTGTCATGATTTTTGTGCTGCAGCTTTGTCCTGTTAGATGGACAGATACATTAACACCAAGATTTCCTCAGATTCTAAATGTTTATCAACAGCTGCATGTGAATTTACTCAATTACAGATAAACACATCAAATTCTCCCATTTCAGCTGTGTGGAAAATCAGAAATAAGCTTGATTGGGAAGTTCTTTTGGGCTCCTCTTATATGGTGGCATATGGTTGACATCCCACTTGATTTCTCACTGTATTAATATTTGCATATTAGCTCATGCACATATCTTCAAATAGCTACATTTAAAAATGACACTAGCAGATTGCTGCTTTTAATTTGTTTTCTCCCTGGTATCTGTGTTACCTTTCTCAGTTTGCTGTCTCTGAATTTCATATTTTGCTGTAACCAGGTCTGATACTCACTCTCCTTTGGTTTCTGCCAGCCTATTCCCTTTGGCTTGTAGGCATTATGAGCCACAAGCTAGGTCTTGAGCTAAAACCTACTGAAAAAATACTGAGTGCAAAAAAAATTGTAGAAATCCATTACATGCTATAACATCCCTAAAAAGACTTGACAGATTTATGTAATCCTGGTTTGTATGCATGCCATAAAATATGTATTTATATTGAAGTTACAGTTTATGTTCGCAGTCAGATTTTAAACATTTCTTAATCATGTCCAGAACGTATTTTAAAATGTAAAAAACATATAAATATATCCAAGACAAAATCCCCTAGTGCAGCAGTTTATCACAATGTCTCTTGAACTAAACTAACACATTTTTGATAAGGTAAAAGATTTTCATGAGACTAGTCAGAGAAGATACTCTACTGAATATTCCCCTGAATACCTGGACCTGCTACAAGTAAGAGGGATTATTTATTTCAGGATTGCTGAATAGCAGAAGAAAAAGAGAAAAAACCCATTGATGTCCGTTCTTTAAAAAGAACCAAACCAAAAATAAGAAAAAGCCAACAACTAACATGCGCTAGCCTAAATTGAGAATGTTGGGATTAGACACATGGATGAGTGCAAACATGAGAGGCAAGAAAAACAGCAGAGTGGCCAAAGGTACAGCATGTAGGCCAGAACATTTCAGTGTATTCAAGCTGCCTTACGCAAAATGTTCAGGTTGGATACTTGGAGGAATTTCTTCACAAAAAGGGTGATGAAACATTGAAATTGGCTGCCCAGGGAGGTAATGGGGTGATTAAACATTGGAATTGGCATCCCTGGAGGTATTTACGGAAAGACTGGACATAGAACTTAGTGCCATGGCCTAATTGACCTTGATGGTGTTTAGTCAAAAGGTGGACTTGATGATCCCAGAGGTCTTTTCCAACTGAATTGATTCTGTGGTTCTATGAAAATGTAGACCAAGGAAAGATAATGGGCTTATCACAACAGGGTCAGCCCCGGGGAGGTAGTGTGGGTGAGGTTGGTTACACCACATGGTCCTCAAAGGTCCAAGTAGTTCACAGGGAAGAACAGGACAGTATCAAAGCTGCCTTTCCTATTTTAGCAGGATTTACCCTTTTGTGTTTTTATCTCCATTCAGTGCAAACTAAAAGCCATTCTGAACAGTCTCAACTGAAGTGTAGTGTCAGTACAGACATAAGTATAAACCCTATGAATGCATTCACACTGGAAATGCAAAAGAATTCTGTAAGCAGGAGAGCAGCATAGGCAGAGCAAAGAGCCTGACTACATCCAAGAGGAACCTCTCCTTGTTAGGGAAAATGTGTGTAAGTCACGACGTGTCAATTCCTTGAGCATGCTAGCATCAGGGAATGCTATAGTCTTAACTCACGTTCTCATCAGCACTGCAAGTTTCTGACTCAGATGAACCTGTGTTTGCATTTAGGTGTTTCTGTGTCAGGTAGGTGCCCCCTCAGCCAGTTCAATCCATGCATCACTGCAAATTCTTGGTCCTTAAAATACTGGCCTGCCTCCTTACTCCTTCCCTCACAAGCCCCAAGTCTCAAAGCTAGTGCATACTTCCTAGATAAATACTGCCCTAGTCCTTCCTCAGCTTTCTGTTATCCAGATAAAACAATCATCCAACAGATTGGGAACCAGTAGTGCTTTCAGACTCCTTCACAACTAGTGCTGCAAGCTCTCTGCTGCAGCTGGAGCTCCTCTTAATGCTGCTGATAAAACTGCATAATGGGATGGAGTGATGGATGCCCCAGAAATAAAACCTTTCAGCAACATTTCTGGGGTTTCTAAAAGCCCTGCTATCCAGGGCCATCATTCAACTCCAACTTGTTCTGAGGTTAAGTCAGCTGTGGATTGAATTCTCCCTTTGCTTATGCACATCCACATCTGGGTTGGGGCTACTTTGATAATGAGAGGCTTCTGGGCTGTGGGAAATGTAACCTGTTTCAACTCCTTTTGCAAGGTAGTATGCAGAGAGAACGGATGTGCCTTCTGGGAATCCAGTAGTGCCAGATCTAAAGGTCCTGGGACCATCTCTGTCTCCAAAACCTGTGCTGAGAAGTGGAACCATACTCTGTTTCTCTGCAATGCCCTTTTCAATGACTGAATTGTCTTCTGGATCAGCCAAATGGTCTGATCCACAAATTGCTTCTCTTTCAATACTCCCTTTGCAGCTGATTCAACTTCTTTGGACTGTCAGTGTGCCATCATGCTGTCTTGGTCTCCTACCCTAAGTGCTGAATGCAAGTTTTGCAGCAGAGGCATTCAAATTAATTCACTACCACCATTCCTGTTCCCCTTGCTCAGCAGTGTTTCCAGCTCTGTTCCTTCAGTAATTTCATATTTCAATTCCACATTTTCTGTCTATAAAGCAGCAGTTGTCATTCAAATTTCGTATTCTTCATGAAGTCCATTATGCAGAAACTTGATTATTGGCTTTAAATTTAGTATTCTCTTGACAGATTATAAATGCCTTTCTGCTTTACTGAGTACACCCTCTCCCATGAAAGGTTCCAGCTCCCATGAACTAAATGCATTCATAAAAGTTCCTTAGCATGGAAGAAGTTCTTTCCTTCTTCCCTCCCCTTTTTATATTGCTACGATTAATAGTCCTAATTAAAAGCTATAAATCTGTAATGTGAATAGTTATGACAACACCAGACTGCACAATTGTTTTAGCTTTTGTAATTTCTCTTTCAGACTAACAGTATCCTCTGCAGCCTGCATCTCCCTGTATCCTCATGAGTCACCTTGCTAGACACATTTCAGCAAGGAAAAAAAAAGCCTGCAAGCAGATACAGACAATTTACCAGAGTAAAGTAATAATTTATTGGTTAGTATAGGTAGCTGTGACTAGCAAACTACTAGACTTAGCATTAACATGCTCATGTCCCCATGCAAGACAACAGATGCGCATTCTCTGGCTCAAGTGTCACCACCCTGCCATCTTTTGACTCTCTGCCTTTTCCTTCCAGCATTTTACACCTTTTTAACAGTGCTGCCTTTTCTCTGGACCATATGTCAATAGCTCTACCCCATCTCAGGGTCTGTCTTGTCTTATGTGGCTCTGCTGTGCAGTTTTCTCTAAGAGTGCCAAACCAAGGTTCTGGGATTGAGCCCGACCAGGGCTGGGCTGTGGAGCCCAAGCAGCTGAAAATGCAGAGGAGAGTGACCTAGTATCAGGCAGTGGAGAGAGGAGAGAGGAGAGTGACCTGGTATGAGGTCAGTACAGTCAGCTGGAGCCCAGAGAGCAATGCAATTTGCCAGAGGGTAGGCATATTTGGTCAGCAGAGCCACTCTCTGGGCTCTCCCAGCTGCTGTGTTAGGCCTTTAATCCAAGTGTCCACATGGATCCCTTATGACATTGAGGGCACTCTATGCACTTCACCTGGCCTGGTGCTGCTTTGTTCAGAATGGCAACAGTATCCCATACCTTTCTGCTATGTATGGATATCTGGCATAACTTAGGATACCTCAGACAGCATCAGATGCTTGTGTGCAACTGAACCAAGCCCCAGATTTCCACCAACCATCTGAGAAACTCCTGTGTGTCCCAGATATATACAAGGGGCTGGTGAAGACAGCTGGTAACTCAATATATCTTGGTTAATGACACAGTAAGGTTACACCAATTGGTAAATGCTTTTTGAGGAGCTTTAAATAAACAGCCTGCTCACCGATCCTTTATTTCTATTGCTGAGTCAGTCAGACCTGCATGTAAGCAGCTGTATGCAAGCAGGAACATGCAAGTGCACATTAAAGTGGTGAGTAACAGTTTTGGAATGGATGAGGTGGAAGGACTACTTGATGGCAGTCCAACAGACATAACCCTGAGTGCTTTGCCTCTGCCTGATGTGTGAGGACAGGTGCTCCCTTCCCAGAAGAAAGCCTATTATAGGAGTAAGTTAAAATGAAGGGGCATGCAGAGGAACTCACATATGGAAAATATGACAAGAAAATCTGGTGCCTGAAGCCCTAAAGACATCATGGAAAACAGGCTGCATGGTCAAAGGGTATGCCCAGGCTTTTCCCCTGAAATAGTGGCACTGGAGCAAAATATTTTTAAATTTTGGTATTTGGCAACTGCCTCCAGCTACCTAGTGTGCTCTGCAATTTGCATGGTGAGGAATATGCACCAGAGAAAATTTCTGCCATTATCTGTAGCTGCTAAGAACAGAGTAACTAAATCAGGGAGGTTCAGAGTCATGAACAGCTGTCACTTGGACACAGATTCAGCTTTGACTTGGGTCTTTGCACATGTCTTCTGAACCAGGAAATCATCTGAACTATTACAGCAATGATGCCAGAAGACTGTGAGTCAACTGGTTGGCATGATTCTGCTCAGTCTTCAGGGAGTAAAGGAAGGGTGAAACATTTGTACCTTTATTTTGACTTCACATTGTGAAACATCTTGTTAGTTCACACTAACTGCACCAATGGTCCAGACCAGGCACTTGCTTGCTTCGTCAATTAAAGCAATCTGGTAACTTCTTTCCCTATTTCTTCATTTCTGAAATAATGCTAATTAAAAGTCATCTGGCAAAGCCCCCCATTTTGTGAGATGGTTGCCTTAGAACTAAGCTTGAAGAACAGACAGTAATTGCTTTCCTGAGAGGCACCATCCATCTGTGCAATTGCTGCAGGGCACTGGTTACACAATGCCACCCTTGTTTTTATTGATGAGGAGGAGGTGCACTTGTTGAATCTAGATTTAAAAGGTCTGAATTAACACAGAGGATTTTAAAAGCTGAGACTGTATTAGTCACAATGAACACCATGATGATTTCTCTTGCAAGTAAGTAATATCTGTTCCCACTGACAATATAGGCATATGAATATTAGATTCCTTAATTCCATTAAGAGTTTAATTCTGCAGCCAACTGTCTGTATTGAAAGGCTAGCATTATAAATGAGGCAAACCATTCTACATTTTGTGAATTCATAAAAGCAGGGTGTGATTGCTCTGTACAAAAAACTATTGCGTTCTCATAAGCTTCTGTGATGTCAAACCTTCTCTAGAATAAATAATTCATAGCTGAATTTATGAGACAGCCCACAAAGCATAAAAACCCCACTCTGAACTGACTTTAGATTATCACCTAACATATTTATACACTCATCTCATACCATTATATGACCTGCACAGATAAATAAATAGTAGTTCAGTGTCACATAACCTAGCATAATTCCCTGAGATTTGTAAGAACATACACTGATGCATCCAACCTTTGTGCAAAAACTGAACCCTTGTGTCACACAGGTGTTCTGCCTCCCAGAGAAAGAAGAGGTTTTGGGAGTAATTCCCTCTTAGTGGGCTCCTGCTGGATGCTTCTTAGTGTGCATCTCCCCAACTCTGCATGCTGATCTTTGTGATTCCCATTCCTACTGGCTGAGCTCCCTTCTTGGACCTTTGAAGTCAGTTCATCAAGGATCTTACTGTTAAAAATAAGAGGCTATATTGACTGAAATGCTTGTAATTCTTCTAAATTGAGGGTAAATGCTGGATACATTTCTCTCAGGTATAGAGAGCTATGTACATCAGATGCAGCTATACATACATACATTCATACATACATACATACATACAAAAATACCTATGTATACATACATATAAAAATACCTAACCAGGGTAGTCTAGAACACAGAGGACTTAGCTTAATCTGCCTTTGCAGGTAACTGAAAAATGCAGGAACTTCTAAAGCATGATTTGTTTGGTGTACAGCTAACATCTATTCCAGGCAAGAGGAGCTCCTAGTTCCCTTCATCAGCTCTAAAGTGAGCCTCAGGAATCAGCCCAGAAATCTCTATCCATAGTTTGCAAGTGTTCAGTAGAATTTCACCCATATGTTTACTCTGACTTGGCTTTTCTTTCACAGTAGAAACACCTTCAATTGAAAAATTATTCATTTTATCAAACCTTATGATTGTCATTAATTTTGTAATATTTTTTGCACCAAAAGGGCCTATATGCTACTTTGCTCTGAAGCTAGGTGGATCTATTAGAGCTTTCATCCAAAGATAACTAGAGAAAAAAGTACACATAAACATGAGTAAAAACTTTCTGCACAGATTCAGTGTGGCATTAAACAACAAAATCTTTGTTGCAGCAATGTTCAGGCAAACTTTCAGTTTCTATGTGCTTCAGCTTGTTTATTTTTTCACCAAGTTAGATCATATGACAGGATACACAAGCTACATGAAGTGCTGCCAGCATGTAGAATTTGACTGCAATTTTGCTACTATATTTGGTGTTTGGTTTTAAAACCCCACAAGTTCCAGTACAAAATGGCTTCTTCCTGCAAAAGTCTAAACAAAAGGCAGATGAAAAATCCAAAGGGTATTTTTAACCAGAGGCAGGAAGAGGAGGGAGGCAGCTGCTTCTGGACTGGCAACACTGACTGTGCAAGAGCTCTGCAGTGCCAGCTCCTCATGTGCCCCAAGCAGCTGCCGAGACGTGGGGCTGGGAATGAATCCCCAGATCTCTAACTGTAGGCTGGCTACCTTGCAGGAATCAGCATTTTCATCTGGCAGCATTCACCTCCTGCAGCTCTGACTTTTAACTAATAGTACATCTGAAAATTAAAGCAGTCTTGTACTGCCAGCTCTGCACAATAGCTCACGGCAATTCCCCCAGCTCCCAGCCAGGCTGCTTTGTAGCTTACTTAAACGGGGAAAATGTGCACCTTCTTTCAGGGTGTTTCTCTTGCTTTCAGTTTATTCAGCTCATTTTCAACAGTGCTTAGCTCTCATGCAGTTAGAGTGGCTATATATCTTTTTTTAGCTGAAAGCCCAAGTTTCACATTAACTGCAGGTGTTTCCTCCTTGAACTACATAAAAGGACACTGTAAGCACATCCAAGGGTCAAAGGCCAGAGCCCAGAAGGCAGAGCTGAACTCCACATTGTGCTTAAGTAGTTCATAATAACTACCACTTTATACTATTCATGTTATAATATAACTTCAAAAATTATCTTCAACCAAAATAGATTCCAGAATTTTTACATGAAAATCCAGATTTCTGAACGAACGAATCCAGAATACCTCTCTCCTACTTTGGGGAAGGGCACAATTTAGTGACAGATTGTCCCAATGCCCTTCTCCATCTGCACAGCAAGGTGGCTCTGGAAGACAAGGAAAGATAGTTATGACCAAAATAGTTTGTGAATCCAACAGTCAGTGCCTGCAGCTCACCATCTCAAGTGGTCAGATCAACAATTCTTAGCTAGAAATGCTGAAAAGTCATCAGGAGTTGTTGGCCATTTAATGTATCCATGGTGCTTTGTTGTAAGAGGGAACCCCAAGGTCTGATGCCATCTTTTCCCATCTCTATACATTAATGACCCTTTATAGCATCCATAGTGCTTTGTCCTGTAAAAAGGACAATCACTTTGCCCCTTTGAAAATTCTGCTAGCTCATGAGGAGTAAAGTTGCTTTCTTTACCTATTGCTGTTACCACATCACTGTGCAACAGAACAGGAAAGGAAACACTAACATGATTTTTTGTAATATTGAGAGGGAACATGATGGGGTGAAAAATATGCACCCACTCAAATGTTTTATTTACAACTGTTTGCCATTGCTGTTCAATCAAAGTGGGAAAAGGAGAACTGAGACCAAGAAAAAAAAATTAATTTGTAAAACATGATTATGAAGAATATAAAAGTGAGATGAAATGAAGAACAATTCATTTCACAGATTAAGGACAATATGAGTTAGATATGAGTTTCAAACTTGCTGACGACAAGTACGTAAGAGGTTGATTCTTATTTACAGCTTATATTGAAACAAAAGGAAACAGAGACTGCTGAGATTCTGACCCCTTTAATTTAGATATTGTCTGTATGTTCTTAAAAGTTCTATCCCATGTGTATTACACCTATAACCAGATGGAAGAGAAGCAGTTGAGATCTAAATATCTCTCTGTCACTGTGGCATGGAAAAGGTGACAATCAAGTCAAGCTCTTGCTGTTAATACTTGCCTAAAATAATAATCATTGACATATGACAACATTTCAGTCTTTCATGTTCCTGAAAACCAACAAACAAGATGCTACTAAGTCTTACAGTGAAGTCTGTTGGGCGGGGAGTGTGTTGGGTCTGTGGGTTCCTGGAAGCCCCTTTTCCAAGCCCCCAGTGTTCAAACTCGCCGAGGCCCGGCGGCACCTCGCCCCATCACCTCTGCGGTCGGGGCGGACAGGGCCCATTCTCGGGGCTGACAAGCGCCATTATCCGGGCGGTCAAGGGCCATTCTCGGGGCGGACAGGGCCCATTCTCGGGGCGGACAAGGGCCTATTGTCACCCGCGCAGCCCCCGCACCCGGAGGCCGCAGCACTCCGTCCCCGCACGGCTGCCGTTCCGGGGCCGGGCCCGGGGCGGTGCCGGCGCGGCAGGTGCCTCCCCCCGCGGTCACGGCGGGGCTGTCGCCGCCGCTGCCACGTCAGGGGAGTGTCCCGCGGCGAGGCGGGCTGGGCTGGGCCGGGGCCGGCCTTCCTCCTCCACCCCCTGCCCCCGCCGCTGGAGCCGCCGCGGAGGGAGCGGTGCCCGCTGCCATGGAGGCCCGGTACAACCTCAAGAGCCCGGGTAGGCGGCGGCCGCGCCTTTACGAGCTGCCAGGGCCGCTGCGGGCGAGCTGGTCGCGGAGGGCTCGGGGGCTGGGGCCGGGGCTGGGGCCGCGGCGGGGAGGAGGGCCGGGGGCCGCGGCGGTGGCGGTGGGTTCCCTGCGCCGGGGCGGTGGCGGCGTTCAGGCGCAGGCCGGCTGGGTTCGGTTTGCCTTCGCAGTGCGATGGCGTTGAAACCTTCCTCCGAGCTGTAATTCGATTCAAAACACCCTGGCCGCCAGGTCTGCGTGCCCACGCGTTTTGATGGATCGTGGAAACGTACCTTTGAACGTTTAGTCGGGTGGCCGTGCCCTGCTCCCCCGGGCATCGCCTGCTCTCTGAATAGGTGCGGGTGAGGGACGGCTTGCCAAGGGTGACTTGGCCTGCGTGGCGTCAGTTCGTTTTACAGAAGTGTTGCTGTACAGGCTCTATTTACTTGCGTCTGTGTTTGCTCCCATGTTTGGTTTGGCATGTTTGCATGTTAAAATTCATGCCTATAACTCCTGGGCTTTCTTTTGAATCCTTGAAGTGAGACAGATGCCTCAAGAGATGTGGAGAAAACAGCGCTAGAAGGGCAGGTTTGGATTCCTGGGAGGCAAACAGTGGACAGGCCGTGTCTGTGTCGGAGCAGCGGCCTCTGACCGGCTGTGCCAGGGCTTCACCCCTGGGAGCCGCTTGCACAGCCGGAGGCCTGGCTGGCACTGCCGGAGCAAAACCTCTTCTGCAGCTTGGAAGGGCTGGGAGGGTTTCGGTGTGGGTTGCTGTCCCTGCTTTCCCCTAAGCGGGTGTTGAGAAATAGGCATTATGAGCTTCATGTTATTGTAATGAATAGTGGCTTTATTTTTTAATCATGCCGTCCTCTTACCAGCATGAGAGGTGAGGAGAAACTGAATGTTATGATGACTTGTACCTTACAAATGTCATGACACGCTTGTTTACAAACACACCTCAGGCGGATAATGTGTCTATTGTTAAATTATGTCCCTTAGCCTCACACCCAAGTTGCATAACTGAAAGATAAGAAGGATCACTAAGCAAATGATGAACTTATTGTCATTTAAAATATCGGGAAGGAATACTTTTTTTTTTAGGGAGATATGCAGGATGTGTGGCATATGTGAATTTCCAAGGCCACACAAACATACTCCCTGGTTGTGGTTCGCCACGTCATGGGAAACAGTGGTGGTGTGCTGTATGACAAGCACCTGGGATCTGGGTGGAGACGACAAATATTTGTGGCTTAATTTAGAAATGTTCTTCCCCTTTGTTGCTGCTTGTCCCCCCTGTATTCAAGAGAAAATTACCTTTACTGGAATTGATTTTCAGCACCTGTTGGTACTGAAAACGTGTGGAACCAGCTGTTCCATAGCAAAATGAACTTTATGTGGCAAAGACAAATAATTCATACAATGGTTTAATATTGTTTCTCCAAATTAAGCATGTTTGGTTACATATTAATTTATTAAACTATTTCTTTCCATGTAGATGGTGAAAGTTTGTAAATTATATAAATAACTTTTAAAATTTCTATAATGATTTAAAAGATTAATGTCAATAGTATGTGTGAAATCGTTCACTAAACAGTTATGCAAAAAGGTGTTGAATAAATATAAACAAATATTTTAAATAAATATAGTTTCTTTCACAGTTGTCCATTAAAATGAGTTGACAGTAATTGTGTATAGCCACTGCTTCTAATCTGGCACTTTACTTGCTAACCAGGTAGATGAGCATATGCAATTACTTAATATTTCTGTGTATGTTTTACAAATTCCTATCTTGTTCCAGTTACCTGTGCACTTTAGTGCTGGTATCTTACTCTTGCAATTTGACTGAAGGCTTACAATGAACTCTACAATATTCTAATATTAAGGTAGTTTCAATTAATGTAAAGGCACTAAAACACATAAAAAATGCACCGTATTTTCTATTTCAAGGTGTTGTGTCATCTGTGGATGAAGGGATTACTTGGTAACTGAGCCCTCTAAGGCTTTAGAACAAGTAGCTGACCTTGTGCCTGTTGTTGTTGCTTTGCCTTTAGTAGAGGAAGAACCAAGCTGCTAACCTTTAGGTCAGCTTTAGGGATTTGGAACGTGCTATCTTGAGACAGAGTGGAAAAAGTAATCGTTTTGTACCTGTACAAGAGGCTTCTACTGCTGAAATCTGCTAGACTTGAGCAAACTGCAAATGGTGACTTCGTCTGCTCAGTAGACTTTTAAAGGGCAAACCCTACTAACCCTTTTAGTATAAGTTGCTTTAATATAATGTTGTGGATGAAAATACATTTTAAATAGGAAAATATTGTTAAAAGAAACACGTCCCTTTATTGATTGTTATTTTAAGCCAAATTCTGCTGTAGAGTTTGAAGGAGCTGATGGTCATCTGTGGTTAATACCTGGATCCCTCTTCTGTGAATGTGCTAGAGCAGGTTGGTGAGTGGGGATCAGTCAGGTTCTCCATTGCTGTTCTTTGTGTACTCTAAAGCAGACCACAAAAGAGCAGTATTACTACACATCTTTGTCCTGCTCCTGATTGCTCCTAGGCAATGTGTTCATCTTCTTCCTTATCCCTGTTTCTACAGCCAGTTAGTTCATCCCACCATATCAGAAAGATGGTAGCTCTCCACAGCACAAAGCAAGTTGTTCCCCTCACGCCACGTCTCTGTCGCTGAGAGGCAGCGCAGCTCTGGCCCGTCTCTGTTTGCCTCAGGTACAGGCCATGGCCAGTGCAGGTCTGGGATGGCCCAGCAGCTCCTGTCACTTACCCTCTGTGAGAGCAAGGTGCCACGGGGGCATTCTCCTCATGCTGTCTTCTCACACTGCCTATGAACTTGAGTTTCTTTTTTATTTCTTCCCAAAAAGGCCATTAATTTTGGAAGAGATGAAATTTCACACTCCACACTTCAGGTTTCTTTGTATTGCTTCAATAAGGCAAAGCCTTGTAAGCTGTTGCTTCATATTTTTGTGTGTATTTTCAGCAGTTGTAAAAGGGTAAGCTATTTTCTGTCTTAGGATTTCAGAATGGATTAGTCGATGTATATCAGCCTGCTACCACATGGCTGATAAACCTCTCCCATCAATATTAAAGCTCAGCTGACTAAAGTACAGACTCATCCTTTTCATGCCTCAGGAACATCCCCATTTTCTGAAGTTTCTAAGACAGCTACTTGGAATAATCTCTTTACTGTTTTTTCCCCAAGAGCTGTGACCCTTGGCCTGCTGTAAGATCAGACACCAAATTTTGTAGTCACTGCTCTTGTTGTGACAACGTCTCGCTTTTGTCTAGGCTGTGACCAGGTGTCTGAGTGGGTATTTGCACAGACACTTGAAGAATTATGAACATGTACTTGAAGTGCCTCACACACAGCCCACTAACAACCATGCCTTTTAGGTTTTTGGGGAGCAGTGTGTTTTGCTTTCAGCAGACCAACTCATTGAGAATTTGATTAGTGAGGGCACTGCAGGCCTAGGGAGAGCACGTGGAGGGAGGCATGGCATGCTGCCCTGCATTTGTTGCCCAGGGCACTGCTTTGGGAGCCTGAAGGCATAGGGAACATAATAATGCTGAGATTGTGATCCTCTTAGCTGTCATCTTCAATATGATTGCTGCTTTTCCTACAAACTGTACTTCTTTCTCCACTGCATATTTTGTACAAGTGATCCGTGCCAACAAGCATGTGTCAGTTCTTTGTTAACTAAACAGAGCTAATAGGAAATAGCCAGTAGCTGTTCCGTGTATGAAATAAGGATAGATTGTTTAAAAATAAAACGTTGAACAGATGTTAAAAATTTATTTATTGTTTGATGTTAATGTGTTCAACAAGCACCTTGGATTTTGTAAGTTTTACCCCCCTTTGTGTTGGACTGAACAGTTGTTTTCAATTGCAACTACAAGAAGAGTGCTGTACTTCCTGCTGCCCTGAGGGAAATGAGGACTAAAGGTTGGCTGTTTCTGAGGGTGAGAGGAAAGCAAGACAAGACTAATTAAAAGTTTTTGTGTTTTTTTAATAGTTGTTAATACTTTGTTGATCCTGTGAAAGAATGTACGTGAGGCTGTGAAGATGTAAAAGAGCTATTCAGGAGGCTTATGGGTCTTGAGAAGGGAAGTATCTGAGACCCTGAGGATGGAAAACAGCTGGCCTGTTTCTTGGCAAATGGTGTTTACATTTGTTTTGTAGCAGAAGTCAAAGGAACTGCCAGAGGAATGTCCTGGTCTTGGCTGGGTGGAGTTAATTTTTTTCCTAGTAGCTGCTTCAGTGCTGTGTTTTGGATTTATTTCTATTACTATTAGTTTACAAATGATCACACATCATTCACAGGTTCTAAGCTGTCCAGGAGAATCACATCCACAACATGTCATACAGGTCTTAGTGACACTGTGCAGGTTGCTGTGAACCTGTTAGAGTTTCTGTATGTTTAGATTTAATAAACCATTCTCTAGAGAGTACAGCAAAAAATATCATTGAAAAAATACCATTTTCCACATCAAAGAGCTACTGTGACTCTTTCTTTTAAATATATTTTCTTGCGTGTGTCAGTGACCACATCACTTAAAATGGGGATTTTTTTTTAAAACTTAAAATGTCAAAGCTCATCAAGTGCTGTCATTTTATGAGCAATCCTAGGTACTTTACACATAAACTTAATCCTGATGGGTTTTTTAATGATGTGGAGTGGAGCTACTGACAGAGTGATTCAGTGCTATTTTCCTCTTGCAAGAAATTTAAACCTTACTTTATTTAATGAGATTTATTAAATGAGATTTTCTTTTAAATGCCAATGCAGTTTGGGTTCTCAGGTACTTTGGGCTGCTGTGGGGACTGGTGATTCAGCAGGTGATGCTCTGCACTGTGACCTCTGAAGTCACTTGATGGTTACACCAGCTGTGGGTCAGGCACTCTTGGCTCAGTGGTCAGCTACAGAGTGGAGGGCGGAAGAAAACAAAGCCAGCTGGGTTTAAGACCCTCCCAAAATGTCATCCATGTAATTGAAAGGACTTGATGCTTGTCTCAAACTGTTTATGTGATTTCATTTTTAATTTTTTTTTCTATTCTTGTTGTGTAATGTTTTTCCTGATTGTCAGTAGTAGCCTCATTAATAGAAAAACACATAACAAAGATAACTTGTGTTTTACTAATCACTTAAGTGGATTGAGTAGTTATAAAAGTTTCTCTGAGATGAAGGGTTTTATGGGAGTTTTACTTTCATTGGAAAACCTGTATTCAGTAAATAAATTGCATCTTTACTTGTGCTGTTTTGGTTAGCAGAGCCATAGGGAAAAAGTTACTTCTTCTTCTGTATTTTTTCTGAATAGACCTCTAAATCTTGCTTAAAGTGAAAAAAAAATAATAGTAGCAGCCATAAATAAAAAGGTAGGAAACATTTGCCAAAGCAGTAAAAGCTGTCAGGTTGTTTTATTCTTCTTTTCCCAGCTTAGATAAGTCATCTTGAAAGATTGAGAGATCTCTAGCTTTATGCCAGCTATTCTGGATTCCATTATTTATCTGTTCATTATATGCTTTCTTTTTCAAACAGTGGAACTGAAATTTCAAACTGAAGTTTGAGAATTCATTTCAGAATGAAAAGGTTGCTGTACATTTGAGGAAGATACTGTCATGCACAACCACTTTTTTTTTTTTAAGACATAATGATTTACTAAGAAAACACCACTGATGTTCAAATCCTGTCATCCCTTTAAGCAGTCGTTTAACACTGCTTTAACACTGACGTTTACAAAGACTGATCACTTGCATTTTCTGTGTCCAGAAGGTTTCCCCAGCCACTAGCTACAGACTTGTCTGGTTGGGCACACAGCAGGAGTACTTGAATGTGACCTGCAGATATATTCAAAAGAAGCAGTTGTGTGAACTGAAGTTTGAGGGTAGCTTGAAGTAAAGGATGACAAAAGTGGAATTTGAATGGACGTGGTTTTTGGCAGAAATGAATCTTTGAATCACATATGCATTTTGCTCATTAGTTGTTATTCCACCACCACTCAATCCTAAAGAAAGCTGGTGGCTTTAAACTTGATTCTTAGATTTTTAATATCCATATTTTGCTTTTCAGAAAATTTTGTTCAGTGTTTTGTTCAGTGACACGAGGCAGATTGTCAGGCAGAGCCTTTGACCTGTAGTATTCTGTCTTTCCTCCACAGAGCAGTAGAGAGTTCCACACTTCCTGTTTGGTGGGAGCTCTCCTGTAATCTCTAGTCTAGAAACTTAATTTCCTCAGGATTTAATTTTGATGAACATTAAGTGTTACTGGGTGTATCTTTGAAAATGTGGTTATTTTCCATGTTGATGGTCATGTCACATTAAAAAATAACTTATTTTGTCTCTAAAACCTGTCTTGGACAAATTCAGTGTCTTGACATTTTTTTTTGGCTGAATTAGCAATACTCTTTGGCTTTATTGACAGTCTGCGATTCTTTATTTCAAATGGGTCCAAACCGTTCTGATTTTTCAGAATTGCCATTGCCCAGTGTTTACTCAGTGACTCAGTATGACTTAAGTGGGTTGAAATACCACGACTTATTGCAGGCAGACTTTGTGAATTATGCTTGTTTCTTCCACTGCAGTATTTGGTAGCCAAAGGAAGAACTGTTTCATGAATACTGCAGCAGTGCTTAAAGAAGAAACAAATTTCGTGCTTTCTTCACTGGATCGCGCGTTCTCAGGATGAACCTTTACCTCTCTGGGCTTCTCTTTGCAGCCTCTCAGGTGGTATTTTTCAGCAAGGTGGGAGGAGAAACACAAAATGGTTTGGGTTGGCAGGGATCTTTAAAGGTAATCTAGTTCAGCCTCCCTGCCTCAGGCAGGGACACCTTCTGCTAGATCACAGCTCAAAACTTTGTCCAGCTTTGCCTTCAGTGCTTCCAGGGATGAGGCCTCCCCAGCTTCTCTGGGCAGCTTGTTCCAGTGTCTCATTGCCCTCATTGTAGGGCAATTCCTTCCATATGTCCAATCTAAACCTACTCTCTTGGAGTTCAAAATCATTCCCTTATAAGCATCTTCTAAGTATTGAAAGGTCACAGTAACGTCTTCTTAGAGCCTTTTCTTCAGGCTGAACAAGCCCAGCTCTCAGCCTTTCTACATGCACATGTGCTGCTTAGAATCATGGAATAATAGAAAGGCTTGGGTTGGAAGGCACCTAAAGGATCACCTACTTCCAACCCCATGAGCAGGGACACCTTTCACTAGACCAGGTTGCTCTGAGCTCTGTCCAACCTGGCCTTGAACACTTCCAGGGATGGGGCATCCACAATTTCACTGGATAACTTGTTCCAGCACCTTACCATCCTCACAGGGAAGAAATTTTTCCTAATATACAATCTAAGTCTACTCTCTTTCAGTTTGAAGCTATTCCCCATCTTGTTGCTACATGCTCTTACAAAAATCCCTTTCCCATCTTTCTTGTAGGCTCTCTTCAGGTATTGGAAGGCTGAAGTTAGGTCACGTGGTAGATTTTTGAGATGTCCTAGTTTGCTTAATACTGAAAACTTCTTATAAGCAAATTATCTCTCTGGTGTTTGAGAGCTAAATTCGATGTTGCTGTGTTTCATGCCCTAAGAGTGGCATAGTATTATGCTCTATTAGCTTTCCCTTGGTGAATGTAGATGACTCCACATGATGCTTTTATGGGGGGGTGTATTTCTTTTCTGTCCTGGTCTCTCAGCTGGGAAATCTCAGTAACAGTTGTCTGCCTTGTCCATGAGTGCTCTGTCTTTATTAGGTTTTGTTACATACATTCTCAGTTTTCTCACAGTCACCGTTTTGCTTCATGGGGTGTTCACTCCTGAATTAGCTCATTCTGGTGTGTGCCACTCTTCTTCTAAAGGTGTCCAGCCTTGTTGGCTGTGAAGCAATGCTGAGTCCAAAGCCTTTTCTGGTCCAGACTGGTTTTCTTATATTCCTCTCTAATGAACTGGTAAACCTTAATGAAGATGAAAGAGACAAACTGTTACTCAGCAGAGCCTGAATGCTGCTGGCTGTGCCATGACCTTGTGGGATCTGTAGGGTGTTTAATTGACACCTCCCTGTGGCAGCAGCATGACTGAGGTAGCTGGCAGCAGCAGATTTCCACGTAATTGGTTTTCTGTTTGGGTTGTAAGAAGTGAAATTCTCAAACTTTGAGCCGTTGTTTACAGCTGTCCAAAAGTGTGAAGGAGGAAAAGAACTTTTCACAGTAGATTGGAAGGAGAATTCCTGTGTGGGGAGGTCAGAGTTTTTTATTAATGTATGGTGCACATGAGGGCACCTGAAGTATAAGTGATGTAACAGAGCTTGCGAAAGAGGGCACAAGAAGGAAATAGAGAAAATACAGGTGATGCTGGTATCTCTGAAGTGGAAGGTTGGAGAAGGTTGCTAATGAGTATCCTGAAGTCATGATAGAATAGCTGGGTGTTCATACTTGGTGGCACGTTCCAACTGCAGAGGCCCTGGGTAAATTTTTCAGGCTGGGCATATGTGTTTTCAAATCTTACATAAAACTTCTTCTCCTCTTCCTGGTGATATGTTGATTTCTCTCAAGTATTACTGTGACCACCCTTTGATCAACTAAAGGAGTATTCATGTAATTGTCATGGGAGGTGTCAGGATAAAGCTTTTCAGCAGTTGTTAAAGATGCACGTATATTGTAAAATATTGAGGTTGTTAGCCTTGGAAATCTTGTAGTCTGAAACTCTGTTAATGATACATATGTTTTTCCTCCTGCTTGGTGCAATTACCAATATAAAACTACTTTAGTCCTGGTGTTCAGTGTTGAGAAGCTCTGTGACCATGCACGGATTTTTCATAACTTTATGCTTGTATAACCCATTTAGGGTTTATTCATCATAAGTAGTTATATAGTATCTTGAATTATGAACTCCAGTGAAGAAACTGAAATATGCTGGAGAAAATTACTTAGCTGAAAAGAGTTCTTCAAGAAATGTTTTATGTATTTTTCTATGTGATGCATTAATATGAAGTTATTTTCTTCATTTTCATGTCTTATGCTTTCCTTTTTTTCAGCTGTCAAACGTTTGATGAAAGAGGCTGCAGAACTGAAGGATCCTACAGATCATTATCATGCACAGCCTTTGGAGGTTTGTTTCTCTATATGTTTGCAAGAGCTTGTAATTAGGCTGTTTTATTAATATATACTCTTAATTAATATATACTTCTCTAAAATGCATATATATTTAAAATTTACATATTTAAACGATAGCAAACCGATTTTTTTTCCCTATGATGGAAATCAGCAGCAGAATTCAACTTCAGTGGTCTTCTAGCTCAGGGTATTGGTAAAAGTACTTAGTAACAGTTTTACATGGCACCTGTGTAGTTTTATAGCATGGGTGTGTTTATTCCCCCCATTGCCTTCCCAAGACTGTGGAAATACTTGATATGTAAATCAAGCTTTTCGTACCCAAACCTGACATCTGGCTCAGTTGCTGAGTTGGTCACTGAAACACTTAAGGTGATCTCTGAGGATTGTTGTTTTGCTTTTAAGAAAACCTGTGAAAAACACAAATGTGTACAATTCTGGATGCATTGTAAGAGAGAGGGATTTCACTTAAGGGGTTGCTTCTTGTCTAAACACCCAGTTAAGTTTTTGGATGGAGAGGACAGTAAAGTTCTGGTGGTTAGAAGCTTAAACAGAAATCCCTTCTGACTTCAGTGGGTTAATTTAAAAAAGCAGTGTTCTGTGGTATTCAGTTGGGAGGTTTGATTTTTTGCTGTTTGCAGAAATGTATACCATCCTTGATGTGCTCACATAATAATGCATGTTCCTAGGTGCTATAAAATATTCCTTATTGTCTGCTGGTTTTTATCTGTAGCTTGCTTCTCCTTCCTGTGGTAAAATGAGAGGTTTAATTCTTGCTGTTATTTGTAACCTACATGAAGATCTTATTTCTGGATTAGAACAGTGTCTCACTGGGAAGAGAACACTGGCAGATGAAAGAAAATGCTGGAAACCTTGACAGTTATCTCCTAGACTGGAAAAACTGCAACTATGTGGGCAGTCCCAGTGCTGTAGTACCAGTGTTTAGCATTAGCTGGGGGATCTCATTCACTGACAGCAAGCCTCTTTTAGGCTCCTGTCCTAACAGTAGGAGTTGTTCTGCTCGTAAATATTTAGAAAATTGTTGGCAGCACAAGTTCTGATACACAAATCCCAGCTCAAAGCTCCAAAGAAATAATTTTTAAAGAGAAGTTATTTATATGTCCAATGATGATAAAACTCTAGATTTCAATGTGTATCTTTCAAAGTTGTGCAATAAGGCACAGTACCTGTTTCAAAATTGTTAGTGGAGGAGGGAGAATAGTTCTGTGGGGTGTGAGTCAAATCCCTGTGTTGACCAGGGCATGGAAGGAGCTCTGGGAAGGCTGTTATTAGTGTTCTTTCTTGGTGTAGGTCTCCCCTTGGTTCTCCAGAAATTATTGTTCACTGAGGCAAAGATCTAAAGATTTTGGATCTTACTCTTAATTGACTCAGTTTTCTATCTGTTGGGTAGTAAAGCTCTTCTAATAATTTATCCAGCTAGCATAAAGAATTTGGATAATGAATTTGAGGGTTTTGGCAAATTTTTGCACAAGAAAATTACCAGAACCCTACCTTGCTTTATCCTTAGTGCTGTGTTCTCTTAACTCTCTACTTGATTTTGGCTTCTTAAAACTTCTGTCTGTGTACTGTTTCTTCAGCCTGTCCTTGTTCAAGAAAATGACATCAACTTGTCTATTTCTGTGATAAACACTTTTTCTTTTTTTTTCCCCTCCCCCCTTCTTCCATTGATGGGGGCATTTTAGGACAATCTTTTTGAATGGCACTTCACTGTTAGAGGCCCTCCAGATTCAGATTTTGATGGAGGGATTTATCATGGGCGAATAGTGCTACCACCTGAATATCCCATGAAACCACCCAGCATTATTTTGCTGACGGTAAGTAAGCATGCTTACTCATTTTTCCTTTTTATTGTTATCAGTTTTATCATAGGGAGATTCTTGGCATTTAAGATAATGTTATTTTTCTAAGAAAGGTGGCACATACAGTATAATTGAAGATGCAAAGTCTTCTAAGATTATTTTGGTAATCTCTGAATTGCATGAAGCCTTATGCCTAATAAATGGAAGTTCTTTCCTCTGGGAGCAGTCACATTGCTGATGTGATTCTCTAGCCTTCTGTTCTCCCCATGGGCCCTCTTGATTTCTGTTGAATACATTGCTCAGATGTAGGAAGGCAGACCTGTAATTTGAGGCAAAGGCCTTCCTTTGTGCATAGTTTTGTAGGAGGTTTTCTTCATGCATTAATAGACTCAGATGACAGAGTTCTGTTTTCAGCAAGTTGAAATTTTATGGTGTTGGCAGTAGTATAATTGTCACATATTGTTTGTGTATGAAATTCTTTTGATCATGATTTTTGCAACTTTTACAAAAACTCAAGAATTAACTGCTGGCATGCTTTATTGTATCCTTCTTCTTTTGAAGGCAAATGGCAGGTTTGAAGTGGGGAAGAAAATTTGTTTAAGCATCTCAGGGCATCATCCTGAAACATGGCAGCCTTCGTGGAGTAGTAAGTAACAGTTCCTTGATAAATGTTACCCCCATTAAACAACTTGTTCTTTAAACTAAAAAAAAAATCTCCTGAAGAATGTTTATAGTGTAAGAGGAGACAGATTTTGAAGGTGTAAAATTATGGGAGAATTTGTCAAATGTAATGTCATAAAAGAGTGAAATTGAATGATTTGGAGATCTTACTAAGTAAATGCCAGGGCTGAGAAGCTGAGGGGTGATGGTAAGCTCTTCTTTACTGGGATATATAAGCATTAAGAATTCTCAGACTACTTAGAATATTCTTTGTGTGTTTTGGTTAAAATTTTTCTTACAAAAATAAATCCTGTTACTTTACCCTGTTTTTGCATGATCACTAAGCCAGCTTGAATAATAATAGAAGTGAGTTTTCAATTCTAATGATGTGGTTCTGAGCGCTTAAGAGGAAGATAATGTGGTCTGAGTTCAGAATAACTGAATTTTCTCTTATCTTTATTTTTAAAAATACTGTTATTACAGCTGGCACAGTTCGTCCAAGGCAATATGCTTATGTTCAAGTAATTTTAGTTTGGCTGAGTACAGTATATCAATTATTTCTATATCAGTTTCACTTTTAAAATATGTTAGTAAGATTTTGGGAGTTTTCTAGCTGACCACTCTTCAACTTTTGTTACATCTCCAATGTTTTTTTAAAGAGTAGAAAATACTGTGTTTCTAAGTAGTTGTATATATTCTGTCTCTTTTCTGTGGTACTTATTTTGATGGGATATTTATTTACCAACTGTATTGGCAAGTGTCTTGAATTCTTAAATTTCATTACATCTGTAAAACAAAGTCCAAGTACAGATGTTGTCATCAGAGATGCTTCAGATGAAGAACAGATGACTTCTGTTACAAGCAGTTATTAATATTTTAAGTGAGCTCCTTCCCCTATTTATGATGACATAAAAGGAACAAATTCTGCAATACTTTACAAAAAAGAAAAACTTAGCTTGTGTGCACTAAATTGCAGAATTCATGTCTAATAGAAAACAGACGCAAAAAAAATTCCCTGTGAACCATCTTATCTTTTTCCTCTCCCCCTGCACCCCTTCTCCCCTCAACCACTTTTTATATGTTAGTTCTGCTTTACTTTTTTTCACAGTTTTTAAAGTCTGGAACACTCACCTTAATGCAACATTTTTGTGACAATTGATTTTTTTTCTTCTCTGTTGACTGTTGGCTTTTTCTTTGTTTACCACCTTGTCTTAAAACAGAATTGAGAAAGCCTTGCAGTGTACCAAAAAAACCCCAAACCAGTGCTGCTTGTAGGAAATTCAGACTTGGCAGAATGAAGTTTTGCAGTCAGAAATTCAACTTTGCCAAGTGTGGAATGCAATTACATAACTGTTTTTTCTGCCACCTTGTTTATATCTCTGTTTTCCCATTTTAGTAAGAACAGCTTTACTAGCCATCATTGGATTTATGCCAACCAAAGGTGAAGGAGCAATAGGATCTCTAGATTACACACCAGAAGAAAGAAGAGCTCTTGCAAAGAAGTAAGTGTTAAGTTTGTTATTGTAGGTACATTTACATTCACTCACTTTTAGGGTAATGCATTGAGTAGAAAATAAGCTATTTTAGTCCCTTATCTTCAGTCTTTATCTTATCTGTTCCAAATAAAACAAGTTCGATGCCTTGTATGTGTGGTCACTTTTTTCTCAGAGTATTGTGCAAACCTGGAACTTGCAGTCAAACAAAATATTTTGAGAGCACTTCGTTCCTTCCAGTATTGTGTGGTCATATTTGAGGTTTGTCTGAAGTTCAGTCTTGGAGATGTAATTAACATTGTGATACAGTACTAATTGCAGCATGGAGACAAAGTGGATATGATGGAATTGATAGTAAGGGGGGGAGAAAACAACCAAAATAATGATGTATAATTGTCTTTAAGTAATAATGAAATTAGTTCAAAATTCTGAAGCAACTTCTTCTAAATGATCTTTAGGAAGTTAATTTAAGATTAGGTTTGTGACTATGATGAAATTATTGGCTTAGTGGACAAAGGGAAGGCAGTGAGTGTTGTTTTTTGGACTTCAGCAAGGCTTTTGGTGTCCTTTCTCTTATCCTCAGTTATGGAGTACAGCCTAGGTGGTTGGGGACAGTAAGGTAGATTAAGAACTGGCTGAGCTGCCTGGCTCAAAGGATTGTGATAAGCAGCACAAAATCCAGCTTCAGGCTGGTCACTATTGGTGTATTCCTGGTGTCAGTGCTGGGGCCAGTGCTATTCAGTGTTATTAATGACCTGGATAATGGGACAGGGTGGACCCTCAGCAAGTTTGCTGGTGATACAAGGCTGGGAGGAGTGGCTGATACACTAGAAGGTTGTACTGCCATCCAGAGGAGCCTCAGCTGGCTGGAGGAATGCCAGAGAAAAGTCCTGCCCCTGGAGAGGAATAACACCAGCTGAACAGCTGACTAGAGGGGAGTTGGAAGGGAAGATTCTGGCGGTCCCCGTGCTGATCAGGAGGCAGCAGGGTGCCCTTGCAGCCAAGAAGGCTGATGGTGTCCTGGGTTGCACAAGGAGCAGCCTTGCCAGCAGGTCAAGGGGAGTGATCCTACTTCAGTCCTCAGCACTGGTGAGACATCAGGAATGCTGGGCTCAGGTGGGGCTGTGACCAGGTCAGAGTACAAGAAAGACAACACGTCCTGGAGCAAATTCAGTGCAGTGCCACAGAGGTGATTGAGGGGCTGGAGCATGTTTCATCCTTGGAGATAGCAAACGAGCTGGGAGTGTTCAGCCTGGAGAAGAGAAGGTTCAGGGGATCATATCCATACGTACAGTTATCTGAAAGGAAGTTGTAAAAAAGGTAGAGCCAGGCTCTTTTCAGTGGCATTCAGTGACAGGAGTGAGTCAGTGGGGTAGGTTGGTCTTGGTACTGTGCTGTCGAGTCTCTGTGGTTCCTCGCTGGCCTGGAGAGCCACTTGCAGTGTGCCCTATAGAGAGATGTTGTGGGAAGGTTATGTTCTCCAGGAAGCTGAAATTCCTGGATTGGAGGTGCAAGCTCCTGGGTCCAGTATAACATTTGTAATAACAGTTAAATCTTTATAATTTATAGTTTTTATTTGCTGCAGATATAAGTATTTTTATTGTAAGAAATTGTTAATAAAGTATAAATAATAGTGATATTTAAGTCAGTTGTTAATACTTTCCTAAATGACATGAGAGAATTTGTGTTATATATAGATAATATAATATAGATAATTCTCAACATATTTTTTCAAGATAGTGTGATTTGAGGCAGAGGGAAGTACTTCTAAGTTACTGGCCTTGCTACCACTTGTCTTTCTGTGGATTGTTCTGCAAATAGTTTATTAAACAAGCACACAGGAACACCGAGAACATGCTATTCTGAGCTATGTCATTTGTGGGCAGGTCACAAGACTTCTGTTGTGAAATGTGTGGCACATCTATGAAGACTGCCCTCTTACCACTGACATCTGGAAGTGTGTCAAGCCAAGCAGACAAGGAGGCTAAAGAGCTTGCCAGGCAAATTAGCTTTAAGGTAAAGTTACTGTTTAAACTTTTATCTCTCTTGTATAGAATTAGAAAAGAAAATCCTGAGGGAAAATCTTGGAAATCACAGAAACATTCATCATTTCAGAAGACCTTCATCAATTGCTATGTGGAAGCCTGTTTATTTCAGTATAGTCCGAAAGAGAAAATAAGAATGGATTTCTTGAAATTTGCTGCTTAATAAGTTGTGCATCTCAAGCACTGATTGATTAGTTTTAGTTTTAGTGGTAACCACTGTGGTAAAAACTGCCTATGTTGCTTTTACTTCCACATTTTCCAACACTAATAACTTGATTAAATTCTCCAGAATTAGTTTTATCATAAAAGTGTGACAAAAGTTTGGGCAAAGCTAACCTAAATTTTTTACCTTTGTGATTTTTTTTTTCCTTTTGGCTTATGGAAGGAATAAAACATATTACTACTGAAAAATGGTTGCAAATTCTTTTGAACTACTCTGCTACTATCTGAAGATACTGAAAGTTGAACTCTGGTATGGAAGTTGCTGTGACCGAGAAATGTGTTCTCTAGCTTGTGTTTCAGTAAAAGCAAGGTTTGTTTAGACAAATACATTCCTTAGAGAATTGCATGTCTTGCATGCACAGTGTTGTTTTTCACTGGGTTTTCCACTAAACTCTTAAATCAGCCACTAAGGAAGACTACTGTGCGTGAGGGCAGGGAGCTACAGTTACAATATGACAATGTGGCATTAGTGTAGAGCACATCCTCGCTACGATCAGGGCTGCCAATATGTTCCCTTTTATCACCCATGTTCTTCTAACAGTGTCCTAAAGGCTACTTTTTACTTCTTTTGTGTGTGCCAGGAAAGTAAAGATTGTCTTCTGAGCATTCCTGACAGTTTTGCAGGATGTGCATATTCCTATGCCATAACACTTAGAATAAAAACATCTCCAAATATTTTACAAAGATACAAAAAACAGGGACAGAATTTTAAAGCTGAGCTGCTTAGAGAAACAATGGATTGCCTTTTCCTGGCTTTTTTACAGTATATAAGGGTTTAAAGTTGTAGGTTTGTTTTTTACTTAAGAACTGCTAATCTTCAAAGAAATTCTAGAAATATCAGAGTTTGGTTTTGTTTGGCTTTTTCTTTTGTGAGAAAGAACTCATAACTTACATGAAAACAATGTTTTCATACCTTTTTCAGTTTTAAAATTAAAGGCTTAGAGATATCAGTCTTTAAAGAATACAGGTGCTTTCCATGTGTCTGTGTGCTTGACACCACCTCCTAAGAACAAGCACTTGTCAGGGGAAAAAATGAACAAAAGCCTTAGGTTTCTACAGCCTTTCACCATCCATTGTGATTTTGTGTTTTTTTTTTTTTTTTTTTTAATGAGGTAAATCAGTTCTGTCCTCTGGTTGCACTTTTCCCTTCTCAAATCAAATTTTAGGGGTTGGCATTTTTTAAGCTTCCTGCTTCTCTGCTTTGCTTGACTTTCTTATCTTTTGTTGTTAGGCAGAGGTGTTCAATTGATGTGTTTGTAGTAAACTAATAGTATGAATTACTAGCAGAAAATAAAGAAGTTTTTAATCATTTGAATACATTTAATATCAATTTATGGGGTAGTATTTAACATCAGATTGCTGATTGAGTGTATAATTTGAGAGAGTCTCTCTACTAGCAAACATACTAGCAACCTCTGCATTCATCCTTTAATAAGAGGTTTCCTAACTATGTGTAGATGATCCCAGGGTTATTGTGTTTCTTACCAGCTTTAAACAAGATGGTAACTTTTTAAAAAGTCGTATTGAGATAGGAATATGAAATTCAGGAGGGGGAAAAGACCCCAACACATCTTCTCATTACAATTTTCCCAATTCTGTGAGCATCCACCTTTGTTCCTGTCTGTTTTAATAGTAAATTGTATTTTGTATCAGTTTTATATTGACTTCTAAATAGTTTCCTGCATTTTAGGTATTATATAGCAAAAATTCTATTTTGCTTAAAACAAAGAAAAAGAAATTACTAATAGCATATGTGTCACTGTAAAACAGTATGGTTTACCTTCATGTTGCCATCACACAGCATATTTTGCAGTAAAATTAATTCTCTGCTCAGCCCCATATGTTTAAAGATGTTGGTCATCTTTTGAATGTTAGTCTCACTTCAGTCTAGATATTAGACTTAGTACTTTCATAAACTATAGTAAATCAAATGCACATTTGGTACTGCTTTATAGAGATTAACAGTAAAGATGAAATAAGCTCATCTTGAAAGAACCAAGAGTATGAAAATCGGTCCTCTGGTTCTGGGGAACTTAAGATGGGACATAGGAAAGCAAGATTCACCCTGAGGGTTGTCAGATGCTGGAGCAGACCACCCGCAGAGACTCTGGAACCCCCAGCTTTGGAGATGCTCAAAACTTGTCTCACATGACTCTAGAGAGAATTGGACCAGGAACATCTGGAGTTCCATTCCAGTCTAAATGTTTCATAATTCTGTGTTGCTTTGTTGATGATCCATATTTGAATCATAACTTTTCCTGTCTAATATTACAGTTCATAATAGTTAACTGCAAAGACAAAGCAGTCTTCTTAGCAGATTCTAAGTTTTCAAATGTTAAATGCATCTCCAGATTGTTTTGGGGCATTTTTTGGATTCTCTTGAGGTAATACATATAAAGAAACAGAGAACCTAATTTCCTCACACTAAATACTATCATGAAAGACTATTATACTGTGATCTTACCAGTTTGTTATCACTGTAACTGGTTGTTTTCTAATACATTGTTTGTATTTCTTGCTACTACTACCACCACTACCACCATGTCTGCATTTGAAGACTAGATTTGAAGTTGTCATTTTGTAATAAATTGGGATCTAGACACATGACTTGAGAGGTGACTTGGTTACTGATAAAAATTGATCTGGTCAAGACTTCCTTTTTTTTGACATGTGTAAATTTTAGAAGTATAAATTTTAGAAGTATTCCAGTTCAGCACTATGATGGTATATCCTTTTCCATTCCCAAGAGATTATTGCTGGCATATATTCTGGGGTTTGTGTTCTTCTACATGTCCCTACTGATCTCTTGTCTCAGATTTCCTAAGCATGAAACCTAAATTCTGGGAAATAATGTGCAGTAGACATTTTGTAAATGTGTATGAAAGCAGTATTGAAAGACTTGAATTTTTTCTTTTACTCTGTGCTGAAATTTAAATAGTGGACACTGGTATGCAAATACTACCCAGTGTAGTGTCATACATATATACCCCCTCTGTCTGTGAGGCAGTTTTGTACTGAAACCAGTACAGCCAGATTACACTGGCACTCACCAGAGGCTCTTTAGTCCTGGGGGGGAACAGGCTGTGCTACTTCACTTGTATCAACAGTAAGCCAACACAACATTGTCTTAAGGACATGCAAAACAAAAGTTTTAAAAATTGTGTTACTCTGGCATAATGTCCTGGATCTTCTAAAGACTTTTAGATTTTGCTCTCTACATCTGTGCTTTTTTCTGAATGTTACATTTGATATGTGCAAACAAAATTGGGTTTTAAACCGTTGTTTGCACATTTGCAGTCTTATTTTTAAAGAATGAAAATTTCTTAAATTTATTACTGTGTCATCAGAATACAGCTGGCACACCTGATTATTACATTTTGGTAAGCCTCATATTCTCTGCAAAGAAATACACATTCCAAAATAAGCCAAATTGTTTTGGAGCAATTTTGATCTTGTCTGTGACATGTGCATATGTGCTTCTTGTAGGCAGAGGTCAATTCATCCAGGAGATCTGATGCTGGACCCTCAAACACATCAGGGCTGAATCCCTCTGCTGCTTCACGTGAGCCCCAGCAGGATGGTGCAGCCAGAGCATTCCCAGATCCAGCAAGTGCAACGGTATGGTCCATCTTGGAGCTTTATTTGGCATAGTCTGATTATTAAATTGTCCTCTTAAGCTGATTGGAGTCTTGATTAAAGTATGTAGTTCATATATTTATGCTGGAACTCCTGCATACTTTTATATAAAATCTGCAATATTTCTCAGGAGTCTGAACTGAATGCAGAGAACACCTCTGACTAGACTACTTCTGACAGTATTTTATTTGTAGTAGCTGTTGATGTCTACTCAGGGCAAAGTGATGATACACTATTCTTGTTTGAGTATTCAAAGTGCAAGCAAGGTACTGTTGCTGAAAGCTGGCTTGATAAAAATAAATGCCGTAGTATTAAGGTGAAATCCTTCCACATCTGAGCAAAACAATGTTTTTGAAGGAATATATTGTAGATACTCAGGTGGGACTCGGGTCCAGTGGTCACCTAAATTTTGGTACCAAAACTCTGATCACAGTGGGACTCATTAGTGGAGGCTGGAGAGCAGTGCAGATTGCTCAGCAGCAGAGGCTGGTGGGCTGCATTTCTCTCTCCCCCCTTGATTGCACAGACTAAATCTGTGTGGATTATGGGTGTCTAAACTTCCACCAAATCTGTACCAATACATTTGGTGCATTGATATGGAATGATGTCCCACCTTGGAGCTTATAGCTAATGAATAAAGTCGATGCTTTGTGAGCTTTATTAAGTAACAAGGTAAAAACTGTAGTTAGGCTGTTCTCTGGATAACCTGGGAATGCATTAAGCCTCAGTACACCTGTTATTAAGCAGTATCTTAAAGTAGTGACTTGCACTGATAATAGTGACTGGATGAAGCATTATGAAGGTGATAAAATAAACAGTGTAACTGAAGCCAGCTACTCTTGAGCTGATGAAGGAGGTTTCGGTCAGAAAATGAGGCTATGTTCTGAAGCATGAATTTATAAAGCCCTTAACTTTAATTATAAATTCTGAATGATATATTGGCAAAAAGTATTACCCTTTATCTCTGTTAAGTGATGTCTTAGTTATGTAATGCTACAGCAACCATTTTAAATGTCTTGACAATTGAGAATACTTGGCCCAACTTTGATTCATTAAAAACCTGACATTTTTCATATTAGCCATTAAGCCATGCTGTGTCAAACTTCAGTGTTTCTTCAGTTAGAAGTTGTACAGGCAAACAAGTGTTTGACCTGTCCTGATTTCTGCATCTCTCCCCAGACCATTGGTATAAGTAAAAGAGGCTTCAGTAACCCAGAGGATTTATATAGTCCTGAGTTCCTGAGTTTGCTGTATTTTTAAAACATCCCTTCTAAGATTATTAAATATCCTTCTAGTATTCTGATAAAAATGTTTAAAATAATGGACTGGAGATATAAAGGATGCAATGAATTCTACCATTTTTCAGTAGACTGAACATGATATAAATTTCATTACTTGCATTTTTTTAGATGGTACAAGTTTTTGTTAGTTCTGATAGAAGTATATTTTACTGAAATAGCTTATTCATCAAATAATTGTTTAGATGTCCTTGGAGCAAAGTTTTCTATCAGTCCTAACAGTTTCAGAAGCTTCAGAAATAATGTGACATGTAGTAATATAAATAGTATGTAATAATGTGACATGTGTGTGTTGAATGTCTATAAAGATCAGATGCTAAAGGTGGCTTTAATGTAATTATTATTGAATATTTCTATCTTTAGTCTGTTAAGCCCTCATCTACATTTCCAGTATGGTTTGGCAGAAACCATTATTTGGCAGAAACGATGGAAATTGTGTCATGTGAGGTGTTGTGTTTGTCCAAAAATCTTGTAATTTTTGCTTACGAAGAGTTTAAAGACTTGCCATTAAGTTGAAGACAAGATGATTGTGATTTTTTTTTTAATAGTGAAACCCATCTGCCATTTTTTGGCATTCTTAATTGTTAAGTCTTCTAACAAATAAAAACATCTGTCTGTCTGTCTGTCTGTCTATCTATCTATCTATCTATCTATCTATCTATCTATCTATCTATCTATCTATCTATCATCTCTATTACTTAAGATACTGTAGCACCTGGACCCAAATTTTTATTGGGCCATGATGATCACTCCTTTCTTAGCTTTGTTCTGCACATCTGGTAATAGTTGGCCATTGATTATGTTGGAAATCCCAAGGTCGTGCATTAGCTGAGCTTTGGTCTGAAGCCTTTGGTCTGCTGTTGGCCCAATCCATCTATAATTTTCTCAGAAAAATAACTTAAAGCCTTGAAATTGTCAGTGAGATTTCTCTTGAATCACAGATCTGTTCATGTCAGTGTATGACAGCTTGTTCCATTCAGAACAGGGCCCTTCTGATTTATTTTTAAATTTAAGTTTTGCAGTATTGAGAAGATGTGTATGACAGCCAGTGCTAGTTACTTTTGTTAGTAAGATGAAGGATTAGGAAGATATCTAGACTTTTTTATATCCTTAAAAACTGTTTGAAGAAGAAAAACATTGCTTACTGAATTGGTAGTTCTTGTATCCTGAATTCACTTCTCTCCCTCTCACCTTCTGGATGATGGGAATGTAGATGAATCTAGGAACTTCATTTCTCAAAGGCTTGGCTTCTCCAAGTCTTTATTTCCCTTGGCATGAGGAGCTTTCAGGTGAGAAGCAGAATTGCTTTCTTCTGCAGTGTACTGGAAATCACAACAGGCTGCTTGTGGTGTTCTTGGCTGTCTCTGCTGATAAAATTTATCTTTTAAAAACATTTTTCTTTGAAGCTACCCAAGCTGCTTTCCTTATTTAGGCTAGACACCTGTGTAAACAGCAAGTTATCAAATGTGGAGAGTAATTGCATCAGTACTTCCTTGCAAATGATAAACAGTGGGAAATAGAATGATGAGGGGGTAGGAATGGAAGGCCTCTTCCCTTGGTGAGACAAATCACCGACTAGGTGGAAATTTTGAATTCTTTATCCACACACAGAAGAGTCACAAGCCCAAGTGCTGTTCACTGTCTTGTGGATTGTCAAATCTGATATGCAGTGAGGGCATTCCCCATTAAGTCATGTGGAAAGATTATCTTTTATGGGTGTAGTAGATGGCTGAAGTAGTGCTTAAGGTTATGGATATTGGGTCCATTAAAAGGCTTTGGAAAAAAATCTAAAATGTCCAGAATTCTAGTTTTACCTGCTGTTACAATAATCTTTTAGAAGCAAAGGGGGAGAAAGCTAACTCTGGAAAATAGCTGCAAATTGGTTTAAGTAGGAATACCAGAAAACCGTATTTTCTGAGGACTGAAAATGAAACTTAAAAATTTTAAAAACCTGCAGTTTTTTCTCAGAGCTTTTTTTTTTAAAACACTTTAAAACAGAACCTTGTGAAAATGCTTATTTCTAATGACTGCACTGTATTACTATTTTTAATATTAAACGTTGGAAGTTTGAGCTTTTTAGTATTGCAAGCAGGATTAGTCTGGTGGGAGATCAGATGTCATATTTTCTAGTTCATAAGATTGAAACTTGTTTTCTTCAGCATAAAATTCTCATGAGCAGAACATCATTTGCTTAAGTGTATTTTTTAGTACCGGTAATGCCAGACCGAGTTTGCCCGGTAGAGGGCAATAGATAAGTGTCTGCACGTGTGCTGTGCTCCAGAACTCCTGCTGGGATCCGGTGGTTTGTGGTCAGGATTTTCGTTTTGTTTTTTCAGTGGTGGTGGTTATGAGAACACGCTTCTGGACTCAGATGTCCACAGGAAGCACTGCAGCGCTGCCTAACTGCAGTTCTTGGACTTCTCTCCATCCTTCTTTTGGCTTCCCTGTCTTGTTTCCCCTTCAGTATAGGTGACATTGCAAATCCTCAGAGATATAACTACCTAGAGGATTTCTTGAGCAGCAAAGAGTTAAAACAAATCCTAGACAAAGATATTTGAAATATCTAACACAAATACGGTTTGGCAGACTTCCTTCAGCCTTCTCTTGTCTATAGAACTGCTGATTTTCAGCTTGAAATATACTTCTACTCAGGATAGCGTATGGGCAGAAACAGCCAGCTATAACAATCCTGTAATTATTAGTGACATGTATTAACACTTATCTGAAGAGCATGTTTTAGTCGTTATGATTTTATCTGTTGCTGACAAGAGATAAAATGTACCGTGTGACGGCTCCCACCCTTTGTGTTTCAGCCTGAAGGCCAGAGCAGCAGCGCAGCAGCCGGGCCGGAGCAGCCCCCAGCCGTGCCCAGCAGCAGCAGCAGCTCGCTGAGCCCCCGGCAGCGCCGCGCGCAGCAGCAGAGCCAGAGACGCGCCCCGGCCTCGGCCGACCTCGGCCGCGCACAGCAGCCCCGCGGCAACGCCAACCACACGGGCTCCACCGTGCTCATCGTCCTGCTCACCTTCGCCCTGGCCGCCCTCATATTCCGCAGAATATGTTTGGCTAACGAGTACGTGTTTGAGTTGTAAGGTTGTTTGTCCTAACAGCAGCGACTGGAGTGCTTCACTGAACATTCTGTGTTGGCTGTGACATGAGAACTGTTTACAAAGGTTACTTTTTGTATTTACGCTTACATCCTTATGAATGTTAATGTACCTACAGATACGTTGCTTGTAGGAAAAGCAAAGTTGGACCTGTAAGCTATGAGTTTTAATTGAGTGCCCACTAGATACTTGGAGAAACAGTGCAGTGGAATAGTAACATTAAGGCATGTGGGATGGGACTAAATTTGAATAATTTATTTAGTAAAAGACAATTTTTAAAAAACGGTTGATTCAATTTTTTATGGGGCATAAATGCTCATATAAGTACCCCGTCTAAATTAATATAAGATTTGACGTTGAAGAGGGGATGATAAAATGAAACACTGCTATGTGTTTATGTCTGGTGAACTCCTAATTTAGAGGGAATACAGTTTTGTAACCACTTTTATTTGCCATGACACATTTCCAGAGGAGAAACACATACAATTTGGTTGTGATGCTGCTTTGTGTGTGTGGAAGGGGGACGGGATTGTGGGAGGAAAGTAGGTGCCAGAAAACAACTTGCATTATTTTGGTTTTTATTTTTTGGAAGAAAGATTGGGTAGTCTTTTGAAAGATTTGAATGTCCTCTTCTAGTACTTTCAACTGTATATCTTGTTTTTAAAATTTGAAGATTATGAAAAATATGTCTATTCTTGCAATAGTTATAAATATGTAATATAATTATTTACCCAGAGCTGTTGTCTTTTAATTATACCAGAAATATACATAATGTGTTGAACCGAATGTTTCATATGTGGTTTTATTTACTAAAGAAAATTTAAGCCTTATTACCTAAATTCTGATATATATGGACATGCTTAACAGAAGTATTTATTACAATCCTGCTAGTAATAAAGTTTCAAGCCAGTCTTTGGATATGTTTCAAGTATTACATGGCAGTTTGTTTCTTGTTTGTCTGAGAGTTTTTTTTGGTTGGCTGGGTTTTTGTAAGGGGGTTTCTTTTGGTTGGTTGGTTTGTTTTTTTCTTTTTGTTTTTTTTTGTTTGTTGTTTTTTTGTTGTTTTTTTGTGGGGGGTTTCAATGTGTTTTTTTTTTTTTTAAGTCTAAAATCAATATTTTGTATCCAGGGATCTACTTATTATAATAAATCCCTGGTAATATTCATGAATACTGTGAAGAGGCATGTACAAGCAGTATACCTACAGTTGTTAGGGTTTTGAGAAGTTTTGTCTTTGACTATTTAAATACTGAAGTAGAAGAAAGTGGGATAATTTTCCTCTTGTATTATTGCTCATATTACTGTTCATGTTTATTTCAAAGACAAGGAAGTTTAGCTAGCTTTCATTTTGTTGCTGTCAAACATGATAGCACCAACTTAAGTGATATTCTCATCCTGTTTTTCAGCAAATATTTATCAAGCTAGTTAGAGCTTTCCTAAATTTTACCAACTGTAATATATATTACTGTATTGCAACATTAAAGTAGCTATAACAACCTCTAAAATAGGGAAAACTCATTTCGTGTCTAAGGAAGATGTGTAAATTTAGAAAACACCCAAAATTTGAGTCCTTTAGTATTTCTCTGTATTGATAATCTTGTTTGCAGGTATAATGGAAAAAAGGTGAAAAAATAGCTTTTGTAAGAAGACAGAAAAAAAACTATGTATTTGTGCAGCAATTGGACTTTCTGCTGCAGACCAATTTGATGTCAATATATGAATTAACATATTTTTACATAAATTGTCTTATTAGAAATTGAATAAAAAAAAGCAAAAAACCAATACACAAATGCCTCCCCCCCCCCAAAAAAAAAACCAAACCACACCAAAAGCCTAAAAAACCTGTTCAGCTCGTGTAGCCTCTAAGATAGAAGCCCTGTGTTTCCTGGTTGGTGTGCTCGAATCCCCGTTCAAGTACTGCGAACGTGGGCTCACAGAGGGGGTTCTGGAAGAGGTGTGACCCTCGGACCGTCCTGCTGGGTTTTCGGTCCCTCTGGAGTCCGTGCTCTGAGTGTGCTTTTCTTGTCCTGCAGAGTCCCTGCTGTGCCAGGCAGAGTTCTGTCCCTGTGCCACACACTGGCTGCTGTTAGCACAGCCCGGTCTGCACAGAGGCAAACCAGCATTGCCCTGTGACCGGGCTGGGAGGAAATAAACCCTGAATGGATTTTGGAAACAGCCTCGTCATTTTCATTAAAGAAATAGCTGATTTTAATTTGAGTTTCGATCTCCTTTGATAAAAGTTAAAATGGCCGATTATGCAAATGCCTTTTGGAAAAAAAATACATTAATGGTGACTTGATTTATGTAAAGGTGATTGTATGCATAGATTGGGGGTTACTGTTTTAATTTTGCTTTTAAGTTAACAGTAAATGAAGTCAACTTTTTCAGAGGAAGTAGCTCATATTCTCTCTTCAACAACATGAGGATTCAGACAGAGCCTCAACTGCTCTAAATCCATTAAAATACATACATTTTACAATGAGATACATGTCCGAAACGTGGCACAGGCAGTTACCAGTTGAAAAAGATACCGTACAGAGGATCAAAAAATGCCGAAAGCCTAATGAAAAGGGACAGCCTGGTTTTACAGTCTGGCAGGAGGATAGCACTGAGATTAGGGGATTGAGCAAAAAGCCGGCGTGCAGAAATGCGGGTTTTTATATAATGGCTTTAGCAAGTATCCTTTAGGACCCGGTGGCAATGTGCAGCGAGGCAAACCTGGCGAGTAATGGCCAATCACTGGGCGGTGATGAGGGAAAAGCGCCGGGTGCGAAGCCGCCGGGAGCCCGTGGATGCATCACGCCGGGAACGCAGCGTCTGCCGCCGCTCGCCCACCGGGGCAACGCGCCAGAATTGGAGTTGATTCAATGTTTAAGCCCGGGGGGACTTGTACTACAGCAGGTCACTGGAGTGCAGAGTGCTCGGCTCTCGTTTCCAACAAGATGCCTTATTTCACAAAACTCCTTTTATTAATTTTCTGCTTAGTTCTTCTCGTGGAAAGCAGAAGGCACAGGAGGAGGAGGTGGACGACCCATCCGGATGTGCAGAGGGCAAGGTAAGGGTTGCTAAACCATGTCTGTATCTTTTCCTGCAGTGTTACAAATACGTTACTACAGGCATATAAAAACCTACTCTGTCAATGTCTTCATGTATACTGTGTGTGCAAACAGCTTTACAGATAATGTTTTTGTAACAGTCTCTGGTAGTATAATCGGTTTTGTGGGTAAGTGGACAATTCTATGGCTTACCTTGATTAACTGTTAAGTGAGGCAGGTTTTGCAGAGAAGTTCACTGCTTCAGCATGGATTGTGCTAAAATTATTCTTAGCCATACCTGCAAATTTCTGAGGGAGTTCAGAGGAGTTGCAGTTAACAGAGATGGCCAAATGTGCATACTGTTTAATGTTTCAGCACTGTTTCTGGGCAGGTTATTCACCTGCTTGCTGCAATCTCCATGTTACTTATATTCACTTGCCCATTATGCTCTGACAATTTGAGATGGGGATGTTGGTTAGCACACATAGTGGTAATTGATAACAAATTAAACCTTGGAAGTTAACCTGGGATTGTAAAATTAGTTTATTTTTTTGTAATAAACACATGGAAGCATAAAAAAATGTATTTTAAAGTTAAGTGAAAGCACAAGAAGGAGTTAAAGGTCTTAGTAAAGTTTATTAGATTTACCGCTGCTGAGATTTGTCTAGAGGTTTACATTAGAAAAGATAATCTTCCAAACCTGCCAGACAGTCCAAAGTATGTTATCCTTTTTTGTGGTTATGTCATCCAGTGGCAGTTATATCTTACAAGACTATTCATTGTTTGAAGGGCTCACAAATAAAATTGGGTTAATCCATCTTATTAAATGGTTTCACTATGGCAGTAAACTTCCAAATTTTCATTTATTTTTGTGGACTTTTTTGTTTATCACTCAACACTTTCATAGAGAGTGTTGTTACTTGAATGTTTTGAAAAGAAACATGATAAATTAGAAGCAAAAAAACCATAATATGCTATCAGATTTACACTACTTATTGAAAAAATACAGTGACATATGCTTTTAGTGACGTAAATGTTAAAAAGCTGAAACAGTCAGGGCCTGATCCTGAAATCCTATAGTCAACTGAAGTTTTACCACTGAAGTTTACAGAATCTTAATTATTGAATGAGATCTTTCATCGAACTCTGAAAATCCTCCAATGCCTGTATTCTGAGGAACGTGGGGGATTGAACAGTAGCACTTCCGTGCAAACCTTTCTGTGTAGTAAAGATCATGTATTTTAAAGTAATAAAATAGAGTAAATCCTTCTTTAAATATCAATTTGCCCTGAAGTAAAAGTTTCCCTGCTTTAAAAGTTTTGTGCTTTATTTGAACTTGGAGAAAAGTTCTACAGTTCCAATTTTTTCATGAGTTGTAACGGACTGAGAGTCAATGCACTGCTAAAATTATTTCTATAAATATACTACAAAGAATAACAATACTATTTAGTACTCTATGGTGTTATGGTTTCAATTAACAATTTTCCATCTAGGTGGGATCTGAGGAACTATATGCCATATATATACACACATACATACGATTCCTATGCAATGTAGTTATTAAAAAATTTATAAAATCAGGTTTTAAAGATTGTCAAATGAGAATGGAATTTTAAATATGGAGAATTATGCAATGTTGCAACAAAAAGAAGTGTATGGACCAGTGTTGTTAATATTTTAATTTTCCTATTAAATTATATTTCTGTCTTTATATTTCAGTATTCAATTGTATTTATTTTAAATTTCATATTCATTATCAATTATGTAGAAAAAAGATTTAGTTGTCCCTAAACCAACAATGAATAGTGCACTATTCTCGTAAAAGGAAACTAAAACTAGTTCCTAGGCTGGTTTCCTAATCATATAAGAGAAATTGAAAGAATTATCTTTTAAATAATTCCATCACATTTTCTGCTAAGTATTTTTCTTGGAACAGTATCATAAGGAACAGTAAATTTTACAGTAAACTTTCCTTATTAAAGAAAATTTATTCCTATATTTGGGAGTCTCCAGCTGGTAAGTTTGATATTTTGTGTCTACTAAGGTGATAAATCAGCCTGACCTAAAGATCTTTCTATGGTCTTGAAGAATATCACTTGGGGAATATTGCAGGTGCAGAACTCCTTCAGCGCTGCAGTTTCTTACTCAGACACTGCACAGGGGTTCCCGGGGGCAGAGGTCCTTCCCTCGGAGCTCTGGGCGCTCGGGGTGGCTGGTCCTGAGGGTTCTGGAACTGCTCTCTGCCACCATGCTGGGGAGAAGTTGTTGAGCCTATGCCTAAGTGAGGAAGGAACAGAAAGTCGGGTTAGGAAGCCAAATTAAGAATTGCCAGGTTAAGTTGCCTGTGCATCCTTAATTACTCCTTGTTGTGTTAATACATTGTAACACATTATTTTTTTCCATGTGCAGAGCCTCGCTCAGCACGCTGAATGGATAATCCTTGCTTGATTAGAAACTGCCCTGCTTTAATTTTCTCTTACTCCTGCATCCCCCCCTCACTGATAACACATCTCTGCTCCTACAGATTTAGGTATAACATAAAGAAACAACTGCCTGTGTGCATCACTGCCCTGAGTGTTGCCCGAGACTGCCTCATGTTATGCTCTGGAGAGCCCAGGCTTTGTGTAGGCAATTGGGGTGTGCTCATCGAGCAGCAGCTCCTGCCTTCCTACTTTGATGGTAGTCTTTCACATTTTCCATGGTGTACAGTCCCTGCCACTTAGATGGAGAAACTGAAGGACATCAGTGATACTTGTTTCTATGAAGCTGAGTCTGTTCTTGCTGATGTGCAACATGTACGAATGGTGCATGAAACCAAGGGCTCTAGAACTGTAACAGCATTGTTGGTTAAACAATTTTGCATTTCCTTTTGTTTGGAGAATTCAAGTGATAAATGAATTGTGAAGTAAAATGTTTTGTTGGAGTCACCTGGGTGACTGCTGGGCAGGGCATTGTTGTTTGCCCCAGCCTTACTTGCACACCAAAGAATAAATTTACACAGAGGAAGAACAGGCTGGTTGGTGCTGAAGGAAACAGTGTAAATATGGAAAGCTGCAGGTGTGTGTGTCAGACGATCTGTGTTGCCAGGTTGAAATCTGGGATTTTCCAGAGAGCTGTGTACACAGTCTGAGCTCGTGCTGCCAGGGCAGGTCAGACTTGCTGAGGGTAGCACTGGCTGTACAGTGTATGTAGCTGTGCTTGCATCTTCCTCAGAGCATTGACCTTGCGCCAGGTGACAAGCAAGTGCTGCTGGAATGTCCAGCACTGAGTTTTTTAAATAGTTTTGGGCACTCTACAGTAGCTCAGCAGTGGCTGCCTCTAAGAAATGGTAAACAAATGCTGGCAATCCTGCTAGATTATCCAGCTGGACAGAATTTCCAAAAGACAAAAAGAACTCTGAAAATTAGTGGTTTTGTTAATATTTACTGCTCTATAAAATTGCTGGTATTGCTTCTGGTAATGTTTGTTGCTCTACATAAATTGAGAACTTAGGAGACATTTACCATCTCTGTTGTGCCAGTGAATGCCATGTTTCCAGTGCCCACCCTACTCTGAGTCTGCCTGTTCCTCTCTCCTACCAGCCGTGTGAAGCCTCGTGCTTCAACAGCAGAAAAACTGCCTTTGATACAGAAGTGGCTTTGGCCTGTTCTTAGCTAAAGACTTCCTGCCAAGGTTTTTGGAAGTGGTCAGTCCTTTGGAGAATCTCATTAGAGATGCCATTTTCAGGGCATGCTACATGCCAGCCTTAGGCTGGGACCCAGAAGCAGAAGGCAATGACCAGGACACGGCAGCACAAGGCTCAGCACACAAACCTTTTCCAAACATCATTCCACTGGAGCAAGCAGTCTGCTGATCCTGAACTGCTGCTGCCGGCAGCGACTTCCCTCTGTGCCTTGTGGAGCTGCATTTTCCCCCGTTTTTCAATGGATACTGCAGACACATCCTCCAGCCTGTGCTACCTCCCAGCCCTAACGGATCCTCTTTGCTCTATTGGCGGTTTCTGAAAAATTTGGAGTTTGTTACTGCTGCAGTGATTGAAATGTGATAGACATTTTTTACAGGTGTAGGGTTAGCCTAGGACTCAATCCAGGGCACTGCTGAACCTCTGGTGCAGGGTTTGATGTCTACTGAAGCTTTTTTCCCAACACTGCAGCATCAGCCAGGGCCAAAGAACAATGTGAAACAAAAGCAGGGAGAGAATGTGTATGATAGCAGTGATTTTGCACACCCTTTGAGTTTGTGTCCATCCTTTTTCCAGAGTCAAATTTAGTTTTTCCACAAATCTGGCAAGGAAGTAATTTTCCTTCCCTTCCTGCTGCCAGCATAGACCCACAGATGAGTAAGTGTGAAGTATGTTTCATCCAGAGGTAGGGCAACAGAGTCCCCCTTTCCTGAGATTCTGGAAGCAATAGAGACTGGTGTGGCCACCCAGCTCAAGACAGACCTATCTGTGGAGATGCCAGGCCTTCCTGGGCAGCTGGGGCTCCTGAAGCTCTTGAATTGGTGGCCCTGACAGGCACTTGAAAGAGACTTCACCAAAATTGAGGATCTTGATGTTCCCAGTTTGTCAGAAATTTCTCAACCATATCTGATCCCATATGATCCATGCATATTAAGATTAAAGATGGACTCATAACACAGAAGTGAAAATAAATTTGGAATTCTCAGCTAGGAGTGAGTTAATCATTATGACAGTCAAAACCGTTCTTGTACCTTCTCTTTTTAGTTCAGCTTCTAGGGCTTTGTGTTGCAGCAGTCACATCCTTTGGTGGTTAGATAAACAGGAGGCCTTGTACCTTCCTTGGTGCTGGGTTTACACATCTCCTCCAGCTTGCTGTGGCTGCTACACAAAGTAAATGATGCCTTCACCTAATGCAATTTGGGATTTTTTTTTCTCCCCAAGAATATGCTGAAGAGCTGTAAGATTTTCACTGAAACTGTAGAATTACTTCCCTGCATCCCAATATGTAACTGGAGCCAAGGTCCTATGGCCATGAGTTACCATCTTGTGACCAAAATCCATCCTGAATTCTCCAGGGGAAGGTGCAGAAACCTGCCAGACTCTGGCTGCCAACAGCTGTGCCATGCTCAGTTTGGAGACCACGTTTACTTTCAGGCTCACCACATGAGCCATTGCCTCGTGCCCTACAGCACAAGACTGTTTCCAGTCTGAAAGTTCTTCACCTTGCTCTGGAAAGGTCTGAATGTCTGCATAGACACCTGCTCTTTTTTGCTGAGCTGTTATCTGTAATTTCTCATGCCATCAAGAATGAATTATATTTGATAGAAAAAGCATCTATTTTAAGCAATTGAGACAATTCTGAGTAAAAGTGACTGGAAAGGAAAATGTATTTTTAAAAATTAAGGCAATAATACAGAAAGCTTCTCTCCTCTTTGAACAGAAACAATTCTTCACAGAAGTCAGATTTATCAAATTTATGCCCATTGAACGAAGTATAAACAGCAATAAAATTATATATGAAAAATGGGGCAAAAAACAACAAAAGGAGATGGGTGGATTTAAACGAATTGTAGCGAACTGCGGAGAATGCACAAAGCCGAAAGAAACCCTGACAAATCTATAATCAGAAATGCTAAAGACCATAAGTACATCAGGGAGGATTTATGAGATACTGGTGATCAGATTGTCAGTAAAGACACTCTCTGGGCAGCAGTGTTCAGAGCACCCTTCAGCTGCACAAGAGCACTAGCAGCTGGTGTCACCTCTGAGCAGGTGATGAGATGCTCCCTACGCCAAACAGCAGAGGGGCCAGAGAGGGGCAGAAGACACAGCACAGCTGATGTCAAATGCTGTTATGAAGAAATTTTTTTTCAAACAAACTTTGTCTTGAATTGGATTAAATAGACAAAAGTAGTAATAAATTTTAAAGACTGTGTAGACTTCCTGTCATTAAAAATATTGTAAATGGATTAAATTGATTAAAAAGGGACTGTCAGAGCTCTTTCTGTAAAATCTGAATTGGCTGTCATAATACCTGAAGGATTGGGCACAAACTGATGATTAAATGATGGTTATTAAATGCAGCCCCTGGCTCAGGACATGCCTGAAAACCTCTTTTCTTCCTAAGACAGTATCCACGTCCCCAGCCAGCCCTCTAAACCTCTGCAGCCACAGACTGCTTTCAGCAGCTCTCCTGTGTGCTCTTTGCTGTTTGATGATTTTTAAATAATTGATCAAAATGTAACATTTCAGTGAGGCTGAGCCATTGATTTGCAAGACAACGCTGCCAGGGCTTTTCATACTAATTCCTTGTACAATGCATTCCAATGTTTTATTGGATTTTTAATTTGACTTTTTCACACCCTTCTTTGAGGAGAGAGACTTAATTGAACATTCTCTGTTACTTTGGCTTTTCCCTGATAATTAAAATCAAGCAGACACAGGAAGATCCCTTTCCTGACTTGCAGCCCTTCGGGCACAGAGGCCGAGCAGGGGTGAAGTGGAGCGCTTTGGCAGCTGCCCTAACTCTGCAGCAAAACAAAGCTTCCCCCTGCAGCAAGCAGTTAAAAGCCAAGCTTTTGCCTCCAAGCGTTCCCCTTAATGGCTGTGCTTGGTTTTACACCCTTGCTTTTAGGTAACCATAATGCAGCCCTGTCGGGAGGGTGCTTGTTCTGGCTGGCTCTTTCTCACAGCCAGCAGGGAGAGAAGCTCTGGCATCCCAAGTGAAATAGGAGCCCAAAATAACCTGAGGGAGATCCAACCCTTCCCATGTAGCATGTGCCCTGGGCTACAAGGGGTTTTAGTCCTTCAAAACATCTATTTGATACAAGTATTTTTGAATTCTGTTGCTTCCTTTTCATCTCCTTATAGTAAGGAAATGGGTTTTTGATGTTAGCTGCAGCTATCAACACCCTTTAGGTTTCATAATTTCTTTCTTGGACTTAGTGCTCTGAGGGGAAACTTTTCTTCTGATTTGTGATTTATGCTCCCTTTGGCTCATAATTATAGTGCTTAATATTTTAATGAAGCTAAGAACATCCCTTGCTATACCCACATTTTTGAGTGGGGTGATTGTTTTGTATTGAGTTCTTGTATTCTGAATTCTTGATCGAGACTTTAAGTCTAAGTAGTCTCTTTATTTTTCCTCCAAGATTTTTTGTTCTTTATTTTCAGTCATATCTTTTCCACATGGGAAAAGGAACCTGAACCTTTTGTACAAAGTTCTTTCTATTTATCATAATTATTTTCAGTAAGTTACTGGAAACCAGCTAATTGCACCAGTACTTACAACGTTGTCAGCTCTTATGTCCAGAGCAAAGGGATTGAGGAACCTTCATGTTCCAAGTCTTCCCCTCACAGCACTGCAGAGCAGTCAGGGGTGCTGAACTGGATTTTCTTCCAGAAGTGCATGCAACTTGTTTATCTGCTAGTTAGTTATCCCCTTATGGGATTTTAGTGGCTATCTTGCACTTTTCTCGGGGGTTTGTTGTCATCCTTGTTCCACTGATATCATACAATATTTCAAATAAAAAGTTAGAATTTTTTGTACCTTAATGTTCATAAAAGTGAGGGACTGAAGCCTTTGTTAGATAAAACTCCTCTCTTCCTGCTGTTGTGGGGAGGAATGGGTGGTTTTGCTGCTGCTGAAAGCCAGAATACCCTCTGTCCACACAAACTGCTGGCACTGAATTGGTGAAGTTGGTGGGGCAGTTTCCAAGTGGTGTATGCCATTGTGTGACCAGCACTGCAAAGAGCTTTTTCATGACAATGTTGCCTTGGTACCTGGCCAAATCCTGGCCAGGTAATGTGGGGCACCCAGCTGCTGCCCCTGGTGCCTGCTCTCAGCTGCAAAGGCATTGCCTGCATGCAGCTCCCCTGTGAGATGCTGTGCTCTGTGCCTTGTGCCTCCCTGGAGCCTGGGGCAGAGGGAGCAGGGCTGCCTGTGGGCACAAAGGCCTGAGCTGATGCTGTGGAAAGGCAGCTCTGTGTCTGTGTTTGGTGCTGGCAGTCTCCCCACAGTCCCTGGGGTTGTGCCTGCAAAGCTGCTGCTCCTGTGGCACCGAAATTGGGCTGGCAGTTGTGGCACTTGGGCACAGAGACATCAGAGCAATGCTATTGCTGTGTTTAGCAGGTGTGGCACAGGGACATCAGAGCAATGCTGTTGCTGTGTTTAGCAGGTGTGGCACAGGGACATCAGAGCAATGCTATTGCTGTGTTTTGCAGCCACATCTTTAAGAGGAATCGGGACTTGACCAAGGCCTGGAGAGGAAAGACGGAACAGCTGCTCAGAGTGGATGAACACGACTTCACCATGCGGCCGGCCTTTGGAGGTGAGCATCAAATGGTTCTCTTGATGCTGTGCTAATCTAATTAAGATTAATCTAATTACCCAATTAACAATCTAATTAAAAACCAAGCAAACAAACCTCTGTCCAAATGCATCAGTGTGAAGGGAAAAGGCTTGGTGCCAATTCAGAGAGGCCTCATGCTCATCCTCCTTGCCCTCTGTGCTCTGTACATTTCCTACATTCCCTCCTGTTGCTGCAGTTGGCTCTGGTTTTGGCTGGCATTTCCCAGAGTTCAGGATGGACCCTCCCAGTAAGTGTTTCATTCTGTTGAGAAGAGGGACAAGCTGCAGGTTTTGATATTCACCTCTGGTTGTGAGGTTGCAATGAGCTTTTCAGCTGATGTGATTAAATTGCAAAGTAAAGGAACTCATTGGGTAGATCACAGCCCGCCATTACCAGGAGGAAACAAATCTAAAAATCCCAAAAATATTCTAAAAATCTTGTCTCAAACTCTCATAAGCAAATCAAAGAGTGGGAGGGGAGACCTCTGCCAGCTTCACTTCTGCCTCTGGTCACACCCAGTTACAGGGTGTGCTCGCCTGGCCTTTCTAGACTCACTACTGCAGAGAGAAGAGGGTACCTGAAAAAAAACTGCTGGAACACCAGTATGGCAATCCCTTTTCTGATTTCATCAATAACAAATCCCTCCAGAGCTAAGGGCAGAGTTTTCTGTAGTTTTCACTGAATGACTAATGCTGCATCCTTTGTCAGTTGCCATCCAGGATGAAGGGCTGCCTCTCCCTGCCCAGTGGGACACAGAGTGTTGTGCCCTTTGCACCTGGTCTATAGAACAGAGCTTCTCAGACCTGCCTGTTCCTGGTGTGGCTGAAAAAACATTTCTTGCCCTCAGTGCAGATGTGCCATTCTGAGAGCACAATGCTGACCCCTGCTCACAATTTTTATATATATTTTTAAACTCCAGAATTCAAAACCTTTCATAACCAGGGTTTCCTGCCCCTGCAGAGGTTATTTATCAGCAAGTTGCAGTCCAGCCTAAACATTGGAGTCAACTCTTTTTTAATCAGTATTACCTTGGTCTGCTGCTTCTGTGGTTGAAGAGTTTGCCCTAAATTGCCCTCTGGGTGGAGCACGGGCAGAGCTCCCCGGGGCTGGTGGGACCACACCGAGCCCTGGGTGCAGCTGAGGCTCAAGGATGAAGTCTGGGAGCTGGCTCTGGAGGCACTGGGTTTCTTTATGAATTGGTTGTAAAAGTGTGAGTCCACCAAAGTGCACATTCCTCCTTAAATTCCAGGTATGCCCTCCTGTGCTATGAGGTCAGAGGATGCTGTCTTTGGTTTTCTGACCTTTTTTTTTTTTTATTTTTTTTAGCCAACTTCAATTTTTGTAGCTTGGCTGTTGACTTCTGAGTGCCTGATTTGGACAAACTGAAGGTGCTGATCTGTTCTCTCTGCAGCTGATCTGTCCAGGACAAAAGACCTGCTGGTCTGATGGGTGGGATGATGGGGCTTCTCTGGGAGGGAACTTGGACTCCCTACCTTGCCTCTGCTGGAGACAGCTGGGGAGCCATGGTGATTTTTGAACTTTTGCCCCCTAACTGGGTGTATGTCAGGGCATCCTGCCTGTTTTGGGGGGAAGCTGCAGGGTTTTGTTCTGTTGTGCTGATGGTTTGGCACCCAGTGGCACCACTGCGCTGTATTTCTGGAAACATCTGAATTTTACTGTTTTCATCAGTGTCACAGGGTCCTTGAAGAACACATTTCAGCACAGGTCACATCAAACAGACACATTTAATTACACAGACACTCTTCTAGTGTTAATGGAACTGCATTTTAATCTCTCTTTTGCCTTGTTTTCCCATGCTACTTCCCATCACGATTCTTCTAGAGCCAAAATTTGGAATAACATTTATAAAACTGAGAAATACCCTAAGAGCCTTTGCTGAGAAGGTTCTTTTCTTTCATAAAGGAAAAAACATGATGTTTTAAATTTTTTTTTGTTTAAAACCTCCTTAACTTGCAGAGATTCTTGGGACAAAGGAGTGGTATTAGCCACGTTGTACTGAAATTGCATGGGATGAGGAGCAAAGCATGGAAACAGCTTTGCTGAGGCTCCAGCCTTGGAAATCCTGACTCAGACACACAGAGATAGCAGGTGCTGCAGGTTCTTGCTCATCTGCAGAATTGCACGATGTGTTTTTAGTGGCAGATGATAAGCCTAGTGGGAAAAAACAATAAAGGAAAGGGAACAAAAGTCTGGCAAGAGGTGATGCTCATAGTTTTGTCTCCAATGTTATTCCTCAGGCAGTCACAGTGATTTGCTGTGCACCCTGAGTCCTTCCAGCCAGGCTGTGGCACTGTCAGTCAGACTGATGTGGTGTGACCTGGGGAGGATGAAAAGGCTTTTGTACAGCCAAAGTGGAGAAGAGCAGCCTGTGGGGTACACATGACTGTAACTGGTCACTGCCCTAAGACCCTCTCTGGTCTAACTGAGATTCCAGCTCTATGGCATTGCATTGGGCCTGTGATGTTGCCTTGCAGGTGGGAAAGCCACCTCAGTTCTGGAAAATTAAAATAATACCATAAGTAAATGGTGAGTGGCATTAACACTAAAAGAAAACCAGTACTGTTGATGGTTCCCAAGTTTGGTGGGCCAGCCTGCAATTCCACCTTTAGCTAAAAAGGGGATGGGGTATGAGCTGGTGGCCAGGGGACACTTGCTGGTCTGCAGGAGACAGCCAGCAAGCTGCCAGCCCAACACAGCTGTGCCCACTGGGCAGAGCAGGCTGGGGTTATGCAAGGTGGAATGAAAAAGCCTCAATGTTAGAGAAAGGTGAAGGGGTTTTCAAGAAAAAGTATCTTTGTAAAAAGCAAGTGAGCAAACAAATGTTGTGTAAGTTGTGTTATTAACAGCCCAATAAGCATGGCTGTCTTGCCTGCCCTCAGCCCATAAGAGACAGGCAATTGGGTACAGAGGCAATGACAAAGTTTTTTGCTTTGATGATGGTCAAAGAGCATTCATAGGCTAAAAGAGACTGCAGGGTTTTTGACCCTTAGGGAGTTATCTCCATGTCAGTGACCTTGTTCTAGGTAGCAGATGTTCAGGTATTATTTACTATTATTAATATTTAAAGATTATGTAAATGTTTGTTGTGCTGCCTTCCTTAAACACCCATTTTAAGCATTTCATTTATGACATCTCGATTTTACAGGGAGCCTGTGAGTAAGCAGCTTTAGTTGATACTTAAAATAGCTGTATCTTCTTTATTGAGGACCAGCCTAATGCTTCACTTTTATTATATTTGCTCATAGCCGAGTAGCCTAACGTCAGCTGGTCCTTGCTGCCCTTTCTGGGCAGTGCTTTTGCCAGGATGGGTGAACAGTGGGATGAATAAAGCATGAGTAGTTCACTGAGTGGTTTTTAGTGACAAGGGCTGGAATAGGACATGCTCCCCTGCTGATGAGCAGCCGTCTGTGAGGCGTGGAGGGACAAAGCCCTGCAGCCATGAGGAGGGTGATGAGCACGTCCTGGTGCTCCGCCTGGGAGCTGACCACTCCTAAGAGGTCCCACAGTGGTTTGCAGTCTCTCTGGGTGTGCATGAGATACCTGTCAGTAAGGAAACCTCAAACCCACTCGTTTCTCATGGACATGTTTTTATCTTGGGGCCTTCATCTGCCTCCCTCCTTCAAAGATAGATGAGTGGACAGTCTCAGAGAGAAACAGCAGCCTTTGAGAGCGCTGCCAAAGAGAAAAATTAAAGAGGTGTCACAAAGCTTTAGTCTCAGAGATGGAGTGGAAAACTGACTTCAGGCATCTTCATGGCAGCTCTTCCCTCTCTTCCAAAGTGTAGAACAGTCTGTAGGAGAGTCTGTGGGTGACGCACGGTCGGGACGGACGGAGACGAGAGATGTCTGCAGCCAAGTCGTGGAACTATCGGTTTATTGCAAAGGGCCTGGGTGCAGGGCCCTGCTGGGAGCTGCCAGCCGCAGCTCGGAGCAGGGCCGAGAGAAGGGAGGCTTAAAGTGTAAGAGAGTTAAAGGTTTAAGAGCGGAGAGCATGTAGAAAGGAGGGGGTGAAGAAGTGAGAGGTGAGCGCGAAAAGAGCAGAGAAGAGGAAGAGGAAGAGCGAGGAAAAAGAGAAGTGGAAGAGAGCGAAGTTCCCGTTACAATACAATAAATCATCTTCAGTGTTGAATATTCAGATTCTCTTCAATCGATCTACTACAGCATGCATATCCTATAACATTTCCATACAACCTATAAGAATCACTACATTACCATACTGTGTTACATTTTAAACCCTAAATCTTACTCTTTGGGCCCTATCTGCCAAGCTGCAGGGTCTGCTCTGACCCTTGGACCTGCCTGCTTGCAGAGGGTACTGTTTCATCAAGAGGGGATTACCTTTGGCTGGCCACACCGTTGTTTTCCAGTTGTTCAGTAACTAAGGGATCTCAAAACTTGCTTTCATTTCAATCTCGCTTATAGTTTCTATATTCTCAAAATCTTTTGCCAGGCAATCATATTTATAAGGCTTTCCTGTTCCATCCTCCCCAACACAAAGTCTGCTCCAGTGCTCAGAAATAAAAACCATGTTTGTCCCAGTTCTGCTTGGGAACTGACTCACACTTAGAGGCTTTCATGCTGCTCACTGGTTGGTGGTTTTAGGTGTGGAGACACACTGGGATGTAATAGGCTTCAATGTTGGGCTCCTTCTGAAGTCATACCTGCACAGGGCTTGTGGAAACCTCCTGGGTTCCCTGGAGAGGTTAGCCCAAGGCCACACATCCCATTCAATCTGGGGCAGAGTTTGATACTCAAGCTGGAGTTTTTGCAATATGAAACAAGCAACAAAGTCTTCTTTTTGTCAGAACCAACCCAAAATTCCATTCATTTGGCTGATACTTTTCAGAGACTCTAAAGTGTGATCTGAAAAACTCTGCTGGATTGCAGGCTTTGAGCAAAGCAGCACTGCTTCCTTTCATCAGCCATATCCCCAGCTTTCACATGGATCCATTTACCTTCCTGTCCAGCAGTGAACATCCTGGAGAGGAGCCCAAGCTTTGAGGTGTCTCCAGTCTTAACGTGGTCAAGTCTTTTGTTGCTTACAATTCTCTAGGATGATTCTAGATTTTCTATATTGATGATTCTATATTTTCTCTTTCTGAAGAAAATGTGAATATTAATAAAATGTTGTTTATGACAAAGAAAGCCTGGTTGATGAGGGCTTTTTTGTATCCAATACTGTAATCAAATTTAATTGTTCTGTCTACCAGTTCAGTTTGTCATATACCATCTGAGCTGTTCTTGTTCCTTCACATTCACACCCTCCTCATACTCTGCTCCCTCTCAATACGGAAGGATTTTTTCTTTTTGCTCATCCCTAGTGGCATTTGATGAGGAATTTGGCAAAACACCCTGAACCTCCATGGTTCAACTGTTCAGTTGCCAGAGGGACAGGAATAAAAAGCGAGCAGCTCCTAATTGACTCCATGGGTTAGAGAGATCAAAGATCTCCTGACATTTCTCTCTGGGTGATCAACAGCCATTTAATTCAGTGGTATGTGCTGTAGCCAACATGTCCTTTAGGGAAAACCAGGGCTTGTTTCTGTGGTTTAAAGAGGTTTACAGAGGTAATTTCTAGACAGGGCTTCTGCTTTGCTTCAGAAGCTGCAAGCACTTTCTATGTCGCTTGCATCAAGTACCTCTACAAAAGTGCATCTTGATGTTTTGCAGAGTGATGGGCAGAGTGAATACACAATTAACTTTATCACTTATGCTCATTGCCAAGAGCAGCACATGGTGATCCTTTGATTCCTGTTGCTGCCTCACAAGCAGCAACATTGGCACTGGCCCTTCACTCACCCTGCCCTGCTCAGTCCAGCTTCTTGTCTAAACCTCCTCCAGTGTCTTTGTGTCTCATCATATCCTCATTCACATTCATGTTCGCTCTCATTGCCTCAGCCCCAGGTGCTGAGTGAGGAGCAGGGAGAAGGAAAAAGCAGTGATTACTCCTGCTGATTGTAGTAGCATTTTGCCCCAAAAAAGGCAGAGTAGATATTTCTGCTGATAAATTGGTTTTACATATTCATCTTTATGTTTCTGTATTAAACACTAAACATTTGAGTCCAATGTTCAAATAATTTCTCCCTCTTTCTATTACAATTACTCTTTTATCATTCCCCAAATTTGTGAATAACTGGAGAAAAGACACCTCATCCAGTCTTGGACCTCTTCTCTCAAGAACTTCCCAGACCATCCAGCTTAACGTAGAACACCCTTTAGTTTGGATTTAATAAAGCTTTGTGTCAGTTCCAGATTGAACCTTAGGCTTTGTATTTACAATGAGATAACTGCTGATTACTGAGTGTTTGATGCAGGAACATGAACAAAGAAAAGAACATGATATTTTATTGTCAAGGGCAGATGGGGAAGGAATAGGAGAGCAGGACAGATATCAACTTGGCAGTGTTCTTATATTTATGGGTTTGGGTTTTAGTTGTTTGTTGTTGTTTTTTAGGTTTTTTAAAATCTGTGATTAGTGTTCAGAGAAGCATAGAAATCACAGTAAATAGACTTTGTGTGGGGGTTGATTTCCTGAATCAAAGCTAAATTAAGGATTCACACACAGAGAGTCTCTCTTGCAGTCTGGAAGTCGTGGGGGGCTGCCCAGCATGTGTTGGGCACACAGCCCTCTGCTTGTGATGTTTCTCTGTTGATTGTACTGCACATCAAAGTGTCTCTTGTCACCACAGATACAGTGCTTTTTGCTACCTTGCTAGGTACCCAACAAACCAAATAATGTTTTACTGAGCAAGAGAAATGTCACAGAAAATTCTTTCTCTCAGTTGCAAATGATTGCTGGCGATTTTTTTAAAGTGTGCAGTGCACAGCTGTGTGTCTGAATGTGACATGAAGGTGTTTGGGAGCCTCTGGGAGTCACCTCAGAGTTCTGGGTTAGCCGTGTTTGAGCTTCCCTGCTGGGGGCTGCAGCCACTCAAACTGGAATTGGTGGTTCTGGGGAGCCTGGTTCTGCTCCACAGGGCCTGTTCAAGGTGCCTGCTCCCAGCACTGCTGCTGACAGACACCCTGGGCAAAACGAGCTGGAGCTGAGCGTGTGGGAAGGGGACAGTGCCACCATCAGTGTGCTCTGCTGTAATCAGTGGGGCTGGCTAACCAAAGCCCTGCAAACCTGCACTGGGGCTGGTGACAGCCTGTCTCATGGGCTTGGGGATCAGCCTTTCCCTCCTGAGGCTGAGCTGGTGCCTCTTTCTCCTCCAGCAGAGGCAAACACAAGGCTGTGCTCAAAAGCCCTGCAGATGTGTGGGAGTGTGTACATGCTGCTGCAGGTACAGGAGCATGATGGATAGCAGCTTGAAAACTGTGCTGCTCTCTCAGCCACATTTCTGCTCTCTGGTTGGACTTGTAGTGTATTCAGAGCTTTGATGTGGTCTCCAGAAAGATGCTGCTCCGCCTAAATGTATGCATGCAGCAGGCCCTGCTGTTTGTGGCACTGCAAATATGGGTCTGAGTCCACAAAGGGATTGTGGTGTACCTTGCATATTATCTGACTGCTAATCAGGTTCAAAATCTAGGAGATAAAAGTCTTTGGAAATCTTCATGGGGGCCACTGTGGTCCTTGGAAGATTAATTTCTGCTGGACAAGCCTCAGACATGTCTGCAGAGCTTCTGCTTCCTTTGGCATGGTGTGTCTCACTGGCAGTGCCCAGGCTGAGGCAGGCCCAGGACATCACCAGTGTGAGCCCTGTGAGTCCCACAGCCACAGCGTCCCTGGCAGCACCAGGCAGCCCTGGATCCCCCTGGGCTGCTCCTCCTGCTGGGCCCTGCTTGCTGTGCTGGTCTTTCTCAGTAGGCCCTGATCACCAGAATTTGGGAAAAGCTGCGTGAGGGCACACTGTGGGGATCTTGAGCAGGCCCTGGTGATTAGTGAGCAGCAGTCTGCAGTGAGGTTTCATACAGGGTTTCTAGTAATAGAGAAGTGTCCATTTATTATGGGATGTTTTCTGCTTATTTGCTCTTTGTGAGCTCTCTGATTGCTAATTTGAAAATTACTGTGGAAAACTAGCAATATCATCAGTGAATAATATGAATCAAGATGGTGATGAGCTCTTGAGAGATTAATGTGGCTTGCCTTGATAAAAAATGAGAAACCTCCAAGGAAGAGCTCGTTGCTTGCCTTATCTTCATCTCAGTCCCCATCCTTGGGGCTAAATTTATTTATAAAAACCTAAAATTTAAGATGAGATGGCTCAGTTTTTAAAAACATAGGCAAATGTTTCATCCAAGCTCTGGACTAACTGGCAAAGTGTCAACATTGCAGCATATGCCAAGGGGAAGATAATTCAATGTTTCAGAAGGGCCCTTACATGGTTATTCACTAACTCATTCCCAGCCCCTTCCTGAAGAACCATTGACAGAAATGCACAACATAAGCTCAGAAATGTTTGCATGTCACCTTAGGAGTGCTAATTAAATGCAGATGATGTGAAAGAACATTTATTTACATATCTGAATCTCATTCTCTTTCAGGCCCTGCCATTCCTGTTGGGGTGGATGTGCAAGTTGAAAGCTTGGACAGTATTTCTGAGGTTGACATGGTACGTAATGCTCTTCTGAGCCTCAGTTAATTCTAGCCATAAAAAGACCTCCGGACTTGAAACCCATGGGCTTGTAATCATTGGTCAGATGAAAGTAACAGCAGCATCTCCAAAATCCAAAGAGGCTGATAATCAGAACCAAAGACTTGATAAAACCAGATGATCAAAATCTTACCTCTCCACCTCCAGAGGAAAAAGATTAAAAGCATGAAGAGAAAAGGGACCTTGAATGGGAGAGTAATCGGTGCTGTGAAAGATCTATCACAGTTGAAATATAAGCAGCTGCATATGAAGGTTTGAAGCTGTATGGGGAAATTCACATAAGCTGTGTTTGCTGCAGGAGTTTTCTTCCTTAGGGAACCATTCAATTCACATGAGTGTCACAAACACTTTACTGTGTGGTTTGGGGTTGTTTCATGGGGATTTTTTTATTTTTAATTGTAGGAAATGGAATAAAAACACTTGAAAGAGAAGTGGAAAAAGGAACATAGAGGAATAGAGGAAGCTTCTGGGCTCCTTCCTCTTTCTGCCTTTTCCTCCCTGTTCTTGTGCACCTTTTGTGGTCTAGACAAAACATAAGGACAAAGGAAGAGCTTTAGGCTGATTTTTTTTTTAAATATGGTGCAATTACATCTTCATGCCATTTTGGAGGGGTTGGTTTAGATGACCTTTAAAGGTCCTTTCCAACCCAAAATATTCTATGTTCTGTGATTAAAACCAGGCAGCTTGCCTGCCTGGATATTGAAAGAGAGGGTTTGGGGGTAGGCATGCAGTGAGGTGTGTCGGAGGGGAGCACAGGGAATGGCTGCCAGGGGGAGAACTGGGGCTCTAATACATCAAGATAATGTCAGAGCAGCAAAGAGGCCTAATTAGTGCAAGTAAAAAACTCACAGTGCTTTCTGTCAGGATTCAATGAAAACCTTGCCTGTCAGAAGCCTTGGAGGTCAGTTCTCTCCCTTGGCTGTCAACAGTTCCTATTTTCCCAGCTCATGACAAACACTTTCTACAGCAGTTGCTGACATTTTTTGGGTGGAAGAATGTTCTCCCAGATCAGTCTGAGTTGTGTTCCAGCAGACTGTCCAGCATGGATGTTTGCAGGAGGAGAGTGGGCATCAAGCTCCTGCATGGCCAGGGGACAGGGCTGGCTGTGCCTGCAGCAGGGAGCCCTCCTTGTCTCTCACTGCAGGCAGGGCTTGTTTCAAACTGCTCTGAAGTGGCCCTGAAAATCAGCTACCCTGGGCTGGGCAGGCCTCAGCTATCCCTGCTTGAGCAGGCTCCTGGTGCCCCAAAGAAGGACCAGACTCAGGCATCACCAGCCCCAGCCCACTGTATCTGCAGGACTGTGCATGGCAGGGAGAGCAGCCAGGGGCTGTTTAAGGCATGTGGGTTTAAAACCAGTGCCTGTCTGGTTGATGTGGATGGGCTGCTGCTCTGTGCAGTGGCAGGACACGCTCTTGAGGCTGCCTGGAGCTTGGAACAAACATGAAATAGGCTGCCAAAATTCAGGTACTTGTGTAGACTCATTGGCTGTGCCTCTGACAGGTACTATCATTCTCCCAATTGTGTGCTGGTCAGAAAGGAACAAGCGGTCAGCATACTGCCTCCTTTGAACTATGCCATGAAAAAGCCTCCTTAAGTTGGATTTTATACTTAGAAGCTGTTGTCAGCTGTCACTTTGTCTCTGTGTTGGCAGCATTGGGTGCACCAGGCTGGCCATTGGAGGCAGAGGAGAGTTGGCCACTGCAGAGGCCACTGTGCTGCCTCTTTGGAGAGAGGAAGGGGCTGAAGGTGAGAGATGAGAAGCTCCAGTTGGGTAGGACAGGGAGAGGGGTGTCCTGGAAAGCAGGAAAGTGAGTTCCTTCCTGTGCTGTGCCTTCTGACAGTGTCTGCCCCCTCCTCTGGAGTGTCTGTAAGCAGTGCTGAGGCTGCCTGGCTGATGGTCCCCACTCCCCCATGCTCTGATGATGGAGCTGCCCAGAGGCATTTTGCAGCCACAGCCTCAGGCTGCCTGGCTGTCCTGATTCTGGCTGGGATAGAGCTAATTTTCTTCTTAGCAGCTGGTACAGTGCTGGTTTTGGATTTAGTATGAGAATGATACTGATAACACAGTGTTTTATTTGTGGCTCAGCAGTGCTTACCCTGAGTCAAGGACTTTTCAGTGTCCTGTGCTCTGCCAGTGAGGAGGGGAGCATGGCCAGGACAGTTGACCCGAGGTGGCCAAAGGGATATTCCAGATGTTCCACACTACAGAACATCATGCCCAGTGTATAAACTGGGGCGAGGTGGATGAGAGGGGCTGATCACTGCTGGGGGATTTGCATCTGTCAGCAACTGTATTGTGGATCACTTGTTTTTCTGGAGTTTTGCCCCTCTATCTCTTCTCATCTTCCTTTTCATTACTCTTCTTATTACTATTTATTTAAATTGTTAAACTGTTTTTATTTCAACCCAACTTCTTCTAAGTCTACTCCCCATCAGATTGGCTGGAGGTGGTGGGAGACAGGAGTGAGCAAGTGTCTGTGCTGTACTGAGCTGCTGGCTGACGCTAAACCATGAGAATGGTGCTCCTCTCCTGCAGCCCCATGTCCCTCTGCCTATGTCATGGCCAGGCAACTGGCAACCCTGAATTGCCAGGCTCTTCTTTACTCCTTTTTTGAGTTTTAATATAACCTGCTCTGACCCCTAAGAAAGCAGCGATTGTGCCTCTTCCTTGGTTCCCTTTTTCCCAGCTCTACTCAAACTGATGAGTTTGATGTCCGGTCCCTGAGGCTGACTCTTCTAGCTGGGTTGTAACCTAAGCTCTGCATGGGCAGTAGCTGCTGGAAGTGTTTCTTTGGGACTGTGGATGTAAGGGGAAGGTGGCCAGTGTCCAGTAGGGAGCAGGAGCTGGCAGCATCCCTGGGATGAGCAGTGAAGGAGCCTTGGACCCGTCTGATAAGGTGGGGACCTGCAGGTGGGTGAGCAGAAGTGTCCCCCTGGCCATTCTCTGCCATGGTCAGAGAGGTCTGGCCAGCTCTGTGCTGTGCCAGGCATCAAGGGGAGGACTGGCACCAGAGCCTGCTCTGACAAATTAATGAAAAACCTACTGGCAATGCATGGCCATTGTGAGACAGCCCTTTGAAGCAGAGAGTCAGGGGAACTGATTGTCACTGTCACCAAACTGATTGGCTGTGGCTTGAGAAAGTGGGTTAGGGAGAAACCCTGGCCTGCGTTGCTGCCTGCTCAGACTAAGCAGCTGCAGCTCCCATAACCACTTGCTTAATTGGGAATATAAAGGAAATAAGTGTACTTGATCTCTCAGCATGAGAGTAGATTCAGCTCTAAAAGCAGCAACTACCAGGTTGGGATAACAAATAGATGTTTTCCTTTATGTCACTGAAGCTCCTGCCCCATCAACAAGCCTAAAAGGGAATTGTATTTACACACTCATATTTTAGGAAACAAAGTTCCCTCACCTGGTTGCTATTTGCAACAATTTAGTCCTTTTGGGGATAAATTGCTTAGTGTTTAGCATGACTGTTAAGCTAACTTTCAGTTTTTCCTCTTGACCATCCTATTGCTACCAAAGTCCTGTAAGATAATTTTGCCAGAACTGAAGAATCATTTCTGCAGGGCATTGCTTCTCTTGGGGCATATTTATATCCTGTTTGGGACTGAACATTACTGGGTACTGTAATAAATTCATTCGTTGGCTATGCATTGTTTTGGCTGAAATTATTTTGTCAGGAAAATCTACTGACAGAGAGCATTGACCTAGGAAAGAATCAGGAGTTGAGAGTGGAGAGATCTCGTCTGTCTGGTGGGAGTGAGTTTTCTTTCTGGTGTGCCCTAGTTTAGAGTGCAGCACTGACAGAGCTCTCTTCCTTCATTGGGTCTCTGAAGGATTTCACCATGACCTTGTACTTAAGGCACTACTGGAAGGACGAGCGTCTCTCGTTTCCCAGCACCAACAACAAGAGCATGACCTTTGATGGCAGGCTGGTGAAGAAGATCTGGGTCCCTGATGTCTTCTTTGTGCATTCCAAGAGGTCCTTCATCCATGACACCACCACAGACAACATCATGCTGCGAGTGTTCCCCGATGGGCACGTCCTCTACAGCATGAGGTACAGAGCAGCCCTGCCTCCCCTGGGCATCCCCTGGGGCTTTGCTGCCAGTTTGGCTCCAGCCTTGACTTTGGTGATCACCAGGACTGCTACTGCCAATCCTGCTACTCCTGCTGCTGATGCAGAGCCCTGTTGCCAGAATGTCCAGCACAAAATGCTGTGCAGGAAACTCTGAGAGCCCATGCTGTGGGCAGTAACAGGGTAATCTCCTCCTGGGGGAAGCATGCCCCCAACTCTTTGCAGTCAGTGGAGGGCTTAGTCAAGCAGGAATGTTCATCCCAGGGTCAGTGTGTGATTAAACTGGAAGCTGCTGATATACCAGATGGTGACCTCTATAATTATCCTATTTTCCTTCTTGTTTGTCTAGCATTTTTTTCAGTTGTTCTGCTTTCCTGTTGATGTAAATGTTTATGTTTATTGAAGCTGAAATGGCAATATTAAACTGGTTTTCTAGTAGATTTGTTGGCTGGAGGAATCCTGAGGGATGCCTGTCATGACCTGGAGGGTTATCCATCCTGCGGGTGTACACGGATCCTGACTGTGGGTTTGCAGGATTCTGTAATACACAAGGACATGGAGGCTTAATCCTCTGAACTTTTCTACCTTTATACAGATTATCAAAAATACCACAAAAATCACCACTAGCAAGCAAACTACCACAAAATCACCACTGGCAACTACACCCATGATTAATAAAGTGACTGCATATCCATATCACTCTATTGCAAATTGCTGTCAGCAGTCAATAATTTAGCATCTGTCAGTCATGTGGCAACAGCCAATTACTAACCTGGGTATTTCGTGTTACAGGTTACTTTACATTACATGAATTTACATTTCATCCACAATATACCCTCAGGTACCCTTAGGATAGGTTGCTTGTGCAGGTGCACAGCACTGGTACCAGTGATACCACCATGAAGTGATGCAAATCATCCAAGGGATGGAAGGAAGGGATGAAAGTGGGCTCAGAGGGGACCTGTGAGACAGCAGTGTCTCATTTCAGAGATGCTCTGAGTCACAGGGCATGGAGTCAGCCAAGAGTCCTTGGTGGGTGTCCAAGAGCTGGTAGAAAGTTCATGCACCAAATTCAATTCTCTAAGGAGCAGAAAAGTGTGTGGAGCATGGAAAGGTCTCAGAGGAAGGCTTTATTTTGGATAAAAATTAAGGCCTCCTTATATCCAGAGAGATAAGAGGGTGTAGGATGCCACCAATTTGAATAGACAATAGATGCTGGTAATTTTTATTTTTCACCTGTAACAGCCAAAGTTAATGATGTTTTCTGTTCTCCCAGACTCTTTTTTATTTTCAAGATAATCTCCTACCTTTTCTTACAATAAAGTGCCTGTTAAAGCACTTTTTTTTTGGCAGTTATTGATGGTATTTCAGGATGTCTCCAGTTTCTAGGTACCCTATCTGCATGTCAAAGAGGCCAGCTGAGCTTCTCAGGGATTTTTCTTGTTACCTTTCTCTGTCCATATTTTTCATCAGACATTTTTTGCTCAGTAGTTTCCCCTTCTAACCAGCCCACCTTTATGATTGCTAACATCAGCATCCCTGCAGATTTAATTTCCTTCAGAAGATTGAAAAAAGAGAAGCAGAGAAAAATATACTGCCAGAGGAAACAAAAGCTCAAGAATCCAAAAAAATGGGTATTTCCCCAGGACAGAAAATACGCTCTGAGTGTTCAGTGACCTTTTAATATTTTGTAGCCAAGGATTTCTGTTCTAGGATCTTTCTGGAACTTATTCGTTTCATCCATGGTAAAATGATTTTCAAAAACTTGGAAAAGTTTTCTATTAAGTTTGCTTCTGTGGTCTGTTGAGGAGGTGATGTGACTTTTTAATGTTGCCCACGAGAGAAAAGTCTGTGAGTTCATCACAGCACAATTGTTAAAATGATAATTTGATACGTAAAATCCAAGGAGAAAAAAAATCTCCATGGCATTTGGGCCCGCTGGTGTTTAGAACACTCAGAAGAGTATCCAGCTGAAAAAGGTGGATGGGTGATGGGTGTCCAGTGTTGCTGGGAATGCCCTTAGGTATCTTGAGATGTCTGCATGGGATTGGCAGTGGGCTGGGGAACATTTCATTCCTGTTTTGGGCCTTGGGCCTTCAAAGCCACCTGGACACTGCACTCTAATTGAGGAATATCATACTGATGAGCCGAGTTTCTGTTCTGCCCCTGACTAACAAACTGTTATTGACCACAGGTTGTGCCACAGTCCAGGTGATGCCAGAGAAAGAAAATAACGCACTGTAATGAGACTGAGTTATGCAATGCTTAAATGCTGCATACAGTTAGGGGAGGCCATCATTGCAGGACACCTTCTGGAACATATCCCCAAAAACATTCTTTAAATTTTGCTCAAATGGCAAAATTTTGCTGTAGTTTATAGTCAAAATGAACAGCATGTGCCTTTCAGGGGTGATGAGTGTGTAGGTCAGGGTAGGATTTGGATCACAATCCCTGGAACAGAGGAAAAGTCCTTTATCAACATCTGGAATGCATCTAGAAAATGGTCACAACCAACGTAAGTTGGCTTCTGAAACGATGAGTCACAGCTGATTTGCCCCTCCTAAATCGGGATCTCCACTGCAAATCCGTCTGCAGGGAAAGTTCACTGACCCACTGGAAAACTTCTTATGTAACATTGTGCACAACTGGACTACTTTAAAAACTGGAGCTGTGATTGCTGCAGCTTTTTAGCTAAGAAAAAAACTTAACAGAAGCAAATCTCACTCACTGAAAACCAGCTGCACCCATTTTACAACCCCTGCCCCAGAAAAACACCCCTCAGATTAAAAGGGTTTATTGAGAGCTGTAAGAAACTGCCGTTGCCTTAATAATATATGTACTGAAGGAATTGTGTGGCTTGCAGTAAGGATGGTCATATTCCTCAGGCTTGGGTCATTCTGGGGTGACTATGGAGGGAACAGAGCCAAGAGGAAAATGTGGAAACCTGAATTAAACTGCACATAAGGGAATATTCAAATGTAAATAGTGAAGTTAAATGTAAATGGTGAAGTTACTTTACATTGTAGTCTTGTAGGCAAATAGTTGGATGTAAAACACAGTGGAAATATCTGTACTGACATTAGTATAACAGTAACATCCAAGATAGTGCTTTAGTTCCTTGTTATTGAAATTACATTTTTTGAGCTTCTGTGTATAATCCATCTAGCTTGAACATAGAGAATTGGTAGGCATTTTCCTGTGGATTTTTTGCAAACATCATGCAATGTTTCTGGCTCAAAAGCTGCAGAATAATTATCTGTGATAAGATTCTCTCTTGATTGCTCCTCATAGAAACCAGCTTTTCTCATTTTCGATTTCTAGGGTCACAGTGACAGCAATGTGCAACATGGACTTCAGCCACTTTCCCCTGGACTCTCAGACATGTTCTCTGGAGCTGGAAAGCTGTAAGTTGTATCCGTGTTTCTAGATAGATGCTCTCCATGACTGGCTGCACAAACATTTCACTGGACATGTTTCAGAATGCTCTCTATTTTAGAGCCTGAAATAATAGCTCATCACAGTTACTAGGAGTCCTGTTGGCTCAGCAGTATTGTGATCTAGTCCTTGTGCTGCAAGACCAGAATTTGCAAGGAAAACATCCTATGACATAATCCTGATCCTGCAAACACTGTGGTCCGGGCTCAGCTTCTTTGGTGGAGAAAGCAATGTGAACACTAGGAATTTTTGTAGACTTTCTCCAGGGTATGGCAAGACTAATATCTGGTTGTTTTGAGATCCTCCCAGCTATTTAACTGAATGCTTCTCTGCAAAAATCAGAATCAGAATCAGAGGATAATTTTCACTGACCTTGAGGTCAGCTGCTCCAATACCCTGCTGAGAGCAGGGAGTTTTTCATTATAGGTTGCTTGGAGCTATGTCCAGCTGGGTTTTGAGCAAGGTAATTCAGGCTCCACAACTTTTCTCTGCAACATGCTCAAATATTTGACAGCCCTGATCCTGAAAATATTTCCTTTTATCTTCTTGGGAACAATCCTTTGCTGAGACTTGCAGCCTTTGTCTCTTGTCCTTTCGCTCTCCATTTTGTCAAAGCATCTGGCAAAAGGCTGCTGCCTCCTTCTCCATGAGGGTCAGCAGGGCAGCAGCTGGACCCCACCACAGACTGCTCTTCTCCCACCACAGACTGCTCTTCTCCCACCACAGATTGCTCTTCTCCCAGCTGAACAAGTTCCCCCAGCCTCTTGTCCCTAAGCCATGTGCTCCTGTCCCTGATGATCTTAATAACCCTCTTCTCATTTCCCATTCCTGTTACTTAGTGTACAAATTCTCTATGTTCTTCATTTATAGTTTTAACATATTTATTTTGCTTCTCACTTGTCCCTTTTACTTTTATCATTCTAGGACTGTTTGAAGTGTCCACACTTCCTCCTTCCTCTAAATTAAGGTGTTTTACCCATTATTATTTCCTGAGTTATTATCTATTTTTAGTCTGTGATGTTCAGAAGAGTACCATTCTAAATGTCATTTCAATGTGAAGTAAAAAGAGGATTTGTTTTCTTGAATCTTGAATTCAGATTTTTGTTGTTGTCACAGTGTATTATATGACAAGACCTTTTGAACTCCTTAGTTGTTGGCAAACTTACCTGTGGCATTAGTTCATGGCAAAGACTGGATGTATTAACTTTTGTTGAACCTCTAAGCTAAAGTCACATCACATTGTATTTCTTCTTTCCCTTAGATGCTTACACTGATGAAGATCTGATGCTGTATTGGAAAAATGGGAATGAATCTCTGAAAACTGATGAAAAAATTTCTTTGTCTCAGTTTTTGATACAAAAGTTCCACACCACATCAAGACTGGCTTTCTACAGTAGCACAGGTATTGGCCTTTTCTGATGTCTTACTATTGCTAAACCTAATACTCTATTATCTGCTTTTGAGGGGGCTGTTGGGATTATGTCACTGAAGTGTAGTCTCCGCAGTCTGTATCAAAACCCAGTTTCTTGTTTTACAAGTCTTAGAAATAAAAGAACCAAAGAAGGTCTTGTCTCTCTGTACCTGCTGTCCAGGCTGGTCTCACTGATTCTGGCTCTCCTCCTCTCTCCAAGGTTGGTACAATCGCCTCTATATAAACTTCACCTTACGCCGACACATCTTCTTCTTCCTGCTCCAAACCTACTTCCCTGCCACTCTCATGGTCATGCTGTCCTGGGTGTCCTTCTGGATCGACCGACGAGCAGTTCCTGCCAGAGTCTCTTTGGGTGAGAACAACTGCAACAAGCCGTGGCTGTGTGAAAAGCTTTGAATGTGAAGGCTTTGGCAGGAAAGGGAACTGCTCATTTTGATGGTTAAAGATATTGTGCAAGCAAATGGTGGTTTTATCTGATGATTAATACAATGTATAACTTGCACCTTGTCTTGAGTCCTTCATCATTTAGCAGTCTTCCTCACTTATATGTAGCTCAGAACAGAAAGCGGTGTGGTCTTAAAAATGAAGCTGTAACACAGAGTGGTACAGCTAGGAAACAGGCATCCTTGTCACCACTGGTCTGAGCAGACCTGATCTTAGGATTAGGTGTGTAAAAATACATTTTAACAGCATTGTGTTTAAACCCTGGAGTTTAAGGAGGGAGTTAAATGCTGTCTGTTAAATGCAAAATGTTGAATGCTCCATTGCTCCTCAAAACTCAGCCCATCATAAGCACAAAAATGGAGGCAGGACAACAATTCTGCATTAGCTGAAGAGCTACTTTACACATATTCGTCTTACACTGAACATCTTTCAGAGCATCATGTAGGCCATAATTTCTGTTTCTCTAGAGATAAAACCCCTCATGGACTGTATCAGTCAATAACATTTCTTTCTTTTGATTCTCTCCAGGGATAACCACTGTGCTGACCATGTCCACGATCATCACTGGGGTGAATGCCTCCATGCCTCGTGTTTCCTACATCAAAGCAGTGGACATTTACCTGTGGGTCAGTTTTGTGTTTGTCTTCCTATCGGTGCTGGAATATGCAGCTGTGAATTACCTGACAACAGTGCAAGAGCGGAAGGAGAGGAAACTTCGGGAGAGGGTGAGAAACACTTTTGTCATCCACTTTTTTTTTTTTTTTCCCCTTACAGCTGATATCTGGTCTTTATATTGACTGTCTGTTAATGGGGAAACATTGACAACCATGTGTGTAATTGGGTCTTTTAGACCACTCCACCTCAGGCTGAATTGCTCACACAGAAAAACAGGATTTGATCGGCAAGAGGGGAAAGTATAAAATCTGATGCTTTGCGGCAGCTGCCACAATTCTTGTTTAGTAAGCTAAAGGTCTTATTTGGTGCAAATTAGTTTCCTTCCTCTACAGGTAACATTACTCTGGAAACTGGATTTAATGGATGTAATAGTGGAGGTGTTTCCCATCACCAAGCACAAACAACAGTCAGCCAAGTTTATGCTTGTACTTCTTAATGTGCTATAAAAGGTCTTATCCTGCATCCCTGGAGTGATTCAAGACTTGATACATCCTGACCATCTTGGCCCTGCTACGAGCAGGACATAGTACTAGAGATGCCCTCAAGTCCTTTCCAGCTTGAGGTATCTTACAGAGCTCTAGGCCCTTCTTTGTGGTTAAACAAACACCATTGCCTTTTGAACACTAAGGCTTGGAGCCAAACTTTTTTCAGTCACTGTTTTTTTCAGTCAAATTTTTCAGTTTTTTCATTTTTTTGTGCTCAGTTTTTTCCATACACCCAGGACATCACCATGTTTTATGATTGCTTTCTTCCTGGTAGGAACTCACCATGTTAGTCTACTGGTAACCTACTGTCTATGACTCCTGGAGAAATTTGTATAAGCTTGTTGGAAATGCCAATGCAGACATCATCTTTCATACAATTTCAGCATGCTATTTCCCTCTATGAACTACCCTTTTAGTTTTGCATGTCCTTCTCTTTCCCTTCCTTTTCTCCCCATGACTTTCTTGAAGAACAGCACAAGCCCCATAACAGCCCAGCACCTTTCCTAGTTGGCATATCATAAAAAAATGTAATTAGATACATTTAAAAAAACAGTTGGATAAATTTACCAGACTCCTGTGGTGAAATTTTACCTCTCTTCAAGGCCTTCTCAACAGCATTATGATTCTGGAAAGCTGCTTGAACAGCTTCTGAGTATCTTAATTTATCCATGTCCCTGCAAGCCCCAACCTGGGGCCCAGCAGTTCTCTACAACCCAAGGCAGAGATGCTCTGTGCAAGGAGGTGTCTGACTTGCTGCATGTGGTTTGTGGCATTTTAGCCAGCCCTGCTCAGGCATCCCATGTCCAAAGAATATGATGTCTTGGCAGGTCGTGGGAAGTAAGAAATATCCTTGCTAAGTTTGACTAGCCTAGAAAAAACCTATATTTTTTAAGATGAAAGCTCTTCTCCTTTATTTTGAACTGTACTAGAGGGATGAAATGAACTTCAGAGGGTTTGTTAATTTTCTGCTAAGTTTTCTGGAATGTTTTGCCACATCCAGTGATGGTGTAGCTTGTTATTTATGTAATAAATCTGCCCTTGAATTCTATATTCAGCAAACACCTTTTTACTGCACAAGGGAAAATATTGTACTCAGTCTTCAACGTGTGACAATATTATTCTTCAGTAGGGGAAACAGGAACGGAGATAATAAATAGCATTATTTGAGGAAGAAGCTCTTGAAGAAGCAGAAGAGACATTTCTCACAGTAGATGTAGATCTTGTCAGCCAGAGCTGCTCCCCTATGAAAGACCCCAAAAGTTCTGGTATGAACATGTAAGCTCTCTCCAGAAGAGAGCTTTATGTTATGTCTACATTAAGAAATTGCCAGGGACAAAGACAGGCAGTATCCAAAACTAAACCTTCTCTCCCTGAAGATCACGGGAGCAGCTGTGAAATGCCTGTGGCAAAGGGTCTGTGGCCCCATGCTTATTCCCAGCCCATACCTGGGAACTTTTGGTGCTTGCTGGGCTGAGAGAGGCCAGAGACCTTTCTGGCACTTTAATGGTGCTGTCAGCTGCATTCCTATGTCCAAGGAGGCTCTTTGGCGGTCTTTGAATTATTATTGTAGACATAGGCCAAAAGTCCAGCAGGATGGAATTACGTAGTGCACCTCTGTGTGTACACCCATGTGAGGATGAGTGCAATTTTAGGTTCTGTGGAGGTGGGTTTCTAGCATGCCAGGCTCCCTTGTCCATAGAGGTGGCTGTCATCACACGTGCATGAAGCCATGGGAACTCTAATTTGACCTGGGGGCTGACAGTTAATCTGCAGAATTGCTTTGTCTGCTGAGTCCTGCAGCAATTGGATTGTTATTGTAGCTGCTGTCCCTCACAGGCAGCCACCATCTCCTGGACCTGTCAGTTCCTGATGGAGAGCCTGATGTGTAATTCTCCCCGGTGGGTTTTGTGTTGTTTGCTGTTATTCTGGTTTGGGCTGGCTTAGAGTTAGTTTCTTTTCAGTAGCTGGTACAGTGCTGTGTTTTGAATTCAGTGTGAGAATAATGTTGTAACACACTAATGTTGTTGCTAAATTGTGTTTATCCTGAGTCAAGGATGTTTTTGTGTCTCATGCACTGCCAGTGAAGAGGTAAACTAAAAAAGCTGGGAGGAAACATGACCAGGACAGGTGACCCAAATGAGCCAAACGGATATCCCACACCATGGAACACATTTCAATTATTAAATTATTCTTATCTTGATCTACAAGTTTTACATTTGATTCTTCTCCACAACCTTCTGAAGTTCAGGGGGGAAGGTGGGTTGAGTGAGCGACTGCATGATGCTTATTTGTCAGCTGGGGTTAAATCACAGCAGTCTTTTTTTTTGGGGACCTGCACTCTGGTTTTGTTCTGTTTTGGTTTGGTTTTGTTAGTTTTGGGGTGTGGGGTTTTGAAAGTGTGCCTGCTTAGAATATGTCTTAAAACCCAGTTGATCTTCAGCTGTACTCATGGAGTGATCAAAAAATTAAAGTAAGATGGTTACTAACTTGACGTGCTTTTCTGAACATGACCTCCTGATACCAAAGCTTTTGGTTATGCAAAGAACACGGAAAACAATCCTTAAGTTGATATTAACGTTTTCAATAAGCAATGTGATCTGTTGGTTAAATAATTTAAAGGAAAAGCCTTGACTGCAGGGTTTTCCAATGGCATCCTGAATATAATATATTGATTTTATATACATTTTTACATATATCTGTATTCAGATATATATATTTGTTTTAGCTGAACATATGCTTGAAAACAAGTTCTTGAAAAACCCACACATCAAAGTTGGTGGAGTATTGGATACGGAAATTGGTCTGCAGGAAATGAGAGACAGGAACTCCTAACAGAAAGGACATTTTGGAGTCCATTTTCATTGGATGCAAATACATAATCCATATTCTGGGACAGGAAAATGTTTTGAATGGTCAAAGACTGCATCTTCTATTCAAAATTCTATCTGAATGCATTGGAATTTTTTAGACTTGTGGGATGCATGCTGGTGCTGCTGAAGTCAGTACAAGTTTTGCTATTAGCTCCAAGTGGGATTTGACATCATGCTTTTAGCTGGCCCTCTGCTTGGTTTAAAATCAGATTTATGAAAAAAGCATATGTATCTGTAAAAGCAGAACTTGGCCCTTTTCTTCCTGTAACATGTACTGGATAAGCCATTTCCACAGATTAAACTGCATCTTATCCATGAATATTTATAAACACAAAGAATGAATAATAAGGAATAACAAGACAGTAAGGCTGAACAACAGCTACCTAAGAAAACCTTTTGCTTAGACTGTATGTCTGCTAAAGCATTTTTCTAATATTTTCTGAAGCTGTTTGTCCAAGCAGTGGAGATAAACCCTGTTTCTTTGTCATAGGAAGGGGACCAGGACACCAGATGGTTCATCACAGGTCCAGTTTATTGAAAAAAGCATCAAACACTTATACAGCAAATAATAAGCTTATGAATATTCTGTAAGCCAAGCAATCTATTGGTTAAACTATACCATGAACTCTTCCTCATTCCTTAGGGGTTACATCTCTCTTTTCTCATTTTTTTTTCACTATTTGTTATTATACTACAGCTAGGCCCAATGACACGCTATCTAGCAGGTGCAGAACTTGGAATTAGCCATGGTTTTGTATTTTTCCAGTCTCTAGCAGCTAAATTCCCAACATTTCTTCCTTTTGAAAACAAGAAAAAAAAAGACCTCTTTGTTCAAAGAGAAACTTAAAATATCTCAATCAAAATTTTGAACTCAACTGTTTACAAGCTGTCTGTTAATAGAAAGGCATAATTTTGGTTGCTTACATGTTTTTCCAATATTCAGCTATATTTCTTGTTTATGTCTCCAGTTTTCGTGTTCGTGTGGAATACCTCACTCGAAAACTATGATGCTGGATGGAAACTACAGTGAATCTGATGCCAACAGCCTGGCAGGGTACACAAGAAACCAGATGGCAGCAGAAGAGGAAAAACCAGAAAAGATGGTTGTGCATCTAGCCATGAGCAATGAATCTAATTCATCAAGGAAGAGAGGCCTGAAGGGCCACGTGGGCTTGCGCATCATCCAGAACACTCATGCAATTGATAAATATTCAAGGTTAATATTTCCAGGCACCTATATATTTTTTAATTTGATATATTGGTCTGTCTTTAGCTAAGCATGCTGGCACTTCTGAATCAGAAGATGTCTACAAAACACTCTTTTGTTGGTACTTTTTTTTTGGTCTAATCTGGACACAAAACTAGAAACCTGATTATTGTATTGCTTCTTTGAAGTGTAAATGGGAGGACACATCTCCCAGGAGGCAATTGCATGTGCAGGCCTCATGGAGGAACTCTGTGCTGGTTGGTTTCCAGCCCACACCCTGCTCCCGTGTGCTTTATGACACATGACATTTCTCATACTTGAAAATATGTGTCCACCATACAGCCAAAAGTGCTGGATGCTCGTTTGGGGCTGGCCACACTGGTGGTGCCTGCTGTGCAATGGACAACCAAAGACAATGCTCATGTGAGCTGTAAGGAATTAAATCAATGCAACTTGTGTGGGGAGGTCTGGACAGTGCTTCTCCTGTAAGGATACTGAATGCTTTCCTTTACTTTTGAGAAAATTACTTTGTTTTTTCTTTGGCATATAAACATAACTTTTCTCCATTGTTTTGTGAAGAACACCTCCTTTAATGGTACAGATTCTGCTTTCTGTCTGGACAGAACCTTCATCAGTACCACTAGGACAGCTTGCCAGCCAGGATCAGCTGGGCTGGTTACAGAGCACAGGTGGGATGTTTGAGTCAGGGTTTTTTTCTAGATTACAAAGTGCAGCCCACAGACAAACTGTACATCCCAATGTGCCTCTCCCAGTCAACACAATGCCCTTCTGTTCAGGCATTTGGGATCAAAAGGGATGCATGTCTGCCAGAACCTCTCTGCAGAAACAGAGGCATGTCAGAGATTAAATGGCCATGGATAACACTGTGGGTCTAAGGTTGATGTAAGTCCTTTGAAGATGCTGCACAGCATTGTAACACGCTTATGTGCTTGGCAGTTCTTTTCCTATCCTGTGATATCTCCTTTTCCTTTGCTAACAACACTGACAGCAAAACCCAAATGCAGAAACATGATAGCAACACAACAGCAATGCTCAGGTTTGTGTGCTCCTTATTTTAAGAAAACACCATGACTTTTTGGCTGTCGTGGAGATTATGTATATCAAAACACTTGTTTACCAAGCTGAAGCTGAGCAGTAGGGGCAGAGCTTGACATGTGAAGAGCCAGGACTGAGGTTAGAATAAAGAAAAAGCAAACAAAAATACTGCTGTAACCATAATTATTTGTCAACACATAAAATTTTCTGCTTACATAGCAGGAATTCTTACATCCTAAATCTCAGGGGATGCAGAAAGTAGCAGAGAAATGTCAACTCTTGGCTGTCAGCCATACCCAGGTTTTCCCTTGTGCCTCAAATATTACTGCCTAAGTCAAGCTGCTTTAGAGGAAACAAATTTGATGAGAGAAGCTAAAATTAACAACTATGCTCCTCTTTAATCAGCCATGTTAATAACTGACATGAATGGAGTTCTGTCTGGTCATAAAAGTAAGAAACCACAGCCCTGAAGTTGCTGGCAAGAAGAGGAAGGACAGTGTCTGAGGGGCAGGACTGCCTAGCCTGCCTCTTGTCTCCTGAGCCACCAGGAGAGTGCATTTACCACTCATTGCTCATGGAGCTGAAACCTGGATACGCCTCACATCGACAGATGGAGGTCACTACCAGAAAGACACAAAAAATATTAAAGAAATAGACTACTCATCTTTTGAGAGGTTAAACCCTGGGCATAACTTCAGCATTAGGTTAAAGCATTAGTGCATTCTTCAGCATTAGCAGTTTTGAGTGTAAAACAAGAGCCAATGTTCCAGCTGGCAGCAGGACAGTTGCAGCAAAGGGAAAGGCAGCCCAACTACAGCATGAAGCCACCAGAGAGTTGAGGGAGTGAGAAGCTTGGTTCCTGTGCCCCTGTTTTGCCAGTCTTTGGGCATTACCCACGGCACATGCCATTTAACCTCGCAGTGCCTCAGCTCCTCCATCTGGGAAGTGAGGAGCACTAGGATGTGCCTACCTCATAAGGGGCTCAGCAGGCTTAGATAGCACGTGTGTGGGGCATGCCTATGATTTCTGAGCAGGCCACCCAGTGGGAATCCAGTTTTGTGTTAGTTACCAGTGAGTTCTTCAAATGCATGCTCTGAACCAGCCCAGCTGGAAGAAAGCAGGTATCTCTCCTGCCTTTATGATGCTGTTATAGCTCCCCTGCACTCCAATGATACTAAACCAGGGATAAGTGTAGACAAACAGACCAAAAGTGAGGGCTGTCAATGAATAATGACTCTTGGCATACAAAACCCAGGAAGCCCTAGTGCTTTACTTTGCCATTTCTTTTTTTACACCTCCTGTTCCCTTAGAAGTTATGTGATGGCAAAGATGTCCTTTAGGTCCTATCATCTTTGTACTAGCATTCCCAGTAGCTTTTAATATCTAATAGGCATATTTTGGAGAGGATACCTTACTGTTATTTTATTTGCATGTGTACATAACTGATAGAAATTGATGTCTGCTTTTGCCAGCCTGTAAAACCATCAAGAGGGTGCTTTTCCACTAAAGCAAAAAAAAAAAAAAAAAATCCCTCCTCTATCTTAGGCATTACTTAAGCTCATTGTTAATTGAAACACCAAATTAAAAGTATAGATGCAAATAAAGCCAAGTCTTCTCCTTCAGTCAGCATTATGAATTGTATTTTTCTGTTTATTCAGAAGAGAGTGGCTAGGCATGAAGTTAGAGCAGATATTTGAAGTGTGGTATTGACAATGTATTTCACCTTTGATTTCCCCTGGATTACAAGGGACTCCATGAGCATTGTCTAACCTCCAGTTGCCAGATCCCAAAACCAGTGTATTGAGAGAGTGCCTGAAGCTGGGCTTGAATGCTCTTTGATGGATACAACCCAGTTCTCTGAAGCACTGAGCAGATGGACAATGAACACACTGAAGGAGAGGATTTTCACAAGTGCACAGGAGATTTGGGCAAATTGAGGCCACTGGTGAAAATGCCTTCTCTGGATGACTTGGTCCAATTTCAAAGAGAGAAAATGTCAGCTCTGCTCATTCTAGGTTGGCTCCATTGTAATTTTACTTCTAACCAAACAATGTCTTTGAGAAAAAGTAACCATATAGATATGTGCACATATGTATAATGTGTGTGCAAGCATAATGTATAACCAAGGAAGACACTGGGATGTGCGCCTATGTTCAATAGTGTCCATATGTGAAATTGTAACATATTGTATGTAAATTATCCTTTATTATGCCCAGAAAACTTACTATGTTGAATGGAAAAAAGGCTCTTATTGTCAGTCAGGGACCAAGAGATGAGGTATTGGCAAAAACATGGGTTCTCTTACATTATTTTTCTGAAAAAGGAGGTATTGAGAAGGATACAAGCAATATGGATGCTAAACTTGTACAGTGGGTACAATCCACTGTGCTGATTGCTGTAATCAAACCTGGTAATAAAATAACAGATGGAAAGGGTGGAAAAGAGTCAATTTCATGGTGTGAACTTTAAAATGTGATTTTAATTCTGTCTGGAAATCTGTTACCTATAAGCTGATACCCAGGGGCAAAGAATTTGAATAAACACCTCATTTGTAATTGATTTCAAGTAAAAAGCCATTTCAAAAGATGGAAGAACTGTAGTGGAAGGATGTGAGTACTTTGAAGTATGCAAACTCTTTGAGAAATGGAGCTGTTAATCACAGTTATAAACTATGAAGACCTTTTGTGAAAACTGCAAACCACAACTGAAGAAAGTTTAAAAATTGCTTTACAGTTAATGGCACATTTTCAAAAGAGCAAGTGGCAGGTATGTATCTCAATCTCCATCTGACTACAAATGAGAACTTGTCATTTAGTTCCTGCTTTGTGCCTTCGAAAACATTGTCTCCACACTTCCCAATGGAAGATAAAACTGCTCCGAGGTCCCAGTTGCCAGATCACAGCTATTATCCCTAAGGCAGACTTATGGAACTAAAATAAATGTGCATGGGTGAGGCTGATGCCTGAACCACTGAATAATGGTTATTGTCTGTCATATTTCCACAGTGGAGAGATTACAGCAAGGTACAGCCTAACTAAGCGAGATACTGCCCTGCTGAAATGTAAAAGAGCAAGAAAATTCATTTTAAAAACAGCAAGAATTTAGCACTATTAAAATTAAAATGTAATCCAACCTCACATTAAGCTGATTAATTACTTTGCACAAATGACATTTGAAATAATGTATCAGGGTCATTACTTTCCTGGTCAGAGGAATTATCATTTCAAATAAGAGAGAAGGGAAATTGTGCACAAGCATGGAAAAGGTGCCGCTCTTGTGGAAGGACAGGAGCAACCACCAGGGGAGCAGGGCCTGCTGTGGAGGCAAGGGTGAGGGCAACCAACTTTCCCAAGTGCCTGGGAATCACACATCACATGTGGCACTCCTTGATTTGGGCACAAATAGGTTATCCTCTGCCAGAAGGGGTGGGATCCCCAGCAGCCTCAAGGCAGCCATGAGAGGGTGCAGTGCAGGCGGTGCAGCCATTCTGGCCAGAGGTTTGGGCTCAGTTCTGGCCAGGTGTGTCAGCAGCTGGTCCTTGGTCAGGGTTTCACATAGGAGCCCCAGGCAGGCAAAGTCCCCTCCATCCCAGACAGAGAGACATGCCCAGCTCCCAGGTGTGCCCCTGCAGCACTGAAGAGATGGGGACTGCATGGCATGGAATGTGTGCCCCAGCCCTCCCTTTGCAAGGCAGCCAAGGATCAGGACAGTCCTGCACTGTCCACTCCCCCAGAGCAAGGAGCAAAGCCCTTAAAAGATAATTTGACACCTGATTTTTAATATTTCCTCCCTTTGAGAAAGCGCTGAACACTCCTTTTGGCCAGTTGTCCAAACTGGACTTCTTCCACAAGGGTTTTAGGGGTCCCTGATTGTGTATATGTGCACTTGCAACCATAGAAATCAGCTTAGGAGAAATGCCTGGCAACTCAACCCATGCAAAATGCATATAAATGATGTGGAAAAAAAGAAGGAAAGATTTTACTGCTCTACTTGTCATGCAGATTTATAGAAGAAAATTGTGTGTTTAGCTTAGAGGGAATTCAGAGCAGGAAATGAAAGGACAAGTTAATTGTAATGACAGTTTGAATTACTTGAACAAATATATTTTGAGAAACGGGACAGAACATTAGAGCTGCAAAACTCTCTAGCCTCCTGGCTCTTTCTATTTTATCTGGATTTTTAATAGGGTCCAAATTAATTTCAACCATGAAATTTTAAACCTTTCTTATTAAGGTGCATAATGACCACATTTTTATTGATACAGATGGGAGGAGACTTTCAGTGCTCTGCACAGATTGTAATTGCAGCAGCCTCCAAGTAAAAATACTACTCTTCCAAGTAAAAATACTGCTCATTTTGCATCTAGAGTTTCAGGAGAACTGCTGTTTCACAAAAGAGGAAAGGCAGAGTTATTAACCTGTTGGGCAGGGGCACAAGATGCTCTCCAAGGAGCTGCACAGGAGAAAGATCCTATCATTTGCACAAGAGAGAGGCCTTGACATTTAACACGTATGGCAGGGTGCTCAGGGGTGGTGCTGGGGGGGACTTTGTAAGACTCTCTGAAGAGCAAAGAAAAGGAAACTCCTTCTTGGCCAGACCTGGAGGCACTAACCACCGAGGCGGTCATCACCCTAACCACAGCCCCCATCCATGATGGCACCATGGATGCCAACTGCCGCCCTGGGGAAGGTGACAGAGGATGTTTCCTCAGGGCTTGGTCCAAGTTCTGTGCCTCAGTAAAGAACTACTTTCTTTTTGGGGTCAGTGTCCCCTTGCCCCAAAGGTCTCTGAGGTGCTCCCCGGGTGGCGCACTGAAAGAAGTTTCTCTTATGCTGAGGCTGAGGTGGGGCTCTCTCTGTGCGTTCCATCCATGAGGGAGGTTGGTGCTCAGTCTGAAAAGGTGGTGTCTGTTTGCAGGATCTTCCTGTCAGATTCCTGCTGCATCAGACCTTCCTTTCATCAGTGGTGACCTAGGAGAGGAAGATGAGGAGGAGCTCTTGCTTTGAAGAATTCCTTTGTTTTGGAGAAGGGCTGGTGTATGAACAGAAATCAAATGAAAGGATTGAAATGGGAGGCCCTGCTGATTACTTGGTGTCCAATGATCTGTCCCAGGCTCTTGGGCACTGTGTGCCCTAAATGAAGATGCAATTCAATTTTGAGCTGAGCTGCTAAATGGAAATGGCACTTCCTGAGCTGCCATGAAACTTCACTACTGCTCACACAGAGTAAGGCTGGGGCAGGAGCTCTGTGTGTGGTTCTGTACCTCATTAACCTGTACTGGAATGCCTGGAGCTGGTGGTGACCCTGCAGTGATGCTGCCCAGGAACAATGCTGTCCATCAGCTTCCCCTTCCCCATGATCAGTCTCCCATGGAAGGGCTCTCCCCTCCTCTTACTCGCCCTCCTGCAGATGCAGCTGTGCTTAGCAGAACATGGCTTCCTTTCAAAAAGAAGAAAAAGTAGGGAAAGAGGCAAGAAGACGAAACAAGTCCTCCCTCACAAATGAAAGTATTTTTGTGGCTGTTTCAAAGGCAGTATTTTGCCAAGCCATTAGCTGCTCCTCGGTTCTCCTGCTTTTCTTTAATCACAGCTGTAACATTAATGCCTTCTCCTCCTCAGTTCTGTGGCAGCTGACGTAAATATTACAGAACGTCAGTATTCTTCCCACGTCTCAGCTGGCGACAAAAGACAAAATAAGTGACTAACAGCTCCAGTGCAAAACCTTTGTGCTGGTGCTCTGCCAAGGGACGGGACCATTGAGGCTGACTCACAAATACAAACTCTGTAAGGTTTTCTTACCATGTGAATCCAATTAGTTGAAGCAATTTAATCGGGAAGAGGTAAAACAGCCTTGTAAAAATAATAAAAATTAAAATTTTAAATTTTAATTAAAAATTTCTGATTTCACAGAGGAGGAGGCAGCCTCAGAAAGAAGTCCTAGTCTTGCTTTCACTTCAGGTCTCAATCAAGGCTGTGTGGATGCACAACACAGAATGGTGAGAGGAGTCATGGCCTGGCCAGATGGTGGGTGTAGGTGCAGGAGGCAGCCCACAGGAGGACCATCAGTGCAGCCAGCATGGGAGCAGCCACCCAGGATGAACCTTAGACCCAGAGTTTCATTCCTCAGTCACTCTATCCCATGCTGCTAAGCTGCCACCTAAACTATAAAATGCTCAGAGTTGCTTCCAGGCACATCCACTTCCAGAACGGAGGCTGCCCCAAACTTCATGGCCAGCCCAAGGCATGGACTTGGACTTGGACTCCAGTCTCTGGGCCCTGGCTCACCCTGTATGGAGCAGAATGCCTCAACGTTAGTATCTCATGAGTCTGCGAGCTCAGCTGCCTATCCAGACACTGTGGTGTTAAACTGCCCCGGTGTCACTTCCCAGCTGCCTCCCTGAACCTGGAAGTCTCTCAACACCTCAAGCAGCTCATCCATCTCCCACTGCAGCCTCCTCACCTTCTGCTGTCAGTAGAGCAGCTCATGGAGTGAAAGGCTTCACGTGCACTTGCTGCCAAGCAGACACCCCTACAACTGTCTCCTGGTGTCTACCCTGATCCTTGTTTCTGCTCCCCATAAGGCTGTGACAGGAGATCAGGAGTCACCCAGAAACAAGCTGAAGAGAGAAAGAGGCTGAAAAATGCTTGTCAATGATTAGGAAGAACAAGGAGGGTGAGGCTGCTGAGCTGGGTTCCCAGTGCTTGGGTGGAGTACATGCACTTGGATCTAGGGCTCAGCCAGGTCTCAGGCACAGCACAGAGAGGCTCAGCACAGCTCCAGCGCTGACACCTTTTTGGCCAAGGACTGATGGTCCTGGGGCATGTCCCCACCACCAGGACAAGGCTGCCTTGCCAAGTGCTGCCACAACACTCAGGCCAAACAGGGCTGGGAGGGACCAGGCAGCCGAGGTTCCTGTGCCTGAAGGCATCATTGGCCACATTTAAACCATTTCTGGCAGGGGCACACGCAGACTGCTCTTAAAAACCTGCAATACCACAGCCTCCCCAGGGAGTTCCTACCAGGGGTACCAGCCTTAAAATTAGGAAGTTTTCACTGATAACCCAGCTGAATCCCCCTTGCTGGGTCTGTTAAGCCCTGTGGGTATGAAGTAAAGTTTATGCACAGTTTATGTACCTAAATTTGTGCAGATACATCTCATGTTTCTCCTGCTCTTCACTTCCCTGGACTAAGTGGCCTCCACTGTGTCTGAGATCCTCCTCAGAGTTCCTCAGTTTTTTTACAGGAAAATCTCACAACAGCCTTACTTCAATCCCAGAGTGGTTTGGGTTGGAAGGGACCTTAAAGACCATCTTGTTCCAACTCCCCTGCCATGAGCAGGGACACCTTCCACTAGATCAGGTCACTCAAAGCCCCATCCAACCTGGCCTTGAACATCTACAGGATTGGGGCATCCACAATTTCTCTGGGCAACCTGCTCCTGTGCCTCACCACCCTCACAGTAAAGAATTTCTTCCTAATGTCTAATCTAAACCTACCATCTCTCTGTTTAAACTGTTTCCCCTTGTCCTAATGCTATCAAGTTACACAAGCCCTGCTTGCATACACCATTTCCTTCTCCAGAAGTGGTATGATTTAAGATAGGAATTTCATTTTTTTTCTTGGTTGGTTTTCTTTTGGTTTGCTTGGGTTTTTTTTGCGTATATGTTTTTCATCTATTTCATGAAACGTTTAATTATACTGCGGAGAGGTGGTTTCACAAACAGCAGTCCCAGTTTTTCCATAACACCTGTTAAGATTACCTGGTAGCCCAGAAGGGACACATTTTGCACATCTAAAAAACTCCCACCAGGCAGAATAAACCAATGACCTGACCATCAATGAACTCATGCATTCCATAAATGCATAGAAGGGCTTTTCCATGCCTACAGCATTGCTGCAAACTTTGATTCCTGACATGGAGGCAACTAACGCTCCCAAGTATAATCCAAAGCAGGACCTTTTACAGACAGGTCTCTTTCATCAGCTGGACTGCTGGTGGGCTGAGGTTTCACCCTGCAGCCATGCAGCAGGAGGCAGGAGGATGGTGAGGCTCTGCCCTGCCCTGCCTGGCTGCCCTGGCTCCCCTGCACCAGCACAGGCGTGGGCAGACGGGAGGAAAGCTGGGCCACGTGAATGCCTGGGATATGGATAAGTGCATTTTCATATTACATCTAATGTAATAAGTCAGTTAAATGCCCCTAGTCCAGAAAGGGCAGCATGTTAATAAAGGGTCTTTACCAGCAGCTGACAGTTGGTTAGCACAGATTAATTCTTAATGAAGAAAAAACTCTTTATGTAATGTAATGCTTCTGGCTGGGGATCAAGGGTTGCAATCATCCACCCACAGCAGACCTTTAAATCCGGCTTTGTTTCTCTGTGGGAAAAATAGACAAAAAAACCCCAAACCCTGCTATTTTTTAAAAGTTATGATTCAGCCAGCATCACTCAGATTCTAATTCCAGGAGTGCTGAGCTTGTTTCCTAAAGAGTACAATATGTTACACCATGGCCTGGTGGTGCAGATGTGGCAGAGGAGGCGGTGTGAGGCAGGAGAAGGGCACTGTGTGGACCTTTGCCCCAGGGGTGCAGAAGATGTGTAGGGACACACCAAGGCTCTCACAGGTGGAGGGATGGTGCCGACCCCCTGACTCAGCCACGGGGGTTTGGGGTGTTTGTGTCAAAGGAGAGAGGTGCAAGGAGCAGGAGTGCACCTGAACCGGGCTGTGAGATGGGCTGTGAAAAGCAGGTCAAAGGCAGCTTAAGCAGCAGGGGTTTTGGCAGGGGACAGAGCAGCTGCCCAGATCCAGGCAGCCGATGCTGCAGTGGATGCACACACAGAAACTTTCCCCTCGCAGCCGTCAGGAGGCTCCCAGGACCTTTATTCCACTTGCAAGGCATTCCACTGACTCATGGATTTTCCTCTCCCTCCCTTGAGGCATTCCCTGAGATGATGCCTTAGCTGCTGGCTCCTGGGCTACGCCACAGGTGTCACCTTCTCTCCAGGCTGTGCCAGTGTCACCCTCGCAGACGGAACTTGCAGAGGTGCTTGCACCCACCCCAGCAGAGGGTCTGAGATATTCTGCCAAAGTTGTGGGACCAAAAGCTAAACTCACTGAAAAGCTAAATCCCCTGGAAAACCAATAAATAGTGTCAGTAATTACCAGTTAAAAAGTAAAATCACTGTTGTTTACCCTGTGTCCTAAGGGCATGGATACAATAAAGCTGCTTCACATGCAGGAAGGCAATTTGTAATTGTGAGGTCTGTTTTCCTACTACATCTAGTTTTATTCATTATCTGATAAGAATCTTCCTACTAATTTTCTGATGAGCCGAGGTATTTAAAAATAATGTCTTAAAGCAAGAATTATTCGATTTTACTTCAGCATCTTATATTTTATGGAACACTGACTTACACAAAATAAATGTGCATAAAACAGGAGAAGCTCCACAGCTTGTGACACATGAACAGGAGAAGGCAAAGGAGATCCATATCTCCTGAGCAGCAGGGATGCTCAGCAGGTAAAATGGGATCTCTCAGATCCTGGAGCTTTCTTTCATCTCTTTTCTGTTTCACCTTGTGTTTCTGCAGTGATGCCAAGCTGCAGGAAGCAGATTAAATCTGTAAGAAGTGCGAGAACAAAGTAAGCTCTGTGCAGGCAAAGGACTTCAAACAGGGAGAAAGGCTGGTGGCAGAGATACTGTCACAGGCAGAGACTTCAAAAGAGGCGCAGCAGGTGATTGAATTTGCAGCTGAGCAGCGTGGCCAGAGTGAGGCTGAACGCTGCAGATTTCTATTTAAAAGGCTCCTTAAAGACTTTGCTATTTATGTACACTGGTGTTAAGGAAGAACCCTGTTCTCATGTGGGGGAAGATGATGGTGCCCCTGAGGCCATCTCCCCAGCTCCTGAGGATGGGAGGACAGGGCACCACAACTGTACTTCCAACACAACAGCCCAGACAGCAGCACCCCAAACTGCTCTGCAGCCTAAACTACACACTGTGGCCCATGAGAGGGGTGGAAAAAGGCCCCACGGGGCTGCTGCCCAGGGAATACATGGCCAGAAGTCCCTAACAACCAAAGGTCTGTCAGCTGACAGTACCTGGGTGTGCGAAGGAAGCTTCCCAGCAGGCTGCCATGCAAGCAATGTGGGTTGGGTACTAATGTGAGCAGATAAAGTGGTCAACTGCCCCTCTCTGAGACTTTTTTACCAGTTAGGTCCCTGAGCAACTTTATGCTTCTCAGCACAGAGCAAAATCCAACTGTGTTTTACTCATGGACAACTCTGCATATGCTATAATGGAAATTACAGGACACATTTATAACCAAGAGAAAATTTGTGACACCAATACAAAGTGAGCAACGAGATGAAAACATCAAATTATTGACATCAGAGTTGAAACAGCCCCATTAGATCATCTTAATCATCTCTCAAAAATGCTGAATGTTTTCTAGTACTTTGTCTGGGCTATGAAAGAGGTTACTGTTAAAGGGATGCCAGTCTGAAGATAGTTAATTGCTCTTTTGGCTCTGGCACACTGGACAATGTCTTTAATGTCAAATGGAGAGATAAGATCTCATAAGGAGCTAGAGAAAACATGTGCAAAAAGCATGTACAGATTAATAACAACCTCCAGCACTAGAAAAACACAAGAAAACCCCAGACAACCTTTTTTAGAAATCTCAACATAATCTTGAGTTTTGCAATTTTAAAAGAAAGGAGTCTTAAAGAAAAGTTCACCAACATATTCTGTCTTGAAACATGCTGCTTTAGATATGTCTGCTCTATATTTTTTGGCTTTTATTTAGTTTCTTTGCCCAGCCTTTGCTCAGAAGCTGGAGAAATGAATAAAGTCAACAGAAGGAAAAGGTTTGAAAAGCTTTCAATGAAAAGAAATATTTTATTGTAGAGGGGAAGATTGTTTTTCTTTTTTTTTTATGTTGGAGAAACAGCATTCTCAGAGCTCAGCTCTGGGTGGTAGCATAGGACACCCTGCACTGGCCACTGATGACAATCATGGAAAAGGCATTATATGTTCAGCACAAACATCACCCATTGTTCTCCTACATACCACATTCTGAATTTCTGGAGAAGATTCCTGATCTTCCTGGACTGTTTCTGGACTGACATCAGCATGCTGTGCTGCAAAGCCATAAACTTGCTACTACCCATGCTAATAGTCTGTTTTTTGGGTCCTTGCCCAGAGCATTTCAAACCACTATCCCCCTTCTATTAGCTCTGGATTTCTCTCTGAAATAATGACATTATTTTCCTTTAAACATAAACCATTCAAATACTATTAGTATCAAACCTCTGATAACAAATTCACAGTTGCCAGAGAGGGAGTAGGAAGGATTTAGCCTAAGAAATCAGAGCCCATTTTCTGGTGCCTGAGAGTTCAATGGAGGAAAGAAAAACTGCCTTTTAAACCAAAGTCATTAATGCTAGGCAGCTTCCCACAGCTAGAGAGTGATGCCTTTTGAAGAGGGAGTGAAGAAGGAGGGATAGATGTATTTTATTTTGGGGTTTTTTTTTGCATCTTTGGGTGAGTTTTACCACCCATGGGAACCCCCTAGCTACTCTCCTGAAGCCTCCAGTTACCCACACATTGGAGCGAGTGTGGGCTGTGGCAATCTGGATCTTACTTCACACTTCCCCCACCCTGGGCAGTGAGCATCCTTTTCCCTAGCCTCAGAGGCTGTCAGGAAGATATAATTTCCTTCCAGATACAAACACACATCTGTTTATAGTCTCTTTCATGCTGGGATAAACTCCCCTGATACACTAAACCTCAAGACACAGACCTCCCCGCTGACCCACCCTGGCCCCAGGGCTTCACAGTGTGGTCACTTGTGCAAGGTCCTCATCTGCTGGGGTGGTGCAGGGGGATACAGTATGGGTAAATGAAGGTGGTATAGAATGTAATCTTATCCCCTAAAGAGTTGCAGCTGAACCAATTACTAAAGATTAGGAGCAGGCATGATGTTAACAGGCCGCACCTGCAGCCAATCAGAAGAGTGTTATAAAAGAGTGGATTGGTGGGAACTGGAGTCAGTTGGCTGCTGTGAGGACAAGGATGTGTCAGTGCCTAGAGGAGCTGCCTACAAGAAACACCAAGGAGGTATGGAACTCTAGCAATATGGAACCCTTGCAATGTAATGACAGTAGAACTCTTGCACTATATATGATAACAGGGTGGCACAGGGCAGCTCGGACAAGCAGCTGTGGAACTGCTTGTGGCCAGCAGGTGGGAGCCTGCCTGCATTGCCACTGCCTGGTGTTGTGCTGCTGCCTCCAGCACTCAGCACCACTGCCTACCTGACTGTCACCCTGTCCCCACCACTTCCCATGTCCCTGCCAGTCCCACTGCCTGTGTTGTGCTCCAAGAGGCAGAGACCTACTCTTGGTGAGAGGTGTAGCTTCCTAATGCAGCTGCCTATTGCAGTTTTTGAGGCTCTGGCAAAGAAAGAATGCCAAGCTGGTATTCCAGATGGAAAAACACATGAAAAAATAGAGTGAATGACAGTAAGATTTTCTTCTTTCTTTACCTTAACCTCCATGTCTCTGTGCTCTAATGGAAATAAAAAATTGCAGGTGATTCTGTTCCCCTGACTGCCATTCCCGGATTTAATCTGTCTGTGCAGTGTTAGGTGTAAGGCCTACCCCCATCCTGCCTCATCCCTGAGGTCAGTCCCCAGGTGGGACACAAGCAAATGGCACTGGTGGCAGAAGCGGGGCAGTTCTGATGGGGACAGGCAGCTGCTCAGGGCCATGCTGTCCTGCTGCTGCTGCAGCTTGTTTACTTCTGCTTACTCTGGCTTGGATGTGCCATGGAATGAGAGGAGGAGGTTGAACTAGGGAATGCGCTGGCTGTGAGAGGCTAAAGAGGATAAGTGTGTGGAAGAAGAAATATGTGCAGAAATCAGTGATATGAGAAACCAAAATGGTCATAGCAAGGACTGTATTAATTATGTTTGTGTTTTTGACAAGGCTTTCCTCTTCTATAGCCTATCTAATACTTTTTAAAGTCTGCCATCTGATGATGTGCTTGCAACAAAGTGTACATCCATTTTTTTTCTATTTTATCTGAAAATAAAACCATGTAAGTACTGCCTCTTCCATCTATTCCACCTCGGTGAACTGCTGAAACTTTTCTGATAGATTTTTTTGTGCCACAGTTCTCCTGGTGATGTGCCTTGTGCTTGCTCATATATTTCAGTGTCTCTTTTCAATGGCCACCACACATGATGGCATTAGTGGTACATGCATAGATTCATATAATTGGCATTGACCTGGTTAGGAAGGGGGAAAGAAGAAACCATGGTGAAATTATGTGGAAAACGTTGAAAAATAGCTGACTTCTTCTGTAGCACAGCTCACCTAACATGTTACAAGCCTGACACTGCACACCTTCATTTTCAGTATCTGGCACTCTGTTGGCATGTCTGGCACCCTGCACACGAAGGCATGCCATGCCTTTTGATGGCTTTCGCTTTGTAAAAGATTGATTTTTGAGTTGTCATTTTCTTTTTTTTTTTTTTTTAAAGTATCCATGCCATGTCCTTCACATCCTTCCCTCAAAGTTGTGTCTTCCTCCTTTTTTGGTTTGTTTTTAATTGCATTTCCTTTGCTGGGATCTCCATTCCAGAGTGTTTGTAACTCCTTCTTTTCTTTTCCCAGGATTTTAATGGATCAATTTTGGCAAGCTTTGGTCCATGTCCCTGCACTTGATGGCATCCCATGCCTTTTTATGGCTTTCCCTTAGGGGAAGTAGTGTTTTTTTTGTTGTTTTGGTTTGTTTGTTTGTTTTTTGTAAACATCCATGCCATGTCCCTCATATCTTCCCCTCAAAGATGTGTCTTCTGCCTTGATATTTTCCCCTGCTTTGGCAACATTGGTGAGGTTAGTTTTTGCATGCTTTGGTCCTTTGCAATGCACCTCATTTTCTCCCAGACTACTTTCTTGTAGTCTCTAAGAAAAAAAAAGTAAAATGGCATCTTCCCGTTGTCATAACAATGTAATGAGATGGATGCTGAAAACTAAAACAGTTCAAAGCATGTCCCTAGCAGTCCTGTCCTGTTTGTGATTTGTACATATACACCCAATTGATACTGGTCTGAGTGTTGCAGACATCTTTTTATGAAAATCCTTTCCTTAGGATTTCTTCCTCCTGAGAAGCTGAGAGGCCTCAGGAACAAATGTAAACAATGATTATCTGCTGCTGTGGAATGCAACAGGTGCATCTGTGATTGGTCTTGTGCTTGTTTGTAATTAATGGCCAATCACAGCACGGGTGGCTTGGACAGAGAGTCTGGGACAGCTGCCTTTGTATTCATTCATTTCTATTGTTAGACTAGCCTTCTGATGAGAACTTTTTTCTTCTTTTAGTATAGTTTTAATGCAATGAATATCATAAAATAAATTGAGCCTTCTGAAATATGGAGTCAACACTCTTGTCTCCTCCCTGATTTGAAAACCCCAGTGAACACTGCACACTCTGTGGTCTGTGGTTTCTGAGACCCTAAACCTAGGTGTAACCCTAACCCTATGCAGTAAAAGCAGCCTTGGGCTAAGACTGGTCTCAAGGAAAAAGCCGTGGCGGCAATCATGTTGTGGCACTTTTGCTCTCCCCTTGGGATGCCTTTTGCTGCTCCAGTGGGCCGGGAGCTCAGAGCTTCCTTATTTGAAAAACCCTTACCCAGTACATCAGGCTAGGGTTAGGGATGGTCCCTAGGAAAAAGCTGTGGAGGCAGCCATGTTATGGCACTTCTGTGCTTCCCTTGGGATGCCTTTTGCAGCTCCAGTTTGCTTCCAGCTCAGGGCTTTGTGGTTTCTGAGACAGTAACCCTAGGCATAACCGTAACCCTAAACTAATCATAAACTTAATCTGAACCCTAGGCAGGTAAATCAGCCTAGGGTTAGCATTTTCCTGGAAAAACCTGAGGATGCAGCCATGTTGTGGCACTTTTGCAATCCCCTTGGGATGCCTTTCACAGCTGCTGCATGCCTGGAGCTCTGGGCTCTGTTTTTTGTGACTCTAACCACAACCTTAGGTGTATGTCTTCCTTCTGTATTTCGCTAGATTTCGTTTTCCTTCTTGAAAGTAAATTTTATTTTCTTTCCGCAAGGGATGGTAAATCTTGTGTGTTCAATGGGGATCAATGGGACAAGCTTTGGTCTGTGTCCCTGCACTGGATGACAAGCCATGTCTTTTGATGACTTTCAGTTTGTCCAAGATTTTTTCTTTTTTTTTCTTGTAAGTATCCATCCCATGTCCCTCATACCTTCTCTGTAAAGTTTTGTCTTCCTGCTTTATTTTTTCCCCTGCTTTGGCAACATCTGTCAGGTTATTTTTTTCATGTTTTTGTCCTTTGCACTGCACCTCATTTTCTTGCAGACCAATTTCTTGTAGTCACTACATGTCCCCATATTCCTTTTTAATTTTCCTTGGATTGTACTTCATTTGATCCTATCTTCTTTCCAGAGTGTTTGTAAGACCTTCTTCTCTCTTTCTGGGAAATTAATTGATCATTTTTGCAGGCTTTTGTCCATGTCCCTGCACTTGATAGTATGCCATGCATTTTGATGGATTTAAGTTTGGGAAAGATTGATTTTTGATTTTTTCTTTTTTTTTTTTTTTTTTTTTTAAGTATCCATGCAATGTCCCTTCTATCTTCCCTTCAAAGTTGTGTCTTCCTCCTTGATTTTTTCCCTGACTGTACAACATCTGTCAGGGTAATTTTGGCATGTTTTGGTCCTCTGCACTGCACCTCATTTTCTCCCACCTTCTTGTAGTCACGAAATCTCCCAATTTTCTGGGTGTTTTTTTGGTTTTTTAAATTGCATTTCATTTGATCATATCTCCTTTCCAGAGTGTTTGTAAGCCTTTTTCTTCTCTTTTGCAAGATGTCGTTTTCCTTCCCTAAATGACTGGAATGGAAGCCCATTTGAAGTTCCATAATTTTTCCTTGGAACCAGCCTTACCCAAGGCTGCTTTTACTGCCTAGGGTTATATCTAGATTTTCTCTGCCTCTGCACTAGAGTCTTGGAGAGGAGATTTGGGGAATAAATCTAGGATTTGTAAGACCCGTAAGTGGAGCCAAAGAGATTTAGAGTGTCACATGGGAATGTGACCATTGTTACTCCCCACTTGAATAAATCAACATTGAGACAATATTCCAGCTAAAGCAGCCCTTTGAACCTCTCTTGCCTGCATGATTTATGGTTTATTCACTTCAGAGCCTGCAGAAATTTAAAGGCCAGCTCAGAACATTTACCCTGGTATTTATAGTAAATATAGAGGTATCTGTACATTTTAGTCAGAAGTAAAATCCTGGTATAACCTGGACATCTAACATTTAAAAAAGTAATAAAAAACAAGGAGAACTGCAAAATACAATAGAAGAAATAGGAATTGGGCTAGGAATTATACCAATAGACTACAAGAAAAGATTTCTGAAAAGGTCAGCTCAGTGAAGGACTAGAGTTAGACAAGGGGAAAATATGTAAGTAAATATTTTGAACAAACAAAAGTTAAAAAACCTTTTGAAAAGAACATTTTAAGAGGTGAAAAGACCAAAAGTCCAAGATATTAATACAATATATTTGAAGACACAATTACATGAGAATTCAGTCAGGCTGAAGATGCATGCAGTAAGATTGTCAATTAAAAATATGAGCTGAATGAGAGCTGGAAGGAGGAAAGGAACCTTTTGTGCTGATCACTGCCATGCACAGAGATCCAAACATCCCAGACATGAGGGATGAATGCGGTTTGAAAGACAGACTACATATCAGCATCACCATATTTACCCTTTTATTAGCAGGTGTAGTTAAACAAATAGAGAACAATTGGGCTCTGGCAGATTAGCATTAGGTACTCTGCTAGCTAATATAACAAAAGTGGAGTATCAACTGTGCAATGATACATATTTAATGCAAATAAGGATTTTGTGTGTGTTTGGTGTTTGTGTGTCTGCGTTGGCACAGGCAGGCAGCTAGAACAAGCACAAAAACAGAGTTAAAATGCAAAGAGTAAATTTATTGTATTATCATGCTAACTGGAAGATCCCAAGGCAGCACCCTGGCAGAGACACACAAGCAGGCACTGTTAGGCTCAGTCCATCTGAGTGAAAGGCAGGTTAGCTATTGTTTGCACCAATTTATCAAGGGTCCTGCATGTGTAGTTTTCCAACATGCTGTGATCTCCTCTGGGCTTTTTTTTATGATCTCTGAGCTTTGCCCTTCTCTCTCCCAAAACCAGGGAGCTTAAGCATGTCCGTGAGAGTGTCTCCAAGTCTCTCAAAGCACTCATATGATCTCTGCACAGAAAAGCTCCTCAAAAAAGAGTATAAACAGTAGACATAATATACAAGCCTCCCCTCACTTATTCTCCAGACTTTGATATTCCCAGCTGCAAGGTCACTTGAGTGAATCTACCATCCTCATCTTCCTCCTCATTGCCATTCTTCCACTTTTAACCCTGTCCTCCCAACAGTGCATTAATTAAGCAGCAGAACAGTTTGCAGTTTGGGGTATGCTGATTTGGACTGTGTTTGCATGGGATGATGGGGGCAGCTTGACAGCTGAGCATATGGATGTTGTTGTAGAACATTTGTGAGGTGGGTCATTACAAGATCAATAATTCTCTTGAAAACTACTTCAAAAATCAGCCCCCAGTAGTAATGTTACTGCGTGAGTCATGAAAATACATTTAGAAAAATGTAACCAAAATATAGTGCAAAATATTACCATCTGTAGGTTTCAATAGATGCATCAGTAAGAATGCTTCAAATGGGAGGAGGGGGGAGACTTTGCCCCAAGGTGAAAAATTTTCCCTTGCTTATTTTCTTTTCCCAAGAAAATGATTTTTGTGTGAAATGGTTAAGGTCTTGAGTTCTAAGTTTTATTTAAGTGTAGTAATATACTAATTAAGTCTAGTAATACAGATATTAATTTCGATTCTTAATTTCTGCTGGAGTAATCATTTTGCAATGCTGTTAGTGCCACCAGTTAACTAAAATTTAAAAAGACCAAATAAATAAGGTAGATCTTCACCTACTTGCAGGCAATTTGAGAATTAGTATTCAGCAAGAAAGGAAAAAAAGCCTAGAAGTGAAATAAACAAGAAAACAACATATGTAGACATAGCTGCTGACCCGTCAAAAATCAGCAGCACGTGGCTCAGTAGAATTAGCGATGGACAGCAAACTGCAAACCATGGTTTGCAAAAGTGTGGTGCTGCTTACGTGCCAAACCCTAAACCATGAGTAGAAATTAAATTAAATTAAAATGAAAAGCATCTCTGGTTTCTGCTGTGCTCCTCAGCATTGTCGTACTTCGCCCCCTCTGGGCCGTTGTGGGTACTGACGGAATTCCTTGACCTGCTCGGGGCGGAGCCTTGCCAGTCTCTGTAAGATCTCTTGGGTATTAACACACTGGTCAAAGGCAAAAGCTCCATCTTCTTGCAAAAATTAGGAGGATTTTGACAGATGTAATCTTTACTCCTAAGCAACTCAGGCTGCAGCCAGGTGGTGAAGAAACTGTGTGAGATAAGCAGTGGCTATTTGAGAAAACGTTGCTTCAGGTTAAAGTTCGTCTATAAATACATATATATAAAGATAAGAATTTGCTTCCGGTTAAATACTAAATATTACAAAAAATACATAATACATAAAAATATATCAATAGTATATTTTGTCCTGGGAAATTACAGAGGAATCTTGGACAACGAAACTTGACTTTCTGTCCTGCTAAAACGTTCCGATACTGCCGTGGCAGTGGTTTGGCCCAGACCAAAGAGGAGACGCCCAGAGTATCAGCAGGAGCACAGCAGTACGCACTGTGGGCAGTGTGGATGTGGCCACCTGCTTTGAAGGTGGAGTGCGTTATCCCTCTCAGCCGAGCTCAGCGCCACGTTTGATCTGCTGGTGCAGAGACAGGATTTGTTAAAGCCGCGCTCTGTCAGATCTCCCAGGGCAGGGTTTGCTGAAGCCGCGCTCTGTCAGATCGCCCGAGAGTGTCCCCCGAACACGGGACTAGTCCATGTCCTGATCCATCATCCTTTCGCAGCCTTGGCAGCCTAAACTACCGATTTTCCTCACTTTGTTGGCACAAACTGTATGCCAGTTCTGATTTCCCGCTCTTACGCTCCGAACTTCCTGCAAGATCATTAAACAACTTCTACGGAAAAATTGGTAAATTGCATTTTGTGGCAGGGGCATAAAGCAACATACCCTCAGCTGCGGCAAAACTGCCAACAGAGCGGAAAAACCAGAAAATCCTGCAGTTCTCTTGGAAAAGTGACAAAATTATAAAACATTAGAACAGTGGACAATGTGTGAGTGCCGGAAGCGGCCGTGCCAGCTGTGGACACCTGCCAGGATCTTCCAGCTCTTGCCGGGGCCGCCATGCCACGTGTGGGCACTGCCAGCACCGCCTCGGCCCGATCCGCCATGCCGGGTGTGGGCGCTGCCCGTGCCGGGGCCGCCATGCCGGGTGTGGGCGCTGCCCGTGCCGGGGCCGCCATGCCGGGTGTGGGCGCTGCCCGTGCCGGGGCCGCCATGCCGGGTGTGGGCGCTGCCCGCACCGCCCCGGCACCGCTGCAACAGCCAATGGGCACCCAGGAGGCGCGGCCCTGAGCGGAAGTGGGCGGGGCAGGCGGAGCGCGGGAAGCCGGGGCGCGGGGCCGGGCGCGCTCAGGTCCGGGTCCTGGCGGGTCGCGTCGGGCGGAGCGGGGATAGCGGGACTCGGGCGGTGGGGACGGGGCCGGAGGCAGCCCCGGGACGAGGGAGATGGAGTTCTCCAGTCGAGCGAGGCAGAGGCATGCGCGACTGGCCGGAGACCGGAGGGAGCAGTACCCTCACAGCCTGCAGTTTTACCTGGAGCCCCCCACGGAAAGCATCTCCCTGGTGGAGTTTGAGAGCTTTGCCATCGACCGCCTGAAGCGTGAGTAGCGTGTTTCTCCCTCCCTCCTTCCTCCTCCCCTTTCCCTTCTCCTTCCTCCCGTCCCTTCCCTCCCTCGATGCTGGGAATCCTTCCCGGGATGGCTGTGTGTATTCCTGGCAGGCCTGGGAGCTCTGTTCGCCGGACACGAACTGGAGCTGGGCTGGCTGCCCCTGCTGCCGCCCGCTCCCTCCCGTTAAAGGCACACGCGCTGCTTTGGGCGTTTCGGAGAGCTGAGACCGATTTCTCAATGAGCGTTTAGTGTAGCTCTCATTATGAGCGCGTTTCACATTCTGTAGATGTTGTGACATATTTGATGTCTGTGTTGCATTTCTGGTCATTGTCGTTGGCAGCCAGGGGTTCCCCCGAAGTCCTGAAAAGTGGTTATCCAGATTTCCATTAGAGTTGAAACCGATGTTCTGAGACTGGTCCATTAGAGTTAGCTGTCTCCCTTTCGTTGTTGGCAGTATGGATCCCAGAGTTGGGCCAGCTGTTCAGGACTCACGGGCCACACTTCATCCTCCCTATTTCTCACCCTTATGCTCCTCATGGCACTAAAAGTGATTCCTGTGGCCTTACCGCAGTTTGTGCCTTTCCCAAGCCATCGTACATTTAGTTTGATTTCAGCATGTTGTCTCTAACATGGACATTTTCTTTTTTTGCCTAGTGCTTAAGGTAGTTGAAAATCTCGGTGTGAGCTATGTAAGAAGTTCTGATGCATACAAAACTAAGTTGGAGGCTGAGCTCCGGAAACTGAAGTTTCCCTACAGAGTAAGTAAAGATCAAGACACAGAATTCTCTTGCGCTTTATTTCCTTTATATCATTCAAGAACAACAAATAAAAGTAGAGGTGATAAAATGCTGTTCTGTCATTTTGTCAGAGGTGTAGGTTTTCTTTGAAGGGTTTTCTTTGAAGTTTTTCTTCCTTTAGGGTAACCACCTTCCTCAATGAGTTGGCATTTATTGTCTAAAAGATGACTATTAATACACTGTTGAAAACAGCAGTAAATTGATTGTGAATTTTTTAATCTGGGAGAGATTATTTCTCAGAAATAATAAGCATATGTTCTACAGGCTTTGGCTGAGGATGATTATGAGGCAAGGAGAAAAGATCACATCTCCCATTTCATACTCCGCCTTGCCTACTGCCAGTCGTAAGTACTTTGTGGATTATGCTGTACTTTGTTATTAATTTTAAGTGTATACAGATACTGCAGTGCTTTATTATAGACATTGCAGATGCTGTAGAGTTACATGGCTCCTAAAGAGAGAGGCTCAAAAGAGGATTTTTTGCTATGAATCTTTTGTCAACTGTGATGAAAAAGGATATGTGTAATCAATTAAGATCTGGATTTTGTGCTAACTAATAAATTTACAAACTTTTGGCTTTTAAATACATGCAATTGGTTTGAGTCCCTTGATAGCTTTTTTCTAAGTGAATGCACATTATTAACTGTTTGTCGTGCATTTGCAGTGATTGATAGCATGGTTTAACTTCTCTATATACTAACTGTTGATAACTGACTAAAGACCCGACTATTTAAATAGGCTTTACTGTATTACTACTACTATTACTGTATAGAGAGCACTGTTTCTGACTGACTAAAAATATCATCTGAGTTTGAGGTTTCATCTACTGCCTCTGCTTCTTGTCATAGTCATTGCTGTGGCTGATTTCACATTATGTGAAATTTAATGCAAAATATCAATTTTGTAAAATACATTCTTTTGTTTCCCCTGTAGTTTTTGGATGAAATTAGAGGTTGCCAGTGCTTCATGTCTGCAAGTAGTTTTGTTATACTTTTGTGTGAGCTCTTTACTTCTTATTGCTGTGGTCTTTTTAGAATAAAAACTGGCAGATATGAAGTGTGTTGAATTGTTGATTCAATTGCACTTAAGGCTGCAGTACAGTTCATTTAAGTTAAGTCACTGTGACAGAGTGCATATTATGATGCTGTGATAGCTGACATGACTGAAGTGCTGCTGTGGATACAGATTTGTAAGTAAAAACACGCAGGAAATCTGAGTAGGAGGGATAGCTTGGAATACTGTCCAGGCAGGGATATGGAGCTGGAATGGACGGGGCTTTTCTTTGAAATGCCTTTGGCTTCCAGCTGCAGAACACCTGATCAGAGTAGGAAGTAGCAAAGGTCTCAAAAGCCTGCCTCCAGGTGGATGAAACCTCACCATGACAGGCCCTGGGTGACTTTTGAACACCCTGAAATCTTCCAGATCGTTCACATCCCATCCTGTTGTCCTTTCAAAAGGCATCTGGGCTGTGCTGAAGGCAGTTTGTCAATGTGTGTGACCCATGAGCCTGCTAGATCCATAATGCATGTACCATGAGGACAGGTTGTGGGTGGGGATATCAATACCAGCCTTCACTCCAGTGTCTCTGATAGTGTAACTCAAAATCCTGAAAGAAGGGAGCAGATTGAATAACAGAATTGCAACTGAAATACTTTTGTATTCTACATGTATAATTTGTGATTGTGAATAAGTGTAATATTGCCTTCTTTCTAATGCCCCTGTTTGTTATTTTTTTATAAACTCCCTTAATCATACTAATCCTGCTGATTTTGATAATACCTTTCTTTACATGTAAGTTTACCAAAACCCCCTGAAAGGTAGTATCCTCAAGCAGTCTGGGTTCTAAAAGGTCCCTGAAAACATAGTGGTTTGTATAAGGGGCATTTTGAATAATCAGTTTGACTTAATTACAAAGCCAAAACTTTACTTTGAACATTTTGTTATTATTCAGACCATTACTTTTTTTTGTGGGAGGTGAGATGCTTTAAGGGTCTTGGTAGTTGATGAAAATTCTTCTCTTGTGGAAGGTGAAAATTTGTTTGAAGTTCTTCCTTAGTAAATAAATTGCAGATTCTGTTCAAACCCTGTGTTTCAGGGAAGTATCTTAAAAATTAGACTGTAGGCAGGGCAGAAATGGGCAGCTTGATGAAGGTGGATGCTGTGCAGAAGTGAGTACAAGCTATTCTGGGCTACAGAATCAGCAGGAAAGAGCCTGGCTTTGTAATCTGGGGGGAAAGATATCTTTAGAGGAGGGGTTTTGAACAGACTTCTGGGATACTGAGCTGTGTAGACAGCTTGCAGTTGCCATTTTGTGTTCCCATGTATATGTGCTTGCTGCATTTTGATAAAGCAGCTTTTGGTCAACTTTTTGGCTTTCTACTTGTACTTTGAAAGTGCTTACTCATAACATGGAAAACAGCATTCTAAGAACTATGAGGTGAGCCTGTAGCCCAGGGTTCTCTATTCTCTCTTGAAAAGCCACTATTGTGGGGATATTTCTATCATCTACAACTGGCAAGTTCCCAAAAGATAAAATTGGGAGGCAAATAGAATATACTGTCCTTCAAGTTTTTATCATACTAGGTCAGAAAAATAAGCTTGGCACAAATCATTAGGTTAATGGAAGAAAATTGAAGAAGAAAGTTGTTGAAGAAGAAAGTAGGAGTGATTGAAAAAGTGCACTTAAATAGACATAACTGCAAACTAGGTTGAATTCAGTTCCTGAGGCAGCTGTGTGTACGTGTGCTTACATTTTCCTGTGATAGTGCTTTTTCAGTTGGCCAACAGTGCCATCCAGGGGTAAAAGTTTATATTGATTTTGCTTTTCTAGTCTCTATTAGTCCTCACTTGTAAATTGGATTTTTTTGATTTTGGTTTTCACATGATCTGAAGTAACCAGCTTCACTGTTCAGTTAAATTGGTAAGGTAGTCATCATCTCTTGACTTTTCTTCTTCTGCTTTCTGAAATCCAAGACTTTAAAGCTGATTTCCATGTGACAGGGTATTTACAGTCTCATCAGACCCTTCTTTCACACCTCTTCTAATGTCACTTACATCTGTCAAGACCAGGAAATAGAATAATCTTGTTTAATTTGCTTTCATGGCAGATGCAGATGTAAAGATAATTTTATTTGCATGTGGATGGGAGTGTGCATTTTTGCTTTTCTCTACTGCAGCTCTCGTCACTTCAGCAGATCAGCTATGAAGAACCTTGAAAGTCACAGGAGCATAATTTTCACTTTACTTTCTTAAGATGGAAGAAATAAAATTTATCTTGGCTCTGACAGCAAAACTCTTCTATCCAGGAAAATTTCAAACATGCTTTTGTACCTTTTTAAAGTATTTTTTTTTTTGTGTCTGTGTCTCATGACAAGGACATAAGTTCTATTTTAGACTTAGTAAGGCCTGTTCACTGCTCCCTGACATTTTTTTCTAAATGATAAATTAGACTTCTCTGCTAAAATAGCTCCCTCTTTATGTTGAATAGCATTTCCTTTTGTGTGTTATCTGTACCCATGTTCTCCTTGTTGTCTAGTCTTTAAAACTTAAACTCTGAGTAATGTATTGGTGTTGATTGCCTAGTAAAGCAGTGATCTGGCCATGCCCAGAGTTTTCATAAATCACTGTTAAGTTGTTGGAGCTCTTGTATTGATTGTGGAATGGGAGCTACTAGTCTTAAATCCCAGATTTACCAGCATTTGCATACCTTCCCTAAAGTACTTCTATGTTCATGCTTCCTACCAATTATGCTGATTTTTCCTACCCCTCCTTGGGGCAAAGGGTGTTTCTATTCCAACCCCAGCCCCACAAGCGCTTTTCCCTGTATGAAAGAGACTGTTTTCTTATATTATTTTTAAAGTTGGGAAACTATGAACTGGTTTAAACTGCTAAGTAATCTGCACACCAGAAATTTAAGTGGTAAAAAATGAGGAGATATTCCTAACGTCTATACTTCAGTGACCTCCTACTCCCTTAACTAACCAAGCTGCTGCTGAAGCTAATGACAGTGACATTGCTTTTCAGTTAAGTGTGGGGTTTTGATAATAAGTATTATTCTTTAGTATGAATTTGAGATAAGAGTTTACAAATTTTTTCATGTGAATAATGAGTATAAAATATGGTTTGGCTTTAGAAGTGATACATAATGCCCTAATTATGATGATCCTAGGAAAGTCAGTTTAAAAGTATTTGCTGGACATATACAGTAGTGTGAGGTCAGCTTGTCAGCTATTTTGTCAGCTGTAGGAAGAGTCCACATAGGTGTGTGTATAAAAGATAAAACAATATTTCCTTGTTATGGTAACTTAAGTGGATAGGTGGGATTACAGTGTTTGATCTGCTTTCCTGAAGGAAAGGAATAACAGACTGGCTGGCCTCCAAAGAAATTGCATATGATCATGTTTGTGGTTTGTTTGTTTTTTATGTGTGTGTATGTGTGGTGGTGTTGTTTTGTTTGGTTCCCCCAACAGGAAAACAAATGTGCTGTGAATCAAGGAAAATGGAAAAAATTGTCATATGCCAGGATTTAACTGCAGTCCAGGATGGCCACAGAAGAACTGCAACAGATCAGTCATTAAAGCATTAACTTCCATTTCAAGTTGCACTGATTATTATTACATCCCAAGCACTGAGACTGTCCACAGGAGTACATTTTACAAAGCACCTTAACAGCCTTTCTGTTTGGCTGTTCTATGTAATAATTACTTTTCTTCAAGCCATATTTCAAGCAGTGGTTTTGTCACCAAAACCACAAAAATCTCTGTTGTGATTTGCATATTCCCTATGGGGAAAGATGCTTAAATATTGTAAAGAGACCACATATAAGACTGCAGTATTTCTGTGCTCTGTGACTTCCAAGGGCAGTGGCCCACAGGGTAGCTCTCAGAGGACAGTTTAAGAGAGTGCCCTGTGGTGGTGAGATACAGCATCATCTGCATTCTGTGCTTGCACATGTCAGGTGGCTTTTTTTACTGGTACCTTCTTGCTGTAGCCTTGAGTAACGTGCTGATGCCTGGGAATCTGAGCGCTAGGATGTGAAGAGTTCCATGAGTACTTAAAGTACTTGGATTGGCTTCAGTGTTGTTTTAATTTGTCTTCTGACTCCTGCCCCTGTGTTCCTGTTTGTTCTTCCACTTGTTCACCTGCACTTGCTAAACCCCTTTTTCTCTTCTGTCAGGAGTTAAAAGCTATATTTGTGTTCCTCACCCAACTCCATTGCCGTATGTTTTCCTTTTGCCTGTTTCCAGGCTATTTGTTGCCTAGAACAGAGTGCACTCTTGTCATTTACTGAGATGTATGCATATTTCTTCAGCTGGAAATACAGCAAAAATGAGAATTAAAAGAAGCAGCCTTCAAAATATATTTGCCTCATCACATTAATTGTGATGTTAATTGTACAATGAAGTGTTGTGCCATGTTGTAGAAAAAAACCTGTCCTTTACCAAGGGAGAATGTTACCTATAATTATTTTTATCCAAAACAGGTAAAAAGTGTTGTCTCTCCTCAAGTCTCTTGTGATTGAGTGTGTGTTACTGAAGGATTCCTGCCTTTACTTCCAAGCTTCTCAGTGTGTTGTGGGTCACATGCCAAAGTCAGCATTACTGTTGTGTTCACTAGGTTTGTGGTCTAGTTTTCAAGAAAAAAATGAGTATATTCAGAACTTTTTTTTAAATTATTTTTTTGCAGTGAGGATCTTCGGCGTTGGTTTCTTCAACAAGAAATGGATCTCTTCCGATATCGCTTCAATGAACTAACTGAAAATTTAATGCAGAAATTTCTGGAACATGTGAACTTATCATTTGAAGCTGTAAGTGTGTTACTTTCTGTATTTATGTTGCATGTGTCTGTTGTGTTTTAAAACTCTCATTAAGATAGTTTTAGCAATCACATTTTAAAAATAGAAAGTGCAGTTATAGTTTTAAAAATCCTAACCACACAGAACTTCCAAACTTGGGGAATAGTGTGTGTGAGGATTAAGTGATGTAATTTTGTGCTACATCAAGAGAAGCTCAGTCTGCTTCAGTCTACAAACACAGCTGAAAAAATGTGTGATTACATAGGTAAGTTAACAAGGTTTACTAAAGCTGTTAAGTATTTTTGAATCAAAATTTTGCGTGGATTAGATAGTAGGTCATAGAATGGTTTGGGTTGGAAGGGACCTTAAATATCATCTAGTTCCAACTCCCTTCTGTGGGCAGGGACACTTTCCAGTAGACCAGTTTGCTCAGAGTCCCATCCAGCCTTGTCTTGAACACTTCCAGCAATGGGACATCCATGGCTCCTCTGGGCAGCCTATTCTAGGACATCACTGCCCTCACAGTCAAGAATTTTTTCCTCCTCTAAACTTACTTCTAATCTAAATCTACTCTCGTTCAGTTTGAATCCATCCCCCCCCCTTGTCCTGTGACCACATGGCCCTTGTGAAAAGCCCCTCTCATTCTTTTAGGCTTCCTTCAAGTACTGGAGGCCACAATTAGGTCACCCCAAAACCATCTGTTTTCCAGGCTGAACAATTCCAATTCTCCCAGCCTTTCCTAACATAAGAGATGTTCTATCTCTCTGTCATCTTTGTGTCCCTCCTCTCAACTCATTCCAACAAATCCATGTCCTTTCTGTGCTGAGGACCCCAGAGCTGGATGCAGCCCTGCAGGTGGGGTCTCAGCAGAGGGGCAGGATCACAGGACTGTTAGGGTTGGAAGGGACCTCTGGAGGTCTTCCAGTCCAATCACCCTGTCAAGGCAGAGTCACCTAGAGCAGGTTACACAGGAACCAGGGGAGGTTTGAATGTCTCCAGAGAGGGAGAGTCCACAACCATTCTGGACAGCCTGTTCCAGTGGTCTGCAGCCCTCAGCATTAAGTTCTTCCTCATGTAGAAACTTCCTGTGTTTTAGTTGACCATTGACTGCTACCATTTGAATGTAGATGTCCAGCCAATTCCTTATCCATCGAATGGTTTTCCCATTGCATCCATTTCTCTCCAGTTTGGAGAGGTGAGTGTTGTGGGGGAGTATGTCAAATCTTTACAAAAATGCAGATAAATGTCATCTGTAGCCCCTTTCTTGTCTGCTGATGTAGTCACTCCATCATAGAAGGACACTTGTTTGGTCAGGCAGGACTTGCCCTTGGTGAAGCCATGCTGGCTGTCCCAAATCACTCCTGTTACCCATGTCCCTTAGCACAGCTTCTAGGAGGATCTGTTCCATGATCTTTCCAGGCACAGAGGTGAGGCAGACTGGGTGGTAGTTCACATGGTTTTCTCTAAGGTTTTTATAGATGGGTACAACGTTTGCCTTTTTCCCTTCACCTGGGACTTCTCACTGCCGTGACTTTTCAAATATCACAGGGAGTGGCTTGACAACTATATCATCCAAGTCTCTTAGGACTCTAGGATCCATCTTATCAGGTCCCTAGTTTGTGTTCTTCAGATAAGGTCTTATCTGGACCAAATTAACTGATGTTAATAATACCTTGCTTTCTTGGTGAATTGTGTGATAATTCACCCTAAATGTTTCGGTAATAAGAAAAGCTGTGACTGCATTTGATTCTTACTTGAATTGAACGTGCAGTCTGTTCTCATTACATTATTGACTTCGGTTGAAAAACAATTGTGGTCAAAACATGTTTTTTTTTTCATGAACTTTGCTCTAGAACCTTTACAATCTTCTGACTATTAAGATGTGGCTTCTTGCTGTAGAAACCACAGCAAACTACAGTGATGGGGGGACTTTGTGCATTGTTCCTTTTCTGAACGCTGACTTCTGGAAAACTGTGTGGAAGAGAAAAATAAGTGCATTCAGTGAATACTTATGATAGCTGTTGAGGATGTAGTTAAATTTTAATAATCCAAGTATGAAAATCCTGTATGGATTGCTCAGAAATGTAGTTTTCTGTGTTACTGGCACCAGGGGGACACGCAGTGTTTGTGCAAGCTAAAAACCATTGTGACTCTTCTTGTTTGTGCATATTATGGAGTTACTGGAGCTATAGATGTATAACCAAGACCATGACTTGGCTTAAATAACACAAAATTAGAGGCTGGTATTAAGTAGAGTAGTTACAAATTGTGGCTAAGGATTATTTATATTTATATCAGGATTATTTATTATTTATAATTTTAAAAGAAATTATGTACAATTATATAAGTTTCATTGTAACTTAGACTTTATACATGCATATACATGTGAATTATCCTATTTTCTTTTAATAGACAATTTGATTTTTGCTCATTAAGTACATGCTATGGACAATGCAGAATATAAGTTGTCCAAAATTCTGTGAATGCTCTCATTCAACAGTTGTTGTTTCATCATTATAACTTAGATTCAAAACTTCTTCCCTTTTGACTTGAGCTCATTCTATTTCTTTTGATGAAAAACTTTGAAAATGCAAAGTCTGTTTAGACAAACAACTGTTGTTGGTATTTTAGGGATATTACAAAAGAGTTCCTGCTGTTATATGCTGTTTTGTTTGTCTGAGTTGATTAAAGGAAAATGTCTATTGCAGTGTCTTCATTAATGATTTTAATAGTATTTTGCACTTCAGCTATGAACTGTTTTGTTGGGAAACTCCAGCTTTGCCTGTAGCTCTCCTTGTAAACTTGAGTGAATAAAAATTGTCGTGCAATCATCACTCCACTGAGAAAGCCTTTCTCTTAAAATACTGCTTATTAGAATGACTTAAATATTCTGAGATAGGTGGCTGATGTGTTTCTGGACTGAAATATCTGGTGTCAGTGCATCTCGGTAAAATAGGATTTGTGGAGTGTTAAGAGTAACAGAGGCTTTCCTGTGTCTTTGAGAGACTACTAGAAATGCCATTCTCTGCTTCAACAGGCCTTTCAGTGAAAGGTGTCTTTGTGGAGCTGTATTTTTGTTGCTTATTACCCAGCCTCATATTCTCCTGTCACAGTTTTGGCATTTGGGCTTGTAAGAATAAATAAATGTTTGCAGGTTGCTGGAAATAGCTGGGAGTATGGCTTGATTCCGTGCTGCTCAATGTGCCTTCAATATGTCAAAATTATTAGGAAGGTGTTATTTCCTTACTCCTGTTGAGGCAAAAAAAAGCATCATTTCATTGAAAATCTACTTCCCTGCTTCTGCTTTCACCCTCTGCTACCAATTCTCATGGAAATTTAGGCAAAACTAATCCTTCCTTGCACTATCATGTCTAAAACATTTGAATATTACTAATGAGTTCCATATGTATTTGAAACAGGTCTAAATGCTATGGAGCTATGTGGAGGCCACTACAAAAGTAAGGCCACTCTAAAAGCAATATTATTTTTCTCGATGTTCAATTTGTAAAGGGACACATTTCCTTTGAAAAGGGAATTAGGATGAACTATTCTCCTCATGCTTCCCTGTTAGAAGTTAGAATGTTTTCATGCCTTATTATGCATAAAACAAGACAGAAATCAAACTTTGTGCTCTACCTGTTAGAAAAAAAAAGGTGATCTTCAGAAAAAGGAAGTAAGTTTTGATGTTACAATCTCTTTCCTATATGGGTAAATGGATAGAAATATAATTTCTATCTTTCAATTGCTTATGATGCACTAAGAAACTTGTAGTTAAATTTCTTTAACCAGAAGAGAGGTGCCTTGCATTTTCTAGATACTGGTTCTGTTTTCAGAACTGTAATCTGAGAAAGGTCACAGCTGCTAAAGCTTGACCTTGGTGTAGTCTGGCATAGCAATGTTAGCAATTCTAAGAAGTGATTCCCACTATTTATTAAAAGACTCAACTCTTTTATGGGGAGAAGAAATAAATGGATTGTCTTGTACAGTTTTGTCACCATTGTCATCTTTTACAGTATGAACGAAATGAACCTAAAATTGAGAATTCAATAACTGTTACCTGTCACCTTTTCTTATTTGCTTACATGCATGTGAAAGTGATACTTGCATATATGTTTTGCAGACTAATTTCGGAGATTTTTTGAACTGAGGATTGAGAATTATTGCTTTACAGAATCAAGTCATCTTCAATCCCACTTATGGATAATACTTAAGTTGTTAAGATCTTTCCGTATTTAGGGTCTTTGAATACTTAACAAAAAGGTCTTATTTAGCAAATTTTGGAAGAGTGAAATTGTTAACAACTAGAAGAAAAAAATACCAGATTTCCAAAGCTTTTTTTATATGATAGTTAGCTGTAGAGAGTTTGGTATGATAATAGTTCTCATCTCATAGTTAAAGAAATTTTTAATCAAAGAGCAAGAGCTTTCTGTAATTAAAAATAGAAATGGAATGTAAGGAAAACTAATGTTTTAATTTTTTAATAGGATTTCTTTTGTCTAGTGGCTGACAGTTGTATTGCTGATGGAGCAAAATATATGCCACAGTGTTTATTACAGTTAGTAAATGCCTGCTCTGGGGAGCTTTACCTGATTATAAAGATGCCTGTCACTTGAAAAAGGAAGGCTGTAAGCTTTGTGACAAACAAGCTAAACATGATGACTTCAGTATGATGAATATGTGTGAACGTGCATAGGATTATTACAATTCAAAATTTTTACAGTATTTGTGAAAATAAGCCTCTCTACATTTAATATAAATCATGGAAATTTGAAGGTTATGTAAGTTCTTCCTTGGAAAGTTTTTACAAAACTGGCACTGGATTAAGTTAGTCCATCTTTAGTATTCTGTAGGAAGCTTCTGGGACCTGGATTTCTTGGGGAAAAAAATGAAGCTTGATTTGAGTTTGTAGTTGAGATACTTTTTTGGGCTAGTAACATGTAGATTGCATTTTAATCACTTGTAGGAACAGCTCTGGCCAGCCTGTTCTCTGGCAGGTGTGGAAGATGCCTGGACTGGTGCTGCCCACCCTAGTGGAACATTGCTTGGGTGCTCAGAATTTTACAGTACTCTGAAATATTATTGTTTATACCTACCAATGTATGCCAGCATGAGCAAGAGGTAGAGTGCATGGTATTGAATAAAATGTCGAGAAAGGATAAGGGTAAAAGGAAGGCAAGAGTAAATCTGCGCTTTAAGAGTATTTTCCCCTGATACGTTGATTGGTTTTCTATCACAGTAAAAGGAGAATAATGGAATGGTTCTGAAGGTGTTTCAGTCTGTTCTATGCTTTAAATAATAGAAAAAAAAAAAGGAAAGAAAAAGGTGTTTAAGGGACAGAACTCTCATTGTCCAGATAAATACGGAAGCTTTTTATGTATGGCATGTAATTTTCAGCACTCAAGGCATATTAAATACTCTATGTGCAAAGTCAGTCACACAGGGAGCATCAGAAATCCTTAAGCAGGACTCAAGAGAAGTAAATGCTGACATTTCAGGTGACAGAGCACATCAGAGAATATGCAAACACAGGTGTGCAATTGAGATTTACATCAATTTAGGAGATTAAAGTATTAAAATCTTACTAAAAATGAGTAATTACATCAATGATGCCTGACAGTTTCTGGCAGTAAAAGGCACTAACAGATTTAAAGATATGTAAAGGGAAATTTGTGAATATTTACAATAATATAGTCATTGAAGAAAATATTTTAATCTCCAAGTAAGTTGTTCAGGATATGAAGGAATTATATAAAATAAATAGTTTTACAGGTAACTGATACTTGTACTTCAACTACAAAGCTGATTTTGACATGGTAATAAATACCTCCTTTGAAGCCCTCAGAGTTTCAGCCTTTTGTCTGCTTTGCTTCACATAATTTTAAGTCTCCAAGACCTGCCACTTCTTCTTAGACATCAAATGGAAGATTTGTCCTTTTAGCATCTGCAACTGTAGGTCTGTGATACATCTTGTGCTGATTTGGAGCATCTAATGAACTTCTGTGTCCATTCCGCTTGGTTCTTGTGAAAACTTGCCACAAAACCTGTTCGGGTTCAGCAGTCACACTTTCTCTCTCGGGGCCTTAGAGTCTCTTCTGTTCAGGTGGACAAAATGTTCAGTGCTTACTTTCAAAGTGCTGTGTTGGGGTGTGGGGGTTGTTTGGTTTGTTTTTTTTTTTTTCCCTTCAACACTTTTGACAGCATTTTGAAAATGACAGTAGTTCCATTTGCCGTGTCCATGAAAATGTCACAGCTTTGCTTGCAAAGTTCCCTGTGTCTGTAAATTCAGGTCTCACAGTAGTGGTCATCATTCTGCTGCTTTAGTTTCCTTTTAACTTTTTTAAAATAATGTCAAACCTAACATATTTCTTCTTGTTCTATCCACTAGTTGAGAAGGGTAGGGCTTTTTTTCCTGCTAGTTTGTTTTTTTCCTTCTCATTTGCCTTCTATGTATCGTTGTTCTTTCTTGTTTCTTCTTTAAGCCTTTCTTTGTGTGATGTTTTGTCATTTCTGTGAGTGTCCTTTGCCATTTTTACAGCCTTCAATTTTAGATTTAGATTTTTCTTCTCTGATCCCATTCTTTAGAGCTCTTGCAGTGCCCCCAGCCTCATGGCATTTTGGTATGTGATCTGCTCCTGTTTAATGTACAGGTTAGGAAGTTGAAGTGTTAAATTTTACTTAGGTTGTGAAACTTGGCTTAAGACATCCTTTTTCTCTTTTGAGTTAAATTCTTCTACACATGTCTTTTCCAATGGGTTTTGAACCCAGGTGTAGAAGATGCACTTGAACTGTTTGAAACTGTTTGGTCATTTGCATGTGAAAGTGTGTTCTGGTGACTTCAAGGGTGTTGACACAATATGACACCTGCTTTCTTTAATGCCCCTGAGGTCTGTGCACTGTGATAAAGGCTGTGAAATCAGCTTATCACAGTTGGAATTTTTTGACACAGGTGCGTTGCTGCTTGTCTCATGTTTTTCCTAAGTATTATTGGATGCTTTGATTTGTTGCTACACCTTTCCAGGAATTTAACTTACATACTGGAATATGGAGTGGAGTAGAATGCAAAATTTAATTTTGAATTTTTTTTTTGTGTCATTGAATGTTCAGGTTTCTTTATCTTCAGACTGTTAGTACCTCTTTGTTGCTTCCAGAAGAAATGAAAATTAATAGGCATTATCATGTCTTAATCTGTGGTGTAAGGATGTTGTATAATTGGATTTATATTTCCTGCAGTGCTTCTGTTCACTATTATCTTTCTGCATTGTGCAAAATAAAAAAACTTCTAAGTGTAGTATATTTCATCTTGGATACATCTGCGTTGCTGTTTTCACTCCACAGAACAGAAAAAAAATCATGTTTAAATTGAACTTTCTTACTTCTGAATAGCCTCTTGAAATTTAAAAAATATTATGACCTTTTAAGGCACCTAAACTAGAAGTTATTTATGTTTTGAGTAACAGCCACTTATTGCAGAATCAGATGTCCTAATTTTTAGATGCTTTAAATTTAAAAAATGCTTTGGATTATAGTAATGGGGAAGGAATGGCAAATGGGAATAGTCAGCTGGGGGAGCTAAAGGTCTTCAGTGCATCTGCAGGCATTTGAGAGGAAGGAATAAGAACTGCAAAATGAAATGGAAAGAGCAAAATGCATTAGTGATGGGATTTTTTTTTTCTACAATAGCTCTTTGATGCAGTTGAAGTGCTTTTTTAGCTGCTTTAAGCAGTAGAAATTAAACTTCTTTAATTTCCATTTTTATGATCAGAGTAGTCCTGTGAGAGACTTTCTGATATCACTATTATGCTTTCTTCAAAAATATTTATCTTGGTAGTAGGGCAGTTGTATAAATATTCGTAGTTCAGCTTCTTGAGAAAACATTTTCTGACTGCCTTTATTTGGTACAGAAGATCCTAAAGTCAGATGTGGATTAATGAGAATGGGGACTAGTTTGTGTCCCTATTAAGGACAGATACATTTGAGAGAATACTCAGTATCATGTCTAACCATTAAAGGAGACTATATCCATTTTGGAACAGGTGTTTAATCCAGGATGTTCTTCTGATAGGGTTTATGGCTTTTCATTTCAGGGGCATCAAATAATATTTCTTCCTTTCCCAAACAGGAAGGGAAAAGTAGAAACTGGCTGGAGTCTACTGCTGTGGGGAAACTTATGCCAAGATAACACAATAACTATGCAAGCAGGCTATGGTTTACATTTGCTTAGGAAATGGTTCTGAATTGTATCTTGCTTTTCCACTACTTAAATCTTGTGTTTGTCCCTTTGCTTGAAAACCAGTGATGCTTATCTTACAGTTGACAGCGAAAGTCATAAGGGATGCATGACTAAGTGGGAAATGTGCCTTACTGCCAAAAGTATGTATTCTGTCATTTAACTTCATGCTTAGAGTCATAACAGAAACAAAGTTGTATGTGGAAAGGCTTAGGAGTAGGGTGGATTTTAAGTGCTAGAGTTTGTTAAATAAGACTGTGAAACATATACTATTAGTGCTTTAACAAACATTGTGAATTATTCTCATCTAAAAGTAATTGGGTTGATTGCCAAGCAGCCTGGATATTCTAGTGAGCTAATATTTTGAGTGATGGGTAGATGGGATGAGTTTTTATTAAAATATTTTAAGCTTAAAATAAGTGGTAATACTCTCTCACAGATTTTTAAAATAAAGCTTGATTAAAAAAAAATTTTTTTTTTGGTGCACTGGCAGGATGTATGGGGGCTTTACTCTTCCCTCATGGATCCTTGAGCTATAAGCATTACTTTATTATTAGTTATGGAGAAAACTGGTGCATTTTGTTGCAGTAATTCTAGTTGCCTGAGTTTATTTGCACATATGATGTTGGTGATACTCTATGCAATTGTAGAATTGAGTAATAGATGTGATTAAAGAATATATAGCTACTGGGGATGTCCTTTTTCACCTTCATAAACTTAATGAACAACAGTTTGTAAATGATGCAGAATGCTAATTAAAATTTTAATTTGTTAATCATCTCAGTTTGATTAGAAGCAGATGCTGATTATCTGCAGAAATCTAAATGGACCCTTAGAAGGTCTTCCTTATTGCTTAAAATTGACTTGTGGAAGTAGTCAAACTACACCACAAGATGTGCAGTTACTTGGGCCCCTTTAGAGCACTGGGGCATTATGATTGTCACTAAATAGCTTTGTGTAATTCATCATTTGAGTTAAATAGGAACTTTACAGTCCACTGTAAGGCTGCATCCTTCTGCCCTAGATACTATATACGCTCTTCCTGGGTGAAGTACATCTCTAACTGCTTTGACAAAGTTATGTGCTTTTAATTCAAAGTTGCAGGAAAGGCTGCAGTAAAGATATGATGAAAAAAACATTCTTCCTCTTAATCTAGCTGAAAGCAGCTAGACAACATTTGGAATGCAGTCTGAATCCTGAGGCAGAAGTTCTGCTGTAACTCTGGATTTCTAAAGTAAAATTGAAATGGCAGCTGTGACAAAAATGTAGTGGAAAATAGGATCTTGTACACCAGGCTCTTGAGCTTAAAGGTAGAAGAAGTAGAAAGGGGAACCACGCTACTTGTGGGATTATGTGCTCTAGCACTCTGTAGTTGAGCAGATCATACTTGACTGCCATTTATCTAAAGGCTTGGACAAGGTGGAAAAAAAAGTAAATCTTAACCTCATCCTTACAGATTTTTAGTTCTTAGCAGTTGGTAATTTTGGATTCTTGGAAGAAACTTAGTATAGACTAGCAGAAACGTGTCATCAAGTGTCTTCTCTTTTTTTCTATAAATATTTTAGAGATTCTTTTGGGGAATGAGAAGACAGAATTGGGAAATCAGTCCTGTATTTTTTAAAAATGATACCCATCTGTTGTACAAGAAGAATTTTTTTTTTGAATAATCAAAGTGTTATTTTGTAGTGGTTGAAGTTCATAATGTTTGAAAAATGAATTTATTTTTTACATAGCAGTGAATGCAGTGGCTTTGGAGATGTTTATATTGTTCCTTAATACAGCAGCATAAAAGCTGATAGGATGGTTTGTGCAGGTGGTAATTACTCTGCAAGTAGAATTTACTAGCTGCTGCTTGGGATCGGCTTCAGAAAATGGTCTGCCAACTTGGAAACACTCTTCCTGGCTAATCCTGTGATTGAATCTAGAGAAACATTTGTTAACAAGTTTCTTTAAAATTGCATCTGATGTTACTATCCAGATTTTTAAATGAAAGAAAACTTGTTGATGTTTTTATCAGAAGAGTCTTCTGTTAGCTCTACAGCCATGTGTGACTCTAGCTTGTATGTGGTAGTGTTTCTAGGTAATTCTGTAGTAATTCTTTTGTTCAGCTTTCCTTTAAATGGATATTGGGAAATGTTTGTTAGGAATGTAGGAGACTGAACCTGTATCACTGAGTTTCTCTGTCATTGTGGTAACCATGAATGAGCTGCATATTGAGGCAGATCATAAAATGTTCTTTCTGTGCCCACTCTTGACTCTAAAAAAAAGCCCAAACAATGTTTCAGTTGATGGATAAGAATAGATAATTCCAAGTACTGCACTTGATATTTTCAGGTATGCCAGCAAGCTGAACTTTAGCTAAGATATAAAGTTTTAGTATTTTGGAAGATAAAATTTTCTTCTTAATTTGTGATTGGCCAAAATGAAATTGAAAATCATCAGGTTTGTGAATGATAGATTTACAAGCCTCTGGAATGTTTTCTTTAAGGCTCTTCATTCTTTTAATTGGTAGGAGAGGTGGGAATACTGTCCTTTGCTAATCATGCAATTCATTAACTGGCTGATTACACTTTATATTCTCAAATTTAATGGTGTCTTAGTTCATAATTTGGTATTTTAGTGCTAACTTAGTTTGTAGTGTAATGTGTGACAATGGAGAATATTGATTAGGAAATTTTTATTTTTTCTGCTTCATGCCTAGAGTTGCAATTCCGCAAAGTACAGATTGACAGCACTTGTTTTTGGGAAGGGTGTTGTGCCACTTGAGTATCAGGTACTTTGTAACTAAAAGCAAATTTTAGGAACTTCACTTTCTAAGGACACTGGTGCCATGTGCACATTAATACCTGAAGCTGAGTCTTGGAAAAGGAAAGGACTTTGTGCATGGAGTTCTTGTTCCTTACTGGGAGACTTAGTAAAACTAAGTGTTGCACATATATAGCAGTATAATGTGTGCATGCATCTTTATCTGTTCATTAAAACAGAGTAGTGATATCAAATTTATTTTGAAGTTTTTGGACTACCTCATTGTGTTTGTTTAACCAAGCCCTGCATATTAAATTATTCATATTTTAATCTAAATTTATGTGTCTTTGTGTTTCCAGGACAGTTCTGTGATTAAAAGTCAATGAATAAACTGCATGTAGAAAGCAAGAAAACTAGAAATAATGGAACTTGTCCTGGGTGCTTGCTTCTTTTCCTTCCTCTCTTTTTCTGTCTTTATTTTTCCGAAGTCTCAGGGATTTGCAATGAATTGTTGAATTGTTTCTAGCTATGATACCTGACCCATGTCACTGAAAAGGGAAGATCCTTTTCCTGGTGCTCTTTGCTTGTGCAAAGCAGAGTCTGACACAGTGATAAGCAGCTTACTAAACTGGCTACAGATGAACAAGGCAAAACTAGTGAACTCTTTTCTGTGAGGTGAGTTTAATCAGTTCCTTGTGGACGGTCAGATGATGACCTGGTGAGACCCTCAGAAGGACTTTATTTTTTTTTTTTAATATTTTGAGCAACAGTGTTTTATCTGGTGAAGATCACCAAGTTCTGTCAGAAGTTAAGCAGCTTGTTTATCTTTCTAATCTTGATTAGAATCCTAAAAGCTGTATTTAATTATATCTGATTTTTTAATGATTACTGGAATGTGCATTTGCAGGTGCTGATTTAGGATGAAATTATTAAATATACAAACTGTAGTACTCTTATTTAAATAATTAAAAATCCCAAAAACAACAGTAAAAAAGAAGCTTTTCTGGCTTCTCTGAACCAAGAAAAATTGGGATACATGTTTCATGATGCTCTGGATGCAGCAATACAGGCTGCACTGAAAGCTTGAGTCTGATTTTAGACTATAGGTAGTGTATTTCTTTGCATTGCGCCTCAGTCAATCTGATGTGAAAATGGTGAAATCATTAATGCAAATGGAAGGTTATTTTTCATGTTTCAGTCTTTAGGGAACTCAGTTTTATTTTTGAATGTGTTCTGGAGTAATTTTCCAGCTTTAGGTAGGGGCTAGGTCTATTCTTGTTTCTTCTTCCTCTTTCTCTCTATTAGCTGAAAACACAAAGGCAGTGTGAATTTGGTGAAAAGGCAAGGAGCAACGTGGTTGTGGGGCTGCTGAATGTTTGCCTAACCTAAAACATACTTGAACCTTTAAGAAGCAAATTATTTAACAGCTTTATGTGCATCATTTATGTATATAATAAATAGAACTTTGCAACAATATTTGTGTTAGTTTAAAAAAAAATTTCAGATAAAGCTGTATTTTTGGTTACACTGTCCACAGTCTTATCTAAATCTTTAGTCATGGCCAATTAACCTGTTTTCTGTGAGGGTTCACCAGGATCACTTTTACCCCAACAATGTTAAATTATTTGATAGTGACATGCAAGAAAATCTAAAATGATTGTCACTACATCTATACAAAACTTATATGGTCAAATTACTGATACAGAAGGATGTAGACAGCTTGTGAAGTTTGCAATAAATCCCCTTTGAAATAAGATGTAATACTAGAAAATAGCGGTTTTGTTGATGAAATTAAGCTGATTTCTTTTGGAAGAACAAATAAAGAAGGAATCCTTCCCTTTCCCTCTTCTTGTTCTCCCCTCAATATTGCTGGCCTGTCTGTAAAACAGTTTCTGGACTTCTTTAATAGCTCTCTCTGGAAAGAAACTCTGCTTTGTCCTTGGCTTAGTTTGTTTGATGGAGTTATTTTTAGTAAGATATCCTAGGAGAAATAGTGGAATTGTAACCACTATTGATGTACAACATGTTAGTTATACTCTTTTTATTTGACCAATGTATTTCCACAGTCAGTGAGGATTTGGAATGACATGGTGGACAGGCTCTCCTAAGGGATTTCTAATAAGAATGCACAAAACTGTTACATTCAAAAATGGAAGCCATTATTTTGGAATTGAAATGAAAACTTAGGTTTCTGGTAGGTGAAAGGCAGGCTGCAGGCTGATGCAGTGACTTACATTTATCCTTACTTAGACAAGAAATAGATCATCTGGAAGGAATAATGGAGTTTTGGTACCACTGTGTGAAATTTGTATATAGTTTCAATGTGTCATGAAAAGCAGGAATTTTTCAAAGTCTAACAAGAATAAGATTGTTAATGAGAGTATTTTGTAGAAAGTATTTTCTCATTTCATTTACAGAAGCACATGTAATTGTTTTGATACAGCTACTTCATTAAAGAATAATGCTTTCTTTACAGGCTGCTGAGCTTTACATTTTTGCATGCAGAAATATAATGCTGTTGTGTATTTCCTTTCTCTTCAGCTAAATTCTTCTGCCTTGCTGGCATCTTTTGTTATTTTTTAAAGCTGGTTTTCCTGGGAGAGTACTGCAGATTGCATCAAGATGCAGACAGGGTAACCATAAGCTTTCTCAACATTGCTGCCTTGGCTATTTCATATGCATATATAAAATCACTATTTTTCACTAAGCTACTTGTGCAAGTTTGAAATTAAATGGTCCTTCCTGTGACTTCCAAGAGAAGTGTTTTTATTTTCTTTATTTGTTTGTTTGTTTTGGTTTTTTTTGTTGGGTTTTTCAACTGAGAAGGAAAAAAGTTTTGTTGAAATGCCCATTTAACCGTATTATCAGTGTTGGTCAACAAATTTTTCTGCTCCATTCAGAGATAAAACTACTTAAGCACATCCCCTCCCATGGAGAGGCAAGACCTTGTTGCCTTTATCTTGCATTTGGAGTCTGCACATCTATTGCATGTGGTGGCCTGGGCTTGGTTCCTGACCAGTCTCTAAAAACTGCCCTGACTGCAGCCTTGTATCAGCTGTCTGTAGGTGTTGGAGCACACATCCAGCTTGTGGAGAGCAGTGTCACACAGCGTGTGATGCTTTGGTGACATTTTTGTCTGTCTGCGTTTTGAGAAGGTGTTCTGCCTTCCTTAACATTTCAAATGCTTGCACTCAGGGACTACTCCCATTATACTTCATCACAAGCATGTTATGCAAATGTGCCTGGGTTTGGGTGCCACAATATAGGAAAGATATAAAGTTATTAGGGAGTGTCTGAAGGAGGGCCACAAGGATGGTGAAAGGTCTGGAGGTGAGGCTGTATGAGGAGTGGCTGAGGTCACTTGGTTGCAGACCCCAATGAGGGGAGACCTCATTGGGATCTGCAGCTTCCTCCTGAGGGAAAGAGGAGGGACAGGCACTGATCTCTGTGGTGACCAGTGGCAGGACCCAAGGGAGAGGCCTGAAGCTGTTTAGGAGGTTTAGGTTGGATATCACACAAAGGTCCTTCACCCAGAGGGTGGCTGGGCACGGGGACAGCTCCCCAGGGCAGGTCACAGCACAGCCTGACAGAGTTCTGGAAGTGTTTGGACAGTGCTCTTGGGTACATGGGGTGACTCTTGGGTGTCCTGTGCCAGGAAGTGAATTTCATGATTGTGGGTCCCTTCCAACTCAGCATATTCTGTGATTCTATGATGTGTATTTATGTATATGCACCATTTAAGTATTTTTATTAGGAAATGTAACATTGTGATTTTCAAGTACTTCAAGTTGTTAAATTAAAGCATTGCTGCTTCACTCATTTCAAGAACTGCAAAAGCAGTAAGGCTTAAAGGACAATAAAGATACCATTGTTCTCACTCCTTAGAAAAAGGAAAGTTAAATTCCTGAATATAGGATTAGATATAGTTTTGTTAAATCTGTATTTAAAAATAAGCTGAAACTGTTCTTTCTGTTAAAATCTCATGAAGCCCTTACTAACTCCCATTTATTTATTCATTGTGCTTTGTTTTAATGCATATCCAGAGACGAGCAAAGATTGTCACAAGTTTTATTTTAGAGAAGTTGACTTCTAAAAAGTGTATTTTACAGTTCTTGTTAATGCCTAAAATTATTGTAGTTTAAAATCTGCCCTTCTACTTTGGAGGTAAGGTTGCTTAACATTATTGACCACTAATGTTTTGCTGGTTTCTGCTTAATTATTAGTGATCACTTACTGAATATGTACCTCTTTTTCTCTTTTCAACTAAACTGATAATATTGCAAGTTAAGTAATATTTTAGATAATGCTAACATAAAGAAGCCTTTTTCCTAAAGTAATTTAACTGTTTTAAAACAAATTCTTAATTTTAGATTGGTGAAGACCTGAAAAATCAATTGGCTAATGAGCTAATTGCGTCAACTCCTGGCTTCACTCTGCCTAAAGTAAAAGAACAAATGTTCTATAAGGTAAGTAAAAAATTGCTGAGTCCCACAGATCTGCATTCATTTTCTCTGTTAAATGCAAAGATACTAATTTTAAGTTTACCTAATAGCCACAGTAAATGCAAGTAAAGCCACAGTAAAAGACTAATGAGAGTTCCTCTGCTTCATGTGAGTTACAAGGGTGGAGGGAGGAACTAGGAAAATGAAGGAAGCTTCAAACTACTAATAATGTCTTCTGTCCTCTTCTGCCATCCCTTACTTTTGCCACAAAAATGATCTTAAGTTTTAATGTTCCCAGACAAATGACTTAATTTACCTGGCTGTCAGATTGTTCAGGATGAAGACATCGTCAAATATCTGTTGCTGAAATTAGGTTTGGTCTGATTGTATTAGTCAGAAATTCATTTTGAAGAGAGCAACGGGAGAGGAAAAGGTTTGTAATGTGGCCCACTGATTCTTTGGAGTGAAGCTGGTTGGGTTCCAGATGGGCTTGCAAAACCTTTTGTATGTAGCTTACATGAATCAAATATTTCCAGATGTTAGAAACAGAAATCCATTTTCAAATATCAAATCAGTAAGTGATGCAAAGCTACATAATTGGGTCAATACTTGTAGACACAAACTTTGAAGTACCTTATTTTGCCTAGTTGCATGACTTTCTGTAAGCAAGCAATATTTTCCCACCAAAATAATGATTAGCTATTCCTAAGTTAAGATTTAATTTCACAAATTTGTGAGTTTTGCCTGGAGACATTGTTAAAAGTCAGAAAATGACTTAAAGCTTTACTGGCCCATCTTGAATCCTAGGGCTGTAAACATTGTTACTGTGTTATTTTGCTATTCCACAATGTGGCTTTTTCTTCTTCTCAGGTTGGACTTGCAGATGCTGTGGATTTATTTAGAGCCAGAAGAGTATTTATTAAAGATGGCTTTGCCTTTGTGCCATTTAAGGAGATTGATGTGATTGTTTTGAATAACTATAGAACAAAATTATCCAAAGCACTGGCGGTAAGTCACATGAAGTCTGAATTTCACAACTCTTGTGCTATTATTTGGTGACACTCCTGGACAGTAGCCTTTTTGGGTTTAAAATGTATATGCTTCCATCTGGAGAATGGAAACCTTACTACAAGTACTGGTAGCACTAAAAAACATTTGTTGTGAGCTGTGTCATTAATTTCAAATGGTATTTAGCATATAATGTGCATTCTAAAGAAATTTGTGTAGATGATATTAGAAATTGTTTTGCGCAGAGATAGTAACGTGCCCTTTCATTCAGCATGTTAGCTGTATGCACAGAACTGTTTTTTTTCTGCTAGTATCTATCTTTTCTCCCAAAACATTGTCCAACAGCTTTTTTTGGAACAAGTGAAATAGTTGTGGATTTTGACTCTATGTTCTGTTGGTAAGGACTGAGATTAGCTCACTTGGTTGGAGCATGGTGCTAATAATGCCAAGATCATGAGTTCAGTCTCTGTACAGGTCACACACCTAAGGGTTGGGCTTGGAGGTCCTTGTGGGTCCCTTTTAACACTGAATTTTCTATGAACTCAAATGAGGATAAGCCAGAATATGTCAAGCAAAGGTAAAGTTTTTGTTGCATGAACATTTGAGTTATATCTAGTTAGGACGTCTGTGGTAAACACTGTATGTGAATGTCCTTCTGTTAGTAATTTAGTGATCAGTTCAGGAATTTCTTGTTCTGCAATATCTCTGAGACTCTCCACAGGGTTTAAAAGGGGATGATCATGTTTAATACACAAAATTTTAGTCATAGAAAATGCAGCATTGAATAACATGAAGACAGATTGGAATGCTTTTCAAAAATGCTTTCAAAGCCTTGTATTGTTATGTTACATTAATACCAAGGTTGACCACAAACATTTAGTAAACAAACAGTGGGAAGCAAAAATGCATTCCTTTACCAAATTAGAAAATTAGCATACTGCAGTCTTATCAATTTTGAATATAACTGGAGTTTGTGGAATTATTTAATGTACAATGAAGATTGTAATAGTCGTATGTGAACATTTTCATTAGAACTTTAACAGAACCGCAACTAGAGATGCCTGTATTTGAGTTGATGCATAATGTTTTTGCTGAAAGCTGATAACACTTGTGTGGGATTTAAAAAGAAAGGAAGTATTCCACAGAAATGTAGCTAAATATGCACATTATCTGCACCTATTCAAAATGGTTTTGAGAAGCTTTGTGAACGTCTGAAATTTGTGTGTTGTGTGAATAGCTGAGAAGTGTGAAAACCAGTAAGAACTGCAATGAGTAGGCCCTGACTTAGTTTGAGGAGAAATCTGAGAACACACACACACTATCTTACATATTATTAATTTCACCCAGATTGCTTCCTTAAAGGCAGTAACTGCATTATAGGAAAGAAGTACTTCTTTATGTGATACTTAGTAGTCATGGTTTAGAAATTTGAACACTCATGACCTAGGAAAATGATCTTCTACAGAACTGCTGTATTAGAAGTTATTGTGGTGCTTCACATTGTTCTTGGTTCACATTAGTCTTTTAATATATAAGCTTTGTTTATTCAAGTTCACCATGTTTTCTAGGTAAGGGATAAAAGATTAGTGATTTCTGTCCTATTCCATAGCTCTGAATTGAACTTGGGGGGTTTTGATTACTAATTTAGAAACTGTATTTAGTAAGTTGTTTCAGCTAATTTTAGCCAGGAAAGTGCATGGCTGAGAGATGCTAGGGATATTATTGAGTCTTTGGAAATGAAGGCTGAAGTTCCAGCATGTTTTACTGAGGTCAGTCTAATATTAACTCTGTTACCTCAGAGGCTTAATTGAAGTGGGATACTTGGTAGCTGGATGCTTAGTGTAGTTTTCACTGGAACAAAGCTATAAAAATAATTTACATTTTAGTGAAACTGTAAGAATACACTTTTAAAGAAAGGATTGTGTATATATAAGTCCAGAGAATAATCTTAACGATTTTCCTCAGCCATATCTCGACTGAAGAGGCAGAAGTTATGACATAGTAGCACAATTCAAGTATTGTTTGTGAAAAGTAGTCGTTGAAATACTATTTGATCTAGGCCCAAGTTCTGCCTAGATCAAATAGTACTAAAAAGTACAGCTGGTTTAGCTGTGCTTTTTAGGACATGGGTGCTTTTTGGTGTCCACTGCAAAAGAGGAATCAGCTAAGGGAAATGTGTTTCATTTCAGGCACTCTGGTGATACAGAGGTCTTCATGACTTTGCACAGAAGTTGTGCATCATGGCCAGACTTAATTAAGCAGTAATAAAGCCTTGAACATCATCACCTGTTTTGTTGTTTAATTTGTCTCTTAATGAATATATCTGATAACATTGCCACTTTGGTAAGCATTACTTGTTTGTTCTTTTGGGAGTTGTTTTAGTGGTTTTGCAGCATCTAGGTGTTCACGCTTTGTTCTCAGCATTTTCTTGTGGACAGTCCTTGTATTAGAATTTGAGAATTTAAGACTGTAATGGTGTGATAATCTGAATTAGGCATATGCTATTTCTAAAGAATGGGTTTGTAAAATTAAGTTAAAAAATTGTATCTTTTGTTAGATATTTTGATGTCACTGGCTTAAAAATTGCCTGGATTCCCGGGTCCCAGCTGTGGTGGTGAATGGAGCCACATCCAGTTGGTGTCTGCTCACTAGTGGTGTTCCCCAGGGCTCAGTATTGGGCCCAGTTCTGTTTAACATCTTTACCAATGATCTAGATGAGGGACTCGAGTATGCTATCAGTAAATTCATGAATGGCATCAAGTTGAGTTGCAGTGTGATCTGCTGGAATTTAGGAAGGCTCTGCAGATCTGGGCAGGCTGGATAGATGGGTGGAGATGAGTGGTATGGGGTTCAACAAAGCCAAGTGCTGGATCCTGCACTTGGCTCACAACACCCCCAGGCAGTGCCACAGGCTGGGGACAGAGTGGCTGGAAAGCTGCCCTGCAGACAAGCCCTGAAGGTGCTGCTTTACAGCCAGCTGAACATGATCCAGTGTGTGCCCAGGTGGCCATGAAGGCCTTGGGCATCCTGGTTTGTATCAGCAATAGTGTGGCCAGCAGGCCCAGGGCAGTGATTGTCCTCCTGTACTCAGCACTGGTGAGGTCACACCTCGAGTCCTGTGCCCAGTTCTGGGCCCCTCAATTCAAGAAAAGACATTGAGGTGCGTCCAGAGAAGGGCAACAGAGCTGGTGAAGAGTCTGCAGCACAAGTCCCATGAGGAATGGCTGAAGGAGCTGGGATTGTTTAACCTGAAGAAATGGAAGCTCAGGGGAAACCATATTGTTCTCTTCAACTGCCTGAAAGGAGGTTGTAGCAAGGTTGACCTCTGCTTCCAGGTGATTGTGACAGGACAAGAAGACATGGCCTCAAGCTGCACCAGGGGAGATTCAAGTTGGATAGCAGGAGGAATTTCTTCACTGAGGGGGTGATTAGATATTGGAGTGGGCTACCCAGGGAGGTTGTGGAGTCAGTGTCCCTGGAGGTGTTTGAGGAAAGACTGAACATGGCACTTGGTGCTGTCGTCTGTTTGATGGGGTGGTGTTTGGTCATGGGTTAGACTTGATCATCTCACAGGTCTTTTGTAGTGTAATTGATACTGTGATTCTGTGACTTTGGGCAAAACTTCTAGTTTTGACAGTCTGCTGTATACTACTTGATCCATGTTTTGCTTCGTGGAGCTGATTTGGTGCTACTCTAAGTAGTCACATGCACAGGTTTTTGGGAAGGAGTTATGCCTATGCAGGAATGATATTATGATGCCCTGCTGTGTCTTTTCCAAGGTGTTCTGCAATTGTACACCTTATGGGAATGTGCTTGTGCTAAAGATGCTCTTCTTAGGTCTCCAAAGGATTGAATAATTTGGGTGCTTGCCTAGCCTTGTTACATTGCTCGCTACATTGCAGATGTATGTCACCATCCTGCATACTAGAGTGATTCTAGTTGGGGTTGTAAGGGAGGAATAGAATGAGAGTGAATTGATGTGTTGACACTGAGCTTTGAAAGAACAGTAAATAATTCATAGCACTGACTTTTTAAAAAAGTTTTATGTTGACACTGGCAGAAGTTCAGTTCAGTCAGTTGCACTTTAATCACTTACTAGTCAAGCCCATGAAGCATTCAGATGTTCTCTTTCATCATTTAAAAACAAGTTTGACATCCCAGCTGTGGCTATTTCTTGAGGCTTTATAATAAGAGGAGTTGATATTAGTCAAGCCTTCTTGGCAGTTCCAAGTACAACTGAAGATGTTAATTTTATGTGCGAAATCAATACTGCAAAGGCCTTCTTTATGTATTCTCTGACCCATTTGATAGTAAATAATTTCCTTGTGCCATTAATGATGATTAAACTGTAGAAACATTTTCTGTAACATGTGAGCTGTAATGTTAGCTCAACGATTGTTTTATAATGTAACACAATTTAAATTCATAGAAGTTTGCTTAATGTTTTATTCATGAGGGTTTCACTGTGTTTACACTAACATACGGAATTATGCATCTCATATTTGAGGAAAGTAGTTTTAAATTTTGATTTAAAAAAAAACCAGAAGATTCAGCTTAGTGTCATGGCTCAGACACTAATCACAGACCTATCAGAGTTGTATTGGACTCAGTACTGCATAAAAGAGGATTGCTCCAGAGAAATCTGAAGTGAGACAAAAGGGGGAGAGGATGGAAGAAGCAGCCGACACACGGACAAAGGATGGGAGAAGGAACCCACACAGAAGCAGGTGGAGAGTCCTGAAGGAACCACAGCCTGTGGAGAACCCATGCTTTTAAGCATTTTTGTTTTCCTGAAGGGCTGCATCCCATGGGAGAAAGCCATGCCAGGGCAGGGGGATCCTGAGCAGGCAGGGGCTGTGGAGAGGAGCTGTTCTGGGCCTGTCACAGCTGCCCCTGCTGCCCTGGGCGAGGTGTGGGGTCAAGGGGCACAGTGCAGCTGAGGAGAGAGGGAAGCAATGGCCTTGGTTGTCTCTGCTCCTCACCACCTGAATCTAATTGCCAGTAAATTACATTTATTTCCCTCACATGGAGTGTTTCACTTGCAGTGGTAATTGTTTATCAGTCTCCCTGTCTTTATCTGTGTGGGAATTTGGCCCTTATGTTGGGGTGGGTTATCTGTGGCTGTTCAGGTATTTTGTGGTGATGCTTGTAGTTCTGCTACAATCTGCGGTTGGATACTGGAGAGAAGGAGGCTCAGCACTCCGGTTCCAGCTCACACAGCCATGTTAGCTTTTGTGTTTCCTGGGCTCTTTCTCTGGAACAGCTCCCTGATAAATTCAAGATGTAAGGATCCTAGATACTGAAAAACTTGACTCTGACTGGGATGCCTCCCAGTGGTGTTTGAATCAAATGGATCGAATCTTTGTCGTTTTACCTTAATTCAGAAAATGCTTTGTCCTAAAGTTTTAGTGGTCTTTGAAAAACATATTTTAAAGCTGTAAACTGATGCTTGAGACTGTGTAAATATTCCTGCTGTGTGAGTACTTTTGTGGTGTGTTGAAGAGTTTATTTTACAAAGACTTGTAATTATCTGTGCTAGCATAACTGAGCCATAGGTTTATCATACTTGTTTTTAAATACTGCCCTTTTTTTGCCTAGCAATTGCAGTAATAACTTGGCTGGTCTCTAAATTACTGCAGAAAAGTTGCTTTTGTGAGAACTCTTTGTCAGAACATCATATAACATCTTACTGTTTGCAAATTAAAATAGAACCTAGAAATAGCACTAATTGGCACCATAAGAAATTGATTCCAATATTAATACATACAATCCTGATAGAGCATTTTTCTTATTAATTTAATACCAGCACTTTTTTACTTTGAATTACTATCTTTTGTAATCTAAAAAAATGTCTACAAATAAAATTTCTGGGTTTTGAGGACTTGCTGCAAAAGGAGGACCTCACTGGTGTTTTCTAATTTTGTACATTTTTTCCTGATTCTGTTCCTGATTTGGCATGTAATCTTTTAAACAGTTGGAGATGGGAATCAAATAAGTTGCATTACTAATATTTGTAATGATTTGTCTTTTAAAATGAAATATTAGTCATTTTAAGATTCTATTTTGGTTGACTTATACTATAGTTACAAAAACCCTCCTAATTCAGAGAGGTATCAGTATACATAGAACCATCTGTAAAACATTTTCTTCCTGAAACACTTATATTTTTAAGCAGTGGAGCAGAAGGCTTTATGTGGTGGCATTAATGCTGAGAAAGTATGATTGATGATGGTCTTGTCACTTGAAATTCATTTCAGGTGTTGTGTTCCCACTGTTAACTTAAAGTAATTCACTGTAACATAAATGGATGATTTTTGCACATACAAGGTTAGTAAGGAAATAACTTAGGCAGTGTAAGGTAAAATGTGATTACAGTGACTTTCAGGCAAAGTTTGCAGTGAGAATTTTGCAGAGAAGCAGCTGCCCTTGGTTTCTGAGTATTACAAGGTCATGGTCTAAGGCACAGGTCAGCTGAATAGAATGGTGATATTTGGAGTGGGAGAAGTGATCTTCAGGGATATTATTTAGAGTGTGTGTCAAGAGAAGACTGAAGCTTGTATGTGGACTCATTACTGGACTTTCCTTTGTGGCTTTTTTTTTGGCTGTTGTCCCATTGCTATTTTTTGAAATGCATCCTTCAATGTTTTATCTCCTCTACTTATTGAAGTACATGTGTTGCTTCTAGAGACCACATAGATTGCTATCATAAAGTAATTATAAATAATGTTAGGAGGCTAAATTAAATTTGACTGTATTCAGTATTTTTTCTCTCTATTTCTTCTTTTGTCTTCTTGCATCTTTCATACAGAGTGTAAGAGTTTGTTAAGTAGAAAATTTGCAGCATAAACAATTGCTGTGGTCTCTACATAGTCCTGTCTGGTTTGGTGTGTATGAAAATTCTTCAATCTTCAAATCCACATCGATATTTCATGACAGTCAAGCTAACAAAACAAGATTGCAGTATTTGAAGCATGTGGAAGGCTTGCCTAAGTTAGTTGTTTCCCAAATTTCAGAAAAAATTTGGAATTGAATATATTAGTTGCAAGTGCAATTTTATTTCTATGTTGTGTGGTAGTATGATAACCTGAAAACTCATCAGTGAATGTGGCACTGTTAAATGTCATTTATTAATATGCTGGTAACAGTAATTTGTGAATGATGCACTTTAGTCAGTGAGAAGGAACTGCATTGGCACATGCAGTTGGTGAGTAAACGAAAGTCTGTATCTCAGGTTGACACTGTGCTACAAATTTGCATTTTTCCTGATTATTTTCTGTGTGGCCTGTGACCCACAGCCATTGGTATGTGGTAACTGTAGCAGTATCTGTCTGGTGTTAATTTCATCCACTGTGCTTTGGCTTAGCAAGTTTATGGAGCAGGCAAAAAGAAATGGGTTGAATCACTAAAAATTGTGATGACTACCTCTCCAATTACATGATTTTTTTTCACATATTTTGCAATAAAATATGGAGAATGGCTGTTCTCCTTAGTAAAGTGTTAGGCTGTCCTAACACACATGATGTCCATGTACATTGCACATGTGACATTTACATGTTCATTGCCATTCCTACTAATGATAAAGGTTGGCTGACCTTTGGGGAAGGGCTAAATTTTAAATCATTTTTTCAGTCAGAAGGAAAAATTGGAAATGACTGTCAGTAGATCAAAATTAGACTTGAAATAAATTGAGCACCTGGTAGTCATCTCAGGTCTTGGCAGATTAACTTAGAGAATCTTTTTAGAGGTTGGAGCACTCCTTAAAGCAGAGAGTGTCAGAATAAAGTATGCACAAGATTTATCTCAGCAATGCCTTTGCCAAGATGTGTTTAAAAGAAATTCTACTATAAACTAATTTTAAAAAGCCCCACTAATTTTACTGATTACACAACTCAAGTGTTTTGAACTCTTTTAAGAAAAAAGTAGCAATATGCTTTTTGAACTTACTGAATATTTATTTTCAGACATTAAATATAGATGAAGTGAGTATTTTTAGAAATACTTGTCACTGTCATTGTTATTGCAGCTAATTTCTGGGTGGCCTCATTGTATGACTTTCTATTTTACTGCAGTTTCCCAAAGGATATTTTATCTGTTAATGAATTGCTTCTTCAGTTAATTGCTAATTTGCATACCTGTGCTATAGAGGAAGTGGACTTTTTTATACTTTTTATAAATGAAGATTATTTTTCAGAGTAACTTTTTCCTAATAGTAGGAAAGTAGGGAGTGTTTCAGAGGCTGTATATTTGAACAGAATTTTTACAACAGAAAATATTCCTGAAACATGATTTATTTAGGCTGCAAGCATGAGCTAGAATTGTTAAACTTGGCTCTGTAGCATTGGAATCCTGCCCCTCTCCCTTCCCAGCTGTGGCTTCATTTTGCACTCTGGCCTGAAAAGCAGCAGGTCCCTGCCTGGATAATGCCTTGTCCCCAGGAAAGCACCAGGTGCCTCTGCGCTGCCCGTGCTCTGCTGCCAGGCTCCTCCTGGATCATCACTTTGCCTCTAGTGGCCATTGTTCACCTGCCTCGGGGGTGTCCCGCTGTATCCCTGCGGGTTTGGACTGCAGGGATGTTTTAAAGTAGGGTAATCATTGATTTGGGGCTTCTTTTGAGTGGATTTCCCTTTGGATTATTCCATAGATCCTACATGAGTTGTGTTCATTTGGTAGTGTCAACAAACATAAATGTTTTCTGTCATCTCGTTGGTCTGATGATATCTGTCTGAGGGAGGAGACAGCAAAGTACTATAATATAGATTGGATTTTGGAAGGTGATGATGTATTTAAAAGTCTCCAGTTCTATGTGAAAATTTGTAAAATCTTGCATGTGCTCTGTAGATTTTTGAGGGATGCTGAATTCGCTGTCCAGTGTCGGATTGTAGGAATGCAGAAAATAAGGTGAAGTATCAGGGAAAACCAGTCCAATGAAGATACTCAGTTCCAATTTACATGTAGCTTGTGAAAGATCGTTTTGGCTGGAATTTTTTTTCTGTATTTATGTAAACAAATTCCTTTTCATGTAAATACTAGTATTTACTAGTATGTTTAATTTAAATAATCTGTATTCATGAACAAATATCAGAAAGCAAAGGTCTTTTTATTACCATCTGTTGCAAGTTAAGCAAAATGACTTGGTTTATTAATGACTGCAGCCTTTGTTATGTATATACACATTAAAAAAAAGGATTAAATTTGGATGTACTGCTTAGAGCTTTAAGTAACAGAAAAACCAATGCATTTTCCCTGTTTTTTTGTAGCTCTGATGGCAAAGTGAGGTGAAGGTTGTTCTCTTACCAGATTTCTTAATCCCAAACATTATTTATGTTTCTTTTTACTCCATCCTTTTGATTTATTGACAGTAAAAATAAAATTTCAAAATGTGGAAATCCCAACACACTGCCCTCCACCTTCTCTCTTTAAAACTGAAGCGTGAATCAGGAGAATCTTCTTCGGGGATGGTGGAAATGTAGAATTACTTTTTTTCAAAGTGAGAAGAATGCCACCAGTTGTCAGAGTAAATGAATAAAACTATTAATCACTTCTTACTCAAGATGACAGGCTTTTAAAGTAATTTTTGGAGGAGTTGAGTTTCCCAGGCAGTATTGTAGAATGCTAGGCATGTGACACCCCTTGTTGACAGAAAGCAAATACTTGTTTTTAAATAAAAGTTGATGATAGCTCATATTGCATGAGCAAGTAAATAAAAGAAATGTAATCGGAAAAATAAATGCTATGAATTAATTTAGCATATATTTAAATATAAAATCAGTCTCTTATTTGTCACAAACAATACATTTTGCTGTGTTAGACACTTTAATCTATAATTTCAAATGCAAATTACACTATTTCTTTTGAAACATGATTCTAAACTTCACTGAAATTCTTTCTCTAAATTGTTGCTACTGAACAAATATCTTGGGGTGAATCTGCTTTTAAATTTGGTATGATCTCTGATGTTACTGTCTAAGAAGCAAAAGGCTTTGGAGAGCAGGCATCTTGATGCCCACAGTTACCTTTTCTTTCTTCCCTGTCAGTGCTTTCATCACTTGTATTACAACTAGCCAGTTTTAGACTAACTAGTTTTAAATAGCAAATCCAGTTGGACTTTTGATCTTAAGTTATTTTAGGAGTAATGAAGAGGAGAGAGTAGTGGTTCATCTGATGATGTGCTTTTGCCAAAATTTAGGCTGGGGAATAATCCGTGGTTTTTGTCATTAGTGCCCTTTCTAGTGGAAAACTATTAGACTCTTCTATTAATCTATGTATTTTTTTATGTTATAGGATAATTGCTGTTAGAGCCTGCAATAAGAACAGAGATGATTGAACTAATAATTAGAGAGGCAATAAAAAAAATTCCTCAAGCTACATGTTTTTCGAAGCAGCACCATGTTTAGGTCTGTGGCTTTGGGAATTTATAATGGCTCCAAGACAATGGGTAATTCTTATGAAATGAAGTCCACAACTTGGTGCTCGGCTCTTAAGAGAGTTGGATTTTTTCAGGCACAGATGTGGGATACTTGAATTCAGTTGGTGCAAGGAGAATACATAATACAGGGTGTGGGCATAAACCTGTGCTCTGCTGCTGAGGGGTTCAGCAGTAGATGTGGAGTAGTGGAGGATGAAAGCTCCTGTCCTGCTCGGTGCAGGGTGCTCTGCCAGCACTGCTGGCAAATCTGTGCAGAGGCTGTGTGAGGGTCATTGAGAGCTCTTCTTCAGGTGGGCAACCTTTCCCCAGGCATGAATGCTGTTACAAGCAGGAGAAGGATATGAGATATTTCAAAAAAAGAAATACATTTTATTTTCTTTCATGACATCCTTTGCCTTTGTGACAGTGTCTAGAAGCCATAGAGAATGTCTCAGGGAAATAAGCTGCTCTTGGTTTTGTGTGTTGGTTTTTTTTTTATTTCTAAGATGTGGCTCACCACAGAAACATAATACTCTGTATAGCAAATGGTAACATGCTCTCATCGGATAAGTGATTACTCTTAGCTCAGGATTAATTCTTCAACTCTTTTCCTTATGTGTTTTTTTTCTGAATGTTGGGTAGCACTATTGAAATCTAAGTCAGTGTCACCAAGATTTTCACTGGTCACTGATGTGTGTTCCTTCAGCCTCTTAAATAGCATAGCAAAAGCAACCACAATGGGATTATGTTATGCTGTGGCTTAAACTTTTAGTACAAGTGTTGCAGTTTGGATTGAGTGTAGCTCACATCTAAGCAGACAGGAGTTTCAGTGTATGCCAGCAAAGAGCCCTGGCAGCAGAGAAGGTCAGCAGTACCTTGGGTGGTATTGACAGAAGTGTGGCAGGTGGGTAGAGAGAGCTGATTCCCCCTTTCCCTTACACTTAATAGACCACATCTAGAATATTATGTCTAGTTTGGGGGCTTGCAGTACAAGATGTTGATAAACTGGGGCAAGTTTTGTAAAATTCTGCCCTCTGTGTTTTCTACCTGTCTTTACTGCCAAAGTTGAACCTACTGCTTACCAGATTTTCAGCTCTTTTCTGGAAGAGCTGTTCTCCAGTGAGTTGACCATCATCCTGTGTAGGGGACTTCTCAGTTGTGCTTGGTGAATTTTAATCACAATTAGTCACCTGAATTTCTCCTGCAGCCAAGGAATATGGTTGGCACAACACAAGCCCAGGCAACACATGCAGTGCAGAACAGTCCAGGCTTGGCTTACTCAGGTTTACTGTGAACAGAATCCTTAGCTGCTTGCATTTTACAGTGAGCTGGTTAGCATCACTCCAGCCTTCCAACAGCTTTTCAGCCATCTAATTTAACCTAGATTATAAAGTTGCAGCTTAAATACAGGGATCCATTATCAAAAGTCCTGTCAAAGCCAAGGCAAATGAGATCCACTGTTCCTTACTCACAGATGTACTTGTTTTTGTGACAGAAGGCAACCATGCTGGTTAAAAACAAATTCATTGTGAGTGCATTTCAAGAATTGTAAGCACTGTGACTTTCCCAGGGTCTTGAGTGAGTCTGCCTGGCCTGTTTTTCCCCACTCATCCTTACTGCTCCATCAGAAGCTGGATGGAGGACTTGCCCTTAAGTCATTGGGAGCCTCTCCTGATGAGAGTGGCCTTCCAGCAAAGGTGGAGAGTGGTTCATAACTTGGTCTCTCAGTACCCCCAGGTACATCCTGTCAGGTTTCACAGACTTGGCATTAGAGAACATTTCTTGGTAGATCACTTACTGAATCCTTTTTGACTGCTTGGTAGTTCTTTGCTTCCTTAAATAATCTTTATAAGGTGTAAATGTCTGGAAATTTATCATAAAGATATGTGAAAAATGTGAAGGTTAGAATTGCTTTCAACTTGCATGTCTCTAATTTGTGGCATTACTCTTAGAAGCTAAAATACTTAAGATCTAATTGTTTTTTGTTTACTTTTGGAAATTTGAAAAGTCAATATGCAATACTCCTTTTCTTTGTTTACTATGTCCTGTCACTTAGCAAACATAATTAAACTATGCACTTTAAATATTACATGGAAATGCTATAGCAATTAAATTTCAGTGGCTGCATAATTGGACGCAAAAGTTTCCTGTATTTGCAGGATTCAAAAGGCAGAGTGTGGGAATTTCAAAAAACTTTTTGGATGATTCTGTCTGTTTTCAAGTTAGATTGTTAGATTGCCTTCTGAAGTCTTTATTCAGCTTGTTAAAGTGAGCTCTGTGAATGTACTGTTTTCTGTGTTGGGCTGGAATTTATGGAAACTTTCAGAAAAGCAAGCCCAGGCAAAATACTAAAAATCAAATTCTTTGTATGAATTTTGTTTCCAGGCTGCTGTAGTTCCACAACTTAGATCACGTGTTCCAATTGGACATTGTACCCACCGAGTGTGGAGTTTGGAGTGGCTTCCTCAGTTGCATGTTTTGTGAGCTGACTCTTTATAAGCCTCGGCGGCAGCTTTAGTTCTGGTCGGCACACGGGTGATGGATGCGGTCTGGGAGCCTCTGCCTGTGAGCCCGCTGTGGCTGCGGCAGAGCCTGCCCGGGCGTTCTCCCCGCGTTCTCCCCGCGTTCTCCCGGCAGAGCAGGGAAGCGCCGCGGGGCTCGGCTTGGCTGCAGGTGCCGGGCGCGGCCGGCAGAGGGCGCGCTGGGGCGGCGCTCCCCGGGCCTCGGCGCATTCGTCACCTGCGGCTCCGTCTCTTACATCTGGGGCGTTCAAAGCTTGCAGTGTCCTAGGTAATGTTTCGTTTTGTCCGTGATGTTAGGACTATACAGGTTAATCTTGCAGTCATTGGACTTCATTTCATAAGACTTAGCATCAGCTAAACGAAATATCTGGCCATAAATAAGCAATTATATTTTTCTTGTTGATTATTGTTGAGACTGCTTGCCATTGATTTCTATGGTCAATTCCTTGTTCTTATTTTCTTTTCCTTGTTCTTATTTTCTTTTGTTTTAGTTAATTTTCTTCCTGATGCCATAGTTTTTTTACTAAATGGACATATGTTCCTTTTTTAATAATCTATATTAAAAGCTTTTTGTCATCTTTAAAAGATGAGTGGTTCTTTCTCTCTGAATATTTTTTTACCAACTAGTGTTGATCCTGAAAAATAATGCTATTTTGGATTTACCATTTACTAATGGATTTACCAAAAAAGCAGAAAAGTGTTACTACTTAACTACTGGCTACTCGTTTGTTTCAAAAACTGCTTCTGTTTGCCTGTCTTTTCAGCTTTCTGAGGTCATTGCTTGAGCATTTTCCCTCAAGTCCTCTATAACCTGAAATACTGCAGATGTATAATCATCAGAGGACAGCTGGCTGTAAAAGTCATCCTCTGTTCAGAGCATTGTTTTTCACCTCAATGTGATGGTTATATTCATCACACCTAACCTTAATATGACTAGTATTCTAGTTTAAGATCTCTGTGTTTGATCTTTTCTTGCAAATATTGTGTATTGGATCTCCATAGATGGCATTTTACCAGCTGGATATTTAGAGCATTGTCCTGCATTCAATATTGTAAGAAGAGCACAGTCTGTTCCTGGTACTCTGGAGCCACAGTGGCACAGGGGTTCAGTCACAGATTTTTGTTCTTGTCAGCTATGAAATTGTGTATCTGATTCCTTGTAGAAAAGAAATATTCCAGGTTTTAGCTAATATCTTAAGCTTATGTCTAAAACTTTTCAAGGAGGGGATGTAGCATCTTACAATCTTATTTCTCCCAGACTTGTATTCTTGTTGACTTCTCTTCATTGTCAAATCTAGCTTATGTTGAGTTGTGTGTTCCCTGCCTGGCACCAAATCCAATTCTTCAGCAAGCTTAAAAAAACCAACCCACAATTCTACTATAGGCTGCAATAAAGCATACAAGCAAACCATGTTATTTATTCTTTGTAAAGCCACAGCCTTAAAAAATGGTTATGCTAGGTGGCAACTGTGCAGCTTACTGCAGAGGTAACAGAATTAGTGACATGTGGCTCTATTACCTTGCACAGCATATCTGTGTTATGCCAAGCTATGACTGAGAAGTAGATGAAAGTAACGACATAGTACCATGCTAACATGATGATTTTATCCTTAGGACTTGTGGTGGTATTTCTAGTAAAAGCTCTGTGTGTTCAGCACATGTGGAGGCATGTACATTCTGAAAATGATTCTACATAATACAGATTTTCTGCATGTGAACTTTAATATAGCACAAACATGGTTCAGATTTGCTTCTACTTCAGCTCATGTCTACCTGATTTATATGGCAATATAAATTTAGGTTGTCTCACAAATCAGGAACAAGCTGAAACCCTGTTACTGTCTATGTTCTAGCTGGTAAACCAATGAAGAAATAGAGGCTTGAGTAAAAAAAATATCAGTTTGAAATGCTGCTGCAGTTGTCTGCTCTTGCAGCAAGATAAAGCAATAAAGTAGCTTTGAGAAATATTTGACACATTTTCTGACATAATTTGTCTGTAAGCAGTGATTCCTATATAGCTCAGTTTTGCTGTTTTCCTCCTGTAACAACATTTCCTGCTGCAGTTTGCAATGTCTTTCTCAAAATGGAGAAAGATAAAACTAATAAGAGGCATAGTACTTCCTGAGTAGTAGAGATCTGACTTTATAAATCCTAATCCTGTTAGTGATACCTTCACAATAAAAATTGTTTTCTGTGTTTTCCTGGACTTGCCATTTTAAGCCTTGTTTGTGAAGTTTCAGTCAGAGTAGCAGTGCTGTGTACACTTGTGTACTGTGTTGAATTTAAAATATAGTTTAATCAACTCTTATGATCTGGTTATGCAGCATTAAATTAGTAGACCCCACAAGTATTTAGAAACAGGCATCTGTTTAAAAAAACACAGCTGAATATACTTTGAGCACTTGTAAAGATTTATTTCATGCCTCTTGCTGATCATGGACCCATGAAACTGCAGATCTGTAATAAAGAGCAGTGCCAGGTATACTTACTTACTTACTTACTTGCTTTTCTTTTTAAAAAGATTTTATTTATCTGCAAGATGAAGTAAAAGATCTTTGGTATATGAAGTGATTCTAAACTAACCTTAAAGCTACACTATGAGTTAAAACAGGTATTCTAAGTTTCTCAACCTAGTCCTAGTAAATTATATTTTTCTTACAAAAAAATTTAATTGCTATTTGTTGATGTATCTTGCAGTGAACTTAAATGCTTGTAATGACTAACAAACAGAGTTTTAATATATATGCATATATATACACAAATATAATATTTTTATTCTTGTGTTTTATTATTTAAAACTTGAATCAAAACAATATGTAATAATGTAATTTTAGGAAAATAAAACAGACCTATCAGTTTTGTCACTGAATTTAGTACACTGTTAATTAAAATAGAAGATATGTGTAACTGCTGTGGTCAGACAGTCATTATGGAGAAGACATATTCACTTAGTGTTTCAGTATTGAAGTTCTGGAGGTGTCATTCCTTAAGCAAGATTTGCCTCATTATTGAACCAAGGTGAATTGTGAGAAGGGTTTATGTTTTTGTTGGCTTGTTTTACCTTTTCATGTTACCCATTGGTCCTGAGTATTTTTCTCAGAAAAGGTGAGGATTTACTCAGTCTTTGTTATATCAACTAAGTCATTAAAAATTCTTAACACATAAGGAGGATTAAATCCAAACAGACTATTTCAAGCAACCATTCCACCCTAGTTCATTCTGTGAACTTAAAATTTATGGGGTTTTGATAGGGATTCCTGGGGGGGTTTTTTGTGCATAATAGACTGTTATGTAAAGCTCTTTTTTTCTTGAGTGGAGGGGTTTTTGTTTGGTTGGTTTTCTGGTGGGTGTGTTTAAGTGTACTTGGTTGACCATTAGGACTGTATGAAAAATATAGTTTTGCGTTTTTATTAAAAACACATAATCTTGACAGAATCTTGTTTCTGATTATTTGGTGATATGCAAAAATTAAGCATGCTATTTTAAACATCTTTGCTGTGTTTTGATTCAAAAAATACTTGATGTTTTTAGGATTTGAAATGTAGTATTTGAATCAAGCAACGATGTTTTATGGAGATTTTATTGGTTTTTATTTTAAATTTTGTGGCATCTAGACTTGACTGTTCAGCCTTGTATAACTTGTGTTCTATCACCCGTTTCTACCCAGAAGCCCTGATGGAATTCTGTGAGTTTCTTTGTGTGTTGCTTTTGATCTCTGATCTCTTTTGGTCTCTTTGATGCTTGTTTGGTGCAAGGCTGGCACATCTTGCTATCCAGTTGTATTTCCATAGTGGTAATATTCTTGAAAAATATTGATCTGGCCATGGTAGCTTCACACTGTTGAAAAGTGCTTTAGCAATGGTCAGCTCAAGAGCAAGGCAAATGCTCCCACGCAATATCACTTTGTGCTGTAGATAAATGGGGCCTAGTTTGGTGAAAACTGTGATCTTTATCTAAGTTTCAGACTGTCTCAGGCATACAAAATTATATAGTTCATATACTCATTGCATTCTTCATCTGGAGTACTTTATAGATATAACATTCAGTGAAGAACAACTGAAGTGGCAGGAGATGTCAGAGACAGAGCTGAAGTGGCTCTTTCTGAAAATAAGAGGTATTTGGCCCTACTTGGCAGAAAACAACTTCTTGCCAGGTATTACAGAAGGGCCAGTCATCTTTAATACTGCTTCACTGGTAGTAAATTTTCTGTACTTTTTGTTCATGTATAGATTATATAATTGAAAAATAGAGTAAAAGATAAATTATTGGCTAATTAAAACAAAAAAATACAGTTGAAAAATCTGCATGAAAATGTAGTATGTCTTTTAGAGCATACTGTTAAGAACATTGCAATCTCTTAAAACACTGCACTCTGGTTTTGATTTAGTCTCTTCATTTTCCTTTTTCCATATACTTGGTAGGGCTGGGTAATGAAATTGGGAATGCAGGAGTGAAACTGAGCTTGGGAAGAAGGGTCACAGCAAGGTTGCATTTTGGATTTTTGTCATTGTTTCCCACCACCCAAATCTATTTTTATAGATATCAATGCATGAGTATTTCCCCAGGTTGAGTCTGTTTTGCCCATAATGGAAATTGATAAGTAATCCATGGACTTATAGATGTATTTTCTCCCACCTTCCTGTTGAGGAGGGAAAGTGTGTGAATGCCTGGGTGGGAGTTAGGTGCTTAGCCAAGGTCTACCCACCACATGGTTCTATGACCAGCTCTCACATTCTTTGAAGAAAAGAGAGTTACATCAAACAAATCTCCTCTTGTCAAGCTGTGGCTGGTCCCATGGACTCTGAGCAGGGCACTCCCAGCCAGGTCAGGTCTTGGCTGGTGCCTTGGCTTCTGTGCATAGTGGTTCCTGTTTGGGCTCAGCCTTTCGCAGTGCTCAGTGTTCATGGGTGAGTCACCTCCTGCTTGCTGTTCAGGGTTATTATTTTTTATTTATTTGTTGCATTCTAATTTAGGCACTTGGCAAAAGCTGTCAGTGGCCTCCTTGGTGATGTTGTCTTTTTGATCTTGTCTATGTCTAAAGCCCATCTGCTGATGTTACCTGTAGTGCTGTCGCTGGTTTGCATTTTGGTCCAAGTGTAAGAATGCAAAGCTCTTATGAGTTCATCCATCCATTCTTCTTCTTGTCCCACCCTGACCTAAACCATTAGAATGAGGTAGATCTTGTTCTCTGGGCAAGCTTTACAGCAGTCATCTGACTGGTATCATCTAAAGAAGTAGAGCTGGACAAATGTAATCAAATTCCTGTCTTCTGAGTGACACTTCCAAGCACACTTGGACAAATACACTGTTGTTTCTGTCACTTCTTGAAGGCATTAGGAACGGAAGGTTTGAATAAAGGAAAATAAGGGTGGTTTGTTGCATGTGTTCTTCTATTTTCACTTAGTGAGTTGATCTTAAAGAAAAGAGATAATATTTTAGATAATTTCTCATTTAACTTTGCTTTCTAAAACAATATTCTGTATAGGCTGAGGAGTGAGTGTGATTGCTCTGGCATTTTGTGAGAATTGTTTTCTGCTTTTACCTAACCTCTTCCATTATCTCTTGCACATAGATGAAAACAATATGACTTTCCCAACCTTCATAACCTTATTGTCCCAGATAATTTTCCTCTTGCTTGAGTATTCTGTACAGGCTTAGTCATGGTAAAGTCACAAGTTGTATGAAAAGCTAATTTTCTTATGCAAAATGGACAGTGGGCTTTCACATCATTTTCAGTAGCCATTAGAGAAAGTGTTGTAAAAAGCAAAATTAAAGAAGTGCACAGGTTTGGAATCTGTGTTTTTATGGTCATGATGCAATATGGTGAGTGCTGTAGGAAGTATGCTCAGGACTTGTGAACACTGTTTCTAGAAATAAGAAAATAGCTAATGCGTGTATATGAAAAAAGTGTCACTCACTTCACCTGATCCCAGTTAGTGAGAGCTTTGGAGCCATTTTGGTGTCCAAGGGTTATGCTAAACCAATCTGGAAAAAAATTAGTAGGCTGACTCTCATTGGTAAGTGATGTTTTAATTTTTATTTGCTGTAGCTATGTTGGTAAACTACACAGAACATGACTGGTATGATATGTATTTGGATCTAGTAACTTCTAACTTTTAATTGTGTATAGACCTTACTTGTTTTATACTATATTTAACAATGACTTTGCTGAACTATGTAGAAAGTAGCTTTTTATCTATTTTATGTATGCTCTCTCTACATGGGTTATTTTCTGTTACGGGAGCGTGCTGCAAATAATTGTGAGCAGCTTAGAGATCCTTTAGGGCTTTATAATTACTCAGCAGCCATGGTGAAACAGATTTGATGCTAGCAGCAAGAGTCCTTGGCTAATATAAATACTTGAACTACTGATTACAGCCTCTGATCCTCTGCCAGTAGTAATTACATCCTCTATTTCTCCGCCCTGGGGGTGCTGAACTGGTGTGACTCAGGAGAAACCAAACTTCTGCAGTCTGTGGCCAATATCATTGTATATTTTCATGGCTCCCAATGGATCATAAAGTGTGGTTTGAAGAATGTTAGAGTGATACAAGAATACAAAGGATATTTGGTAACAGGTTTTGCTTAACAATATGTTCTTGCTTCAGAAAATGGATACCAGATATGTTCAAAGAGTAATGTTAGGAGAGTACATTCTTCATAAAAAACCTCTTTTTTAGTACTTCCTGTATTTGAAGGCATTACTTTAAAGTAGCTTACCTTACCTTCTGACATGCTCTTGCAGTATGTTTGGGTTGGTTTTCCTTTGCACATTCATCTGGCTTCAAACAACTTCTGTCTTTCAATCTGTACTTTTGGTTTCTGGACTCCACGGTCTTTGGTGCCCGTTGTTGTGTGTGTGGAGCTGTTGAGGTGGCCAGCAGTGCCTGCACAGTGTGTGTGTGTGAGGAGTACATGGTCAGGGGCTGGGAAGGAGAACATCCCCGGGGCTTGAAGCCATCAGCTTCACTTCAGCAGCTTTCTGTGTGCCCTTCTGCTCCGAAATCTGCTCCGAAAGGCACTGAGCCACAGGCCTTCATGAGGGTCAAACGCAGGTCCCACTTCCATAGTTTAGTTCTAAGGCAGCAATATTTCTGTTTTATAAATAAGCAGCTGTTTTGAAGGCTTGGTTTTCTGCTTTGTGAAATTTACTTCTGGGGGGAAGTGTTCTTGTGTCAGAGTGTATTTCTTTATTCAGAACATTTGTAATAATTGTAAATGCAAATAATAATTTAAAAAAAATTAGAGCATTGGATGTCATTGGAGTTGATAGTAGTTTTCCTTGATACAAGTGTCTTTTTCTGTTTTTGAAAGAAAAGACTTAAACATTAACTCTTACTCATGTCTGAGGAGTTGTTACTGGCAATTGAGAGTTGAGATGAAGTAAAATGTTGGAAAATGTTGATAAGGAGGCTCAGATTAATGCTGGGTTTTAGCTGTTTGAAATATGAGTGCCTGTTATGTTTTTAGCTCTACTCACTGAAGATAAGAATGTAATCACTGGTACTTGAACATATGGGAAACTGGGGCTTAAAACCCTGTCAAAGGCTGGCAAGATTTGATTTTGCTTCTTAATAACAGATAATCAATATTTTAAAATATGCACAAATGAGCAAAAGTGGTCCAAATACTTTTTTGCTTTTAAAAGATGGATATTTTCCCAAGTTTTAGCAACAAAGCAATTAATTTTCAAGCAGTGCTGCATATTGAGAGAATGAAACAGTTTAAATTCAAATGCTGCCTTCTGAGTTTTGAAAGTAAGAGATTGGTGTCATGCAGGTTGTTGTAATAAAATCTTTCCTATGTTGTTTGTTTCTAAAGATGAGGTATGGAATTCCTAACGATTATTTAAACTTATTTGAAATTGTATTGTAAATTTGTCAAGGGAAAAAAGTAATTATTTATGGAGATTTGAGAAGCTCATTAAACACAGAAAAATGCTTTACAATAGTATCCTTTTTCCCTAGATTTTAGTGTCTCTATCTTATTGTTTAAGGACTGAATTAAGAGCACAGCCTTGATAAGAGCCAACTTCAGGAAGTACTCCTGGTCTTTAGGAACAAGTGATTTTAAAGATCTTTTGTTAATAATTTTTCCTTTAAGGAAATCTAAGAGTAAAACGGGTTTGTTTCCAAAGAAAAAAAAATCCCTTCATTTCATCCTCCTGGAAAAAGACTTGACAATCTTGTTCGAATTTGTTAGTAAAATCATGACTAATTTTTAAAAATTCCCTACAATGCAGATGAAAATGTGGACTTTGGAGGCTGCTTAGAGAATGGAAACTGTTACATGCAAAACAGGAAGGCTTAGGAGTTCAGAAATACTTGGTACTGTATTATGGGCTGTATTATGTATTTGATTTTCAGCAGGTTACCCAGGGAGATTGCAGAGTCCCCATCCTTGGAGATAATGAAACCCTGCCTGGACAGTCCAGGTCAAACAGCCGTAGATGCCCTGCTCAGTCTGGGGGCTGGGACCAGATGCTCTTCAGAGGTGCATTCAAACCTCAGCCACATTGTGAATCCCAGCTGGTGAAAACCAAATGCACGATACATAATGCAGACAGTCTTTTGTGGTGTTCAGATGGGATCTCCTGTGTTTCAGTTTGCTGTCCACATTTCATCTTGTCCTGTCACTGGTAACCCATGGGAAAAGCCTGGCTCTTTTGCACCCTCCATTCAGGCATTTATATGCATTGGTGGATTCCTCCAGAGCCTTCTTTCCTCCATGCTGAACAGTTCCAGCTCTCCCAGCCTTTCCTCACAGCAGATGTTCCAGTCCCTCCATCTGTGTGGCCCTGTGCTGGTCTTTCTCTGGTATGTCCATCTCTCTGTTAGAGGGGAGCCTAGAACTTGGACACATAATTGATTCCCAGTAGTAAAATCCTATTGCTAATAAAATCTAAATATCTCTTCTGAAGCTCTGTAATAAAACTGATTTATAGTATCTGATTTTTATGTAGTAGCAGACATTTATTTCCTGTAGTGCACGGGGCTTTAGTGATGGGGTTTGTAAAGATAAAACATGTAAGATTTTTTAACTGAAGGTTTTTATGAAGGCCTACATTGATGAAGTCCTGTAGTAGTAATGATGACTATGGAAAATGAGCTTTTAATCAAGTATTTTGGATGGGTATGTAGAGAGTTGTTTCTTCTCTTTTTGACAATACAGTCTTCAGCATCAGAGAGCTTTTGCTAGCATGGTTGTTCTTAAGGCAGTTTTGGAGCACAGTGCTGGACTGATGAGGTCTGTGATGGGAAACACCTGCCATGGTTTGTGACAGTGACTTTGAGGGTCTTTAAATAATAATCTTTCATATGTTCTAACCAATTGCTTCCTATGTGATACTGGCTAGTACCTTCTACCAAGAAGAGATTTTATGATGATTTTGGCTTTCTTAATTTCCTTCTCACGAATGAAGTGCAAGGGGCAGGGTGTATGTGTGAAACTTGAAAATCATAACATTAACACCCTGGGGAAATCACTGCTGTCTGAGTTACCTTCTCCCACATCAGTAATGCTCCATGGATGCAAGTTAATTAAAGCATCATTGTATAGCTGGACTGAGGAATACATTCCAGGTTACTTTAGAGTATTGGTATCACCATTTAGTCTGTGAATCTGGGAGAAGGACTGGGAAAGCAACAAACTGTTCATAAATTATGCCAGAAGAAGAAACAAAAAATCTGCAGGCAGCCAAAGAATAGTAAACAGTAATGAAGAGATGAAGAACTGTTTGCATGAATCAGAAGTTCATGGTGAAATAAAATGAAATAATAAAAGAAACGATCTCATTTTCCATGCTTGCTGTGAAGGCGAGTGTTCCAGGACACTGTTTATTTGGTTTGAAAATAACTGGGTATCTGGAAGTTGATGCTAAAAAAGGACTCAGGACTAAATTAAAAGTTGAGAAAACTCTCTGTAAAGGCCGAGTCAGTGGTGAAACAGTTGATAAAATCACTGAAGAACGTTCACAACTGTGGAGAGCAGCATTATTTAACAGAAGATCTGGAGTTTGCTGACAAGGTAGCTTCTTAAATGTCTTCTTCAGTCTACATATAATTAAAGCCTGAAACACACTATGCACTATTGTAAGAAAGGTGGAATCAATAACTTATTTTGGGGGCAAAATATCTAATGAGCATCTTCATAACTGTCAACTTCAGCTTTATTTTAATATGCAAAAAAGTACAAGAGATGAGTTCATTTGCATGCTGTCACCCTCAAATGCAAGTGAAATGGTTATATGCAGAAGTAATAATGCTGCAAAACCCAGCAACAGCTCATTTGGCAATTAAACAAGGTTTAATGATTGAAAAATTTTGCTTTAAAGACTAAATATCAAACTCTTATCCAGGTGTTATTTACATCTCAGTGTGAATATGAAAGCCTAGACATTTGCAAATGGGAAAAAGAAATCAATTACTTTCAGAAGCAAGTGCCTCAGGAAAACATTAATTATTATTCTGAGTGCATTTGACAAATGCTGAGCTGAAATTAGTGGACTTCAGTTTCTTCAGAGTTCTTAAAGCATTAGGTAAATATCTAGGACATGCTAGCAAGGACGTTTTTCACAACTCTTAATTTCTTTCTTCTCTTATGGAAAATTTTTCATTTGACAGCTTGAATTAACTGGCAAAATGAAAAGAATACATAATATATATAATATTTATAATTTAGAATATATATTTTACAACGTAATTTATATTTTATTATACTTGTGTATAGGTTTTAAGTGTTTAGATACAGCATCTAAGCAACATTGATAACAACTGTGCCCTGCCTGTTAGAGTCCAAAAAGAAAATGAGAGTGCTAATAATATAACTTTAATTCTTTTGTTTGTTTGTTTTTTAAAAAAGTTAGTTGCTGCCTTTGTTTTGCTTTCCTTAAGCATAGAAGGCCACTTAGCATTGTGTGTTATTTTCTTTTGGCTAGCTTGTGTTACTGTGAACAGGGGGGTGTGTGTGTGAGGAATTTTATATAATCAAATAACAAAACAAAAGCAAACCCACCAAACCAATTTCAGCCTTATACTGACACTCATATCATCCACTAGGGATTCAAGAGGGAAATTTTTTCCTGTTCTTTAGAAATGTCAGAATTGTTACATTTGTACTAGAAGCCAAGTAATGCTAGTCTATATTATTTCCTTCCTTTCATAAATCTGGTGGTACTAGATGGAAATAATCTAAATGCTTTATGTATTAAATTATATTGACCAATTAAAAATAAAAGTTTCATAATGTTGAAAGCATTTTTTTTCATAGTTTTGTTAATTTTGAAGAATGTTATTTGCTGTTATATAGGTTGTGTGTTGTGGAATAGATGTAACATGAATTGTTTGGTGTAGCTTTTATTGAGCATATTTCTGTGTAAGTGCTGCTGAAATAACTTTTAATAGCTGAAGAAGCCTTGGCAAAAATTACTTACTAATTTTGTACAGTGCTTGAGATTTGTAAGATGCTGTGAAAGGTTAAACCCCAACTTTTTTCAAAAGAAAATTGATCAGTGTTAAAATGTCAACTGTCTAGGTACAGCAGCTTACTGGCATGCAAACACTGCCCTCTCATTCCAGGTTCCCCAGCTGCATAGCATTTGCATTGTGACATTTTCTAACAACATTAGCACCATAGCTGATGTTTCAACATCAGTCAGTTTCTGTTGGTATGAGACAGCCTGCCCCTCAGTTGTGTGTTGAAGGTGTTTCTCTGGAGCATAATTAACTTGAATTCTTGGGTTCTGGCAATGTCTGCATCTCATGACTTCTTACTGCAAAATCATACAAACCAGGTAATATAATTCTGAAATGTCTTTTAAAAAATAAAGTAATATTTATATAGTAAATAAATAAATTAAATAAAAAAATAAACCAAAGTAATATTAAGGTTTTTCTCAGAAGTACAAAACCTTTCTAGACATTGAGTCTGAAATTTAATCTAAAGCAAGTATTTTGGTGCCTGGTGCATTAAAATGCCTTACTGGAGAATTCATATGCTTTAATACTGCATTTTAGAGAATAGACAGCTAAAATTCAGATTTTGTTTTAAAATTTTAGAGTTTCTATTCATCAACAATGCTTCTAATCAGAGAGAAATGATTAAGTCTTTTGTGACTATTACTTCTGGATTATTTAGGCTGAATTCTAGAATAAAATGTACATGAAAACTATATTGCTGCTGAAGGCAGATTGCAGTGGGAAGAGATTTTACATGAATGATTTATGTTTCAAATGTCATTGTATGGTAGAGTTTCCATTTTTGTAAAAGGCATGGCCTTATATATGGACTCATGGACTCTGTGTAAGTGGAACTGATACTTAAAGGCCAGTTATTTATTATAATCTTGCTGGATATTTGCAGAATTCATGTTCAAGACCAGGTTATATGGGGCTCTGGTCTAGTGAAAGCTGTCACTGCCCATGACAGGGAGTTTGGAGCTAGATGAGCTTTAAGACCCCTTCCAGTCCAAACTGTCCTGTGATTCTGTGTTGATCCCATAAATATGTAAAGAGTACTCTGAGATGTATGTAGTGTATTTATAACAATATAATGAATGTTATGACACAGTCTTTAAGTAAGTAGAACTAAAATGCTTCTACAGCATTATTTTTAACCTGCTCCATATCTTAAAATGGGAATGAAGAGAGGAAAGCTTCCCTAGGCATTTGTAGCATCTCCTGAAGATTGTTTTTTTCTTTTGATCAAATGTATACTTCAGAAGGATAGCTAATCTAGATAAACTAGGGTTAAGGACAAAATCTGTAATTAAGGTAAAAACTTTCACAGAAAGCATCTTACTGTCTTCTTTTGTTTCTCAGTCACTCCCAGCGAAGGAAGAACTGGGATCTGTAATTCTGACTTTCAGATATGGCATGGCTACAGTATACTCAGTAAAAAAAAAACATAAATTGTTTGGTTACATAAAATTTGATATTCTGTTAGATTGGTTACATTTAGAAAACGTCTTAAAATGCTGGCCAAACAGATCTTTGAATAAAGTTTATCTAGTACTGATGAGTTAGTTGGAACAAGGGTAGTGCCTGTTATAAATAGCTGTCGCTAAAGGCAGTCTCTGTTTCAAAAAGTTCAAGAGGAGGACCTGAATAGGTAAAGTAGTGCTGCATTAGTAGGGCATAAGTAATTTTATTTCATTCCACTAAAGATAACTTCTAATTGTATACCATTCCTTTAGATGAGTTACTGCTGCCAGGTACTACTGTGATGTCGTATTTTACTCATGTCTTAGTTTCCATTTTTATGGAAAGAAGCTTCTACTTTCTTTTCCTGTTTCACTTTGCTACTGTGCAGGCCCATACTCAGCTGGGTGATGCATTTAATGGAAACAAATAGCCCATAGTGCCTTTGCTGGGCACGCATAGGTCAGGCAGTGAGTTGGGCACAGGCCCTGCAGACAGACCTTGACAAATTAGAGGGCTGGGTGGTCACCAACCATGAAATTTTAACAAGGGAAAGGGCCAGGTTCTGCACCTGGGATGGGGCATAGGCTGGGGATGAGAGGCTGGAGAGCAGCTCTGTGGAATGGGACTTGGAGGTCCTGGATGATGGAAGGTCAGATCTGAGCCAGCAGTGCCCTGGCAGCCACAAGGGCCAACCCTGTCCTGGGGACATCAGACCCAGCATTGGCAGCCAGGCAGGGCAGGGGATTGTCCCTCTCTGCTCTGGGCTGGGATGGCCTCACCTCCAGTGCTGGGGGCAGTTTTGGGTGCCACAATATAAGAAACACCTCTAGAAACACATTAAGCTGTTAGGGTCCAAAGGAGGCCACAAGGATGGCAAACGGCCTTGAGGGGAAGCTGTGTGAGGAGCAGCTGAGGTCTCTTGGTCTGTTCAGCCTGGAGGAGACTGAGCAAGACCTCACTGCAGTCTTCAGCATCCTCATAAGGGCAAGTGGAGGGGCAGATGCTGATCTCTTCAGTCTTGTGACCAGTGACATGACTGGATTGAGGTAAAAACAGTTTATTAAATGAAAAAGGAAACCAAAACACCCCACAAGCAATGCTTGCCAGCCACAGACTGATGCCCAGCCAGGTCTTGAGCAATGGCAACTTTGGAAAAACCACCCCTCAGTCTTATTGCTGAATGTGAGGTTATGAGGTCACCAGCTCAGCTTAGCTCTGAGGTGTCTGAGCTCACTCTGCTCCCTTCTCTGATCATCCAGGCTTTGGGACTTGAATTGTATCAAGGCAGCAGTGTTTTATATTCTCTATAAATTAAACTGCTTCACCATGATCACAGTATGGAGCTATGCTTTTTACTTGACATGATTTTCATGTCTTTCATGTATCTAAAATGTCAAATGTCATGTTTTTGCTTTTCTTTCTCTGGTATGACTGTCTTTATGTTGAGTATCATATAGAGGTAGAAGCAAGGCCGTGCTTGCAGGAATTTGTCTAAATTTCATTTCAGAGTCATTGGAAAAAGTCTTCAAAATCTCAGTTTGGAATGTGTAATAGGGATCATCTTCTAGAAAACTGCTGTTGAAAAAGCTCATAAAATTCTTAGCAGTTTAAAACACCAGCAATTATTTTCCATGACTTTTGTCAAAGCTGCTTTTATTTACACTGTGGCTCTGTTAATAAAAAGATATGGTTATAAGAAGAAACTTTATACTTGAAAATATATATATATATATTTTTTTTTTTTATAATCCAGGCAAGTTGAAGGAAAATGTTCTCTCTCAATTAAAGTTGTTCAAATATTTTGGTGAGGTTTCCTCAGCTATGTTTAAGGAAAGCTGTCCTTAGTGGTAGATAGAAAAAAAGCAGCGTCATGAGGATCCCACATCTGCCTGAAATTAAACATTTGAAATAACTGGACTAAGTGTTTGTTCTAAGATTTGAAAAGTGTTAGATCTTATTTCCACTGATAATGTGAAAATAAGGTGGTCTGTAGAAAACATGACCTTGTCCAGGCACCATAATAGAGGAAAATGGGGAGTCATTTTGCTTCTGAGATGTGCAGATTCAGAAAAATATTGACCATGTGGATTCTCCTTTGACTGCAAGGGATTGTTTTTGCCCTTTAATGGCAGATCCTGAAACTGCCAAGCATAGGCTACCTTTCCCATATTCTTTCATTGAAATGTCAAGAAAAACCTTGGTTAAAGATCACTAGGTCTGGGTTCTGCCTCAATTACTGCAAGTCTCCTAAATTAGTTTTAAACCAGTGTTTCTGTTAATTGATAGTGCTTACACAGAAATGTAGTTTATTGTATATAAAACTTGGATATACAATAAACAATAAGTAATGTTGATACTTTTTCAGGTTTTGAATGTTACTCTTTTTTGCTACTTACATCATTGTCCAGTCAGACTTTAGTAAACATCCTGTCATAAATGCATGCTTTTTTTTCTGATGAAATGCAATATTTCAAGTACTGCATAGAAGAAAATACAGTATGCTTGTCCTATTTAAAATTATACCTATGTGTTTGTGTGGAAAATTTTCAAGAGAAATATAGGTTGGATATTAGGAAAAAGTTTTTCATGCAAAGAGTGATAAAGTACTGGAATTGTCCTCCCGGCGAGGTGATGGAGTCACCATCCCTGGATGTGTTTAGAAAAAGACTGGATGTGGCCCTTGGTGCCATGGTTTAGTTGAGGTGTTAGGGCATGGGTTGAACTCAATGATCTTGAAGGTCTCTTCCAACCTTGTGGCTCTGTGAGTGTGCACACAAACACTGTTTTCTGTATCTCTTAAGTTAATAATGGAGAAAGAAACATATTGTATTTCAGGCAGTTTTGCCTTTGTTCTGATAACTTTGGTTGGTGTTTAGAAGGCTTCCAAATTCTTTTCAGAAATAATTTGTTTGTGTTTAAAACAAAGTTAGAGAGTTACTTTACAAGAGATGTGAATATAGAGTACTTATATTGACCTTATTACTGCATAGTAGGAAAATGAGTTTTTTTTTTTAATTAAAAGAAACTTCTGAATAAATGCAGAGTTTACTGAAGTTTTAGTGTATCATATGCATCTCAGTCTAGTTCCATAAAGAAGGGAATGTGGATCATGCTGTATTTGCCAAGACAGCTGCCTTCTTTAAGAGGAGGGTGAATGTGTTGCTGGGTGTGCCAGGTTAATGTTTCCTGCAGCAGTCAGGTCGGATGAGTGCATTTGGCACACCTGGGGCTGAGAAGAGCCGTGTTGTGACTGTGACTGCTGCAGTCCAGGGCTCCCTGAGCAGCAGGAATGGCCCCTTCCTCCTTCCCTGCTGTCCCTGAGTTCAGGGGCTTCAGCCTCCCCTTGGCTGCTTCCAACCCCCTCTCATTCACTTGGTGCTGCAAGCTTGGGGTGCATGTTTCAAATTTGATCCCAGTCTGACTTCTGCCAGCAGCAAAAGTTGTGAAGTGGGTGTAACAAATGGGTGGTATTTCAGGAGTTAGATATTTCTAATTAGTATGCATAATAATTTAGTTAATTAATACTGCATGCTATTTTTGAGTTACCTGTAAAATACTTAAGACCTTGATGTTTATTTATACAATGTGAAATATCTTGAAATTTCTACTTTGTTCAGAGGTAGTTTTCAAAATACAGCCGAAGAATCATGGCAGCCACAGAACCCTGAAATGCATGTTTATGTTCAGTATTTTGAGTTAATGTATGTCAGAATTATCCAAAGAGCTATGTTTGTAGCTTTTATAGGTGAAGGTAGCCACCTTATATAGAGATACTAAGCAAATTTAATACATGCATTTTTCCAGTTATTTTAGTTAATGCACCAGTCAACTAATATTCTGTACTAGCGTGACATACAGATTGCTGGGTTTATTTTTGTGGAAAAGGTTGAATTTTTTAATTAGTCATATGAGCTAGAAGAAAAAAAATGTTTTAGAACAATCAAATTGTAAAACATGTTATGCCCATTTAAAATAAAAGAGTGTACACAGAGGCATGTTTATATAAAAGTCACACAGTGCTAAAAACTGTGTAAAATTGCTTTTATACAAATGTAAATTATATATAATATCACTTCATGATTTATATTTACATTGGTAGAAGTCTGTCTAGGCACAACATCACTTTTAATTCAAATATGTTGGGAAAAACATATTCCACTTTAAATGATGTCTTGCTATGTAATTCTAATAGCATTTTAATTTTAGACAAATGATTTTTCACTGTTTGTTAACTTGTAAATATTTCTGCTAGCTTCAGATTCTGGAAGGCTATGCTTAGTTATTTTTAATAGGAGAAATTACGTCTTACCCAATGTTGTATAAAGTTGTAAAAATGCAGTGTGACTTCCAACATAATTCCTGCCTGGTGCTATCAGATTTTTTAAGCTAATATTTTAAATTGTACTCATTTTTTCTTCCAGCTGACAGCACGATCACTACCTTCCATACAGTCCGATGAGAGACTTCAACCTCTGCTTAATCATCTCAGGTAGTATAAAGTGAAAGCATGACTACATTCCTTCATACAGATTAAAGTAATTGGTTTGGTAGAATGCCTTAGGTACAGGTTTTTTACAGACCTCATCTGTGTGATTGGCCTTGAAAAAAACCCCAAAAGTAATTCTTCAACTTAACAAAAGCTTTATAAATTACATGGAAAATAGTTTATAGAAGTAATGTTGGTTTTAAGTAACAAAAAATAGTTGTTGATTTTATAAAGGTTGATTTGATTTTTTTTTTTAAAAATAGCAAATGCAATGTTGTTAAGCTCCTTTTTGAACAAAAACAGATTCCAAATTACAGTGCTCAGAGCATGAGCCTTCCTTGTTGCTAATATTCTGTGCTCCCTGCTCTTTTTGGAAGATTTTGCTGTCACTGATGAATGGAGTACTAATTTGTTATTTTAATGGACTTAGGTAGATTGCTGAAAGTGCGAGCCATTAGAGTGAATCGTTTGCCTCCCTCTTAGTTGTGTGTATATATATGTATATAAGCTTTCTACTTTATTGGTAGGTAAAGAACTCTGGTCTCTTTCTTTTATATATATATATATATATATTTTTTTTTTTTTTTTTTTACTTTCCTTACTGTGGTCATATGCAGGAGGACAAGGTCCATACAATTAGAGGGAGCTGGTTTAGAATCATGGAATAATTTAGTTTGAAGTGAACTTCTGGAGATGATTTAATCAAGCCCGTGTTCAATGCAGATCTGGTTAGATCAGGTTTTTCTTTTTGTAGAATTTTTAATGTGTCTAAGAATAGAAATTTACTTAAATATGGGATGTCAGCAATGAAAGCAGTTTCTGAACACATACACCTTAGCATTAAGATTATTGAAATTATGTTGGATGTATTAGAAATGGAAGTGTTGAGGCTCCATCATGGCACCATTGCATGGGGACTTGGGATGCAGATCTAGTTTGCTGGATCCTGCTCCTTATTTTCTACAGTGCTCTACTGCTTGAGCTATCTGTTCCCAAACCCTAACATTTTATTTTGATTTTTAAAAGTCTCATAATTTTTGTTATATCAGAAGAGTTTTATGTTTTGTTGTTTTTAGTGTAAATCAGAGCAGGAAAAATAGCTTTCATACCTCTGCTTATTTACATATGATTGAACTTTGTTCACGAGCAATGAATGAAAACAAAGATTGCAGTGTTATTGTTACTGTTATATAGCTGGGGGTACTTCTGATTGCCAATAACCTTCCATGTTTTAGTACCCTACATCTTACTGGGGTTGTAAAAATATGCCTCAGTGGTATTCCTTTCTTAATTTGAAGATCAAGAGCAATTAAGTTAGGTTTTTATAAACTGTGCTCTCCAGGAGTAATTACTGAGAAATTGAAATTTTCTTTTGATGTATGCTCTGTCATCAGTCCTGTGTGTGCTTTTTTTTTTTTTAATATGGAAAAAGGGAAAGGTTCCAAAAGAAGGTACTTTAACAGGGATGCTATGCCCCACATTTATGCCAACTGGTATTTTTGTACATTCTTATGTTATCTTGGGTATGTGTGTTATACAGCTGGTAAATCACTTCCATTTTGCTTTTTTGAAAATGGAGGGACTGTTTCCAGTTTATTTTGTCACCAACCAAAAAAATGATACAAATGCTTCCAAGTTGCCCCTTTGAAAGTTCCTTTAAAATTAACAAAATATATCAGATCTTGCAACTTGAAAAGCAGCCTCTGGCAGTGAACAGACAGGTGACCAAAGAGAATTTAGATGCTTCTATAGTAAAATTAGTAATAATAGACACACATGGTTTAAAATACTTTAAGTTATTTATCCCTTTTGTGTGATGAAAAAAAAAATCTATTAAGTACTGTAATAGTGGAGTACCTAGGGTCCTGTCTTCTTAGGCTCTACTTTGTTGCCTTGGGTGATGGAATTGAGTGTGTACTCAGCAAGACTCACATGATATAAAACTGGAGAGAATGGTTTGCACCAGATGAGTGCTCTGCCTTTGAGATGGACTTGGGCAGGAGGGAGAAATGGGCTGCCAAGGAGCCCCGTGAAGTTCAGCAAAGGGAAAGAGCAAGGCTGGCAGCTGGGGAGGATTACTCCATGTGCCAGTGTAAGCTGAATGTGCTGTGAATGCAGAGGAGGCCCTTGGGTCCTGCTGGACAGCAAGCTGTGAGCCCCCAGAGTGCCTGTGAAGCAAAGGCAGCTGGCAGTCCTCTTGCATGGCGCTAGCAAGGGCACTTGCAGCAGCTCAGGGGAGATGATCCTTCCACTACTCAGCCCTGGTGAGACCACACCTGCAGGGCTGTGGCCAGTCCTGGGCTCCCCAGTACGTACGAGAAGGGACTGAGAAAACTGGGGTTGTTCAGCCCAGAGGAGATAAATTTCAGGAAGTGTGTGTGTGTGCATTTCATCAGTGCATGTAAATAGGTGTCTGATAAGGAGTAAAAAAGGAGTGAGAGTTTTCTCAGTGGTATCCAATGATAGGCCAGGAGGCCGTGGGCAGAGACTGATACACAGGAAATTCTGCCTACACATAAGAAAGCACTTTTTTTTTGACAGAGTGGTTGAACATTGGAAAAGGTTGCTCATAAAGTTATGATTCTCTGTCCTTAGATATGCTCAAAATCCAGCTTTATGAGATCCTAAGCAACCTGCAAGCTTTATGAGGTCCTGAGCAAACATTTTGAGCAGGGGTCTGACTAGATGATCTTCAGGGGTCTCTCTGATCTAAACCCTGTATGATCCCTCACCTCTCCTTTCAGATGAAGGCAAAGAGGGTTTCTTTGCTATGTTTGCTCTAATGCTTTATGACATTATTTTATGACTCATGCTTTATGAGGCCTAATTACCGGGTTTCTAGTTTTTGCCTGATACGAAATATTTGCAGCCTATAATTGATAAATTTCTTTCAGAATTTTTAAACTTAAAAATATTTTGGAACTGCTTTAAGTGATGCCATACCATTTGCTTTCTTTTTCAGCCATTCCTATGTTGGCCCAGATTACAGCATCCAAAAGAACACTGGAAAAATTTCTCTAGAGCAAATTGATGCTGTAAGTTGTGTTTCTGGAGTCATCTACGATGTTGAAGTATAACTTTTTAAATTCAAGTACTCTATGTACAAACTAAATATAAAACCTTTACCTTCTTTATATTCATGTTTGCTTTGTAACTGTTGAAGGAAATTGCATTGAAGTTCAAGATGGAGCAGAATTAGCTGAAAATGCATCTAATCAGGATTCAGACTCAGGGTGCAGTTGCAGTGAAATACTTAATTTGCTGTTCAATTTTGTGTACTTTTACAAATACTTAACATAATTATAAGCAGAATACAACAAAATTTTCTTATTTAACAATCTTGCAAACCATGAAGTTTATGATTACTGTGTTGCAGTATTAGTCTTTCCAGTGCTGGTTTTTGATTTTTGACTTACAGGCAGGGTTTTGAAAACAAGGAAGTAAATAAAATGGAAGTAAAACATGGGATGTAAAACACCATGGATAAATTGTACAGAGTCCATTCAAAACATATTACAGCTCCTTCATGTGAATTTTAGGAACCCAGTGTTTTCAGCATCCATCTTAACCATGATAGTGTTTCTCTGGCAGTGAATTAAAATCCCCTCCCCTTCCCTACCCCCAAAATTCTGTAAAAGGTCATTCGGCCATTCCAGATGCGAAAAAAACCAGAGTCAAGAAGTACTGTAATGCAAATGTGGGTATATTTTTCCTGACAGCAATTAAACCTGTGTAACTTTGTAGCTGGAGACAGTCTGATAGTACCAGCTATGTTACTCTGTGCTCTGGATTTTGTTCTTGAGATGGGTGTTGAATTGGATAGTCTATGGACTCACTTGTGTTATGGATTCACTCCCAAGGCTCTTTGTACATGACTATCTTTTCTTCCAGCCATTGGCATTTTCAAATGGAGCTAATTAATCGCAGTACACACATAAGCTGTGAATTAAATGATCAGTGTGCCTTAAACAGAAATTCTTTTCCCGTCAGCTCTCTGTGAAGTCGTTCCCCCTGTGCATGAGGCAGCTGCACAGAGCCCTCCGTGAGAGCCACCACCTGCGCCACGGCGGCCGCATGCAGTACGGGCTCTTCCTCAAGGGCATCGGCCTCACGCTGGAGCAGGCCCTGGAGTTCTGGAAGAAAGAATTTATCAGAGGAAAAGTGGATGCTGATAAGGTAATTGAACCAAATGTAAATGTGGGGATGTAGTTCATGTGTATGTTGTGCTGGTGATTTGAATAGATGCTTTTTGAAGTAGAAAATTGGGCAAAATGTACACCTTTTTAAAGATGGGAGGGGTTTTTTTTGGTCTCTTTGCTTATAGTTTGTCATTTTGTTGGGTATTGACCTGAACTATGGGGAAAAAAGGCAAACCATAAAGAGGCTTTTATAAGTGTGGACTAGAAAAACCTTACCAGTAAATTTCTAGGAAACCAGTGTCCTTTAGGAAATACAGGTACTATGTGACTAAATTAATTCACCAAGCAGATCAGAGACCAAACCCAATACTGTCTGAAAGACAAGGTTAAACTTTTTTGTTGTTTATTAAAAAAATATATTAGTTGGATAGCTCTGTGTGAAGTAGTCTTGCCTTAGCAAATTTACAGTTGAAGAATGAAAGAAGAAACTGGGGACAGAAGACAGAAGAATGTGTTTAAGGAAATAGTGAGAAAATACTATTCAGTGCATGGGAGGTACTACTGACATATTAGTCATTGGCCTCACTCTTGCCAATATTTTTGGGAGTATTGTGGGTGAGGAAGAAGTAGTGTCTAATTTTTGGAGGATTGTGGACTGCTCCTTATCTTGAACATATCAGGTACTATGAAACAGGCTTCCTCCCTCATCCTTCTCTGCCTGGCCTGTGGTATGTGTTAGAGCAGAGTTTCAGACTTTATCTGTTTTGGGTGGAGTGTACTTAGTATTTAATATTGTGAGATCTCAGCTTTCCAGAGTACCGTGAAGTATTTTTGGAGTGCTTGGTAGGCAATCTTTCCTTACCTTAGGTTGTCTGGGCCATTGCTATTTATAGAAGATACAGGGAAAAAAATAAGTTTGGCTAAAATGAATTATGGTACATATGCCTCTTCCAAGACCCAGAAGATAGATCAACTTGTCTGCAAATTTTTTTTGAAAGGAGAAAGTGATTTAAAGGTATGATTTGAATGAGCATCTAAACCTCTGTTTATCCAGTTCCTCAAATATAACTTGATTCAAAAGGAGATAGGTAATTTGTTAAAAAAGACTTCAAAAAGCATTTTTTTACAAAAGTCTCTAGAACATCTCAGAAGACTGGCAGTAAATCTTGCAGTGTAATGCCAATTAATTACTAGTTGTGTTGGGTTTATGTGCAGGTTTTGGTAGTGTATGGGGCTGCAGGGTTAGGTTATGTGAGAAGTTGCCAGAAGCTTCCCCTATTGTCCAACAGAGCTAAAGCCAACTGGCTCCAAGAGGGAGGGAGCCCTGTGGCCAGGGCTGAGCCCATCAGCAGTGGTGGGTAGTAGCTCTGGGATAACTTATTTGAGAAAAGGGGGTAAAAATCCCCTTCACAATAACAGCTTCAGCCAGTGAGAGGAGAGTGGGAATATGAGAGAGGAACGGCTCTGCAGACACCAAGGGCAGCGCAACAGAAGGAGGAGGAGGAGATGCTCCAGGTGCCAGAGCTGAGATTCCCCTGCAGCCCCTGGTGCGGCAGCTGTGCCCCTGCAGCCCATGGAGGGCCAAGGTGGAAGAGAGATCCACCTGCAGCCCTTGGAGGGCCCCATGACAGAGCAGAGGGATGCCTGGAGCAGGCTGTGGCCCAGTAGGAAGCCCATGCTGGATCAGGCTTCTGGCAGGACCTGTGGCCCCAAGGAGAGAGGAGCCCACTCTGGAGCAGGTTTGCTGGCAGGATTTGGGACCCCACAGGGACTCACACTAGAGCAGGCTGCTCCTGAAGGACTGCACACCATGGAAAGGACTGTGCTGGAGCAGTTTGTAAAATCTGCAGCATGTGGGAAGATTCAACGTTGGAGAAGTTCATTGTTTCCTGTGGGAGGGACCCCACTCTGGAGCAGGGGAGCAGTGTAAAGATCCTCCCCTGAGAAGGAAGGAGTGGCAGAAATGTGTGGTGGCCTCCCATTTCCTGTCAGCCTGCACCACCTGTGGGAAGAGGGAGGAAAATCAGGAGTAAAGTCAAACCTGGATGAGGGGAAGGTGTTGTAAGATTTGTTTTTATTTCTCATTTCCCTCTTCTGATTTGATTGGTAATAAATTACTTTTCCCAAGTGAAGTCTGTTTTGCCTGTAACAGTAACCGATGAGTGATCCCAGTGTGTGCTTGAGTCCTTCGTTGTATTTTGTCTCCCCTGTCCACCTGAGGAGGGGAGTGGGCACCTGACATCCAGCCAGGATCAACCCACAACACTACCTGAATTCAGGAAAATGCAGAATTTTCAATTGACATATCCTGTGTGTAAAAGAACTGAAAGAATTAAACTATTAGAAACAATAAAACAGCGTCACATTAGTTATTTCTGTTTTCAAAAAATATTGGGGGAACACATCTGATTCCACCTCCTTGTGCTTTGGCCAAATATGTACATGCACATGTATGAAGACCTGTATGCACCTCGGATCCTGTTTTCAATCACAGAGTTATGACTTTCTATTATAGCATCTCAGTTGATAGGCCCTAGAAATAAATGAAGTTTTATGATCCTGTGTTTAGCTTCAAGAGTTAGAAAGTACATTGTGAATCAAACAAGGAGTTTGCTTACTACATTTCTCACAAGCTGCTACATCCATGTAATTTTGGTCCTTTTCAAGTTCTAGATAACCAGCTTCAATCTTGAATAAAAGAGAAAACTAATTTTTCATGTCTCTAACGGAGGTTGGTGGCCTGTGATTTTTCACAGTAGTGTCATACAGTGCTTAATGTCCTGAAAAAAGGAAGATTAATGCAATTTTTATTGCTATTTTCTTCTTTTGACATTTTTATTTTCTGGCATTCGTGCCATTGTTTGTTTCTTGTAGAGTGGAGATAATTAATTACACTGTTTCATTTTACTGGAGCATTGTGAAGACATGTGCATGATACTTTATAAAGATTAAGGTTAATGTTGTATTACCTATTGACTCTTATATTGCAGAGAGGGAGTGTTCAATTTGCTGGAAATGGTTATGATTTCAAAATTGTTTGTTCATATTTGTCTTTAATAGCTGCAACATCTATGGCAATTTTCAATCCTATGAATTCTTGGCACACACCTTCAGTCTTCAGCAGGAAGGAAGTTACCATGAACACATGAGCAACAAACTGGCTAAGCATGGTCTCCAGGCTGAGCATAGGCATATGGACAATTTGCACCAAAAAGAACTCCTCCTGTGCTCTGAATAACTGATTCAGGCATACCTCAGGCTTCATTGATACAAACACTGTAGAAGAGCTTTTAAGAAATTATATTTTACCTTTAGAGAGGAATCCGTGAAGTATGAATGAAGTGTGAAATCATGTAGTCAGTGGGGAAAAAAAATCAAGTAACACCTGCAAAGAAGGAAGGTGGAGATGCTCTGTTGGTGGAGTGAGGGAGGGAATGGTCATGTATTGGCATGTTCACAACAGGGATAAAAGCAGAATGCAAAATAAAACATTTTCTAATTTAGGCACTGCAATTAAAATTACTCTGCAAATTGCTAGGTTAAGAGTGCCTAAATGGTAAATTGTTGTTTTTCAGATGAAAGGATTAACTGCCAGATAGGAGTAGATGGGTTACTTCTGAATGAATTGTTGTGCCAGTTGGCTTCATAACTTCAATGTTATTTTAAGACTGGGGTTTTTTTTCTATAAATTGAAATCTTACTCTAAAAATATTGATTCTCATAGATTCTTTCACTATTCTTGCTTAAAAAGTAACTCCCAACCTTGTCCAAAAAAAGACCACCAAAAATTGGTGGGGGGATGTAACTCCAGTGTGATATAAAAATGCACAAAGGTAGTAAGATGACAAGACAAATTAAATAATTAGAGTGCAGATGTAACAATGCTGTCATAGTTGAAAATAATCCTCTAACAGATATCACAGTAGTGGAGTTTGTTACTGTTTTCAGGTATTTTTGTATTATTAACCTGTGAATGTGAAAAGGAGGAGTTGAAAGTTAATGCAGTATTTCAAACAAAGGAAAGAAGGAATGCAGAATCAGTTTCTTTAAGGTGTTATCCAGTTACTTCTTTAGTTAACAGCCTGGATCTGAGATTTTTATACAGATGGAAGGCTTTAAGGCAGCTCCTCACTTTTTGCTTCCCATTGCTACATATACTTGTGATACATGTTCTTTTTTCTCAGCAGTTATTGGTGTATGGTGGTACAAAATGCCCTCTTCTAGTACTCTGATTTTTTACCTCTTTACCTTACTGCAGAAGTAACAGTTGCTGGTTGTATACTCCATGTTGAAAAGTAATTCCTTTGGTGCTGCAGCTTGACATTGCACTAGTTTTAATTATTGTTGCATAAGCTACTGAAGCACATCTTAAAATTGTGCAAGAGCATGGGGGTTTATTTATTCAATAAATCTCCAAAACTGAAGTATTACTATATTTACAAAATTATCCTTGTGATAGAACAGCTTTCTTGTCTGTTGTGACCTCTTATGGCTCTTTAGCCCCTGTGTTTTAGGACTCTTTAGAGATGTGGTGGCATTCAGGCTGGCAAAGTCTCTTTTTCATCCTGACTCAGCCTTCCAGATTAACTTACTGTAGTTTCTATTGCAGTAAGTTATTATGTTGTTTCTATTATGTTGTTTTCTATTGCAGTTGATTGCAAATGGCAAGGAGCAGGTTGTTTCCTAGTTGTCTGAGGTAAGCCTCTTCATCCCTTCTTGCCGGTGAAGGTCCTCATGGCGGATGTTTTGCTGGAAGAAGAAAGAGGAGAGTTCACTCAAATTCAACCTTGCTCAGGGTCTGTTATTGGTAAAGAAGCAAACCCTTCACAGTGAAGCTTTTGAACTTGAGTTGGTCATTGATATATTCTACATGTTTCTTCCACACTTGATGGTCATGTATGAAGCTGAGAACAGATAATGAGACAGCCATATACTGCATCAATACGCAAAGACATATGTCTCCTACTCTGTTAAAAACCAGTGAAACTTTGGGATGATGATACGTCCCAAGTGATAGTTCCAGTGACTTTATTTTCCTGGCTCTATGATTTCTTTTCCAAATGATCTTAGGAGGTTCTTGAGTCTGAATTCAAGAGTGAGTTTTTACCTTGACTGCAGAGAGCTGGTGATGAATGTTTCTACCAAGGCCAACCAGAAATTCCTTGAGGGGAGGCTGGACTAGGGACCTCGTGAGGTCCTGTCCAGCCTGAATTACCCTGAGATTCTGCAGCAGGGCTGAAGCCGGGTAGAAGCCCGTGTTTGTGGGAGTCAGCCACTAGAGGGAGACAAGATAGTATGGAATAAACAAATATAATGTATAGATGTAAATTAGAAGTGTTCTTGCTCTAAAGTGTGTAAGTCTATACAATTATTTAAAAAGCCCTTTGTATTTAAATGAAAGTAGAAGTAGGCACTTGGCAATCTTCAGGTCAGTGCTTTTAAGCACATACAACTATCCCCAGTGCAATTTATAATGCTTGGATGGTTCTTTAAAACAACCTGCACCTGCTCAAATCCTCAAGAATGTTTTCTCTATGAGTCAGTTGGTTACATTTGGGTTTGATATTTTCATCTCTCAATTCTTAGAGATTTCTGCATTGTTTTGCTCTTAGATTTTTTTTTCTTACTCGCCCTCTTTATATTGGGTATTGCTGGCTACTATTTTTGGAAAGTTTTGATTCGTAAATCAGAAAAGGATCTTTATTATCTCATATTTTTAATTATAATTCTCTAATTGAATGTTATCTGCTATTTTTATTCTTTAATTGTTTAAACTGTACAAATCTGCAGGCTAGAATGACATTTTGGACAGCAAGCCACAATATTTAACATTTAAGAGAAAAAGGTAAAATTGAAATGCCTCTATATGGATTAAAATCTCATTTTAAAAAAATTGTACATCAGTAGTACTGTAATGTAAATAGGTGGCCAGGCTTGAATACTCCTGAGATGTATAAACACTGAAATAGAACTTGAAGAAGGTTTTGTTTTCTCTTCTAGGACATCTAAAACAAAATTGTAATAAAAGTGCAGCATTGGCAGTAATATCTTATTTCCTGAATTCTGCAGTGAAGGACTATGTCATGGTAACAAGTATTAGTATAGTAAAGAATGTTGTTATTGCTTTCATTGGTTATCAGGGGCCTAGGTATTCACATTATTTTTTAAATTGTGGGTTTGTGTTAAACTTACCATAAAATCACAAAGTATTTTTCCTTCCACCAATGACTGTAAAAATTAGCTTCAGTAGAACCACTTCTGTATTTGTCTTCGTAAATTTGGAATTTACGATTTCATACTCTAGTTGTAGTGAAATAGAACAAGTTTATTTTATAGATTTTGAGTGAATAATTTTTATTATGTTTTGGCAAAATTGCATTCCATTCATAACATTATTATATGTTGAATGGCAATGCTTATGTAGTATAACTGTATGTTTCAAACAGTATGTTTCAAAATGCATTTTGTATTCTACAAAGTTAGCTCTTGAAATTTCTTTAATCACGGGCTTTAAGTGATTTAATTGTCAGAAGAAACACGAAAATGCATTTTTCATTTGCATGACTCATTTTTTTTCCCAAACATACTGTTTAGTTTACATTAAATCTTTTCTTTCAATGCAAGTTCAAAGAAAAATACAATAATGTGCAGTTGTTAGGGGTCTCAAGACAATAAGTAGATCATCCAAAGCTTGCATACTAGGCATGTAGGCTTGACTAAAAATTAATATTTAGTTTGAATTTTAACCCTAAAGGCTAAAGAAAAGAGCTAGATAAAGAAAAGAAAGCCAAGTCTATGAAATCAGAATATTTAGGCATAACTGCAAAGTGATTCGACCAAGATATTGAGTTATATTTTGAGATGTTTGTTTGGAATTGAACAGCCTCTGAGACAGTGACACACTGAACACCAAGTTAAAAAATTATTCATGTTGGTTTCCAGAAATCAGCTTAATATGTTAAAAAATTATTCATGTTGATTTCTAGAAATCAGCTTAATATCAGTGAGTCAAACACCAGGAGATCTACTCCTTTCTTATAATTCCTGAGTGGTTTTTTTTGCATACAAATTGCAGCCTGCAAGAGGTGTGTTGTTCAAATGGGACATAACTGTTTTTGTAGGTGATATTCACATGAAGACAGATGGCTGCTGAGTTTGATGAGCTGCCTTGGTCCTGGCTAAGAGGATAGGCTGGAGTCCCTTTTGTATTTTAATAAGCAATGTGCAGAAGAGTTGTTTTGAGTGAATTTGTTTTATAGTAAAAATTCATACAACCGGGCATGAGATTTAAAAGCATGACTTCAAGCTATAAATACATGGATTACTGGTGTTACATTTAAGTCAAGCTGAATTAGTAATATTCTTGTTGGTTGTATTTGGAAAATGATTTTGTTTTGTTTTCCTTTGGCTATGGTAATTTGCTAATTAGCAGTGAGGAGTAAGACTAAAATAACTGAAAATCCTGATGACTTATTTTGTGGGCAGCTATTGTTCTTCACCATTTGGCTCCACATGAATAGTTGGAGCTGAGCCTGACAAGTAGGATTTTCTTGGAAAACCTCTGTCATCTGGCCACTGATTTTAGAATCATAGAATCATAAAATCATAATATCCTTCCTTAGCTGAATGAAAATAAGCTTCAATTGCTATTAAAATTGGGTTGGTTTTGGCTTTATAACTATCACAGTATGTATGTTAAGTCTGTGCAAGATTCTTGCTGTCATATATTATCATCTGAAGCTGTGTTTTATAGGTGGGAGTTTGTCCTGTGTTTCCTTCATGTCCTGTGTGTCCTGGGCACATTTGCTTATGCTTGCTAGCATTCTGTTTCGCTTTCTTGTGGAGTGCTTCAGAATTCTGAAAGCTCGTTGCAGTCCTGTTGGTGGATTACTGCCACACTGGTCTGCATGGTTTGATTTTGTCAATTTGTTGTGTGTGCCTATTGACTACAGCAGCAGGAAGGAGATCTGTAATGGATTCTGGAAGTGAGAGGACTGAGAAAACAGGCTCACAGGGGTTGCATTTGATTGCATTCCAAGGAGGAGAGTGCCTAGGGACATGGCTTAGTGTTGGATTTGACAGTGTTAAATTTATGGTTGGACTCAATCTTGACGGTCTTTTCTAACATAAATGATTCCATGTTTTTGTGAGCATACTTCAGTAATTTCTTGCAGAGTCCTGTTAAATTCTGCCAGACCATAGGAAGGAACTGGGACAAGATTCCTGCCTTGCAGTATCAGAAGTAGAGATGATTAGCAATGCCTGTAAAGATATAACTGTGCCTAGAGGGAAGTCCCTGATAGGGTTGTCAGTATTACTTGTGTTTAGTCTTGTGTACACAGTGATTCTGGAAAGACTGCAGAAAATTAGCTCATCTAATCAGAGCTAGAGATAGCTGCTTTTTTCCTGTTTAATTAAGCATCGTGAGATCAAATCAAAATTGTTTAAAGTTGTTTGCATCAGATAATGATTTTTATTAGGACTTAGATATAAATAATGGTGTGGAATTGCTGTCATTAAAATAACATGCCATGTTGCATTTGTGGATGTTGCTGCCTGATGTGATTAATATACAAGTTCTGCAAAGCAGTTGATAACCATTTCTGCTTTCCTGATGGATAAAAAAATCTGACTTTGCTGCAAAGATATTTACCAGTATCATCTACATTGTTCACAGGTCTCACACAAATATGTTTGTAGGTATTGCTGCTCTAACTTCTTTACTAAACAAAAAAATACAGACTTGTTATGTGGCTTTCTCTTATAGTTTGTTTTACTTTTGATTCCAAATTAAACAAATTAATGCACATCATAATTTCAGTTGATACATAAGAAGTCAGATGATGAAAAATTAGATGTGAATATAAGAGTATGTGTTCCAGCTTTTTCAGGAAAGTAAGATGGAAGTAATTTTTTTTTCACTATTTCTGCCCCATATGCTATATATGTAATCAACACTGCAAAGGTACTGTTAACTTACAACTTTATGTAAACGTAAACACATAAATACACATGCACACCCCTTCCAAGGGTAGATGCTGCACCAGTTCCTTTTGGCAGGGGAATAATCTGTAACTTCACTTGATACTGTTTTCTTTCAGTTTGCATATAGTTTGTGTTTTGACTGACACACTGCCAGTTCTGAGCACTAGAAGGAATAAAAACAAAGCAAAACCTTTTTTACCTTTTCCTTGTAAGAATTTATTTTAAACGGCATTGCCTGACCTTTTAAACCCAGGGTGCTTACAGGTTTATCAGTGAAGTTAAGGATGCTAGGGAAGAAATGTCTTTGGGACATAATTATGTTTTAATTATGCCCTGTAGCTAATGTAGATGCAGATTAGACTCAATCATATCTCTGTGTATTTTCCTCTGAAACTTTCCTTTTTTAAGCCAAAAACCAGCATATCAGTGTCTTACAGCTATTGACGTTTAGGAATATTTTGTAACTGTTTTTCTAAGAAAGTATTTTTGTTACAGAAACTTCTAATTAAAAAACCACTACATTTTGCATAATAGATTAAAAGTCTTAAAGCAGTATTTCTTAAATGAAATGGATCTGGTATAGACCCATTATTTTTCACCATATTTTTGTTTCATTGGTGGTATTCCAATGAATCCCAACTGAAGATGAGGCACTAGAAAAGTGCCTCATTGAAGAGTATTAGACTGTAATATACATGAAGGCTATAGTGTGCACATAAACATTTGGGGAAACACAGTAGTAAATGATACTAAAAAATGTGTACTCTTTCACTTCAAACTCAATCCCCTTTTCAATATTCCCAATTATTCTAGTCGAAACTGGAGCTCTGCAGTCTTTGTTGCAACGCTGAAGTTGTGCTGACATTTGGCAATGATGATGCACTTTAATGTGCTTTAATTTGTTCAGTATTTTTTTTAACCTGTTAAAAATGTATGATTTTCAGGTTTCATCTTCTGAATTATGTTAAAAGGGAGGATTTTGGGCAATCTTTCAGATTGTGGCATATCTTAGGGGTAGAAGAGAGCTCTGACTATAATCTGTCTTCCAGGACATTAACAGTACTGGCATAGTTTTAGTGATGTGCTAGCTACCATAAAAAGAAAGAGGATCACTTTTTGTTGTTACATATTAGACACAGAAATCTGCATATAATCATCTACTGTATGAGCTGGTTGGTGATAAGGTTCTTGCAGTGAAGAGTGAAAGCAATAATTATCTTTCCTGTACTAAAACTAATTTAGATCAGAATCTGCTCTCTTATGACTGGTTTTATTCTCAGCAACACACATTGCTGTAGATATTGCTTGATGTAGTGTCTTGTTAGAGCTGCATGTAGAAAAATGAATGGTGAAGCCCGACCTTTAATTTTCTAAGATTCCTTTTGTAGTTTTGAATCACTTGTCAGTCCTTGCACTTCATCTTCAGTGTAGATGGACTGTACTTGTCAGAAGAGCTTTCTGTTTTATTGGCCCTTGCAGCAGCAGCAAGAAAGTCATTCCATGACATTTTAAGAAATGTAATAGATGGATTTGCCTGTGTGGCTGATAAATTTCTAAGTTTAGGGATAGTGAAGTATCTGAGTGTCACTAAATGTAGAGCTTTCAACAGCCTCTTTTGAATATCTTCTTAACCATAGAGCTCTAACCAGCTGCTGAAAAATGCCTGCTGCACGTTGCTGCACACACCACTGGTAATGTATTTAAGCTCTTTGGCTGTTTACCCCAAGTTCTGACACAGGGGTTAGTGGTTTTTGAGATGCAAATCTTTTCATCCACATCTTTTTGCTACCTACCAGGACAAGCTGAATAACACAGCAGATGTCTTCCAGTTTTGTTCCTGTGCTTTTTGAACAGAAAAGTTTTGATAGAAATTTTTTTAATCTTGATACTCTTATTTGAAGCAATGCTTTAAAATAATTTTATCAAAAATTCAGATATCCTTGAATTATATAAACTGTTTACAAAAACAAAACCCAGGATTCTGAATACTTTTTTTGATAATGTCCATGTAATTGCTGTAACATCATAAAGCTGTCATATTCAGTCTATACTCAGCCAATAAATCATGACTGTTTCATATTCAGTCATCCAGAAAAGCAGCATATTGTATCAAATGTGCACTCTGCTGATATATCACAATAGGCATGATGTAAATAAAAATGTACTTTTGCTTTCAGAATTGATTTAACATTCTGCCTCATGTCTTTTGAAATCTGTTGGATCTCATGAATAAAGATAGAATAGCTCTTCATACATTATTTGTTCTGTGTGCAATTTATGTTTTGGAAATTTAATATATTAAGATTTAGGAAAGGGAAATGATGATAGGGCTCAAGTATTTCAACGTTAGAGGTGTTACTACTTCTTGAAAAAAGGTTGGATTCTAATTTTGTATGAAATGTATAATGCTATTTAGTTGTGAAACTGAATTCTATAGGCTAGGCTTTTACATCTCCTTGCATTCCCTCTTAATTCTACTTACAAAGAAGAAAAACAAAATGTCCTTAAATATGGGGTTTTTTTTGGAGTTTTTGTGGTTTTGGGTTTTTTGTTTGTTCATTTGTTTTCTGTTTCCCTGTTTTTCTTTTGGTCACCTGCTATACATGTAGGAATGGAAACGTGGTCTTTATGGCAAGTTTTGCTGTTTAAATTCCAATTTATTTTGGTTTTTTTTTCATGTACTTAATGGATTTGAATTTGGATCATGAGAACTGGGGCAATACTAGTGAATTCTAACAAACTTTAAAAAAAATCAATTACAATAGTTGGGCTTCTTTTTGTACTTTGTTACCACAGTTATTTCCCTGTTCTTAGAAGTTTACAGCAGGCACTGAAAGTGAGATGTGTGTTACTTTTTCTGAAACAGTTCAGAGCAGTCTGTAGTGGAGCTTCTTTATTCTTCTGTTCCCATTTTCTCTCCAGTCAGGTAATCTTTTAGTCAGAAAAAACCTAAAAGGATAGGAAAATAGCCTTGTGTATTTTTGAAACAAGCTTTCTTTTGTTGAGAGCAGAAAGGATCTTGTTGTAATTGCAGTCTAGAGTTGAAATATGTCTTGATTATAGTGCACTTTGCATAGATAAAATATAAAATGCTCTTTGTATGTAAGCACTTCTCTTCATTATGACAGCAAGGGCTGATACCTGGTTTTCTGCACTTCTGTTTGATCATTATCTTAAAATGTGATTTTTGCCTTTTATTGTCTTGTTAATGAATAAAAAAATCTGGTTTTGCAGCAGAGTTTTTAGAGAGAGAATGCCAGTGATCTTGAGCCAAACGATGCTGTTAGGAGAGCACCAATATCTGGTTTACTCTATGTTCACGAGGGTTAATAAACATCAACTATCCATGTACTGTTTTGTGTTTCATTGCCTTGCTTTTGTCATTCTTTTATGACTGCCTCAAAAAAGCTAAGTGTATGTGTTTCTAGAGTAGACATAAGGAACATACTTATCAGCCTGAGGAAATTCATTCATTACTCAGTCTCTTCGTAATTTTATTTTAAGAATTATTTGATTTTTTTCTCCAATGATCAATTAATCTAGAAAATAAGTAAATTTTTTTAAATTTGCACTTATACTGAGGATTTGCTGACATCTTGAAACATGTGATTGGGACTTAATATCCTTTTGTTCTGTCACTGATCGAAAAGGTTTAACCAAATCTCAGTAAAAGCCAGGGGTTTTTGTCACAGTTGTATCAAATTTTGATAACTGTGTCACTTTGGTTGAAGGGATGTTTTTCATTTTTCAGTCACTGGATGTCTTTGAGTGATGTTGCCATGTTTAAAAGTCTAAGGCTTAGGGTAACATTCAAATAAAATTATAGAACATCATATGAGAGCATTCCTGTTTAGGGAATTGATAGGGCTTGCACTAGCAGTAGGAAATGAGTTTTGGACTTTGGGTCCCTGGCCAGTCTTCATCCCTCTTCCCTGCAGATCTGTAACACACGGTGCTGTGGTGTACATGTAAGTATGGATTTCAGTTTTGATACAGACAAACTAAACTTCTCTTCTCCTTGGTATACATTCTCTTTAGACTTGGGTTATAAACTGTCATTTTGACCAATAGAAATCTAGCCTATACAGTCAATAGTGTCTAGAGAATGATTTATTTAATGAGCCTCCAGAGCAAATGGAATTGCTCCCCAGACTCCTCTGATTGCATTGACCACCATTGATGATAATGAGAGATGTCTGGATTTAGATGCTCGGAGTGGAATCTTATTTCTTCAGGTGCAGTTAGTTACTATTCTACTTCTGTTGAACTTTCTTAGTGAATAAAAATAGAGAGAGGACCCCCTCCCTCCATCCCCACCCCCCAACAAGCCACAAGTGATCCATAGTAAATGTGCTGAGCAATGCCCCCCCAGTCCCTAAGCAGTGACCAGCAGCACCCACACAGCTTAGAGCAGTTTGTGTACTGAGCATGATTTCTGTGGTCTGGAATATCCCTTAGCTAACTTTAGTTCTGGTGCACCTCCTCACTGGCACAGCATGGGAAACTGAGAAGTCCTTGACTCAGAGTAAGCCCTAATTAATGTGTTAACAGCATCATTCTCATACTAAATCCAAAACACAGCACTGTACCAGCTACTGGAAAGAAAATTAACTTTATCCCAACTGAAACCATCAGAATAATTTAGATACAGAAAGAAATATTGCAATGTTTTGTAGTAGCTAATAAAATCTTTTGTAGGTGACCAAGCATGTGCCTAAGAAAAATTAAATTGTTATAGAGGAGGCTTTAAAATATGCTGTGCTCATAATTTGATGCAGTGTCTGGAGGCAGAAGACAGCCTGCTGTGGTTTGTTTTACTTTTCCAAGTCTTGGTGCATGTAAATGTGGGAAAAAAATGTGTACATAAATTGTGTATTTAGCTAAATTATATGAAGGCAAGCTTTGACTGCTGAAATTAAAATCCTACATGCCAGATTTTAGTTCCTCAGACCCACACGTTATGCTCATATGGGTAGTTAGTACACAAGGTGTTTGACTGATATAAAAAATATCTGATTTTCTTCCAGTAGATAAAACCTTCTCCAGCACTAAATGGTTGTTGCCTCATGTAGTTTGGTAACCCTGGAACTGGAGGGGAAAAGGTTTTTTATACTGCTGTGGATTGGTCTGTGCTGACTGCTACACAATGTAATTGTTTTCCAGCTTGGTTTTAGGTGATGCCTCTGATTTGTACCTTTGAGGTAGAAATTGGGCTACAGGGTGGTAATTAAGGACAAATTTTTGTTGTTGGCAGATAGAGAAGTATTTATTTGTGCTCCTAAATACAACTGTGCTTGCAAAAAGATAATCTTGAGTTGAGGTTATTTTAAGAATGAGCTTAAAAAAAGTTGCTTGGATAAAGATACGCCAACTAAGCAGTGTCAATAGTAATGATTTGAGTGACTGCCTAGGAAATGAATGAAAAAGAGAACCAATTATTTCAGCAGATACATGACTGTGTGTGATAAATTTATGAATCTGAAGCTGTTATCTACACAGGCTCAACAGTTTTAGACAGGAAATTACCCAATGACTTTTTGAAAAAAAAAGTGTTAAGCCATTACTTCTTTGAATTTTGCAGATGTGGAACTAATCAGGTGGTCAGTCAAGAAGCTAGACAAAGTTAGTGCACCATTTTGCTTAGGTAATAGACTTTAAATAAATAAATTTCCCAGTACTGAAAGGAATAGATGCATAAAATCTTACAAGAATATATAAAAATAGTTTTAACTCAAATATGAAAGTTTTGTGGAAGTGTGAACCTGAGCATACAGGGCTTGCAAGACCTTTTAGCAAATTATTTTCCATCCTAATATGAATGCTGAATATCAGATTTGATAACAAATTTAATGGGGCTCCTAGTTATATGTACAGATACTAATCTGCAAATATGGCAAGTGCTATAAGGAAGGTCGCTGTCAGTGCTGACATGATGCCCATTGTTCAGTGACTGGAGTGGCTGGGGAACATAATTTCTTGTAGCTTTGAAAGTGTATATTCTGTTACATCAAACTGATAATTATGGGGCACACATGACCCATGCTTTTCTGCTCTGTCTGTTGAAAACTTTCCTTCAAGGGTGAGCATACGCCTGCCAAATGATCCTTTTGAGGTCCATCCTCATTCCATAGCTAAAGATCTTGTATGTGTTTATGTGATCAGAACTTGTTGAAAAAAGCTTTTCCTATCTGTATCTTTCCCTATCTGGAACTTCCTATCTGGAATATGGGAATCTGGTATTAGGCTATACCAGTTGCAGATTTATAGCTTTTAGATGTCTGTATTTATATCTGTCCCTTTTTATTTCTACTATAATTTATAACTTTTTATATCTTCTAGTGAAGGCTATCTAGTACAGTATGTGTGTCTTAACTAACATTTATAAGATAAATTAATCTGCATTACCCAGATACTCATGTGAATGCACCACATAAAAGCAGAAGATAAGTTCCTTGCTACAGTACACTCATCTACACCAAGTGATCTGTCTCCTAAGCCTCTTTGGTTCTGGCTTTGGACCATTGTTTTTGTCCCACTTATCATTACCCAGAGTTTTGTTTCTCATAGGGAGGAGTTGTCTAAGAAAGCCTCAGTGTCACCAGGGTACCCAGTATCACTTTTAGCACATTCAGTATCATACAATGGATGTGGCAGTTCATTACAGCAGACACTGGTGCATGAAACCTCAGAAAACCTCAGAAACCTCAGAAACCTCACTTCAGACCACTTGTCTGGTCTGAAGTGACATCACCTGCATCCTGCAGCCATGCCTAAAGGAAAGAGAGGTCCCTAAAAAACTGTGTCTTTAGTGATCAAGTTAAAGCTTGGAGAGTTTACTTGCAGTTTTTTTTTTTTTTAAACAAAAATTCACACTGCTGCTAATGCCTAGACTTGCACATTCCAAGATCCAAGTCACAATTTTTGGTAGGGCTGTCTTTGTCTCAACTTTTTGGCCTCAGTGTGAATCAGTTCATTGCTTAAACAAGATACATTTCTTGATCTCTTTCTCCCTTGCCAAAGCCATGGCCTGTTCACCTCACACATAAATTATAAATGTTGCGGATTTTAGAAAGCTCAGAGAGCTGAACAGAGGCAAAGTGAGGATGTCTTGATGTGTGCCATACAGTTAAAAAATTGGAGAGAATCCTTGCTGTCAGGTGTGACCAGTGGTAAGTCATCTCAATAGTGTCATGATGTTGCTTCAGTATTACTGTTTCATAGTAACTTTGGCAATTTCTATTGATATTTAGAATATATTCCACCAACTTTGGTGGAATGTATAGATGATACCCAGCTTTTCTGTGAAGAATTTTTTTGTTTTGTGGAAACTGTCAAGCACAGTACAAGGAAAATGTACTTGCTCCTGCAGCATCATTACTCTTGAGCAAGTTCATATCAGGATTCATAAGACCCTCAAAAGTTCTTACAAAAATCACCAAAAATTTTTGGTGATTTTTCAGATCACTTAATTTGAGTCTGACCTTTTACAGGTTGTTGCCATAATGCCCTTTTAATAGATTGCAATTAGAATGGATGGTAATAGTTTGTGGGGTTTTAAGCTGTTTCTCTAAAATAGTTTAAAACTAAGCAATTAGAATGATCCTGCAAGCATCTACCTGCGTGATATGTGCTGTCTATAATTTATTTTGTTCAATGAACTTTAATTGAACCACTTCAATTAGGAGCATTAGAATAAACAGGAAGGAACAGATTCCTCTGCCTTCTTGTTTCTGCAGATTTCAAACATGTCTAATTTTACCTTGGTACTTCTTCTAGCAAAACAGGTTGCTCGTTATGTTTTTTTTTGTTGTTGTTTTTTTTGTTGGTTTTTTTTGTTTTTTTGTTGTTGTTGTTTTGTTTTGTTTTTTTTTTTTTTCTTTATGCACATCCTAGAGTAATGGTATTAGGAAAGAATGAGGCTGACCATGGAGTTCACTCCCCAGTGTACAAGAAGGCTGTTCTGCAGGATGGTTTTCTGTAATGAAATGTCCCAATTCATGGCTTCTTCCCACTGAGAATGACCACACAGCCTGTCAGATACTGGCCCTGCTAAAATCCTACTTTCTTGATCAAAGATAAGAAGAGCTGAGTCACAGGGATGAGAGAGCTCTCAGTGATGTGTGTAACTGCACATGTGCCAACTTGCACCACGGAGCTGTGTTGTTCTCTGCCATCTGCCACTGCAAAAAGAGAGAAACAAACAGGATTACAAGAAAGCAGCAAGAAAATATCCAACCTGTCCCAAGGCTGTGTTGTGTTATTATGTAGCTGTTGTGACTATTTACTGCAAGAGCTGCTTCTCAGCATAAAGTAATGAGTTAGGTACTAAAAGTAATTTCTGTGGGCATTAAGGCAAGTGATGTGAAAAGTACAGCTCAAGATTTTAGTGTACAGAGCTGTTAAAGAGGGGTGTTAATTTTCTAGGAAACTAAGCAGTACATCCTGAAGCATTCATGATTTGCTTTACCCTTGGGGAAAAAAAAATTAGTCTAACTTAATTGCTTGCTCAAATATCCTTTGTTAAGAAGATGAAATGTGCATTAATTCATCTTTTGTAAAGGAGGAAATATTCCAGAGCTTCTGGGTAGAAGAACAGGTGGCTGCAGGATCACAGATTCCATCTTCAGTTTAACAGGTTCATGCAGAGATTGGAAATTAAAATGCAGACATCTTTGTATCTGATCTTTGCTGCTTTTCAGGAGTAACCAGAGCATTTGCAGCTCCAAGAGGAGCAGCAGCAGGGCTTGGCCAGCAGCTGCTGGTGTCCTGTGAGGGGTGGGGAGCTGTTCCCTGACCCTTCCAAGTGAGAGCACACACCCAGGGAATCTTTCTAATGATGAGTTGGTGAGCCTGACTCTGTTGCTGGAAAAAGTGATGTTCATTTGCTATTAAACCATCCAGTTCTTTTCTCTCCTGGGCAAAAAGGTTCACTAGATAGGAAGGAGTATTCCCACATGCTTGATCCTGCCTGTGGCTATGCTGGAAAACAAAATGCTATTTTCTCTCTTTTCTTCCCCTTCCTGCTTTTTAAAAAGACTTTTGAAGTAGAGTAAAGTCACTTTGTCAAATGCACAGTATAGATTAATTAGTATTTGTTCAGAGCTTTGGATGTCTTAAACCTTACTAGGGATTAGTGCTGAATTTTAGTCTTCTTGTATTGACTTGATTATGAGCAGCATCTTGATGGAAAAGTTTTTTTTACTCTTTGAGTCAGGTGCAATTTAGGATTTTATTCTCAAAGTTTGTGTATATTTTATACACATTTATCATGTATATTTGCATATTATGTTATAGAGTTTTAAGTAGCTATATTTTCAAAATAATTGAAGTGTTTTATATGAAAAAAATACATTTATGTTTCTATTTTGTTTTTGTCATCTTTAGACCAGTCAAGAGATTTCATAGGTATATGAATATTCTGAAGTACTCTTTGGACATCCATAGGCCAAATAGGGTACTACTTTTATCAGTAGAAATGAGAATATCCTTGCAGTAGTAGTGTTAGCAGTGGTATGTTTGAATGATTTTTCTCAGTATATTACATTGTCTTCTATCAGTAAAATACCAGAGTTAGAGTAAAAAATTAATTTAAAAAGTTTTTTGAGAAGAAAACTTAAATTCTTATAGGTATTGTCTATATTTAGGTGGGGAATTTGAGTTTAATGTTATAATTTTGGCTTGAGCAAAAGCAAAGCTGTTCCTTTTATGTATTGTCATGGTTCTTTTTTAAGGCAAAGAGATACTGAAAAGGTGTAATTCTAAATATGATGCTTCAATATTTAATCATATTTGTGGTTTTTAGAACTTAAAGTATGTTATTTGAACAAATGTTCCTTGATGCCTTATAGTAGCTAATGCTATTGAATGGAATCTGTATATTAAGTAATCTAATTCCTCTACAGATTTTATATCACCTATTACCACATAAAAAATGACATGAGCTCATGTAATTGAATGGCTTCCACATGACTTATCTAAAATGATATACTGATAACTTTGAGCTCAGCTGTAAAGATAAATGTTTGATTACATCTATATACTTTAGAAGATTTCATTTTTTGGAGGAGTTGGTAGTCTATTGGTAGACATAAGAGAAAATCTTTTTTATACAAGCAAAGTATACTTCATTTTAGAATCTTAAAAATTGAACTTCAGTGCTGAAGCAAAGTCTAGGTGCAGCATTATACTTTGGGAGAACAAGAACATAAACCTGAGTAAAGAAATCTGAATTTCTGTTTGTTTTTTTTTCCTGATCAGGCAGTCAATTCATGGATATTTGTGAAATATTTCAAATTACCATGTTGTCTCCATTTACTAATACTGTGGGGTCCAAAACTTTGATCCTTATATCATCTTATCTTTAAAGCCATTACAGAATCAGCTGAAAAGACCTTAAATCAATGAAGTTACACACTTCTCTTGAGTTGTGTTTGTAAAGCACATTTATGTACAAATGTGTGTTCGTGTAATGTAAAACTCAAAGCTGGCAGCAAGCAACTAGGTTTTTATTTTCCTCAGTTTGAGTATGTTTGGAAAAATGATTTTGTTATTCAATATTTTTATTTGCAGAGAAGGTAGTATTCCTGACCCAATACATAAGAATTTATTCTTCTGTTTTTATTCAGTTTGACAAAGGATATGCTTACAGCATTCGCCACAACTATGGGAAAGAAGGAAAGAGAACTGATTATACCCCATACAGCTGCATGAAGATTATCATGTCCAATCCACCAAGTCAAGGGGATTATCATGGTGAGTTCCTTAAGGGGAAAAACCCCAAGCATTTACAAACAACAGAATCTCTTGGCTAGAGAAGTTACTCCCTCCTGTAGTCTTTTAAATTGTGTATTGAATTTCCAGACCATAGTGGTCTTAAACTATTCTCTTTAGATCAGACTTGATAACTGCTGTTTTTACCTACATTGTGTCATGTAGCTCAAGGACACTTTAAATGTGCAGATTTTTAAAGAAATTACCAATTGGAGGTGTTCTGAGACATGAATTCAGTCATACAGGAAGTCTGAAGTTTGCTAGGGTATTTTAAGAACTCATACAACTGTATGACTAGACATGGGAAACCTACACTTGCTTCACTGCTGTTATGCTAAAACTGAGTGTGTCATTCAGTTGTGTCTCAAAACTCACTCTAGGAGTTTTTCCCTCCACTCAGGTAGTGGAACTTTCTAAGTTACTTATAAGGTGATATTTTACAATGGACTATGCTTTTAAAGACCAGTTGACCCTCATTACTTTTATTTTCTTGGGTTTTTTCCACAGCTATTAAATGTACCAACACTGCCACTGTTAGTAAGGAACTAATTTAAACTCTTTTCCTGTCAGTGAATAAGAATTGTGGCCTCTTTATGGTGGGATATTTTATGTGACTCTTGAGCCTGTGGTGCCCTGATAACTCTGCAGTAAAGTAATTATTTACAGGAAAAAAAAAGGCAATTGTACACATGGGTAATTAACTTTCCTATTAATAAGCTGTTAGACAATTAGGAACAGCTTAGCTGGTCTCTTGAGTACCTTACTGCACTAACTCCTGAGTAAACAGCCTTGTTTGTGAGCTTGCTTATTTTTTACTGTCAGGGTGCCCATTCCGCCACAGCGATCCCGAGCTGCTGAAGCAGAAGCTGCAGTCATACAAGATCCCTCCCAGTGGAATAGCTCAGGTAAGGCATGTTTTACTTGACACTTTCATTAATAAGGCTCTGCTTTTCAATTTTACTTTCTATTTGTGTAGGAATGCCATATGCAATTTGTCACTGTGTATTGTGAAATATTTCTTCTTATAAAGGTTTTATACCCGAATTTTAACTTTCTGGCTGCAATGCTCCCACTGATGTGATGCTTATTGTCACTACCTTTTATTGTTTAATATTGTGAGGAGGTTTATTCCAATAGTGGATACAATCCAGATTTTTTTTATACTTTGTTTTACTGCACTGTGATTAGAAAATAAGTTTAAATAATTATGGCAGTGTTTTAGAGAATTTAGTTTTATTCTTGCAGTGACTGGTGGATGACTACTATGTAGCCAGTACACAAATGTAATTCTTTTCTATAATAAACTTCTAAAATCCATACATTCCTTATTATCAGTTGTGCTGACTTCCTCTGAACGACAAAAGCATATAAAACACCTAATGAAATTAAGCAGAAGTTTTGATCAGTTTTTAAAAAATGTAAACTTAAATTGAAAAATCTGTCTTATAGATAGAATAAAATGTAGGAATTAGAACTTTGAGATGTGTCCTGAAGAACTGTGTCTCCCACTGCATTCTCTAGCAAGATCTTAAGGCAGTAAGAGTATGTCATCATTTTCATTGAAAGAAGAGGTACTGGTGAGATTTAAGCTGAGACCAAACAGTTCTGTGTATTTACTGGCTGGAACCTGCTTTAGATCCTTAGGAAAAACCTGCTTAAAGTTGTTGTATTTAGTTCATATGGAATGTCACCATTGTTTGTCAGGCATCAACAGACTGTTGTACCAGATGGAAAAGAATGTGAAAGTTCCACTTAAAGAAGTCCCTCTTGGAAGGACTAATTAAGATACAAATTAAAAGAGAATAGTTTTAAAGAGTTTATTGTTCACTATAGTAATTCTTGACAAATTCCTGAAATACTCATATTTTTTGTAGGAGTATTTTTACCTTTTTCTCTTTTTTCCATGTTTTCTTCTGGTTCATATCAATAAGCATCTGTCTATCTGACTGGCCCTAGAGATCATTTCCTTTGGCTTTTTTCCATATATATATAATATATATATATATATATATATATATATATATATATATATATATATATATATATATATATATATATATATATATATATATATATATATATAAGAATTGATGCTGGTCTAGGATTTTTTATCCTGCTAATAATTGGAAAGATTGGTGAGGATTTACAGGCTTAGATCCCTTGCTGTATGTGTGGGTCAGATTTAGTAGAGGTTATTTCTTCAGTGAATTTGTACAGTAAGACAGTATCTTCATATTTAATGTAGTTCCTTATTTAATGTGAATGTGATTTTATTTTTGTGTGTGTATGTGTTTAGGGTTTTTTGTTTGGTTTTTTCTTGTAAAGTAGAATTTGAATTCATTAGCAGTCTTACATTTTTTTATCAAAAGTGACTAAGAGAAACTGTCTCCATCAACATCTTGTCTGCCCAGAAATGGATATTGTCCTTTCCATGACTTTTGTGGTGTTTAAGTGCAATTAGGGTAAAGGGCTCTCCAGTGTTCACTCCTAGTTTTAAACAAAAAAACCCCACCAAATTATACACCCTCCATGCAAAACCTAATAAAAATAAAATAAAATAATGTAAAATAAAAAATGTTGGCTGTGCCTGGCTTCTGAGAAATTAATCTTTTACATCAGACAGTCTTTGAGATATCCAGTAGGAGAAGAAGAAGAAGAAGAAAAATATTTGCCATCAGTCTCCAAGTTGTCATTATTGCTGCCTCTCCTTTTTGTTCTGTTTTCATGGTCCAGTAATGTTTGTGTGACTAAGAACAGGTCAGGATCCTTCAGTCCAGATGGGGCTTTTAGGAGTCTTCTCTGATGTTGATGATGGTTACTGAGTATCAGAAATGCTTTTTTCCTTTAGCTCTGTGAATAGACATTAGGAGTGGATGGTTTACCAATCTTTCAATGGTCTCATGTAGCTAGCCTGGCATTCACTCAAACCATACCCTCTGACTCTTAGGCTGCCTGTTAACTCCAGGTCCAACAAAAGCTCCCTTACAAACTGGTAGATACCTATTTTTAATTAATGGTTTGGAGCTTGACCTTTCAGCTTTGTATTTCAATAAAAAGTATGTTTTTTTTCTGGGGCTCAGGACCTCTTATGCTCATTCCCTGTTCTGTTCCAGAATTCTGGGAATGATGCATAATTTTTCAAACATCTATTTTGAATTTAGCCATGCACTGGGGAATTGGTCTCCCGATGTGATTTTCATCTTTTGGTTAGAGTGCTCCATGTCTGCCATCCAAACCCACAAACAAGGCCCTTCCTTGTCTTAGGAGCTTGTTCCTCATGGCTGTTATGATGTGAGCCACAGTGGGGGTTAGTGTCTAGCCCTAATGGTTATGGTTTTACCCAAGGTGATCAGTTTTCTAGGGTTGTTCTCAGCCTTCTGTTTCTGGGGCTGTCCATACTCTTGCCATGCACCCTTTCCTTTAAGGTTCATAAGAATTTCTGAGTTTTTCCAATTCAGATGAAGCATTTGATTGCTGCATAGTAGGAACAAACCCCATCCTAAAGGGCTTTTTCACAAGACTGGGTGTGAAAAGGGAAAGATGATGTGATGATGGTAAAGAGCAAATGCTGCCAGATCTCACATGACTTCAGTAGTCAGTCTGAGCATTAGACTGCTTTCATTGCATTCATTTTGTAGTGCTGTCAGTAATGAAAAAAGGGATCAAAGCATTTGAATATGTGACTCTCCTCACTATTAAGTATTTGGATCTGACCTGTTGTTCCAGTCCATATTTTCTGAGGCTGTATCTTGTCTAGGATTCTATCTGCTGAAGAAATCATCTCAAAGTAATGCAGCAGATGACTTACAGGTCTTGTCTAGTTATCTAAGTGCTTGAGGCAGAGAGCTAATCCTGATGTTTATTCCAAGAACTGAATTATTTAACTTGTACTAATTTCACATTTTCCTTACGTTAGTCTATATTTGTGATAGTAGCTTTTTTTTTAATGCTTCTTGGACAAGAAGCATTGGATGAGCATCTGATGTATGGATGTGTAAGTGCATGACATTTGAATTTATAGTGTATAATTTTTCATTTCTGTCTCTGGTATACTGCTAATTAGGTAAAATCCTCATGAAATCAGGTTTGATAACAGCTAATCAATGTGAAGAATATAAAGATTAAAAATATGTTCAGATATGTTTTTACATATGAGACATTGAACAAGTGCATGTAGTGACAGGACAAGGAGGAAGGGCTTCAGACTGAAAGAAAGGTTTAGATTAGATAAAAGGAAGAAATTCTTTACTGTGAGGATGATGAGTCACTGGGACAGGTTGTCCAGAGAATTTGTGGATTTCCCATCCCAGGAAGTGTTCAAGGCCAGGTTGGATGGGGCATTGAGCAATCTGGTCTAGCGAAAGGTGTCTCCATCCATGGCTGGTGGGTCTGAACTAGATGATCTTTAATGTTCCTTCCAACTTAAACCATTTTATGATTCTGTGATTAATGCATCTGTTCTGATGCTGTACTAAATGCACTGTAATTTGTTGCCTCTACATCTTACATATAGAGAGATAGAAATGATAGGCTTTGAATTAGTTATTTCAAAATATCTATTATTTGTTTCAGAAAGTTTTCTTGCAGAAATTGCCTTCTTCCCAAATCATGTCAATAACAATAGCAAAAGCAAAAAGTAGTAAAAATTTCTGATTCTACAAACAGGAGAAACAGAGAGTCTAGACTAGTTCTTTTTGCTTTTCTACTAGGAGTAAAAACATTTTAGGGAAAAATCCTTACGTTGGTGAACAGCAGATAACTTCAGAAGAAGGCTTGTTCTTTCTAGTAGAATTTTCCTCTTAATTTAAAAATCTTTTTCCTCCCCCCATAACAGGGTTAAATTAAAGGTTTTGATAAAGTCACTCACTGAATTTTGTGTAATATTTTTCAACAGATTTAGGGTTTTGGTGGACTGGAGATTCTTCACAGAGATGGAAATAAATAAACCAGTCTGTGCCTAGGCCTCTGATACAGCTGTATGTTTCTATGAATGAAAAAAATCCCATCAAAGAAAATAACTGCCAAACCTGCAAAAAAACCCACCACAAGACCACCACGGTGGAAGAAAACATAACACTTTCCTTGTTGATCTAATATTGTAAAAGTTTTAGGATATTGCTGTCTGTAAAACTATTTTTCTTGCAGCTAAAGAAAGTTTCCAGGAAAAGTTAGAAATTAATCACACACAACTGAGTCTATGGTAGAAGGATTTTCATGATAAGTTAATTCTGCAATGTAAAAAAAACCCCAACCCAAACTCACTTTGAGTAAGTTGAAAATAACAGTGGATAATTATAGAGCCCCAACTGTCCTGCTCTGCAACATCTTCACTTTGAGTGCTGAGGATCTGTAAAAGCAGGTGGCTGCATACATCTGCCAAACATCATGTCAGCCTCATTAGCAGTCTGTAGAGCAACATCAGAAAAGCAAGTTGCAGATGGCAGTGAAGAAAAAGGCACATAAGGACTAACAGGAAAAGTCCTTGAGTGTGTACCTCTGCTTACAGAATAAAGCAATGCAGTGTAAATGGCTCAATGTATGTAGAGGCAAAAGATTGCTGTGAATGAAGCTTTGAGTGCAGGTCTGTTTCTGGGAAATACTAGGCAAAAACAGCTGCAAGCTTGCTTTCATTATGGACAGAAATGTAGCAGAAAAGATAATATTTATTAGGGATGGTAAATCTTTTTTATTTTAATAGTTTTTCTCATACAGAAGACTCCTTTCTAGCTGGGCTTCATTCTGTTGCAGGGTTTAACCTTTTTTGTTTCCTCTTAGCAACTTCTCCCCTGATAAAGCAAGTTAATCTACTAAAGCTATTCTTCTTCAAATATGTTAAATGTGCCCTTAATTCCCCCTCCCTTTCATATGTGCAAAGTGGAACCTGGACCTCCATGATGTGTACAGTTGAAACTTAGATATACATATACTAACTTTTTTGTCTCTTTTAGGGTTTACACTAAGAATTAGTGCATACCTGAGTTTGCTTGCTCAATTAGGGTTCTGAGATTTAAAATGTTTACACCTAAATTTAGAAAACTTTTTATTTATATCATTTTATTGCATGTAATCTTGATTAAATAAGAGGAATTTGGGGAAAATTGTGAATATTTATGAACTAGATTGAATTAGTCGACTTATTTCAACTGGGAAATTCAGGTTAGACAGGTCTGAATGCTACAGAATATAATGAATGTTTCTTTTATCTAACCAACAGACAAATAGGTCTTCTGATAATCATTTCATGTTATGTGAAAAACACTTTTTAAGAAAGTATATACATATAACATGGTTAGCATTTTCTTTAAAATAGAGATGGCTCTTTTGTATGACATGGATTATATTGTAAAGAACAAACAAGCAAATGTAGGGCAATAGGAAATTGAGGTGTTAAGAATAGATGAGGTTTTTCAATCCTGAACTACTAATTTTTTCAATTTCAAGGAGAGAGGAGAAAAATGGAAATATATTTATATACACAGATAGTGGCAGATTTCAGACTTCATTGCCTGGCTGGCCTTGGCCTTTGTGTTTTACAGAAGGTTTAGCAGGAGGTGGCAAGAGAGATAGAAATGTAATCAGTTGGGCTATTACAGAGAAATAATGGGGCTAAGTACTTTCCTGGCAGTGTGTTGCTGTTTTTATCCATTCAGTAAATGTAATTTATTTATATATCTGTCAATAAATACAAGGCACCATCCAATAATGAGTACAGCAGGGATTTAAGATGTATATTGCTGTGTTTGACACAAAGGTCAGCCTTGGGAAATGGCTTGAAATTAACATTTCTTGAAAACTATTTTTCCTTCCACAGAGGCTATCTCTTAATTCCAGCAATTTTCTCTGTTTGATAAGCAGAGAGAGCATACATTTTGATTATATAAAGGAGGGAGGAGGTAATGAAACTTTAAAATATTTCAACCAGCATTGCATTCTGGTGATAAGAATGGGACTTCATGCAGCACAGAAGAGATTACCTGAAGTAGAATTGGAAAGCAAATTGTATTTACAAAAGATGGCATGATTTTCCTAATGCGTGTTCAAAACAGCCTATTCACTGACATATTCTGCTGAGCTTGACTAGAAATAGCTTCATTTCTAAAAGGACAAATCTGATTGAAGGTAAAAGCATTCCCCTCTCACAGATACTTGTCTAAAGGATTTGCATTAAATTTTCTTGATGGGAGCACAGTAGTATTTTGCTGTGCATCTGCATAAACTGGTAATGGGGAAAATAAAAATACAAATCATGTCCTTGATTGCTTCATGCTTCAACCACTTGAATTGCTAGATTTATGTCTGCAATTATAGAAGAGATGTTGCAGTATGATAGTTTGACAATAACTGTCACAACGATATTACCAAAATATAGATTCAACTTATTCTTGAAGTTAAGAGTATTGAAATTGCATTTTAAGGGTCGGGCGTACCTTCCTGTGGTTTTATCTTGTTTTTAACTTAGCCAGGGCATTTTTAAAATGCTGTCAGTTATTTGTAGGATTCTCAGGTGTGGTGTGCTGCAGATGTCCATGGCTGTTGTACAGGGCTGTCCTGGAGCTCCCTGTTGCTGCAGGTGTCAGTAAGTTTTATGTGTGCTGCTTGTGAGTGTCTCGTGTCTCTCCCGTGCAGGTGCTGGAGCTGGTGAAGGGCATGCATTACCAGCTGGCCTGCCAGAAGTACTTTGAGCTGACCCATGATGTGAGTAGCTGCTCCTCTTTGATCACCCACTTAGTCTTGAGGAAGGCCTTGGAAATCATGAATGAAGCCCAGAGGCTGTTTTCAGTTTGCCCATGCATCATTAGCTGTTTTGCCTTGTTAGTTATCCTTTCAGTAATTTCAAATATTCCTTTGTAATTTTCTGCATTTATATATTGATGTTATTAATACCCTCAATATTACAAGGTGTTGTAAAATACTATGCTGTCTTTCTGAAAAAGTCAATATGGTTGAATCTTACCTTTTTCAAGTAATTTAGCTTTTTCAAGATCCTGCTTTTAATCAAATGTGTAGGCTTTCATACATTGAGCAAGTTTGATGTGTTTAGATAGAACACATAAAATCCTTAGAAAAATAAAGGGAAAGTATCTAAAACCTCTTAATTAAATCTCCCAGCATTTTCATGGTACCTTTTGTTAATTTTTATTTGGTGTTTATTCACATATGTAGTCGTGTGTGATTATTTTTTTAAATCAAGATGGGCATTCTCAGAGCTTTCCCATTTGTTTAATTGTAAGCAAAGTTATCTTAAAATTTTCTCCAAAAAATTTTAACATAATAAATGGTCACACTCCATCTCCTGTGTGATTTCTTGATTCAAAGAACCAGTGTTTTTACTGGTTCAAGGTTCCTTGTCATCAAAAAACCCCTGTGAAGCACAGCTCTTCTTACAGCTTTGTTCTCTTCACAAACCAAAAATGGAAGCATCCCTTTCAAACAGCAGACTAGGGAACAGCCTTACTAAGGATATGGATGAGGACTGGATGACCCACCCAGAGGCATTTACCACTGACTTTTTTGTTCTTAACTGATTTTCACAATTGATTTAAGTGGAACTGTTTGTCTTCACATATTTCCAGATGTCATATGTATGAATGTATAGCAAAGGTGTAGCCTGAGCCTGTGTCCACTGTTGTTTTGGCTGTATTTTGAGAGGAACACTTTGTCTTATGGTCTTGGAAAATGTGAGAAAAAGTCTACTAATCTGGAAGAAATTCAAAATAATGTACAGTTTTAAATTTAGGTCACACTTGCTCTGTGTAAGCCCATGTCAGTAGAAATAATAATTTCCCAAGATGACTGTGGACCCCAAGGTCAGCATTCATCAAAAGATAAATCAGTACTATGCATTTTAGGAAAGCTGTCTTTCCATTCTTCTATAGGAAATTCCAGAAAAGCATTATTTTTATCAATTTTGTGGTAATATAAATATCTGTCTTTGCTGCTTGCACTCACAATCATCTTTCTGCTTTGCCCTTGATATCATTTCAGTAAGAGAAAGCAAAATACACACACACACACGCTGTAGTTTGAATTGCACATGCTTATGATGGCATTTTTTTTACAGAATTTAGCTGCTTGTTACCAGCCTGCTTGGACTGATTTTTCTATTCTGCAACTCTGTGCTTTATTATTTTTTTTTTCCAATGGGGAGGTAAAAGATGTGTCTCTGAAGCTGGTGACCTTTACTTGCAATCAAACCTTTCCTTTCCTGTATATCACTAGCAGAGTTTTTCATTGAAGGAAAGTTCACAAGAATCAAGTGGCATAACTTTGATTGTTTCTTTGAGCTGGGGAACAATCTTATGTAAAATTTTCATGGAAGTAATGGACTTGCTCACATGGAGAAATTTAATTTAAATTATGTAAAAATTTTATGAAGAATGTGTTGGAGAGTTATTGGTGTTGCCTGCAATTCTTATTCTTATAAGTTATGGTGTTTATGTGGGTAAGATTGACTATGAATGACTTTGTAATGGAGACTTGTTAAAGATTTTATTTCTCTAAGTTCACAGGGTCAGCTTCAATAGTCTAGTGCTTGGCACCAAGGCTGTGCTAACACAGGCAGCTGGACTAGAGTGAGAATGCTGAGATAGATTTTTGGGGGGTGGTGATGGGGGTTGTGTCCTTGCACGTCAGTGCTGTGTTTGAGCAGCATGGGCTAACAAAAACTGCTGCTCTGGGTAGTCTGTGTAACCTGGGCTTGTTAACTTCAGTGCTGCACCTCTCCTGAGCTTTGGTTGCACTTTTTCACAACCACAGAACAAAAGCAAACATTGTTTGTGTCTCCCAGTGCATGGACCTGGCAGGAGCTAAGGTACATGTAGGCAATTTGTTAACTCTTCAGTAAGGGTGCAAAAGGAAAGCTCTAGCACCATCATCACTCCACGTGGTTTTTCTCTAATATCAGCTGTAGCATTATTAGCTGTCATTTTAAAAGTTCTTGGTTAAAACTCTAAGATGTTATAGCTTCAAAATTATTATTTCAGGATTTTCAAAACAATATTTGCTATAGCAGGAATATTAAACTGGAGTTTGTATGAGAGCCAGTATGTGTAAAATGTGCTGAATCCAAAGTCTTGTGTTAGTGTCACCTACTTAGATGGATTACACAGTTGTGTCTGAAGTGCCAGGTCTTTTTGCTTGGTTAAAAGCGTAAAGTTTTAAAACTTTTGCATGTTAAAAGCTTAAAGTTTTGGCTGCACAGAACATGCATTTTACTTTGGCTATGGTGGATTCCAGATAGATTTACCAGTGTGAATTGGCAAAGCTGTTAGAGAAATCTGCTTTCTCTATTTCTTGTAGTAAGTCTCGGCTAACTTACAAACTAAGTTAATGATGAGGCTTTTAAAATTAATATGCTTTGATCTATATTACTTAAAAACATGTAAAACTTGCATAAAGTTGTATGGGCAGTCTAATGTAAAAAAATACTTCCATTTCTGTATTCAAATTTCTTGTGAATTTCCAGGCAGAGCAGAAAATTTTTATTCAAAGAAATGTTTACTGAACCCTATTGAAAATTACAGAGAACAGACTTTTCTATATCACTATATCACAAATGAAGATAATGAAAAAATCTTCCCCCTTCTCTTTTAAAGCTCTCAGAAAAACTTGATGGTTTGAAACTCTTATAATTAAGAGTTGTCTACGCTTCATCTGATAGAGTTTTATTTAAGTAGCATTCAAGTTTGAAAAGGAAAAAATGGTACATGGAATCATCAAATCAACAATTTTAACTAACAACCCATAGACAACTTTTAAAAACACACAAATTAAAACCCACAAATACCATCAATCACCTCTGAAGACATGGTTGTAGGCTCCATTCATACAATGAGCTGCTTCTACAGCTTGTTCCAGACTGTTGGGGAGAGAAGAGTTTAGAATAACATTAAAAGTTACAAAATAACTCTTAAATTGGTCTGATGAGAACTGAGATTTTAAGGTTAAAACAACCAGAGCTCATTAACAACCTCTAAGGGAAAGCCAGTTTTTCACTATATCACTTCTTTTTAAGCTTTTTTCATGTAAAGAGGTAATTTAGTTCCCATCTAATGAAAATTGGAGCATCGATGAAAGCTGGCTGGATGAAACTCATCCAGATAAAACAAAAATCAAATTCAGTGATGACTTTGGGTTAGGTTTTTTGTTTTTTTTTTTTTTTTTTCATTATTCCTTTGAATACCAAATTAGAGTGCTAGGACTGTTACTTTTAAGATTTTTCAAGCAAGGTCACTGACTACAGTTGCTAATTCATGTCTGAATTAGATTTTGTTATCCATGTCACCATTTTCTAATGGAGCTAAGCTAGGCAGTGGTAATGCATTTAATCAGGGTTCCATTTAGAGCACACACTGATCCTCTGCTTTATGATTATTCACAAGCAGCTGAAATTTAAATTGGTGGGGTTTGGCATATTAAATTAGCCACAGTATGTCCTCAGGAGACTCAGTGTGTGTGCAGAGTTGCTTATTATGCCTGAATTGGCCACTCCCTTCTGGGAAAAAAGGAATGCAGTGGGAGCAGAAATTAACAGGTATATGACTCTGAGTGTTCCATGGTGTGTTGTACCCCATATTTGGTAAGTCTTCCAATGTATTTTAAGAGCAGTGTTTTTTTTTAAATGTTCCTACAATTCACATGAACTGACAGGCAGATGAAAGGTGCAGGTTGCCTTGAATAGGAGGTGAAAGCACCTTTTAAAGTAAGCATTTCCAACTTCTGGGCCTCCCAAAAGAAATACAAAAGTTATAACTCTGCTTCTTGGTCATTACATAAAATAGCTTCCTATTAAAGTTGAAAGCTTTCTTGATTTGAAATATTTGAAGAGCATCAAGTGAATGTTCATTTTTCAAATAATTCCAGAGTTGAAAGAATGCATTTGCTGAAGTAAAAAGTAGTAATACATATCTGCTGCTAGTTTTCTGTATTTTTAGCACTGAAGACTAAATGTTCTGTGGTACTGATTGTGCGTCTAGAGTCAGGTGCTGATGGTGGCACTGATGGAGCAAGGATAAGTTTGATCTCTGGGGCTTCTGTCTTAGCTCACTCCCTTGTAAATATTGCATTTGTACCTTCTTGGGAAACCAGGGAAAGACATGAAGCTCCCCTTTTCCATTTGCACTTTCACTCTTATACTAAAGATCTAGATTTATGCTGTGCAATTGCTGCAACTTCTAGCAGTGTTTTTCACTTTCATTTGCACTCTGAGCTTCTCCCACTCCTTCTTTTGGATGGTGAAAGTCCATTTTAAGGTGTAGGTTCAATAGTCCTACATCTCTAAAGAGATGCCATTTTACTTGTGTGCTTTTAGATGCTTTGAGGTGTTATTTTTTTACTATTGTAAAGACTGTGAAATAATGTTTGAATATGCCAAAGTTATTTTATTTCTGCAATGAAGGAAGAAAATTTCTGATGAAACTAGATTTGTGTTATGCTAACATTTACTGAAGCATTATTTACAAACTGATGCCTTTTTCTTCAACAAAATTGGAACTTACTAAATTGTTAATTAATCTGTTCTTGAATATGAAGATGATTTTTAGAAGTAAGTGTAATAACTTGGTATTCCTTTCCTTCTATGTGCAGATTGATGACATTGGGTTTTCTTTGAATCATCCTAATCAGTACTTCACAGAGAGTCAGAAGTTGTTAAATGGTGGTAGAGAACCGAAGAAGGAATTCAATAACTCAGGAAACTTTCAACAAAAAAATAATAGTCAGGAAAGCATAAATTCAAGTTCCACTCCTGCCTCTTCAAATGAAAAAGCTGATACTGAACTGGAAGGACTGGAAGCATACTTCGCTGAAGACTAAGCAGCTGTGTTATTTGGGTTATTTTTTCTTTCTTTTGTTATTTCCCTTCTCTAGCTGGATTTGTCCCTGTACTGAGGAATATGCACTTCACCACCTGGAAGACAGAAGCATTTAGTGCTTTGAGAAGGCTGAAAAAATGAAAGATATATATTGAAGCAGTAATTGCATCCAGTATTTATTCTTACTGCTTTAGGAAGCTGTTTTATAGGGTGTGTTTAAGGATGGGAAATGAAACTTTCTTCACAATTATTAGGTAATTTTTGTCTGATTTATCTTTTTTTAATTTTCTTAAAAATTTTCAACTATTTTCATCCCCTTGTGATCACTTTTCTGTGTATCATCGTAATAAAAAAATTGCAAACCAAAAGTTTTTTGTGTTAATTTTTTAGCTACACTGGGATGGTAATTAAGTAGGTGTTCTTATGATCAAAATTACCCTCTGGAGGAGTCTGTCTGGCTCTTCTGTATGAGAAGCTGAGGGAAATCAGCTTCCTAATTTGTACCTTGGCGCTAAATTTAGAGAGCTGGTTTTGATAGTTGGAAGAGAACCTAATCAGAGTTTAGACACCTGTATGTAAAAAAGTAATTAAAAAAAGATACTCTAGCAACTGACTCATTATGAAGAAGCTAAAAGCTTATTAGCACATATTTCTGTGCAGCAGTCATGCTGATGTAGGAAGTAGTTTTCTTTCCATCCAGCCTGTAATCTCAAATGTACCCCAGTTCAGTTTGGAGTTGAGTGTTTCAGAAGGAATGCTGGCCCCCAGCTTGTGAAGTGCAAGCATCCAAGACAATAAAACATCTCAAAGCCTTTCAGGATCCAATGATGAAGAGGATGTCACTGTTGGGTGTTCAGCAGAAGGAAGGCTGAGGAGCTCCCAGACTGAGTGAGGCTTTAAGGGCTGTGGTGAGGTGAGGAGTGCTGCCCTGGCAAGGGCAATGACAGGAGCTGCCACCACTGTCACAGCACCCAGCATCGGAGCTGATCCACGCGGCTGAGCACGCTGTGTTCCTTCTCTGCATGTTTTGGGAGGTTTACTTTTGCTAGTTTTTGTCTTACACTGTGGCTGGAGTGGTCAGTAGCAGGTGCAGGAATGTGCAGAATGTGCCTTTTGTGTGAACTTCTTCCAGAAGGGACCCAGTTTGCATGCATGCAGCCTGATTAGCAGCGTGAGCCAATGCACAGCAAATGGAGGTGACTTGAGCAAATGGTGAACATTTCAGACAGTCCTAAATCCATGTAATTTATCCTGGTTTTGGCTGGAATAGAGTCAATTTTCTTCCTGTAGCTGTTACTGTGCTGTGTTTTGGACTCAGAATAAGGTTGATGACACACAGATGTTTTAGATGTTGCTGAGCAGGGTGTACTCTAAATCAAGGACTTTTCAGTGTTCTGTCCTCTGCCAGGGAGCAGCTGCACAAGGAGCTGGGAGAAAGCACAGTTAGGACAGCTGACCCAAACTGGCCAAAGGGATATTCCATACTGCAGAATGTCATGGTCAGTGTGTAAACTGAGGGGAGTTACTGGGAGTCACCAATTCCCAGTCAGTGTGTGGTGAGCAGTTGTATTAATGTATCACTTCTTCCTCTTGGGTTTTATTCCTCTATATCCATTATTATTATTATTATAATAATATTTTAAAATTTTGTTTCAGTTATTAAACAGTTCTTATCTCAACCCATGAGGTTTTTGGGGTTTTTTTGTGTGTGTTTTTGTTTTTTGGGGTTTTTTTTTTGTTTTTTTCTCTTTGATTCTCACCCCTTCCCCTCATCCCTTTCCGGGAGTCTGTGGTCTGTGTGAGCTTTCAGGTAAGCTTACTGATTGCAAGCAATTAGATGCCTTCCCTGTTTTCCCCAAGTACACATCAGGAAAATCCAATGAATTACAGATGGAAGTGTGTATTCAAGGTCTCCATATTTAAGTGTATTTATTTTGGGTGTATTTCACATCATGATACTTCAGTTGTTATTTATTTTTTTAAAGCATATATAGCATATTCTAAAATTTGGAGTCCTTTAAAAACCCACAGAAGAATCACTTTTTTTCTTCTTGTACTCATGAGCTACTCTTGGTAATGGCATTATCTCAGCATTGAAACTTCTACCTGTGGTATCTAGTTGACAGAAAGAAAAATAAAGACTTTCACCCCTTAACACATTTGCTGAGACTTGTCTAAATCCCTCAAATGCTGAAGGATTTATGGTGTTTGAATTGGACAAAGGTTATGATCAATGGGTATAATTCAATCCCACAAGGAACCTGAAATGTTTATATAGGTAAATTGATTGAAAAACAAGTATAAAAATGGTTGGGATAATGTCAGGAATGAATTATAGCTGTGAAATATTACAAATAGATACCTAAATACTAACTTGTTAACAGAGGAAGCACTGCAAGACTTTAGAAGAGGGTTAGGGTGAGTGAAAAGTAGATCAATGGCTGGACACTTGCAGGTGGTATCAGTGTGTATCTGTTGGGGGAGAGCAGGATTGGTGTTTAGGCTGCAAAAACAAGGAAGATGTATGAACTCTCAGTTTCTCTTAGAATAAAAATTACAACCACAATGGAAGCATCATGAGAAGCTGTGTTTCTAGCTGAGAGTTTTCAGCCAAGTTGAGCATGTTTTGTCATATAATCATAAGCTTTAATAAAGATGGTTTGTGAAAATGGGGTGATGAAAAAGAAATCAGTATAGTGGAAAATTATATGGCACAATGTTTATTTTTTCAGAAGAATATTACATTCTACTCAGGATCAGAGCTGTATCATGGGAGATGTTATGCAAACAGAAAATCTCTGCCATGCTCAATGGCCAGACTCATAAATTGAACTTCACTTCATAAGTAGTAAAAAATAATTTAGATCAGAAGTGTCTTTGCTCAAAGTGAACTAGTCAAGTGGATGCATGCACTGGATGAAATGTCATGGTCTCTGTCGCACTGTTCAAAGTGGATGGCCTGGCTGGCCCTTTTGGCCGTTAAAGTCTGTGACATGTGGATTTATTTTTATGCTTAATACAAATTTAATCTTATAAGCTGAAAGTGTCCCTGCTTCAGGCAGCTTCTGTAGTGCTTTTGGGTGGGATGTTAGAGGCAATCTAAGAGAGATGGAAGAGTCAGAGATGTGAGATTCACCCACTCAATGTTCAGGTCTTGGAATTGTCAGTGGTTTGGCCAGCTACAGTTTTCAGAGAGAAATTGTTGGCTGTAGAAAAATACCAGGGAACCTGCTAAATTACTTTGATTCTGAGCTGATCTTTGGTATTGGAGCATAATTAAAAATATGTGAAGTTCTTAACATGCTGTAGGTGAAAACCAGTAATAATTGCAGTTACTGTATGACTTTGAATGGGAGAAAAGGAGAATCCTTGTCAACTGTGGCTTAGGAAGGAGATGAAAGTTTTCTTACATTGTCTCTTGGTTAAATCTGGAGGCACTGTTAAAGAGTGGTTTTATCTACAGTGATCTAAATTTCTCTCTATTATGATATCCTAAGGAGTAGTTGTAAAACTTCCTTTTCCAGGACCTGGCATTAATAGAAATATGTTTTTTTTCACTTGAATTTAGGTATTTACCTATGGTCTTCTTCTCAGTTTCATCAATACTTTAGTACCTCAAGAATAACAAGTACAAATATCTGAATCAACATACAAATAAGAAAAATAAAAAGAATTATTTAAATATACTTGTCATGTCAGTTGTAGGGTGTGTAATCAGTTACAATAGTCAAATATGTTGGTAGTGCAGTCACAGTAATCTGGTGAGTGCAAGAATATGTGAAAGAAGTGCTTTCCCAGATTATTTCTACTTGGTGTGTTTAGAAATGAGCCTTAAAAAGTATATTTCTCCCTTTTTTACCATTCATTTAAAGATCATTATAATTTTGTTTTGTAAAAATTTCAGATTTGTTATGCAGTGGAAAAACTACATTGGAATGTCCTTTTTGAATTCATCGCTGATATTTGTAGATTTTCTGTCTCTTGCCTCTATGTTTTGGCTTAAGTTCCCTCTTATGAGCTAGGTAAGGCCTTACCTTGAATTCTCAGGATTTTGTAGTTTTGGATTAAAGAATCTGACTTAATTTAATTTTTTTTTCATGCCTCACCTAGGAAAAAAGTCCCTACACAATGAAAATTCTGATGACCTTCATAGGCCAAATGAAATAAACTCCTCCCTTTGACCTTCTAAAGTTTCCATCAAAAGAAATGATAAGTAAAGAAATTAAGTAAATTTTCTTCTAAACAGGGGCTGTAATCACACTGAGGAAGCCTTAAGACATCTTTATGCCTGTTCTTGAGGCAAAGCTTTTCTTTTGATTTCTGAATTGGTTTGGAACATATGTAAATGGGACTTCATTTGTGAGGGAAAACCAAACCAACCTCCCTGTTCTTATCAGAAATGAAAATAGTAGAATATTCAGCCTGCTGAACTGCTTCCAACCTGAAGGCCAAAATTATCTGAAGCACAACCATCAAGCTGGAATATCTAAATTGGCTGTCAAGCAAGTTTGATGGGATATTCACTCTTTTTAACTGCAGTGTGCCAGCATGTATCAAATTAGATGGCAGAGGAGGGCCACTTGTCTCCTGTAGGTAGCTGGAACTTATTTAAGCCAGTTTGCCTGTGTGACACTTACTTAAGGTGCTTAAATGCTTATCTGGGAGGGAAAAATCCTATCTCTGTGTATGCCACCCAGCTGTATAACTGGTTCTGCTAAAGTGCTTTCTCTAAATGGGTTTTATGTCTGAATAACAACAGCTGTACTGTAACAGCCTTGTCATATTTTTGCAAGAAGTGTTCTTAGCACATGATTATTTCACAACTTTATAAGTTCAGTATTTGTTAAATTGTCTGCTGTGCAGATTTAGAGAACTAAACCCAGTTCTCTGCAGTAATGTCAGCCACCAGCACTCTCAGTTCACAGTTTAGATTCAGTTTCTCTAGGGGTGTTGATCTTATTTTTCACAAAGTAGCAAACTCTAGAAATGTTTTTTTCCTAAATAGAATTTAATGCTGCTTCAAAAATATCACTTGCACACTTCAGCTGTAGTGATTCAGTATTTTGTGGTAATCTTAACAAGAAATAATTGTTAAAAAAAGTTTTTAATACATTTAAACTGAAAAAATTGCTACATTTGTTAATTACAGTCTGTTACAGAAGTTTTTTTTTAATTCATTGGAGCTTATTGCCAGATGTTTGTTCCTAATAAGTTAGTTTTTTTACTCATGTTGGTAGACCTAAACCTGCCTGAGTCTTCTTCAATGAGAGTGACTGCTATAATTTTCTCTAAAAAAAAATAATCACCTGAGGAGCTTTCTGTAGCTTGAAACAACAAAATCCTAGAACAGAAAGTAGTGCTATTCTACTTTCTGAATAACATTGAATTACAGTGTTATTCTTCCTCTTCTTAATCATCATAACTATAGTGAACATTTAATTCCTAAGAGCTGATGCTGTCCATAAATCTGGAAAAATTGTCTAAATAAGGGCACTTTAGCTTTAATAAGAACCACTTTTAACAGCTGTTAAATTGGCATTATTAGACCCCTTTTACTGAGCAAGGTTGATTCTGCAATTGGTATTATGTCTCAACGGGGCTGAGATTCCTACTATCAGACTGACCTGTTCTTCATGACTGTTTTCATGTGAGGACAGGAATTTGGGTCTGACAGGCAGGTGAGCTGTACTGTGTGCATTGACCAACTGCTTAGAAAACTCAGATCTCACGTGCTGAATTCATGTGAGAATTCATTCACAAGTTGAATGCTCAGTTTGTAGCTGCATAAGGAGATAAGAAACTTGGTTTGGACTTATTTCAACCAGTAAGTTGAAGGTTGCTGGCATTCCTTTAAAATCCAAATGTCTAAATATTTCAATTAAAATCAAACAAACAACACCAACACATTCTATTCCTGGTTACTTTAGAAGAGTCTTTTTTTTTTTTTTTGCCTGTGTGGATAATTTGTGGTGCTTCACTGAGCAGAATCTACAGCACGAATTAGCTGTATGACCAAGTTGTGGTTGCAGAGGGTAAATTATTAAAGCCATGGGTTACTTTGCATGTTTGTTCTGCCGGGTGGAAGACTGAACTCTAATAATTAAAGATATACTCCTGAACTAGTCTCAGTGGGATGTTTGTAAGTGACTAGTAAAAATCTTAACTTCCCGGTGTAAAGAAGGCTGCTGTTGCTGTCCTGTGACTTTGGAGCACCACATGGAGTGTGACAAAACCAAGGCGTCGTCCCCTGAAGGACAAACCCTGCTGAATTCATTTCCTCTGCTGCTCCAACTACCCACTTTTCCCATGGAAGATGTGTGCTGTAAGGGGCACATTGTGCAAAATGCAAAGAGGTGCAAACCAGACAGCAGCTTCCATTGCTGCTCCTAAAGAAATAAAGCAAAAAACATACTTCAAAATGATAGAGAAAAGGTTGGAAGGATATAACAATATTGTTACATGTATTAATTTCCAAAGATGCTATTGTGGCGAGGTCTCATTGTGGTGTCATTGCACAAGAATATTGAAGACAGAATATTGAAGACAGAATATTTTTTGTCCTCAGTTTACAGTTTAAATTATGAGATGAGGTAATGAGTGAATGTAACAAATACGAGGGGCAGATGATTAAAATGTAAAATGGCAAGCACTGTGACCAGTGATATTTTTTCATTTATGTATTGTTGGAGGTTTGAGGTGGGTTGTTAAAATGTTAATTACATCCAAAGTCTTCCCTGGCCACTTGCCTATCCAGTATGAGCAATTGGGTACTGAGGAAGCATTTTAAATCAATGAATACAAAGAATATACAAAATAACCCTGAGATGAAGTTTGTACCTCTCTTACTCTGTGTTCTCTTACTGTCCACAAACGTTTGCAGGATCTTTGACAATGCAGATGTTCTTGTATCAACACGAGCTTTCACTTTCTGACTCCTAATTCTGGATTATTGATGTGGCATTGCAATGACAACAAAGGGCACAGCAATGTGCCTATTTCTTATGTATGTCTATGAGATGATGCTTTTGTGTCTGACAAGGTCTTTAATCATGCTTTTCTCAGTGTTCTGAAAGCTTTACTTATTTCTTTGCCTGGGACTTCTGGAGACAGAGCAGTCCACATCTTGTTTCTGATGTTGTCCAAGTCTCTTTCCTTCAGCTTTGTGATATTTTTTTCAGCTTATAAAACACATTTTTGTTAGCCTGGTTTATTTCCAAAGCAGTGCTAACTCCATAGAAGCATTTTGACATGCAACAGCTGTGCTCTCACGTCCAGCATTAGTGGCACATATAGGTGGTTTGTAGATTGCTCCAAAAGAAATGTGGGTTTCTCTTGGCAGGCCTTTCACCTGTACCTTGTTCAAGCAAAGAAAAGTCCACAGTAGCTGGCAATTCTAATTTGATATGGGTTAAAATACATTGGCTTTGAGTGACACTAGGCTAATCCACATCATGAGATGACAATTTGTCATTTCAGCCATGTCAGCTCTTAGGTGTCAGCTCATAATTATTTGTAAAGATTATTTTAATCTATTTGGGGTTTGGTGCACTCAGTTGCATTTATGAGTGATCACAAAGGCATCTAAAAGCTGGGTTTCTTTGCTTGTTTCAGTCAAAATAAAAATAAGTAAATATAATGCACACAAACTAGTCATGATACCTTCTGTTTTTAAAGACCTTTGATTAGAAAGTAGCTCTGTAACTGAGGTGATGATTACTGGAGCTACTTGCCATGTCTCATTCCCAGCTCTAATTCTCATAGAATGGCAATAACAGGCTTGATATATTCTTATTGCCTATTCTGTATATTGTTTATTCTGATGGGCAAATCTTAAATTTTCATTGCTATTGCTGCTGCTTTGTACTCCCTCAGCATTTGAATTGCAATGAATTTTTGCTACCTGATGAGGCTGAGTGAGTCCTAGAACTTTCTAGTCCATACCTCATCCCTGGCAGCTGCAACTCATTGGATGCTTAGGAGAGGAAGGAAACAAGTGGGCAGTGATCCTTCTCTGGGTAGTCCATGAATTTTAAAGCCATTTTTTAAAGTTACTTACACTTATAATCTTGGCATTCTTGTATTACCATGACACAAGATTTTGTATTATATTTTATGAAATATAATTTTCACCTTCTCAAAATAGCAGGTTCTAGCTGTCCTGGTTTTTGTAAACAGAAGAGTCTTACTGTGTTTGATATTTCTGCACACGGATGTTCTTCTGTCTCTCATATTTCTTCTTCTTGTGCCTTTTTTGTATGTGGCTTATTTCCATCCTGGACTGCAGGCTGTGTTTCCAGTCCCAGAGCTCCAGGGACTTGTCTGGTCACTTGCAGTGCAGCTAATGAGCCTCACTGCCCGCCTTGGGCTCAGAGCCAAGATCACCTCTCATATCCAACCTGCAGGAACACTCCTGTGTACCTGGTAGTTCTGCCTGGGGGTAGCCAAAGGAGGCTGGACAGGCTGCAGAGAAAATTACTCTCCTGTGTTTTCTTAGCTCCAGAAACATCATCTGCCTGGTCAGCAACTGTGTTTGAGACTCGAATGTTTATTAGGGTTATATAGATCAGTGATGTATCCAGGAGATCTACTGGAAACAAGTAATTCTGTAACTAAGAGCTCATAACAGCACATATTTTCTAATCTAAAATCTCATATTGTCCTAATATTTACCAATAAAGAAAACAAATGTGTCTTGTAACTAGAATATATATGTAGAAGGAGGTAGTAAATTAAACAGATATAATAGAAAGGATTTTTCATTATATTATTTTTAATAAAAAATCCAAGGCATTTTAACCTCTTTCATGGTTCCTGATGAGTGCTGAGATTAATATAACTTCATTTTATGAATTATAGCTTAGGCCACTACATGGAGCCCACAGTGCTGTTTCAAACATTTCAAATAACTTCTGCCTTAAGCACAAGCTTCAGCTGTGATAAGAAGTCTAGCTCTAAAAAGAAAGGCTCTATTTAAAAAGATGTTTATATATGTGTATATATATATACATATATATATATAGGAGAGATGTGCTCTATCTTCACTTCTGGCTTTCAGGGAAAGAATATAGGGCAGCTAGGCTCCTCTAAATTGTTAGATTTTTTTTTTTCTTCTCAGAAAATTGGTTTTAGGTGTGACAAACACGATTTATCATCCCTCTGGACTGCATACAGGTACTTGATTGATTTCAGTGTTGTGAAAGCCAAAGTCAGCCCCATGTTTTATCATTGTACTCCTCTCTGAGAGATCTTGAAGATTGGATGAAATGCCCCAAAAATAAACTATTTTTGTTATTACAGATTGACCAAAGAATAGAATTGTGTGTACTTGTAAACACTTCCTCCTGTTCTGAGTGTTGCTGGTCTCATTCTCTAAATACAGGTAGGTAATGTTCATAAATGTCTTTGGATTTGAATGGTCTGTTTTGTATTCTAGTCTTGTGATTTTATAGCTGGAGTAAAACCCTGGCTTCAGCAAATTTCATATACTAGCTTATGTGCTGCAGCAAATGATTTTGGACTGATGCCATAAAACGCGTCTAATATTTTAGTAATTATTTTATAATCATAACTAACAGTTAACAATTTATAATATACAAAAATACTACCCAGCCAAAAAAATAAATGAAAATATCTTTTGTTTGACAGATTTGATTGACTAAGGAAAAAGAGAACTCTTTTTTCTGTTAATTTATCTTTTTACATGCAGCCTAATAATTAGCAACAGTTTTTCAATACTTGAATATCCAGAATGTAATGATAATTTATTCCTTTTCTTATTTAATATTTATTTTATTATTTAATTTAATTTATTTTATTTTATTTTATTTATTATTTGATTATTTATTCCTCTTTGACATGATGACAGAGCTGTCTTCCACACTCTAGATATGTTCCCATAATGTATTTGATTTAAGAGATGTGTCTGGGGTGAAACAACCAGCATGTTCTCTTACCTGCTCTGCTCTTTCTAGCCCTAGTTTTTATTTCCAGAGCTTCCAGTCAAATACATTCAAAAAACTTCATGATGAGCGCTTGAAACATGTTCAAAACAGTATTCTGGTCACTTAATTATTTTCTGCCATTCCATAATTGCTTTACAGTAGAGAATTTTTTTCCAGGTTTAAATAGTATTTTCAGGATAAGAAGCTTGTTGTAGAAATAATGTCAATTAAAGAAATTTATGAACCCTGAGCAGGTGCCCACTTATTTGGCTTTTCTCTTTTGTTTCTGATTTGGAATGGGTATTTGAAGTAGTGCTTTGTTTCTCTGCAGGTAGATCAGTAAGCAAATGCTTTTGTTCCTGACAAAAGGCTGAAGAAGAAAAAAAATTCTGTTTCTGCAGTCACATTTGAGCTTTTAGTTCCGAGGACAGAGCATACAAGAGTCTAAAAGATACCAACCAAAAAAAAGTCAGAAAGGTAAATTTTTTATTTTAATTTTTTTTTTATTTTTCTCCTTAAAGTAATGCCTGTGCTGAAGGGCTAGTGTTTCCATCACCCAGAAACCTCAGCCTTTGTGGGAAAGGGAGCATTTCCTCTGCCTGCTGAACAGTTCCCCCAAGGCGGGGGAGCTACCTTGCCTTTGATTATGGGTGCTCCTTTATGCAGAGTCAGTCACTTGCTTTTCCTTTTCAGAGTAAGCATAGATGCTCTCCTGATTTGGAGGAAGTCAATTTTCCATTTTCAGAAGATGCTTTATTTGCTCTCCACTGCTGATCAACATACAAAATATCCTCTTCTCTGGCAGATGTTCTGTCTCTTGTCTCATCCCTTGAATTTGAGTTGCAGGGAGAGGTGCTCATTTGGGAGCTGTTCCATAGTAATTTCTTTTTTGTGAAATGATGGGCTGAGAAACTGTGCTAATGAGGACTGCTCAGGAGGTCACACACCAGTGGCAGCTGTCAGGGTGCACTGTGAGCCACTGGTGGTGGCTGAATACAGCCAGAAATAAATGCATTGTCACAATGCACTGTGGGTGAAGCTTAGGAATTCTTTGTTCTGGCATACATATTTCTTATGAATGCACCACAAAATGGCATACCTTAGGTATAAGTCGCAGTAAAACAAGTCACTTGATAGGATTTTTAAGTGGCTTTACTAAAGATATGAAAAATTAAAATATTGTAGGGCCTTGAGGGACAGAACAGTTTTATCTACCTGCATCACAAAAGGATGCAGGATGGTTTTCAGAGGCAGTAATGAAAAACTGCAGTCACACGTTCAGGATGTGCAAGCAGGTGCAGTATCCAGCTTGCACTATGAAGGAAGGTAAATAGGGACTAGCTGGGCAATCCTGCCAGAAAGAGAAGGTTAAAATGCTGTCAGATGTAGGTAGAATAGGGTTTTGACTCAGTGAACTGGAAGATGATGGGAAGACCAGTAAGTTATGATGAGAAAAACATAGTCTTGCCTGCTTATCAGAAACTACCACATTTTAATGCCAGATATGAGCCTAAGGCCAAATATTTCCAGATTTACAAGCTGATTGCAAACCCCTCTCTTCTCTCTTCATTAAGTGAAGTTTTTCCAGGGCTGAGCCTGTATCTGGACTTTGCTCATTGTATTCTTAGTGTGGTCTCCCAGGGAAATTGTGGGGAAGGGGGCAAATACCCAAATTGCAGTGTAATGCTCTGGAGGGGTACAGCTGCAGTAACAGATTTTGCTGTTGACACCATCTTTTTCTGCTTCATTAATCTCTTACTCTCTCTGTCACATGCCAGCAGTGGGCAGAGACACTTTTTAATGGGGATACCCTTATATGTTGGGACAACAGCGAATGCTTATGTTCAATTTGAGGTGTGGCCCTGAATTTCCCTGGTGATTTGTGGCAGATTGTCTGTCTCACCTGCGAGGGAGAGAGAACTATTCCTCCTTACCCCAGTTCTGGTCCATTTGCATCAGTCTGTACCACAGGTATTGTTTCTCCTCCTGTGTAACATCTGGAGAAGTGTCTCATCTGCCTGCAACGACAATGAACAATGATGAAAATTCTCTTTTCAGGCATATGATGTGTAAAGGGGTGTTTTACTTGAACAATAACTTTGGATTTTAATGGGAACAAATGTTTCAGATAGCCTCTTCTAGCATTCTGGGTGTTTGGGACACTCCTAGTTCCTGACTCTGTCAAGTTCTGGATTTCGTGTTGATCCAGCAGTACTGGATTTTCAATCTGCCATTTGATGCTACCTTCAAATCTTTGTGCTTCCAGCAGTGCACCTGGAACTGTTCCCACTCCTCTGTCACAACATAACCTCTTCTTCAGCCATCAGGGCTGGGCATGGTCTGTGTGTAAGGGCTGCAGCACGGGATACATAAGGCAGGAAAGGAAATCCTTCTGGCTGCATGGATGGTGCAGGCTGCTCCTGCTTTGAGTTCACTCTTCTGTTCTGCTGTTTGCTTTAATAGTAGGTTCAGATGCAGCCACTAAAAATGTGCCATGAACAGCTCCATCCCACTCTTCAGAGTGTGAAAACCCCTATTTAAATTATTTGCAGTGTTGTGGGTATCTAATTATTCTGAATGTTCTGTTTATCTGTGCTTGTGTTCCCTCCCAGTGCAGCTGGCATGGCTGTGTCTGAGCTGGCTGTCACAGCAAACAGCAGAACAGAAGGCTGAGCTCACACCAGAGCAGCATCATCCATGCAGGCAGGAGGAACTGGAGCTCTGCATCCCACTCTGGGGGCCCCAGAACTGGCAGGACATGGAGCTCCTTGGAGAGAGGCCAGAGGAGGCCACCAAGCTGATCAGAGGGCTGGAGCACCTCTCCTATGAGCAAAGGCAAATCAGATTTGCTCAGCCTGGAAAAGAGAAGGCTTTGGGGTGACTCAGTTGTGGCCTTTGTATCTGAAGGGGGCCTACAGAAAAGATGGAGAGCGACTTTTTAAAGGACACATAGTTACAGGACAATGGGGAGCTGTTTAAATTGAAAGAGGATAGTTTAGATTAGACATTAGGGAGAAATTCTTTACTGTGAGGGTGGTGAGGCACTGGAACAGGTTGGTCAGAGAAGCTGTGGATGCCCATGCCTGAGAATGTTCAAGGCTGGGCTGGATTAAAATCTGAGCAACTTGGTCCAGTGAAAAGTGTCCCAGTGCAGCCAAAGGTGTTGGAACCAGAAGATCTTTAAGGACCCTTCCAACCCAGGCCATTCTATGATTGTTTATGAACTTAAGATTGGTTCACCTTGCTTCCCCCTGCCCAATGAGCACTTGGTAAGTTTTAGAGGTTTAATTTGGTTTGCATTTCTCTTTGGTGGCTCCTGGGCCCTGTAGGCATCAGTTTCTCCCTTTTTCTGCAGTCCTGCTGGACATCTGCTCTGCTCAGTGGGACAACAGGAGGATTGAAATGGATTAAAGTTGGGCAAGGTGCTAATAAAAAATACAGGAAAGAAACAATTTCACATATAATTCATTAAAGGGTGGTGTGGCAAGGAGGGGAACACAGCTGTATTTTTGGATGGAAATCCTAACAGGTCTATCAGTCAAAATGAAATCTCGCATTACACACTGCAGTGTTTGTAGTCCAGAAATTCCCCTAATTGCTTTGCTAAAATCCCTGCAAATCATTTTGTAGATTACATTGAAATAGTTTATCTCTCTACCAAAATGTCATTTTTGCTAATAATGTACGCTTTTAAGCTGGAAATGGGTAATGTGACTGACATTTTTAAAGCTCAGTTCAGGGGGCCAGGATGTCTCCCAAGGAAAAGTGAGATTGTTACTCCTCTGATGAATGTTGCAGGGTGTTCAGCAGCCATGGACAGGAGGTCTTTGCAGTGAACTATTCCTTGTGGATTCAAATCAAGTTTGAATTATTTGCACCGATGTTTGTCATATTATAGATTGAAAAGGGCTGCCCAGTGTCTTTGGGCAGGCTTTCCTTGTCCCTGTCAGGATTTGCTAACATCAAGCTAATTGCTTTCTTACCATTGGAACAGGGAGAATGATGGGGGTTTTTTTTGGGTATTTTCACAGTTTCCTGGAGCAGGGCCTGCTGTATGGAGTCTGAAAGGACCTGCTGCTCTCAGGACCAAAGCTTTTCACAGAAGTCCTATGGGAAGTAAACTCAGTCAGTAAATGATTTTCCAAACATCCAAATATTTTTATAAAGCGTGTGTACTAAGCTATTGGCACATATTAAAAATACGCTACTTTGTAAAATGCATTTCAGGAGATTAAACCATTTTTCACAATTTCTGGTAAATAATTAGAAAACTGCCTATGGCACTTAACTAGGTCACAAAATGTTTCAAATTTAATGAAATGGACATATAAAAGCTTCAAGTACTGGTTACAATAAAGAGATGGACTGTTGAGCTTTACAATAACTGCAGCATCAACAAGACTCAAAATATAAATAATTAGTTGAATTTGCAGACACTTGGCTGAATTGCAAATTGAATATAATTTCATTGATTCTCTGCATAGCTAACACACATTTATATTTATTTGAGCAGAGAAGGGGGAGAGAAAGCAGACATGGGAAGCCCTTACCTTAATCAGATTGCTTTTGACTTAAATTCCTCTAGGAATGCTGAGTAGGTTAATGAGTATTGTACCCCAGTAATTACCATAGAAGAAGGATTACACTATTAAAAATAATCAGTGCTCAGGATTTATTTCTGAACATTTTCCCTATGTGTTCTTAGAAAATGGTCTGAACAATAGTAACTAACATGTAATTATAGGTATTTAAAATTCATCATAATGAAACAATAGCTTAAATGTAAAATCAGACTTTACAATTTTTAAAATAAATACCCATTTATTCTCATTGTAATTTATGATAATTCTGGTTGTTATCTCTCACTACACTGAAGTTTGTTTCCAGTTTTCTAGTTGATTCTAAATTTATGAAAGCCAAGACAGAAGTGCTTAGTGCAAACTGCTTATGCCTCTGTTTTATTATTATTATTATTATTATTATTATTATTATTATTATTATTATTATTATTTACAAGTTATGGATGTAGGGAAACTATCATCTGTTGGAATTGCAAGTTTTGGGCACACCTTTTAGCAAGAGGTCTGTTGCAAAGGCTTCTCAGGTTCTGGCTTGGTGTTTGCAGCAGAAAGGCTGAGGGGTCCTCTCATGGCACAGTCAGTTGTGCTGGTCTTATGAGACCACAGGTCATGCCTTGTGATTTAAACTCCCATAGGCTGTTTAAAGAGTTTACTCAGAGAATTTTAATTTCTAGCAATTGTGGACCAAAAAACTCCTTTTCCAACTTATACAGAGAGTATAGGAGCTTGCTTTTGTAATCCCCTTTCTTGGACATCTTAAAATCACTCCATGGACTCCTTATGGGTTTGGAGGCTGCAAACTGGAAGCCCATAATTTCATTTGTGCATGCAGTGTGGAGCAATGATCACGTGGTATTGTGCCTGAGGAGCTGCTGGGAAATCAGGGACCTCAAGGAATGGTGGTTTAACACTGGATATTCACAGCAGTTATTATAAAATAAGCACTTATTATCTTGTTACTGCTTTTCTCCTGTCCTCTCCCAGAGCCATGCATGGCTGGTCCAGCTTGTGCTTACAGTAGGCAAAACTCTGTGATGAAATATAAAACCTTTCATTTTGTTTTGCTTTCTTTTCTGGCCAGACTCATTATCAAAGTAAGATGCTGCCTCTGGGGCACCCAGTAACAGGTATGTAAGAACAGGCAGTTCTCACAAATAGATGTGTTTATTTTCATGGCACTGCAGCTGGGCGATTAACACAGCTGGTTTTCTGGGTGACACTGAGGTCACAATTCTAACCTAAGGGACATTATTGCTTACTTGCTCGTGTATGTATATATATATAGTATATATGTATATATATATTTACTGAAAAGGATTGTATCTCGAGCCCAAAGTGACAGCCAAAATATTTTTTTAATATATTAATTTGGTGACAACTATGTCTGGAAATGAGCATAACAGATGTGAAACTTCCTGAATTTCAAAAGACAGCTTCTTTTGCAGCCCTCTATGGATCACATTTGATGTTGTTAAGTCATTAGCAGGCAGCAGGGAGACTGTAATTCTGCTTTTCTTCAAGCTAACCCTTCCACTGTGCGACCCCTTTTCTCCTCACGTTGCTACTTGTACTTGAGTTGATTACCAACATGATCTTTGAATAAACCTGCTGGTTATACAAGAAAAGATGAGCATCTGACTAAAGCTGTTAAATCTACATTTACAAAATTATCTCCCTGGACTTAATTATCACTATCCTGCTGCATGCTCTGATTCTACACTTGCTTATCCCTTGACTTAATTCTCTTGTTTGATGATACAGCTTCTCATAATCCACACAAGCCTTGCAATATATTTCACTCACTTGCTGACATTTCTCTTTGTTGTTGATATTTATCCCTAGGTATCCCAAATGCCTGTCAATTAATCAGTCCTAAGTCTGCAGAGTGTTGTTAGAGCCAGGGACTAAGCACCCAGCTTTCAAATGAGGCAGCATTCATCAATTCATGTGACTCTCACTGTGAAAAAAAGAGAAATTGTACTCTGTCATTGCAAACAGCCTTTAGGATGATTAGACTACAAGGCAAACTCTGGACCAAATGCTTCTGGATCTACTGGAGATATCTTAAAACTTCAGTGAGTTTTGGCTCCTTCTAGCTTTATTTCCTGTGATCTGCTGTTTTTTTTTTTTTTTTTTTGTCTCATTTTAAAAAATGCTTGGAATCCTGTCTGGCCTTTAAATGCACTTTTGAAAATTATTATTTCCATGGATTTTAAGAACAAGAACTGGCTGAAGCAACTGCAGAGATAATATGGGTTAGCTTTTCTTCAGACTACGGAAGAAATTAAAGACTGAAAACCACTTTTGGTAGTCCTCCCCCCTACTTTTCCATGCACACTTTCATGCTTTCTATCTTTTCAACACTGTAGGGATTTTATTTATGAAACAGACTGTTTCTTCAAGAATGTGCAGGCTTCTGAAAACCAAGAGCAGTGATGACCCTGGATGGAGTGTGAGCTGCATGCACAGCATGACACCTGGGGCAGGATTTTCCTTCTGCTGTTTGTTCCCACCAGGCTTACCTGTGTCAAAGGGGAAGCCAAGAAAGCATTTCTCTCTCCTGTAAGAAATATCAGTGTATACTGCCTAAGAGAGCAGCTTCCTAGACAGGGATTTATTTTCAGATCCCACTTTCCACTCATCCATTTGCTATCAGAGCCCCAAGCGCAGGAGAAGTTACTGGCTATAACTGAGCAAGGGTGTCCATGTGTAGTAAATATTGTTTTTTTAGTTGTCTACACATAGATGTTCTCTGTCCTTGCTCCTGAGCAGTGGTATCATTGCCCAGAATACATTCCAGCTGTGCTTCATCCAAGGAGTCTTACTTATGGCTCTGCATAATCTGCATTTCATGAAAGAAATGCTCTGCTGGGTCTGTGTAAATGTGAGGCAGAGTTTAAGGGATACTGGGAGTTATAAAGGCCCTCAGGTTTATGAACCCAGGAGAGACTGTGAAGCTTTTGCTGTACCAGTGGCTGGCAGTGTGTGAAGAGGTGGAGTGACAGGTTTGTGAATACTCTGATGATGTTTCCTCATTGCTCCTTAGCATATGCAAGGCCCACATACGTGCTGCTGACATAACAAGAAATATCTCCAATTTTTCATTCATTATTGTTTCAGGAAAATTCCTGGCCAGTTGGGAGTCAGGGCTGACTCTGAGCTGCTCAGCAGTAGAAGCTGACATCAGCTTTGTCATTCAGGGGAGGCACAGAGATTTTGGATTCAGGGAAGGCACAAGTGGCATAGGAGGGGAGGTCGAGGATTTTAAGAGCTTCATTCTTGTGCTGCTGTTTGAGGGACAGGAATGGACAGGTTTTCAGCCATCCACCTTCAAATGTACATGAGCACAGGCAGGTGATGAAATGGTCAGCTCTGTCTGCCCTCAGGGTGAGTCTTCTTTCAGTGAAAGATTAGTTTAAATATAAATGTTTCTAATCCAAATGCAAATTGCTATAATTTACCTTCTTGTCTGATAGTCCAGAGCAAAATTTTTTGTCAGAAATATAAGAAACTTCCAAATTTATTTTTATAAAATTATTTGTGAAATATCTTTCTCAGATGGAACGGTTTTAGAAGGAAATTCCTATTCTGAAAGAAGCAAAATGAGGATTTAGTTTACATCTTTCTAATCTGGGATACACTATCTGACTGGTACAGTAGTAATTTCTGAGAAATATGTGATCTCTAGTTTTTTCCAAATCACTTTTCATCTGAGTGCATGAAAAAAAGCCAAACCTGAGACCTTTGAAATCTTGCAAGACCAGAAAGTCATTCCATCCAGACTTATTTGGCCAATCTACAGGATTTATACATTTACTCTCAATGGTATTTGATGAGTAATGATTCTCAATGAATACTTGAGCACTGGCTGCTGTAGGGGCGGAAGATCAGTGCACAAATCTGAGACAAAGAAATGTCAGCCATGAAGTTGTCAGAGTAAGAAAAACTAGATGTGTAATTAGCAGAGATGCAATTCAGACCTCTGAAAAATCTGAAGTGTCAAATTTGTGCCTAAGAACTTTTTCTCGGTTTTGACCTTCTCCGATCTGGCTTTAGGCAGGCCAGAGGTGCAGCCTGAAGGGAAGGGGCAGTGGGGTGGCTCCTGGCACTGCCAGCAGCTGCTGAGGACTGTGTGTGCTCCAGAAACATGTGAGGGGCAGGGCTGTAACCACACCTGAGGGTCAGGGAATGTGCCTGCAGACACACATTGTGTGTGTGGGTACACAGGTGCAGGCAGCTTGTGCCGGGGCTGCTGATGGTGGGAGCAGCAGCTGTGCTGGCACCAGGTGTTTGCTGAGCCCTGCAGCACAGACACACAGAGAGATTCTGCTTTTGTTACACTGCTTCCTCCAGCAGCCCAGCTGATCTGATAAAAGCATGTTATAAAGCATGATAAAAGCATCCGATAAAAATCTGCTCTAGGGGTTAGCAGAGCTAAGCTGTGAGATATGATTTGTATTTACTTATTTATTTAACATTCATAACCAACACAGCTCTTCCAGCAAAACTTTGCAGGTCAACCTGAACCTCAATAAAGTGACCACTGCACTGCTAACCTCTGCACAGTGCAGTGCCATATTTTAGGCAGGGCTCACTCTTCTTTTCGTAGGGATGTTCAATGTAATGTAGTCCCACAATCTGTCAGTCAATAAAAATGCTATTTCCTCCCCAGGCTGTATGAGTTCTCACCTGTTACAACAACATTGAAATGATGCCAGTTGCATCGTGTTTGTAAACAGTGCCAGATTGGAACTGCATGCTCCATTCTGTAGGATCATGTCTGGTGTGTGATGTGGGCATCACTCAATTAACCAGCTCCCTTTGTTTTCCCTGGATTTCTCCTTGACATTTATTTCTGGGAAGGCAGAACCTGCAGGCAGCTTTATTTGTGGTTCAGGAAAAAGACACACTTTAATGCCCTTGCACCATATTTATCATCATCTTGGCTGCCTTGCAAAGGTAGCTGCAGATGTGATGGATAGAGGATGACTTGACCAGTTTTGCTGTGGTTTCTGTAAGTGCTGTTCTTCATCTTTGGGCAAAGAGACACAGTGTAATTTCTTGTGGCTGTGCCACTCAACAGAGCTCTGTTCTTTCAGCTCTTTGCTGTCTGTGTAAATAACTATTGCCTTTTAAAAGAGGTTTTGCCTGATCAGGTACTGAAGTTGCTGTGCTGTGGTGTTTGGCAATGGTTCAGAAGAGAACCTGCTCCTCACCCTCCCACCCCTCTGGGGGTAAAAGTACTGCAGCATCAGGTGGGGTCATTTATAGCTTAAATCCCCAGGATAATGGAGTTGCAAATTAGACATCCTCATCCAGGGAAGGAGATAGTAAGGATTTCACATTAATAGAGATCTTTGTCATTTAAACTGAAGGCAAGAACTTATTTTTTATATTAATGGGATTTTGAACTGTTTCCAGTATATTATCATTAAAGGGACATGCTGTTAGGAAAGAATGTAGCTGTGCTCCCTGAAGAGTGGAGTTCAGTGTTGTCATCTTATTTGTTATTGCACTTCATTTCTTAGTGCAGATTTATTCTGTCCCCATCTGTCTCCTGTTCCTTTTAAACAAAGTTTCAAACAAAAGAGTACAGGTGGGCATAATTTTCCTCCTTGTTGTCAGTAGCAATGTTTGTCAAGCATTGGTGCTTGTAGCAAGGAGAACTTTCTGAGCCCCTTCTTTCCTCCTGTCTCTTTGGGAGCAGAACTCTCCATGGGATTGGAGCACGCCCCTGGTGGCAGCTGGCCATGGCTGGAGGCTGCTCTGGGGTGGTGGCACTGCGGACACTGGGGTGCAGGGGTGCAGGACTGTGCCTGGCAGCTCCCTGCCTGCAGGTGTGCAGGGGCTGATGGAGCACAGGTGTGGCCCTGATGGCTCAGACTGTAGGAATTCATCCAATCCCCCACTAAATGCATGGCACTGACTTTTTCTCCTTACTCAGATGAATGAACACAAAATGTGGCTGTTCCCCACTGGCTGTGTTGTATTACGAGCTGCAAAACCCCCAGAGATTAAATGACATTTCCAGAAATCAATCTCACTAGCTACTTACTGGGGTTGTCTTCCTCCTAATATGCAGTGAAGATATAAAATCCTAAAACTGGAGTAAAAAAAGTCAGGAGATGAATATTCTGTTTTCAGACACTGAATTCCATTACTTTTTTTAGGAGAAGGAAGAAATAGTTATAAAATTACAACAAAACAACTCTGAGAGTAGGAAAATAACTGGTGTACATTTTGTTTCTCCTTTACTATTCTTGGTTAGAGAATAAATCATCTGTTTTCACTGTAAGGCTTGGTGATAGGTTTTTAACAAAAATACTTTGGGATCAGCTCAAATCCAGCAATGTCTGCCTGCAGCTAGGAAATATCTAATCAAGAGACATAGCAATAGAAGAAATTCTGATCTCTGTCAAGTAGCAGCTTTAGAAAACTTACCTTTCAAGATGTTTGATAATATAGGGGTGTCTAGGGACTAATTTAAATAAGATTGTAGGTTTGTATTAGAATAGCCCCCAAGACTGATCTAATCTGCACAGCCCCTTTCTTCCCAAAAGAAGGCTCCACAGCCAGGCCTTTGGTTATCTTTGGGCCTCAGTGCTCCAGGCAGATCAGGTCTGATGGAGAACATCAAAGCCAAGCTTGCCCCTATCACTTTTGAAAGGTTACTCCCTACCTCCTGTCCCTCATATGTTGCCTGATGTGCCTGGTGACTGTTAAACGGGAGTTATTTTTACTTCTCACTCACTCAACAAAAACAAACAAAGAAACACCCCCCACCCCCCAAATCAACAAAACCCAGGCTTGTCTGAAGAAAAGCAGCAGCATGTCAGTTTTCTCCTGCAGAGAGTTACTGCCTTTGGAGAGATGCACTTGTGGTGGATTTGTCCCCCTGTGCACAGCCAGGCTCGGGGCTGGGCTCAGCCAGGCAGATGGATTTCCATTGCTTCATCTGCTTCATGTGGGCAGAAACTCCTGCTCTCAGCAGGGGCTTGTGCTGGGACTGTCACTGTGAGTAATGGGGCTCCTGTGATAACTCAATGTAGCTATTGGATAGAGAATGACTTACTGAGGCTTTTTGTACAACAACTGTACAGCACAAATTCAGGTTTTTATAAATGGGGACTGGTGTCTGTTGTGATAAATCAGATTACTTGTTTTGCCCTGTACTTCCAGCATATTCAATTTGTGCCACAGTAAGACAAACTTATTGTGATTATAGGCTTATTTTTGCTGCTGAAGGTGGCCATGGTGAAATGCACATCTAAGGATCTTGCTTTCAAGATTCTCCAAAGTTTCTCCCAGCTGTTGCAGGAGAAGGCACCTGGCCAGCATGCTGCAGGGCACAGAGTCTCTGCTGAGAAGGACTGCCAGGCCCTTGGTGTTTCAGGTAAGGACTGAGGCTTGCCTTGCATGGCTGCACCTTTGCACTGTGTACAGCAATAGGCTGCACGCCTGATTCTGGAGCTTTCGTCCCAAGTGCCTTTTTTGGGCCTTTGGGACCCAAAAGGAAATGAAGACAGACTTAAAATAAAGTGAATCCAAGCCCCTGGATTAGACAAGGTATTTTCTCTTCCCACCACATAACCTTTCTGCAGCAAACCTTACGCATTTTACTCCAGGTTGGTGTCCCACAGGGGCAAAGCACAGGTTCTCCTCTGCCCCATCTCTGAGGGCTCATGCAGTCAAGTGTTTCTGGTGCCAGTACAAAGCATGAAGACTGCATGTAAAATTCACTGATGTTTCTGAGACTTACTGTTGACTGCCTGATTCCCAGCCCTTTACTTGGCACAGGTAGCATGTGGTGAATGACAGCACAATAGACTGCAAAGCAGCTTCCATATTTTAATATATTTTTTTTCTGCAAGGAGAAGGAGATTTTTTCCTGGCGTTCCTCCACAGCCTGAAATTAAATTGCTAGAAAAGTGCCCTAAGAGATTTTAATTTACATTTCAACAGTCCAAAGTAGCAGTTACTAAATCTCCTAGTTGGAGTAAGCTTAAGGTTCTGGTTAGTCACTAAAGTTTTTGATGTTGGGTTGAAATAGGCATTTAACTGGGAGGATTAAGGTATAATTACTTTTTGCTGTGGGAGGGTATGAGTGCAGGAACTCTGTCCCTCTGTTAGAAGGGCTTAAAAAGTACCAACCCACAGTTTTTGGTTACTTGCACCTCAGCTGAGGAGTGCACAGGAGAACCAGGCTTGTCTAACCTAATGCTGCTCAGCCGGGGAGCATGCTGAGGAGGAGCATGCAGTTCCTCCACCCCTCCTGTACCCCACTGTCTGTGATTTATTACCTTACTGGAGACAAAATAAAAGGGGCCAGAAAGGGTCAGGAAGTGTAGTTTGATGCACAGGCAAAGGTGTGTGCCCAGAAAATCAGGGCTTTGAGAACGACCTTGTTTCCAAACTCTGTCCCTGGCAGAGCCTGGAGAGCTGCTGCATTGAGCCCTGGGCTGTGGGTGAGAGGGGCAGCCCTGGCACCCCTTTCTTTTCTTGCAACTCCCTTGTCCTCTGCCTGTGCTGAGACCGCATGAAGCTCTCCCAGGCTGCTCCTGGATGCTTCTCATCCTGCCCTGGCCCCAGCTACTCCTCTCTCCCATAGAACTGGGTTGCCTGTGTCACTGAGAGGCAGCTCCACACTTCTGAGGTTGTTGCAGGAGAAGACAGAGCAGGAAATTCCCCACCTTTTTGGTGGAAAGTTCTGCCATGTGCTCACAGCACGGGTGGCACAGGGCATTCCACCCTGTCCTCTGCCTGGGCAGCTGTGAGAGGCAATGCTGCACTGAGGAGATGGGTCTGGCAGGCAGAGTGAAACCCACATTACTGTAATGGGGAGGGAAACCTGTTCCTGCCTTACTGATGCTTAAAAGAAGCCAGACTTCTGGCTTCTGCAGTTGTTTTTCTGTGTTGATCTTCATCCCTTTCACAAGGAAATCTTTCCCTCGCTACCCACACCTCCCTGGTGCAAAGAAGGTGATGGGAAAGTTGTGTTCTCACCTGGCAGTGGCTTCTCCAACTTCCTCTGTAGTGTCCATGCCAAGGGAGGGGGAGATGTGCACATGGCCCTGGCAACACCTGATGAGGGTCCCCTAGGGTATAGAGCATTGCTTTAGTGAATGAAGCTGCTGCACCTTTATTTCTAAGTCTCTTCATTGGAGTGTGGCACATCTGTGACTTGCTCCTGGGCTGCAATGGATGTCTGACCCATTGCAATGCCTAAAATCTAAAAGCACATTCCAAAAAAACCTGAAAAATAAGAGGGTAGACATCCCAAAACAACATTCTTTTAATAAGGTCAGTCTGAAGGATCCGCTACACAGCCATTCTGTGGAGTTACTTTCTTTCTACCTTTGCTGCATTATATTTTTCACTTTAGTATGAAAAATTTATCTCAGTGCTGGGGAAAAACAACCCTTCCAATGAAACAGTGCTGAGCAATGGCAATCTGACATCAAAATGACTTTTGATATGAGCAGTTGAATTGCTAAAGGTTGTATTTCCAGAAACTGAAAGCACATATTAAGTAGAAGAACACTCACCTGAGCATTACAGAGTCTCATTAAGCACAACAAAGAGGTAAGCTCCAAGCATCCATCTGATTAGAAGCTAAAAGGATCTGATTTTACCACTGAGCATGCTGTGTAAACATGTGAGCATGCCTTTATCTCCCTTTATATTTTCTGTGCTGCAACCTCTTGTCCTTCTTAAGATGTTCTCTATGTCTTTTCTGGAAAATAAAAGCACCAGTCCCATTACCCAGACCCCCCTGTGCACCACCTGCTCTGGGAATCCCACAGGATGTTTCTCTGTGTGCTGAAAAATCAGCTGGGATGACAGATACAAGTACAGTATGTTTACTTTAAACCTAAAACACAAAGTCCCCAAACCTAGGCTGTTCCTTGACCAGGACCACTATTCCTTGAGGATAACCTTCCAGATTATCCTGGGAGCAGCTGCAGATACCATAAATGCTATATGACATTACAGAGACAGGAGTCAGGTAACAAGTGCAGGTTGCTGTAAAAAAGTGTCTTGGTTGCTTAAAAAAAAGAAAATTATAGCAAATGAAGGTGTGAGGCAGTCAGTGACCTCTGATACTGTGTATCTGACTCCTTTAATGCTTGACAAATGGTTTAAGCTCAGGCTGACTTTGGAGGAATAGAGCATGTACTCAGCCCAAGCATCCAAGCATAAGCATTTTTTCCAGAATAACAGAGAAGTTAATGTGCTACAATAAAAGCATCTGCTTTATTTAATGATCCATTTCATCATGTGATTCCTGTCTTTAGCCAGCAGTTTTAAGTAGGATAGGATGTTTTAAGTAGGATGGGATAAATAAGATAACAGCACTGATGTGCCTGTTATCTCATTTATGAGAGAAGGAAAGAAGAGAATGAGAGCTGTAAATTATTTCTGTCAGCTCTGGAGTTTTCCTTTTCTGACTGGGCCTGGCATGGTGGCCCCTGGGGAAGCTTCTTCTCATGCCAAGCAGAAATCTCCTCCTTGCCCCCCTTCCTGCTCTCTACTGTTCAAAAACGTGTATTTACAGGTGAAATGCCAAAAATATTTTGGAAGAGCTCTGGTGTTGGACTGCAGACTCTGCAAGGCAGCACTGGAGCTTCCCTTGTGCAATGCAGATGGGGATGGGTCATTCAGAGATGATGCTATAACCCTTGCCAGTCCTCTTTGCCTCATCCTCTGCCATGGAGAATAAAAGCAGATGAGTTCTGCTCTTACTGTCCAGAAACTAATCTGGTTAATAATAAACAGTGATTATAAATTATGCTACTTCATGGAATATACTGGAGCAGATGAGGTCAATTGCCTACAATCACATATTCTCCTCATTTCTCTAGAAAAGTTGTACTAAAAGAATGAGGTACAGTAAAATATAATTATTCAGCAACCTTTTGTATTGAAAGATGAGAAGACTTCTCCATGTCACATATTTCTCTAGCTTGTTCCTTCAGACACTCTTTTATAGTCCTTTCTGGTATGGATTCAGCTCAGAATAGCCACAGCAGAATTCCCAGCAGGTATGTGCAAAGCTACATATAAAACATAATATCTGCAAAGTTAGTTTTCAAATTGTTGTCTGCTTATGGATTCTGCTGTGGGGAAAAATAGGAAAAAAAGGTTTTCTACAGATAATTGGAAATAAAGTTCATGACACCATTGCTTCCCCTGCCTCATCTGAGAGGGTTAATTCAGCCCAGATTATTCCTGTAATCCATTTCCTAGGACAGTTCTGTGGGTGGCTGTGCTGCCTGGATGGAGGAGGAGTAAAGGAAAGAGGGGATGGCCTTTTCCTCCCAGTGTCACCAGTGATGCTGGGTTGAGGGACCCAGGCACCAGTGGCTCTCCAGCCAGAGGGGGCCTCTGGGGACCTTTTTGGCAGTGGGAAATGTCCTGGGGCTGATCCATGGAAGGACTGTAAGCAGACAAACACACACTCTTCCCAGGTGAGTGTGTTAATGTGTGACATAAGACAAAGGTTGGCTAAAAATGTAAAGTAACATCTAGCCTAGTTAAGCATAAACATTATTTTCTGGTAAGATTTTTTACAGTTTAACATTTTCTCTGGGAGTTTTAATAATGTCCTTTCTTTACATCTTGAGGAACTGAACTCCTTTTTTCCCTCTATTATTGCATTTTAATCAAACAGGCAAATATACTTCCTGTATGCTTCTCTTCCATGTAATTTCCTCTTTTTAATTTGTTTTTTCAACATGCTGCAGTCCCCATGAAAGTCTCTTGTGACCATTGCATTGGACCAAAGTTCAGAGCTGGTTGCTTTCCATCAGAGACTCCTGCTGGCCTCTGCTCATATGCTCACTTGCTACATTAAGTAGATAAAAGCTTTTTTTACCTTGAGTCATTGTTTATCTGTTTCCCAGGTTCCCAGAGCATGGTAATAAAGCTGTATTAGGTTACTTGTTGCTTTTAAGTAAAAAGATGCCCTGTTCTGCAGTGACTGGAAGTGGAATAGCCTCAAGATAAAGGAAAACAAAAATGCAAAACCTTATGGTGATATGACCTTGAAAGGAATTCCCTCTATCACAAATTCCCTCTGCCCCTTGTGTATAAGTAGGGCTGCTAGGAACAGTAGAAATGGTGTGTGTTTATTTTCTGAGTTTTTCTCATAGTGCCCAAGGCGAATAATTGGAATTTCATTCTCTCATTGTTAACCGTGATACCCAGAATTCATGTTTTAAAGGGTAGTTTATCTCTGGAGAGTTAATATATAAAAAAGTGGTAAATTCTTACAGAGCAGTTTCATTTCCTGTGTGTATACAGATTTGGATTTAGTTTTGCCTATTGCAGATGAATTTCCTATTTTTTCCCTGCATATTTTCTTCTTTCTCTTGCCCTGGAGATGCACCTGGAGGGGACTGAAGTGGATTTTTTCTGACTTTCCCAACACAAAAGAATCATTAAATAAGGTCTGGATTGTGGTGCTAAGTTGAGCCCCTACTCACATCTGTGGAAGAACATTAAAGGCACAGAGAAAGGATGTAGCCTGTGGAAACTTCAGTGATGGAAGGTGTGTATGACTCGTGATTAACTCAGAGAGAGCTCTGGGTTAGCTGGAGTCAGAAACACCCCTCTTCTCATTTGTGAAATGGCAATCTCATGTAAATTATAAAGACACAACAAACCCTTTGATGCTGCTCATGCAGAACTGGTCTGTGAAGCTGAGTTGTTTCTGAAACAAGATTTTGTTAGAGACATGCTGGAACCCCATCCTGAAGTGAATGAACCTTTCAGGCAGATGAAGAACACTTCTAAATGTGAGACCCTTTCCTCTGCAGCATGCAGTTTTGTTGTAGAAGTTATGGTCAGTTTTAGGTGTCTTTTAGCTGTGTTATGAATTATGTCCATAAGAAAGAGGAATATGGAGCAGTACATTTCCCCTTTCTCGTGGTCATGTGTCCATAGTTTCAGGGTAGGAGGCATGAAGGCAAGGACAGTGATTATTTCACTCTATACATTAAAACTTTTTTATTGACAAGATTTAATATAATCCATGCCAGCATAGTGCCATTGTTCCAGTGAGTAAAGAAGAGCCTCCATAGCTCTGGAGTCAGTCTTGAAAAGCAATGAAACTGTCAAGCAGCACTATCACCATAAAGTAGAACTTTGATCTTCAAAATTTGGTGGTATGTGGGATTCACTACAGAAAATGGAATTCTTTGTCAAGTTTAGTGAGAAGTGAAAATAGATCTGCATAAGCTTCTGGAGTTTTGGTTTATTTTGGGGTTTGAACAGCACAGTCTCACTAGAAAATTTTGTTAGTGTCTATTTCTCAAAGCATACAACTGGTTTGTGGCACAGCATCAGAAATCAAGTATGCAAAATAGCAACAATCAGGGGTTTTGTTAGCCAGGGGAGTGCATATTCAGGCATCTTTAGGGCTCCCTTAAAAAATATAAAAAATTGTTTAAACTCATATACAAAATCATATCAAGTCACAGGTATTGGAACTGAAAAATGGGAATTTTTAAACTTTTCGAGACTTACCTGCACATTTTCAAAATATTTATGAGAAGAGGAAAACTCTTATGTTTTTGACTGAGAAATTTATTTTTGAAACTTGTGAAAAAGTTGCTATTAGAAAATTGATTTACTTGTAGTAGACTCTTGTGCATGGGGAAAACTCTGATTTCTCAGACCCTTGGATTGCTCTGGCAATGAACATTTTCCACTCAGGGATGCAGGACTCATGAATCCAGCTGAGCAGTTGTGGTTTTGTATTGGAATATGAATCCCAATATTACCAGGTAGATTGTGCCTGGGCCAGTCTGACCCTTGCTGCTGGGCCAAAGGCGGCAGCTGTGGTGTGTCACCCCAGAGACACCTTGAGCTTGCTGGAGGTTGCAGCTGGGCACTGAAACAAGTCCAGGCTTGGTAGGAACTCCGTTTACCTCAGGAGGGAAGGCTTCAGGCGATGGTGAGGAGGAAAAGGAGAGGATTCTGCTGGAGGGTTACATACAGAGCTTTATTCCATGGTCACAGAGGTCTGAGTCTTGGTTACAGCTCCAACAGAATCGCGAGCACATGGTCTCATTACATTTTTAAGCTCCCGGGGGAGGGGGAGGGGACAGGTGAGCCACCAACCAGGTGGGAGGGGCAGGGTCTCAGGCGGGGATGACACCCAGACAGGCCAATGACCTCTGGGCATAGGGGCATCCTTTGAACTTGACCAACCACACCACGACCTTCCTGGAATGTTAAGCCTGATTGACAGGGCTCACTCAGCAAGGGGGCGAGGGGGAAGGGAGAGAGGTATAGGCACACCTGGGAAGGGACCCGGAAGTTTAAAACAGGCTATTAGAACACACTGCAACAGTTTTGCTCAGGTGCCAGCTGCAGCCCAGGAAAGCTGTTCATCCCTGGTTCTGTTCCAACCCATTCTGGACAAGCTGGAGAGAGGGAAGAGCAACTTAAGGAGAAACTGCAGGCTTATCTCCCAGCAAATTGAAGCTTTAATAACTAAAAATGGAAATGAGAGAGGAGGGAAGGTGGGAGAAGATTCTGTGCCTCTCTTGTCCATCAGGCTGGGATTTGGGGCTGCCCCAGCAGGACTGCAGGCACCACTTATCCTCCTGCCAGGGGGCATGGCACAGTTTGGTCTGTGTATTGATACCTGTATTCCTAGCAGGACGTGTTGAAATTATCATAACTGTTTCTTACGAAGAGCAAAACAGTTCACAGCTCAATTTTCCCTGCCCTGCCAATCCCACTTTAAACTTCTCAAACTTGTGTGCAAAACATCACAGCCTCATGAACATTTGCAGGCACAAGTTTTCTGAAGTAAACAGAAAGCCCTTTGAAAATTGCAATCCTAATCCATTTCTCTTTTAATAATGACTGTTCTCTCATCAATTTTCGTCTATGGAGAACTGAGGTAGATAAATGTATATTGATCTCTATTAACTACAAAGTGGTTACAACTTGCCACTACAACTTGAGTAGAAATTTTTTTAAAAGATTAAACTACATGGAGTTTTCCTTGTTGAAAAGCAGTGGTAGCCTCTGTTCTGGCTGCTCTTGTCCATATGGGTACTGAATTACTGCACTCTCTGGTGGCACCAATATAGATAAGATTCACTTGAAATTTCCTTTCTCATTTGTATTCAGGTACATTGCACATAGTTAATGGTGGCTGATACTTTGCTGCTTCAGAAAGAAAATGAGAAGCTAAAATCTCAAATTTTCCATATCTATTTCAAATGATTGAAATGGCAAGGACAAAAATTGCCCTCTTCTGTGGACAGTGGTTGCATCAAGTAATTAACAGAACTTCTGCTACTTAGTTTATTGGATCATCTGAAAGTGCTTTGTAGATATAATGGCACAGAAATAATGGATATGACAGATGAAACCCCACCAAATCATTAAATATCTGTGTCTCAGATAAAACTGCAATGCTAAAGGACAATGAGTTTGTGTCTCTGTTTCATGTCTGATTGCAAAGAATGCCTGGGGGTGTTTTGTCAAGCACTGAGTTGTGGGGGGATGTGAGACCAGAGGAAAAAATGTAACTGCCCTGGCAACATGAACAATGGAATTAAGCGGACCCTCAGCAAGTTTGCCAACTGCACCAGCCCGTGTGGTGTGGTTGACAGGCTGCAGGGAAGGGAGGACGTCCAGAGGGGCCTTGTCAGGTTTGAGACATGGGTCTGTGCAAACTAGCAAGGCCAAACGTAACAAGGCTGAGTGCTGAATGGATTGAGAGCAGCTCTGAGGAGAAAGACTGGGGGGTATTGGTTGACAAGAAGCTGGACTTGTCTCAGCACTGTGCACTTGCAGCCCAGAAAGCCAAATGTGTCCTGGGCTGCACCAAAAGCAGCATGACCAGCAGGGTGAAGGGGGGATTCTGCTCCTCTGCCCCGCTCTGGTGGGACCCCACTGCAGAGCTGCATCCAGCTCTGGGGTTCCAAACATAAGGGTATGGACCTGCTGGAATGAGTCCAGAGGAGAGCCATAGAGGGTTAGAGAACCTCTCCTATAGAGAAAAGTGAGCGAGTTGGGGTTGCTCTGTCTGGAGAAGAGAAGGCTCTGGGGAGACCTTACAGCAGCTTTCCAGCACCTAGAGGGGGCTTTTTAAAAGGGCCTGTGGTGATAAGGTGAAGGAGAATGGCTTCAGACTGAAACAGGGCAGAGTTGGATTGGCTATCAGGAAAAAATTCTTTACTGTGAGGGTGGTGAACACTGGAACAGGTTGCCCAGAGTAGCTGTGGATGCCCCATCCCTGGAAGTGCTGAAGGCTGGGTTGGGTTGGGCTCTGGGAAAACTGGTCTAGTGACTGACTCAGCTGCCTTTGGCTTGAGTTGGAGATAGATGATCTTGAAGCTTAGTTCCAACTTTTTATATACTCTGTGAAGCAACAGATTGTGATATAATATAATTTAATAATTGCTAAAATAGGTGTTGCTAGTGTCCTGAACCAGCACTGTATTTAGAGGGATGATCTGTGTTCAATAGAGATTAATAGTAGGTGCTTGTGTTCATATATTCATAATTACTTGCCTAAAGGTGTTGTTGGATGTATTTTTCCATAATTAAGAAGTCTACATGTCGCTGATTTTTCTAACATCATATGCCAGCAGAAAGCACTTTTCTGACTAGAATAAAACCCATGCCTAGGAGCTAACCACAGTTTCAAATAACAGAGGTGTTTCAGTGTATTACAGACTCCTGCATTTTGGCTAGCTGCTTCTTAAAAGATTTATGATATATATAAACCAGATGAAAACTGGAACCACCAGCTGTAAACTATTAATGCAAGAGTGGTTGACTGGTGCAATCAGGTAAGGTCAGTTGCTCTGTGCCATTGGGGAAGAATGGATTCCATATCACTCAGATCAATGTACTTCAGTACATTCTCTTAAAAAATCCCAATTTCCAGGCAGCCTGTAGGCTCTAACCATTTCCTGAAGCAATTAACAAAGTATAATGCAAAGCAAAGCAGAGATGAAAACCAAAGTGAACTACTGACTGTAAAACATGAAGTAAATCTCATGTCACTTCTTGCTTAGTCACAGCTAAGTGCTGTTAATCATCTACTCTTTGTTGCATTGTCAGGTGAACAGCTGAGATTTTAGGTGATTTATATGCCTGTTGTTCATTTTGCAATGCAAATGCCTGGAAGTGCATGTGCTCTGCTGCCAAATGTCGGCTGGGAAGAGGTAACCTGCAGCTTTTTGTGCTCTGGGAGTACTCTGAGCTCCTCTTGAGTGATCCCCATGGGACATATGACCTTTTTCTAATTTTTTCATAAACAACTGGCCGTGGAAGTACCTCCATACTGTTAGATTATCTCATCTTTCCAAATCCTGTACCACAACTCTTTGTACTGTAAATACTTCCAGTAATGTATGACAAAGCTCTGGGGTCATGAATCTGGTAATATTGGAACTTACATTATTACTTAGTGAACACAAACATTTTGAACAGCTAAATTCAAATGTGTTTATTTTGGAAGAAATAGATTTAAAAGAAGTGTAAAAAGTAGACCATGACTCGAGTGGACAGACTGGATAATAGATAATGCTCTTGAAAAGGAAAAAAAAACATTTCAGTCCTTCCATTTTTCTTACACAAGCACTGTTGGGCCACATTTTTATCTGTCTGACTCTTGTAAGGGCAGCAAGTAACTTAAAAGATCATCTTTCTGTTTTGGAAGTATCTCTAGCATAGCTTAAAGCAAAGCCTGGGTGCCAATGTAGGTGTTTTATACATGTTCAGATACTGCTGTTAATGTTGTTAGATGCAAAGTTCAGACCTTATGCAAGTAAAAGGAGCTTCATCCTGCCACAGGAGAGGAAACCCCTGTAGCTGCTGGGTGCAAGCCTCACACTGCAACCATCTGGTGCCTCTGAAATGGCCTTAAAATTATTTGTTTTTGCCAAGAAGATAAAAAGCTCTGGACATTAAAAAATAAAAGGAAATGTTTTTAGCTGACATTAAAAGAAAAAAAAGGAAATGTTTTTAGCTATCTATACTCTTTTGGTGTTTCCCCTTGAAGTACCTTTATGTCCTGAACTTCTCTAAAACTCAAGTCCTTTTTCAATATCTTTAGTGTTGAGTCAGATATTTCTGACTACCTTAGGATAAAATTTGTGGATCAAAATAATAGCAAGAAATACTTATTTGTTTCTTACCATTTCCTAGCATTGTGCTCTCTTCAAGTTTAGAATAATCTAGTGCTCCCCTAGGGACAGCAGTTTATGGAACTTTTTGCAGAAGGGAAAGCTGTATGTGCCTCAGTTGTCTGGTTCAGTATAGCACGTTGCAATATGTTGTCTTTCAAGAGAAGAATAATTCATTTGGGCAGTTACATTAATGGGGGAATGCTGAGCCACTGTTGGATAGAGCAACGTGTTTTCTATTCTCCCAGAGCAGTGTTGTCTTTTGTTATTATTTACTTTTTGGTTTGCATTAAGTTATTTGCTAATGACACTAAACTCCTTGTTCATTTGGGATGGGGAGTTGACTAATTTGCATTATCTGACAATAGATATTGTGCTGTGTTATCTGATAATAGATATTGTGCTGTGAAATGGCCTCCAGATGTGCCATGGTAGATTCCATATCAGGCAGAAATTATTAAAGGAAAAATTTGTCAATCATTGGATGGCCTGCCCAGGGAAGTGGTGGAGTCACCATCCCTGGAAGTGTTCAGTAAATGATTGCACACAGCACTCAGTGCTATGGTTTAGTAGACAAGGTGGTGTTTGGTCAAAGGTTGATCTTGATGATTTTTGAGCTATTTTCCAACCTTAACAATTCTGAAATTCTATGGAACTTGAAATCTGTCTCTGTCTGGAACTCTGTTGATGTTCAGAAGACAAGATGTGATCTAAATATCACGTTTTTAATGTTCAAGCAGAAAAGATATTACCATTTAATTTTTAAAAAAGCATTTCACATCCTAACATGCAGCCTGCAAACTTTCATTTTTAAATGAATATTCTTGACAAATTTTAGCTTGCCTTTCTGGATTTTAATTTCTTTTCAGGCCACCAGTATATACAGACCTCTAAGTCTATTTACCTCTAAGTATTGAGGGTGTCAGTGACTTGAGAATTGGAACTTCCTCTATGTCTGCTGTAGAGTCCTCTATATATTTTCAGGTTTTTTTCCCTTTCCCATTTTTGTTAATCTGTAATAGTTTTTCTATGTTCTTAAATGTTTTATAAGCCTATTCAATCAGTGTGTTATACAGCAGTATAAAAGTCACTTGAATTATATGTTCTCCAATATGTTCTCCAAGTTACAGCTTGGCTCAACACTAACAGGACAAACAGGTCCATAGATCTTTCTACATCACCACCTATTTATTCTTTTCTCAGACCTGACTTATGGGATAGGCTTTATTTATTTCCCTATGTCTGAGCAGCAATGCCATGTACCTCTGCTTGGTTAACAAGTCTGTGTGACTGCAGAACTCTTCAGTCATGTTTTGATTATGTTTATTGTCAAACTTTTCACTTCACATTATCTTTTCATACACATTAAAGGTGAATTTAGAGACCACAGAGGTAATCTGAGGCTTTGCACTGACTTCAGTGAGCCTCATTTCTGTCTCTATGGGAGCACCCAAACCTTTATATAAAATATGTAAGTCAGACATACCTTTGTCTGTTATCTGTTAAGTAACTTAACATTAAAATTTATTATTTAAAGCATGTCACTCTGACATCTGGTGAATATGATGTCCAAGCAACAGAACCTTTAATAAAGTTAGATCTGGCTATTCAGAGTGGCTGACTCTTGCCCTTCTGAAAAGCTCTCTTAAGCTTTTAAATGGCATCTAATTCTCCATGCAGCTTCCTGCACCATAGAAATATATTTGATGAAAGTATGCTTTCTTCACCATTTACTACTGGGATTAAGTGCAGTAACATTAACCCATCATTATGCATTTCAAAAACTGTCAAATTCATGTACCATCTGAAAGGAGACTTTGCCCAGTTCATATTTATAGAAGAAGTTCATATTTGTTCTGTGAGTCATTTCTCACTTCTGAAATTCATTCCCTGCTATGTGCAAAGGTTGTGTTAGGTTTCTGCATGTGGTTTCAGATTTATGGCTGCAGTGGTATTGCTAATCACAGGAGACAACTCTGAGATGGAAAAAGGAGTTAAGAATTGTTGGCCGTTCTCTGAGAAGCTATATTAAATCTTCAGATATTAATCATTTTCAATGAAGAGAAAGAATATGAAGTGCTATAGGAAAAATGTTAGCTAAAAACAAATTCCAAGTGTAATAAGAGAAGATGTCGAGATTTGGTCAAGTTACTGAGGGTGAATTGTAAAGAATTAAATAGGAAGGAAAGAAAAAGTCCAGAAAATTAAGACATAGGATAAACAAAGCAAGACCATGCAGTATAAAATACATATCATATAAGTACAACAACAGGGAAAAAACCTATTTCACGCAGTGAAGAGGGAAACTTGTGGACAAATGAAAAATAAAATATGGAAATATTTAAATCTTTCTTAGCTTTGTTTCTCAGATTATCACTTGACAAACTGCTATTTAGACAGGCAATAACTGGATGAAAGCTCAAGTTAGAGCAGTTGAAAGACAGATGGGAGAACACTTAAAGCAGTTTAACAAATTATCTGGATCATAACACCTGCGCCAGGATATTGTAAAAACTGGCTGAATCAATCACAAGTCATTATTAATCTTTGGGTGTTTGTGGAGGGTAAATTAAATTCTGGAAGAATGAGAACTTGGTAACTATTTTTATCTTATTAGGAATACATGGTTTTTATTCTTTATTCTGGAAAAGAGAAAAACAAGTATCTCCAATATTAATTTTTGTTCTCTCTGGATAGGATGTTGGAGAATTTTGCTCAGAAATGGCTTATAGAGTTTTGTTCAGACATGCCATAATCATATACAGCTGATGGAAAAGTAAAAGGCAGCTGTGAGGAGCAAATTCTCACAGCCTGTTTCTGTAAACAACAAAATTCTCAGGCACGTATATGTAAACAGCAGAAGTTCTTAGGTTGTTTTTTAATAACAAGTAAATATCTTGTCCTTGGATAAGTTATGGGAAAGCAAAAGTGACAAACATGGAGGCCTTGAGAACTGTTCATAACAAGATCGGATAAAACAAGTCTTGGTCTCAATAACAAACTACAGATATTGAAAACAAGAGGGGTTGATGTTTGATCTGCGACCAATGATGAGCTCGGGTTTTGCAATATGTATGAACTTAATTAACACGGTTATAAAATGTGCATGGTGGATCAATAAATGGGAGTTCGATGCTGATCGGAGGATGGGTTGTCTCCCTTCGCTTCTACAATAGGACAAAAATAAATGGGGTTTCAGTGTAAAAGGCAAGTTTGGATGAGACAGTAAAACATTAAAAAAAATCCCCAAGTCTTTCTGGTGTTAAAGGGGTACATATTAATGGAAACAGATTGTTTAGAGAGTTTTGAGGGCACAATCCTGAAGTGCACTGTTGAGATTAGGTTAGGTCTGCCAGGAGCAGTGTAGGCACAGTTGACCTTGTTTATGGTGAAGAAATGGATTATATTGTCTCTCAAGGATCCTTTCAGGTTAGATACTGGCTTTCTTATTATGTCATTATTCAAAATATCTATTTTGAGTGTCCTAACCTCTCATTGTGCCCCCTCTCTTTTTGGTTTGCAACATGCTTGTTTTGTGTGGCTGCCTGTTATTTCACTAAGTTTATGATTCTTAAAGCAGACACTCAGATTTTTTGCAGTGCCTGCTAATAAGGATTTAAATTTGTTGGCACCTAGATGCCAACAGACATGTTACAGACCTTTCTCTAATGATACTAAAAATAGAATAATGAGGAGGTTTTTGGTTTTGAATACAAAAAAGTCAAACTATCTGAAAACTTACTGAAAAAGAATAGGGTTGTTTTTAGGGGGATGGGGAAGTAAAGGGTGTATTCTAATTTTGCTTGATGCAGGATAGCAATTTAGAGTGTTTTACCCAGTATAATACACTAGTGTTTTATGTTTAACTTCATTTACAATAGAAAACTCTAAAAATGGACAGGGTACAGGGTAATTCCAGCTTTAATTTCATTGATAAAAGTAGGACCTGCCTGAAATTTTTTCAGTGCTGGATTTAATTCACTTTGAGTAAGTCTTATACAAGCAACACTTACAGAATTCATACCATGCACATCAGGCCATGTATTTTGGCTAAGCTAAAAGTGCAAAAAAATAGTCACCACCCCTGGAGGTATTTAAATGATGTGTAGATGTGGCTTTTGGGGACATGGCTTAGTGGTGGGCTTGACAGTGCTGGGTTAATGGCTGGACTCAATCTTAAAGGTCTTCTCCCACCAAAGTGATTTTATGATGCTAGGATTCTGTATGTGAGAGCTTCTTTTTCTTCTTTGGTCTATCTTCTATCTGAGCAACACCCAACTAAAACCAAAAATTATATCTTAAAAATATCCTTATAAGGCTGGAGACTCAGCTGTAACCACACTGTTGTTATCATCCAAAAGATAAAAATTAAATAAGGGTCTTTGTATAAGTTTTGGTAGTGTCATTCTGCTTTTATTTAGAGGTTGAATAATTTTTCCTTTTCCTTTCCCACAGATTTTTATGCAAATATATGCAAACATATTAAATACAATGGGGATAATCGAAGCAGCTTAAGTTTAGATACTGCGTTTCCTTGCCAGCAATTTATAGCAAAGCAGATGTGTATGCAAATTACACCTATCTTAATTCCAGAGATCACTATCTCAGTCAATTACTTTAAAATAACTTATACCTTTGAAACATAAAATGTGATGAAGAAGCTTTAATGTTGGATAAAGAAGGTGTCAGTAACTATCCAACCAAGGGCAAGACTGAAACATATCGCCCCATTTTCCCAGCCTTCATTGACCTCATGGGAGCTCTCAGTAAAAAAACCAATGACAGGGTCTTCGATGTATAAGAGTAAGAACTGTGTGCATGTGTGTTGGAGGTAATAACACGTGTCTTGTATTACAGATGATTTGCTTTTTAGGTAAATATATTCTAAAGTGTATGAAAATCAATGTTTTCTCTACCTGAAAAGAGCAGCAGTGGCATTTAAAATGCAAATGCAACCAATCCCCCATGCCCTCCCTCCATGTTTCTATGTGGAAAAGCAGAGACTGAAGCATTGAAGTCCACATTTTTTCATGTAATTGATATTCCCCCTTGCTTTTGCTCACTTATGTAAATTTCATTGCAGAGCTGTCTGTGTAGAAGCCCCTACTATTCTTGTACTCCTGCCTTCCTCAAAAGTTAGTGCAACCTCCATTACTCTCCAGACCAGTCTCCCCTAAGAGACCTGTCAGAAAAGATACTCAGCAGCCTTTACAAATAACTGTCAAGGCTTCACAGAGTGAATAATTTGTGCTTTTAGCTTTTCATTTGGCAAGACCTATTACCTGAGCCCTTCTGCCCACAACTGTTAAACATTTTTTTAACCCATGACTCCTCAGGTGGCAGCTGGGGTGGTTCAAAGCATGCTGAGCACCAGCTACCTTCAGAGATCCTGTAAATGCTTGCAGTCTTGGGGCAGGGGAGGTCTGCACCTAGCAGCATTGGCTGAGAGGGGACACTGGAGTATTCCCAGCAAAACAAACCTTTCCACACAGTGGGCAGGAGGGATTCAGTAACCACGGGAGATTCTGCTGTGGGAGCAGCTCTGTTTGTGTGAGTCTCCTTGCATGGACCTGTATGCCTTGTATTCAGGCTGCTGCTGTAATGCAGATGCACCATGAGCCTGACAGTTTCTTTTTTTCTAAATTATTTTTAAGTCACTAGTTTCTATGTGCCTTAAATTTGGTGCTGTGTTTTCCCTGTTCCATTCCTTTCTTTGTTGTCATAATTACAGCTGGTTCAACAACAAAATATTTAATGTCTTTCCTTTCTGCTGGACATTGAAACTATTGATTTAACACATGCCTTGTCATGCTGCTTTTCTTGTTCAGGGTTTATTGGAAGGCAGACTGGTAGCTGATACATGCATTTTTTTTCTGTTCTTCATATATGAGACCCTGATAGGACACATAAACAACAGCCACTCTGTTTTGCTCAACAGAACAAAAGAATATTACCAAGATATATTCTACTTATATTTCTGAATAAAATAACCTTCCTCAGACATTTCTATATGTTGGCAAGATGCTCTGAGTAGAAAGCATTTCCCCCCTCCTTCCTTCATATCTTCTCTTTTCATTTCCTGGATTTTACTTGCAAACAGTTTGACAAGAATGTTCTCCACATACCTGGAATATTATGGTTACACTGCAACTTTTAAATCCCACCAGGTTCTGATGAAAAAGAGCTATATTTAGAAGCACAGTCTGCTGTCCGCAGAGGGTCTTTTCATTGATATGTCATCAGCCACTGTTTCAACAATAGACAGAAAGGCTCCCAGGAAAAGGTTTTTTAATAGGAAAAAATCCTATCCTGATAGAAAACACTTTTGAATACTAAAAATACAGTGCCCAGTGATTAACACATTACTTATCTCCCTTGAAGGGGATATAATTACTCCTCTATAGCATTAGGCAAAGCAGTAAAAAGAGCAGTTTCAGTTTGCTGTGCTATGTATGCATCCTTTTAGCATACTTGTACCTTTGCTGTTTATTTTGGACTTTCCCCCCTCATTCTATTCTTTTCCAGTGAATTTATGCACATCCTCATGTGATGTCATAATGGCTTAGTCTGTTTTGTTCTCACATCAGGCATGTTTGAAATGAGCTAAACATAAAAGGAAAGAGAAAACCTCTGTGGCAGGTTTTTCGTTCCCATTATTTCAGAAGAGAGGAGTTCATTGCTATGCTAATGGGGAACACTGGGTAATTGTTAACAAATATTCCTTGCAGACATCCATCATCTTTTATTGTTGAACACTCAATATTCTGCTCACAGTAAGGATGTAATTCACTCTGGGCAATAAGACACCCAGCTGAATGCCACACTAATTGCAGCAAACCTCTGCAGTGCCTCAGCCATGGAGGTGCATGAATAGAGCCCAGTCCATAAAGCACCGTGCTCTGGTGTGGGTGATGGCAGTAACATACTCAGCTGAGAAAGATCCACTGTGAAGTGGATTTGTAAGGGACAGACAGGTCCCAGAAACTCTGATTTCATTCTACCAGGACTGATTTACTTAGACTGTATGTGGCATATATGTATATAGAGTGAATAATTGGTGTATTAAGGACATGAATATAATATTGCTCTATAGAACTAGGAAATGTCCATCTTCTGGGCAGAAAGCAATCTTTTACTATCCATGAAGCCAGATCATAGTTATTCCACATGGCCTTAAAATTTATGAGTAGAAGCAGAATGGTTCACAAAACCTACTAACAACCAAGCTAAGCAGACCTGGTTTTCCTTTCAAACATTTAGATGAAGGTATTGAAAAAAAAAATAAAAAGACCTCTTGAAATTCCTTTTTAAAATGAGGGAGTAATATAATTCTGAACTACCTAAGGGTGTTTTGTGACTTGTTTAGTGCTTTCATTGCACATTCAAGGTTCTCCTATAAAAGGCACTGTTGTGCTCAACTGCTGAGTATTGCTATTATTAATGAAGGACTATAATGGTTCTAAATTTAGAGTTATAGTTCAATATAGAGTTTAAGCTCTTTGCTGGGGCTACAGCCATGAGGGTCTGCACGTAAGCAGTCCCTGTCAATTACTGACAATGACATATATAAGATGCTTGTGTCTCATTATTTTGATTTGAGGACTCTGTACCATAAACACTCAGAATGCTAAAACCCCAAGAGAAGATGAACATGCTGATAACACGAGCATAAAGCTTTCAAAGGCAGATAACCCTGAGTATGGCTCCAAGCAGGGCTTTTGTGAAACCACAAGCTGAACCAGCTCTTTGAACACTGTAACATGTATTGTATACAAATATACAAATATAATATACTATATACAAATATTGTAGTCTTAAACGTATACATCCTAGCAAAAAAAATTCCCCCACCCTATGAAAATGTTAAAAATAGCCCTTTCTATTGTGCTTTTTTGTGCCATATATTTAGAATAGCCATCATTTGAAAAAATGAAGGGTAATTTACTTATGTCAGCATTTAAGGCTACAAAGAAATGTGGGGGCAGCATTAAGAATTTTTTTTAGTTTGTAGTGCTATGAAGTATTTATTAGGCCAAACATGTTAATTTCTTCTTTGGTCTTAACTCCAGTGTACACAGAGCCTGGTGCTGGTTTGCAGTGTGAAATTCCAGCAGGGTGTGCAGACATGAGTGGGTCCTTGGGAAACACGGGCAGCTGTCGGGCAGTGGTGGCACAGTGCTCAGGGTGGCACAAAGCAGCAGGACGGGGACACAGCACCCTGGCTGCTCCCAGCATGTCCAGCACGGTGGCCCCTCTGCTCTCCTTGGTGAGCACAGGGTTGTGCTCAGGGAAAGCCTGCCTGGGTGTGTAATTCTGTACAGCAGTGCCTGCCCTGGGAGGGCCAGACAACCTCCCTTGTAGCACAAGCTCAGGGATATCTCAGGGTTTCTTCCAGCTGCATTTTCTGCATATCTGCTCTAGAGCAGCTCATATGGGTTTGGAAGACTAACCAGATAAATCCTGAAAGTATGGTTAGTACTGACAGAGTGTCACCACCAAATACTTTCAAGTCAAACTTCTACTTGAGGTGGAACTAAAATGACCCTCCTATGTGTTTATGAGAAGCACTTTGTTTGATGGGGGTTAATGCACACGAAATGTAAAACATAGTGCAAGAATACAGCATATTACTTCTGCTGGGAAAATAGTAACGAATCCCTGTTTAGTGGTTCAATACTTTTTGTGTTGCATCAAGCTCTTGTGCAAGGAAGGGATACCTGCCCTTCCATCCTCGAACTTATTAGACGAGAAGAAAAAATATTTGTGAATAACACAGATACCATTCCCTAGTAAAGTTTAGACATGCTGTTGAATCAGTCAAATCCTCAAAAATAAGTATATGTATTTGAGAATCACTATTTTTCCCCATAAAGGAAATATTTTTGGTTTTATTTTTGGAATTCACACTTTGACTTATAGAATAAAATATAAATAATTGCTAGTGTAGCACATGCTCACAGCAAGGACAAAATGCTGTCACAAAAGTGATTTACCACACAGGAGCCTGCTGCTACCATTTCTTTGCTCTGCAGGCCCCTGTTGCTGAAGAAAACGTGAGTCAAGCCTAGCTCTTTGCTATCAAAAAATAGATGGGTGAATAATTTAACATATGAGAGACCAAAGTGATATGAACACAAAAGGCCAGAAAGTTTCTAGTCTCCAGAGACATTTGTAAATCCTGTATCCATGAAAGTGATACACTGTTTATCTAGGTCAGGCTGCCAAATGTAATACATATTTATATATCTTCCATTCCAGGCTAAACATCATGTCAAAAATGTCATGAGGAAGTGTGAACAAACACAAAGTGATAGTACCCATTATCTTTGTGGTTACACTCAGTTTTTCTCTCAAGGAAGTCCATTTGCCATATTTACTCATTGGTAACTGGAGGGTGATTTCTCCCTGTCCTTTTCTCCACCCATGAGTGTTTCCATGTGTTTTCTCTCCCCTGTCCACCTGGGGATGGGTGTGACAGAGTGGCTTTGCAGGGTACCCAGCACCCAGCCAGGGTCAACCCACCACAATATCTTATTAAAATCAATGTCTGTAAAGAGGGGAAAATTGTGGGATTTTTTCTGTGAGGTCAGGCCAGGGACAGACAGGAACAGTCCTGCCAGGAGATGGAGTGGCCTATTCCTTAAGGAAGCTAAGCATGTGATTTTGTGCAGGTCTTTACAACCTTGTCTGTCTCTCTTCTCAGGCTACAATTTCATCACTCTCCAGCCTGCTTTTCCTCTATAAGGGTGAAGACATTCAAGAGCTGTGAGATGGCTCTAAACCATCCATGGCCTCTGTAGAGCAAATAAGGCACACCAGTGGGATGACAACCCCCAAAGTCTGGCTGCAGAGGGCTTCAAGCCCTTCACACCAGGAGTGCCTTCACATGCAACAGCAGTGAAGCAGCTTCCTCTTCCCTCTCATACCTTTGTTATCCCCAAGCATGGTCACCATCCTGAGGGTCACGGAACTGCAAAATCACCCAGAAACAGAAAATGTTGTAAAGGAAGTAGGGAGAACTGTAAATAAGGAAAAAGACTTGGGTGAGGGAATGCTCTGCCCTGGAGGGACAGAGTCTCCTGGTCTCTGCCACAAAACTCCTGGTCATTGCTTGTCCACTCACTTTTCTCACATGGCCATTGTCTGGAAAGGTCTCATGGTTTTGTACTTGACTGAATATGCTTAAGTCAAATGCTCAAAGCTGCTGAGCACCCAACAACTGCCACTGGAAGTATTAAAAAACATGCTTAGATAAGCATCCAGACACTGGAAAATATATAAGTCTGTAAATAAGGGATTTTTCCAAGTGTTGAGGTTTGCATCTTGGCTCTTCTGACCCCGTAGTTATTAACTGTGTCACAGCAAATTTGCACAAAGTGATGCTGTCCATAAATCCTTAATCCTACTATTCATTAACTTTTAAATCCTTGACTTTGCAACCTGTCTGATTCTTCAGAAGAAATGTCTGTGTAGTCTTGGGTTTTTAGCAGGCAGACAAAAATAACAGAAATTTTCTCATGAGAAATTATCTATTGTCAGAATCAGAGCCTTCTATCCCAGAGATCTCTGTCACTTCAGCAGCAGAATAGCTGATAGCAGTACCAGATTGTCATCACCTGTTTACCAGCAGTATGGAGAATGAAAACTGTCCTTTCCAAGCTGCTTTATAGCCCATGGATGTTACCAAAATTGGGAAATTAGAACAATGTTCTGCATCTTAAAGAGAAAGGTCCTTTGGTGGTTAGAGATCCTTCTTTGCTACCTCTATCATGATATTTTCATCAGTCCTCTGAAGTCAGTCCTCTTTCTTAGCTAATCTCAGGCTTACTAGCTTCTCCTGGATCTTTAGCCATTACTTGTCCTAACCCAGTCCTTCAGCTGTGTCCTTATTGTCCCTGGTTCTGCTTTAGGTTGCACTCTGCTCCTTGCTGCCTGGGTGCCAGAGTTGGGAATGTTCAAGAACATGTCCTGAAATTTTGCTCTTGTGAAAAAAATTCAGTAAGGTTTTATAAGAAAAACATGACACTGCTATCCCTGGATTTGTTCTGCCACTTGCAATCCTACCATGGAAGCAGTATTTGCCCTGTCTGTGTCTGTCATGTCATGTCTGTGTGGTCTGCATAAGGATGGGATATCTGGTAGAGCGGCCAAAATCTGTGAGACACACAGTATATCTGGGGGCTTATGACCTAAATTTGTTTAAATGTCAAGCTGTTCATGTCAGCTAAGAAACAGAGCCAGTTTGTCCTGCCAGTTGCTTTCCTGTGCATCCTAATCTGCTGCAGCACTGTGGGGAGAAATCCAGTGCAGCAAAAATTCACTGTCCTGTTTCAAAATAAGGCACAGGAAACCTGGAATTGTGCTAGACCATCCCAAAAGAGTAACTCCTGAAATCCTTGCTTTAAGTTTTTCTTGTGCTGTGCTGAAAAAAGCAGCTGTCAAACCATTTTCAGGCTTGGTGTTGAACAGTGAACTTAGGCTGGGAAAGGGAAGATCATTTAGTGACAATAGTGACACCACATAATTTGTTGTTACTGAAGTCCATAGTTATCCTATTAATAAAGAGTTTGGCGTTAACATTTTGTGTAAATGAGGATAATTTATTAAGGGGAAAAAAAATAAAACTAGGAAAACAGATTGCTCCAGAGGGTAAAGAAATATATCACTGCAAATACACATAATGAATGCAATTTATAAACCATTTTTAATTAAAAGTTTTCAACTTGAATTATATAATTTGATTGCAAAAAGTTGAGCATGTTTTATTAAGTCAAACTTCTCAGTTGATCTTTATACACAATTTAAGAGAAAATAACCATTATGTTTATAGCTGTCTCTTTGTCATTAAGAAATTTTTTATTAATTTTTATTAGTGCAAGCAAAACATTTGGGGTCTGTGCTTTTGTTTGCCAGAATTTCCTCTAATTAAATTTCATCTGTCTAGGCCTTTTAACAATGATAGTTATTCTTCTTTATAGGACTGATGAATAATACTAATTCTTGCGCACTGCTTTTTATAACAGACTTGAATAACTTTCCCTTAGCTTGGGAGCATGAATGCTTATTGTCGTTCTTCAAACACAGATATACATTATCATATTTAAATGCACACATAGCAAAGAAGCGTCTGCTGCAATGAGTCCTCCTCTCTGGATGATTGTTTGCTTTGAGCATGTTAGTGAAGATAGTTGTCTCAGCTAGATCCCACAAAACCTCTGGTTTGCACAAGACCTTGCACTGAACAAAGACAAACTGCATTCCCAGCTTTTGGAAACATTGAACAATTTCAGAGGAAGTTTCACCATAAGTACTTTCTGTCTTATGGTTCTCACTGTGACCAAGTGCCCCCCTGAGATGAAGCCATTGGCAGCTCTGGGAATGATCCATCCCCTCCTCCTCAATTTTAAGGTTCAGTATCAAAAATGGAGGAAGTTCTGAAACTTGGAACAGGGGCTGGATGTCCAGTCAAGAAATCAACTTGATATTGCTTTGAGATATTAAGCCTTAACAGAAGGCTTAATACAAAAAGTACTGTACTTCAGCAAAAGCTGACCTGGCTTTTTTGGGGTATGTGTGCTGTGTATCCACCTCCTCTGGTTCTTTCTAGCTAGTAAAACAGACTCATTCAGTTAAATTTTGGATAAAGATGGTGTACCTTGTATTTGGTATGCTTGGGAAGTAGGTGAGACACAGAATTTGTGACTCATCTTACTTACTAATATTCCCTCCTCTGATTCCAAGAGAATGTAGGTATTGAATTGTTCTCTGAACTAACTTTTGGAAGTGGATCTGTGAGATTTAGCTTTGAACATTCCTCTTGCCAGGTTTAATGGAACCTAACACAATAGCCTACAGCAGCTATGCAGTAGGATTTACTCAGGTGGCTTTTCAAAAGCTGAAGTGAAGAGGGATCAAGTCCATCCTTGGAATGCCATTCTGTACTCCCCAATAAAACAAATTCACCTGTAACACTCTTTTTTTTAGTGAGTGAGCAGAATTTATCCTGCAAAAACTTTTTAAAATTACAAATAGATTAATCCACTATTAAAAGAAAGGTCTTGTTTATGTGTCAGGAAAAAAAAAAAGGGCGCTAGACCTTGCTAATGCCTGCAAATAGCTTTTCTATTGATGTAAAGTAGAAGTTGCATTTGGCCACAAGAAAATGAAGGGAGCTATATAAACCAAGAAAAGAAGAGGACTTCTGAGAACCTTTCACTGAAGTTCAGGAGTGAGAAAATTAATTGTCTAACCTCCAAATTAGAAGCCCTCTGTGTAGATCCTCAGAGTTTGCTGTTTACCTTTCATGAAATGCTGATGTTTGCAGCTTCTTTCTGAGACATTAAAGTCAGGGTTTCTCCCAGAACCATCTTTTTCAGTTTTAGTTAAAAATTATAAGGTCTATTTCCCATCTGTTTTAGGACCTTTTTCTTCCTCACAGATACAAACAGGTTTCAATTTGCCAGTTGGCCCTCCTGATTACCAGCAGTTCTGCTTGAGTAATTTCACATCTTGAAGAACTGGCATAAGAGTAATATAATTTCATTTAGAATTGCAATTGTTTCTTCCTTTTTTCTCCCACGTGGTTTTTCAGAGTCAGGGAGCATTTTATGCTCAGTGACTTCCCTCCTACATCATCATTTTGCACTGTCAAGTGTGCAAAGAAGGAGCTAGAGAGCTGTTTGGTCCTTTTGTAGCGCTGGTAATCAACATGCTGCCCTTTGTGAGGCCATCATGTTCAAGTACAGCATCCAACACCTTTTGAAGAAAGCTGCCAGCACTTGACTTTGAATTGCTTTTCCTCTGCTCAAGACAAATGCTGACATTGCCTTTCTAACTTTTTTTAAAGGAGATCACAGTCTCAGCTGCTGTGATGAGCAAGTAAAGCATGAATGTACTCAGACACTGCAAAGACTGATTATTCACATTTCAAATCCTCTTTCAGGCCATTCCACTAAGGTTTCAGAGTGCTTTGGTTTTCAGATGACAACATGTGATGTGACAAGAGTTTTTGGGGTTACTTTAACCTTGTAGTTATGTGTCAAAGATATGTGTCTTGGTGTGTTTATGTCCTACCCTTCTTCCTACCATGGTGCCCTGTATTCATTCAAGGCATTGACTAGACAACTGCTCCCAAACAGCAGGTACATTTCTTGGTACCAAAAGACCATTAAAGGAATTGGAAATATTATCATAACTGCTTGGACAGAATGGTTTTGCTGTTTTTCCCTCAAAGAAATGAATTTTTTTCTCTCACTTTCCGTTTTGTTTCTTAAATCTCTGGCGTTTTCAGCTGCCAGGAGGTGGTGCTGACGTACTCCTCTTGTTTAGGAGCCTGTGATGTCTCTGAGCACAAAGTCTGATTTTGGCAGATACCTTCAAGCTATTCGGTTCCAGTGTTTGGGTACATTTTTACATCAGTTAAATTTCATGTCACTGAAGCTACCTGCTAATATTGTGCTGCTGTATTGACTCGGCTGTGAGCTGGAGCTGGACTGCTCGTCTTCTGCTTCTAAAACATTGCACCACCTTCCAGGTACCAGGTTCCTCGTGAGCAGGGCACCAGTCTTGATAGCTAGAAACTCCCTAAGAGAAGCACTAAAGATTAAGCAACCAATAGATATGAACTGCAGGGGTGAGTAACTTATGTTCTGAGTGCAACTGGTTCAGAGTGATGTACCCAAGTTTGAGTTGCAGTGCATGGGAAAGATGGTGATGTTTCCTTGGTACCTCCCTGTGTTGGTGTGTTCCCTCTGGACCTGGAAATTCTGTGCAGCCCACCTCACCTGCTGAAGCAGACAGTGTTTCAAGTTGATAAAACCAGGGTCACAATGATCTTTTACTCACCCACAATCATCCAAACAAATCCCTGTGACAGACCTGACCTCCCAGAGTTAGAGCCCATTTCTTCTGTGTCAGTCTCACACCTCCTTGGCCCTTGCTGGGCTGCTGCTTCAGGCACAGATAGTCTGTCACATCTTAGGCTGCTGCTGTGACTTCAGACATTATCTGCCTTACCTTGGACTTGTGTGTGAGGATCAGGTTTTGAAGCTCTTCTTGTTTGTGTTCTGCACACAGTGTGGCCCAGAGCACCAGGCTCCTATCCCTGTAGCTCCCACCACCTCCTGCTTGCCTTTCTGCCCTGGACCTGGACTATCCATCCTGCTCAGTGGTTGCTCTCCTCTTTTCTGCCCTTTGATGGCTAACATAAATTTGTGAAAATTCCCATCTACTTGTAGAGCTTGTTCTACAGAGGCCTGGGCAGTAGCCCACAGTCACACTGTGTGGCACAAGCAGAGGGGAGAAGCTAGTGAGTGTCTGGTGTATCAGCTCTTTAGGTTCTCCTCAGACAGTCTTTGACTAGACCCAGCTTGCATTTCTTGGTGTACAGTTAACTTGTTTCTCCCTGTGGTTTTCCCTCTGTGTTTTTATTGTCTGACATACAGCAATTCTTCATTTCAGCTTTCTTGTGAATCTTTTCCTATAGGCAGAACTCATCTTTTGGCTGAAGGTCTGTTTTATAGTCCTACTCTGAAGCTTCTTGTCTGTATTCAAAATGGCATAATGTGTAACAAATGTACCATGTAAGTAAATTAAAAATACATTGATCTTTATTCCTGTCTGTGAGTACTTGATAGGCAAAGAGATATTCAGAAAGCCAGTGTCATAAAACTCCTGTGAGCACGAAAACTGAACTCCTACTGTTAAGCCACCAGTATAAAAGACTTGACCTCATAAGGGCAGATAAATCTGCATGTCACATAAATTCCCTCTCTGGACACTAATGCTCAGATTCACTGCTTTTCAAGTACTTCAGAATTTCACATATGTATTTTTTTCTTTCACATAAAAGCCTTTCTCAGCATGGCATCATGACATTTACTCTCTCCCTCTGTTGCAAGTCTATAGTAAAGTAACTGCAAATTCAGCCTTGCAAGTAAGTTTAACTTGTAGAAGAATTCATACTCTTCAAGGAAGTTTATTGCATTTTCAGAGGTTTGGTTCTCTTTCAAATGGCCTCATTTAAAATACTGGACTCTGAGGCAGTCTTGAGCAGTGAAACTCATAACCTTTCCTATTTCTGTGCAGATGGAAAGAAGCTGATGCTCTGATTATTTTCATTCAGAAGTCTATGGAGAGATAAATACAGCAATGGAAATACCAATAACCTGGGTGTACAACAATCTGTTTCAGTAAAGTCTTCTCTACAAGAAGGATTAAAGAACTGCATCCAAGATTGAGTAAAATGTGAGCATTTGATTGTTAAATAGTAGAGGGACAAATTCACTATGACTGATGATCTGCTGAAATCGAGAAGAATTCACAATATCCTCTGGGCTTCTACTTCAATGCAAAGAAATGCATTTGAGCATTTGGAGTATTTTTGGATTTTTTTCTTTTAAAAAATGTTAATTTTTTAAAAAACACTATTAGCTAGCTTAACCTAAGCTTAACCTAAGCAGGTGGTTACTCCCCTGCCCTTCCCCAAGCCCCAATTCTCCCATTGCAACAGAGATTTTTTTTTAATGGTATTTGGTTGGGTAAGTGCAAATAGCTTCATTCCTTTTGTGTCTGACTCACTGATGAACTTGGATATCTCTAAACAGTTATTTCAGGAAATATTTCAATTAAAGCAGGCTTACTTTTTCTTGGCACAGTTCATCACCAGATCAAGTTTTTCAAGTCATCTTGTCAGGCTGTCTCTAATCCTACCATGTAAGACTGCTGTGAGTTACTGTTCTGTAGCTCAGCATCACCCCAAGAAGAGGTATTTCCAAGCAGCTTTCTCACTAAGAAATGGCAAATCTTTCTATCCTTAACCTCTTGCTGGATTATATTGTGACAGTCCTATGTCAAAAATATGCCTCAGATTGTTCAGGGTCAGGCTTTATCTTGAAGTATGACAGGAAGATGGAGAAGGATCTTTCTGCAACAAGTAATTTATGCTATGGTTTACTTTCTGCTGAGAGACCAGAATAAATTAGTCTAATTTACATTAGGAGAATATTTAGTTTTGATATCAGGAAAAGGCTTCTCTCTAGAGTAAATGCAGCATGCATAGTCATGGAGTGTCTTGTTGAGCTCATGCAAGATAATTGGATATGTGGGGGTCCAGAGATGGGGGACTGTGTGTGGTACAAGGAGGGGTAGGACAGATCAGAGGTTTTCAGCCTGGTGTCTGCCTCTGGCTTGCCCAAAAGTTCACTGATTAGGAAGGCCAGGGTGACTCATTTTGGTGCAGTAGTGGTCTGTTCTGGGCCAAATCCTCTCAGCTTGCCCTAACCACATGGGTCCAGGGATGCTGTAGGGACAGAAGGAACAAACTGGGTGGGTGAAGCTCATCCTGTGCTTTGCTAAACTGGGCTTTCTGCACCTGAGCCTTGGTCCTTACATGCCAGGAGAGGTGTAGGAGACGCCAAACTCCCCTATCCTCAGAGAAGGACATTAAATGTCTCACTGGGAGCTGTCCTACAGGACCCCTTGGGCATCTTCTTGTTCTACATTTCTAGAGTTACATTACATGATAAACCAGAAAAAAAGGAAACCTCCATAAATATATTACCTATGACCCTGGACATGGTAGTTTTGCAGAACTGCTTTCCTGTGTTTTTCATTCAAGGTGTATTGTGCTGTTCATTACAGTATGTCAGAGTGACAGTAGCATTATTCTCTTATTTACAGTTCTTCCTTTCTCTTCAGCAGTGAAAATGAAAAGGAAATCAATGCCATTAAAGAGAATAATGAGAAACTCACCTCCTGCAAGGTCTGTGCTTTTATATTTTTTTTCTGAATTCTCATCTCTGAATGTACTTGTACAAATGCAGTGGAAAAATGGAGGAAAACTCCAGGAAAGCACCACTGCAAAAGAAATACCCTGGTAGGTCACTGGATCTGCAAAAGGCTGAAAACAATCTCATGTTCTGCATCTCCCTCCACAGCCCTGGCCTTTACAAAAGTGTGCTATGTGATTAGAAATGTCAGAGAGGAAGAGCAAGAAAGATCAAATTAGGTGACACAGGAGACAAGGGTAGGTAGTACAATTCAGCAGCAATCAAACAACATTCAAACTTCAGTAACATCACTGTGTCTTTCAGTCAATCTTTGCACCACACTGTGAAGCCTCAGATCAAAGAGCTGTTAAAAACCCACCAAGGAAGATTCCCATCAGGCAGGAGTCTGTGGTCTCTCACAATTTATTAAGTCAGAGCAGCACCTAACTTGGAACTGCCAGCAGGGCAGTATTCCATTGCCCTTTCTGTGCAATTCTAAACCCTTTTAAGAATTTCCAGATTGTGAGCAGAGTTTGCAAGCACAACATCTGGAAACCACTTTGGCTTTCAGAAGTGAGAAGGCTGCAGTATGTCTCTGTATTCTCTGCAAGAGCCTTGTTCCTCTGGGCTGAATTGCTAGTGAATAATATTGACTGCTCAGTTTTTCCAGAGTGTGAATTTTACTGAGAAATGAAGCAACAGGGATGGAGGGCAATGTATTTATCCAGCATGATGCCTTTGCTCTAATGAGTGGGGCAGCCACACGGCATTTGGAGTTGCTGACTAAAAAGGATGAAACAAATTTCTTTTGCATACTACTCTAAGGGAGAGTTTCATTAGTGAGGTTCACCCTCTTTGTACTGTAGCAGTCCCTACCTCTCAAGCAACCCCCTGGGCTGATGGGAAACAATTTAGATGGGCTCAAAAGTGGTTCAGTAAGATGAAAATTTTCAGTGGATAATTACAAGGCCAATATTTCATAGGTCTGACTGCTTGCTAATTAACATACTTTGACTAGATCTGCCTGCAGCCGGAGTAGAGCCCATTAAGGAGTTAGCTAGCAAATTATGTAGTAAAAACTGTGAGGTAACTTCATCCAACGCCAGGCTGCCTATGTGTGATATGGCTTGAAGGTGTTATATTTTCTCTGGATGAAAGGAAAGCCAAGCTAAGCTGAAATGAAGAAGACACAGTGGTAGCAGTGAGTGTGACCTGGGACCTGAATGCCAATCAGCCAAGAACATGAGGGCAGAGAGTGCTGGGTGTGGGTTGGGTTTGAGTTAAATATGGCAAAGAACACCTACAGCAAATGATGGTACTGGCCTAGGAGCAGAGAGTGGTGGATTTTGATGTGGTCCATAATTGTTGTAGTAACAAAATTGCACAGCTGGTTCCTGACCTGCTGCATTCGCTCATGGAGTTAGGAAATCTATGCTTACCAAAGGAAAGAAGAGCACACAAGGGGCTGTTCTGTGCAAAGTTTTTGTGTTTGTGTGAGACAGAGAGAGAAAAATAAATTGTTTAGTTAGTCTTTCTTGCTGATAAAAAAATGCTGTTGGCCTCTCAATTGAAAGCACAGAGTCTGCAATAGTTGTTGCAATAATTTCATTACAGCACATTCAGGTATCACTTGGTAATGCTCATGATGTACACAACTTGCAAGGGAATTGGTTGAGACTTTGCTAGTCTCAAGCACTGTATCCTGTATCCTCAGCACATTTCATACATCATGGCTGGTTTCCCCTGGGACAAAATATTTCTGTTTCAGCTGCATTACTGAAGAAATACACCTGCTCCTTTATGTAATCAGCACCATCTCCACAAAAGGATAAATAGCTACACATTTACCTGATGCAGCAGATGTTAAACATGTTTGCAAAATGGCAAGTAACGATTGAGAATTAGCTTGGCAAAATCCTCTATAAATGTTATAAAGAAATAAAATAGGTGACAAACACAGCTTTATGCAGTTTTCTCCATTCATCTGCATTTGTTCTGTTTATAGGTAACAGTCCTGGATAGTCTGCACATGTAGGAGTGGGTATGTACTTAAGTGCTTTAAAACCCATTTGTTCTGAGTTCCTGTACAACCACTCTGTGTTGGTGTGTATGTACACATGCATTAGAGAAATGCATTCACAAATATAGGGGTAGATATTTGCTTTTTGTATGAGTGTGTGGTATGTAAGGTTGCAAAGAAGGAGGAAAGTAGAATTACTTGCATGGTACGGCTGCTTTTGAAATATTGCTGCCTTTAAAACACTGCCACATCTTCAGTTTGATGGAAGGCTTTGCTGCGGAGCAAGATGGGAGCCACTAACAGCTCAGTTATATCTTGTCTCTGTGAGAGGAGATCCCTCCTGGGTCACAGTGAGCTCAGCAGTCACTGGTAGCTGGAGAAAAAAGTGTAACCTTGCCTTCCTCATAACTTTGTAAACTTGTCTTGCATGCAAGTGTGAGATCATACTAGAGTCTTATTCCCCCATCTCCCCACCACCAATGTTCTTCATGTGGGCACTGTGGAGATGTTCTTAAGGGCCTTAGCTGTAATTTCACTGGAAACAAGCTGTTATGCTCCCTTTTCATACACATACACATTCATGTTACAGAGAATGTATATCTGTGTCTATCATCTATACCTATAAAAACATGTGTAAATTGATATGTACAGCATTTGTGATCTTTTAGGTGTATGTTTATGGATTCAGTGCATAAGTGAATCATTTTGTAAAGACTGTGTCTATATAATTTTAAAACAAAAAGCTATAAATAATACAAAAATTATTTTTGTTCTACGGTATCTGATGTTGCTTTGTACTAATGGATGAGTCCACAGGACTTTAGAGGTATATGTATTGGGATATATCATGCAAACATGTTTACCTTATATAACATGTGATTGCATGATTATTTGTGTGTATGACACCATTCTGTAAGGCAGTGGTTGTACTCTTTTAAAGTAATCTCCCTAGACATCAGGCTAAGTTGTTCTCAGCAGCTGGAAGGTTGAAAGCCAAGGCACAGCATGTGCTGTTTATGCAACACTGCTACTATAGAAAGAGACCTGATGTTTAAAATCTGTAAAAAGATGCTTCAGCAGCTGTGCTACCAGCCAGTAAGAGTGGCATTCCCTTGCTGCTCCCTTCTGCCCCAGAAGACCATAACTGAATAGCATGTGAATCCTTTGCTGCCTGAAGCATGCAGGCAGCAGACCCAGAGGTCCTTTCAAATCAGGCATTTACAGTTCTCTCTAAGGAGATGTTGGTGCTCTTCTGCTTCACAAAGGCAAAATTTCAGCAAAGCCCAAAAAATTGTGCAAGGAGAAGATCAGCATAGCAGAGAAATAGGGACAAAAGAAGATGCCTATCTCATTAGTATATAGTAACACAAGTAATACAAAAATCATGAAGACTTCACCTTTCTTTACCCTAGGGGTGTTACACCATCTCCCACATGATCCTACCTCAGCCCTTTCAGAAAATAAGGGGGTTACTACTCTTTCCTGCCATCTCTGCCCTCAGATCTGTGTGTGCGTGTGTCTTGTCAGGGGATAGCACTTGCTACTCAATTCCCTGGCATTTGATTAGGAGTGGGAAACTTCTTGGTCTAATAGATCTTATGGAATAGATTATACTGTATTTTCCTTTGTCTTCTATTATTTACAGCCAAATCTACCAAAGCAGAAGCTCTGTCTACCCTGCTGGGAAGGTGAGAGTAGCACTGCATTGCTTGTGTGTTGAGAGTTGCATGTGTTTCTAAATGATCGGCCTGCCCACGTCACTGAAGTCACTGGGAAATGGATGAAAAATACTGCTGTTGTTTGGCTGAATTATGTGTTGTACATATGTAAAAGGTTGCAGGTTGTAGAATGCTGTGGAATCAGACAGTTCTTTGTTTTTCAAAATATTTTCTGAGTTTGAAGTGTAACCAGTGATGCTCTAGCACTTGCATAAAATCTGCAGAGTTTGGGTTTGCCAGTCATCTGTGTTTCAGCGTGACTTAAAATCTTTCCTTGACCAACTCATTGAATAATTGGTACCATCCATTAGCTGAATTTAAATATGGGATGATCAATAAAACATGAAATTCTGTAAGTACCTTGTGCCCAGAGAGTGCAAGGACATAGCAGAGGAAGTACTTCTGATAAAAGGCTGTGTTCTTAGATGAGAGTTTTCTGATGAATTCTTTTCCTGGTCCCTCATTATTCCTCTAGAGACTGGTGACTGCTGGATACAGGGCTCTTAAGCCTGTATGGTTATTTCTACTTCAGTTTTGTTTATAATGTCTTGTAACACACTGAGATAGTGACATTCTGTTCTCCCTAGCCAGAGTATAGCTATGAAAGAGAGGGGAGCTGAGTCAGACTGAGCACAGAATGGTCCCACAGCCACTGATGGGGCACAAAGCCCCTGTAGGTTCTAGAGAGACCTCAGGGCTCAGGGGCTCAGCCACGCTGCTGTTGGAAGAATAACAATACCTCAGGCCCAAAGAGAAAGGTATTTTCCAGATGCCCATCTTAAAGCTGGCAGAAAAGCCTGTTCTTTCCTGGTTTTCAGGGGAGGTTTTGTTGGGTATGACAGTGTTGTAACTGCTCCTTGTAGATAATAGATTTAGCTGTGTGATAAGCTTTGTATTGTGTCAGTCAGTTTCAGACTTTGCAGGTGGGTTTTAAAGGTGCACCTCGACTCATTTACTCCACTGGATGATCAAAGACATAAGACTACACAAAGGATTTCTGAATGTTGGTTCTTTGCTGTTAGACATTGCCCAAATAGATATTTCTTATTTCTTCTCTGTCATAGGATTTCTTTGTTACTTTAATATTTGCATTGTGTACTGTTTTGAGTTTAGACTTTCAGGACTCTTCAAAAGCAAAATAAAATGGCATTCCTGCCTGATTAGTGATCCACCATGAATATGATTCTAATTCTTCAGTAAAAAAAGTGAAATGAAATTGTTAATGAATATGCATTTTTCACTGCTGCACAGGTATATTTTATCAGGGAGCCAAAAATAGCTCTCATGTCAGATTCTGACTTAGTAGACCATTTCTCAGATTCACTAAGGCTCCAGTGAATACCAGCATCCTGCTATGATATTTTTTGGCTTCTCTGAGTAAACAACAAACAGTCTTTTGTTTTACTGTGACAGAGCTCTGCTGTGCCACCCACTGGGACACAGCCTGCCCCTCATCTCTTCTCCTGACCTTATCTTTGCAGGGAGCTTGGCAGCTTCCCTGCAGCAGAGGGGAATGACAGATCCAGGAGGGCTCTCCATTAGCTGTGGGTACTGCCCACAGTACTGCGGCTGTCTCACACCAGCATGGAGATGGACTTGGTGATAAAATCACTGACTGCTAGGACTGTTGGACTAAAAATAAAGCAGAAAAAAATTTCTTCAGCTCTCACCAGAGCACACAAGCTCTATCACAATATATTGGCTATTTATTATTTCCAGCCTCTCTGGTTTGGAGAATGAGTTTTCAAAGTCTTGCCTGAGTATTGCTAGCCCTGCTCCAGATGAGGAAGAGTGCCTTCAGTTTTTAGGGAAGCCATCAGCTTAATCTAAAAAGGCCCAACAAGTTATTGCAATGCCATTTCTTCAAAAGCCACACCCAGCCATTCTACTGGAAGGAGAACTCTTCCTCTATATTCCACAGCAATGGAAAGAAAATTTTTGAGGTTGGTTTTGAAGAGCATTAATTTGCTGTTTTAATTTTGTGTTTGGGATGTTGTACAGGCCCATCCGTAAACAATTGCTCTTGTATTCCAATTTCTGCTTTGTTCAACTACACACGTTTTATGAAAGTCACACAGAGCTACATGTACAAGATGCCTGCATGACAAAAAATATGAAGCATCAGAAAGATTAATGTAATGGTAAAATATGTACAAAAATAACAATACTTTGCATGCACATTGAACAGATGAGTTGCTCATTCTATAGTAGCTGACTGTATAAAGCTGTTTATGCATAAATCACTTAGTTCAGCCTGGCTTCTGCAGTGATGGGACATAATTGATCTTTAGAAATTTTGTGCAAGACTCACAGTCTGTGAAATTAAAGGAAGTTATTTTGTTGAATTTTGTATTTCAATCAACTGACAGGAATATCACAATATTAGAAGAATTCCAGTTTTCTCTTAAAAAAGGTTTATAGATAGTATTAAACCAGTAAGTATATTAATGTATTATGGCAAAGTATTTTGCACCATGATATTTTTCACTTTGTATATGGAATTTATGGAATAAAAGCCAACAACGTTGTGATAAACAGATTGACTTCCAGGAGGAATGATGGTAATATTTCATCAGCATCATGCCTGAGTTGCAAGACTTTTCTTTCAGAGCAGCATTAGACAACCCAGGCACTAGAAACCTCTGGGTCTTGTGACTGTGGCCTACCTGCCTCTTGTTAATAAATTTGTTGGTCAGGCTGGGATAAATGGGGAAATATTTCTTGTTTCCATCATTTGGGAGCAAATGGACAAGGGAGGAAGAATGGGTAGAATCCCACTGCTCTTCTACAGGTCAACATGGGTGTCATAATTTAGCATAAATACACTGCAGCAGTGGACCTCTTTCTTCTGGCATCTAGGAAGGATCAACAGCCTCCTGGACCAGTGCATCCATCCCCCAGTATCCTCGATGGTACAGCAGCACTTTGTCCTGTGACAAAACCAAGGCATCACTTGTTGCTGTACATGGGATTGTGATTAATGCACTCACAACTGCTGCTACTACATGCAGTTTTAATTAAAGCACCAATTTCTTCACCTCCTTTTGCATCTTAGGTTTGAAACAATTGCTCAATGACTTAATCTTGTTTTCCAGGCTTTTTATATCAGGAACTATAATGAGAAGTCCCTACACAATCACCCTTTTATCCCTTCAGCTGTTTATTTTTGAATATATGTCAAATACATCTTTTGCACATTTTTCAAAGATGGTTAATATTTTGAAATTGGAAAAGCAGGCAGAGAGGTGTAAGCCAACCTGGCAATGGCTTTAACTGTGTATTATGTACTTTAATGTGTAGCAGGCTATAACTGATGAGGAAGATGGAAAGTATTCTCAAGGCCCATGGACCTTTGTAAGCATGAAAAATAAATTGTTTAACCTTTTAGGAAAGCCTCATGTGCTGCAGTGGCTTGCCTCAGACGCCAGAGGCAGGTGAAGGAGCTCTTGCTGTGTTTGACCTGCTGGGGTTCCAATGGTTGTGCACAAAGGCCTCTGATGATTCAGTCTTATCCTCCTCTGTGGTACTCCCAAATCCCTCTGGTCCTCCTGATGTCCTGTGACCAGCTGGCTTGTCCTTAGCCCTCTGTGTAGGGGGGAAAAAGGCAGGGTTGAGGAATCTGAGGAGGATTTGCTGTGCAATTGAAAGGGAATGATCTCAGATCTAACATCCTGCAAATGGATCTTGAAGGCACTGCATACAGTTACTATAAATTATTGAACCAATGTACAATAAAAACTACACTTAATGCATCGAGTAAAACAGAATGAAAATAGCTACTCTTCCCCTCAGTCTCTCTTATTCCTGTCACAATCTAGCATGGAGTTCCCACTGCAGACAAAATTATAGCAGAAGGGCTATTTAACTTAGACAGGGGTCTGTGTACACAAACATCACAGCGTGTGATGCAGGGTGATTGCTTGTAACGTGGATAGTTTTATCTTTGGTTAAACCTTCATGCTGTCAGATTGTATTTCCCTGCTTTGAATGGTAATTGTCTTCAAATGTTGTTAAGCTGCTGAAATGCCAGTCTGATAGCTGTGTGATTTGGGACACTTGCTCTGTCACTTGCTACTGCAATAAAGTAATTTTGATTTGGTAGATTCCCAAGAAGGTTTATTCTGTGTAAATGCCCTAGCCAGGCATGTGAGCAGCATGTCCTCCACCTTGCTTTCCCAGTAAATCAATGCTAGTTGAAAGAAGAAACAGAGGGTTTTCTATAAATATACCCCAAGAAAGTCTCAACAGATCTCCTCTCGAAATTCATATAACAGGTACAGAGTCAGCGTCAGAAGGAGAGTCAAGGAGACCTGAATTGTCACTGGACTGGTGACTCAGCGATGGGGAAAACCAGGTGGTGACAGGTAAACAGATAGGATGAATGACACTGAAGGTGGGAACATGAGCTGTAGGGGTATTGGCAGATTAATGGGTGTAATTATCATAATTGTATGGGAATCACTTGAGTCATGACACCACATGGCAGCTAAGTGCAGAAGATCATTCATAAGCCATTGAAAAGGATTCAAGTAGCCTGTAAAGAAGCTTCCAAAATGGAGAAAAATGAATTGTATCAAAGACCAGTTTCTGAACAATTACATGCAAATAATTGTATGGTTACATGTGAAACATTTTTCTGAAAATCTTTCTTCCTTCTTTGAATAAATGTTGAGGCTGTATAAACAGTGGATTAGCTGTTTGGAATAATTTACTCCAATGATTTTAGCATTCCCTCCAACAACCAGAAGAAGAATAGGAGGCCTGTTCCTTTTTAATTATAAGATGAAGCTACAAGCACAAGAAAATGGCTGAAATAGATGGCAATGTTCATTCAGGCTGTGCACCTTGCTCTTAGGTCTGTGGTACTTGTAGCTGGCTTTGTAACAAGAGGGGAGTGTAACACACTGATGCTGCTGTTTCACAATTACTTTTTGTCACAGAAAGGTGTTTAACTAAACTAATGAGAGAATTGGCTTGGCAGAGTGGCAGCCAGAAGACATATCACAGGTGTCCTGCTGCATAGGGATGGAGAATGGGACAGAGATGTCTAATTATTGCCCAATTCTATGGCTCTAAGAACACCTTCTTGCCAGCCACATGCTCCAAGCAGTGATCATGTGCACCCTTTACTCCTCAAGTGGGTGCTTTATCATGAAACCTGAACTTTATCTTGTAAGTGCATCTTCCTTCAGCACTGTCATTGGCACATTTTGTTGTTTACTGTGGTTGACTCAGTTAAAACATGACAAGATTTGATAGACTATGTCACTTGTTTTTTTCCTTTTCTTGATAATACCTGTTGTATTTTGCAGTACTCTGTAAAAAGTGAAGGCTCTTTGCTTATAGTGAGAAGCAGTCAGAAGTGAATCATGACACACAGAAAATGGATATTGTTTATGGATTGATAATGTTGGCTCAAATGTTTGCATAAAAAGTTCCCTTTTGACTTTTGCCAGAATCACAGCCACATCAAATGGCTTTTGTGTTCTACCTTGGGTAAAATATTCACCTCATGGACCCCAAAACTTTCAAATAGAGGTAGGAATATTTATGATCCACCAGGGACTCAGTAAATCCCAGAAAAGCTGATGACTTTTTAAATGCAATGCCCTTTTAGCCTCTGTTTTTCAGGCTTTTTTTCTCTACTTTCTAATTTGGTAATTTCCTGTGGGATCTCAGCACCTCAGGATGGAGGTGCAGAGAGGCCGAGACCACCCTTGGGGGGCTCGGGAATCCTGGAATGTTGCCAGAAGTGTCTGGTGGCAGGATTTTGATCCTACACAGGAGATGAGACCTGTATGAGGACTGGGAGGAATTCACTGGGTGTATGGTGAAGGGATAAGTTAATTACAGTGTAAAACACAGGGTTTAGGATTTTGGTACAGGGGGGTCTAAAGAAGTAAGATGGAGGAATTGGGGCGTGTCCTGTCCTTCTTCTTCTTCTTCTTGGCCTCCATCTTCTGTGGTGGTGGTGGCACTTTGGGATTGGTCATTACTAAAAGTGCACCGGTTAATAAGGGTAGAAGGTATTGGAGTAAAATGATAAATATTGTACACGTAACTTAGGGTATAAAGATAAGTGACCGCCCGGGGGCTTCGGGAGTGTGCCCATGGCTGACTTGCTGTGCAGACCTCTGTCGGGCTGAAAGAAAATCTTTTAGATAAACAATTAATAAACACCAAGACCGAGACAAGATCAGAAGTCTCTCCTCATCCTTTGAAGCGTCGGCTCTCCAAGGCCATCCCTGGGAATTCCCTGAAAATTCCAGAGCACCTAAAACAGCAGCAGAAAACCTTACAAGCCTAAACAGCCGAGAAACCGAGCAAGTGGCATTCCCTGAAATATCTCAAAACGTAAATCAGCCAGAAGCACGCCAGAAATTTACAATTTCCTCCACACTGTTCTGGTTTTGCTCTGCTGAGCCCGTGCCATGGGAATGAACTGGCTTTGCTTTCTGCATGGGTGGGCTAAAGTTTCCTTGGAAAGAAAGAGTGGCTGGGAGTCACTGACACAACTGCACCCCATGGCCACAGCATCCCTGCAAAGTGCATCCCTGCTGCTCTTCTCACTTTACAGGTGCCTAAATGAAAGCAGAAGAATGAAGGGATTTGCCTAAGGCCACATAATAAATCAATTGCTTCTGTGGGTTAGTTACAGCTCAGGACTCCCCTGCTGCTCACTGCCAGCCCTGCATTGACTCCACCACTCACTCCCCTGTTTCCAGTGCCACAGGGATTGTTTTTGCCCTACTAGTTTAGAGGACATGTAGTTGGTCCTACTCAGGACATAAAATAATTCTGCTGCAAATTGCTTTAAGAGACTTTGCTGCCATTATGCAAGGTGGAAGATCTGGGGTAAATGGTTTCTGCTTGCGTGATTCTTGGCACTGTGAACTTTATGTCATTCACATTTTAATGACATTTCTCTGGTAATGTGAAGGTTGACAAAAATGTGCTAGGTTAAGACATGGAAATCTGGATTTCTTTCCATAGTTTTTATTCAGACCCAAAAAGAAACATTACATGTATCTTGACACATAACCCAAAAGCTAGGGTAAAAGTAGGCCTGTCCATTGTGCAATGTGAGATAGTTAATCATCTCATGTAAATTGCTGAGAAAGATTGGCACAGAGCAGGGCAATCATCCTGCACATGCTTCCTCCTGGAGATGTTCTCATTGCCTGGTCTTTGGGTGTGAACAGCAGTGAGTGTTTGGAGCCCTCTGTCCCCACCAATGCAGCTGTGGCTTTGCTCCAGCAGCTGAGGAGGATTGCAGGAAAGGGTATGTGTAAGTGCTGGAACTGGGAGCATTTCCAGACAAAATCAACAGAAAATGTGACGTGTACATGGGTTGAAAAGAAAACCAGCAGTTGAGGTGTGAGCACAGCTGCCTATGACACACACTGGAGTATCAAAATAGAGGTTTAAGGGGAGGCAGAGAGAAGCCATAGAGGCAGCAGAGAATATCTACAAGGCAGACATGCACAGCAAGCAGAGGAAAGAAAGGATTTGCTCCTCAGGGTGCTGAGCACCTTTGATGCCCAGTTCAGAGGTAAAAGGGAAAATCCTGCAGTTATAGCTATGTAAGATATATCTTAAGTGTTCCTGAATTTTAATTCTTATAGTTACTGCCATTTCATTGCAAGCAATGTAATGTGTGCAGATCCATTGTGCTTTTTTTCCTTTGCAATGCTAAATTGTTATAGCTTTCTGATCATGTGTTCTGACAAAGCTCATCCAGAAATGCACAACAAAAAGGATGACATTTGATGCTGTCACTTTTATTGCCTCACTAAATAATACAAGAGAATTTTTCATCCCTGAAACACTTTTTCTGGCCCACCCACATAGTAATGGCAACTCTATAATATTTTTCTCTCTAAGAATGATGTTATTAATATATGCAATGTCTTAAGTAGGATTCTCTTCATCCTTTCTTTAAAAGGACTCATCCTCAGGTCCATACAAATATCTATTATTGTTTGTGCACATGTAACACAACTACTCAGGCTTCATGATAATTTTATACACAGGATATAAAAATGACAAGTTCATCTATGTCTGCAGAGAGTAAAATCTTCCCTTCAGGCTCTTCCTCACCTCTGTTTCACTTGGTGGGATGTGGGCAGGGAGGGTGGGATCAAGCCCTAGAAAGCCATGGGAGCAGCATGGCCATGTGCAGAAATTTCACTTGCTGTTCCCAGCTGGAATAGTGTGTGTTTCTCTGTGCTTGCAGATGAGGGGTTACCCTTACATTGCCTTCTTGTTTGCAGCTTTTTTTCACAGCAGTGCGATAAATCAGAGTGCTGTGTTAAAAGCAGCACCCCCTCACCCCTGTACAGACCATATCAGGGTGGGTTTTGTTTGTCAGTGCATTGCATGGAGGCAGACACACACCCTTTCTGGCAGATGTAATCTTGCTCTGCAGTCCTGATTTATGCAGAAACAAAAAAGACTTAATTCCTGTTGGCTGCAATACTATAAAATGTCTGAAATAGAGCATGAGCTAACCAAGCAGATGAAAACCCCATGTGGACAGTGTATAAAAAGTGAACATTACAGATGTTTTCCTCTTGCAAGGTGATGTATGATTAGCTGCACAATAATTTATTTATTCATAAGAGGATTGAAGAACTGCTTCTTCCAGTGTGCACAGGCTTTTGGTTTTGCATAGCTGAACTGGAACATATTGTTGGCTGCCACTGCTGTGACACTGAGCAAATCCTTAATCACAGCCACTTCAATGGAACAGGTTATCTGTAATCTGGAGACATAACTTCTTCAGCAGAAGATCTGCTGTCATTAAATATAGGAGATTAGCTGACACAAATCCTTTTGGGTAAAATGAGTTCCACTGCACTAACCTCAAGTGCATCATACATAAGTGCAACTGTATGCAGATTAAAAATAAAAAATATTTTAAAATATGCGTATGCAGCTATGAAATGTCATGTTTGGAAGTAGTGTAATTATGCTGTTATGTTAAAAGCCATGCATATTTAGAACTTTATTGTAAAGAAAGTATTGATGGTATAAATTTGACACCAATTAGATATCTTTTTCTGTTATGTATTATAATCTCTGTATTATATAGGATAAATTTTAATGAAATTGTACAAATTTTTTGCAGGACAATTAAATTTATACATGAAACATTATATTAGCAGAATGTCTGCTTCAAATAGGAATTTCTAGGGATCCCACTGTGTGATTATGCTTTTTCTAAAAATAAAAGTTCTTCAGAATTCTTTCTTGTTTTTTAGTTTGTAAAAGCATGAAACCAGGCCACTTTCAAGCCCCAAACTGACCTTGGCTTTCTAAAATATGATGCTAAGAACCACTCCCTTTACCAATTCTCAAGACAAAATTCATGTTGAGGGTTAAATGCAGGCAACCCTCTGGCCATGCATGGAGCTGCTGACATGTTTAGATTAAGCCTTTTTTTTTTCCTTCAGGGATGTAGCACTGTCTTTCACTTACTTCCAGAAAATGTTGTGTATTGCCATGGCAGCTCACTGCTGGGCTACTGTTTTGGGATGACAAAGCAGGGAGGTCAGAAAAGCAGCTGAACAAATGAGTTGCTCTCAGAGCCCAGAGCTCTCATCATGGGAGCATCACACATCTCTCTGTCATTATTATTATAATTATTAGCCCCAAAAAGCCTGAGGTATATACCAATGCACTTAGTGCTATTCTTTCAGAGACATTGATACTTTTTTGTCAGAGGCACTTCTCTGTCAATATAATTGTTCTCATGGTGGTGAACAAGCTGCAGTCAAACAGCCTTGAATGCTGGACAACTGAAATAACAAAGAAAAAGAGAAAAAGAATTTTTTTGGTAGCTGGAAGAAAAAACATTGCACAGACAAAACAAAAGGAATAGGACCGAACAGAATAGAATAGAATAAAGTAAATATTACCCACATACTGTTCTAACATATATAGATATATATATATATGTCTATAGGACATGCAGCTTGGACTTATAAGAAGGCTGATCTTTAACTACTCTGTCAGAGGAAAGTCATTGGTTTTTCAAGTGCTGGAGATGCAACATCTTCAGTTCTGTGAGCTTCTTAAGGGGCATGTTGTGGTCTGTGACCTTTTCTTCTAAAACGCAAGGCGTGAGATGAGCAATATGGGTGAAGTAATGCCCAGTAAAGTTCAAATTTATAGCAGTACTATTGCTGATACTTGGAAGTGACAGTTTGGGGTTGAGGCAGGAGCTGCTGAGGGGAAGGCAGTCCATGGTAGTGTTGGGCAGTATCAGGGGGCCTGATGTTCAGACATTGAGTGGTGAGAGCAGGGAAATACATGGGCTCTGGAACAAGCTGCAAATACATCAGGTGAGTCATCTATTTCTTGTTAACATTTGTTTCTAGATTTTTTTTATGGTTAATAAATAATATGATTTCCTATTCTGTTCACAATTTCTATATGTTAGGTTGAATGTTGTGAGAACATAGAAAACCTGTATGTCTAGCAGTTTTCTATCAGGAGATTTTGTTTGTTTGTTTGTTTATCTTAGTTTCAGAGTTGTTTGGTTTTTGTTGATGTGTGTGATCTTCTGTGGAAAGAATTGTTTGAGAATGTTTTATAGGAATGTTTCTGTCTTAGTTAGTACTAATGTAAAAATTATTATTCCTGGATATTTCCTAACACTCAATTTATTTAAAAGTAATGCATTTCCTTAAATGGGATTGTACACAGGCTCTGAGATATAGAAATGAATCTTGAGAGCAGCAAGTGAAAAAGTCTGTATTCCTGTGATCCCCCACTACTCACAGTGGGCTGTTTGCACTGGTGCAACATCCACTGGTGCATATCCAACTCACAGAACAGAGTCCCAAATAACGCAGTCTTTGGGTTCAAGCTCAAACTGACTTACATGCCCAAAAATCATTCTAGGCACTGTCTTCTGAAGAAGTAACTATTACTGAACTCCCAACCCTCTTCAAAGTACATCCTGCAACCTGCAGCACTGAAAGCTTTCTCATGTAGATGGTGTTGGAGTAAGTATTATAGAAATCTTAAACCTGGGGATGTCTGGGTGTGGAAGCACTGAGGGGAAGTCAGGAGAAGGGCTATGAGAATGGTGTGTGCTGATGGTCAGCAAGATCTCAGCACACATCTACCTGCAGCTCCCACCAGGACTGGGAGACATAGGGCAGTGAGCAAACCCTAATGGAGCTGGGGATGGAGAAACTGACAGCTCCTAACACATATAAAAAGGTTTATCTAAAGCCAGTACATGGTCACCAACATAAGAAGAGCACAGAAGATGAAAGGACCGCTTGACAGCTGGAGTTCTTCTTCCCAATGCCATCGCAAGGACTCCTAGATACAGCACCTGCATGTACATTATTGTCTGGATGCTGGACAAATGACTAGGGCTCGCACATTTTAGAGTTGTGAATATGTAGATAGGAGAGGATGAGTATCAACAACTAAAACTGGTTTAGTTTAAAAATAAAACCGTCCTGTATGGTCCATCATTGTGATTTCCTATGTGGCTGCAAAAATATTGCTACATTATTTCCTGCAGTGCTGCCTGTTGTTTGGCAGGATCAATGCATTTTCCATGAGAAGAAAATCAGGTTTTATATTTAAACAATGCACTTATTGTGTCTCTCCTTGCAAATTGTATATTGCAGTAAATGTGCTGTGAACTTTTTTTCAAATTTTGGGTTGTATTTATGAAGAACTTTGGAGGTTCATAACATGTGTGGAGGTGAACAAAGTCTGGTTGAGGAAGATGACACCAGGGTTCCTCAGTATAAAGATACAAGAGGCAGAAAGAAACAGGCAGGGAAAAGGTTCAGGACCAGCCATGTCTCGTCATCTCATTGCAAGGGTTCCGTGCTGTTGTCTCCTTATCACAGAAGTTTCATACCTTGGTGTTTCTCATGGACATTTCCTCAGAGCACTGACTCTTTCTTCTTCACAAAGCCACCAACTGACTCCAATTCCCTTCTCAACAGCCCATCCCACTCTTTTATAGCATCTTCTTCTCACTGGTTACAGCTGTGGCCTGTTAAAGCCAGGCCTGTTCCTAATCTTTGATAATTGGCCCAGCTGCAACTCCTTAGGGGTAAGATTACTTTTTGCACTATCTTTATTTTGTTATATTCTATCCCCCTAGAATATCTGGCTACTAAGGAGTGACACAGAGTGGGGCTGGGTTGGTGGGGGGCATGACCATGCAGAGAATTGCTGGCGCAGAGAAGGGGGGGCAGGAATTCACCATACTTGTAGGGGAGGTCGTGTTTCACTGAATCGAGAAGGGACTGGAGGATACATGCCAGAAGTGACTGAAATGGTCTGAACTGAATGAAATTCCAAGGCTTGAAGATGGAGAAGATCAGGCAGCTTTTCAGGATCTTTTCTGTGCACCTGTAAAATAAACTCCCTTGATTTTGGGTAGGAGTATGTAAGGACCCATATATGAACAGAGAAAGGCAGAAAAACACGCAGAAAATTATAGACCATTGAGATAAAAATAATTTCTCTGGAGAAAAGATGGATGAATGCAGGGCAAATTCACATTTTAATGTAGAAACTGGTTATAGGATTGGGTGTAATATGAAACAGTGATGCCTTATACTGATTACATAGTAGAAATATCAGTCAGTTTGTGATTCATAAAGCTGAAACAGCACAGGACTTAAGGTCACTGCTAATGGTTCCTTCCCAGCTCTGCTGGGTAACCCTAAAGTTGTACTGTGGTGGGCAGGAGTCATCTGCATGTTTGTGCCTGCATGTGGCTCCTCATTGATCTGAATCTGTAATATGCTGTGTGAACATCTCAAGCCTTTGGTCATGCAAAGGCATCGTGAAGCAGTGAACAGATTGGATCACATGGAGACAAAACTCACTGCTGTCCTGGCAGCTGTAATTTTCCTGAACATTTGTTTTTAATGGTGAAATAGAAAGGTGACATATTTTTGCTTTGAATTGAACACTGACTCGAAACTTAAAATGTGATGGTCAACTGTTTTTGTCTAAGAGTATCTGAAAATATCTCAAAATCCAAGTTAGAATAGGCTTAAATTTGCTCTATGAGGGTCTCCACATTTCTCTGAAATTTTTTTAAGGATTTGCAGATTGCAAACACCTGACATAGAACAATGCTGGTGAAAACAGAGAGTGTGTCTAATTTTCCCCTGGCGTTTGTAAGAAGAATCTAAATGAGGATGGTAGATCTGCACACTTATTTTGTTATGACAGGAGATTTTATTTTTCAGTAGTATGCCAAGAAGGATTGAAATAGAAACAGTCTGAGAAAACCTGCAAAGCTTTCTATATTCATTGTTTTTATGGTCTACATACATAACTTAAAGATAAGACATTTTGGATTTCTGCAATTTTCAGTTATTGCTGTCTTAAATTAGAATCATGGGAAGGACTGAATAATTAAGAAGGAAAATAAAATGTTATTTTTCAAATCTTGGTGTGGATATGATCAAGCTGGAAAGGAAGATGCAGTTAATTTACTTTACCCAAGGTAATCTGATAATTTCTGTATTTGTTTCTTTTCCAGTTACTTTACCTGCAGCTATAGCACAAAAATACAGAAACATTCAATTTTGCCACTCTTTAATTTGGTTTAATTCTTCATAGTGAGGAAAAGCTTACATTTAAAATGATGTTATATTAGTTTTATTGCTTCTCTATTCTGGCCACTGAACAAATCCATGTAAGCACAGCTTCCTGCAGTTTTACATCATAGCAGCTTACAGACACCCAGGCTGTGCCTACACTAAATTAAATACTAAATGTCTTCAAGACATTGAGCCCTCTGTCACTAGAGACCAACTGGCTTGAAATGACCTTCTAAGCCTTGCTTCTATTCTAGCTTCAAAGCTCACTTTATTTTGGCTGTGAGTCCTGACCTGCCTAGAGACACTTGCTCCTGCCTGTTCCCTTTGCACAGCACCTTTGCCTACAGGAGACAAACCCTGATTTCCTGAGCTTTGGCCAGGTCTTCGATGGTTCCTTTTCCTGGACCTGTCCTGTGCTGTGGCTCCTGGGCTGCTGACAGCCCTGGGCTGCACCTGCCCTCAGGGGGAACAGCCAGGAGAGGGGACTGCAGAGTGTCCCCCCCAGCCTTGTGCTGCCCTCAGGAGGGAACAGCCAGGACAGGGGACCGCAGGCTGTGCCCCACAGCCTTGTGCTGCCCTCAGGGGGAACAGCCAGGACAGGGGACTGCAGAGTGTCATCCACAGCCTTGTGCTGCCCTCAGGGGGAACAGCCAGGACAGGGGACTGCAGAGTGTCATCCACAGCCTTGTGCTGCCCTCAGGGGGAACAGCCAGGACAGGGGACTGCAGAGTGTCATCCACAGCCTTGTGCAGCCCTCAGGGGGAACAGCCAGGAGAGGGGACTGCAGAGTGTCATCCACAGCCTTGTGCTGCCCTCAGGAGGGAACAGCCAGGAGAGGGGAACAGCCAGGACAGGGGACCGCAGGCTGTGCCCCACAGCCTTGTGCTGCCCTCAGGAGGGAACAGCCAGGACAGGGGACTGCAGAGTGTCCCCCCCAGCCTTGTACAGCCCTCAGGGGGAACAGCCAGGACAGGGGACTGCAGAGTGTCCCCCACAGCCTTGTGCAGCCCCCTGCAGGCTCCTCTGTCGTGCTGAACAGGTCAGGAGGGGTTTGCTACACCCATTAGGTTTTGATTTTTCCCATTTAGGACACTGTGGGTGAGACAAGCTGGCAGAGGAACTGCCCAGCTCCCCTGATGGCTGGGCTGTGAACCATGTGGGATGAGCTGGTTTTGTGACTCTGAATGACTGATAAAATCTACTGGTAGGAAGAAATGTGTCCTTCCATAGCTACGAGCAAATTACATTTCTCACACCAAAGCCAGGAATCTGTTTCCAGTGAGACACTGCTTCTATTCCTAGTTCACCTCTGCTTGGCACTAAGGTGTATGAATAGCGTGGAAATTTTACATCAAGAAAAATCTGACACCAATCTTACCTTATCTGGACACAATAAGAGATAACTGTGTGGGGAGTTTGAGGATTTATTCTGTTGTTAATGACAAACAGATTCCTCATTGCCATCAATACTTAAGTATAGTGTCTTAAGTTAAAAACAAATTTCCAGCTGTAATCTGTTTTTTGGAGCTACAATATTTTTTCAATGTATGCACTATTTGTTAATTAGCATTATTATTAGTGTATTGTACATATGCACATATTTTAAAACATATTTTATTATACATACACACATGTTTCCAGTGTGTTACACTGAGGGACCAACCTGATGAGGTGGATTTTTAACATCTTTGCTGGGTATTGAACTTGCATAAAATCTGAAGGATCACACTCCTATTTGACTAAACTTGCTGATCAGTGATTAATGAATTCTTTTAGCAATTCTAACTTCATTTTCTGTGCCTCAGGTCCCAGCTGTTCAGTTAAAAGAGCTTAGCATCTATCTCACAACAACTGCATTGTGGAGAGAAACAAATTATGCTTCTAAAGTGTTCAAATGCAGCGCATCTCAAAGGAAAAACTAGAAGAAAACAAACAATTTTGTGATCTGGGCAAAACCTTTTTACATGTGTTTACTAAAAAAAGGAAAAGAAAAAATCTGAATCACAAGCTGAACAAGAAGGTTGAAACAAAATACTGAATCACAACTGCTGTACTGAATAAAATTGTGATCCCATGGAGAAAATGCAAAAAGAGAATATAATTAAGGATTAGAAGAGAAGATCAAATGAGAACCGGGTGAAGGTTTTTTGATGTGTGACAGACTGATGCAAACCCCTGTTCTTCATGTTGGGATGAGAATACAGGAAAAGCACACAAAAATGCAGCAAGGGAGAGTAAAAAAGTTATGGAAAACTTCCAGGTGTGGAAAATTCTCCATGTTCTTTGCCAGTTTCTTTCCAGTTTGCCCCTTATTTTTTCTCTCTTCTTGTCATGCTAAAATTTTGATTTTTGTCTTGTCTAAGCTGAGCTTCTCACCTTCATATCTGTATGCATCCTCCTTGCATTTGAAATCTACAGAGTTCCCATGGTTTAATCATATCAATCTGTTGGCTGTAATTATTTTCTTTTGTCTGTGGTAGAATCGTTTGTGTATTAACCATTAAGAGTTTCTTTGAGGAACTCAGTCTCTTTAACAGGTTTCCTCCTTGGAAGAGGAGATTAAATCTTGAAATGTTTTTCAATGTGTTGGAATCTGTTTCCTAAATACTGGAATTTTTTTTAAGTTTCCCCATTCTACTTTTTTCTAAACATGTCATTTCCCTCTTGCTTTTTTTCTCCTAGATGCCCTTCCCCTTGGTATTGCAATAACTTTTCCCCTGCTGATTAGAAACTCCTGATGACTTTTTGTGCTATTCAATTGCAAAACAATTGTCTAAAGAATAATCAAAATATTTATTTTCAAAATAAATTTTCTGCTGGTTTGGTTCTGTGTGAAAAGCTCTGCTGTTACAATATCTGTGGTCTTTTCCCCTGTGAAAACCACTTTCCAACAGCTCAGTTAGTTTTGTTGGTGACCTAGAGAGGTAACAAATGCTCCTTGACATCTTCCCTGATGACAAGGTAATGTCTACATTATAATAAGTAGTCCTGTGACATGAATTAACCCACAAAGTCTCTCATTTTAGTTAAATGATCAAAATGATCTTTTAATCAGGCTTGAGCCCATATTTCACTATCTTTCAGTCTTTGGTGCAAATATTTATTTTCTTTCTTAGTGCAGGTACATTTTGTAACACTTCGATGTTATCAAGAAGGATGTTTATACCACGAGGAAAGAAAAAATATTATTCTTTCTCCAATTTTTTCCAAGTAAAAGAGACTAAGAATTGAGAAAAAATAGGGGAAAATTGAGAGAATGAAAATGTGGCTGGCTGGGTGAAAAGTGCAAGGGGAGTAAGAAAATAGATTAGTTATGATTAGATCTTGACAATGACAAGAAGATACAGGAAATCACAGAAAAGTATGTAATCTTCACTCAAATTATTACAAGGAAAACAGATTAAAACAGTAGCTCCATAATCTTTCATTTGAGTTTATGGTTTGAGGAAGTGCTCTGATATCTGCAACATGAAATGAGCCTAAGCACAACACTCAGTTCTCCAAAGGGAAGTATCAAACACAAACATGGAAAGACGGAAATAAGTAGACAACAGCACTTCTGATAAAGGCAGGGGATTATAATGCAAGAGGCATATAAAGCAGGCTAAGAAATTGTTGTTGCCAGGAACCTACTGTCATTCCAGAATTGTTATTATAAGGAAGAGATTGTGTCAGACAGGAAAGGTAATTACTGAACCCCACTCCACGCCAGTGAGGTTATCTGGAGAACCATGTCCAGTGTTTTATACTGAACCTCAGAAAAGATGCAAACAAATTGGATAGCATCCAGAAAAAAATCCCATTGGTACCTATGAGAAATTTTTGAAGCCCAAGCAAAACCAAAAAAAAAAAAGGTTGAAAGAACTGTGCCTGCTATTTTGAAAGTCTGAAAGACAAAGGAGTGACTGGAGAATTTTCTGAGATGCTAAAGGGTTTTTTAATGATTCATGTGGTCAACTATTCCACATAGTCAGTGGGCCAAAGAAAAAATAAACTATTTAATTTGAAGAAAATATGGCTGGAAAGTTTATATAAAAATTCTTTCTCATTGCTGAAATTGTGGAAATCCAGAAGAGGCTGCTTTAAGGATCTGGTGACATCAGAGATTTTTGAAGAAGAGCTGAAACAAATGCTAGGGATGGGCTAGGAATACTTCAAAATATCTCACCAGGCTCAGTCACTTTCCAGCCCTTCATTCTTATGATTTTTTACTATCTCTACTATATGTAGTTACAGTCTGTAAGTTTAAAAGGAGAATATGATATTCTTAATAATATGCCAAAGGATCTCATTAAACCTATCATTGCAAGACTGACCATCTTAGCATTGGATAAGCTCTGTAGAGCCCCAATTCATTTTGAGAAAAACAACTTCAGTCATCTCCAGCTGGATTATTCCTATTTTTTCATCCCAGGAAGAGTAGTTCTGTGAGCAGGGGTTGGATACAGAATCATGTTCCCCATGTGTCCTCCAGAATCAGAATTCCCATTTCTTGCTCTCCATATTGTTTCCCAGTTCTTTGTGTTTTGCTGCAAATGAGACATGAAAAATGCCTTTAATTTTGGGTAGGTTTTTTCTTTTTTTTATAGAGGCACATGCAGCTTCTCTGGAAGGGAGAGGAGCAATGATCATTACCCCTTGAGACTGGCAGCTCTCAGGGGGTGTCTTTTCTCTCTGCTTTTGGGGTATATTCCAGTTATGGAGCTGCAGCAAGAGGAAGGGAAGGCACCACTCCTTTTCTTTCATTGTTTGGCTGTTTTAAAAGCCTTTCTGCAGCAAAATGGAGGATAAAATTCCTGGGTACTTGTTAGATCAAGCCTCTTTAGGGCTTGGATTCAAGGATATTCACTTTGGAAGAAATTCCACCACTGCAAAAGGCAGGTTTCATTTAATAGCCTGTTCAGCCACATTGACAGAGTTTCTAAGCAGTAAAAGACGTGGGCATCTTTGTGCAAGATTCTAGTCAGAAAATTTGAGGGATTTATGGCATTTCAGGCATATAAATGCTATTTTGGATGACAACCTTACTGATTTATTTTTCTTTTATTTTCTGTACTTTGCAGCAAAGACAGCATCTCCTGCCATGTCATGTGAAATGCCTGCTTACATCTGCAAGGCAAGGGCTGTTTGGACTTTTTTTCACATTTAGGGAGTAGCACACATATCCACATTTCTAGAACACAGTACTGACGTAAGTTGCATAAATATACTTAAATATACATAAATACTCTGCAGAGAAGGGAAGGTGACAGATACAAGCAGTTTTTATTATTGAAGTATGTAACAGTCTATAGCCATCAAAATTCTATCTTAGGGGTCTAGAAAGGATTCTTGCTTAAATTTTCAAGGTTAATGAGGTTTTCATAAGCATCATTTGCACGTGTGTAATAAAATAATTATTTTAATCCCAGAATGATTCAAACTATTATTTTGTCTCCCTACTACAAAATTCTTGGGTTTGATTGTTATGAAGGAATGTTCATTATTCTAGTAGTTGAATTTATGACAATTACTGTATTGCTTTATTTGACAAGAAAATTCATTAGTAGCATAGTTTTCTGTTTCAAACTGAACAAGAGAATTCAATCCTAGATGAAAGACAGGCAAAATGAGATATCTTTGATCACTTGTCTTAATCTCTGAGAGGAGATTTTAGATTTCTGAATGTTTAAAAAATGCACACCAACAATACTTCCTAAATAAAATGAATGGGAATCTAAATTTATATTATTAGGAAGCAGCAGAAGTTTTCTATATTTAAAGAACAGCTTTCAGTTTCAAATCAAAATAATACTGCAGTAAAAGAAAGGGAAAATGGAAACATCTTGGAAAAATAAGTAAATCTAATAAAATAGATAGGACTTGTTTAACTGTTTGGGTAGTGTATGAAGATTTAAATATTGCAGGTAAACATCTATTGGCAGACAGAACTGTGAGGCCCTGACTTACTAGCACTAAGCTGTGACCCAATAATCAGAATATCTGGTTCTGGAAATATAGCTAGAGAGAAAATAACCTCTGTGGTTTTTTTATCTGTGAAATAGTCCTAAAATAAATTTTTACAAGATTAGAAGGACTTATCTGATACAGCATTTCTTTAAAATTAATGCAATGACTATTGTTTCAATTAAGGTATTGCATGATTTGCTTTGCTTCACTCTCTAAAACTTACTTCTCTCTGAAGTAAAGCTGAGCAGTGTATTACCTCAGCTACAACTTGGCTTGCTCCATGGTCTGCTGCATGGGATTTGTTTATCTCCTTGTTTTTCGACACTTGACCTTATGACTCAAGAGTCATTATGTGCCCAATTAACTTTGGTTTATATGCTCTGTGTGTTTTGAGTGTGCAGCATTGTTTCTGGAGAAAAATTACTTTTTTACAAAACTGGCATCGTTTCACCCAGCACAGGCCACCCTGAGATTATTACCTTATCATGGGTCAGAAGAGAACAGATGTTGCTGCTGAATGTAGGGTCGGGAGGGACAGATTTGGTTATGCAAGGCAGTAATATCTTGGCTTCTTTAAAATTGCGCCACATTCTTGAACGTTATTCAGGGACCTCTACAAGATAGAAAGAGTCTAAATTATCTTGGCCTACCACCTTTATTAATTGGAACTACCTTTTAATGGTTCTCATGAAATACATAAAGTTGGTGCCTCTAGTTTTCTTTTGGCTAAGAAACTGTTGAGAAATCAGACTACCAAAAAGTGCCCTGTATATAAAGCTATTTATTTTTGTATCCTCTTTTTTGTGACATGTGTGGCTAAGATGATAAGACTTAAAAAAATATCTTTTAAGAATCTGTAAATACAATTTTTGAATTTTCAATTTCTGCTCTTTAAATGCAGTATTTTAAAATAGTCATTACATGACCATTATTCAGATTTTAATGAGATGGTCCTTACTTGAAATATATACATAACTTTAACACTGTATATTTATTTTGAAAGCAGCAGTTCATTATATTGTCTGAATTTATGTATTTATTTAGATTTTTGAAACAGAAAGCATTTATTTGAAAACAGAACTTTTGCTTTTGACATAATATACGACTTATCATAAGTGCAAAACTGAAAGTCACTCCTGCTGAAAAATCATTCCTTTGAACAGTTTTAGTCTTACCCATTCTACTTTGTACAAAGTTCTGAAAAAAATAATGTCATGCAATGTAATCTGGAGGCTATCAGTACCAGGCTATTTCAAGGTATAAGGAAAGTATGAATTTTAAAAGTGTGGAGCCTCCCCTGAGAATGGGCTGGATCCTCCTCCTTTACTTTCAATCTCCAAAGTTCCAGTCTGATTTCCCCTACTACATCCAAGTGAGTAAAGGTGGTCTTAGAGAACAGACAGTTTCCTTGAGGAAGCCTACAGTTGCCAGTTCATTTGGGTGCCTGACAATCTAGCCAAATGCTCTACCTCTAGGCTATTCCACCACCACTGTTTTTCTTTTTGGCTTCTTGCAATTAAAATAATGACTTTGTGTGTAGTGATGTTACAGATTCTTTCCAAGTAGTTGCAAGACTAAATGTCTTTCCTTTTGAGGGGAATAGTGTAAATATAAAGATTGTCAGTACAGAAGTGAGTTGCCTGAATAGCCTAAGAACAAATGCATTCCAATCATGGGTAAACCAAAATTTGATTTCTTATCCATAACAAGACATCCAACTGGGAAAAAAAAAGAAACAAAGCTATTTGCAAGACACCTTCAGACTTTCTTTTTTCCTGCTGTGAAACTTAGATGAGAAGTGTCAAGATTATATGTAATGAAACTCTCAGCTAAAAAATAGGATAATCCTTTTAATGCAACAAAGACTAAGCACATTAAATGGTGTCATAATTTTTCATCCCAAGAGAATGTATGGGAAAACTCATGGAAATGTGATAATGGATTCTGATGTTGATGTATGAAACTTTTCCAAAATGTATAACCTCCTCCCCCCCATGCAAAGAAACTAGTGAGTATTACATGTTCAGGCAACAGATGTAGTCCTTGTCATAAACATGCTTTTTAAAATTTGCCTGACTGCTTTCTCTTTTTGTTTAACTGTCTTTGCATGTGCTGGGCAATGAAAATTGAAGGCATGCCTCCTGAAGAGGAAGTGTTTTCCCCCACTGTCAACCTCTTTGCATCCATTGTAATGTCATACAACTGACCTGAACCTTCAAGCTGAAAGAAGCACTATACATGCCCTGGGTATGTAAGCAACTTTTCTCAATGAGGCAATAGTGAACCTCCCTGCTCTCTCCTTTTTTTTTAAGGAAAAATCACTAGAGAACTGGTGTCTTTCTTCTTTTTATTGTAGCCGAGTACCAACTGGGAAACAAGAACATATAGCCACTTCAGGAACACACCCATAAGTCCCAAATCCATGGTGAACCAGAACCATGAAATTCCCCCATGAGGGAAATGTCCTAAAACAACTGATGAGACAAAATTATAGCTGGACTGTATGTCTAGAACTTTCCATCATGTGTCTTCAGTAAGAACTGTTGTTGTAGTGTCAGCTTAAGCCTGGGACACTTGCTTAGCAATGGAAAGCTTACCAGGCTCTCTAGGTGGATCATTTCCTTTACATAACAAAACAGCAACAAGCCAGATCTTCAAAAGGGAAGAAAAGGACACAGCACTAAGCATGCAAAGTTTTGGTGGTATATGCTTAATTGTGAAGATTTTTTACAAAATGTTTTACATTCTAACAATGCACAGGAAGATATTTCCTAATTCTAAACAAATAAGCACTTTTTAATTTTAAGTATTTCCAATTCTTAAAAACCAATTAGCAGTCAACAGAAATAAAGCAGCCAAGTATGAAGAAAGGGTAAGTAGGAGGTTTTGTGCTACTGTTTTCCTACATGGCAATGCTGGCTTACAGTTCCTCATGGACTGTTTAGTCCTATAAAGATTTTCACAGTAGCAGAACACATATTATTAGTTACGAGCTTACTAGAAACTTAACTCAGCTGATGAAATTTATGCTTGCAAATGACTTTTTTTTTGTTGCTTTGGTTTTAATAAAAAAAAAAAAAAAAAGGGTTATATAGGGGTCTATAGGGTCTCCTTGTCCAAAATTACTTTGGTGACAAAACAGATCTCTGAGCATAAAAGTGTATCTGCATCAACCCAACTGAACAGGTTACATGTTCAGCATTGAATTTCTATTCTAGGCTGACACCACGGGAATGAGCTTTTATATTCATGTGGAAGTATAGAATGCTGTAAGTGTAGCAGAAAAGCCAAACAATGCATGCTTGGCCCGTGGGGTCCTTAGCATTGCAGAAGGGAGAAGATATCTTATTAGCAATGCTTGTTAAAGTCTGTTGAAATGAAGTATTATAATAGGATCCATTCATAACTATACCTAAAAAGAGAAGGTGACTTTGCATACTTTATTTCCTTTTAATTCTCATGTTGGAGATGAGGAAAAAGTGAAAACTAAATTCATAGAGTCACACATTTTAACCCTGAATCGGTTTCCATCAGACATGAAATCTGTTTTAATACACAAGTCAGAACATACCCACCTACTCTCCTGCTAAATGTTGTTGTGGGAATAGCTATTTTCTTATTTTGTGCCACTTTCAAATAGAAGGTTGTTGAGGCAACCTATTATCTTTGGCTGAATGCTTAAGTGGTTTTGGAACCATGGAGAATGGAGTAGAAAAACAAACTCAGTGCCAGAGAAACTATTTGACTGGTCCCCCACCTTGTGATTTCAGCTTCCCATTCTTGCTCTTTGCTAACAGACTCTTTTTTCCTTCTGCCTAGACTTGCCCAAACATCACTTCTTAGTTCCACTGATTTTCATCATTCAGCTAAGAGTTGGCTGGCAATTGCAGAATGTAGATAATTATGTCCTAGTCCCAGGAGCAGCTTAAAAAAAGTGGAGACGTGGAAATTTCTATTTTTCTTCCCCTTTTCTTTCTGCTGAAAACTTTCTAAACTAACTATGTGCATCCCTAGAGGGAATACTTCTCAAAAAATATAATATAGATAATTCATCAAATTGAAGTAGAATAACATAATAAAACTGGGGGAAGAATATTCTGTAACAAAATGCAGGAAAAGCAGTGACATGGTGACATTATTACTATAGACAAGCACTAGTGAGATGGAAGTTTAAAAAGCTGCTTCTTGCTGTAGGCATGTTTTAGTTTGCTGTTCAGTACAGCTTTCCAGTGGTTTTGTTGTTGTTGATGAAGAACAATAACAAAAATAGCCATAGGATCATGGAATAAAAAAAAACTTGGTTTTTGTCCCCTCTGACTTATGAAACCTGGGAAAGGATCAGCCTGGCTGTGTACTCAACAAGTTGTCTCTCTGCTGCAACTGTGTTTTATTTTAGCAGTGGTGGGCTCCTGCAAAGGTGTCTGTGCATATGTGTAGGCTTTAGAAAAACAAAAATAGTTTTTTATTCCTTCAGGTGTCAAGGTTCTGACTTTTAGTTTGGCGCCTGAAATCCTGATTGTTGTCTTCTCAGCCCCTTATTTTCTAGCATTTAGTTTTCAAGTTGCTTTATTTGGTTTAGTAAATGTACAGTCTAGTATTTCTCCTAATGGAGATATTTTCCATTTTCTTTCACTATTTTCATTCACTCCATGTGAAAAATGTGATAGAATCCAATGGGTGAAGTCTTGTCATTCTGTTTCCCCATCCCTTCCTCAACCTCCTACATTTGACAGCTGTAGATGGATATGACTACCAGACAGCCTGCATCTTGCTCTGTTCATCCTTTCATCCATTTCATCCTTGTTTAACTCCTGGATAAATTATGGCAGAAGACCTCTGATCCCTCTTATTGCATTTATTCCCCCTCTCATGTCCTCAGAATCATGTTTGAGGTCCAAATATTAAGACTGGACATGCTTGTAAGTTTTTACTTAAGCCATTTTAGAAACCACTGTGTTTGAATTTTCCTGCATGTGTTACCACTAGTAGTCTTTAACCTTCTTTTAGCTTCTTCATTTTGCTAAGAAAGTTGGAACTTTTTCCTCTTCCAAGTTTTAAGGACTTCACTCCCTTTTCTATGCTCTTTTAAATTTTTTTTTTAATATTGAGAAGGAGGTAAAAGAGAACCAGAAAACAACACTTTAAAGATTGAGTGCCCTCTCCACCCCTCCAAAGAATCTGAGAGCCCAGTGAGACAGCTGTATTATTTCTGTGGAGATTTGTTTTCCATTTGATCAGGCTAAGATCAGTCAGGGTGAGCAAAAGGTGTTTGAGAAGTAACCCAAAATTTAAGCCATGCTTTTATGTGAGCTTTATTTTTTTTCTTTGAGGATTTATTTTCTTTAATGTTATGAAAGACCAATAGTGCTGTCAACTATATAAGATTAGATCTTGTGGTGCAATGGGCCAAGTTTTATAGGATCAGGCAGGCCATGGTGAGGATTTTTCTGGTTGCATTTTATCTTCATAAATTCATAGCATCAGTTTTCTGTGCTTGGCTTGAGCAATGAGGGCTCGCAGTTTCCACTGTATTGTCTCCAGTAGAAGAACAGTTTATCCCTTCAGTACCCTTCCTCTGCTTCCCAGCTCACAATTTCAGATGAAAGACAAGTTCCTGAAAACTCTGTGATCTCTACTGATTGTCTTTTCTTTACTGGAATTCAACACCAATGATTCATCTACTTTGGGGATTTTTTTCAGTTATGGAAAATCAAAATTGATTCCAGGTTCAATGTGATAACATTTCACTGCTTGGAAATAATGCAAGTTTGATCAATACCATGTTAAAGGAACTTGTCCTGATACAATAGACTGGCTTCTACTGGTTTTGCTGAAGATTTGAAGACCAGAAAAGTTCAAACATAATATGTATAGAATCTGGGCACAAAAAGTGTGTCAGTAGATCAGTGGTATAGTGTGTGTTATGGCATGATGATATTCCTGTAGTGGATCAACCCACTATATGCGAGGACTGGAGAGAGGAAATATAATGGAGGATTCATGTGCTGGGATAAGGACTCACTCACTAAATACCCTCATGAGTGAAGCAGACTAGAGATATTAATTGAATGTATTACTAACAAAATCAGAGCTAGATAATGAGAAGTAAAAACAGATCTAAAAAAACCTTCCCCCCACCCCTCCCTCCTTCCTAGCTCTATCTCCTCCACCAGCAGGGAGACAGGGAATAGGGGGTTAAAACCCCAGTTCATCACAGGTTGGTTCTTCTGCTGCTCAGGGAGAGGAATCTTTCCTGTGCTCCATTGTGGGGTGCCTCCCGTGGGAGACAGTTCTCCATGAGCTTCTCCAGTGTGAGTCGGTCCCACAGGAGACAGTTCTCCACAAACTGCTCTAGAGTGGGTCACTCTTCCACGGGGAACAGTCCTTCAAGGACAGGCTGCTCCAATGTGGGTACCCATGGGGTCACAAGCCCTAACAGGACACCTGCTCCAGCGTGGGCTCCTCTCTCCATGGGTCCACAGGTCCCAGCCAGGAGCCTGCTCCAGCACAGGCCTCCCATGGGGTCGCAGCCTCCTCTCAGGCCTCCACCTGCCCCAGTGTGGGTCTCCTCCCAGGGCTGCAGGTGGATCTCTGCACCCCCACGGCCTCCATGGGCTGCAGGGGCACAGCTGCCTCACCAGGGGCTGCGCCAGGGGCTGCAGGGGAATCTCAGCTCTGGCACCTGAAGCACATCCTGCCCCTCCCTCTGCATTTGGCCTTGGTGTCTGCAGAACTCTTCCTTTCACATGTTTTCAGTCTGTTCTTCTCAGGCCACAATTATGTCTTAGCAATAACTTTTTTCCTTCATCTTAAATATCTTATCACAGAGGCGTTATCACCATTTCTGATTGGCCCAGCCTTGGCCAGTGGTGTTTCCATCTTGGAACAGACTGGGGTTGACTCTGTTGCACATGAAGGAAACTTCTGGCAGCTTCTCACAGAAAACACCCCTGTAACGCCCCTGGTACCAAAACCAGGCCACACAAACCCAATTCCTAATCTCAGCTCAGTCCATCTCTGTTATAAAGATAACACAAAGATAGCAGTTATGGAAGAAGAAAGGAAGAAAATGCACCAGATGCTCATGTTATGGTAAGAACAGACTGGAATGACTTGATATTTTCAGTTAGAATCTGGGTTCTGGAAATATTTGATGTGCTGGTGAGGGAGGAGCTCATTCATCCTTTTTATACGCGGGAGATCCTTTAGTTTACTAGATCCAATCATCTTCATGATGTGAGGGATTTCTGCTTCCTGGTCCATGGGAGCCAGTGGCTTCTGGTGGCTGTGGGGATTGGTTTGCCTTAGTTCCTGGAGGAAAGGACGGAAAGCCAGATGCTTGAACAGGCTCTGGACTGAGTAGACTACAAATTTCCTGTTTTTCCTGTCATAGAACTTATTCCAGTCCCAAACACTTATTTTTTCTGCCTTGTCAAGCAGGCTAGGAGCTAAGTGTTGTCACAGTGAATGCTGCTATTTCTGTCCTGAGTGTTAGCTGGGAAAACCTTAGCCCAACGTCCATTATGTTACACAGCTCTCCAGGAGCAGTCATTCCAGCATGACCACCAGATTGCCCAAACTTCTTGTTGTTGGCAGTGCTCCCCTGGGACAAAGCTGTTGTTGTGTTTTATGGAGTGTATCAGAAGTCTTCTTCTCCCTGTCTCCTCACTCTAATTGTACCCAATGTGCTTTGCAGAAATGAACTTAGGGACTTCTAGATCTTTCCACATACATGGAGCACTTTCCACAGAGTCTCGTTTCTGTAAAGGGAACAGAAAGAGGCTGAAATTATGTTGTCATAATCTATAACAGTAATCACAAATTAATCACGATATCAATGTATGGTGAGAAAATGCTATGGGGAGATAGGTTGCAAATGTTGTGCTCTATTTATCATGTAGCTTCCTTTCTTTGAAATGAAGTAATCACTTCATATGGACTTACAAGGTTAGGAAATAGCCTAATGATGCTGTAAACTAGAAGGCACCCATGCCTGCAAAATATTATTCTTTTTCTCAGACATTTGCAAACATTAATTGGTAACCTCTCACAATGACCCTTTCAGATGCTTTCATCTGTGTTTGACAGAGTGGGAAATAGATAAAAAACTATGAAAGAACCAAGGAAAGGTCAGAGAGTGAAATTTGTCATATCATGTACATCCCTGTTTGTTCTTTCTAAGTCAATGACCTTCCCAATGTCCTTCAAAGCAATCCATAGTAGTTTTACTTGTATCTTTAATGTTTCATTCAACATAGTATAATACTGTGAGTAATGAAGTTTACACTAAAGAGGGAGGGTAGCTATTGATTTACACAAGGTATGTCTCATTTATTAATCTGTAAATACTATGCAAATATATGCATGACAAGAAATTAAATCAATGGCCTGTCACTTCTCTTTTCAGTCTGCATGCATTCATGAGTGTAAACTTGACATTAATATTAGTTTACAGGAATGTACTTGCTGAGAAAGCAATGATTTATACTGGTGTGCAAATCACTCATATGAGTGGAGAGTTTTTGAAAACAGTGTGTGTAACCTGGACCTGCTGTCCCATGAGTGCCATTTTATAGATGATCTTAGATCCCTTCATTATACCAATTGTTAAAGTATAATAAGGGAAAGGGAAAACTCAATTTTTTAGGTCTTGTGGATGGTCTCTATCTGAAGGGTGGAAGAATTAAACATTAGGGTTGGGTAGAAAACATGCTGAACAGAGAGCTTTGGATGGAACTCAGAGACAAAAAGAGAGTTTGTGACCTTTGGAAGAAGAGGCAGGAAACTCAGGAGGGCTACAAGGTTCTCATGAGGTTATGCGGGAAGAAAACCAGAAGGGTCAAAGCCCAACTAGAACTTAATCTTGCCGCTGCTGTAAAAGACAATAAATAATGTCTTATTAATCAATAATAAATACATCAGCAACAGAAGGAGCACTAAGGAGTATCTCTGTCTTTGATTGAATGTGGGGGGAAACACAGTGACAAAGGATGAGAAAAAGACTGGGATACTCAATGCCTTCTTTGCCTCAGTCTTTATAGCAAGAGCTGGATACCAGGTCTCTGAGCTGGAAGACAGGGATGGGAAGCAGAAGGAAGCCCCCATGATCCAAGTGGAAATGGCCAGTGACCTGCTACACCACCTAAACACACACAACACACAGAAGTCTGTGGGACTGGATGGCGTCCACCTAAAGGTACTGAGGAAGCTGACAGAAGTTCTCAGCCATTTTCCATCCTTGAAAAGCAATCCTGGGTAACTGGGGAGTCCAAAGTGATTTGTGGCAGTGTGACGCCCATCCATAAGGTGACTTGGAAGAACCAAGGAAATACAGACCTGTCAGCCTGACCTTGGTGCTGAGTGCCATCATGAGCAGATCATTCTGAGTGCCGTCATGTGGCATGGACAGGACAACCAGGGCATCAGGGACAGCCAGCATGAGTTCATGAGAGACAGGTCCTTCTTTATTTGATCTCCTTCTATGACAAGATGACCTGCTTAGTGGAGAAGAGAAAGGGTATGGATGTTGCCTACCTGGACTTTCATAAAGCCTTTAACACCATTTCCCAGAGAATTCTCCTGGAGGAACTCATTGCTGCTCACGACTTGGACGGGTGCACTGTTGGTGATGGGAAGCAAGCATCTACAAAAAATTCTAGAAAAAAAAAAATAGGGGTTCTTCTTTGCTCTTTGCTAGATAGCTTTATGCATTTCACTGTTTTCCAAATACCTGATAATTTCTTGATATAGAGTGGGACACTGAGACTCTGTGGCCTCTGTCTGGGTAATAACTATTTTTGTGGTAGTATTTATAGCTTCTGCTTACTGATGTATTAGGGAACAGACATTTTCCATATCTGAACATGTTTGAGTTTGAGCATGATCTGATATATATTTTTTGTGAGAAAATGAATGGCTTTTTTTAGATAGCTGTATGTAATGGAATATCTGCTAAAGGAAAGCATTGGGTCGTGATAAAAACACCATGAAAAAATTCAAGATATTTTTCTTAAGAAATGTATGGTTTTATTTTATTTCTGTAAGCTGTTTTTTTTTTTTTTTTTTCATTTTAAAATCAGGTTTTGCACCTTAGCATCTTTAGGTATCCTGAAACAAGAAAGATAAAAAATTATTGAACTGGAGACTGTGGTTTGAGCATTTTCTGCATTCCTATGAGATAGATATGTCATAAGAAAAACCCCAAAAATATATTTTTAAAGCACAGCTTTGAGGACTCCAGAGGTTCAGTTAAGCATTCAGCATGAACATCTGCAGGTTGAATCTCAGAGTTCCCTAATGCAATGACCTCATTTCTCTACAAATTGGTCTCTGTACTCAGCTGGTCGTAGGTTAGTTAAAATCAACCTCTCTCTGCTAAGTCGTACTTCAAAAATTCCTTCAGAAGTTTTCACACTGAATACATTTCCACCTGTCAGTTCACATGAACCCATCCATATCTTCCAGGAACAAAAAAAGTCTGAACTAACTGTTGATGGAGTTTTATGACTCATTGAAGCCCTGAGCTATGTGAAACTGGCTTTAATTTCTAAAAATCAATAATACGTTTAAGCTATGTGTGCCTCTGATAGTCTTACCCCAGTGAAGAAGCAAATGCACTCAGTATAACAAGTGAAAATAGATTTTCATTCAATTTTAGGCTGAAGTAGTGTTTCTGAATGTGGCTCTGATAACAAAGCTCAGTTGTTGGGTTCAAGTGAAACCGTTGTGTAATCCATTGCAGGCAGCTGAGTCTGCTGCAATGGAAGGGAAAGACAAAGCCCTTTGGGCAGGGTTTTGAAAATGAAAATTAAGACTTTCTGGAGGTGAATCACTTCCTGATGGGCTGACAATGCTATGAAATGTGTTTGTTTTAAATATTGCTGGTGATATATGGAGCCCATTGTATGCCACAGTCATTTGATGGTGTGTGATTCACAACACAATTTCCTTCCCACTGCAAACCCTTTGTGTCAGTCAGAGAAAAGAAATAACAATCTATCCCTGGGCCTGTATTGCCCTGTTTAGACCACTTTGGAAAGCTACAAAATGTCCTGGATAATACAGCTTGAATGATAGGTTTTCATAGCTTTTTTCAGGTATTGTGAGTTTCTCATGCAAACCCTGTATTAAAAAAAAATATATATCTATGTTTTTGTTGTCCTACCATCCCTGCAATAAAAATACAGCAAGAAACATATATATAAAAATGTAAATAGGTCACATTTCAGAAGTCTGCATTTGCATTGTTCATTTCTCTGTTAAACATTGCAGCACATTTTTGGTGTACATCCCTTACTGGTTTCTTAAAAGAGTGAGAATTAACATCCCTGTGGGCTGCACTCATGGAATGACTTTGCCCTTGGCTATCTCTGCAGTAGTTTTCAACCCTTGGTTAGACCTCCCTTAAACCATCTCTCTTGCTTATACCAAAAAAGCATTTCTCCATTTGCCACATTTGTCAGTATTTATTTTTAAGTCTGCCAATAACTTTATCACTTTTAATTGATTTACCACTGATTCTTCATTACCAAAGGAATTATAATAGAGCACTGTACAAGGGATCACTGCAAACAGAGTGCACTGTACAAGGGAGTTGTGCTTCTCTGTAGAATCACCTCTGGACATTGTGGAGGATCTCAGTGTCTCTGCAATGTGTACCTTTGGTAACTGGAACAAGAATAAGGGTAATAGCAAAATCTTGTGATACATCATGAAAGCATCACTTTTCTGAGGTATTTTTTAGGATATGTTTTAATTTTTCAGGGTAAGTGACATGAAGTAATTGAAGAAACAGTGAAAAAAGAGTGATGTTAAGGATTGAATTGTTGTTTTTTAAATGATGCTTGACTTTGTCTAATCTCCAGATGTCACAAAAAGAATAATGCTGGAAGAGAGAACTAGTGTTTGCTATGGGGAACGTGACAAACAGTTTTGACTTGAGTCCTGTGAATATATGTTTGCATAGAAGTCATGGAAATTCAGAACCTGCTGGAAGAGTCAGAATATAAAGCTGGTTTGGAGCAGAGTTAATTTCATTACTCCATTAATCTTACTTCTGAGCTTGTTTAAAAGTAGCAGACTTGCAAATGACTTTGAGTTCTGCAGGAAGATAATTTTAATTTTATGGGGCACTTTTACTCAGAAGTAGGCGTTTTGCAGCTGAAAGCATATGGTGTTGGAATTCTCCCTGTCTGTCATGAGGACTGCAGGATGCCAGCACACTCTCCTGCCTTCAAATGCTATGGCACTTTGTAGAGTTTCTGCCTATTAATAATGTACTTTCTTAGAGAAGGATTCACTATAAGAACCAGATAGTGTGAAAACCTTGTTACTGGATCTCAATGAGGTTAATAACTACCCTGCAATACTCACCAGCCTCCTTTAGCCACTAATGATCAAGAGCTTTAATAAAGATTAACCATCTTCTCAGGGGCCTCCGAAAGCACACAATCAAGAGCTGCACATCATTTTGTGTACACAAAATACCAAAGATACTTCCTTTAGGATTCTAACATTCACCTTGCAACAAATAAGCAAGGTGAAAATAGGAAATGGAGCTGTGCCTCTTCAAAAGTTTCAGACTTCCTGAGGTTCAAAGGCTGTGAAGGGTTTCAGCATCAGTTCCCCATCCATTGCAATAAGTAGCAATTTTAATAATGAATATACTTTGTAGAAGCTTCAGGTCTCATCATTCAATGACATTTTTTGTCTACTGGTTCAGCCATACTTTTTTAGAGTAGTTAAAACTAAAAACAAACAAAAACGTTCTCACAATCATGACCTTGCAATAATATCAGATCTTTCTACTAAAATGGGAAAATGTAGGTAGCTAGTAGATGAGGAATTGTAGCTTACTCAGATATAGGGTTGCAAAGCAAATTTATTCTTGCTCATGTTCTTTGTAGAAGTTGTGTTGAGTAGTTTGTTCTGCAGGTCTGTACATTATTTTAGTTTCCCCTGGACTATGTGACATTCACATGATATAGTGGCAAGTTTCTGCTATTCAGTTCCTTCAAACAAAATCAGAGGACCAAGATGCATTAAGTGCATCTGAATTAATCAAAATGATGTTTTATGGATACATTTAATCCTCCATTTGTCAATTAAGAATTCCAAATACTGTGACATCTGTAGTGTATCCAATTTAAACTTGTTCTTAAAGAGAAAAATGTGTTTACTTCTTCAATGGGTATTTAATAATGGTAAACTCATTATGGATTTATTTTATCTCTTTTACAGTTAGCCAAATCTTGCCATTATTGCTACCTCTCAAAACAGTAACCAAAGCTGCTCTTGCAGATCCTGCTATTCATGAGGTGAATTGATTTCATCTGTACCTTTGAAGTTTTAAAGTCAGTATGCATTTTTATCTCTTCTGTGGCAGTAAAACCTTTCATTTATATATATTTTTAAGAAATGCTACAGTAATAAAAATCACTGAGACTATGATTTAACTGGAAACACTACCTGTATATCTAATAACCTGTTGAAAAAGCAACACCTATACCTTTTCCTTGATTCTTAAGGAACATCTGTCTGCTACAATGTCTGGTAGATGGTATGTTGTGATTGTCATTAGTTATTTCAGTTGCTGGTATCAGAATGACTCATATAATTATCTAGAAGTACACAAGCAATTCAGTGCTTACAGTATTTAAACGCACGTTAAGTTTCAACAAAATCCGTGAATTCATCAGTTTCCTTTATGAATTAGAATCCAATACCAAAGAATGTCAGTGCCATTTTGTGGGTTTAACTGCTATTATTTAAACAGCTCTTATTTATTTTGTCTTGAAAACAACTCCAAATACAAATACATTTTATAGAAAATGTTAAAAAAGCCCTCTTTGTTCCTTACATGAGGATTAGGGCACAATGAAGAGTCATCTACAATCTGGGAGAGAATAATTTTTTGTACATTTTTCTCTAACTTTCATTTTCACTTTTTGTGCCTATGGAAATGGAGGTTGAGTAACAAAGACACCATACAGAGCATTCCAATCATTATTAATCCTGTTAAAACATACAAGATCAATTTATGACCATTTATCTAGATACTTCTCTCTTTAGTGATTTTAATTCATCTTTACTCAAATGTGATATTTTATTTTAGGGAAATCTCTGCCAGAATATGCTGGCATGGTCAAAGGGGGGCATCATAGCACCTTCATGTGATTCCTGGAGCAGTTTGCTCAGTGTTGCACTGGAGAGTGCTACAGCAAGGCCAGAGGTGGTGACAGTGGGTGCCAACCCCTCAGGTGTCTGTTTTACTGAGGAATGTACTCAGTTAACTGAGATGTCAAAAGGTTAAGAGTGCAAAATGGCAGGTCACATCACCAGCTAGAAAGACACATCGCTGTCACCTCTGCTGTGTCCTGCATGTGTGTATGCACCCAGTGGGTACCCAATAAGTGCCTCACTAACAATAATAAATAAGAGATCAGTAAAAATCTTCAGCAAAACCTCCTGCATATTTTTCAGTTCAGCTTTCCTAGGAATTCTGGAAACATTTTGTCTTAAAAAAATTGGTACCAAATTTTCCCCCTTCAGCACTAATTACAATTCTCTGACAGTTCTCTCTCTTTGTCCCCTGCCTTCTCTGCATTTTCTACTTGAACACAACCTACACTTGATTAAGAAAACTCTGGTATCTTAGGTACCATTGTATGGCTGCTCATGGTAAGAGCTCCTGGTTTATTCATGTTTTTAAACTATTTAGTTGCTTTGCTGGTCATTCTTTGGAGTTTGGGGCAAAGTTTTTAGTTAGCAAGGAAACAAACTTTTGGTAAAGAAAAAATTATTGTGCAAATATTGTCTTTAATGGGAAAGAAGTAAAGCTATTTTGTAATTTTCATAGCAAAACTAATAGGAAAGGAGAAGCTATGTGACTACGGTATCCTATTGTATTTCCACACTGGCTAAAGTAGCCATGTTATGGTTCCACCATTTTGGAAAACAGATGACTGAGTAAAAATGATTATTTTCCTCTTACACTGATTTCAGTGGCACTGCTTACAAAAGACATTTTTAACCAGCATGAAGAAGGGTGATAGAATCAAGCAAAAACATGTAGTGCCATGAAACTATTAGGTGATGTTGCATCTTGAAGAGAGAGATCCTTCATTCAAGGGAGACTGGATTTTAAATTCTTTCTGTTATTTATAGTGATTCTTTCCACAGTATGGTGTGTTTGAAAAAATTGCTTGTTTAAAAAAATCATGGGGAGTCAGTACACAATCTGGCATAAGTAACTCCCAATTAAAATAAACAGAACCCTGAGTAGGAGGAAAAGAAATTCAAAGAGGAGCAACTTTAAAAAGACAAGAAATGAAATTTTAAGCAGTCAGATACTAGGGCAATTAAAATTACTAATCTGAAATTACCATTCTGCTAAGGGAAATATAGTAATTTAGGAGACCAGATAATTTTTGGTCATATTAACAGTGTCATATGGTCATGAACCATTCCCTTATCTAATATAGCAACACTCTTGCAATATGGAACACATTTGCCTTTTTAATTACTTAGCTGTTAAAAAAAAAAATTACACTTTTATTCTCAGTGGATAGCTAACAAATTGTGACTTTTGCTTTGCTTCATTAGAATTGGGTAAATGTGACCTTGACATACTTCTTGGAGCTCCATCAAATGAACTTATGGCAAAGGAAGGAGTTAATGACTGTGAATTGCTGTGTGAATTCTCCAGCATTCCCCAGAACCCTGTAACTGGTAGATAATTTTTTTTTCACTGTCTCTTCCTGTTACTGATGGATTTTAACTTTCATACTTTTGGTTTTATGGGGCAACTCCAGTTTGGGCACATTAAAAGGAAAGGTATTACGGAAATAAGATAGGTATGTTTAAAAAACTCAATCCCTGTCTACCTTGTGACAAAATAAACCAAACACAAAGCATCCTTCTCAAATTTCTGCCTGTAGGTGGTACTTAAAAATATGAATTGGCAAAATAAAATCCCAAATGGCTTAGGATAAGGGGGCTTATGGCTTGCACAGTTTGCATAGCCATTTTCTTTTGGAATCTGAAAGAAAAATCTTCTAGAAGAAGAAGAAAAAAGGAATGCCATGTCCACCTATTTTAGAACTATATATACGCAGAAAAAACTGAGTTCATGTAATTATCTCTTCAAAATGCTGCTTAAGAATGAAGCTTTTACCTCTGCATAAACCAAGGCTGGGAAATTCATGAGACCACCCCAACAGAATACTACTCTAGTGATAGTATGTGAATGTGCAGTGCTGCGAGCTTTCCAGGTTAGTAAAAGAGCCTCTTTACTGCAACACAGATTCAGGTTACCATTTGACAGGGCTGGAAAAGGTTCTCCTTGTCTTATGACACAGAACCATGCCCCGTCTGCCTCTCTCAGGCTCCCCTGCTGGTATCAGAAAGGAGCATATAGAGTCGGTGGAGTGAGATTCAAGCCCTGTTCACCTCACATTGACATCAGTAGATATCATACACAGATTTTGGGGCATGTCACAGGTTTGTCAGATCTGTCAGATCAAGGTATTTGTCCCAAGAGCATTCCTGGATCCCTAGGCGTTATCTGATGCTGAGAGTTTTGCACTCTGCCTCATTTTTTTGTCCCCTCTGGTTTGATTTTAAGCAGCCACATTTTCAAAATGGAGATAGCTCTATTTCTGTCTTCCAGTGTTTTCTGTGGGGTCATGCACACTGTCTGCCTGCTCCATGTGATACTGAAAAGGTTTTACAAAGGCACAACTGACAGTGGGGCACATAGCACAAGCTTAATGAGGCGGTTCTTCTTTAAGGACTACGCGAGGGCGTAAGTGGCCCTGAGGTCCGGCTAGCTTATGGGAGAAGGCGGCCGACGCCTCCGCGCATCTGAGGTCCAACCCCCCTCGGTGTCCTGGCCTTGGGCTGGGCTGGATTGCGGACGTGGATGGTAAAGCGCCTATGAGTCGAGGAAGGAGGCGACCACTTGCTGGGGTGAAAACGTTGGTTTATTGAAGGTGGACGGAACCAACTGCAGGCAGGGCACCGACCAGCAAATGGCCAGGAACAGGGGGAGGAACAAGGTTTTAAAGGAGAGGGGTGGAGAAAGGAGGGATGCCCAGCTAGCCAATAACAAAATAACATGGGAGGTACAGAACTTAATAGACATACAAGAATAACCAATAAATACAAAGTAAAGGAGGGGCCCTGGGACCACAGCCAACCACAACCCCCAGAGGGAAGAAGCCTCTAGAACAGAGGGAGGAGTGGGGGTGATTGACTGGGCCCAGGGAGGAGAAAAACTTGACTTATAAGGATAAGAAAGGGGAGGAGAAGTTACATAACCTAGGAGCTTAAGAACTAAGGGGGAGGGGGTAACCATGGAAACTGAACTGGCAGGAGAACAGTGGCGGGAAAACTGTGAGGGGAAGAACCATTTACAAGAACATGGGGGAGGTTACATCAAATGGGGGAGCAAACAGAAAGCTTAAAAAACACACTACAACAAAGGACTGTTCCAGAAGGGCAGCCATATTTTGGCACAATAAGTTAAATTAAAAAAAAAACAACAAATGCTTTGATTTCACCAAAAGCTTGACTTGTACTCTTGATTGCTGGTGAAATCAATCGGTGATCTGTAAAAATTTCATGGTTCATCTGGAGGAACTTCTAACAAAGAGACGGGGCGCCCTAAGTAGTCTTAACTCAGTCTGACTCTTAACTCAGTCTGACAGCTAGTAATAGGTAACAGCTCCTACCACAGGCATCAGTTCATGCCTTTAGTTCACCAAATCAGCTCAAACAAGTCGTGTAAGTTCTCTGTTGGAGTTTGTGCTGGGCCATTATCCTCTGTACCTGTAAGCAGCTCTAATCCTGTATGCCATTGGCTGCTTGTGGTCTCCTGTCCAACCCAAACTCCTCTGTATACAGCTTTTATTTTTCTCATTATGGAGGATGGACTTATCCTCTTAACCAGGCTGTTTTAGTGGTCTGTTGCACACCCTGTTATTAGACTGTCTTGGCCTTCCTTAACACTTAGATAAATCAATACATGCAAAATCTGCTGCTCAGTGTCCTCCTTTACTCCACAAGAAATGCTTTCTTTTTCATGAAGCACACCATATCACCCACTGACACCTTTTTTTTCCCTCAGACCTATCCCAATGATTTTTCCATTCCAATCATAAGAATTAATCTTTTTTTATTTCAGTGTTGCTGATTAAATCACATTTCCCCTTACCCATGGGAATTTCCATTTTGCTCTTCTTGTTACCCTGTCACTTGGTATCCAAGAGACCAAACAATTTCCTGCCTTTGAGTTTGGTGTCTTTATAGTTCTGCTGGTTGGCAATAAATTGATAATGACTTTATGTCTCTTTGCAGCCCTCTCCAGGTGTGTTCCAGCTAGTCTCCAGCTAGGGCTACACTGCTTACTCATGATGCAAGCTCTGCAGCTCACACCGGCCTTCCATGCATGCTCTTTTGCTGCTCTGAAAGGAAAATAAAACATAAAGAAGGCAAGTCACAGCAACTCTCTTCCCACTGGCAATTTTTATTGACTAGTTTAGAGCTATTCTTGCAGAGAAAAGACCAAAACATCTGCTGTATCTCTCCTGGTGTCTCATGACCTGCATTAGGGGTCCTCGATGCATTTCTCATAATTACCATTCTTGTGCATTAACAACAAAGGAATCAGATTCCCCAGATTAATTTTTAGTAAATTTATTTAATCCAAATGAGACACCTCCAAGTGTTTGTTTTGAGGATTTCTAAAATGTTCAGGTCTTCTGAACTCTCATTTTCCAATTTTTCCTTGCAACAGAAAGAGCTAGAAATCTGTACTGTTTGGTGTTTGGGTTTCTTCCTCCCTTTTTTTGGTTTAGGGTTTTTTTTTGGTTTTGTTTTTTTGGGGTATTTTTTGTGTTTTGTTTTGATTTGGTTTTTTTGTTTGTTTGTTTGTTTGTTTGTTTGTTTTTTGTAAATGAAAATAGAGGCATTCATTTCAGGAACTGGAGCTTGAAGAAAAATACTATTATCAGGAGATAAATACCAACAGTGGGGGAGCTGGCAACACTATTGTCCTGTGTGCATCTTAGGAGCCTTGGCAATCACATCCCAGCTGCTTGTTCAGAAAAGTTTGCCAGTTGACCAGAACAGATCTTCAGCCTCAGTGTAGCACCTGGTGGCTTGGTGAAACACACTCAGCTTGGTCAGTTCCTACCTGGGATGGTGCAGAACCATGCCCGTACTGAGTAAAATTGCTGAGTTTGGACACTTTTGAACTCTGAACAGCAGTTCTTAGCTCTGGATCTGAAATTTGGGATGAAATTTGGATCTGGTTTTCAGTTCATATGTCCAAACAAGTTTAAGTCAATATCTTTGGTATAAACAGATCTAAATCTATGGGGAAGAGAAAGACATATTTGAAATGCAAATGAAAATATTGTCATTCTAACTCTCCCTAATGAAATTTCAGACCCTGCAGTAAACCCACACTGTTTCAATGCTGTTGGAGAGAGTTTCTTCATGGATCATTGGCACTACTCCCCCCAGAAGGATGTTGGTTCAGTGGCAAGAGAAAGTGACCAGCTTCTCCTTAATGCTCCTTGTCATGATAGTACAACTTTATTGTCCCCTCCTTGCTCTTTCCTTGCCTACTGTAGTTTCAGGCAGTTCTTTACTGTGACCAAGCAAAATATGATACCGCTGTTGAATGACTGATTCTGATCCTAACACACTGGCATGCATGTTACTTGTGGAAATATGAGAGCTGAATTACACAAAAGCAGATTTTCCCTGCTCAGTGACAGGGTAGGTGAAGGAAACCAGCATAACAGAATGTGAGAAGTGGGTATTTTTTATTGTGCTGGGGACCTGTACCTGTGACTTTGACAGTTGAGGGTGCTCAGCTGCTCTCAAAATGAGCCCCAAATATTCTGCCCTCAGCAAGCTTTTATTGCTTCAGCTCTGATTGATGGGTTCAGAGAACTGGAGCCTAAAGATAAGTCTTTAATGGATCACTAAATTGTGACTGCCAAGCAAATTATTATAGGTTTTAGAAATTGTACTACCTAGAAGACAGCATATTTCAGGAATGAAATTTTCTGCTGGAGGGAAAGCAAAACAACAGCATTTTCAGCAGTGGTTTTAATGGCTGGTTTGCCCTGAATGTTTACTTGCTGCTGTCTCCTTTCTTGTTCAGTCTTCACTTCAGCACCTCTCCTTTCTGCCATATACATGCTAGTAAGTTCCTTTTATTACCCTTCTTATATTATTTTTCAAATTTAAGATTTTTTTTCCACATAGTTATTAACTCTAAAAAAAGTGCAGATAAATTTCTTTTTGAAAGGAATATTCACAGATGTCATACAAGGAAGTTATTCTTCATGTGTGTTTAGCCATCTTTGTGAAAAAATAACTTGGACACTGAAGTTGTGACCTTTTCTTTTGTCACTTTTGTTTTCATAAACATTTAATGTGAACTATTTAAAGGCTTAATATAGCTTTTCTACACTGAGGTAACACTCACAAACCCAGATTTCGTAGCATGCTCACAAATCATTTATCTGGACATGGAACCTATTTTTAAAACAATATTAGTGTCCCATGCCTATTTTTGTGTTGAACATGTGTTGAACTGCCTTTGACAAGGATTGGAAGCAATTAAGTTTAACAGCTGTAATAACATCTCAGGTGTTGCCTGTCTATGAATTGTGGCTATTGCTGTATAATAACAAACCTGGACACAGTGCATATCTGGATAACTCACAGTCATTAACCTCCCTGTTAACAGGTCTGTTTAAAGGTTCAGAGGATGGTAGGTTATGTTTGGAGCAATTTTTTCCATGTGTGATTTAGATTGCTTCTCTTTCATTATTTTTATGACCTAATTTGTATATCACAGGTTTAAGCAGTTTTGTGTGATTTATTCCTGATACAAAATTGTCACCATAAGAAAACACACTGCTTCAGAGTTTAGAAATATATAATGGCGCCCTTTAATTGGAATGCATAAGAGACAATATTTTAAAATATTTAAATTAAAAAAAAAACTCAAACCACACTTAAATATGCAGGCAGAAAACAAATTTATTGAAGGATCTGAATTTTAAAAAGCCTGGTAAAAATGTGAATATTTAAAAGGCAACTTTTGCTCAAAAATATTAGGAAATCAGGAATCAGCATTTGGTAATAAAGTGAAAATTAGAATTTGTAAACTAATTTCAATGTTGCAATGAAATAAAAATGGCACATGTATGAAATGAAGCACATGAAAAATTTTGCTACAGATTTTGGCTTAAAAATGGACATGAAGCTGACTTTGATTAGTTATAAAAAGAGAAATATCTTGCTTCTGCACCTGAAAATATGAAATTTTTCTGTTGTTAATGGTAGTGTGAATTTGTATGAAAGAAAAATAAAAGGTTACACAGTCACATTTCATTAGCCAACAAAACATTGAAAAGAATCACACACATTTTCAATGATAGTGTAGTAGACTTCTGGGTACCTTAGACGACTTTTAGTTTTATTTTGCTTGAGTAAGCATTTTGTGATAATTTCAAAGCCCTCATAGCAATGAAAGTGCAGAGTGAAATGAGAGTCTAAAATGAAAATCATTAGTTTGCTTGGGAAGTCTTCAAAGAACACAGAGAAACTGAGGTTTGCAGTGTATTATCCTCCAAACTACAAAATTTTGCATAGCAGAGAAGTAATAAGACCCATTTATAGCCAGGAAAGGGAATCAAAACTTATTAAAATAACAGTGATGGACAAATTCATCCTACATAACAGTTATTTTACTTCAGTATATTGTGCTTCTATTATCAGATGTATTGGGTCATGTGTTGTCTTCTGTGTTAAAACCCCAAAACTATAAGATACTGTTTTAACCAGGGTAAGGGTCCCAGAAAATAAATGTTTGGCTTAACTTTGCTGACAACATGGAATGGTATCAGAGTTTGAAATCTCCAAGTCCTTCAATTAGTCTTCTCATGTTTGCAGGCTTCTGAGGTGGAATAAAAAATATTTTTGTGCTAGGATTTCTGAATACAACCTCATGTTCCATAAGGGCTCCTGAAGCATGGATAAGAAAAGAAACTCTTCTTAGGCAGCCATAGAGAGGTGAAAAGTTCAGTGGTCTCTCACCAACAGATGCATCTCACTATGGCATCACTGACTCAGTCGGTCTAAATTCTCCCCAGATTCACATAGAGGATATATAGACACATGGAAGAATAAAATTACATTAGAGTCACTACTGGAGAGTAAAAACTGGGAGTGCCAGAGAGGTGTTTTTTTGTGAAATGCTACTCCTTTATTTTCTCCCAAACTGTTTTAGCAAGGTTGTCTTTATAGCTTTAACACTGTTTGTGCAGGCAGTCTCATCTCTGGAATGGGCAGACAAGGTCTGTAAGTGCCTAATCAGCAGATAATTTATGTCTCCTTCTGAGGACACATGGACATGAAATATGATATCTGTTGGATGCACGGTCAGCTTCTTCAGGCAACAGGAAAGAAAGCAAAACTCTTAATAAAGATGAGGTGGTTTCAGTTTGAAACTGGGCAGAAACATCAATTTAATGTAGTGGTTTTGGTTTGCTAATTTAAGATTTTTCTAATTCTCATATTTTTTAACTAATATGTTGATAAGTGTAGTGGGTTTCAGTGCTGGTTAATGACTAGTGTACTCACTTCCTGCTGTGAGATAAGACTAGGAGAAAGGTAAAGCAGGCTCAAACCTTTAAAATGGTAAAAAGAAAATTTTATTAACAGTAATTAAAAGTAGGAACTAAAATAAACTCTTTAGAATAGTTTTTTTACTTATAACTTTTTTTTTCTTACTGATAATGTAAAGAAACAAAACCTAAAATTTCTAGTCAGTTTGTTACTTTTAAAATAGTCTTTCTTTGGTTTACTTAGGGATAGAAGTCTCTCTTGTTAATGTTATGAAGAATTTAAAAAATTTGTGAGTTTGAAAATAAATGAAAGGTCTCTTTAGGTAAGACTGAATAAATGTTATCTTTGCACTTAGTAGAATTACCTCTTGCTGCTCAACATGTTGCCTGTCTTGCAATGGCCTTGCAATGTTGCAGTCTATGCAATGGCCTCCTGTTCTGTTCTCTTTTCATTAATAATCTATTAGATCTTTTGCTTTTAATGCAATTAGCATGGCAGTTGATTTTGGGGATGAAGAAGAAGAATCCAGCCAAGAAGAGGGTCAGGTGATATATTGATAAAGGAACAAATCTCAGTCTAGTTTGTTTGCTTTTTTGTTTATTTCATTAGAAAATATTGGAGAGTATCTTGGTTAAAACTAAGTGTGAATTATGATCTTCTCTCAGCAGATAGAAATTCCCCTTTGATGTCCAGTTGCTAATATTTAGCAGAGCTGTCAGAGTCAACACTGTCTGTGCCTCCTGGCTAGAGGGCTTGCACTAATTCTCATGTTAGCTATCATGGGCAGAACTGTTGAGATTATCTCTCTTTGGAGTAAATACATTCTGCTTTTCTTTTCTAGGGAAAAATGATGCTACTTGCCCTTGGAGTGGAGTAGAACTGCACTTCTGTGCAGTTCTGTCTTTAACTGGATGAAATTCAAGTGTTGGTTAAGACTTAGAAACCTAATACTTCCCATTGCCTGGACTCTCCACTTGGTGTTGATTTGTACTGTTATAGTGGGTTTAGGTGATGTTAGGAAAGTTGGTTGAATATCTCTAGGAGTCCTTTACTGGTGTAGCAGCAACTTCCTCTTGGTAGTGAGCTATAAAAGCATCAAGATACAGCTGGCTGACTAGTTGCAGGTGATTTTAATATACTTTAACTATTTGCTTTTAAAAAAGGGATTTTTTTTCCCTCATGGGGTGGTATTCTGATGATAATTAAGGAAAGGTGATAGGTATATTACATCTGTAAATGATGCCTCTAGTCTGCTTTTTTTTAAACTTTAATTTTCTTTTGAAAATGACAGATGTCTCAGGTACTTCTAGCCTTAAAAAGACTGTAGGTAGTTTCTGATAATAAGGATTCTAGTTAATAGTCAATATAAGGATGAAACAGGTAATCCACATCCATCCCATGTTCCCAATGGAAAATTTAGCTCTCACTATCCAAAACAGTTGTATATTGTATCTACTATTAAAGATCATCTGTTCTTCTGCTTTAGAAGTGTCTCTTACTTAGACAACAGGTACTTCTAATGCTTTTTATTTTATGTTTGAAAATGTAACTGAAGCATGTATGTGATGAAAGGTGGTTATGTGAGTTCCTAGAAACCCCAAAGAATAAGTGCATATTTATGTTTCCTTTAGTGAATTTTTCCTATTTTTTCCCTCAATTTAAGGATCTAAGGAGTGATTCGATTGCAGTGATCACATGCAACTGTTCAAAATGCCTGCAGACAGTACCCTCTGCCCTTGCAGCTGGAATTGCTGTCTGAAGAAGGATTTGAATAGACTTTGTCCTTTCAATACCTCTTACAAAACTTCTGGTGTCAGTAAGCAAAATCTATTTTTATTGTATGATTGTAGAGATTATTTTTCTCCTTTTGCAACCAGAAGTTTTGAAACAAAAAAGAAAAGAATGTGTTTGGTTCTAATGAAATTAACATCAGTGCCTTTTTCATGGTAAAAATAAAAGGAGAAGGCTCCATACATCACTAGCTGAGAAACACTAGATGCACAGGTGAGGACAGAGATGATTCTCTCTGATAGGATACACAGTTGGCATGAATGCAAGAGAGAAGTTTGGGAACTGAGGATTAAATTTATTCATTATGAACATTTTGGTTACTTATTGGGGACTCTGGTGACAAATTTATAGTGTGAATTAGAACCCTTTGAGTTTGTTTGAAACTTGGGAAAGTAGTGTTCCCATGCAGACCTCCATCTTGGGATTTAATTCAAAACAAAACCTCCTGAGTCCAGTTGCCCAAAATCCTACATGAAGTGAGGGATTCAGCTACCTTGTAACAACAACTGTATTACCTAACAGTCTGAGATTTGCTGCCTAGGCTGGAGCAGCTTGTCCAGGGAGAAAAGATCCCTTTTGAGTCCTACATCATGTCCTGTGGAAGTGTCTGGGGTGTCCTGTGGCACCTTGGACACACTGTGGTGGTGGTAGCTAGATCCTTCTCCCAGCCAAGGGAGGCTGGAGAGTTTTTCACCTCATCCAAAAGTGCTACCACCTAAATTCATGGCTCTCTAATAGGTCTATCTATATTATATAGATTACCATTTAAATGTGTGTCTTGTATAATATTGCCAGTCTGTGCAGGTTTTGGACATGGATGGAAGGATCTGTTGGCATGGGCATCTATATTGATGCCTTTGTGGCTGGTAAGCTCAGTATCTCTGTAGGCATTTTAGATTGTATTGGTTTTATCCATGGACCAAAGAAACCTTGACTTCATATTCAGCCTTGGAAAATCTGATCCCTTGGGAAGAAAGAGATAATATTCTTTAAAGTAGGTTTTTATCCTTATCAAAATGTATTTCTGCATTCTGGAGTTCCTATATGCTTGTTTCTAACATTTCTTTTCAGAAAGGACATGTCAATTCTCTGCCTCTGGTTTATTTTCCAGCACAATTCAGGCTGCATGGGTCGAATAATTATGAAAGGTGAGCTATATACAGTATTAAAAAAAACCAGCTTGGGACTAAATATTTCCATTGCCTTTGTTTTCTTTCCTTACTAAAAGGTTTTACAGGTGCTTAACATATGTCATATGAAAGCTGAAGCATTAGAGCAGAGGTCCATTAAGCTTCAAGTTGTCTTTTTGGCAGAAATTAGTTAGGAAATTTTGATACTGTAAAGAAAGAAGCAAGAAGGAAAAAATGCACCATGTCACAGACTTCTGTTTGTTTCCCATTAATCATCAACAATTAATTAAGGGGGTTGTGAAAGAGTAAAAGAGTAAAGCTTTAACATGAAAACAAAAGGCTATATTCAGCACACTTACCAGTGATTTCCTTCTCTATTCCACCATACATCACAATCAGGTTTTATTTGTAATGCAGTTCTGTTTCCTTGCAGTTTGAGTCATCACTGAGAAGAAACCATTGACTGGTCCTTGAAATCTTTAGAAGAAATATATTACTGGCTTTTGGAGAAATTATCAATGATTTAATTCTTGGAAGTGTTCAGTAGTAGGGGTCAAAACTTTGTAAAAAGTGCTCACTGCATTCCTTGTAATCCATTTTGTAGAGGGTCCTTTGCAATTTTACTAGAGTTATTCTTTCCAAAATCCCTCAAACACTGTTATACTGAAATATTTTGTTTTCGTGAAGAACCATGCCCTATATTCTTATAGCCCTATATATTGTTATAGCTGTTAGCTATTACATTAGCTGATCATAGTTTAACTACCGTTTTCATAATCTATTATTAATTAATATTTTATTTTATGTGCTGTATTACTTTGTTGAATGAAACTGCTGTGAAGTTAATTACTGTGCGGGTTTTCTTAAGGTGAAAATGAGAGAAATTGCTTTTGCAGCAAAATTTGTCTATAGAATTTGTTGTGTCATTACAGGATAATGCCAACAACATAATCCCTCAAGAAAGGAAAGCAGTTCTCAGCCTTGTCCTATTGTTAGGGTGACTGATTAAGCACTTGTAGAGCTGAATCCTGGCAGTGCAAAAATCTGCAGCTTTGTAATTTAGGCTGCATTCAATTGTAAAATGAATGGTACACTTCCATAGTCTTTGAAATATCAAACCTTCTTTCATGTTTGTATTTTGACCTAGTCTGGTACTAATGCACATTTAAAAATATATTCTTTCCACACATCCAGACGCTCCAGGCTGCAGTGGCTTTCTGCAGGCAAAATTCAATGGAGGAGGCTCTTTTGTTCTCTACTGCACTCCAGGGATTTCTGATGTTGGCAGCTGCTATGTTTTTGGAAACTTCAATCTGCTCATGATGCTTTCCAATGTCTTTTTGCTGAAAGCAATTCGAGTCCAATTTAAAACATATATTTCTGCCATTACAATTGACATAGGTTTTAATTTCAGACTGAAAGCACATCGATTTATCATTTGGCTTTCATGGTGCTTTTATAAAGGCTGTGTTGTGCCTGCCCTTCTAGGAGAAGGAGCACTTGGTGACTTTGGTGCTGAACTGGGCCCTACATGCTGAGAACCCCTCTGTCAGGACACCTTAGCCCAGCACTGCCAGAAGATGAGCTCAGCTGCATCTAGACAGGGAGAAAGGGAAGGAAAGAATTTCTGATCAAGGGATGGCTTCCTGAGAGCCTTTTTCAGATCCTGTGTAGACTATTCTCTGTTTCGATTCACAATACTCAACTCACCACAGGTGAAAAATTTCATAGTAGGAGGCCTCTCCTTTAGCTGTCTGGGCAGAAGTGAAAGCTTTTTGTCACCATAGGTAACCCTCCTTCTTTTGTGTTTTAAAAAGGCAGAAATTGAACCATCTTTTAGATAATAATCCTTGATGATAATCCACCCATTTTTGCATTAAATGATGAACAATATTTGGTAACCACCATTCCTGTATATCCATTGGTTTTGGTTTTCAGGCAAAATTTCTGGATTTTTCTCAGTTAAAAGATACACTCAGTTGATGGCATCCCAAATATTATCTCCATCTTTCTCTTACATGAAAGTTTCTTTATTAATGACAAGAGGCCACTTTTTAATCTTAAAATGTGTTTTTTTATGAAGGAACTCTGTTCAGATTGATGCTTTCAATTGACAGAAGAATTGCAATAGTATTGCACTTATTTATCATGTAACAGACCCTATAACAACAAAAAAAGAAAACATGAAGTGAATAAGATGATTGAGGAATTGCATTTTCAGGTAGCAAAAGGCAATGTAATTCTTTCAGCCTCCTGATGGCACTTTTGGAAAATACATGGGGGACAATGTGGCTGGAGTCTTTCAGCTGACAAAGCCCAACTACAAAAGCTTTGGGGGGCCATGGGGACCTGGGTCCAAATTTCTTGCCTCATTTTTCTGCTTTGTGTTAAATCATGAAAAAGCACAAGTAGATTGACCCCAGGCCCTCCACTTGTGTTGCTGTTGTCTGCTCAGCATGGGAAATTAAACTTGAACTGTTCAAAATCTGGACTATGTGAGGATATAATGGCAGAATTTGTACGTACTTAGTCAAAGTTCCTCTCAGTCATGCAGCATGCACTCCCATTGGTTTGAAGTCAGAAAGCTTAAGTTGTTAAAAAATTATATGCCAGCTCAATCAGCTCTTCAGTCTAGATTTTGAATAGCCAACAGACCAGCTTCCAGTGATTTCAGACGATTGCTTGTCTCATGCTGGAAGAGAATCACTGATAAATGTTTCCAATTGTACCTTCATTATGACTTTTCAATGCATCTTTAACTTCTTGGAACTGGAATTCACTGTGTGCCTTTGATTGCAGCCCACCGTCCTGTGCTGAAAACCTCTGTGTCTTGGGATTAAGACTATCTGTCTAATTAGAGACTATTCATGGTAGCTAGCAACACAAATCCTTTTACAGATGTTGGATCTTTCACAGCATTGCTTGCAATTTTATTTTTTTTTGAAAGCAATTTGTTGCATCTCTCAAAAAGCTCAGAGACAGTCTATTACTGCTGCAGCCTTCACCTTATTATAGCCAACTTTTAAAGTCGTTTGACTGAATTCTTAAATGAAAAGTAATTAGGACAGGTGGAGAAAATTCAGCTAAAAACATTTGCTTGTGGCTTTGTGCATCTCACTACTTTGCTCTAACTAGAAAACATGAAGAGAGCATGAGTACTGATGCATTAAGAAGGGAGAAATAGTATTTCTCAAATATTAATAAAAATCCTGCAAAGCTTTCTCCAGCTGAAAATACGGATTCCTTCAGCAATTAGTCCCCAAATCCTCTTAGGTCTGCCATGATCTATTTTATTGTTTATAGAAGAAAGGTTCTGCAACAGACCGAGGCATAGATAACCTTAGATACCTCACCGAAGACCTTTCTATTTGTGTGATGGATAATTGGGATAACAAAAACAAGATCAGCACTCTGAAAACTGACACAGGGCTGTTCCAGCTCCTGCAGGCCCAGGAAATAAAGTGTCCCCAATTGGTTTCAGGCATTTCTGTTCTGCTGCAAACAGCAGCCTCTGGCTGTGTGCCAAGCATGTCACTGAGAATGGTCTTCCTGCACAGGGAAATCATTACAGGAGGGCTCAACTTCCAAATCCCACAGGTGTGCTGTGGGAACTGTTGTCTAGATACGTGTCCTGCTTGGGGGATGGAAAAGGACTTGTGGGGAGAGATGACACAGGGCTCTCTCTCTCTCGATGTCACCTTGATTTCATAAAGCACCAAATGAACACCAAATAGATTTTCCCATAGTGTACCACAGAACACAACCATGGAGAGATATGCAGCATTTGAAGGGACGTAAGATTTACTCTCATCTACAGTCTTATGCTTTATGCAATAGATGTTGTTTTTATTGTGAAAAATATTCTTCCTGTGTGCAACTGTAATCATCCCATGAGTAAATTTCATCCATTGCCCCATCTCTTTTCCATGTGACTCCTAAAAAGACTTTTAAGCCGCTCTTTAGATATTGGAACATGGTGATAAGGTCTCCCTTTCTCTTCTCAATGTTGACCAAACCCAGTTGTCTCATACTTTCCTCATATGACAGCCTATCCAGTCCTTGGATCATCTTTCTCTGGAATGTCTCCAGGCTGGAGACTTTATCTGACAAATAAGATAAAAGCAAAATAGTGCTGTCAGGATGAAAATCTCTTGCATTTGTGCACACATGTGAGCAACTCTTGAGATTTCTGCATCAAAACTGATCACAAATGATTTCATAACCATCTCCTTAATCACGTAGCTTGACACTCTTTTGTTCTCACAATGAAGCAGGTCAAATATGATACAAAATTCTTTAACTGGTTGTCTCAGGGACGACTCTTGTATGGGAGGAATGATGGTTTTCTCAGGGAGGACTCTTGTATGGGAGGAATGATATCACAAAGTCAACTATCTGGGGCAGGTGACCCAGGGTGTATGGAAAATAGACTGTTCTTGTATCCTTCCATATGGCAGGACCTGTCTGAAGTCTGACCAGCACAAGCTGCTCAAACATACTTTCTGCTCATGAGGCTCTGCCAGGAGTCTTATAAATACTAAGTCAGCTCAATTTTCTGCATGTTTGGATTTCCATCAACAATTTGTTCTGCAAGGTGGTCTGCTGTTGAAGGCATGTCATGCAATCATTTCTGTGAGCATGCAGGGTGAAATTGCCTATGGGTTTCATGGCAGATGTAAGGATACTACTTGAGTGTTGGGTTGGGCTTGCCAGGTGCTCATCTGGTGGCAGTGATGTGACTGATCACATCCCTGAGAGTCTGACTTTTGACCTGTAATGAAGATGGTACTGAAGAGCAAATAAAACATTTTTCTTAGGAACATGTGGAGAGAGCCAGGAACACCATCATTCTGGCTCACTGGAATGATCCCTTGCTGGCTAACCATGGGGGAGAGTTCTCCAACATCTAGGTCAGCATATGGACTGCTACAAGAAGGCAAAACTTAGTAGTCCATGCAAAGAAGTTAATAGGATTTTGGCAGGTTACCAACATTTACAGCATCACTTTACTTCTTGCTTACCATAAACTGAACTGCTGGTAACTTATTGGTAGAACTTCCTCACAGCCTGGTTTTGCTTTATATGGTGTCTGCTTGTTGGCTTTTGAAATAAGGGAGAAGTATAATAGTTACAGAGCAGTAACCCATAGGTTTCTGATTTCCTTTGGGAAGTACTGGAGTTCTCAGTGGGCTTTGCAGACAGTTTAGGCTGGCTAAGCATACTGTGGATGCAGATTCCAGAGCTTTGTGACTGACTTGTATTTAAGCCAGGAAAAGAATCTTTGCAGCATTGTTGTTAACATTGTACTTATAACCCCCACTCTTGTCCTGTGCTGACCCACTCAGTTCTCAAATGGTGTCTGTGGAGGGACTAGACACCTTATTTTTGCCATATGTGTTTTTCACTTAAACTTTTTTTACAACACCAGATATTCCTTAGGGGTATCTCTAATAGAGGCTGTTGTTTCTTTCTGGAAGCGTTTGCATCAATCTTGGTGGTGGTACCTTGACCGGTGCCAAGAAAATGGTAATTTATATAAAGCTCTGGAACTTTTCTGAAGTCTTTGATTTCCCTCCTCTCACTCCATATGGCCCAATATAGTGGCATAAAGCACTTTGCTTTTGTCATAAGAAGAAATCAATCATCAGCTTGGCCAGGGGTGGGCTGATGTACTAGGTACACTGACACAGTTTCTATGTGAATATGAAGAGGGGTTGGACTAGATGATTTCCAAAGCTCCTTTCCAACCCTAAAAATTCTGTAGTTCTGTGGTATCAACCTTACAAAGGTGTCAGAAGATGCTGTGTCTCTATTGTCCTTAACACTTTGCCCTTCTTAAAATAGCATTGCTGCCCTGACAGCCTACATAAACAAGTTTGAATTGTGCAGTGCTGCTTGTGTATCCCTACTACAGGAGTATGGCCCCAGGGAATAGACCAAATCCTCTTTTGACTATAGGATGTCTCTAAAAACTGACATGATTTCTCCCTTAGCTCAGAATAGTGTGAGGAGTGAGGTGTGTTACTGTGCTGCCACATCCACTCTGGTGGGGATTGGCAAACATGGCATAGGATTGCTTCTTCAGAGAATGCACATCAGACAGTGTGAATTTCTGCCTATTTGTAAGAAAACATGATGGTTTAGTGTTTTAACTGTTTATGTAGCTCAACAGACAGAGGGGTGTAAACAGACTGCCACTCTAAAAGTGCAACAATAAATTACTCCCTAAAGCAATCACTGTTGGTTTTGATTTTTTAAAACTCATACAACACATTGAAACAAGAGGGAAAAACCAAATGCAGAAAAAAACTGAAGCTATAAATCTTCTGAAGTCACCAGAGTTTTTCTGAAGCTAATTATAACTATATGCAAAGCAAATGAAGTGAGAACTGAATTAATGGAGACTACTACCTCCCACCAACTAATGAGGCATGCTTTATACCAATAGCCCTTCAAATTGAAAAATTAACCATGAGAAAGAAGGAAAGAAGCAAATAAGGAAAGAAAGAAGGAAAGAAGGAAGGAAAGAAGGAAAGAGAGAGAGAGAGAGAGAGAGAGCGAGAAAGAGAAAAAGAAAGAAAGAGAGAAAGAAAGAGAGGAAGGAATTGAGGAAGTTGTTTAAGAATAGTACAGAAGACCAGAAAAGCAGAAGATCCCTGCTGTTCAATGTTCTGCTTTGACATGCTTTTCGAAGTATCTAGTTGGCTCTCAGGTTTTTTTGTCTGTCTTGATAAGCATTTTTAGTGCAACTGGGCTAAAGAAAACAATAAAACCCTGTTGATTTGGGGCAATTTTCCCCAGTCCTCCTTGGACATTTGCCACGGAATTTAGTTTTAAAGCTATGTGCCCAGTACTCTGTAGTAAGAGAGGCAGTTGAGTTGGCTGAGGCTGCTTCTTCTCTTTCAAGTGTGTGACAGGACTTTTCAGCCCTGATACTGAAAATGCTTATTTTTTTTTTCCCTTCATGGCTCAGTTAAGCTGGAATAGCTTGCCTTGTGGTAAATTTTTCTTGGCTGAAAAACATCCTTAGCCAGCAATAAACATCTTTCCCTGAATGCATGAGAAAGGATAAGCAAGAATTCATGACTGACAGACACAGCACTTCTATAAAATATAAAAGGTCACTATAATTTTCATAAAATCAGAAATCTCTAATTCACTCTCTGAGTGTGTGGGGAGGTGTCCTTGGAGATGTAGGTCCTGGGTTACTCTTCTGGAAGTTGAGTAAAAGGAGACTTCTGTACATCACTGTCATTCCCTGATAAATTACACTGGCTCCTAATCTATCCTGTTTCTTTTCTAGCTGTGATATAGGTACCTTTATTACCCTGCACTGTCTTATGGACCTACTAATAGTGTTTCTTTTGTTTATCTTGGGTGGCAAGAAGCCAGTAAAGCCTTAGGTCTGTTTTCCTTGTGTCTATTCGAGAAATAATTCATGTTGTAACAAACTTGATCAGTCATTATTAAGAACTTGTAATCAAGACACAGTTGGGGTGCTGGCTGCCTCAAACAGAGCTACTGCCAGAAATCTGAGTCCACAGCAGGGCTTGTCTGAGCTCCTGTCCCCATTCATAACAAAGTATAACAAAACCCAATTGTTTTCAGCTTGTGTTCTGTGGTCAACTCCACCTGCTACCCATTAGGCTTTTATTTCTTTATTTTGGTAATCTTCTATTTATTTGTGTTTTGTACTCTTTTTCTTTCATAAATCAAAATCCCCACCTTCTTTTCTGTGTTGCTGTGCATCTACAGCCATGTTTTTGTTTGGTGAAATGAGGTATCTTTGCCACTCAGTAGAAAAAATACTAATAACAAAGTGTTTGGATCAATATCTTATCTGTTCAGAAGATCTGTAAATCTGTGCTTTAAAGGGGCTATGTGTCCCTTTTTTCACTAAGCAGCATATATGTCTACTAGATTTTATTTACAAAGGAAGATTAATTTCAAATGCAATCAAAGTATTACACAATCTTATTTAATAACACATGCATCTAAATTCAGGGCATTTCCTTAAAGCATGTACTACTTTTAAAAGGCTCTTGAATAACCTGCAGCCAATATTGTAGCATTGCATTTTTGCTAAATCAAACTGGAAATTAAATGCAAATAACAAAATAGAGAAGAGATATATAATAATAGCAAGGAGGTGAAAAAAGTGTTCTTGACTACAAGCCACCACAGCTCTACATTTTCTCACTTTGAATACATATATATATATATGGTAGAGTCTAATAATTAGATTACTTAAACCATCTTTGCAACAGAAATCCATTTCAAATCTTGTCACCAGTGGAACAAATATATACAATTATAATTTGCTGAAGAACCATATTTCTCTATTCCTGTCATTATACAACTGCTCAAAATGAAGCAAAACTACTTCTGGAATTAATTTCATGTAGGAAAGAAGGTTGAAAGGAAAATGACAAATCCTTCTCAGGGGCCACAGCTGAACCAACTGTTTTTAAGCAATACCTGACAGACTTCTATTTTATCTGTTTTTGAAAATGCTGAACTGAACAACCCACTACCCCCTAAAATTCCTGTAATGAGAAGTCCCTACTAAAATAATAAATTATATCAGTGCTTGATTAGTCTTACTTTTAAAAAGTTTTCCCAAGGTTTAAGATGTTAATTCTGGTTTAGGTAAAGTGAGAAAGGATCTTTTAGTGCCAGATCTTTTTATAAATTACTAGTAACACCTGAATAGTTATTAAACATACCAGTTAGTTTCCCCTCCCCTCTGCTATACTGTGCTTGTTTGCTCATTTGTGCCCACTACAAGCTTGTGTTGTACCCAAAGGTGAGTCCCTGGAAATTCTGGAGAGAAAGCTGGCCATCATCCCCCTGTATGCCTTTCCAGGAAATCTGTCTCCCTCAGACAAGTCGCTGCCAATGTGAAATCAGATTTCCTTCAGAAGCATCTTGTTTACAAACAGTAACAGGTTTTGGCTGGACATATTTACTCTGTAGCTGTAAGATGGAGAGTTGTTCAGTCAGTTCTTTTAAAAGCAAGCAAAGTTAAGAGGAGGATTTTATTTGATTTATGGGTTCTCACTTCCTAATTGCCACATCTTCCAGCAAAAGACCAACAAAAGAGAGTTGCATAGTCTTCATTGCTACATTGTAGAATTTATTTAATCACAAATGTAATGTCACTTCTCTAGTCCTAGTGTGGTCTATTTTTAGACTTTAAAAAATGATTTATGGCATTAAGGAATTAAGGTCCACTTGAGCCTGCGGTGTGAAAGTAGAACTGATTGCTTAAAAGGTGTGAAAATAGCAGTATTATTTACACGTTTGTGGCAGTGGTATTCTTGTAATTGAATCTTGTCTTTGCAAGGTTCTTTTTCACATTACTTCTGAATGCATGCACAGTGACATTAATTTCATCAAATTACATGTTTTACATGTGTTTATTTATTCCTTTTCATCCCTTCTGTCATGCTTTTTGATAGGCTTTTGTGACATATTTAAAAAAAGGTTAAGTCATCTTTCTGATAGGGCTTTTAAATAACAGATTTACCGGTGTTGGCTCTGACAAAAGGGGAGATGAACAAGAGTGTTCCTGTTCTTCCAGCTTGCTCAAGATCTCAGGCTCAAGGATTCCTACATTGCTAACCTTAGCCTGGGGGAAAGCCTTGGCCCTGTTGATATCACTGAGAAAATCAGTTTTATTTGAAGACAATCTTGCTGCAAGAAAAAGGCATGGGTACACACAAGACAATTTAATTAAGGGGAAAGCATTATTTCTCCTCCACAGCAAGAACAGTTCTAGCTGCCCACTGTTTTAATGGAACCATAAAATAAAAGTGTAATCATTATGACCAATTTTTAAAATGAATCTCAAATACTACTACAGCCTTTTTAGGTGTATGTCCTCTCCTTCACAGAAGCAAAAGAGTCAGTCTTTAATAGTCCAGGGAACAACTTTTGAATAATATCCGCAGGATGAAGGCAGTTCTTTACTTTTTACATTACTCGTTGCTAAGATATAAAGATGCATCTCTTTATCACAACATACACATTATATAAGTAGGCAAACAGCATTACACTCTATTACACTTTCTTCCTGAATTTCTTCCTTACATTAAAACTTCTGTGAAAGTATTTCAATCACCTACATATAAATTCTAAACAAACATATTGAATAAGCTGTTGGTTCCATTTCCCCCACTCCCACCATTTGCTTTAAATACACTTTTTATTTTGGGACAGTCCTTTGCTTCAAAGAAATATTGGTTTATCTATATATCTCTGATAAATAAGGCTGTAAAGATCTTTAACGTTTGTAAGTGGCACATTTTTTTATTTATAGACATGACAATCTCATTTTATTCTCAAACAGTTATATAGATAATCACCACACCGTTTAAGGAAAAATAGCTTGAAAAGTATCTCTAAAAATACAAAAAATTTCTTTTTTTCAGATATTAAATTCTCAAAAATCTGTCAGAAATAAGGAGTTAATCTTGCATCTCCAAACCTGGTAAACTTCAATTGAGGTAATGTCAGTGGAATGTGGGTGTTCAGAAAAATGAAGAAAAAACCCCAAACACTTTTAAGACTGCCCATACCTTCTGCTCCCAGTCCAGTCCTAGATAAATCCTTTATTTATTTTAAGTGTTGTCACACAGATATCTCTCTAAGCTTTACCTTGCTTGCTGGTAAACTTGGATGAAAAGAATAATATAGTGTGTTTATTGTGGTCCTATATTCTCTGTGGTTTTATACCTTGGCCATCTCTTCAAAGGCATCCCTGGAGAGGATTCCCCAACCACAAACACATTGGAACAAGGTTTTATTAAATGTGTTTATGCTTTTTGATATGCTATACCTAAACCATTTTTACTTTTTTTTTTTTTTTTGTGATGTTTCCACAAGCATTTTGGCAAATGATGTACATTTGTTTCAAATTTCTAACGTGTTATCTGCTGGTGTTTTGTAGTTTTGGCTTTGTTCGTTTGGGCTTTTTTTCTCTCTGGAAGTTTTTCTCATTTTAAAGTAATTCTTTTTGAAATTAAGTGGTGCTAGAGATCCTGTATATCTTTTTTTATTTCTACAATAGATAATTGATATTTATTCATCAGGGTTTTTGAAAGTAAATTTTAAATCAGGTCTGCAAAGCTGTCATTTTGGCTGAAACGTAGTCTTGATTTCACACTTGAAAAGTTATTTCTATCCAGTCTATATCATAGTAGATGGGGTCTCATAACCAGGCTTTTCTCCTTAGCTCCTAATCACCTTCACCCTCTCTCTATCACTATCACTCTCCTAGATGAGCAATCTTGATACTATATTTTCCTATTTTGTCCTTTAATTTCTACACCTGTAAAGATTTTATGTTGTTTGTTATTTACCCATTTATCTGATATGATGGCTGTTTACAGATGAAACTACCCCAAACAAGGATAAAGCATTTTTAAAATAAAACAGACAGTGGAAAAGAAGTTAGTCAACCATCTCAAAGTCACATATTTTTAGATGAAAGGAACATTTGGTAAATTCAAGAAGGCTCAGAGAAGGGTGATACTAGAGTCTAATTGTTAATAGAAATTGTATCTATAAATATCAGCATCATATGCAAATGGTGGTAGTGTAAGGTGTAATTCTGTATACTGATATTTACTGTTATCATATCTCTGGGTTTCTTCAAAGCTTCTCCAATAGAAAGTTATTTAAATATTCTAAAAGATAGCTCTGCTATGAGGAGATTCCAGGCTAAGTAGATGACAAAAATATCAGTGGGTAGACTGCAGTAATAATCTAGAAATCAAGTAAAGCATTTAGGAGACATAACAAAGGTATGAGAATGGTAAGCAATAGATTTCCCGTGCCTCAATTCTCTTCAGTCCAGAAGGGAAATAGGAAAAAGACTTTGAATCAATCCTGTTGCTCTACTAACTGGAGAAACTGTTTTCCAGTTTCTAAAAAAAACCCCCAGAAGCAAAGAAATGAAATACACCAAATTAGAGTAAAAGGTAGGAACTTGACCTAACTTAGAAGAAGGGCAAGCCAGGAAAAAGTTATTCCATGTCTGGGGTAGCTGGAGAGTTTCACAAGCAAGACTATGCTTAAAACTGGGGGAGGTAAGAGGAAGACTGAAAGGTTGAGAATACCTTGAGCTCTGTCCAACACATAACAGTAATATTGCCTGCTGTTTCCTGCAAGTGGAATTGAAGTGCTTTCTTGCTTTTAAATTTAGCAGTATTAGTGTATCACTCTCAAGGAACTGAAGCTTGAATGGAAAATCCCAATGTAAAATGCTGCTTTCAGTTCCCTGCTTATTGGAAAGGAAAAAGTGTTAGTCTAAGACATCTCCACTGGAGTTTTCTGATTTGTTGTACAGCGCTTAAAGGAGGATGTTTAACTCACCTTTAACTTCTGCTGTTATCTTCCTGTAACAAAAAAGCCAGACACAAAGAGAAATAGAGGAAGAGAAGCAATCTAGGAAATATGGATTTGTTGACATTTGCAAGACTTAAAAGATTAATATTTTTGCCAGCAGTCCAGACCATGGACAGACAGTCAGCCAAAACATTTACTGTGGATGCAGACTGACTTATCCATCTGGTATCATCTCATTAGTCTCATCTCCAGTCCTTTTTTCAGGTGGGTGCCACTCAGCAGCATCTCATTTGGTGTGTCAGTTCTCTCTGGGGTCCTCAGTGGTCCAGAGGTGATGGCAATATGCTTGCTGGGGTTCTGGTAGAACACAAGGCAGCTCACTAGCACAGTGTGTCATCTTGAGCTCTTCCACTTGTGGTGCTGTGTGAATTGGCATTTCCATTAATGGCTCCAGGTTACCAGAACCTGTTATGAACCTACAATTTCTCATCTGTATTTGTCCTCACAGTCAATATACACTGCCTAAACCTAAATCCCTATGGAATCTGTGCATTGGGCAAGGCTGCCAGTCCTTATGGGGAACAAAGGCCAGCATGAACTTCATGGAGCAGGGCATTAGCCTGGTTTATAGCTGGGCTGAAAAGCCCATTGCACCAGATCTGCTGTGCTGAGTTTGCTAAAAGTTATTACACAAAATACACCAATTCATAAGAAAGTTGTTTTGTTTTCTACCGCAAATTTTGCCTTAAGTATATTTAAGCATCTAGGTAATACTTTCATATTTCTTTTGCAAATGGACTAAGGGCTGTATGGCTATACTGAAACCCAGTTTCCACTAAAAGAGTTGCTTATCATGAATAAGTTTAACTTCTCCAATTCCAGTTCAGAAACACCAACTTTACTGGTCCTCTTAATTATCAGGATGAACAATGATCCCCTGAAGCAAAAAGGAGTTACTGTGTGACATTTGATGATCTACCATATAATGTCTCAGAGGAGCCTGTATGTCATTGTAATTCAGTGCTGCACATTTTCTGGTGCCTATGCAGTGTGAAGTGATGAAAATTCATTCTTCACTTTATCAGCAGAGGTAAAAATAATTTTGTTAAGTTAGAAGAGAGAAAACATAAATAATTTAAGATCCATCTTCTTAAAACTTGCCTAATTTTAATGAAAGTTAAAGATGAGCACATTTTTATTAAAATGATAAAATCATGAAGCAACAATCTTCCAGCCTCATTCTTAGTCAAAATTGGCTATTTTCAATTAGTATAAAAATGTATTATATATCTTTTTATGTATACATTCAACATGGTTATCAGTAGAGGAAAAGTAAAATTCTGCAATAATCTCAGGGAGATAAAATAGAAATAATTAAATATCTGTCTTTCTAGAACAGGATTAGCTACTATGAAATTTAGAGATAGAGCAACTTACTGAAACAATAAACTGTTTCTATTCTGCTTTGTCAATCAAAATTCAACAAATGCATCATTATTTGGTTTCTGATTGTATCAGTTGAAAAATCTTATCTCGGTACTCAAATACTAAAGGATCTAATTTAAACACAAATATTTGCATCTAAATGATATATTTTTTTAATATTTTCAGGGCTCTTTTGTTGATTTCTGGCTTTTCCAAAGCAAGACTACAGTAACATATTCCTTACAGAGATATCTTAATTGGGTGAGAGGCTGTGGCAAGCAAACAAAAGCGCCAGAATTTAATGAGTCTTAGAAAAACCAATGTTATAAAGTAACTTCAGTCACTGAAATAAAGCACAGGAAAACAACAGACTGACTCTTCTTTGCAATCAGGCCTTACATAACAGGAGTTGCAGCCACTGGGATGGCTATAGTGGTTCAAAGCAAATACAGGCTGCTTCTACACAAGCTGGATTTACTTTGGTTATCTAACAAACTCTCAACTGTGCACTACACAGGAGAAACATTTTTCTTAACATTGAGGCCTCTGTATCCACTGTAGGCCAAGAGGCAAAGTCAGAAAAGCATCCACAACATGTGTTTAAATATGGTTCAGATGGAGACTATCTGAAATCTTCTATCAACCTTCAGACCCTTTCATAACCAAGCAGACAATCCATGAAGACTCTTGCAGTCTCCCAGAGGCTTTCATGCTATAACTCTACAGATTTCATTTTGGGATATCTGCAATCCAGTAACGAAGCAGTGAATGCTTCTGTCAAATAGATTCTAACAACCAAAACTACAACTGCTTTTCTCTAATTAATATTTATTTTCTTTGTGTGCTAAGATGTAAAGATATTGGAAATAAACTCTAAGAGAATAATCAAATAAATCAAAATTTTGGGCTTATTTCATTATCAAAACCCCTCAACTGCCGAGTAGGAAAAGTGTTTTATGCTCTGAAAAGTATGGTTTCTAAATACAATTAATATTTTCAGAAATCCTGTAAAAATGGTAAGAGTTATCAAGTTTTACTTAATTTATAGGAACTTCATAGGGGAGATCTATCAATGCAGTACAATTGGCAGCTTATCTGGTCCCAGTAGCTGCATCTGCAATATTAAATTGCGAGAAGTTAGGGAGTATGACAGAGCACATGTATCCAGCTTTGCACTCTTCCAGAAAAAACCACAAACCATATCTGAGCTTTGGCATGGGAGCATTCTCAGTGGGCAGTCTGGAAAAGCTCCCATGTTCTGGAGGGTAAGTCAGTCCAGTTGTGTGGATGCAATCCATAAGGTATCATTCCATTAGAGACATGAGGGGTGAGTCCCTGCTGGTGGTGCGCAGCTTCTGCTGCCTTGCACAGAAGTTGTGGCTTCCTGCACTCTGGTTTTGCTTCTTCTGATACTGCTCTCTGGGGTCCCACTGTGCTTGGTAGACCCAGGATGACCTTTCTAAATTCTTGTCAGGCAGTAGGTCTCACTATCTGCCTCAGTTTCTTACTAACATGTTGTGCACCACAGCCATTGCATTCTCCCACCCTAATTTATGCTGTCTAATGTAGGTTAGTTTTAGACTGAAACTACCTAATGAAGAAAAATATCTCATGGAATTTGGTGTCATTTTAGAAGCTGGAAACATACACAGGACACAGAATAGTAGATGGGTCTAATTCACTAAGGAGATCTCAAAGCAATCACAGACAAGTATGTGTGCATTTCCTTTCATAAATTTATCAATCTGATAACTAATATAAAATTGGTTTGTGTTCTTTCTGCTCCAAGAGGAAGACTGCCTCAGAACTTCCCTATCAGACCCACTAAAATATTCAGATGAAAGAAGAGAGAATTTCATGTTATTTGCTCACAGGCCAGCAGTATTTGTTAGCTCATATAGTTCCCTGTTCCTCTCCTGATATTTACTGCCTGCTACAATTTTAAAGCCCATTTCCACAGGGTCTTATATTTTGTTTTCTAAGCAGATTGAACTGCACATTCACCTATTACCTGTGTGAACAAAGGAGAAGAATTTCCTCAGTTACTGGTTTAATTTTTTTTCTATTTTAGATTTATTTACCAGTAGCTTGCCTCTCTTTGGACTTGCACATAGTCTGCCTTTCAGCTTACTTTTGCTATTGTCTCCCTTTCAGCTTACTTTTGTTCCTTCCTGACATGTGTCCTTGGTATAAGTCATGATATGGAAGCACCTGAAATCTTAAAACATGTCATGAAGGAAATTTCAAAAATCTTTTGGCACAAAAGACGATACCGTTTACAAAAAATTATTTCTTGTCATTTGGTGTCCAGACGAATAAAATTTAGATCACCTCTAAGTTGAAATTCTGGGATGGAATGGGGATAGTAAAGCAGATATTATACCTGGGTTGCAAGGTATAATATGATGTTGACAGTGCTTAAACAAATTAGTCAGTAGTTGTTTAAATTTATTTTATCTTTTCTAGACCATAGGCAGTTGAATTGGCATATCTGATTTTATCTTCTGAATTGTAGCCTAATTTCGTACAAATGGATTTCATTTCCTCTACTCAGTAATACCCAGAAGAACTTGTTATTTGCTTTTGTTCCCCAACAAATTTTAGGACAGTGCCACAACATCTGAAGATTTCTTGGGCAAAAAGACCAGAGGACCTTACATTTAGGGTTCATTAAAGCTTACATTCTTTTTATAAGAAAATTATAAGTGATCTCAGAGCCTTCCTTTTGGAAATGCAGTATACTATATGCAAAACAAAGGCAGCATATTTTCTTATTTAGCAATGGCACTTCCATGTCAGTTAGTGAAGGCTTCAGATAACATCTTCTCTTTAATAACAGAGATTGAACCTAGGAAAAATATAATTGCAAATACAGCAGAAGACACAGTTAGTAAGTGACCTTCCTTTTTTTAGTTAGGCAAAATGATGCAGCTTACTCCCATGTTCAGTGTGTCCCTGTGCAGAGCTTAGAGGTTATTTCTTTATTTTGGGGTAAAAGAACTAAGAGTGGCCTACTAATAGTTCATGTGGCAAATTATGTTCTGGTTAGCCAATTACTAACGAATTAGGTGTTAGGTAGTGCTCCTAAATAATAGTTAAAGGATAAGAGATGACAATAAATTTCCCTGTTTCATATATTCTGTCTTGCAATTAGGGAAATTAGTTCCTTGTTCTTTCATGGTCATTAAAAAAATAATGCTTATGTTTCATCTACAAGGATTATTGAACACAATCATCACAAATTTGTTTTGCTCATTTTCCAAAATAGTAGGGTATTATTAACCAAGAGAAGTACAGCTTTAGTTAGAAATTAGTGCTGTACTGAGTCAAAGACAATACACCCACACCTGGCGTTGCATATTGGAGTCTATCTGCAATTTGTTGCTTGCTGTGTAGGCAGAACATGCTTATGGTCCTGTATGGACCCTACTCTATCAAGTCCTTGGTCTTTGGACAGTCTGTTCTATTTCATGACAGTGAATACTGTTGGGAGAGTATTACAGGCAAGTAACTGAAAAAAAAAATTGCTGTTGAAGCATGAATTAGTTTGCCAAAATTAACATTCTATAAATATTTGTATACAAAGAAACTATAGACAAACAATATAAAACAAAATTAGATGTTGAAACTGTCCTTTTCACCACATGATTCCTGAATTTGTCCTTCATGTTGCCCCAAGACAAAAAGTGACTTTCAAAGATGCAGGTGGAAACCATTTTTGAACATTTAGCAAAGCTGGAATTTAAATGTTGTTTGATGTGACAAATAGGTGAAAAATAAAGGGCAGTTGTCCCTAAGTGCAAAAAAAAAAGGAATTATAATATCTATCTAGCATCACGACTACTTTTCATCTATGGCTCTCAAAGAGTTTGCAAAAGGAGGTCATGAAAACTTCAAAGATGTTTGGAATTTATTCAAATGTGACAGAATGGAAGATTTGTCATATTTATATTCTACAAAGTCGTTTCTGAAGTGCTGCAGAGGATAAGACACCTAAAACTTGCCAGTGAAAAAAGTATGACAGCAAACAATACTACAAAATATAGTGGAGAAAAAGCATCTATTTAATGTTGCTTTTCACAGCACTTTTTGTGGACATGTCTTTTTTTAAAATTTAACATAATATACCTGTTCATGTATTTATTTAACTACTAAGAGAAATTAAACTAATTTTAAAATATAAGCTAAATTAAATATTCTTAATAAATCAGGGTTAGATGCCAAAGAATATTGAATATATATTTGATTCTTGTATTCTGAGAAAAGATACATACTAGTGAGTCGTGAGTTCAGGTTTTTTTCTCCTCAGTGCTTGCTGATTGCTTTGGAAGAGGGATACCTCATCAGAAGTGACTAGAATAGGGACTTTCCTTCCTATCAAAAATCTTGCTTTTCAAAAACTTTTTACTGGCCCAAATAATTCTAAAAAATGCCATTGATCCAATAGATTATTTCTCAGGTAACTATCAGTGTTGATAGATGTCAGCTTCCCCACCAAGTATTTCCACAGGCAGCTACTGAGGTGAGGTATCCTCAGAATTCCAGCTGCTTGGCATTACTGTTCTGTAAATTCTGATCAAGGTTTCTGGGTTAACCAGAAGTAGAGAAATTAAGTGAGGTTGTTTGTTGCAAGACAGATCTTGCAGTCTGACCACACGTCCATGTCTTCCTGTAGACTAAAGAAAGAACAAACATTTGTTCTAAGACAGGCATATAAGATGCAGAAGATCCACAGCTGTTATTATTTCTGTTTCCTGGATAGACTAGTTCAGGCTCACGTACTCTTATTAATAAATGAATACAAGCAACATTACCTCTTTACTCTTTTTCCTTCCTTTAGCCTGTGCACTTGTCCTGGCCAAGGGGACTTGGCACGTTCTCTGGTCTTGAGCCATCTGCACTGTTGCACTTGCCCCAGTCACAGACTGCATTGTATTACCACTGGAGTCCACACCCTACACCAAGCATATCACCACAAGGTGTGGATTTGATAAACTGCACTAGGGCAGGGAATCCTGAGGCCATTTGCATGGGATTCAGACCAGATCCTCTTGGACTCTTTTGTTAGATTTGTTGGGGATTTGTTAAACTGAGAGTGTTTCAGTCAGAGCAGATCCTACGGCTCTAGTGAATGATAGACTTACATATAGCAGAAGACTAAAAGAGTTTTATGACTTCTGAAGTTTTAAAGTGTCTTCAGCTGTCAGGTTGAGATTTTCAGCTGTGTCATCAATTTCCCTCCAGTACAGTATATAGATAGAAGTGCCAAAAAATCTCTACCCTTTTCAGCAGAAGTCAGTGCAGAAACAAAGTGCAAAATTTTATGCCTACAGATTGTAATAAAAGTTGTTAGTAGTAATGAGAATGCAAAAGTAAATGGAATTGTTAGCAATGGAATAATTGGTGCATACCTTGGCTTCTTACACATTAGCCTCTTCCTGTTACTTGCAAATGTGCTTGACAACCACCTGTTAGTTCAGTGCAGTGAAAACCCATGCTGCAAAGACCAAACTGGTTCAGAGACCAAGATATGTACTTCTGAATTACAGCTGTGAGTTATTCTCTATCCTCTTACTCTGGTGATGGAGGAACTAAGATATGTAAACATTCTGCTTCAGAACAGCATGAAAAACCTTGTGCATTTTTATAAGGGACTAAAGGTTATTTCAAACCTATCATCTGAGGGATGCTGTCAGTTTGTATTTACCACAGGGGTTTCTGGATTCTTAGCTCATTTTTTATGGTTGTCAAGTAATTTGCTCTACATGCAAAGCCTTCCTACAGACACACACTAAGGACAAAACCAGTTTGAATCCTTGTGTGGTTATTTCCCCCTGTAGTTTTCTATTTTTTTAAACAAGCCTTCTGATACTATTTTCTGATTGCCAAATTCCAATTCTTTCCTGCTTATGGAGCTTGTAGGAATAAAACATACAGCCAAAGTCATCTGAGCTGGGGTTGCACTTCATTCCTCTGGCCCAGCTCAAATAAGTCCCATTATTACATGAGGCAATCTCTCCTCTGCTTCAAAGCAGGTCTCCTTGTACTGATTCTCTGTGAAATCTCAGAACGCTTATGGTTTTTTATTTATCTGGCATTAGTCATGTCGGGTGCATTCAAAACATGAAGAAATATTCTGTATTTCCTTCCTTCCCATTCTTTTCTATCACTCAGACTAGGACTGAAATAACTGTGCAAGGATTAGCAATGGGTTGCAGGGCTGGTAAATATATTACTCAATTTTAAATGGAGACCAGCAGATAGATCTTGCTCTGATGATCAGAAAGGATATCCTCCTCTTCATTGAAAGCATACATAACTCAGGAATTTGCAATATGGAGACTGCCTCACAAAACACCTACAAATTAGGAAAACATATTTACCCCATACTGCGGCGAGGTGTATGTGGCCAAAGTCCGGCTAGCTGATGGGCAAAGGCCGACGCCTCAGCTGCATAAATGCCAGCCCCCCTTGGCGTCTTGGCCTCGGGCTGGGCTGGATCGCGGACTGGACTTGCAACGCTGACGGGACGAGAGGAAGGAGTCGGACACTTGCTGGGGGTGAAGGTCGGTTTATTGATGTCCTGGGAGCACCAACCAAGGGAAGGCACCAACCAGCAAAATGGCCCCGAGCGGCAGGAGAAGCAGGGTTTTAAAGATAGGGGGTGGATAAGGGAGGGATCCACAGCAAACCAATAGGGAAGGGTACAGGGAGGAACTTAACATAACTGACATACAGAGGTATCCAATAAATACAAAGTAATGGAGGGGCCCCGGGACCACAGCCAACCACAACCCCCAGAGAGAAGAAGGTTCTCGAAAACTAGGAGGAGTGGGGGTGATTGACTGGGCCCAGGGAGGAGACCAGGTTTACTTATAAGGAGGAATGAGGGAGGAGAAATTACATAACTTAATTGACTGACAAAACCAGGGGCAGGGGTAACCATAGCAACATAACTGTCAGGAGGGCTATGGCGGGAAAACTGGGGAGGGCAGAACCATTTTACATTGGAAAGGGGGGAACAATACATAAAATGTGGGAGCAATATAAAAAACTGAACAACACATTACAACACCATAGTGACAAAGCATTTTTAAGATCTTGGCTTTTGTGTCTCAGTCTTATGCTAACATAGCAGTCCGTCTCCTGTTGTTTTGTGCATAGCTGAAGTTCTAGATCTTAAAAAAAAAAAAAAAAAGGTAATTTTTTTCTTACATCTTACACTGGAAAATGATTAAAATATATTTTAAAATTCAAGCAAGCAAGTCCTAGATTTGTGAGGCCAGAAGACATTTGGACAACAATTCATGTCTTCACTCCCCAAAAGTTTGTTGTTTGAAGACCATGATGGTATCATGGCTTTGATCACACTTAAACTGACATTTTCAGCACATTCCCTTAATTAAAAAATTATGTTCACTAATACAAGATAAATAGTAACACTGAAGTAGTGTTTGGGATACACATAAAGAATATATTTTTTATATTAAACTGTTTGATATATAATTTAGTAGCGTGGGACACTGTACCCATACAGCAGTTGCCATGGGAAAAATGTGAATATTGAAAGATATGAATATAGAATATTCATATAAAAATGCATTATGCATTAGTCAATCTGCTATACAATAGTGCTATTCATAAGAATGGACCTTTTAGATTAAATACTTGATGTAAAAAATTGAGCAAAAGAAAAAAAGACCAGAAAAGATAATTTGTCTTTGAGTTTGTCTGATAGTACAGAGATATCTACACAGTTTCTCAGCTGACTAATTCAAACTCACTGAATTAACAGGGGCCAGGACAAAGACCTCATTATTTTTTGGTAACAGCCATCAACTTAGAGTGTGCCCAGAATATGAACACATAGAAGAAAAAATGCAGAATTGTTTTCACCGAACCTTTTGTGTATATTTAAGCACATGCTTAGCTCCATTCAAAAGCAGAGAAGTACTTAGATATTTCTCTGTCGAGTCTTATGACCCTTTGGTATTGATATCCATCTCTTGACAGTTTTATTGTTTAGGAGTTGATTGAAAGTTTCAATTTCAATGTTTCTTATTAAATGGCAAATTTGAGAAAGGATAAACCTACTGCTCTCTTCTGGCTGCCTTGAGAAAGTTCTGTGTAAATACTTTGTTTAACAAGGTTTCCAACTCAGGTGAAATTACCAGGGGTCAAGCAAGGCAAATGTCCACAATTAATAAATCTTTCTGAAACAACACAATTTTTATGAGTTCCTTAATAATGTGGGGAAATGGAAAGTCACGCTCTCATATGGAATTTTACAGACAAGAATTTGCTTTCTTTGACTTTATGCATTACTGGGTACCATGCATGTCTAACATTGATTGGCCTGGCTTGCAAACAACTGCAGTCCGGTTAAGAGTTTCCTTTTAGAAAGCTTCAGGGTTTTTTTTCTGTTTGTTTGGGTTTTGGGGGGGGTTTTTTTGTGGGTTTTTGTTTGTTTTTTGGGTGGGTTTTTTTAATTTTGTTTGGGGGGGTTTTTTGTGGTTTTTGGGTTTTTTTGGTTTTTTTTTTTTTTTTTTTTACTTTTGGTGCATTAAAATGTATTGCACTTGGAAAAAATTTGCTTTTCATGGGTGTGAAAATAGTAGTGAAATGGTCCCTGGCACCGGACCCAAGGGAGCCTGCATTTGTGCTGTCCCCTTGGACAATGCTCCTCCTCCTGCCAAGAAACATAGTTCCTCTCTGAGGCTGTAACCAAATCCCAAATGCTGTATCAGGATCCTACAGAAGACAAGTTTACACATTTTTTAGAATCTGAATTTTAAACCTAATCATTAGCTCTTATCATCTTCAAAGAGAAAAATAGATGACACCAAAATAAATAGACGGCATATACCATATGTTTGGTATATCGATAAATGGATTTCATACTTATTCACATTTATAATAGAATTTAAAATATTCTGACACCTTTTTTTTTTTAATGAATGATATCAATAGTTTAGTTTTAAATGCCTCTTTTTGCATTAGGGGCTAGAAATATTTTTCTATCTGCAAATTCATATTTCTGGAAGAAACCCCCTAACTGTGTAGTCTACCAGGTAGATAACACTCAAGAAATTGTTCACCAATTTTTGCTTCAATGTAGCATTTAATTTTGCTGATTTTATCTAGGGATCATTTTTAACTTTGAGAAAGATAGAATTTGTATGTCATCTCTGTTCTTTAGTTACCTGTCTGGAATTAGTCCTAAAAATCTCATTTAATATTTCTTAGTTTATTTAAAAAACCAAAATGCCATCCATCCAGTGATGAATGTTCATTGTTTGGGACCATAAAACATCACTCTGTGTTAGCTTCTAAGATGGATTGAGAGAACTGACTCAAAACATACTACACAGGTTAGAAGCTGTGAGACATCCACTCTGACAGAAAAAATGAAAATAGTAAGGAAGGATAGAAGGGAAGAAAAGCATCCTAGAAGTCTGACAAAAACATATACCTTGTTCTCAAGTTTCATGTAATATTTCTGTAAGGAACAGGACTAGATAGGGCAGAGGCCTTGTCAGAAGGGATGATTGCTCTTTCTTACAGCAGCTGCTCAAGGAGAGAAGGTCACAGGAAAGGCTTGACATGAGAAAGAGAGGCAGTCTGGGAGGCACAGCAATGAGATGGGTGCTTGCAGTTAGAACAGACACTGACAGGCTACTGGAAAGAGGAGGGGACGGACAGGCTTCAGGAGTCATGGAGGGTGGGAAGAGTATCCCATGGAGCAGAGAAGATTGGGCAGATTTTGTTGCATCTCAGACACTCTGTGAGTTAGACAGCTGAAGCAAAGTCACCAAACAGAGGTACATGGGACAAGCCTAAAATATCCAAGAGCAGTAGGGCACAAAATAAGAAGCTATTTGTATTTCACCTGGTACAATTCCTTAGAGTATTTTTCACTTAAGAATGAACTATGCTAATTTATATTCTAAAATACAGCTCAGTCTTGAATTCAAAAACCATTCTGGTTTTCCAGGATATTGCTGTAAGATAAAAGTCCATACAACATTGTCTCTCTTGCGGGTTTTTCGCCCCCATCAGAGATAGGGATAGCTCAAACCTTTCAGAAAGGGCCATCCTGGACCTCTGAGATCAATATCGCTCTCAGCTTGACAAAATACAAATCACTTCCTTCAGGAGGACCCACAGATATGTGGTCTGCATTTCAGTGTGTATTGGGCTTTTGTGGCAAGTTTTTGATAGTGGAGGGGAAAAAGCAAGTGTGACTTCTGTTAGAAGATTACAGAAGTTGACTGCATTGGACAGATCCCATGCCAGTCTAGTCCAAGATGGACCAGCTGCTGGCCAAAGCTGAGCCAGACAGTGCTACTGGGAAAACTCTGTGATAACACATTTAAGAAAGTGGAAAAAAAAAAAGCTTCACAGCAGCAGTTGTTAGAAAGAAGTGAGAATGTGTAAGAGGAACAAGTCTGGAAACAGCAAGGTCGGTGGAGGATGAGGGGAGAAGGTGCTCCAGCACCTGGGGCAGAGATTCTGTTTCATGGATCTGTGGCCCCATGGAGGCAGTAGCCATGGTGTTCCTGAAGGACTGTCTCTCATAGAGAGAGCCTCTGCTGAAGCTTTCCTGAAGATCTGCATCCTGTGGGAAGGTCTCACATTGGAGAAGTTTGTGAAAGACTGTCTTCCTCAGGAGACAATCCATGCTGGAGCACAAAAAGCACAAGAGGAGGAAAGAGCAGGAGGAGGAAAGAGCAGCAGAGACGATGTGGAATGAACTGGCTGAAACACCTGCTCACCAGGCTGCTGGGTCACTCAGTGTGAGGAGGCAGAGAAACTGAGTGCAAAGCTGAACAGGGCAAGAAGGGAAGGGTGCGGGAACGTTGAGGGTCTTTAGAATTTTTAAACTTGTTCCTATTTCTTGTTTTCCTGCTCCATTATTGACAATAAATAAATTTGCCCAAGTTGAGTTTGTTTTGCCTGAAATATTATTTCCTTGTCCTTATCTTAACCTATGAGCTTTTTGTATTTTTTTATCCCCTTGCATTGTTACTAGAGGGGGAGTGATAGAGAGGCTTGGTGGGCACCTGGCAACTAGCCTAGGTCAGAGCCCTACACAGCATTAGAATGTCAATACTTATCGTCTCCTTAAGACAAAGGAAGAGGTCATGAAGGCAGTGAAGCAGGCAAGGGGAGTAATATGGAGAGCTTTATTAACTTACAGGACTACATATTTTTATGTCATATTGCAATTATATGAAGATTGAGGAAATTATGCTTAATGTAGATGGTTTTATACAACTTCCAGTTGGTACAGATTAAGGAATCTCTCAGATTACTCAAAACAGAAAGTTTTAAAGTATTCTTTATGCTGAGGAAATCTGGTTTGTCAGAAAATTGGCAAGTCAGTTAAACTTTGGAATAACATTTACAACCTCATGTTGAAACCATATTTGAAAATGAGTAATCAGAAAAAAAAAAAAAAAGAGAACCAAAACATGGTTGTTGTGACAGAGAGGGGAAAGCTTCAACACTTGAGGCCCATCAGTTCCACTAAAGAGACCTGTCTGCTAACAAATGTAACCTCAAACAGAGTGTCAGACCAGGGCACTTAACAGAGTACAAGAAGGGGCTAAGTAGAATGGTATAGAATGAGTTGGATTCCATTCAGGGTTAGGATGCTTAAAATGAAGTTTCTATTCACGTATAAAAATATTTTATTCAGTGCAGTCTAGTCAGCACTAGAATTCCTGAAACTGATCCTGTTGTCCACTGCAGAAACCTAAGAAGTTTCTATTTTTGCTACCTCAGTATAAAATATCTTGTGTAATTGCTATCAAAAATCGCTGCTCCCTCTGTCATGACCAGAAATGTGATTTGCATAGTGAAATCCCAGCCTGTGAACTGAAAATATCTGGGATATCATTCTAGATGAAAGAGGCAACAGACATTGATTTCCTATGTATCTCAAATTTGCCAATGGAGCAGATTACATCAATCTTTCTGATTCTTCAAAATCATGCAGGTTCTGCATGGCAAAATTTTTTAGAGTGTATATCACTTTGTGCTTTGAATAAGGTGCAAAGGGCTTTTGTATTTTGCAGATTTTGAATTTTAATTCATTAGAGCTACATTTGCCCTATATATTTCCCAGAATTTTAATATTTATTTCACATTGAACCAGTTCAATTTATTCCAAATATAAGTCATAAAGAAGTCTAAAAAAGGACTATGTGCATTAAAAATGTGAAGCAGATGGTAAAATATTAATTTGTTTATGATGAGATTTTCTTTTCAGATTATCTAATTAGATGTTCCCTATTATTTTGTAATGTGCTCTTGAATCTCATTTGAATGGCTATTGTGAGTATATTTTAAATGGAAATAGAAAATAGACACAAATGTCCATAACTGAGCCTGTCAAGAAGAGAAAGTAACAGTTCTGTTGTACAGTAGAAATAGGACTAAGACTAATCTTGCACTTATGTAACCCCCCAAAATAGTACATCCCTCTAAATAGTTAAATTAATTGGTCTGGAATAACCTGGACCCTAAAATAAAAATGGGTTTCTTAATATTTTACTATTTATTGTTTATTTTTTCATGGGTTATACTTATTGCAAAAATGTTGAGCTGAGAAGAAAAAGTAGAATTAAGTAATACTGAATTTGGTTTTGGCATGACTTTGTCTTCAGAGTTAGCAACTTATTTTTATGGAAAAAAATGAGATTTCATTCCATAAGCTAGACTACTTTAGTTTACTGTATGGAATACTGGTGAACTCAGTACACCTCTCTAGACTATTGCAACTTTAAATTAGGTCTTAAAGACTTCATAGTGCTTATTAATTTAAATAAGCCTAATAAGATCAGGCTATTGCAGTAGAACTTTATTTTAAGTGTATTAGTTGGTTATCCACAGCTGACAAGGACAAATGAGTTCTGCTCAAGGCACTCTTTCATCTTCATTGATCCACGCCAAAAAGACTACTATGAGTTCTACTTAAATATGTTGTGGGCATAAAAACAAGAAGCAAGTATGTGATAAGGAGATTAGATAAGAACTGTAACCATTGTTTTGATTAGACACGTTTTTTTAACATGTGAACACTAGAAGCAAACAAATACTAAATATGCTCATGGCATATGTAATAAAATGTTTATGTTTTTCTTCACTCAAAGAGATTTTGCATCACATGGTTCAGCATCTTGAAGTGTCAGTAGCTAGTTTAGATGGAGAGATAACAAGAAAAAAAACATAAATTAAATTTGCTTCCTTAAGGCTTGCAGGAACATGGAGAAACTTCAGGAATAATTGATAGTGGCAGGATGTGAGAGATAAAAAGAGATGGACTGGGAAGTATTTAATGACTCTTTGTGGTATTACATCTGTCACACTTTTTGTGCTACATTAAGGTTTCATTATTTTCATATTTCTTGTGTTCATATTTTCCCATCCTCTTCTTTCTGCTAAATTTACCAAGTAATACAATGTGGATAATAGAGAGCTATTGCTGCAAATGTCATTGAATCTGTTACTGGACTGGATAAAGTACCTCAGCCATGCATTCTTTTTCATAATGCATTTTCAATTAGTGGTTTTGGAATTCTATACAAAGTAGACTCTTTTATTTTAAATAATTGTGTATTTCTAAATAGACACAGTAGTGTCTAATAGTGAGACTTACAGTATGGAACTATTGATGATAGTTCCATAATACTGAATCAATTTTATTTCACCAAAGAAAATTATTCCACTAGTCTGTTTACTGAAAAAGTTTCTTCATCTAATGACTTGCCTTCTGCAGGCTCTTAAAACAAATAGTTTACCTTTCCTCATCTGAAAGATAACAGACATAATCTGAGAGATTCAGGTTTTCCTTCTTTCAGTCTTGTTTCTTCCATCTATGTTCTTTCACCTTTGCAGCCTACACACATAGATCAGTGGTTTAGTTGTTTGGAAAAACATAATGTCATTTGCCTGAATATGTTTTCCTAAGATTTTAAATTTTTTAAGATGATGTCTATAATTTTTAACAGTGTTTCACTTAGATTCTTGAGATTCTAATATAATTCTGTTAATTAGTAAATATCTTGTTTATATTTTAAAATTGGAAAGCGAAATATTTTGTATTAATAAGTAATACTGTGTGTAGATTATGGATTAATCAGGATTTGTTGTGAAATTGGAATGCATATTAGGTACCTGAAGATAATAAATGAAATACTGTGCTTCAGTGCCATCAGGACCTAAAGCAACACACAATTCTTCACTCACCTAAGATAAGTAAAAGGGTGCCTGAGATAATAGCACTGGAGGCAGAAATTGAGACTGATGTTGTCCTAGTAATGCTTTTTTACTTTTTTAAACAACCAGACTAAAAAGAGCTCTTTCCTGGTTGATAATTATGCAGTATGACTCTTTCAATGATAGATTGCAGTTTGTGATTGCAAATATTTACTCTGGAGAGGCTCTGAAATGTTAAAATTTACCCCATATTTAAGTGCCCTTTAGAACACAGAATCGAAAGCAGCACCCAGAATTCCTGAGAGCTGAATGAGTCATATTCAGCCATGGGAGCTGCATAGTTACCAACACACACTTCATGACTTTTAGATTATGGCTTTCTCCTCGCTCCATTGTCCATAGAATTCACAATTTCACTTTTACGCATTTTTTAATCATTATATCTCAAGTCATTCCTCTGTCAATACAATAGTGTAATTCACTAAGAAAATAATATACAGTGCTCTATGACTTTAAATCATCTCAACCTGCACTCAAGCACAAAAACCAGACAAAGCTGTTTTGAGGATTGCAAGATTACATCCCCTGAAAAAGTTGCAAGATTTCTAAATTACAGCCTCAGGACTGAGAGAAAATAGAAGGAAAAAATCCCTTCTGTTTGATGGGTAGCATTTGGGATTGCAAATTTATGTGAATTACATTAATTCAGTTAAAAAGTGCTGAAATACAGAGACTGCTTTTGCAGTTGTTTTTATAGATATAATGCAGAAGTGTTTCTGCATTATTCTTTACAGACATAACTGTTGAAATGTTGTACTAGTATTAACATCTTTGAAAACTGTGTTTTAAAATTATGTTTACTGAGGAAAAAAAAGAAACATGAGCCCTTTGCAATTTATAGGGACCTGGTTACAGAAACCCTGCTGTTCAGCCCAGAAATATGTAACAAACTTGTACTTAGAAATGTATCTTTTCTCTTGATACTTGATTTCTCTCCCATTTTACTGTTCTTTCCAACTGACTTGTGTGACAAACATTGAAGATACTGGTTCAAGAGAAACAGTTTTGTTGCAAATGTGATCCTGTGCACTGCATTTGGAGCTGTTTTGTATGCAGGGCAGGTAGAAGAACTGTAGACATTATGTATAAAAGATTTTCACACTGATTATTTTTTCCCCCTCAAAATTAACTGTCTATATTTTTCTTACACCTATTTCCATGGTTCATCCCAGATCAGACTGAAGACTAAAATTTCCTTCTCACCATGATTCTAACAGTGCCTCTGATTTTCAGTGATTATAATTTCATTTCTCTCAGTAATCATTTTTTAGTTATTCAGCCTATTTTTAACAACTACAGATGGAAATAAAATGGATCTGTGGAAGAGACATTCATTAGCAAGTAAATATTCAGGGACTGGAAAAGTCTGTCTGACTCACAAAGCAGAAATTGCATTTAGTATCCAAGTCCCCTCCTAGACAAAATTAGCAAAGACTGCAGTGAAGTTAAAGCCTGCTGGTTGCAAAATTGGAAATTGGTTTCCTGGGGCTCTCTGTAAACTCTTCATTACTTTACTCAATCATGGTTCATTAGTAAGTTAACAGACAGAAGACCAGCACACGTTGGGATATGTTTAGAGCCAGGACTTCCATCTCCTTGAATATCCCTTAAAACTTGAATGTCACAGCAAATTAGACACTGTGTCAAACTGCATCTTTTTCCAGCTGCAGCACATACAGTGCACAGATCATGGCCACTTAACCTCTTGATATTGTCAGGTGCTTCTTATCATGCATTTCATGGATTAAAACGCAGTACATGTGTTTTAATTCAAAGCAACTCTGACGGAACAAACTAAAGACCTCAAAAGGTGCCCAAAATAGAAACAAGTTAAAAATCTTGTTAACAGTATCATGTAAAATGGATTTAATGTCTCTTATTAGCCAAAACCTGATTTGCTAGAAGAAAATATCCATAGGTGATATTATTTCAGTTAAAGAGAAAGTTAAAAATAATTTTCAGTTTTCCAGGAAATGTTCACATTTTAGTTACAATATTATTTTGAATTACAGCTGAGTGCCAGTTATCTAAAACCCCACTTGAGTGCCTGGGTCTCTATTTTCTATTAACCACCATTAGATTTTTCTATGACATTGCCTGATTTTCAGAAAAATATTTACTGTAAAGTGTTCAAGTCAGTGAAATGAACTGTATAGAAATTTTAAAAGAATTTAAATGCTTCTGTGCAGCTGCTATTTATAAAATAATCTTTTAATGCTATAATTTTCATGAGTTATCATTAATTTTGAAAATAAAATGTAGGCCAGGCTTTTTGAAGCAAGCTGCTTAAAATTACCTGTGGTGTTTAGAGTCCCTTTAATACAATCTGTTCATGGTTTGCAGGGTTAATGAGTATAACAAGGGACACTCCTGGTTTTGTACCACTACATCAAGTCATCAGGTGCAAATAACTGCAATGGCCAGCATGACAGCCACCTTGTGATTAGGTTTATGATTTGGCCTATTTGCTAACCAGAGGTGCTAGACCCGGATTCCCCATGCAGTTAGGGAATAAATTGATTATGGTGTCCAAAGCAGGGAGTGTGGCTACCAGAAGTGCCCAGTTGGAGGGAATCCATAGGGAGCCAGCGTATGGCAGGATGAACAGTGTGTTTCCTTCTGATCTCTTGAATCTTAGTGCTGTTTCAGTCTTAGTACCTAAGTTAGGCACCTATTTTAGGTCATGATATGGCTACAAAACTCTGTAAGCTGAATCTTTAGTTATGTCTCAGATAAGCATGATGCAAAGTATCTGAGAGTGTCCAGAGAGGGACTGAAATCTTCCAAAGTCCCTTTGTGAGGAGCTCCAGGGTTTTTTTTACTTCTCTGGGCCTACTCAATGGGATTACTCTGTTTGCTGTTTACAAGTGCTTTGTGTGTTCAGTGGGCCCTGTAGCTTCTAGCTGGCTGTTCAGTTGGCTCTTTCAGTCTGCGACTAAAGAAGGTATTTTTGGGAGTCTAAGGATCAGACTAGAACTACCCAAAGCAGTATGAGTGCCATGGTACACCCCAGGAACATGAGCTTTCAGCCATTTGTGTCCCACAACACAGCTCCTTTCCAGCCTGGGGCTTGGATTCCCTTTGTGTGGGGATCAGAGAGAAAATTCATGGTGCTTGGATGTCTCTCTGGGAGTACACAAAAGGATGAAGGCAAAATAAAACTTGAAGTTTGAAAGCTGATTTCTTCAGCTGGTTCTTGGCTTGCCTTGTCTTGGCAAATGCTGTCATTACCATGCTGTGCTTACATTGCCACTGGTATGCCAATTACAGATAATGTTATTTATTATCAAAAATTCAGTAAAATATGGCAAACTGCAATTCAGAAAATATGTTTCATACATGGTGCTTAAGGGAAGAATAAAATTTTCTCATGTCATCATCTGTATGATTTTCACATAATCAATTTGTCAGTGTACACATATGCTCCTATCTTTAAGGGGTTCTGACATCTGTTTGATGGATTATAACCTAATTTACTCTAGAGACAACTGACCTGCTGAGGGTTGGCCTTTTGTTATAAATGTTAACAAAAGAATTAATCCCCCTCTAATTTATTGCCAGGATTACAGTCGTACTGTCACAAAGAAATGCATAACATGCAGAAACTAGAAAAATGGCACAAAATAAACCTTATTGAACAAACAGATTACCACAAGTAGGAATGAAGCGGCTAGTGACTCAGCTGAAAACTTGAAAAGCCAAGGTCTGATAAATAGTAACATTGTTCCACAGTATACACTTCAGATAACATGCAGAAACAACCCACACAAAGTCAGCAGAAGGAGCAAATGAGTGAGTCAGGGCAGGTATTGTATCAGACAATCCTGCTGTGGGAACTCATCTTGCTGAGAAGCCCCTGGCAGAAAAGCAACCCCCAGTGAAGGTGCCAGATTCACAGAAACAAATGGAAGACATGAGAAAAGGAGTGAGATACATTTCCTTTTGTAGCTCAGGAATTTGGGCTGAATTTAAGTCTTTCTTTTACAGCTAATCTATGCATAATGTACCTGTAAACTTACATTAGTTCCCTAATGAATTTTCTATACAGGTCTTGCTTAATTTACATTAGTTCCCTAATGAATTTTCTGCACAAGTCTCGCTTAATTTTGGTTAATATTACTTTACCTAATAAAGTATTTTGGAAAGTATTTGATGTGGGGATTATGAATGTACAGACATCAATAATATTTTAAAGAAATAGTTCTGAAAATTGCAGATTTGTCTTTTTCTTTCCCTTAGACATGTGATTTTCTGCCTGTTGCACTGATTTTACTGGCTCAGTAGTGCACTATTATTAAAAAAAAAGCATTGTCCTTTAGTTAACCTTAATTAAAAGGAAAGCTCAGATGCCAAGAAGTCTACATTAAAAGTTTATTTCTACATTGGATTAGGTGTAAAATTCCCAAATTGGTTTCTTCTCAAGTTGTGTGTAAGCACTTCTAAATTCTTTATCAATAACTTGTAAGGAAAATTAATACATAGTTATACTTAGATATTTGGATAGGGATGCAGGACCTGCATCATTCTCTGGACTATGAGTGAGAGCTACCTGAGAAGACTACAGACATCCTCATTAAAAGCTGAGGACTTTCATTGGCAGTGAAACACGTCTGTTTTCAGGGTTCCATGACCCCCTTCAAGGCTGAGGCTGTGTCTCCACTTGCAAGTCATTTGGCTGGGTAGGAACAGACCACAGGGTAAAGTCATTGGTGCCAGGGTCACCACATTAGCTCCATCCTGAGGCTTTTATTTTTGATTGAGTTCAGTCCAGTATCCTCAACTGGATGTCCTTATCATGGATGTGGTTTAAAATTGCCAAAAGGACAAACACTGTTTTGGACTGTTACGTTTCCCACTCCCAGGAGGTGATGGAACACATTTGTTGTGTACCTAAATTAGAGGCTTACAAAACAAACCTTGTCTGTGAGTACCACACCTGCTCTGGGGAGTGAACTCTTCCATGTGTTACGTGTGGATGGTGAAGGATAAGTGCACGTTGCAGCTCAAATCCTACAATTGCTCTAAATCAAATGCTAAAGGATCTGCAGCTTGAGAGGTACAATAAGCTCTGATAGGTGTGGATAGCTCTCTGCTTTCTGTATCTTTTTCAATGTTTTGCAAACTGCAAATCATGAATATCAGAACTTTTCCTGGTAATCCACAGAGTTTTCTACCTGCACATCTCCAAGGATTAAAAGTATTGGGAGTTCCCATGGTTCCCACATTTGAAAAAACAGCATAATACTTCAAAGTTTCACTGCCAGCATGTCAATAATTAGCATAGCACTGAGGAGAAATTACAATATACTTAAATTTGCAAACTTTTGTGTCAGGATGAAAGTGAAGCCAAACTTGCAAAAACTGTTAGAGATCCTGTAGACCTTACAATAATATCCCTGGTGCTCTGGCCTGAGGTCCTCCAGGCCGAGGTTCTCTACTAATGCTAGCACTGATTATTCTGTGTACTACAAGTGTTGGATGCAGAGGAGACATTCTGCTGATCAGTGATTACAACCACTGCACTATGGGGACGGTGTGTAATTTATCCCTGTGGGAAGTACTGCTTCAATAAAGCATAAAAATGTTACAGTTGGCTTGAGTAGGTGTTACCATCACATGGAGAGCAGTGATTCTGTAGGCTGGTCACATTTCACACATCACAGCTGCAGCCGGTCTTTGTAGCAGTTGATTGTTTGCTGAACCTGAAAGAACCTATTTACTTAGTGAAGTTTTACAGTTCAAGTCCAGGTTTTAGAACTCAGTATCAGCCTTATGGTCAATCATTCCTGAGGTTTTTATTTCACATTTCTCTATGTTATGTTTTGAAGAAGTGAACAATTAAAGTTCTAATGGGAAATTCCATTTCCAGCCCTGTATTACATAAAGCAGTCTGTTTCTTTGCAGCTGGTTGCTTTTCTGAATTAAGATATTAAATACGGAAACAGGTGAAAAAATAAATATTTTTTTATTAAAAAATTTGTATTGGTGAAAATAGAGTAAATTTGCAGCTAAACTTGATGTGTGGAGTGCGAAAGACAGAGCAGCCCAAGACAGGATGGATGCTTCTATAATGCTACTCATAAAATTATATCCTGAGCTATGTAATTTTCTTTTCTGTTGAAGACTTACAAGAGCACCAAAAGTACAGTATTTAAAAAAAAGAAAAAAGAGAAAAAATTTCCTTAATCATGTTATACTTCACAGAAGTCATGCTGACCTGAAAACCAAAGATTGCTTATTACAATTATAGCTTTTGTTCTGACAGCGGCCTAATATTTACATCTACAGAAGTATTTGTATTTGTATTTGTAGCCATAATTATCACAAGAGAATCATACTGGAAAGATATTATATGTTCATTAGATAACTCATTTTGAACAAGTTCACTTTATAGCAGGACTCTAATAGCTACTATACCAGTAGTCTTTGCAAAAAATTTCACAGAATAGCAGGGTAAACTAGAGATATCTGTAACACCTTTTTCAATGGAACTCCCAAGCCACTATATGGGAGTTCATGACAACTTTTTTTGTCAGCTTTGTTGTCTCTTATGTAGCAAGGGTTGCTCTTTTTTATAGAACAATTTTGTATAAATTGGCTCAAAGATCCAAACTCAAATAAGAAATGGTGTCTTGCTGGGTGATGAGGACAGCAACATTACTGTGCCTATCTACTTGCTATTATACAGAACATGAAAATATTTTCAAGATAATATTTGCCTGTGTTCAAATAGCTGTTGTCTCTCCATTAGAGAAAAGAAAAAAATCATGTATTCCCTGCTATTTCACAGTTGGTTTTCTTGTACACTGTATTGCTTCATTTTGAACAGACAGAGAAGGCTGACAGCCTGATGGTCATGTTTGTCACTGCTGAAAGGGAACAGTTTTTCTCTGATCTTCCACTTGGTCAAGGCTCCCATTTATTTCCTGGTAGCATTGCTGCAAAAGATATCTCAAGAATGAGAAGTTTCATAAAACTCTTCACCTTTTTTGTTGTATTTGTAAAGTGAAGACTCAGATGTTTTTGTTGCTAGGCCAAGAGATCAAGGAGATCATGGCTACAGGTAGAGACAGGGAAAGGCAAGAAAGGCAACTTCCATAGTGGGAATCCTTAAAGAATGGTCTTTCCTTCAGCCTGAGCTTCTATTCTTCAGCTTGGCTGTAAAAAGAGAGCAGCCTGTGCTCACAATTTAAAATCTATTTGGTTTAAAGCTGTGATTTGAAATCTCAGTGTCTTGGAAAACAGAAACTGCGGCAGCATATTAATCAGGAATATGACCCTGGCCTGGAGCTAATTCATAGAACATACAATTGTCTTTACATGTGATTTTAGTTGTCATGCTAATCTGCATTTTATTAAAAATTAGCTACTTGTCACATGTGAGCCATTTGACTGTAGTGTATCTTATAACAATCATGAAAGAAAATAGTAGTAGCAGAATTAGTTGCTTTTCATAGTTGAAGTAGTCTTTCAATGCCATTTGCTTTGGTTGAAACATTAAAGGGTAATGCTAGATATGGAAGTTGCTACATTAAAGTCACTTCTAAGCCCTCCAAAAATCACTTTCACTTTCATCTTATCTTAAGTAAGACAATATAATTTCAAACACAGTAAACAATTTGGCTTTTCAGAGTGAGTTAAAAATTGATTTGCTGAAAAGATTCCATCTAAGGAAGGAGATATTTCCTACTCAATATTTTCAGAGATGATATTTCATCTACTGCTTTTTTAATGAGTGTGAATGAATACTAAAATTTGAGAGAAGAGTTTTGAAGGGAGGCTTTTTTGCTCATATTGAAGGAATTTCGCTGTTAGATAAAAGGACACATGGTATAAATATAAAGAAAAAAAAAAGGAAAGATCCCTTTTGCTTGAAAAAGAACTTTTAAAATGTGAAGTACACAGCCAAGCTTTGAAATTTATGGTGCAATTGGAAGCAAGGTGTTATGCAATGGTAACTCATGAAGTTTAAATATATAGCTGCTAAAGTAAAACTTACTTGTGTATTACTGCTCTGTGATGTTCTGTTTCCTGAGAGTATCTGAAAGTCAAATTCACTATAAGGAGATCTTCAACCATCATCTCTGCTTATATAATTTTCTACTGAGGCTTTCTGCAATGCAGACTGCTTCTCAGAGTCTTGCTTCTAAATGAGCACAGGGGTTAGTTACCAGAACACTGTGTTCACTAATATTTGAGGGGCAGGAATAAAACACGGTCCCTCTTCACATGTTCTGTATAACTGCACACTGAATTTTTATCTGATGTATTACCTGAAATACTCATAAGGAAATCGGAAATTATTTGGAAATGAGCAGATTTCAATTACCAAGGTAAATCTGCTCCCAAGAATGAAAGATCTAGCAGGATTATTTTATGCATGGGGTTTTTTCCAGGCAAAACATGACATATGTTAATAGGGCACAAATGGGTTTGATCACAAACCTCAAAAAAAAAAAAAAAAACCAAAATCTATTCCATGCAAAATGAAATAAAAATTTCCTAATTTTGCTTTACCCTCGTACATTTGATTTTCTGAATGTAAGTGTAGAGTTTTTATATAATAAAAGTGTGTATATACAGTCAGATAATTTAAGAATTTAATTTTTAATTTACAAACAAGGGCAAAAAATACGTTCCTTATGTGGAAACACTTAGATGGATTTGTGTGAAGAAATTCTTCAAAATTTCTGGTAGGATCTGGACTTCAGCATGTTCCTTGGTAATGTTCACCACTATGATTTATTAAAATACAAATAAATATACCTGTATTTATGAAAATAACACGTGTGAACATGCATTTTTACAGCCAGAAATTAATATTATAGGAAATTTTGCTGGCTTCATTGGGTTTGTGGCTGCTCTGCTCTATGTTATAAATGGAAATGTCTGAGACAAATCGTGCTTAGTCATAACCAGTGCTGCATAATAAAAATGTCAGATGTAGGAACCAAACTTTTTATGAACTAAATATCTGTGGAAGGAATGTGGGAAGGACTAAGGAGGTACAGTAAATATACCTGTCTGACAGGTGCCAGCTCTGTGCTTCAGCATGCTTTGCCTGTGAACAGCAGACAAAACCTGACAATGTGCAATTTGTACCAGCCCTGAGAGCTCTTTTCCACACCATGGCTGGTGCTAATCTACTGTTCTTGGGGTTATATCCCAGGCTGACCTATTGAGCATAAACCCTGAAAGGATGAGCTGTAGACCTGTAATAATTGGAATCAACACGTTGCTAATTTTAATCAAGAGCCCTGAGAAGATACTCTTTTAGAAGAATTTGAATGTGTCTGGGGAAGACAGGAGACTTGGAACTTTGTTGTCTGCTTACCCAAGGACAGAAAGTTTTCAATGGAGTACTATATTTATGAAATCTTTGCCATTTTGTCTATAATTTTCAATCTGCATCTGCCAGTAGAACTAGAAAAAGAGTATAGCGTTAATAAAATTGCACCAGAAAAATTTTTATCCCAAGGCTGTGAGTAGTAAAAGATGGCATAACCTTCCCTGGGGCCTTTCTCTGTTTACAAAGAGGACAAATGGTAAAGTCATATATCATGGCATTGTGCTTTTGGAGTTACCCAGGTCAGTCTCTAAGTTCTGAGATGCACAAAGTAACAGAAATAATATTAATTGTTAATTTGTAGTTTCTACAGCAATAAAATGCCTTAAAGTGTTTTCTGGAACCTCCAAAGGTTTTGTTGAACAGGGTATAGGAGATCTTACTATTCTTTCACATAGGAATTGTCAGTGATATATTTTTACACTCTACAGGACATATACTTGCTGTTGTTAAAAAGTTAGAGAAAATTTGTTCATAATATTTTTGGAGCAACACTTAAGACGCATTAGAGATTAAATAGTGTATTGCTGAGAATTTATGTTGATGTCACATAAACAATTTGCTAAAATTTATTTTGAACATGAAACTGCATTTTATATCTTGGAACATAAAAGATTATTGGAATAATTAATATGAATGCCCATTTTTTCTGTATATATTTTTCTCAAAATGCACAATAATTCACTTCTTGATAGTGGCCTTTTTGTCCATACTTTGCAAAATAAAAGCTGCCTTTGAATATGCCACGAAATACACATCCCCTTTTTCACATCATAGAGAAGACTCGTTCTGGAGATGATCATTACCTTGATTTATTTCCTGTTGATTAGCATGCCTAGATGTAAACATGAGTGTTATAGTAGATGGAGGACTCTTAAATAACATACATATCCTGTTCAGTCTTGAGGTAATTGGAAAAAAGCAAGTCTTTAGCAGAAGTGAAAAATGTATTCATAAAAGAGTAATCATGGAATAAATCCAGAACAATTTCACAACTATAGCTGGAAACATTCTGTCTCACTGCCAAGAAGTCAGAGATGCTTGTTAAAAATCTTTACTCTGAATACCTTTGCAAGAGCGCTTTTCCCTTCATGCTGGACATGTAGATCTTAATTTACAGCAGTTGTGTCAAAAGTTTTCAGCCAAGTTTATCTATTAATGGAGCTTGGACTTGGGCTGTAATTTTAAGTTGTTCAGTGTTAATGTCTCTGCTTTTGGTCTGTTGATGTTCTTACCTCTAAGCAGAGAAGTCTGCATTCTGTATTGAATGAAGTCATGTTTGTTCTTTTCTCTGGGACAGTGGTAATTGGCAGTATTGTCCATCTCACCCTGGGAATACTGCTCTGTAATATTCCATTTTTTATGACCTTTAGAAGTGTTAATAAGATGTACTTTGGGACTGAGGTACAGCATAAGCGGAAATTCAAAGTATATAGACCTATATGATAAAAGTATTAGTGATGGGAGAATAAGACAAGAACCAGCTAGCACTGATGCCTAAGAAATTTTTAAGTATGTGATGAGACAGACAAACTTTTGACTCTGAAAAGCAAAGCTGAGACTCTTGGAGGTGAGAAATCATGTAAAAATCTTGCCTGTGAACACTGGTCATTGTGGTGTGGTGGTAGTGAAGTCTTTAGAGAGACTGAAGGCAGTTCTTTCTTTTAAGGAAAAGTGATTTCTAGCACTAACAAGTTTCACAGCTCTCCCTGAAGTAGATCTTACATGCTGACTTCAAAGTAGAAATAAATTGTCATTGGTGTCAGTGATAAACTCAATTAGAGTAGTAGCTTTGCTTTCTTGTGAGAATGCTCTTTACAAAATAGTGCTTTTAACTGTAGCAGAGTTACAAGCAGCAGCCTTCTGTCAATTACTGAGTTGTAGCAGCTGGGTAAAAATGAACCAGTTTTGAAATTTGGATCACAGTTCTGATATATGTCAGTAGCAAAGAAATGGAAAAGAAAAAGGGTTTCAAACATGATCTCTAAAATGTACCATGTATTCAGTGAAACCCTTTTACTCTGTCTCACCTATCAAGTAACAAGAGACACTATAAACAAGAAGTGAGAAGCAAAGAGTGCTGATTCAATTACTATTCTGTTAGAAAAGCCTCTTCCAGAGTATGAAATATCTCACATGGTCACCCCAGTTAGTTGTTCTTTATGCCAATCATAACTCAAGCTATGTCTGCCCTGATACTTTGCTATTTTTAGTCAGATAAATATTATTGTTACTGAGATCTAAAATTAAAATCCAAACAAAAGAAGAAAAGCTGGAAAGCTGGAACTCTTTCTTTCTTCTTTTTCTTTTTTTAAAAATAGTTCTGTGTCCTGAAGTCAAAAAAGTGGCAAAGTACCAACTAATTACTACCTTTGCTACTGTTAGCTACGGAGAAGAGTAGATGTATAGAGCTACCTGATGCTCAGGATTCAGCAGCTAGTGGAAATAGTTGCTTTCACTATTCTCATAAGCACCTGAAAGAGAACGGCTTGACAACCAGAGAAAAATAAATTGGAGCTAAAGCCATTATAAATGACATTTTCTCCACAGCTATAGTAGTACACGATAGTGAATGGTCTCTAACTAGACAGATGGTGAGAATAAATTCTCCAATTCATTTCTGAATGGAGTTAGGAAGACAGTGAAATCCTGAACAATGCACAAAAAAAGAAGTTACACTGGATGGTATTCACAGGTGGATGGAGCATTACTGCCAGTGGAATAAGGAATGACACTTTATCAGGAAAAGGCAACTGTTCCTCCATCCCACCTCATTGGTCTCAGAAAAACAGACTTCCCTCTTGCACCAGGTAAAACTGTAAAGCATTCAAATTCTCACATTCCTTATCCAGTGATGTCACATAAATCAACACCAATGCGCATGGTCAAGCAATTCTGAAGCCAGAGCTGGTGGGCTGACACACCCAGGAAACAAAAAATTAGCACAGAAGAAGAGATGAATGAAGACAAATTACAAGAACATAACTTTTCCATATTTCATCCTGTTGATCACTGGGATATTCATATATTTGGTATTTTTTCTCATTATTTAAAGTGTAAAATATAATGCAAAGTTTTTTTTTTCTCTGCAGTTTCATGGGAATATTTCATCCTCAGTAAGAGTGCTTTAAGATGTTTCATTAGTGAGTCAGGATCTCAGTTTATCAGGTCAGTATCATTCAGCAGGGATTTTGATTGAAGCTCTTGGCTTGAAAGGCCAAGCAAAGTAGTTCCTTCTGTGTCTCTGGTACAACAGAAGCTATAGTAAGAAATTTCTTGTGTCCAGAAATGCTGAAGAAGACAAAGGTGGAAGAAGGAAGAGAAATATTCTTTTTTACTTCAGTCTGAGAATTTATGGTGCTTGGGGTATAAAATTGCTCTAAGGTAAACAATTCCCTCAGTTCAGGAAAAAAATAAGATTAAACTTTGGCTAGCCAAATTTCAGATTGTCAGCAACCCTCACAGAGAGGTTCTAGTTTTGAGACAATAATGTGTGTTTGTTCACATTAACTGAGATTTGGACTGGTTTACATTTCTCATCAAAATCTTAGATGGGAAACTCCCAGTAACATCTGCTGGAGAAATAACTATTCCTATTAATATAACATATTCAGTAAATGAAGAGAAGTACGTGCCTATGAAAATTATCAAGGGAAAACCCATTCTTCTCACCATCAGTTCTTCTATGACATGTAAAATAGACTCAGGGATTGATTCCCATTTAAGATACTCTCCATTGAGAAGAACTGGAATTGTTAGCACAGACGTGGTGAAAGGGTACCTTTGGCAGGCACAGAAAAACAGGACAAAAAAAGAGCACTGACAACAGGGAAGATGAAAGGGCGAAAGAAGCAAACAGGGCAGATTGGGAGAGCAGGTTGGGAGGAGAAAGATGGGCAAAGTTAAGTGCTCGTTATGGACACAAGTGTCTGAGACATCTGTCCAGGGAAAGAACTGAGCGGAGGGCTCAGGAACAGGAAGGAAATTAATTTGAGCAAAAGTAAAGAATTTCTTAATATCTTGGATAGAAATGGGAAATGAAAGAACATATATTAATACCATTGTGGTTTCACAATGGGTAGCTATATCTTATAAAATAGATGGCATTTATACATAAAAAATAAAAAGAGCAGGGGTGTGTTTGCATAGAGAGAGATGTTTCTTAATGCATGGCCTCAGCCATGCAATGGGACTGTCAGTTAATAGACTTCTGAAAATACCAATGTGTTTTTATAGCCCAGAGCGCCTTTTAAGTTCAGAGTCTCTTTTCAGTGAAGTTCCATGAATAATTGTCAAGGTTATTTGTCAAATAAAGGTGAGGTGAGTATTCACAGTGCATCTATGAGGCTTTTGCTTTAAAAAAAAAACCCAAACAACCAGATGAGAAAAATGCACAAAAGACAAGATGCTGTTAATAGTTCTGTTTTGTTCTTTTAGAACTGCAGGTTCTCCAATAAAGAAAATTATATGCTAACAGATAGTTTTCTCTGCTTTTTGGCTAAGAGCAAGCTATTAGTTTAATATCTGATGTGTCCCCTTGTCAGCAGAAAGTATGCTGCTTTTGAAGGCAGATGGACTTAACAATCTAATAAGATTTTCTGGTTATTAGCTAAAATAATTGTCGCAAATAAATATTTCTATAAACCTACAACAATTTCAGATTATGGAACATAATGACTTTAGATTTAATGTCAGAAATATGAAGTCATTGACTGGGGTGAAATTTCTGTTAGGTTCCTTGTGGGTTTTCTGTTGATCTATCTCAGATTCATCCTTTGCTGCTGCTTTCAGGAAAGTAAGTAATTTGCTGATCTCATGTCTATAATTGCCTTTTTTTAGAGATTGCCTACAAGATTCTTATCTCTATAGTCTAAATTTAAAAATTATTTGTGGATTTTTAGTGTTAATATTTTTTAAAAATTCTGATATCAGTATGAATGCATGTTCTTAATTTATTTCTAGGAACATCTTATACTAGCTGTTTTATCTCAGTAGAGATTTGTCAGTGAAACAGTTGAAATAGATAAAAAATTAAGAATTTGTTTTGTTTTCATTACCAAAACATGAAACACTATATTCCAGGGAAGTAGATGCTAGAACTTCTTAATTCAGACCTGGTTATTAGCATTCATAAGCTGTCACCGCTCAGTAACCTACCTGAGATGAGTGTGGCAATGTCCTCCTTCAGGATGTGACCCCACTGCAGGCAGCAGCGCTCGTGCAATCCTGAGTAGGATGAGATGGGCTGGAAACCTTGTGGTCAGTTGGCAAGAAATTCCCAAGGGATGCTCTGGACTTCTGCAGAAATTGGCTGCTGTATTCCCTAACCCCAAAGCTGTGGGATTGCTGTGGTTCCCTGTGCCCAGGTTCAGCCAGCAGCAAGGCTCAGTTCAATATTATGGATAGTCATGCACATCTGTGTGCTCACAGACACTGGCTCAGCACAGATGGAAAGGAGGGACCTACCTGCTCCTACATGGATGTATAGTCTTGTGTAAACATGAATGCTGTGGGCCTCTCCTCTCCTCTCCTCTCCTCTCCTCTCCTCTCCTCTCCTCTCCTCTCCTCTCCTCTCCTCTCCTCTCCTCTCCTCTCCTCTCCTCTCCTCTCCTCTCCTCTCCTCTCCTCTCCTCTCCTCTCCTCTCCTCTCCTCTCCTCTCCTCTCCTCTCCTCTCCTCTCCTCTCCTCTCCTCTCCTCTCCTCTCCTCTCCTCTCCTCTCCTCTCCTCTCCTCTCCTCTCCTCTCCTCTCCTCTCCTCCCCTGGTCTTGCTTGGCACCCAGACCTCTTCACACACTTGCAGAGTCAGGTGTTTCCTGTCCCAGTTCTTGGGGAGTAGAAGCAAGAGAGTTGCTTTTCTATTAGGATAGGGTCAAGTGAAAAATTGTTTCTATAGCTAGACAGACATAAGAATTTGACAGGCCCCAGGACCTACTGTGAATAATTCCCTTGCGCTGTGAAATATACCAGAATATGTACTTTTGCACTTTCCCAGAAATGAAATTCTGACAGTATATTGAAAAAGGTTTCTTCTAACAGGGAACCATCTCTTGCTAAAGGGCTGTGAAGCTATGTATTCTGAAAAGCTGAAAAAATATCTTAGACATGACCCTATTATTAAAGTATCAGTATCTGACATTCAGCAGAATGTCTTAAAGGTCCTTGTCTAAAATGGGCACACCAACTAAATTTCAGAGATGAGAAATTCCTGTTCTACTGGCGAATTTGATCACATTTTAAAATGTGTTTGCATGTCTCTTGTTTGCTAGGCTGGATCTTTCCTCTCACAAACACTGTGACATAAACTCATCTTGAATTTACATAGTGTCTCATATAAAAATGTGAAGTGAATGGTAGTGAGAAAGCAATAAATCCAAAGTGGCAACTTGATTTTAGTAGTATGTTGTGTATTGGGATGTTTTATACGCCATCAGTGTACATGCCTACATATTCTTTGTCTCCCCGTAAAATGGATTTTACCCCAGCAAATAGGATTATGGCAGCATATAATTGCTAAGAAGGACATACCTTGTTTAGCTATAAACTGCCTTCTTACATAATTTCAGGAACAAAATGCAGAAATCGTGTATACTCAGCAGGCCCATTTTATATTTTCATTCAGCAAATAGTTTACAAGCTGATAACATTTCACAGCTCTTTTTTTTTTCTTTCTACATAAAGCAATTTTAGAGAATCTGCTATAGGTTAAGACTACAGAACAGCAAATGACAAAACAAGGCCTCTTGAATGAAATTGTTATTGCCACATTTCATTCAAACTAAGATATCAGGATTTCTTCAGTTCAGATTGCAGTCATCAATGCTCCCATGTTGACACAAATTTTACTTCAACTATCTACGAAGCTGATTAAATAGAAATAGTGTAAAAAAGAGAAACTCGGAGTATATGTCTTCTCTTCACTCATTTTGCTACAGTAACAACATTTTCATGTTGTGTTGCAGCTGGATATTAAAACCTGATATCTTTTTACTGACAGAGTTTTGCAAATTTGACTAGTTTTACAGACGTAATAATCAGAAAAATGCCTTTGCTTTCATGTTTCCCCATGGAGATGCTGAATTGATCTAGCTTTCACAAAAATAGAATAATAATGTCGTCAACCTGTAGACTATTTTAATTTACCACTCCTTGAACAATTGCACTGGTCTTTGTCTTTAAAAATTTGCAAAGGCAACATTGAATTATTAGTGAGTATGATTACCGTACACTAGGGATTTCATATAATTCTTGATCACTTTGAAATAAATTGGATTAATTATAATAAATGGGTTAGTTTTGTCTTGTCCTTTTTCATCTCCCTTCTGTGTTTCCCTTTTCTGTCTCCATCCCTATTTTTTGCCCGTCCATTTGACTGATCCCCTCTATTCTTTCTCTAGCCCTCACTCTCCTTTATTCCTCTCTTTCTATTTTATTCGTGATTTTTCCTTCTTTTTCATAATTCCCTGTTCTATTTCTTTCTTTTCCCTTGGTTTGTATGTCTAGCCTTGCTTTGATTATAATTATTGAAGTTTTAGGTTTCTTTGAAATCCAAAATCACTATTTGGATTTAAGTTAGCTGTATAGCACTGCTTCTTCCTTTCATTTTCCAATTGCTTTTTAATGCAACAAGAAAATGTAGCTAGGGATGGAATTCACCCAAGGTTTTGGATCCAATGTTTTTGTGAGCTAGCAGTGCATGTAATAATATAATGTCTACTGTCCATATGGCTGCTTGTATAATAAAATTTTGTTGTGATGTAGGAAAGAATAAAAACATTACAGAGACTGATTATTTTATGATTCTGTATGTACGTACATCTTTGTGTGACAGAAATTGATTACTCTGGCAAGATATGATATTCAGTTTCTTCTGCTTTTCCTTAATTTTATCTATTTAGACTGAATTTTACCATTTTGGGCATCACAGATAAGATTTCTCCCTTTCCAGAGTGACTGACTACACCATAAACCGCTATTTAAATTCACAGAATCTATTATAAATTGCAGAAGATTAGTTTCACAACTTTTATGTGTTGCTGGGAAGAAATTAATAGGCTCAGAATGGTTTGGGTGGGGAGAGACCTTAAAGATCATCTAGTTCCAACCCCCCTGATGAAGGCAGGGAACCTTTCACTACATCAGGTTGCTCAGAGCCCCATCCTACCTGGTCTTGAAGATCTCCAAGGGATGGGGCGTCCATAACCTCTCTGGACAACCTCTTCCAGTGCCTCACTACCCTTGCAGTAAAGAATTTCTTCCTGATATCCAATCTAAACCCAATTCCTTCAGGTTAAGCCCATCCTGCCTTGTCCTACAGCTACATGTCCTTGTGAAAAGTCTCTCTTCAGCCTTCTCTTAAGTCCCTTCAGGTACCTAAAGGCTGCTTTAAGGTCCCCCCAGAGTTTTCTATTCTCCAGGCTGACCAGCCCCAATTCTCTCAGCCTGTCCACATAGCAGAGGTTTTCCAGCCTGGAGATCAACTTAGCGGTCTCCTCTGGACTCATTCCAACAGTGTTTTATTTACTGGGGTCCCCACACAGTACTCCAGGTGGAGTCTCACAAGAGAAGAGGAGGGCGTGATAATCACCACCCTTGACCTGCTGGGCACACTTCTTGTGATGCAGTCCAGGGTGAAGTTGGCTGCCTGGGCTGGGAGGACACATTTTTGGCTCAAGTCCAATTTTTCATAAATCCTCTGCAGGGCTGCAGGAAATACTGGGGACAAAGAGTGAAATTCATGTTGATCCTTTCTTCTATTCTTGCCATCAATATAAACCTTACTGTGAAGGCAGTTTCAAGCATATTTGTCATGGAACCATCTAAAAATATTTTTAGAAGATGTTAATTTTTGCAGTAGTAGAGAATTTAATTGCAAGTCAAGATTGAGCTGCACCAGGACAGTAGGTTGCTGTAACAATGTAGATTTCTCACTAATACAGAAAATAATATAGTTAAGAATGGATTTTTCTAATAGGTCTAATGAAGAAAAAGCAATGCAAGGCTCTTAAAGGCAATTGAAGTATAATCTCTTTTTACTTCAACCTAAAGAAGAAATTCTTTAACAGTCAAGTAAAAAAATGCTTAAGCTCACTAGAAGGTGAACAAAACTGTGAACCAGATTACTGCAGCTTTGATTAGCCTTTGACAATGACATCTGCCTACAAAGTAGATGTCTTGCTATTTTATATTAAGGAGCAAACTGGTCCATCTAATATAAAATCAGATTCAATTAGTGGAGCTAGCACACAGTCCAGGGATCTAGGAGTAATCCCTTGGCATGTTTTGATGTAAGGTGTAAGAACAGTTAGCAAGCTGATATTTGCAGACTTCCTTATCTTTTATCTTCTTTTGTTTCTCCTGGGTGGGATGGGATGCGGTAGAGATCTGCCTTTATGCCAGCAGTGCCTAGCCTTGGCAAAAAGATGTGGTCCCTCTGCCTTGGAATCTGTACATTTTAAGTTTACTCTAGAGTTACTCCAGGTAAAGATGAAATTACTACAGGGATGCTGACTTCAAATTCACCTGTATTATAGAGGTTGGTAATGAGAAGTGAAATCAGGCCAAAGACCATATTCTCCCAGGAAATTTTTTTCACGGAACATAACTGAGCCACTCATTTCCCTGTGTGATTTTCAGCCCTCAACAAAGACAGTAATTTTGAGTAAGTTGTTATTGCCCTCACATAATCTTTCCAACTGCTTTCTTATTTTTACTATCTTAGTAGAATTTCTTCGTGAACCTTTTTCTTAACAGATAGGAAACTGGCAGTACAGTCTCAATAGCATTTGTTTCAGTCTCACATTAACTGTGACATCTGGGTACATGTACCTTTTAAAGACTGCAGAGATATTGGAAATAGCTTTCAGTGAAGTGCATTTCTTTGATAAGCAAATAGCAAGCAAACTCATTAGAAGAAAGCCACCCACGGAAGCAGAGAGCTCTACTTGCCCTTGCAGGATAAATGCTGCAGTGTAGCATAGCATTCACATTGCTGCCAGTACCTGAGCTAGCTCATTTAAAATGAGGTCAAGATGTTCTGCAATTTAGAGTGAGAACATATGTCTTTATCTATATTAACATATAATACAGATGTTGCTGGCTGGACATTTTTTTTTCAGGGTGAATATCTCACTGGACTTTTTAATATTTTTTAGCTGCTGAATTGCTCTTCTTCCACTTCTGCACTCTAAACTGTTTTACAGAGAACGTTGTTGACCCTCAGCAAACTTTTTTGGCAGGTTCCAGGTATCTGTTGCATTATTTAATCTAGTTTTGGTGGTAGTTCTGTCAATGGGTTTTGACACACTCTGCATTACAACATTCTTTGCCAGGTTTTAATTTCAATAATAAATCTACATATAGGTTTTAGCCATGTTGGAGCCTATGACTTGTTTGTAGTTTTTTCTCTCCCATCTAATCATCAATGTTTATCTCATCTTCCTCTTTTTATTATACCTTGTGGTTCAATTTTTCTTATCAACCCTGCAGTCTATGGATGCCCCATATTTCTGTCTTTTCTTTAATAAACTCTTTTTTTTTCTCTTTGTCACTATCTATGTGATGTCTACAGCATGACCACATTTTTTTTTAAGAAATGTATTCAAATATGTAATGGTAAAGGTATCAAAATTTCATGGAATGCCTTTGCAAATGTTGTAAAATAAGTTGTAAAACTCCTTCTGTGTCATTAAGTGTCTATTTAATATTTCCAGTAACCAAACCCTAATGTAGCCCTAGCATGTCCAATCCTCACAGTTTTTAGTTCATAGAATGATCTTCCTGCTCTTCAGGAAGAAATCAGTCTCCTGAGCCTTTATCCATCACAGATGAAAAAAAAAAAGGCAATTTGCAATGCAATGGATATTTTTCATTGTAAAAATGAGATATTCTATTAGCTCGTAGGTGTTTCCATAACATTTTTGTCAGGAAAATTTACTTTTATTTGGCAGATTGGTGTTTGGGAGTTGTCACAGGACATACCTGGTCTGGCTGAGAAGTCAGTGGCTCAAGGAGCTTTTATTCTTAGACTATTGAAACTGCAAGACAAAAACAAGTAAATTAGCTTCAGAACTACAGGGGCACCAAAATGCAGCAGAAGGACAAAGTTGCCTGTGAAGAGAGACCTATAAAAACCACACTGGACCTAGCAGTTCCCTATAAAACAAAGGACTTCACAAACTCAGGGTAAGAGAACTGGCAGAGAATATGGTTTGTTTATTCGCATCTTGTTCATACACAGATTCATGTGCTACTACTTCTTAGGTAAAAAAAACCAAAATCTTGAGCTCTAAAGCAGAGAAGAACAGGCAGCAGTTCTGGCCTGCTCTTCTGGCCAATTCTCTGTCTGGAGGAGGTATTTGTTGCTAGGCAAAGCCTGAACATGCAGTGCAAGAGCTGATCCCTGGAGATGCGGGTGCAGTGGGCAATGGGGGAAGAAGGTACCCTGGAGCAGAGGAGGAACCTTGCCTGTACTTGTAGGTAATTATCTAAAAGCACAGCAGCTTTTTCAGATTTTACTGTTGCTTTTTCAGATTTTACTGTTGCTTGCTTGACATTTCTTGTACTAGAAAGAAAGGCTTGAGGAAAAGGTTTATCCTGCAGAACCTTGCTGGGTGGAAGAGTGATTCTGTATTTTAGTTTGTCTCACCCAGTTGATGAGTGTTTTCCCTCTATAAGATTAACCACTTCTGTTTACTGCAGTCTTGTTTTAACACTGAAAGCTTGAGAGAGAGACCTATAGTAATGGCTGTAAAATGTTTAAAAGAAAGTTTTTCACATGTAACATGAACTATATGTGCATGTATGGAATACATATAATTATGATTTTTTTCTGTTTTGTAGATAGAATCTAGAAATTCAGAAAGCTGAAGGACACAAATTAAGTTAAAGTAAATAAACAATATTAATATTTCCTAGTTTTAAGGTAATTCTCATGTTCCAAAGACAACTTATAGTGTTAGATTGAACTGGTCATTTTACTTCCATGAGAAAAAATTTATTAAAATATTAATTATAGGAGTGCAGGGAAGAAATAATTTAGAATAAACTGACTACTGAAGCAAATTATAGAATAAGGAAAATGCAAAAGACATCTAAAACAGGGAAGGTTGTCTAGTGGCTTATGCATGAGACTTCACATGGAAAGGAGATGTCTTTGTCCGGGAATATATTCAATCCAGAGGACAAGCAGAAACTGCCTAGACAGAGATATTACTAAATGGAAAAGTAGACAAGGGCACATATGTGATGTAGAGCGAGGCCAAACTCTTCACAGTTTATTGAGCCAGGTGCAATGCCTCATGCATGTACCTGTTTCAACCTTTGGCACCCATCTAGCAAAAAAAATAACCCCTCAGCCCAAATAAGATGCCATATCTGATTGGAAAAGCAAATTATGACCTTGCAATTACTCAAAATTCTGACTAGTCACCAACATATGAATGGATTAATATTTGGAGATAAGTGAACTGTGTAAGATAAAGGCTTTAATAATAACCTGTAAGTATTTGAAAGTGTTATAGATTATCTCAGATAAATTTTCTACACAATTAAAGCATTAAACTAATACTGCATGTTCCATGCATTTTTGTACTCTTGCATTTTGACAACTAGCTTTTTTCAAATTTTGGTATTGGCAGTTGCTTTTTAAAGCATTTAGATTTTCCTAATGTTTCGAATAATCATTTAAAAAACACAAACCACTAATGTGAGGATTTAGTTCTAATAGACGTGGAGTGTGAGTCCATGAAAATATTCATTGTACTTGAATGCACTGGCCATCAGCTGTGTGATATGAAATGACCCTTCCTGCTTGGAAATTCAAGACAGATCACAAGCACAATGGATTTTCATGACTGTAAACCTATTCATTTTGATCCATAGTTTAGAGAAGTTCTGAGAGCAAGAGATCCTAGGATAGGAATGAAATAAGAAGTAGGGCCTAGATGAAAGACAGAATGAAAATGTATTTTTTACTAAAAACATGATGGGATTCAGGTTTTGTTTAGGTTTTTTTTTGTTGTTGTTGTTGTTATACTTTGTTAGAAAATGGATTTGATTGTGTACCAAATTTGTCATCCATAGAGCAGGAAATATTTTTCAGCTAATGCTAGTTATGTGTGACTTGCCAAGAATCCTTAATGAGCTGAACCCAAAGAGCATTTTTGGTGACTGTCCCTTGTAAGCAAAGTAAATGTAGACTTAATTAGAGTTGCTGTTTTTCAGAAATTCATACCCTAGCTGAAGTCTAAGTGCCTGAATAGGGTTCTTGAGAAGCTGAGAAACTGCATTTGGGAGTCTGGGTCTATGTACTGGGTTTGTGTGGCCAGGTTTTGGTAGCGGGGGGCTACAGGGGTGGCTTCTGTGGCAAGCTGCCAGAAGCTTCCTCCATGTCTGGCAGAGTCAATCCCAGCTGACTCCAAGACTAACATGCCACAGGCCAAGGCTGGGCAAACCAGAAATGATGGTAGAATAACATATTCAAGAGAAAAAAAAAATTGTTGTGCATATGTAACTGTGGCCAAAGAAGAGAGAGGTGAAAATATGTGAGAGGAACAGCTCGCAGACACCAAGGTGTGCGCAGGTAGGGCAGGATGTGCTCCAGGCACCAGAACTGAGATTCCCCTGCAGCCCCTGGCCCAGCCCCTGGTGAGGCAGCTGTGCCCCTGCAGCCCATGGAGGCCGTGGGGGTGCAGAGATCCACCTGCAGCCCTGGGAGGAGCCCCAAACTGGGGCAGGTGGAGGCCTGAGAGGAGACTGCGACCCCATGGGAGGCCTGTGCTGGAGCAGGCTCCTGGCTGGGACCTGTGGACCCATGGAGAGAGGAGCCCACGCTGGAGCAGGTGTCCTGTTAGGGCTTGTGACCCCATGGGTACCCACATTGGAGCAGCCTGTCCTTGAAGGACTGTTCCCCGTGGAAGAGTGACCCACTCTAGAGCAGTTTGTGGAGAACTGTCTCCTGTGGGACAGACTCACACTGGAGAAGCTCATGGAGGACTGTCTCCCATGGAGGGCCTTACAATGGAGCAGGGAAGGATTGCTCTCCCTGAGCAGCAGCAGAAATAACCAGTGATGAACTGATCATAATCCCCACTCCCTGTGTCTCTCCACTGCTGCAGGGGATGAGTTAGAGCTGGGAGGGAGGGAGTGGTAGGGGTAAGGTATTTTTAAGGTCTTATTTTACTTCTCATTATTCTCCTCTGATTTTGTTAGTAATAAATTCAATTAATTTGTTAATTCTAGTCTGTTTTGCTCATTATGGCATTTGATGAGTGATCTCCCTCTGTCCTTATCTCCACTCATGAATGCTTTGTTATATTTTCTTTCCCCTGTCCAGCTGCAAGGGGTGGGATAGAGCAGCTTTGGTGGGTGTCTGGAATCTAGCCAGGGACATCCCATTGCTGTCTACCAGCAGTTTTCCAATATTCCAAAATGGTCTTTTCAAGAGGAATCTGTTTTCTGCCTTCATGTTCTCAGAGAATCCAACTGGTGAAAATTTATCTTCAAACCAGACACTGTGTATTTATAGCAGCATGATGGTTTGCCTGAGCTTTGGTTGGGAAACATATCTGAATTCTCTCCATTTCCTTGGACTTTCTGATCCTTCCTACATGATAGGATCTTCATTCTCCCTTTCATTGTTGATTTTCCTTGTAAACTGAAATTCTTATTTCAGGTGATCTCACTTGAATATTTTCAGTCCAACTACTCATGCTATAATATATTATTATATTATAATATATGGAAGGACACATTTAGCTCCCCAGAGTTCTGGATTTGAGAAGTCTTGCTAGACTATGCATCATATCAGGCACAGGAGTAGAAGGCACAATTTGTAATCTTGAATATGGTCACTAAGTAATCTACACTTTCTTTTGCCTTTTTATAACTCAATATAAAGAAAATGAAGGTGCCAATTACTTCTGTTCCTATATTCCTTGTGATACAACAGCAGTTATAAGAAACTGCACTTACTGAAAGATTTGTAACATTCAGTATTTTGGTTGTTTTAACTACCAGTTATTCTTTGCAAGGCAGTAGATTAATTCATTGGTTTAATTTCTATACATAGTTTTTAGTTTAACTTATTATACAAATATTTTCTATTAACAAATAACCTTATTCCTTCCAGGGACAATTTAGGGTTTTGCTTGAAAGTTTGGAAGGCTACAGTCTGCTGTCTTGTAGGAGAACATTTATTAGCTGCAAAGCTTTCAGCTCTGATATCTGACCACTTTAATTGTCACTGTAATGGATTTTACCTTTGTCTTGGCATTGTGATTGCTTTGCAATTTGTTGGTGATTAGTGGCTGTCCCCTGGTTACCCTGCTTATCTAGGCCTGGGACATAAACCAGGCTTGCTTTGACTCTGACTTGTCCTAAACAATGTCAAAAACTATTTAGTTCAAATTTATCATATAGGGAAAAAAGAAACTCAGCACATTAGTGTCATCCTCAGCCTCTCAGCTCAGCAGATGGAGAGCTGCAATAGGCTTTGCAGAAAGCCTGTTTTCTTTTTTAAACAGAGATGCATGGGGACTTAGCTTTCCCTGCTTCTAGGGTGGCCCACATCATTTACCTTGCCTTTAATTTGGAATGGTGGTAAAAAACACTTTTCTGCACAAGCCACAGGCAAAAATTTGTGGCTGTATATGTTTACCTAATATTCCATTTCTTGCCTGAAGCTGAGATGTTAAGGTTGACCTGAGTCTAATTTGGAGTTTAAACTGCGATTTATCTGAGATTATGATTTTGTTTGGGTTTGGTTTTTATTTGGTTTGTTTTTATTTGTTTGATTTTTTGTATAGTTTTATTTTGGTTTTGGGGGTTTTGTTTGTTTTTGTTCTTTTTGTCTGGTTTGTTTGTTTTTGTTTTAACTACAAGTGAAAGTATGAGCTTGTGTTTACAAAGCAATGAGGCTGCAGCAGATGAACGTTGGCAGATTCTGGGTTTCAGATTGATATCTCTGGGCCTTAAATATAGGGTTTTGGATTTCTGAAAGAGATGCTGTCTTTTCTTTTTCTTTCCAAGTCACTGAAATAGCCTATAATTTCCTTTGTCTTTGGAAAAATTTAATGTTTCTTCCCAGGTGTCCCAGCTTTAAACTTTTTTTTTTCTTCCACTTCTTATTTTCATGTAGAAATTGAGACAAATGTAATATCACTATTTCTTAATATGTGCCCTATTTTCCATCATAAATTATAGACTTAGAAGCAGTTAATAATTTACAGTGGTAACTTTTCAGCTGTAGCCATCAGAGAAGTGGCTGACCCCCAAATGGACCATAATTCTGGAATAATTACTGAAATATCTGCTCAAGCCAATCAAGACATTTGTCAGTTTGTTAAGACAGAAAGGGAAGAGATGCCAACCTCCTTTTGAAGGGGTTCTAAGATTTCCCCTCGCTGACATGCAGTTGGATTTATCACTTTGCAACTTGGTTTGCTGAGTTCCTTCTCATCTCTGTCTCCTCTCTGAACATGCTGCTAATGAAGGCAGGTGTGGTGCAAGTGAACAAGTTTTCACCATTTATTTTGCTACCTTGGCACCAAAACACACAGTAAAGCCTTGAAAATAAAACCCCATGAGAGAGCCAAGAATTGCCAAACCAAGAAATTACAGGAAAAAACCCAAATTCTTATTATCCTGTTAAATCTATTGGTTTCATTTATTCCAATAGAGATCCAAATGTCATGTCTAAACTAAATGCAAATCAGAACATAGATGGATTTTTATTTCTATATTATTTTGAAAAAATAGAACAATTCTACTGCACAGATATTTGCATTCAGTATAAACAAATGTTGAGAGTTCAGCTATGGGAACTCTCAGAATAAGCCAAACCTCCAAAGATGCTGAAACTTTGCTGCTGATTCTCAAATGTACAGGATCTTCCAAGTGTAAGATCTTCCCCTAACAGCCTGTACCAAAAGTGGAGATGCAGTTTGCAAACACAGCCATGTGCTCAGGCTGATGTGGAGTTCTGTCCATACCAGCAGTCTGAAGCAGGGGGAAGCTGACATCGGGCTGCCTTTTGGGCTGAGGAGCACCCAGGAGGTGCTGAACAGCCAGGAGTCCCCAGCCAAGGCTGTAAGGGGCCTCACAGTGCCTGAGCAAAGCTGTGGGGTGTAAAATCTGATGGCAATGTCTGTTGACTTCAATTTCCTCCTTCCACAAGACAGTGATGTGCCTGGGGACACCCACAAGTCACACCTGCATGGTGCCACCTTGTCCCATGAGGGACCCAGAGCCCTGTCCCCATGTCTGCTTGCAGGGGAATTGTGTCCCACACCTCTGGATTTTTCTGTCTCAGAGATGGCCTTCTCTCTGGACACTTTCACAGCTCTGTACCTTCCTCCAGCACAGAAAATCACTTTGGCTTGCCATTGCCATTTGAGCATCCTGCTTCTGTAATTGGTGCAGCAGGGAGCAGAGGAATTGTGTTGTTAATCAAATATGGCCAGACAAATGTTGAAAAGCATAGATAGCCAATTGGACCTATTTCTGTGCTGATCATTTCAAAACACACAACAGCAACTGCAACAAAGTAATTGAGAAAAGCTAGTATGAAACATCTGAAAATGATGAATCATGATATTCAGTGATTTCAGGAAATTGTTGCAAAGGGGAAAATCAAATTTCCCCTTATGAAATAAAAAAATCAATGCCCTTTATAAAACCTGGAATTTTCTTTTAAACCTACATTTTAATGATGTTGAAATTTTTAATGCCAAATGTCATATCTGTAAAAGTGGTAAATTTCAAGACTGTATTAAAAGCTTAGGGGACATTTACTTTGGAAATGATGTATGACATGACCTTCAACTCTTCATAATTTAATAAGAATTCAAGGCTAACTAATTAGACTTCAAAATGACAGATAAGTGCTAATTATAATACCTTTTGAATAGACAATAGAATGTTTTACAAAGAAGTGTTTTAGACATGTGGCAGGATTTTGCTATTACCAGCAAAAATCAGACAATGTCTGCTAAAAACAAGTACTTTTCTCTTGGTTGCACCCAGAAATCATTCTCAAGATTTCTTTTTTTCAAGATAAAAAGTAGATGCAATTCAGTCTGAGTCCAAGACTCAGTTCTAAAAGGCACTACAATGGGAAAAAATAATCTTCACGATTTCTCATTTCCCATTTAAAATCTTATGGAAAACTTTGGGTTCATTTTGTTATTTAGCTTCACAGAGCTTGATTCCAAATATGAGTTATCTGATTTTTCAAAGTAATTTTTGGAATAAAACTTCCTTAAGAACAGTTAGATAACTCTGGAGTTCATGTTTCTACCCATAAACTTACTAAGTGGTAATTCATTGTTCTGAGTTTCTTGGCTTTTATCATATAATGAGAAGTTATGTTCAGAAATATATTTGTTAAATTTGGATAAGTGTACTTCTGGATTAAACTAAGCAAAAATATAAACTCAACAAGAGACACTATCAAAAAAGCCCCACCAAAAACCAAAACCAAACAACCTCATTCCAAACCCTCATGTTTATAGAAGCCTTTCAAGCAAGGAGGAAACTAATGAAAGGTATGACACAGTGTTCTGCAACCCTACCCTTTTGTAAAATATTCTAGTTTAGTATAGGTTTTGAATGCAGGTTTTGGTATTGGGGCATACAGAGGTGGCTTTTCTGAGAAGCTGACAGAAGATTCCTCCATGGAATTTTACAGAGGTTCCTCCATGGAACTTGTCAGAACTCCCTTGGCTTTGACAGAGCCAATCCCAGCAGCTCCAAGAGGGACCTGCTGCTGGGCAAGGCTGAGTCCATCAGCAATGGTGGAGGGATGACATGGGATGGGGGAAAGCTGCAGTGAACGATTGTAACCAAAGGAGAGCTTTGAGAGGAACAGCTCTGCAGACATCAAGGTCAGTGAAGAAGATGAGAAGGACGTGCTCTGGGCACTGGAGCTGAGAGTTCCTCTGCAGCTCATGGAGATCAACAGGGATTCAGAGATTCACCTGCAGCCTAGAGAACCCCACACCAGAGAAGGTGGATCCAAAGAAAGCTGTGATCCCTGGGAGCAGGCTCCTGGAAGGACCTGTGCAACCATGGAGACAGAGGAGCCCTCGCTGGAGCAGGTTTGCTGGCAACACTTGTGAGCCCATGGGAACCACAATGGAGCAGACTGACCCCAAAGGACTGCACACCATGGAAGGAGCCACCCTGGAGCAGTCTGTGAGAAGGATTCAATGTTGGGGAAGTTTCTGGAGGACTGTCTCCTATGGGAGGGATCCCACACTGGAGTAAGGGGAGAGTGTGAGGAATTCCCCTGAGAAGGAAGAAATGCCAATGGGTGATGAACTGACTGCAGTGTTCATTCCTGTCCCACTGGGCCACTTGGGTAAGTAGAGAATTTGAGAGTGAATTTCAGGCCAAGAAGAAAGGAGGACTGTGGGAAAGATGTTCTTAAGAGTTGTTTGGTTGGTTTCTCTTTAATTTTCTCATTACCCTGCTCTGATTTGATTGTTAATAAATTAAATTAATTTTTCCCTTAATCAAGCCTGTTTTGTTTATGACAGTAACTGGTGAAGGATCTCACCCTGCCTTTATCTTCACCCATGAGTGTTTTGTTGTATTTTCTCTCCTCTTGTCCAGCTGAGGAGGGGAGTGGCAGAACAGTTTTGGTGGGCACCTGGTATCCAGTCAGTGTCAACCTACCACAGAGGTAAACAGTTGTTCTGAAATTTTTAGACTGTTTTGTCAAGTGAACAAAATATTATTTTCCTGTCTTGCTTTACTACTATGAAATCCTGTCATGATCAATAATGCTTGTCTAAGCTCTTTCTGAACAGAGAAAAAAAAGATTTGTCAAAGAGCAGTGACCAACAATTCAGGGGTTTTTGCTGTTGTTTTTTAGAGGTCTTGTTTGTTGTTGTTGTTTCTGCGTTCTTGGGTTGTTTGAAAGAGAGATTTGTATTTACCTTTTATTTCATCTTTCATTCTTCTAACTGGTAATTTTTGAACTTTCTTTCCTGCGCCTTGCTCCACATAGGAGTTTGTTGGACTGGACTGTTTGGACAGAGAGTTGCTACTCCACTACATTTTCAGTTTTAACATAACCTCCAATGCATATAAGAGGAGCAAAAAGGAAATAAATCAGAATGGAGTTTGGGAATTGGCAAGTGGTGGGTTTTCTACCACCTACTAGAGTGATAGCCTGAGAGGAATTTGCTATCTTGTTTTCTGAAATTTGTTATTTTGCTATAGTGCTGAAACTAGACAAAAATGAATATACAGGAAATGTCTATGCAGGAAAAGTAGAGTAAGATAATATGGTAATACTCAACAGTGCAAACAGGTTCCTCTATGCATTTTTTATATATTCTATAGTAACAGAAACCTACGAACCTGTAACCCACAAGTGTCATATCTGATTTAGTTTTCCCTTGTAAACAAACTCAATTTGAAGAGATCACCATAGGTTTCTGTACATGTTTTCAGAGTTCTTGTTCCTATTGTATTCCTCTCCCACTGTGACCATGCAAACCTCTTTTCATTTACCTTCACATTTGCTACTATCCTTTTCCTCTTGTCCAAATCTATGCCATGAAGTATAGTGCCCACTACTTATATCTTCTAATTTATTCCCACAATACCAAGGTTTTGCATGAAAAGGCCCTCTTTGGAAACCCCTAGTCTATTTGAGAAGTCACTGAGTATACATACATTGGAAAATAATTTGCTTCCTTGTTTTGCCCCGACTTATCCCAATCTCATACATACTGTGCTCATTCCTGTACTCCCACTTGGTGTGAATAACAGAGCCACAGAGTATTCTGGGTTTGAAGGGACCCACAAGGATCATTGAGTCCAACTCTTAAGTGAATGGCCTGTATGGGGATCCAGCCCTCAACCCTGGTGTTATTAGCACCGTGCCCTCACCAGCCAAGAGTATTTCTGGAGGTAGTTCCCAGAACTGCAGAGATATTGTGGTATCTCTGCTGCGTCCTGTAGAGATATTTTCTGACAAAAACCTTAAATGCCCCACAGTCTAATATAGTCTAATATAGTCTAATACTAGAAGAACTCTGGTTTAGAGCCCTGAAATGCAAACCTCAAGTGATTTCAAATTATTTCCTCTTCAAAAGCTCACAGAAAATAATCAAATGCTTTGGGGATTGCCTCAGGAAAAGAGACTCAAGTCAAATACCAGGCTGTGTGGAAATGGTCAGTCTTGTGGTTGTGCATCCCCCGGCCCTTCTTCCCCCACCCTCGGGCCTGGTCTCAGAAGCTCCTGATAAACCTTGACAGAATTGTCTAAGCACTGAAGTGTCCCTAGGCCCTACCACAAGTCATGAACTTTGCCATCAAACTCTGTAAAACCTCATATTTGCAAAATTCTATTAATCCCTGCTTTTGACAATACCTTTGACAGGGCTTCTTTAAGCAGCCAAAACACTCATTTGGTGATGAATCTCTCCTAAAAGGATCTGATGCCCAGTCTGTACATGATTGACTCTGTACAACTTGGTCAAAAATGCAGATAGTATACTAGAGCAAGTGTCTTTATCTGTGTAAATAATGGCATTGTGTACAGCAAAATTTAATACAGAATATTTAGTGTGAACAAATAACAACTCATGAAATGAGTTTTCCACAGTTTTTCCCAATTTTTCACAAACTTTTTTTGTGTGACTTCTCATTTTCCAGACTTTTGCGTCATGTCACCATTGTCATACTATACACATCCTGTTCTTGTCACTCATTTTTTACTTTTTTTTTCCATATTTTGCCATAAAGTTTTGTCTACAGAATAATATCTAGTTAACTAAACTAGTTAACAATTAACTAAATTCTTCTTCATACATAAAATTTTGCAAAAAGAGTGTGCTAATTTGTAAGCTTTACTTACACATATCTTAAATATCTTCTCTGAAGAAGATATTTAAACCAGGTTTTTCAATTAAATATATATAACTTTATTACTATCCCAAAAAATTAGAAGTAAAAAAAAAAAACCAAAAAATTTTTGAAGACATCCAAAGATGTTATAAACATTTATTTTTAATTGAACTGTAAAAAAACGCAGCACTCAGCATCTTTAAGGGACATTTCTACAATAAATTCAAGAACATGTCTAGAGTCCCACTGGAAACATACAAAAATAGTTAATCCTCGTTTGTTCGTACAGAAAAAAAAATCTTGGTGTTTGCACATAGGTTATTGCAAGAGTTTTATGCCTGGGGACTTAAAGTCACTTATGGACTGAAGAACAAAATAAGGAAGATTTAAGATGAGTGAGCAAAATGAGATCACCATGGCAGAACAAACAACAAAGCAATACCTCTGAAATTTGTGAGAAATGGACAGAAAGGAATGAAATATTGAGAGAGTGATGAGCTAGATATGAAGGGGATGAACAACCCATAAGCCATCTCAACCACCAGCAGGAAACCCAGAATTAGAACTGCAGATAGAAGACTTCTGTAAAATATAGTGAATTGTGCAGAGAAATGAAAAACCAACCAATTATATGTGCTCTTCTCAGTTAATGAATTATTAGGTAAAACTATGTTATGGTTTTTAACCTGAATTTCTAAATGTAGAAGCTTAGAGAACCCCTCCAATAGGGATTGGTGAGATGGGACAGCACTCAGGGGAATATTCTATGCTCTTATTCCAGTCTCACACTTCATCCAAATCTGCTGACAGCTGCTGCTGGAGATGTGTTACTAGGATGGATGGGCCTTTAAAAAACCAGTATTCTCATTCTCATGCATTCAAGGGGTGCAATTGTATGAGTGCATTTCATTATGCTGCTCTCAAGGCAGCTTGCACTGGGATGGGTACCTGCCACTTGAGAGCAAGAGAGGTAAATAAGCATAAAGGTGTGTTTTTACACCAGTATAATTGCATCAAGTGGAGAGGAAAGTGGTGGGAGCATGGCTTTATAGTGTATTTAAACTACCAGCAATAGTTGCTTTTTTCTGTTTGAAATCCAGGTTTAGACAAACGGCAATTGTTTCTGCAAACAATAATTTAACCAGGAAATGCAACGTGCGATGTGTCATGAACAGCAGCTTTCACAGGTCACTAGGCCCACCTGCCTCGGTTCCTGCCCTTGCATGTCAATTAAATCACCTGTGCTCTTTTGGGAGGTAGCATTTATCACCTCTGATGGGCAGCTACAATCACTGGAGAAGCAGTAGCAAACACTTACAGCAAGAATGATAATCAGAGGCTTTTGGAGGCTAACAAAAGCCAGTAACATGCAATTTACTCCAGTCATACTGCTCTTGGCTTTTGATGTCTTTAAGTCACAGCAGATCCTGCCTTTAATCTCTACACATGTAGCTTTAGCAGCATTTCTCAGCCGGATATCAATTGAAAGGGTGGAAATGCATTACAGGGAGGGGAAGGAGTATGTGATTTACAGGCTCTCAGAATCCCAGGAGTACTAACAGTTGTTTTGCATGAAGAAACAGCAAACAGGAGCAGCTAGATCACTAAAGGTGACCCAGACAAGAATTACAGCATGGGTGATGTGTGAGCTGGCATCACGCTGGGACAACCACAGCCAGCGTGGCTGTTCCCTTGCCAGCTGTGGGATGTCTAAAGCAGGGTGTGGACAGAGGCACACAGAGGGATTCAGGCACCACAGTCCATGCTAGAGATCACCCAACCTGCTGGTTCCTCCTGTATATCAGGGATTCACACAGGTGTAATGTACCACTGTACCCTGACCCTTACCACAGCAGGGCAGGAACATGGAGCATGTTCAGTAGGGTACCTCTGTGCCTATCACAGGCCTGTGTTATCTAAACTCAGATCTTGTACTTGTCAAATATGTACAACTAAACAAAAGTTAGAATGATGCATGTGTTTTTCTACACCCCAGCTGCAAGTCACTTGAGTGTGTTTACCATCTTTCTTGTCAATCTTGTTATTTTCCCACAGGTGGGGACCTGTTTTCTCTGCATGGTGAAGTGGCATTGTCAGGGTACTACAAGAAAAGCAGGAGTTGAACTCCCTTACTATTGCCTGTGTCAGCATTGGACCCAAAGCTACTCCAGAAGTGAGGAGGCAGGCCCAAACACCCTGGATATTCAGCCGTTCCCAAGCTTCACCAGGAATGCTGTCATTCAGAGGTAGCAGAATAGTTTAGGGTTAAACCCATATCTGCTTGGCACATGGTTTTCTAATAACACCAACACAATCTGTTGCAGTAGTGGCTGAAAAAGATGAGGGTCAAATGGAATTGCTGTTTTGTAAAAACAGCAGTGTCATGTACCAGTTTATTAAGATGCTTTACTAGTGTACACATGTAAAACTAAGATTTTTTTCCCCCTACAGAGCAATAGGGGACTATCCGTTGAAATAAAAAAAATGATATTTGGGGCAAAGTCAGGATCCAAAATGCCAACATTTCAATTCCAGAATAGTAAGATATTCCATAGTGAACAAAATAAGGATAAATTCATTGTTTGTGCATCATTTCCCTTGGCATAATGTGCCAGGTTCAAAAATTGCAAAAATTGCCTTCATAGCTTTGCTTCAAAATTGGTGTAAAAATATTCTTTTTACCTAAAAAAAAAAAAAAAAAAAAAGGGAAAATAAATGATACAGTTTTGCCAATTACACATTTTTTTCCTCTCTTCTGCTGGAGGCTGCACCATATTGTGCTGGCACAGGGGGCCAGCAGCATTCTTAGTGGGAACACCATGTACTCTGGCTCAGTGTGTGTTTCTTGGGCTCATAAATATCATTTATCCAATGATGATGAGATTCTGCTTAACCTTTACCAATACAAGCATATTTTCCTAGAAATAAGAAAGCTGGTTTTCGTAAGAGACATTTCTGGTTTTCACTGCATAGGGCTCCAATAGAGCTGTAATGATGAAATTTAGTCACCAAGGCCTAATTTCTAGTTTGGCTGGTTTGATTCTGTGATCTCTTTTCATAAATGTTATATATATTTCTAAAAAATTTTATATATATTTTTTGTTTTCGTTAGAAATATTTTACATATTTCAGCGTTTGCTTCTTTGGTTCATGATGTGGTGACAAAATTTTTCCACATTCTCCAGCTGATGTTTATTGAGGAAACAGTTATGTTTTAGCAACTATTAGAAAGTTAGTATTATATTACAAAGTATTTAATTTTCAAAAAATAAGTGTTTTGTTTAATTGAATTTATAATTTATTCAGATGACATTGATGAAGTATATACATTAGTAAATTTTTGTAGGGTACCTTCCAATCATATTTATGAGCAGTTTGTCCTTCATAAACAACCTTAAAGGGTGGATGTCAGTTTGCAATGATGTTCTGATTGCATTATTGTATTGTCAACAATAAAAGCCTGAATGCCAAATTTGTTATTTTTACGTTTTTTAGTGGGTGCAAGAATTAATGTCTTTATCTTATTGCCGCTGAAGTGTCAGTCACTATCCTCATGTTTAAAACCTTTCCTTTATGGATTGTTCAAATGCCCCTAATTTGGGAAATAAGCAATGTTTGCTTCTGTAGCTTTTCTCTGCCCTGCTGAAAAAAATCAGTGATATTAATGTTTTCTGTTAGGAAAGGACAAGTAGGAAATAGCACCCAAAGTATGCAAATTGTATTAATCATAACATGAAATCCATAATGTTGTCTCAAAGAGCCATAAGGAATTCTATTTCTCCAAAGAGTATCTATTTGATTACTTAATAATCAAATTACAAAACATATTTAATAGCAGAGCTCTTAGTGAGAATGGCAAGTGATCAACAGTCCTTAGCATGAGGTTTTAAACTTTCAGATTAGGTTAAAAAAACCTCTCTTAAAGCTGCCTTAAAATGCTTAAATCAAATTCCCTGGGATGCTGAGCATCCTGACAGATGTATCTTATGGAATTCAGCAGAGTCTTATAGCTTTTCAGACCCTTGTCCTTCATCGATTTACAGAGGAATATCATCCATATTTTAAAAAATTATTTAACCCATTATACTGTCCTGCAGAGGCATTCTCTCTGTCATAATCATGACCTGAAAATAGAGGGGTATAAGACCTTGCTATGTGATTTGCCTCTGCTCCTTTTCTAAGTAATGAGTATTCACAAAAGTATTCTCATTCCTATTGACTAAGACGGGAGGCTGAACAGATGGAAATAGACTGATGGTAATATTCTAGTTTAATTTTTGAAGCTGCTGCTAGCTGGACTTCTGTTTTCCTTTTAGAGAAAAATAATTTCTGGAATAAATGTATACACATAAGTGTTATACAGAGGTGCCCCAGGATTGAGTGATAGCAACATCTCCTCTGGCATTACTGGGTTGTGTCTGTTGTATCACACCACCCTGCACAGGATTGCAATGCCTCTGAGGAGAGAAATGTCTGTGAGCCTCCTGCTCCTCACCATAAGCCTCCACCTCTGCCTCCCAAAATACTGGCAGCAGAGAGAAGTAACTGCAGCTTTTTGTTGTTTTTTTTTTCCCCCCCGCATCACCATGGAAACTCATGAAGATACAATGAAATTGAATTACGATTTCTTCTCTGTCCTGACTGCTGCGACAGCACAGAAATATCCTACACAAATCTTCCAGTTTTGAGGGTGTTGGCAGGCTCTGGTGCTCACGTTGACCTCCACCTTCTGACGCTTGGAGCACTGATCCTTGTTTGTGGTGAAAGAGGATGCTGTCTCCAGACCAAGCTGCTGTCTGGCCTCCTTAGTGATCTAGATGACATTTACATTCAGAGGAAGCACATAAGGAACGGGGTTGTTCTGAGAATAACTCCAGGGAATTTTCTGCAGCTGATTTGCATTCAAATGCTGGCAGGTACAACTTAAGGGGAAAACCAGGAAGGTTTACATTTATTTAATATCCCCAGAAAGTGTGACCATAACACAATCATGCCCCAGAATATTGAAACAGCGTTGACATTCAAGTGGCACTGCAGTAATTACCCTCCATCCTAATTGTTCATAAAGCTGTCCAGTAGCCAAGCCACCGTGCATCACTTCACAGTCACTTTTACTGTGGAAATTAGTGAAAAATCTAATTCTGCTATATTTTTAGCCTCAGACCTTGAGTACCAGCTAGAATCAGTGATTCAAGGAAATCAAGCATGAATGCCTAATGTGTTCAGAGTTCATTCACTCCTGAGTGAGGTAGCTGAAGCTGTCCTATCTAACACTGCATTAAACTCTTGTGGGAGAAGGAGAAAAAACAGTGAAAATGGATCCCCTTGAAGTGTCTGCTTTTTTATTAGTTTATATGGATCTGTTGAACTGGAATAGTATTTTTGCATTTTAAGCTGTCCTTAATGGATATATTGTTTATGCTGAGACCCTTTGAAACACATAGATCAAACACTAAAAAAATTAAGCTTTACCCTCAGCAAACAGAGATCTAATAGGTTTGTTTTAGATTCTCAATAATGTATTCCAAATGCATTTTAAAAAAATGGGAAAATTATACTTTTTTTTCCTCATGCTGTTGAAGTGTTCCTATTTCTTGTTTTGTCCTTGTACAGCTCAGGATGAGTACTTCCAAAGAGTACCTGATCTGAAACTATAATTTTCCTCTAAAATTCTCTTTATAACCTGTCTGAATCTGTAAAAAGTCTTATTCTTCATGGGTTTTTATTCCCCCTAGAAACTGACAAAGCTTTTCATATCTGTTATTGCCTGAATTAGTTGGGTAGCCTTGTAGACTGACACAGCCGCTGTGCTTTGCCAGTCACAGAATATCACCTCTGCTCAAAAGCTTAAAGGATTCTACTTCTGATGCTTTGTTCACACTTGTCCTTCTAGCTATTTACAGCTCAGCAGTTCTGCTGTCTGCACCATCAACTCCCCTCTTCTGATCTACATCAACATTCCTTCTGCCTCCTTTTTCTGTTGGCACCATAGGGCTGTCCCCGCTCCTGCCTCGAAAGCTGTCCTGTCCTTCCAGCATGCCCGGACTGTTTGGATCTGTATGGTCAGCAGGGATTAGCACTTTGTCAAAAGGTTTTTTTCTGTCCTGCTGGCTTGTCCTTGGCACTTGTTGTCACTTAGCCTTTTTTTACTGATTGAACCCTTGATTGGTCTATGCTTTCAAATAGCTTAATCTTATGCATGTCATTTATATAGGGTTTTTTTCCTTATTTTTAATTGAGCCTTTTATTTTCCAAAAACATTCTGCCTTTTTTAAAATTATGATTTCTTTCATGTTTTGTGCTGTCCAATTTTTCCCCAGTGAAGTGCTTTTTTCATTATTTGCCCTGTTTGTGTCTTCTAAGAACTGTTTACAGTTTGGCTGTTTCTTCCTCAGATATTGCTACTTATCTCTAGAGAGGTTCCTGTCAAGAGATAGGTCCTGCAAGGCACTGTTGGAAATGCTGGAACAGTTCTCATACTGCTTGTCACAATGAAATTAACTTCTTGTTACATTCTTTTGTTTTTGTTGGAGTTTAGTATGAATTCATATTTTTTCCATATATAGCACACAATCTTAGCTATATTAAGCAATTCTACAGACAATGCCATCTAAGACCTGTGTCACATCTGTCACATCTGGGACTCCGCCTTGCCTGAATTTGGCCAGGTTTTCTGATGAGTTTTTCATAATGAGCAGTAATCTCATCATGGCTTCTTGGCTTTCCCAGCTATTATTTCCATGACTGGCTTTTTTGTCACATGTTCATATTTTCACACATCTTCACACTTAGACAGACAACTTCCAGGTTTTGGAGGCAATCCTGGCTCTCAAGGCACCTTGAATACGATTTGAACATTTAGATAGGTAAGAGCGTGATCTGACTGAAATTCCAATGAGTAACATTTTGTGTGGAGAGGAAGACACTTGAGAGAGCGAAAATGGATGCAGTTTGAAACAGAGGTTATTTCTGACTGTAGCAGAGTTTTAGAAAACAGGAAGTGATGTGCTATGAGAGGGGATGAAAATTTGTTTTGATGAAGAAATGCTGCGAAAGCTATATTCATAATTAGCAGTAAATGGAACAAAAAGACCTCTTAAACATAGCCTTCTGTTTCTTCTCACCAGAGAAAACTGAGAGAGATAGGTTTAAGATAATTCATGTTAATATTTTAAAGCAAGAGAAGAATGCTGTAGTTGACAAAGACAAGATCTCGTGGGTGTTTGTATGTGCAGGCTGTATGCAATGAGATGTGGGAGCATATGCCAGAAAATGGAACAACAAAACTGAATTTGCCTCCTTTAATCAGGCTTAGGACCAGAGCTTTTCTCATTGTCAAGCCATTCTTTACATCCACAAGACACATGCTGTGAACAGAGATGCCTCTTAGAAATATCCCTCTCACTTTAGTTGTCTTCACTTCTTGCCAGTCATCACTGTCTCCCTGTCCTGTTTCATAAAGGATTTCTTGCAGTTCCCAGACATCTTACTCTCCTTAAAGCTTACTGTAATCTATAAAAGACAAATTTGTTTTAAGGAGAAGTAAATGTTGAAAGCCAGCTGTGTTTGCAATGTTTCCTTTTCTCCCTCCTTAATTTGATAAATGACCTTGATGTTTACCTTCTGTTTACAGAGCTTCACTTCCCTCTGTGCTATTGCTTCCACCAACCTAAGAGCATTTTGAGGTACAGTCAGTGCTTACTTGCCAGTGTTATCGAGTATATTCAATTAAATACCAAGAGAGAATTTCATCATTGATTCTTCTACATTGCTGAAATATTACCACTGTTGTACTTTAGAACTTTCTATGGCTGGCTGTTACAGGAGTGAAAGGATTTCTCAGGAGGAATTCTCTTTTCACAGAACAAGGAAGATAATATGCCATGGTCTTGCAGTGCTTATCATCAAACTACAGTTATTTTTGTGGAAAAATTTTGTATGAGAACAGTTAGGAATATGCACAAAGTATTTAACATTCATCAATGATTATATTAAAAAAACATATGCAAAAGGTTCTTTAAATTAGGAAACATTCCCATGCAGAGTACTTCATTCTCACCTAAAAACAGAATGACAGCTTTAAAAAACAACAAAACTGTCTGGAAAATCAGCCTACAGTCTTTTAGCTTCAAGTTGCTGTGTTTTGGGTTTTTTTTTCCTTTTAATCTGGGCAACTTCACAGCTGTTTCCAGGATCATACACAATGCTTCAAATAATTAATGTTAAACTGATAAGAAACACCTCTGTAGAGAGAGCTATATTTTGGAAGAAGTTGTTGTTTGGTTTATCTGCATCAGCTTCCTTGAAGCAGTCCAAAAAATCATGCAAGTGTGTAAGTAGAAGCAAGAACACACAGAGTAATTCCCCTATTGTTGTGTGCTCTACTTCAAAAATGATTGTTTAGTTTTAAAATTTATTGATTTTTTAGGGTACTGTGTTGCTGGAGATTTATCTAGAAACCATTCTCAGAGTCATCCTGTGATGCTGCTTCTTACATGCCCGTATTAACTTTTTGGGAAATATATTTCCTTCCCTGTCTCCCTCCATTCCTTTCTTCCTGTCTTTCCTCTTTCCTGCTTTTTATGTTTTCCTATGAATTCACCTACAATCATTTAGGTCATTATTTTTGAGTAATACTATTTCAGGGAATACATAGAAGCTTCTCCCGAGGACAATGATATTTCCATAGAATGCATTTATGCTTCTTAATTTGAAGCTAAAATGATATAATATTGTAAATATTCTGCTTTGAAATATGAACTTTAGCATAGATTCTTCTAATAGTAAATCAACAGAGTTGAATACACCATCAGCGTTTGTCTCCCAGTTTGAGAAGGTCTCCAGTGGATTGGGAAAGGACAGATATCATAGTACCTATCTGTAGAGAAATAGATCCAGAGAATTATACAGCAGGGACCCTAAATTCAATGCTAGAAAGTTATTGGAACAATTTATTAAGAAATCAATTTGAAGGTACCTGGAGAACAATAAGGTGGTAAGAGACAGCCAGTATGGATTTGCTAGGAGCAAATACCTACAAACCAGAATAATTTCCTTTTTTGACAGGATAACTGGTTTAGAGGACAAAAGGAGAAGCAGAAGATACAATAATTCTTGACTTGAGTAAGGCTTTTGATGGTATCCCCTATGACACTTTCAGGGAAATATGGTGAAATTGTGCATGATGAAATCACAGTAAAGTTGCCACACAAGTTGCTGAAAAACTGTAGTGGGATAGTAGTTATCAATTGCTGCTTGTCAAACTGGAGAGGTTTATCACATGCAATATGACAAAATCCTAATCTTAGTTCAGTGTGAGTCAATATTTTCACCAGTATTTTAGAGTGCTGGAATAAACAGAAACCATTTATTTTCAGCATCATGGAGGCCTTACAAATGTCTTTAGAGGCGTGAGTAGAAGTTAGCTGAGATGAATAGTATGAATGATTTCACCTCCTCCTCCTCCAACTTTCCTCCACATCCTCTGCTATTCAGTGCCTATGATGACAATGTATGTTGAAAATGAAGTTCTTCACTTAGTATTATTTTTCATCTTTCACACTCTCTAACTCAGTAGTCTTCACTAGTTCGCTGCATTTAATTCCATTCACACATGTATTTAAAAAGGAACCTGGAACAAGCTTTTTCTCCTTTTCCAGTGCTTTTCTTTACCTTTGGATTTGAGAGGTGAGTTGATGTCAGCAAGATGAAATCCAACTGCAAAATAAAAAAAAAATTAAGGTGGAAATTGAATGAATGGAGAAGGCCTTTCTATGCAGGGGCTCCAGTCCTGTATGTTATGATGCAAACCAGCCAACAAACATGGCAGGTTCTTCTCCAAATGGCAGGAAGATCATATTCTAAAGTATTAATAAGAGTATCATATGCAAGGAGATAATTATTTTGCTATACCACTGAAAGACACCATACATGCTAGATAAATAATTTCTGATAACTGTAAAAACACTTTCCATTTTATGTATAGTGTCAGAAATAAATCTATCACTGCTGTTGTTTAATGTACATTGACAGTCACACTGTGATCTCAGATAAATTTCTGTGCCAATTTTATGCACCATATTTTGAGATGAATGTATGCAGGCTGGAAAGAATTGAGAGAACAGCTAAATTTAAAAAATATGACTACGAAGGAAAGATGGAAAACCTTCAGTTTGGTGAGTTCATACAAAAGAAGAAATTTTACAGAAAGATATATGGGATCATGTGTGAAATATTTCTTATGAAAAGACAGTGCGTCCACATCTTCTGAGCACAGGAACAAAAGTAATTTGATTTAATTAACAGTGATGAGAATTCACATCAGAGTATTTTCTTGAATAACAACCATTACTCTTTTGAAAAACATGCACAGGAAATCTGGGAAATCCACAGAGCTGTATATCTTTGAGTATGCACAGTGGGAAGCTGCACCAGCTAGAGTGATCAGGATGGACTCTTGACTTCAGTGAGTGAATAAAAATTCCTGTTTGAGTTATAGCCTGCCAAGGTAGTCTTTTCTAAATATGAACTAGAACTAGAAACTCTAAGTCTCTAGGCATGCTTAGATCTGCTAGGTGAAATGAAAGAATTTTCAATTTTCTCTCCATTTCCCTCTGCCCACACTGTGGGGGAGCTTTACTCTGGTCTTGTTCCCAGGCTAGAAACTTTCAGTAGATACCTACCTAGCAAAATGTTTTCTGTAGTCCCTTCTGGATTTCCTGGAAAATATCCTATTTGCTTCTCCCTCTAAGGCCCAGCTGTGGAGTTTTTAACCAGATAGTGTCTGGTGAAGTTAATGCTGCAGCCTCCCTAATGGCTATGCCTTTTAATCCCCATGTGCTCCTGGCGCTCAGGCAGTTCTGATCATACCTAATTTTTCCAGAGAAAGAACTTCCCTCCAGATATTCTCAGCTGACTTATTTTAATGCAATATAACACACAGTGGACTCTGAAGACACAAATTGTCTTCAAACGATAAAAACTGAATAGATAAATAGCTGTAGAAAGGCTTTAGGTATAGTAGATTACGCCAGAAGTAAGGTGGTGAATTCAGTGGTCTCTCCCAGAGCTCCATTGCTGAGTGTTTCTGGCTGAAAGACTTTAGCAAGTCTGGCTGAAAGCAGGACATGTTTGTGTGCAGCTATGATTTGCTTTTTGGGCTCACAGGCATGGTGCCATGTTACCAAAACTCTCAAACTGCAAAGTGGATGCTGCTTAGATAATGTTCAGGGCTTGAGCTGATGTGATTGTTCACATCTGCAACCACAGTCTGCAATTTCTATGTCAGCTTGGTATGAAATCTCTGAGACTGTCTGTCATTTGCTCCTTGTTGGAAACAATGGGTGCTTTTAACAAATAGGCAAACTATTAGCTTTCTGATATATTTTCTCTCATTCCCATATTTTAAAAAATCATTAGGAAGCCTTTTGGTGATCTGTGGCTTGCTGGTGAAGCCATCCTACCTTCCAGGATTTAGGAAATTAATGATCTTGACAATATTTGAAAAATGAGGCTTCCTATGTAAGGTGGTTAACTTAAAGACAGCATTTAGTGTACAGCTTGGATGAAAAAAAGTCAAACTCTGAGTTAAGATGGTTTGGTTTTAGATGAACACATTTTAATGTTGTTGTCCTTGTTTACACCCTAGGGTCTCATGCTACTTGAGTGAGTAAGGCAAAATTAAATTAGTGTAATTTCCTAAAGTAAATGAGGAATTTATACTGCTGCTTTTATTATGTGTTCTGCCTTTTCATGCACATGCTAGGTAAGTCTATATAAAGCTATTAAAGCCATAAGAGAGAGAAAAGAAATGGATATTATAAGCACTTTGAGAGCATTACATGAATGGAGCTTTTAAAGAACAGACATGTCTTCAAGGTTCAGAATATGAGCACATTGCTAAGTGCCAGTTGCTGTGCAGAAACTCTGCATGTGCACATGCTCAGCCTTCAGTTACTGGAAGACAACCCAAGTCATGCTAGCTTGCTTTAGTATTTTGCAATTTGGCATGTGTATGGGAGCAGATATCACTGACTGCTCAATGTGAAATTCTTTGCATAGCAAGCTGTGCAGGAAATTCACACAACTATGATAGTTGTGTCTATGATAGCCTGGTCCAAATCCGCTGTGAAGCAAAACAAATAAGCAAGAAGAAGTTTTGTAAAACTACTCAGCAAAACTATCCTTAGAATATGGAGCTTTATAATGGAATAAAAATGTCCTTTCTGACACTCCTTCAGAAACAGTCAGTGCTGGTACTGATACTTCAGCACGGGTCTTGAGGAAGATCACCTACAGCCAGAATGTCTCCGCTCTTGCTCTCATTTTATAAATGCAAAGACCACTTACAAGACTCTTTGTGCCTACTGAGATTGTTTTAGATGTAAATGTGTATGATAACCAAAGACTGCATATGTGGTGATGTTTTCTGGAGGAAGATTCAGTTCCAAAGCTCTTGGACAACCATGTCCCAGTTATTGCCTAAATTCTCTTGCAAACTTTATATTGCCACTTGTTGAACACATTTTATTTCTTGGCTATTGAATTGTTTGCTTCCAGAGGTCTTTGTTCACTACATCTTTTCTAGAACAGAGAAGAATTTCCACATCATGGATTTGAGTTTATATCTGTAGCTTCTTGAGCTAAGGGGAATATCTGATTGTGGAACTGAGCATGCATTACTCACTTTGGAAACCAAGAAGTAACTCAATTATAGTGCTTATTCTTCAAATACCCTCCCAAACACCCTTATCTGTAGAATTCCCTGATGTGATCTGCAGAGAATTCATGGCCTCAAAGTCTGATGGAACAATAATCTTCAGGGTCTTTTTCTTTTGTGCAGTAATTGCTAAACATGACCTGTTAAAGTTAAATCTAAATGTTTGACTATGTTTTTATGAAGTATTCATGATGTTAGTAATTATGAATAAACTATGATGAAAACAATTTTAACTGGTCAAGTCCTTTTAAAGAAAAAACTTTTATATTATTTCCCATAACTGTTGCATCTTTTTCACAAAAAAAAAAAAAATTGATTAACAAATCTTGAACATTTTCTAGGTGAAATTTTCATTTTTCATTTGTATTAGACAATTTCATTTTTAATCTGACAGCAGGAAATTGGTTTGAAACCAATGTATTCATACTTCAGTTTACAGATAGGTGTATAGTAAGCAGAACATTCATGTGTTAATGCATGTGTCATTCACCAAAATTCTTCCCCTGTACTCGGCACTGGTGAGGCCTCACTTGGAGTACTGTATCCAGTTCTGGGCCCCTCACTTTAAGAGGGACGTTGAGTTACTTGAGCGTGTCCAGAGGAGAGCAACGAAACTAATAAGGGGCTTGGAACACAAGCCATATGAAGAGCGACTGAGGGAGCTGGGGTTGTTCAGCCTGGAGAAAAGGAGACTAAGGGGTGACCTCATCACTCTCTACAACTTCCTGAAGGGTGGCTGTAGTGAGCTGGGGGTCGGCCTCTTTCTCCGGGCGACAACGGATAGAACAAGAGGACACAGTCTCAAGTTGCGTCAAGCTAGATGTAAGTTAGAAGTAAGAAGGAAATACTTCACAGAAAGAGTGGTCAGAAACTGGAATCATTTACCCAGTGAGGTGGTAGAGGCATCATCCCTTGAAGAATTTAAAAAAAGACTGGATGTGGCACTTGCTGCCATGATCTAGCTGAACAGTTAGAACATCGGCTGGACTAGATGATCTTATAGGTCTCTTCCAGTCTTGAAAATTCTGTGATTCTGTGATTCTGTGATTGCTTTGTAAAACAGCAATATTTTTAGGAGGTATCTACTGTAAGTGATTTGAATAAACTGTATGAATTTATATTTTTTTTCTCTACAGCAACCTTCCTAGAAGCATGAAAGACTCTGAATTCTCTTTCATGGTCCCTACATTATAGTGTAGGTCTGCTCATCTGTATGACTACCTGTCTGCCTACTTACCTTAACATTTATGTTGGGAGAAACAATTTTATTGAATATATTTGGCAGATATTTTCCAAAGTTACCCTTTCTGTGTCTACTATGGGGATTTATGGTGGTGTTTCCTTATATCTGCTGTAGCAGTTCTTTCCTGGAGCGTGAACTTTTGAACCACAGTGCTTTTGCCTAAGACTAAACAGACATAAATAGGAGGTTTCTGAAGTCCTGCAATCTCATTCTCTGTGTTAGTATCATCAAAAATGCATTCTGTGCCTCTTTGGCTACCAAATTCAGCAAACCTGGCTGGATTGATCCAAAACACTGGATGTGGAGTGCTGACCTACAGGTGTCAAGTGGAAGTCCCAGTGTCTGTGGTGGTTCCTGGAACAGAAACCTTAAGACAGACAGAACAAATACACCAAAAGGCACACAACTCTGCAAAGGACAGTCTGCATCTTAGAAAATTTCTACTGTTTTAAAAACCTAAATAATTGATTGCTTCCTCTCACTTTTCACCTTGTGAAAATCTCCTTTAAAAGAATTATTGTGTGTATTTATATGAAAAATGTGTGTATATATTTTATGTAAAAGCAGTGGTACTTACAATAGACACTCGAAACTCACCATGTGTTTTATAGTGCACAATTTCCATAGCGGCAGCTCAGAGTGACTATTGTGCATCTCCAAGTGTGTCCTTGAAGAGTAAAACTGTTGAAGGTCTGGACATCTGAGAGCTTTATAATCATCCTTGCTACTAAAATCTGTGCTTTTACATGACCTTGGTTGTTACCTGCTATGATAAGGAAAGTTTTTGTGTAGAAAATTGTAATTTTGAACAAATTCAAAGGTTGTATTCCATCTCTTCTCAGAAAAGTATAATACTGACTAAAAATTTACTCTGATTTTACAGAAACTGATATTGACTGCCTAGAATATGAAGGCACTTTCTTTATCATTCCAGTGCATTTTTAGAAGGGAATCACACAAGGTTTCCTTGGTGGTTGTAGTACCTGTGTGTGGTATTAAATGTGTGTTGTAGACAGTATCTGTTTCTTCACCACTTTCTACAATAAGAAATCCTTTCTTTAGAGTATTTTCAAGTCATGACTAAACAAATGAAGTGACAAAACTATTTTGGACACTTTGATATATTTAACTGCTTATCTGAAGAAAATTTAAAGGATTTCAATACTGAAATATTCTGTCCAAAGACAGGTAGATAGAGAACACTCAGATTAGTTACTATTCATCTATAAACAAAGAGTACTTCTAGTTATAGGCCATTTGAAAGTATGAGATTTATAATAAATAACTTAGAAATGCAAGGCATTATGTAGCCATTCTTTGGACCTTGCTTGTTATCCATTGAACTGCATCACCCAGTTCAATATTATACATCCCTCACTACATATTTATAAACCTTCTGAGTGATTTAATGCCTTTGGGTAAACTCCCAATTCTCTGTGCAACTTTGTGCCCTATAAGTTTAACTGAGATCAATGTTCTGAACATTATTATAATCCTCCCACTCCAGATAAAATTATTTGCAGGAAATATTTCAAATATCAAGCTATAACTCAAGATAGGACAGAAGTGGGGGAGGATGAGCTGCAGAAAGGATTAAATCCATGTCAAATATGCAAGAAAAGGCTGAAAAACAAGCACAAATCATAGAGACAAAATCACAGCATGCTACACACATAAATAAAACACCAGAGACAGTCTGAAGAAATACAACAGAGAGTTTAGTTGAGCTCAGAGTTAACATTTTTCCAATTAAATGCCAGATTTTAGCAAAACACCGTTCTGACCTTTACCTTATAAATTGATCATTTATACAGAACAGAGTTCCAAAACTACTGCACTTTAAGAGTGGTGTTGATTTTTCATTTTTTGCAGCTTAGATATACTGAAAGCCAAAAACAACTTAAGAACAAGATAGGAAGAACAGCTTTGAAGCATCCTTGGAAAGGGGGAGATGAATTTTTTTTTTAATTGAGACTTCTCAGATTTGATAACTTTAATTGGAATATCAAGTAAGGTCACCGGATGATGGATATATCACTTCTTAGTTAAATTTCCATATTTATCCCATGTAACTACTTTACAGGTGTCTGTTTGGACTGATGTCTCAGAAATATTTCAGACCTTTGTGCTTTTTTGAATACACTGTCTGACCTAGGAGATTCCTTCCACTCCAAGCAGACTTCTCTAATATGCCCCCTGTCTGCATAATTTCTCCTTGTATTGCTGCTAAGCCTAGTGCACCATGAATAATTCAACTTTCCACGCCGGAGTCCTAAGGAAAAGAGAAATTCAGAATATTTCTGCAATTTCTGCTCCTTCCACCACTGTCACTTCTCAGGTTTCAAGCCTCTTCCAGCCACTCACACCACGATTTTCTGCTGCCAATCCATGATCCAAGGATGTTTGGAAAACGCTCCCTCAGTTCTGGTCTGCAGAGTTCCTCAGCAGCTGAGGATGTCCTCAAAAGTGGGAAGGAATTGGTTTCAGCCCACTGATGAGGTGAATGAGACAGCAGTGATGGCAGCCCTTATCTCTCTGCCCTGAGTAGTGGTTACCATCAGGCACTGTCCCTGCAACACCACCATGTTGCTACACACTGGTCTTACACCAGTCCATTTTAATCCTTTTTTGGTAACATGCAAATGATACATAGAATACAAAACTGATGCTTCTACACTTCTACAACCCTCATGTATTATGACCACTGGACAGCATATTTTTTTTTTCTCTTTCATTTGGAATAAGACTTTATTTATTTCCCATGAGAATTTCAATGGTGATGTGCTTCACAGGGAGCTGTTTGCTAACCAGGGGTCTCAAGTTCTCTCAGGTCTCCTAGAAACAATTTTGAGAACCTTAGCTAGGAAATGAAGATGCCTGGAGACAGAGTAAGTTTGCAACAACAAAGGAGAAATTGATAGGTTCTATCACTGAAAAAATAAATGCGTCATAAAATACATGACTACTGCTTGAAAATTGTTCAGAACTGCACATTTTTTTTCCCTGTTATGTTCTCTCACAATTAAAATGCAAGCATGTATTGATTTTTGTGTATGTGTGTGAATATTTCCCCTCTGTTACAAACACCTTCTTTAAACAGGTTCTTAAGCAGGTTTCTACCATGTCAATAAGTGGCTGTCCTCTGTGTAAGACTGCAACTTCCCCAGTCTTTCCTTTCAATTATTTAACCTTGGTAAAGAGAAAAGGTTGATATAGTTAAGGTTAATGAGCTAATTATTTAAAAATACCAGCCATCAAAATGCTTTATTCTAGTTAACTATGTACATTTATTATAGTCACCCCAGCCTTCTGGTTTATTGCTGTCCTTATCAATGAGCCATTATCAATAAGGGTCCCAATTGTTCAAGAATTAAGATATCCCAGACCACCTAAAATCTCTGGGTTATGAAGCAGTTCAAACGTGTGTCCTTTTTCCATCCAACTACCTATTCAGCTAACTAACTGTGATCTCCTCAAGCAGAGAAGAAATAAAAATGTTACTTCTGAAGGTGCTCAGTTTCTCATGTCTTGGGAGCAGTTTTTTGTCTCATGAGTCCCTGGCTGCTATTGCCATGTCAAAGGTTTTCCCTCATTCTCCCTCTTCACTGCTCCTTCCCAGCTCTTATTTCTACACACAAATCCTCTTCCCTCTTCTGCCTAGGCAAGCAGCCTTATGTGCCATGGCTCTTTTCAGGGTGAGAAAGGTAAAGAATGGTGTTCCAGCCTTTTCCACTCCCTGATTTTCACTCAGTTGCTAATTTTCATGACTTTTACTAATCTCACATACTTTACATTCCTATGGCTCTGTCATCTTAATGTGAAAGTGGCTGCACATTTAAAGTTACTAACAGACACAGAAACCAACAAAAGCTGTATCTGTACACATGTACATATGTCCACACATATTAGGTCACAAAGAAATGTGATTCCAGAAGCCTCAAAAGAAAAGCCACTGGGGGAGTCTTTGGGTTACTGGGAAGCAAACATAACCTGGAAGACTCTATTTTCTCTTTCCAAGTCTCAGATGTGAAAAGCCAGTTAATCTCTCTGCCCTTACACGATTCCAGCATCTCTGCATGAAGCAGAAGCCTAAAAAGAGACTTAGTAAGGCATAATAGACATATATAACTGAGTAGAAAGTAATGACTAGAATGAGCAGGAGTTATCATATGGATGCTGTCTAGATGCTGGTTTCTGTCACTGAAATACAGAACACTTCAGAGGAGGCAGGAAGAAGGAATATGATGGTGGAGCTTGCATCAGTGCTGATGTTTAAAGTGGATGTATCCTTGGATAGTCAGAAAATCCATTTTTCAGCAGAAGTGTTACTCAGACATATTGTGAGCTAAAGAGTAACTGGTGTAGAAATAGGTGCCAATTTTTCAAACTCACATTTACTCCAGTTGTACAAATTAATTACAAACATGAAGTACAAAAAGTCTGCAGACACTTGTTGACAGCCAAAAGAAAATTAGTTTTAATGTATTAAATTCTGCTAAATATCAATACTTATTATTAATACTTTTTACAACTACGAATCTTATCATTTGTTCAGCAAAGGTTACTAGGTTTTGCTGTCCAAGATTTTTTTTTCAAAATGAAAGTGACCCCATGCATATGTTTTGAACTTTTTCTAAATTGTGAAAGGATTAGTCTCAGGTGACTCAAGACCCAAATAGAATAGCTAAAATAAAAATTTCTGTTTATCCCATGTTTGTTTACTTCACAGAAATGAAAATACCAGACTAGACAAATTCAAATGGACTTTTGTACAAATAGCTTTATTGATTGCCAAAAAGAAAATAAACTGAAGAGTAGAATTCCCTTCACCAAATGACAAATGCATTATAAATCTCAAAGACATTTTTCATCTTGAAAGACTGCAATGTAGCTCCTAGAAAATATCAGAGAATATTGATCAAAGTGTTTTATCCAGTAGCATGTTATTTAGCAACAGGTAAATTCTAATCTGCAATATATTTAAAGCAAAATAAGCAAAATCTTGGTTGCACTTATATTCTTTGGTTTTCCTCTTTTTCTTGTGATTATAATTATGATTGCTTCATAAGGATTACTGCATTACTGTTTTGCACTTTGTTTACTTCAGATTTCAACCATTCATTATGTTGTTAATTTCCAGCTATAAAGTCCAATAGTATTATTATTTTGTAAATTGGTAAATTATTTAATACATTTTATTACTGAAGAAATAATTGGATTTTAATTAAAAAATAAACCCTGACCCCCCTCCCCCCTCTCCCCCAACAAAAAATCACCCCAAGCAACCAGAAACAAACTGAAGAATCTTTGGTTTTGTTTTGTGGGATTTTTCTTAACAATATTTACTTCATCTCCTTTACAAGAACAGCTTCCATGTCCTTTAGGTCTCTTTCAAGAAGGAGCTCAATTATACATCCATGTCAACATTTGTGATGATTGAGTATCTGGATAGTCCAGTAATTTTCAAATTTTCTTGATCCATAATATCTTCTGTCTAGAGGCAAAGAATAGCTAAGAGCAGCCTCGACAGAAAGTACAAATATAGAAGGATTTTAAAACTAAAATTTTAATTTCTAAATATAATATCATATTTCAAAATGCAGGCAAAATTTGTATTGCACTCAAAAAGCTTCAGCTTACAATAGCAGTTCCATCTGACCCCAGTCATTGCACTGCCTATGGACAGCAGGAATCTCACTCTGGCCCTCCACTGGAGCCGCTTAAAAGTTTTCAATTGAACTGATTTAAAATGAAATACTATGCAGGGTTTCTTAAACCTGATTTTGAGAAAGCATCAAAAGCAGACACAAGAGGCAAAGAATCTCACAATAATGAACTTTTCTTTGTTGTGGTTACTGTTTTAGTGCTTTTCACAGAAGAAATGAGGCCAGACAGTCATGCTTTTTTTGGCCTCTAATTCTCCTTAAAAACCATACACACAGACATGAGAATGCATTTACTGGCTTCATGTTTTTACTCCCTCTGTCCCATTGCATGATTCTCAGCTGCTTTTGAAACCATGCTTACCATGCATTGAAATGAAAATTCTTTGCCTTTGGCTCACATATTTATTTCTGCAGATGACCACTAGAACCAGTTCACACGTTCCAGTCTGATGTACTTCTTAGGGAGTTTGAAATGCAGGTTTTTGATCCAATACAGTGTACAAGAGCATCTTCAGGGAAGCAGTTTTTTCAAAGAAAATCCTAATCTTTCAGCTGACAGTTGAAAGAAATGTATCGATAGAATCATTCCCCTTTTTATGCACACCTACAATTTCTCTTGTAGTAAGCAAGAAAAGGTTTCACTTGAACACTGAAGTTCCAAATGCAGCAATACATTTTACATGCAGCTAATAAGATTTTACTTATAATTGATTTGGGAATAATTAGGAAAGGCAATTGAATTTAAAACTGCTGACTGACAGGGAAAATAGAAATGTGCCCTAAAATGCTATAACAAAATAGCCAGACTTGGTGTTGGTGCTAATTGCAGTCCATTCACTGAGTTATCTTCTTGAATATGCCATGATTCCAGTGAGATACCATAGGGGAAAAGGTACTACACCAGACAAATGCACACATTTAGAATCATATTCTACCAATCTTGCCTAATTACTAGCTAGAAGGTGTGTATGTTTATTGCTTTATAATGAAAGGTGCACATCATAATCATTGACAAGCCTAAATACCAGAAATGGTTAATTTTGAAGTATTTAACAAATCTTAATTTGCCAATTTTATTCAAAAGGAGATGTGAAATTACTGAAAATCTATACATTTTCCTCTTCTTTCAATAGCACTTATCCCATGATTAGCAACGCATAAAGGCAAGTTTACTTTTGCTTGTAAGGAGGGTTTTTTCTAGGATTTTCACCATGCTGGATATGTTAGAAATGTTTTTGAATATAATAAAAATCTGTTAGATTTTTAAAAATTGAAAGAAAAAACGCATCATCTGATGTAGAGTATACATTTCTGGCACAAATACAGCATTTTAAAGGTTTTAATGACAGCATTCTGCTATGTTTTTCTCCTGTGTTTTACATCTGATATTACTTACACAGATGTTGCTTCAGCTCTTTTGACAGAAGCAACAAAAGGCTATGAAAGTGCTAAATAGGCACTAATCTGATAAAAAAATTCCCACAAATAAATAAAAAGCTAAAAAAATTATTGAAAATCAGTACCTCCACTGCAGATGTGAGATCAATTTCTTCTTCTGAAAAGTCCAAGTGAGAAGGATGAAGTATATTCTGTTTTTCTATATGCTGTTGCTATTTTTATGTGAGAGACGTCAGCAAGGAGAAACAAGTCTCAAATGCCAGGTGTTCAATGGGATGATCTCAGACGTTGCCCTGGATTTGCTGAGGAAGGTTATTACTTGTGAAACAACTCAAAACAACTATTTTCCATGTGCTTTTCTTATGGACAATTCTTATTTCTGGAAGAATTACTTTTCTCATCCCTTAATTTTAAATAGTTGTCTTGTTCTCCAGTCTGGGTGCTCTAGGAAGAAATAAGAACAGACTGCATCAGCCTTAACTCCCTTCTCTTTCATGCCTGAATGATGGATTGCTCTCAGTGATTCCCAGGTTGTTCTCACTTTTTCCCAGATCCACATCTCAGACTGAGGTCTGGGAAAAGTACCTATCAGGCAGGACCATCTAGTAAAGCAGAGGACTTTGTTTTGTTTTGTTTTGTCTGCTTTAAAGCCTCTAATATCAAAGAGCCATGCATAATTCTCCTGTTATCTGGGGCTCAGAGAGAACAAACTGTCTATAGACCTGGCTAAAGTGAATGGAATGTGTCCCCATGCCCACCTAACAAGCAGCTGTTGTTTTCTAGTCTACAAGGCTGACCAAAGTGTTACTGCCCACATGGGTTGTCAGTCCCAGTTTTGCAGCTCACTTTTTTGGTACAAAGTGTTGTGGTTGCTACTACTTTAACCAACAGTTTGCCTTCCTATCTACTTAGGACATGGACAAATCTATATATGAATCTACTTAAAGTAATTTTCAGTATGGATAAATTTCTCTCAACAAGAAGTAATCTTTGTTTTTCCAGCTCGGGCTCATGTCATCTAAAATTCCTGTCACATGACACAGTGCAGGTAAGAGACAGACATGTCATATGTGTAGAGATGATGTCTTTAGCCAATCCCCCAATATTTGGTGCATCCACCAGTTTTGCCCCTAGAGAAAGAAGAGTAGTTTTGCAAGGTGATCTATTTAGGAGCTACTTCTTGGCTGTAGGCTTATGAAGAGTTGTGGAATTTGAGCTAGGTTTTCAGTTTTCTGCAGTAGCAGAGAAGGTAAAATTCACAGCAATTTCCTGCTAGCAACTTCCCAGTCACATCACATACAGACAGGTTATTACATGGGCAAGGTAGTGTTCTCTGCCTGTTAATGGCTGCTGAGAACATATCTGTGAAACAGCACCACTGCAAAACCTTTACAACAGGTATTATGTCAAAAAAATTCAAGCTTTATCCCCTTAAAAACTAGGTCATGGGCTGCCTAACTATCTAGTGCTATTTTAGGTGAGACAAGATTAGAATATGCCTGTGCTCCAGGTGCTACTTTTGAAATTGAAAATATTTCTTGTAGACCCTATGTCATGTCTCCAACCCCAAGTCAGTGTTCTGGATGCTCTATGGCCTCCTGCATCTTCTGTGTACATGTTACCTTGGGCCACTAGTAATGAATGGGCACATGAAAAATCACTGGGGAAAGAAAGAAAAGTCCTTTAGCACTATGGATTATACTCTTTCAGATATTCACAAGTGTATGCTGTGAGGTGCGCTCCTTTTCCCATACCCCATCCTACAGTCATAGCATCATAGAATGGTTTGAGATGGAAGGGACCCTATAGATCAAGATGTTCCAATGCTTCAGTTGGCAGGGACACCTTCCACTAGACCAGGTTGCTCAGAGCTCCATCCAGCCTGGCCTTGAACACTTCCAGGGATGGGGCATCCACAGCTTCTCTGGCCAGTGTGTTTCAGTGCCTCACCATCCTCACAGTAAAGAATTTCTTCCTAATGTCTAATCTAAACTTGTTCTCTTTCAGTTTGAAGCATTCTTCCTTGTCCTATCACTACATGCTCATGTAAAAAATCCTTCTGCATCTTTCTTGTAGGCCTCTAGGCACTGAAAGGCCACAATTAGGTAATCTCTAAGCCTTCTCTTTTTCAGGCTGAACAAATCCAATTCTTTTAGCCTTTTCTTAGACACTCCATTCCTCTAATTCTCTTGCTGACCCTCCTCTGGATTTTCTCCAAAAAGTCAATGTGCTTGTGCACAAAGTTCCTGTGCTGGGAACCCCACAGCTGGATGCAGCACTGCAGGTGGGGTCTCTTGAGACTGGATTAGGGGCATAGAATCACCTTCCTCGACTTTTATGACATTGGTACAAAGGTTTTTCCCTCAATTTTCCCCCATTTTTTTCGTAAAACTTTCAATTTTTGTAGACTTGTAAGTCTCTTTGCCAAAAGGAAGGAATGCCCAGTCTACCCTGAGTTCTCCCTTCAGTGGTCCCTCCTTCTCATTTAGCACTGAACTAGCTTTACGTGTATTTACATCATATCAGCTGTTTTCCTGTATACTAGTCTGTTACCTTTACTCTCTTTTGTCTTCCTATTTTTTCTCACTGTTACACCTATCCCTTTCTGTTGTATTGCACTAAACCATTATTTAGTTGTTTGCACTTGGCGTTTTGGTAATTTGCACTGTTCACATGATTTGTATCCTATGACCTCATGGTTTTCCTCTTTTCCCCTGAATTTGTATCCTATGAATTTGTATCCTATGACCTCGTGGTCTTCCCCTTTTTCCCTGAATCACTTTGTTTTTGCATACACATCAACCAACCTTTATTTCTCCTTTTTGCAGCCTAGGTTTTTTCCTTAGAACATTGTCCTATTTTTCTTGCTTCTCCTTTTTTCCCCCTGAGCATTTTTACAGTGTCCTTTGTCTGTCTTTTTCTGTCACATTATCCTGCTTCTGCTCTCTATTTTCTCTAGAGTGTCATTTTGGTATAAAATGTATTGCATGTTATTTATTCTCTACAATTTGGGGTGAACAGACCTGCCTGTGTATAGAGACACATTTACACATAGAATCCTTCAATTACTTCCAAATTGTCACTATAATTTCAAGAGTACACTATATTTATAGTGGTTGAATTCTCCAATGTTTAAGGTACTATAAATCTTTCATTCTTGTTTATTTATACTCTGTCATAAAGAGGAAGTATTTGAATTTTCTGTTCCTCATGTGCATTCTTTCAGTGCCACAGGGCCAGACTGCAGCCAGGTGAGGATGTGCAGGTGTGTAAAGTGGGGCCAATTGAGTTCTTAATCATGGAGCTCCCAGAGTGCCTGGACAGGATGAATGTTTGGCCAGCACATGGAGGTGAAATGGGGACATCACTCTTCTCCATGAGATAGCAACCTGAAGCTGGCACTAGAAAAGAATATGCAGGGCAGGCTCTTCTGTCCTAACCCTGCTTCAGTTGCCATTGCTTCCACAGGGCAGGTTAGAAAGATCTTGAGCACCCCTCAAAGCTGGCGCTGCGCTCTGCAAGGAGAAAACCCCTGGGGTCTGGGAGTGGCGTTTGTCAGGCATGACAGTGACTCAGAAAGGCACAAAAATTGCATGTCTGGTGTAAAAATAAACACAGTTATCCTGCTGCTTGGTTGAATGGCTTTGAAATACAGTGAAAACTACCATATTCTGATGCTGTAGAAAAAATTAAATTTTGTTGCCCTGCTTCATTGCTGAAGGAGATGTGTAAGATGAAACTGGGTGGTGCAAAGCCAAAGTTTCCTTGAAAATATGTGAGGTGAAAATATGTAGGAGTGACATGATAGAATAGGCACAGGGTTTAGTGTATACAAAAAGTGCATCATTTAAAATTATGCTGTACCTTAAAAATCTTGCTGGAAAGAGACCTTAGGAAGTCACCTAATCAACTGCCTTACCCTAAGGAAATCTCTTTTTTTTCCCCATTTTTTTTCGTGTTTTCTAAGATCTGCTCAACTTTTTGTTGAAGACCTCAAACAATGAAAATGGCACAGGCTCATGGTCATCTATTAGTTTTTCACTTCTGGTCATAAAATGCTTTACTAATGTCTTGCCTCTATTATTTTCTTTGTAACTTCAGGTATTTTCTTCTCATATCAACTTTGCATGTCAAGTAGCATGCAAATTTCTTCCTTATTGCTCCAGCCTTTAGGGAATTGGAGACTATTTTTGGAATTCTTTTCTCAAACATTCCTACTTTATGCTAAACATCAGGTTTAAGTTTTGTTTTGATTTGGGGTTTTTTCTTGTTCTTGTTTGGGCTTTGGTTTGCTGTTTTTTATTTGTTTTGGGGTGGGTGTTTTTGTTTTATTTGTTAAAAATAACAAAATAAAATTTTGTTATTTTTATTTTTATTTTGGATTTTTTCTTTATGCATTTGATGCTCTGAAGTTTTTCTAATTGTTCTATTTCCTAAAACTGAGCTCATGTTCTTGCTGAACAGACCAGGAATGATACAGCAAAGAAAGTGTTTCCAAAGAACCAGTAAGTTGTTCAGCAGGCTGTGGTTAACTATTTCCATTTTCACATGCTAGATTATTTTCTGGGATGCTTATCTACTCTGCCAAGACCATTTTGAACTGAACCCTAGCCTCCAAAATACAACACATTCCGACCAGCCTCCTGTTAAAAAAACCCCAGTCTCCTCTGTCCTTTTTGATCACAAATAGAATTGTTGAATAAGGCTGGATGCAAAGCATTTAAAGTTAGGATTACTTTAAGTATCTAAATTATCACAGTAGTTTGTAAACTCTCAGTTTTATGCTCTAGGACTGTCAGTACATGCTTTTGTCCTCAATGTGATGAGGACTTTTTTCACTGGACTTAGTTGTGAACTCCCACAGGTTATAAGAGTCAGCAGCTGCTGGGGATGTTTTGCTGGCCACATTTTTCTTGTGTGCTGTTGGAAAGAGCACTGTACTTTATCTGCACTGACCTCCTTCACCTGATGATCTGAGCTGGATTGAAACAGACTTTGGGTGAAGCTGAGAACATCAGGGCTCCTGTTTCCCAGAAGAATTGTCAACTACTGGCTATTTCTCTATGACATGGAAAACTTGATTTCCTTTTGCAACTACCCTTAACTTAAATGCAACACTGCTGTCAGGAATTGCCACAGCAATAGCTAAACCATGAGCCAAAGAAAAGTGTTTAAAGGTATTAATGGGTAACTTCATTATCTAAAGTCCTAAACATCTTACAGGCATCTTCTTTTGCTGTACAGTGTGTCCATAAAATGTGACAAGATTAACTGAAAGATTGCTTCAGGATTATGTGCAAGGTGAAGTTAGAGTCAAAATCTACCAAATTTGTTTTTTGGCTAAAAAATTAGATATTACAGACATATTTAGTTTGTAACAAGGCTACAAGCTGAGAAAAATGTGACCATTTACAGCATCCAGAGACCAAAAGAATGAGTCTTTGAGCATAGGTGACAGTCAAAGGTTTGTTTACCTCATTTATTACACAATTAACTGTTGTGTCCAAATTTATAGTGCCGAGCCATATAACCCCCACAAGATGATTGCCCTAGGGTTCAGACCTCCATGAGGCAGCTTTTAAGTAAGTGGAAATAGCTCTGATATCATTCATTCCAGCATAGGACACAAGTCATCATGTCATGGGTTTATGATTATAATACTGTCACCTTCAATATTCCAAAGACACAGTTCCATAAGAAACAGTTTCATAATATATTAATATGGGTAATGGGTAATTCATTACATCATAAAAAGAACCCACAGAGTCCACAAAGTGTTAACAAAAATGAGCAAATTGAACACTGTTTAACTGAAATGGAAGCTTTACTAAGTAACTATGAATTTATTACATCAGTTGTTTATTTAAGGTCATCCAGAAATAATGGTAACATTTCAGTGGGCTAAATAATTTTGTTTCAGTCGAAAAAGTGAGCAATGAGTTGAATTTAAGCCCTCTAAATCAAGACTTTGATGAGGTTGAATTGTACATGTACAGCAGCACCAAGAACTGGGAGATCATAATCTTAAATCTGTCCAGAGGAAGAATGATTTGCAAGATGTTTTTGTTTGCTTGTTTTGGCAATTCCCAATTTAATCATCAGACTACATATATTCTGAGCCTTTTCTGTCATAGCATGAAGATATTTCTATGCAAATGTATTACATCTGTGATGTTTTCTGCCTTTACTAGATGACTCTGCCCTTTTATCATCGTAAGGAGAATGACAATATTCATTAAGAATATATAAGACATTAAATGCCAGTGATAACCTATTGTGATAAACATCACATAAAGATCAGGAAATGACAGTCAATCCAGGCCTGAGGAAATCTTAAGGCTGCAGAGTGAGTGAATCTCACTTGTCTTCCCTCCCTCAAACCATTTGTCTCTTCTATCAGTGAAGGCAATGACAGTAAGAACAGTACAGAAATAATCAATTCCTCTGGCATATTTAAAAGTGTGTTTTCAAGGACCTTTTCAGAAAAACCTTTTTGACCTCTTTGGGTTCAGAATATTACGTTCTTGTTCTTGCTTTCAAATTTACTTTTTTTTTTAAGGACTGGGGACTTTACATATCCAAATGCAAGCTCTATTTCAATTTCAGTACATATCAAAGATGCTGGATCCAAAAATAAGGACACCTCACAGTAATTGCTTAATGATTCACCATCTTTGCTTCTCTAGGTAAAGATGCCCAGCTTGTTTAGAAGTGGTTGTTGTAGGAAGGCTATAGATTTGTTGCCTGCAAGTCTTCATGTTTTCTTTGTAAAGTGCATTGGAAAGAGTTTGTGCTTGTTCACGGCTTCTTGCTTTGGTAAGTGATTGCTCTAAAATCAATCATCTGTATTGCCCTATACCATTCCCATAATGTGACTATCATGATGGCATCTCCTTTAGCTCCAAATGTAATTTTAATGCTGTTATCTAGTTTGCTTGTTAGACACAAGGCTTCAATGGGGATTTTTCAGGAAGGGAAACCATGTCCAGGCTTCTATCAGCAGGAGGAAAAGATAAAGAACCTGACTGGCCTTGTGCCTCTTCTTACAATTATCAGGCTAATGCTTTCAGCTCTCAATTACCACAGAGTTTGTTTTGTACAGAAAACAACAAGCTCTCAGCTGAAGTTGAATATTGTGAGTGCTAACAAATGCAAATAATAATTGTATTTTTTTTTTCAAAACAGGAAGCCTTCTGTAATAATGTGACTTTGTTAAATGGGCATAGATTGATGGGGCTGTAATCTATTCATTACTATTATTGCCAAAGAGCAATGCATGCTGCCTAACACATCACGGAACAAAAAGTGTGCTATGTGGATGGCCTCTCCCTCCCAAATGTATACTCTTTCCCAGTCACAGTATTACAGCAGAATCAGCCCTTGTGTTAGGTGTTACATGAATGCCTGAGAAGAGTTGGAATTGATTTTTCCAGAATTTCCAGCACAAAACCGATGGTTCAGCTGATGCACAGAGCACATTGTTCTAATATGATCTTTGACAGTGTTTCTGACATTTAAGTCTAAAGACTTTAAAGATGCAACTGAGGGATACTCTTCAATGCTCCAGGACACTGTGTAATTTATAGCTGATGAAATTTCCTTCTCAGAACATGTGAACCCTCAATGGGATTTAAAAAAAATATACCCTTCCTGCCCCTGAATATGAGAAAAAGAGCTCATGTAATTTGCTGCATGCAATTGTTTTCTGTTCCAGAGCAAGTTATATACAAGCTAATGAAAAGTAGTTAAAGATTCTTATATATCTTACAAACAAATAATATAAAGTATTTTTGGAATATGTTTCAACAGAGGGATGCATATTCAATAGGTTTTGCTTGTAGCTGGTACAAAGGTTATTGATGTAATAGCACAATTCACCTGCAAACGATAAGTGATTGCTATGAAAAACCCCACAACTATTTTTTTAAACAAGAAAACCAGTACTAAACCAAAGTTTCTTTTCTCCAAATCTCTGTAATTGCAAGTAGTTCCCTTACTAACAATTGAGAGGTATTTTCTCTTTAATGGCAAAAAAGGTTATATTTTTCAAATAATATTTAATTTCCTGATCTAATTTCTTTGGCATAAACAAGATACAAAAGCTTTTGCTGCCTAAAAACTGCTAAAAATTTCTCTTTTACATTGAATTATAGTAGCTTTGAAAGGAAATAATGCATCTGCAGATGGTGCTGAATTGCATGAAATTAATTACTACATGTGCAAGTTCTCAGTAATTAATTCCATTGAGGCCTGTAAAATCCATTGTGAGCTGAATTACATGCTTTTTAGCCTTTCCTTTTCTACCTGAAAGTTGCTGTATCATCTTTTAAGCCGAGTTTAAAAGTGATAAGGAAACTCTATTAAGTTCATCCAAGAAAATGCATTCAATTTTCTTTGTCACGCTCACAATATAAAGAAATCAAACTGTTATGGAGTGTGTGTTAGTACAGTGACAAAACATTTCTAAATGTCTTCCTGGGAAGTAACTATCTGCTACTGATGTACATTCTGACGCTGTGGACATTCAAAATTCCTGGGATCAGTGTTCAGTACCCTGTACCTGCAAAGGTTTTAATACAGCAAACACAAAGATTGTAGATCTCAGCACTTATGACCACTTGTACCAAGCTTTTCATGTTTTTTTTAAGAAGTAGGGATGAGAGAGGATGTTTTCAGAACATATACCCTCCAGATCTGATGCTAAAGGCGAGGCAGACACAACAGTCCCCAGACTATGAATCCTGGTAGTGCCCAGTTATAAGCCAAGTGCTTGACTGATCAAATCAGCCACAGACCTTGCACAGACAGAGGAGATATTAGGGAGCTATATAGAAATACCAAGGTGGCTTGGAACAAATGTCAAGGATTGAAAAGGATTTTTAAGGCTGAAAATTTTAGGATGCTGAGACTAACCTTGCTGTCAGATCTCAACTTGGTTTAGGAAGGATGATACAGACTGCATCCAGAAATTCTGGCAGTGATGGACTTTGTACAGGAAGGGAACTGGGAAATAGCAAAAAAGGGTTGAGAACTCCACTGGTTAACTGTGATCTGTCTCCCAGTCTGATGGGTTCTGACTAGTCTGGACTCAGTAAGGATACAGCTCACAATGAATCCCCTGCTGTACAAAAGCCTTAAAGCCTAAGCCACCCTTCTATTTCCAGCCAGCCATTTTGTCTGGATTTGGTCCTGTGAAAAACTTCAGCGTCATGTTAGACTTGTTGCTCTTGTGGGGTCTGTACAGGTAGGGATTCTGCTGGCCTAATATGGCTTTCCAGTTTGTGACAAATTAGCTGAGCTAATTTGCCTGGGATACTCTGGGTGCAACTGCAAGAGGCTGTGCTTGAGCAGACATACGCATATATATATTGTTTTTTGCACTAGTTTGAGCCAAAGAACTAGTTTGACCATTCAGACTTATGGAATTTGAGTCTCACTAAAATAGAAGATGCTGGGACTGTGATATATATTTTTTTTCCAAGGACAGTGTAGGAGAGCCCTGTTACAAACAGAGCTATAACATTTTCAGCACATTTGTTTTCTGATTTCTTGTTGTGTTACTTAATCAGGGAGGTTCCTGTAAATCAGAAAATTTCTGATTGATATATGACTAGAGAATATGGTCTCATGGAAAAAACATTAATCCAAAAAAATGAACTCTATCAGTTTGAATTGAATTTTTGCTCTTGTCTCAAGGTTCAATATTTTTTTGCATTTTATGAAAATTGACTAGAAAGGTGGGGTTAGATTTCCAGGTGGAAATTCTGGTATGCATAGTAAGTGAGAAGTAATCTCATATGCTGTCTGCTACATTGCACTTAAGAGTCTGACAAAGAAAATGAATAAAACTGTCAATCTCCAAAGTTGGTAATGCATGTTGATACCTTATGTCTGACACTCAGAAGACTGAAGGTGGGAAGAAGCTCTGAGAAGGGAACAGTGTTGTCTCTGCCTCAGACACTGAGGATATGTGACTTGCTGGCCTTTCTAATTTTTGCAGAGCCATGGTATGTGTGCTTCTATAACCTTTCAGTCCAGACAGCAACTGGGTAAATGCCAAGGAAAGCATGATCTGCTTTCTAATCAGCAAACTGGCTACTGCATGAACAAGGACAGTGAAAAACAGAAGGCTTTTTTTTCCTCTATAACCCCAGTATGGTGGTTATAGTAACAGAGAGCATATTGATTCAAGTTCGGTATTTTTCCATTTATCTGATACAAGGCTCACAAAAATAATTTCATTTTTCTTAGCCAAATAACGGGTAATGAGGTGATCAACAGAGATTTAGAAGAACATCACAAAACTGTTTTAGTAACCATCATGAAATACAGTTTGGATATTAGGATTCTGCAGAGACTTCTAGCAGTGGATTTCTTTTTTTTTTTTTTTACCATGTACTTGATAAAGAAAGTATTCTTGCTAAATAGGAAGACTCCGGTTTAACAGCTATTTACATTAGTATCTGTATTGTTAAAGGCACCTATATGTCACTGTTGAGTTATGTGAGAAGGATAAACAGGGATGTGGCAGTTGGGATTGCCTAAATTCAAGTATTTAGTCCTATTTGAGACAGTTTGGTATATCTAGAATAATTATACAAGGCTGGCATACATTGCAGTGGACCAAAGGGACAATTCCTCTCTGTTGGAGCTGTAGCTGGAGGCCAAGAATTTTCTCTCTCTCTCCCTCTCCCTCCCTCTCTCTCTCCCCCACACATCATCTTTTTTTTTTTTTTTTTTGGTGTGTGTTTCTTTTATGAGTGCTCTGTGAGTTTCTCTTGAGACCTCAGACCTTGCCATGTAGCAAACACCAAATACCTAATTTAAAAACCTCCCACTCCTGTTTGAAGTATAGCTCCTAGTTTTGTATACTAATATTGATGTTAGAATTGCTTCATCTCTGTCTACCAGAAGGTACATAAATATTTGCAGCACACAGATTGCATATGCTGGTGATGATGATGCTGGGCCATAAATCTTGGTGTTAGCTTCTTAGTCCCCTTATAGGATGTGTCCTAAGGACACATGTTTGAATAATACTTTTAAAAAGGTCATTTTGTACCTTGATATACTTTCATTTTTTTTCCCCAGAAGATTTGGTAGGTTAAATAGAAATTGATTAGTGGTTTGCTTATTTTAATTCAAATGTCAAAATATTTGTGACAATACAAATATTTTTTCTAGCCTATCTAGCTTATAGCTTGGAATTGAAAATGATCTCACAGTTCTAACAATCTTTTTTTCACACCTTAATCTTCTTGTTTGTCTCCAATATGACCTTAAGCAAGTCACCTTAGCTTCCTGCACTTTGATTTCCCTACCCAAAAAATATTGATAGTCATATTTGTCCAGATGATTAATTTGTTTTAATTAACAATTATCTTTGTTAATATTGGAAAAATGCTTTGAGATACATGGATGAAAACTAGAGTATAAATACAAAACATTTTCTGCTGCTAAGAAATCTATTTTACCAGAATGACAAAGATGCAAAAAGAGAGATGAATGCAGATAAATATCTGTACAACAGCTCTTCTGGCCTCCTGGGAGCAAGTTAACATTTTTTCCTGAGAGGACTGATCTGCTCATAGATTAGATAATCAAACACAGACACATTATACTGGCAAGGTGTTTTAAAGGAGAACCTTGACTAAAAATAAAGATGCTCCTTGGCAATTCTGTAAACATCAACATGACATGTGAAAAGCCTTGATAAAGCTGAGGATTAAAAAAAAGGCACCAAAAAAGGTGGGGATGGCCGTAATGAATCACATTTTGCTTTCAGTAACACTCATACAAAGCCAGAAGAGCTACATATTAAATAAAAGGCTTCACAGAGGAAAACCTTCACCTTGATTAAAAATGCATTTCCTATGAAATGTCTTTGGGCTTACATCCCATGAACTTGAGAACAGAATCGGGGCCAGACTTGGAATCTCTTAAATGCTACAATTATTTTTCCTTAGGTATCATAAAATCATACAACTGTTAAAGTTGGAAAAGACCTTTTAAGATCATTGGGTCCAATGGAAACTTAGCATTGCCCAGTCTACCATTAAACCATGTTCCTAATTTACACGTATTTAAAATGCCTCTGGGGTATTTAAACAACTTCCCTGAGCAACTTCTTCCAATGCTTGACAACCTTCCAGAGAAGAAATGCTTCCTAATTTCCAAACTAAACCTCCATTAGCACAACTTGAGGCCTTTTCCCGTTGTCTTATTATTTGTTATATGAGAGAAGAGACCATGAAGATGGAAAGGCCACAGCTGTTTTTTTCAAACATGATATTTTTCTGAAAGTGAAATCTTGCCACTTAATGAATTTGCAAAGCATTTTAAGAAATTCCCATAAAAGCACATTCACTTTTCTTAATTTCCCCTTTTCTGCATTCTTGCTAACTGACTTCCCTGCTGCTCATCCCTGTGGATGAGCATCACCAGCAATCTGGCCATGGGAGATCCTGAGGACATCAGGAGGGGCTGTGGGCTCCTGGGGTGAGCCCATGGGCAATGGAAGCCCTGGAGGTGCTTCCTTGATCTAAGGGAAGGGTTTGGGGCATGGGGGCTTACACTAATCCTGCAGATCAACATATTGAGCAAAAGTTGTGTCTTAGATGGGGTAGTGTTTTTTACAAACACAGAAAGCACTAAAGCTTGAGAATGAGAGCAGTGGGATCCACCTGAGAAAATGTGGTGGGTGCCTGTTGGCAACAGAAATGCAAAGGAGGACTGAGACGTGCTGGGACAGCTTGCAGCTGGATACCTGCAATGAACAGGTACAAGCTCTTCACGAAATATTGTCAAGAAAGAAGCAGGGGGGCTGCAGAAGGTGCTCTCTGCACGAAATAGCAGCTCACTTATGGGGAGCTCCTGAAAAGGACAGACAACAGGCTGAGGGAGAGCTCGTGGGTCAAGACCAGAGGAGAGGTAAGTGATGGTGGCATTGTGGTTGGAGTCTGTGGTCAGAAACCCAATATTCTTGCTGGTTCAGCAGACAAATCCTTCTTTAAATAACTCAGGTAAGTGTCTGGATTGCCATCAATGACAGAGCTGTCATTAAGGGGGTACCAGACAGGGTGGAACAGTGGGCCACAAGAACCTTAAATACTCATTCTAGAAAGGCTTAAAATGACTTCAATTACTGCCAGGCAGGCATCATCTCCAGTTATTCAAGTACCTAATTTCCACTGATTTCTAAGAGAGGCAGGCACTTTGATAGGTTTGAGGAATTTGGACTAAGAGTGTTTCCTTAAAAATAAAACCCCAACCAATTTAATTGTACCTATGGCAGTTCTCCTTTACTCATCTTTTCTAAGAAAAGAAGTGACTGGTGAGAGTGAAATTGGCTTCCTGATCCCGCAGAACTCTTAAAATAGAAAAAAGAAGACCCATTCACAAACATAGGTGTCTGAAAAAAATGCACTCCATACATTTTCTGTTCTCTCTCCCACAGGCAAAGCAAGCCAGTCATTTACTAGGGAAAATAGTTTTCTTTTTGTCATCAATATTAACAGGAACACTTTAAAGTAGATCTGCCACTTTGTGGGAGATCAATGTAAGGAAAATAAAATCAACAGGAAAATTGGCAGGCAGCAGTAGCAAAGTGGAGCTTGTTTTCTAATTACTGCCATGCAATTACCTTAGAAACATTTTATACAGAGTCTAGGAAGTAACTCTGTTAGGCTCAGAGGTATCATAGGTGAAAGGAATACATTGTAGGTGTAAGGGTGTAAGGAATATTTTTTGACCTCTCAGCAAACAGGAAACTGACACTTTAAAAATATTGCCATTTTGCTTAAATCTTTCAATTTCTTGCCATTATTCATGGCTTAAATACACTTAAAACTGGGGACATGGCATGGGGAAGGGCATATGCATGGGTTTAAGCATGTCAAAGCTGTAGAAGACTGATATTCTAGAAGACAGTATAAGGCTCCAGATCAAAATGCAAGCGGGTATGTGTCATGGCTGAATGCAGAGGTGACTAAAAACACTTGTAGAGGGAAGATTCTGCTTTTTCTGCTTTGGGCAGGAAAATAGGAGCAGTTTAACACCCCAACCCCTTCCCCCACCCCCAAAAGATTTAAAACATCTTAGAGAGAGATTGAAGGACATATCCTGCTTTAAGACTATGATACAGCCCTAAGAAAAAGCACAAAAAGGAAGGTGACTGCACCGAGTGAAAACCTTGGATTGTCAGGTTTATTTTTCTCTGGAAGCTGAGTCCTGTATCTAGGGTCTTTGCAAATTCTCTGTAAAAGCAGCAGAACGTATCAAATAAATCAAAATTAATCAACACTAACTTGTGCTTCTAATTGCCTTGCTGTGAGCAAGCTGGTCAAAAAGGTTAATTAACATTATAAACTGGCCCATGGTTTTGGTAAAATTATTTAGATGTAGGAAGTCAGTGTTCCCTGTATTCAATTGTGGGCAGGGACAGTCGAGCTCTATCCAGTCAGTGAATGAACTTGCTCCTGACACACCTGAGAACAAAACTCTGACTTTTAAAAATTGTCTTGAAGGTTAAAGCATTGGAGAAGATAAGGCAAAAAACAATAGTGTCTTGAAAGGCTCTTAGCAACCTACCAAACTGGAACACAGGGAAGAATCTGGAGCAATTCACTTAGACAACAAACACCTGTATCTGCAACCATCTGTAGACTTTCAAAGTTTGTAGTCATATTTTGGGGCTGCCCTATTAGTTTGTCTGAGATGTAACAAGTTTCTCCATCATTTCTTTGCTGCACTTTAGAGCCTCAAACACTTAGTAAGAATGATCACTACTGAAATCCCATAAGCTTGCTGAAGACTGTAGTATTAATAGGCAAGTCTTGCTCTTTATATTTTATGTGAAGAAAATTACACCTATGACTGACAGGGACTAGAACTGTAGTTACTAAGTTGTCTTTGATTAGATAATTATTGAATTGTAGCTTTTGTAACCTGTCATTTAAAATACTTGGGCAACTGAGGTAACAAACTCTAGTAACAGGCGACCAGGAAAGTACCCAGCACTAGATATATTGTAGTAGTATAAAAACCTGAAGGAAGTGATGTTTCTTCTATTGCTGTATATATAAAACCTCCTCCCTAAAGTGTAAAAATAAGCTGTTCATGTGCTTTGTGATCCTATCAAGTTAATTTAATTATGTTGTTCCCATATAAGTTTATTAGGAGTATGCCATGACATATTTGTGTTTGTGACCATACCCCAACATAGTAGAACTGCAACACTCCTCTCCAAGAGATCTGGCTTGAAGATCCCTAAGCCCTGAAGATCTCTGCTAATATGAATCTCCATGATAAGGCTGATAGGAAGTGATCTTTTCAAGAAATCCTGGAAACAAACCAATAAAATGGCTTTTTTCAAGCATGGTACTTTCTGCTTCCTTTTTCAGTCACTTTTTGCATGTGCTGAATTTTCACAAATACACAAAAGACAATTTGAATCTGATATGAATGAGTCAAAAAGAGTGTGATTGTTTTGGACAAGAAAGGCTAACAAATACTTTTTTCACTAACATTAGTCTGCACTATTCTACAACAGTAAAAGTCACACTGGAAAGGAGAGGACACACTTTTCTAAGAAAACATTTGTAGTGAAAGATGGAATTCCCCCTCTGTAAGAAATGGTCTTCTTTCTTCCCTACTATTCCTTCTTCAGCTTATCAAGCTTACCACCAGATCTGTGTAGGTTTTAAAACCCTATTCTTTCATCTAACCCAGCATTATCTCTGTTAAGTAGAAATATGTCAGCAGGTTGCATTCCCTCTACTTGTTTTTGGCATTGAAGTTTAGAATGTCCAGCAATCCCCCTGTTACTTAGCCATCTCTCCTCAATATTCTCCTTAATTAAGACTATTGCAGAACACTTGAGGCACATGGCAAAATATTGAAAACCTTTAATGACTATTTGCTCTTCCATACCTCCCTTCTGGATTCATCCAGTTCAGTAGGGCTATAATTTTTAGTCGTTGTACTTAGATGAAAAGCAGAATGACCTTTGTCCTTCCCTGCAAAAAGATTAAGACCAGTCAGGTTAACTATTGCCTTGGCCAGTTTGGTTTACAGAGAGGAATGAGGGAGATACCACAGAATTGGAGCCTCCTGTGATGGTTTCCTGGGCTAAGAGCTGCCTGCCTGAAGGAAGGATGAGAGATGCAATGATTTACACCAGCAAAAACCCCTTAATAGTTTGTATTAGCCAGGGGAGACATTTGTCCACATTCTAGGCCATGTGTTCAGTCAGTGCATGCTATTACACAGAATTGAAAGAAAATATGAAGGACAGTGATGTGACAGATGGCTGCTTATGGCAGAGAATGGCTTGAGTCTTCTGCCACAGCTTAAAGAAAACAAATATATGAAGTGACTTTACTAAAGGAATACTGTAAAATACTGGTATCTTATATCACACCCTCAATAAGTCCCTTAACCTTGTTTGTTTCTTTATTTCAGGTTTTCTGAAGTAATTACATAGAACTACTTTGAACGTAACAATTTTAGAATTTAGTGGTAAAATAACCACTGTCAACAGAATATTCCTTGTAGGATTTATGCTTAGAAATAGCCTTCTCTTTCAGATACACTGGTCTGAAATAGTCCCAGCTTTTACTTTACAAAGCAGCTATTTTAGAACTCAGCTAGGTAGAAGAAAATTATTTCCATATCTAAATTTATTCTGTGAGTGTCATGGGAATTTCTAGAATATCTGAAAGAGAATGAGCTTTTGTGCAGCATTTTATATTTGGATTTGCAAGATACAAATCTGTGTCCAAGAGACCAGCGGTCTCTGCCATGATTTTGGTTGTGCACTTGCTCTTGTATCTGCTTCAAATTAATTGGCTTCATTTACACATAATTGTTCTTCCTCAACTGATACAGCACATGTGAGCACATGTGAGTAAAGGCCTGTTCTTGGGGGCAGGAGAAACAGAAAAGATCATACTATCAATCTTAAATGAGAAGGGGTAAAAATTGTGTGGAGGTTAAATTTACAATTACTGTGCATTTGTGGCATGCCTCTTTGCTTTCTTTGGTGTGCTTGCTCTCCTGTCTCCAAATAGAATGTATTTTTGTTTTTCTTATCTTTCCATGTAGGTGATATCCAACATATCATTTTCCAAAGAGATGGAAATTTAAAGAAATACTGCTATTTGAAAAATGACCTAGTGGATCTCAGTTTATGTACTATAGTGGAATCACATATTTACTGTTTGAGATTCTTCTTACATGTGTTTTCCTTCCATATTTTACAAATAGAAGACCAGAACCCACCCTAACTGCACTGTAAGCAGATTTATTTAGAATTCAGGCTTTCTGGCAATAATGGATATTCAGTTATTAAACTACCATGCCCTGTTGGATTAATTATATCAGAGTGCTCATGAAATTTGCTTGATTAACCCACAGAAATTTTAAGGACTGTTGTAAGAACATGAAGCAGCAGTGTGGGTTATTTTGAATTCAGACAAGTTCATAATATTTTTTTCTAAATTAAAACATGATCAAGTTTAAATGAATCACTGACAGTGACTAAAAGCTTAAAATGGAAAAAGAATTATAGTACTGTATGGAACAACTGTACAATTCAGAGACCATATGCGAAATGTGACATTGACAGATGTGTTCCCCCAGTCTATTATAAGGATAACTTAACTGAGAAAATAAAGATACAATGTTTATTTCCTCATTACTTGCTAGATTTTTATAATGTAACAAACATTTTTAATAAAATAACAATACTAATAATTGCAAAAATAATACCAAAAAGTAAATTATTCTTTATTTGCCATTCTTAGACCTTGTTCTTAAGACTTGGAAAGAAGTTTCTGGAGACATCATTCATTTTTTTCTCAGCTTTTTGCTCATTTATGCTGTACACCCTCTGATGGTTTTGTTCAAGATTAAAGCTACAGTGACCATTTCTAGGCAGAGAGCAGATGATCAGGGAATTGAACACCACACCAAGAAAATATTACATGGCTGCTGCAAAGGGGAAAGAAAGGTATGACGGAAGAAATGTGGGAGTACAGTGCTCCCCTTGGCATGCCTCTTGGTGTTTCAGAGTCCCTGGGCTTTGTTGGTTTCTTAAACCTAACCCTAAGTGTAACCCTTACAATGAAGGGAGCAGGAAAAGCAGTTTTTTGCTGAAGCTGACATGGCCAGCACATGGCTCATACCACAGGGAAGGGTGTGGAGGGAGCCGTGTTGCAGCAGTCCTGTGTCTTTGTCAAAGGATTGTCCTTTGGCAATCCTTTTGCACCTGCTGTCTTCCTGGAGTGCTGGGCTTTGTGGTTTTTGAAACCCCAACCCTAGTTGGAGCAGTGAACCCTGCATGGGGGTGAGTGTGGTACCAAGCAGAAAGGTGTGGAGGGAGCCACGTTGTGGCAGTCCTGTGTTCCCCTTGGCAATCCTTTGGTAACTGCAGAGTCCCTGGAGCTCTGGTCTTTGTGGTTTTCTGAACCTTAACCCTAGGAAGAATAGTAAAAAGGGAGCTTTTGCTGAGGCTTAGCTGCCAGCACATTGTTGGTGTAAATGAGAAAATTTTGAAGGCAATAATATTGGGGCACGGCCGGTTTTCCCTAGGTCTGTTTTCTGTAGTTTTGGTGTGCACGGAGCTCTAGGTTTTCTGTTGTTTTGAACCCTAACCCTACACTAAGCCGTATCCCTGAACTGAGAATTAAAAGCTGCCTTTTTCTCAGGTGGCCACCACCTGGCTGGTTCCATGAGGAGGGTGTTCAAAGAGCCATGTTGAGCTGGGCAGTGCCACGCACCCCTTGCTGTCTGTTCTGTACCTTCAGTGTCTCTGGGCTTTGTGGTTTTTCCAATCTTAACCCTAAGTGTAACTCTAACCCTAAGAGGAGAAGGTAAAACAGCCGTTTTGTGAGGCTGATGCAGCCAGCACATTGCTGGTGCAAAGGGGGAAGTTATTGAGGGAATAATGTTATGGAAGTACCACACTCCTTTTGGCCCTTCATTTTTTTTTTTTTCAGTTTCGGTGTCCTGGGAGCTGTTGGCTTTGTGGTTTTTCGAAGCATAACCCTAAGATGAGCAGCCTTTTGCTGAAACTGAGGAGAACATTTTTCATGGTCCATAAAAAAATTTAGGTATGGAATATATGGAATGAGTGTTTCCTTTAACAAAGAACGATTCTAACAATCCTTTTCTACCAATGAGATATTAAGACCAGTGGATGAAAGTGAAAAAACCCACTTATTGACAAGAGTGCCAACACTCCGTTGGAAAAATGGTGAACAAATACCAGATATTGAACTGTTAACCCCTCCACACAAAAATAAAAATACCCTAAATGCCAGGGAAGGAAAAAATAAAACCCCAACGGCTGTAATGTGGTGTGAAGGAGATAAAAAAATGGTGCCAGCTTTTGTCTCAGGGAAGTAAAATCCAAAGAGTTCTTGCAGCAGCTTGGGCAAAACCAGATGAGAACTTGGTGAATCTCTGATGTTTTTCTCCTCTTCACAGCTGGTGAAACTGGTGAATTTTGTGTCCTTTTTTTCACTAGGATGACTTTTCCCAGGTCTGGAGCCTGGAAGGAGCAGCTCCTCGGCTCCCCACTGGAGCCTTGCTTCTCATGTCAATAATTCTCTCATGCCACAGACCAAACCAAACTGAACAGGAAAAAGCAAAAGCCACTGAAGGATTGCTGCCACAGTCTCCAAGGCCAGGGAAAGGGGAAAAAAAGCCATCTTGCCTAAGCTAACAAAAAAACTCAAGCTAGCTAAGCAGCAGAGTAGCACCATCCCAGGGCACCACTGACACCTGAGAGGGAAGCTCTGAAAAGCTCAGGCAACAGCCCCAGGGCTCCCCCTCTCCAGACCCGCCAAAAGCTACAGCAGCCATTTCTGAGCATGAGGCAGTGATCAGGAAACAGAAACCCCACCCATGACAATTAGTGATTTTCAAGATGAGAACATTGTTTTCTAGGAGTAGATTACTTGCACCCCTTTCCTATTAAGGAATTAATACTTGGAATTGTGTTCCTTATCTCTCTTCAGGCCTGCTACCTAAATGAATATGCCATATGTATTGTCATTTTGTTCTTATTTTAAAGCCTGGTTCTTGAATGATGATCTAGCTGTGGATGACTGGGTGAGCATTAGATGTTAATCTTCCCTGAATTTTTGTAATATAGTCATCTCAGTGATGCTACTGGGTATTTTGTGGGTACCATCTGTCAGGAAGCATTATAAAGCAATGAGGTTTCTTTTTTTTTTCCCTAATGTATGCTATTAAATAATTGGATGAAACTGAAGCTTCCAAAAGCAATTAAAGACTTACGGTAAAATTTTTGCCACAAAATGTACTGTGATGAAGCGTAAGAAACTGTAAAGTTCAGTGTCTGGAGTTTTGCTAAAAGTTGTAAAAAAAGGCATTCACTATCATAATGTTATTTAAATAGTTAACAGGGTTCCATTTTTCTAAAATTAAACTCCTAATTACCTAAACCAGTCAATTACTCCCTCCTTTTACATCTTGATTTAGAGGTTTACTTATCTGGTTTTGTTAACTATATCTGTGTTTTGAAGTCAGAGGATGAAAATGTCCAGTGGTACAATCACCTGGCTGATGATGCACAATAATGGTGATATTATGGGATTTGTCTCCACCTGTTTTGTTAACACTATTACAAAATATATTTGTTTTAATTTGCAGCCATTGAAATTTTTTGAAAAATAAAACCGACTGATTACACTGTGTTATTCTTGTAGCTTGATCTAAAGACGATTTTGCTGAGCACACAGAATTTTAACTAATTGAATGAGAAGGAGCCTAAAACCTTCTGCTGGACAATAAACAATATTAAAAAAAATTGTGTCCTGGCTTTTGGACTTAGAATGCTTTTTCCATGGTAATATAATATTCCATTAATAGCAATAGAGCAGATAGATAGATGTTGCTCAAATAACAGTTCTTATCAAAATGTAGTCTGAGCTAGTGAAACATTTGCAATAGAGAGGAAGATCACACACACAAAAAAACCACCTTAAAATGAGAGGTTTTTTACTGTGGGGTAGGGAAATGCTAATTACGAACTTTTTACTAAATAAACAAATCCCTCTTATTTTATTGGAGATTATACATATTAAACCTAGAGCATAGTCTAAGATTTGTAGGAAGATAAACTTAGTAGCACCTACAAAAAGAAAGGAACAGAGAAATCTGAAGATAGAGTAATGAAACTGGGATGATTCTTCTTTCATTATGTACTCCTGAAGGTCAATATGGAAGAAAAATATCCTACAGTGTTGAGTTAAGCTCCTGTTTTCCCTCTCCTATCCATAACACTTAGGCAATTTAATTTGTCATAGCAGGGCTCTAGAAGTGATCCTTGAAAATGTGGCATGCTGGTTTGCTATACTGAGCTTGTTTCAGCATATTTGAAAAAATATTTCCATCTTGCTAAGTGCCAAGAAGGGTCAATTTTAGTTCAGTGGATAATTTAAAGTTTTCTGAGGAGCAGTTTAAAGATACGCATCTTTTGGCTATGCAAGAGTTTATATGTGCTTGTTGGACAAAATAAAATTAAGGAAGTAAGCAATGGCACTAAATGTTTCCATTCTTGTGGCAGGACTAATTCTGTGTGTTAAATGATAATATTGCTCAGCAGAAAGAAAAATATCTGTTGATCACTAGGGTTAAAGCTGAATGCTGAAAGAAGAATTTCTGGACAGAGAGAAATAATGAGTAAAGAAACTGAGATATATTCTGAGTAAATCAACTAATATAAACAGACTATTGGAAATGCCCTAGTGAATTGGTTTGGCATGGCCTGGCGTTAGGTAGCAGCAGGGCCACAAAGATTGCTCCTGTGAGAAGCCAACAGCTGGTGGCTCTGAGGATGGACATGCTGCTGGCCAAAGCTGGGCCAATGAGAGATGCTGGTAACACCTCTGTGATGATGTATTTAAGAACAAAATCCAAAGAAAAATCACGGGTTTTGCTTCTAGTCAGAGAAGACGAGGAGGTAGGAACATGTGAGGGAAAGCAACACGGAGACTCCAAGGTCAGAGCAGAAGGAGGGGCAGGAGGTGCTCTAGGCTCCAGAGCCAAGATTGCTCTGCAGGCCCTGGTGAGACCTTGGTGAGGCAGCTGTGGCCCTGCAGCCCGTGGGGATCCATGGGGAGTGCAGAGATCCACCCACAGCCTGTGGGGGACATGCCAATGCTGCAGCAGGTAGATTCCTGGAAGAGGCTGTGATCCAGTGGGAGACCCAGTGGGGAGAGAGAGCCCTTGGTTCCAGGCTGGAGCAGCCTGTCCTTGGAGGAGTGCACCCCATGGAAGAGAGACCCAGGTCACAGCAGGTTTGGGAGGACTGCCCATGGGAGGGACTCACATTGCAGCAGATGAGGTTTGGCTGCTGCTCGTGAGTGGACCCATGTTTCACAGAGAACTGTCTCCCCTGGGAGGGACCCCACAGCCTCGCAGGGGAAGGACTCCTCCGCCTCAGCAGCAGAAGAAAATTTCAGCGATGAACTGACCAAACCCCCTGCCCTGTCTTCCTGCATTGTCGGTGGGAAGGAGAGAAGGGCTGGGAGGTAAACAGTGTTTTAAGGGCTTATTTTACTTCTCATTATCCTCCTCTGATTCTGTTAGTAATAAATTTCACTTTGTAACTACAGTTGAGCCTGGTTTGCCCTTGAAATATTTCTCCCAGTCCTTATCTCACTCATGAAACTTTCGAAACTTTTTCCTTTTCCCTCCTTCGCCCAGCTGAGGCAGGGGAGGGTGTGACTGACTCTCACGGGTGCCTGATGTCAAACCACAACACCTATTTTCAGTGTTAAATTACAACAGCTTGAAAAATAGGTTTTCAGTGACTTGACCTAATTATTTTTTTAGTAAGAAATTGTTGTGAGATTGTTATTGCTATGGTTGTTCAACCCTATAACATTAGTCTAATGAAATTTACTTTTTTATTTCTTATTTTATAGAAATACTGTACTTAAGAACTCTATACCCATTGAAGAAATTCATCCTTGTACTTCTGATGCACAAGTAAAACCATAAACACTAGAATTTATATTAATGAGGATTTACGCTTTTAGCAATGAAAATAGAATCTCTTTGCATGGACTGTTAATATTGACAACACCAGTATTTTAATTTTTTTTTCTACATGTAGAATTTGGGTTTGTAGAGCGATAGAAAGTCATATAACACATGCTGAAATTGGGAAAATTTCCACTTAAATACTTATTATCTCTTTCACAAAAAACCCCCAAACAAACAAACAAAAAACCTCAAAAAACGTACAATCAAAAAATTCCAAACTATCAAAAAAATTCAAACCAAAACAAAAAAAGAAACCCCACACAACTATTTCATTCAAAATAAATGTGAATTTCTTAGGAACTCAGGTGCTATTCTGTATATTTTTTTCCTACAGAGTTGTAAAAATCTGTGCAGAGCTTGAATCTGACAATTCTTCTGTTTGGAAAGTTACTAATGTCTGTCTTCTACCTTTGATAATGCAGTGATCTAGATGTGAATTACCCTGTTTTATCTTGCTGTGCCACAAATGGGTATCCTCTTGTTCCCATGTGCACACGCACTTCTGTTTGTTCTACAAACTCTCTTTAGTCATCTAGTAATGTTTTTCAGTTTTTTACATTCTTATTAAAGCTTTGGTACTTGATTTTAGAAGTTTTTTTGGAAATTCTTTATGGAAAAAAGACTGGACATGTCACTTGGTGCTATAGTCTAGTTGAGGTGTTAGGGCATAAGTTGGACTCGATGATCTTAGTGTCTCTTCCAAGCTCATTATTTTGTGATTCTGTGAAATATCCTTAGAACCTGGTGAAAATCCTTTCTCACCAGAAATCCAGAGGGATTAGAGGTGGTTCTTTTTGAAAGCATACCCAGCCATCTGAAACATAATTCTGTAACTATACTATAGATTTCTGATTCTTTTCAGTCTTCCATGGGTACTACTAGCTTGTAAACAGTTCACAGCCTCCTCATAAAACAGGGTTAGCAGGGGACCAGGAAGATCTGACAGTTAAATCAGAATTCCCATTCTCATTCTGATGCATATGCATTGCTTTGCAGGGGAGGTTTCTTTGGTGCTGCAGAGCAAGATCTCTGGCTGCCTTCTAGGACACTTCCCCTTGTTGAGTATGCAGGCAACATTTTCCTCTTTGTCAGAAGAATGAAGCAGACCTGATTAGATTTGTTCTCAGTCTGGGACCAGGAAATTACCTTTGAAAAGGATTTAAATGTCTTGCCTGGGGAGGGCCTTTTGCCACTTTGAGTTCGATAGTTCAATTTGACAGAGCTCTCTGGCAGATTTCTAATGTATGATAGGTAGGTGTAAGGGATGAAAAAAAAGTGGTGGTTTTGGATTTATATTAGCTGAACTTTTATATTTAGTTTGCTGCATGTTTTTGTTCTGCTGTTATCAGAAAAACCTGTTTTGAACGACAATTCTGGTAAAGAGTCTTATGGCTACATTAGTGTGCAGTCAAGCATATTTGAACAAGGACACCTGACTGAAGACCTGATGCTTCACTGGTGTTTTGGGGCTGTTCACTTTTGGAAAGTTTTAGTCTGATTGTATGGACTGAATGCTTTCTCCTGTGTTTCTGTGTTTCTGTCATAGGCAGAGGTAGACAGCATTTAGAACTACTTTGTTCGTGTTCAGGCACAGAAATTTTTGGTTTAACTCCATTCAATGTATTCCCATGCAACATGCGAGCTGTGATTAATAAGCACTACCCAAAGAAAAAGGAAGTATAGTCACAGAATCAGGGAATAATTTGGGTTGGAAGGGACCTTTAGAGGTCATCTAGTCCACTTACGTACATTCAGGTTCTTCAGCTCATTATGAACCTGATCTAGTCATATAGTGGGAAGCACTTGGCTCCCTCAGTTCCCATCCTGTTGTCCATCCTCTTGAGAGGTGTGGAAAGAGGTTTGTGGCAAAAAACTTACCTCAGCCTTGTTTGAAGTTTTTCAGTCTTGCTGGTCTGATGGGCTATACTTGCCTTGACCTTGCTTTTCTCTCTGACACACCTCTAGAAACCCTTCTTGTTACTCTTTGCATCCCTTGCCAGGTTCAGCTCTGTCCACAACTTGGCCTTCCTGACCTCATCCCTACATAATCAGGCAGCATTCCTATACTATTCTTATGCTATTCCCAGAACAACTATCCTTGCTTTCACTGTCTGGTTCTCTGACAACTTGAATCATCATTTCCTTCAGTATTTATCTATCATTCACTTAACTCCATGGTTCATTAGAGAAATACAGTCTCAGTTAGATCAAAATTAAATGGAAAGTATATAGACCACATTACAGTCAGAGTGCACCAGTTATTTGTCTCAAGTGCCAATAAATTAATCTGAGACTGTGAAGGTTTAGATAGCAGAAATACTGGATGCAGCTGTTGTATGAAAGGTGAGATGGCAAGTTTAACAGCATCAATTAAGAGCTAAACACTGTTATCATAAAGCACTGTGAAGTTCAAAGAGGACAGACAAACAGCACTTTCATTAACAGCAGAAACGAGAGATGTTGAACCAAATGCTTCTACATGGTGACAGTCCTGATATGGCAGCAGGATGAGAGCTGTGAGGGAGAAAGCAGTCATTAGATGTGATGTGGAGAGCTGTCTTGTAAGACTGGAGAGCAGGGTGATGACAGTGAAGGGTCTTTATCCACTCATTGAAAGAAAAATCAGAGTAAGACTTATCAAAATATCACAAAGGTGTCTTGAGAACAGGAGGAAATCTTAACTGAGCATTTGCTTGTCATTGGTTACAAAATCAAGTCCCTAATATTTACTCTCATTTCACTCTTATTTAGTAAATTTTTTTTCTCTGATTAAAGCAATCTACCTTGTAGTCCCACCCTAAGGGGTTAGCAATAGCAGAGCTGCTTCTCAAAGGAGGATGAGCCAGGAATCGAGGAAGGGCAGCCATGGCACAAGCAATGAACATGAAATTCCTGACCAGAGACAAATCTAGCAAGACAGGTGTGGTAATGGGAAAAAGTCCATCCGTAGTCCTAGATGAGGTGAGATAATGAGTCATGTTTAGGGTCCAGCCAGGAAAACCTGGGGACAAGTCTGGAAATCTGGCTGTACTGGAGGAGTGAGGGCTGTCCGGAAGGCAGAGCCAGGGGCTGGTCCTGCTGAGCATCTCTGGTGCAGGCACTGGCAGCCCCAGGCTGAGCTGAAATGGAGTCCTGGGCTGAAATGGGGTCCTGGGCTGCAGAGAGGGAGTGAAGGTGCTGGGGGAATGCACAGGGACAGAAAGAGATGGTAGCACTCTCAGGGTCCTGACAGCTTGACTAAATATCACATTCCATTGACAACTGTTTTGATTGTATCTAAGCTATTCCCAGTGCTTATTCTCTGAATGTTTCTAGCTGCAAAAGTGATTACACTTTTTTACAATGAATGGAGAAGAATCAATACCAAACATTTAATCAGAACTTTCTTGAGCTTTGAAGAAAGTTGCACATGGCTCCAACTCCTGTAGTGAAGAGCACTGCTCTTTGTGCTTCGACTATAAAATATTTCTAATGGTATTTCTATGGTTGTATGGTTGGTAACATATCTCCATTTTGAAATGGGGTTTAAAAGTGGAATAATCACTTATAAAATCCAGCTGTTCTTGCTAATGAATTGTTGCAATACTGTATGCTCCACAAAAGGAGCTTAGTCTGTATTCCTTTCCAGGGGCTGGACCCTATGTCATGATAATTTCAGGGTGTGATTTTGAAAACCTTAATTCTACATTAGAAAGGGCTTTCAAACAGGAAAACAACATAGATAGCAGTATATATAACCAGGTAGTTTCATCACCCTCCACTTAGCTTGCCATGTCCCCACTTGCCAGCTTCTGACAGGGAAGAGGAGGTACAGTGCATAAGCTTGCTGAGATGCAATACCAGTATTTAGAAAGGGGCATGCAATGCTTTATCTGAACTTTATCTCTTTAAGCCCAGAGACAGTCCAGCTTCCTTTGCTTCGAGTGCTAAACACTAGAAATAACTATTTGAAGAGGTAATGTCTTTATTAATTTATCTCTTGTTCCTTCAATAAAGTAAATTTTCTGGGGATTGTTCTGGCTTTGTAGAACAGATTAATTTTAATGTGTTTGTGCTTCACTTTGCAAATATGAAATAAAATAGTTTGTGTGACAGACAACCCCAAAACTTCATATTTTCCAATTTTTTCAATGCTTCTGATTTTAACAGACTTCACAGAATTTCTGGGTCACACAGAAGCAAACCACTTTTACCATTAAAAGGGATGAGACTGTAAATTGCACTCTCATATTTAAAAATTTAACAACCAAGTAAAAGGTAGAAGCAGACAAGGTTTGAAGGAACAAAGCATATAAATTGTGACATTTCCTTTTGCAAGAAACATGGAGAATAATAAAATTCCTGTGTTCCCATCAAAAAGGAGGACAGACTTTTTTATCCCCTCCAGTATGTATGGAATATACTTACAGTCCTATTGCCCAGTCAGAAGATTTTCTTTGTGCTTGGAGGATAAAATTGCCCAAGCAAGCTTTTGTTCTAAAGGTAGAACTTTTACAAAATATACAGACTGAAAGGAGGGGGATGTAAGTCAACAGAAGGGAATAAACTGATTATGGCTGACTGGATCTTGAATATTTATAATGCAGCCAGTAGCAGCTCCCTTTGGGCCTCTTGTTTACCAAGTCTGTTGAATTTATGTGCCCTGACAGGACACATAGTTCTGAAAAGTGCCATGTGCATGACATCAGATATGGCTGGAATACTTACAGGCTGTAAGGCATCATTCACTAAGGCTGTGTCTTTCTTAAAATATACTAATTTGGAGTACCTTTACTGCTGAAAGGGTTTACAATAGAAATATAAAAAGGAAAATGTAGGAAGCTGAAAAATGGGACATCATATTTTGACAGAAATGTTGACCTTTGCTCCCCTGATTATGCCAGGTTTTGCCTCAAAACCATTTCATAAGCAAGGCACTAATCCCAACAGCCTGTCAAACCCCACATCACATTTCTGTCACTTTTCCTCATCCCTGGAACATGATGCAGAAAGCAGCATTTTGTCTTTGAGGGCCCGTGCAAAAGCAGGGCTTGCATCAGTGGCAGAATTGATGGCAGAAACAGAGTGAAATGAGACTCTGCCTTGGTGTGGGATCGAGCATCACACACCTTCAAGCAGGATTTATGGACGTTTGTCCATCCAGGTGGCAAGTTAAATCTGTTTTTCCCACTCCCCCTCTATCTATACAGTAAATTGCCAACAAATCTTCCTGTGTGGCCTTTTAAAGTAGGGAAGACCAAGATGGGGAAAAAGTGTTTTAAAATAACCTTTAAGAAAGAATACCTTTGAAAAATGTAGTTGCACAACAGACTCAATTGATATGAGATTGTGCTGTCAAAAAGCATTTTCACTCAGAGTTTCTTCAAATACAGCTGGACACTGAGCCAAGTAGCAGCCATAGGCATCTGAAATGGGAGCAGAATAATTTATTTAAAAAATCATGTCCAGTGCTGATCCAGAATTCTGGAGTGAGGGCTGTATTTTGAAGGCTTTGGCTCATGACACATCCCACGCCTCATCTTCATGTTGGCTTATAAGGATGCCCTAATTACAAGCCATTTGACTGACAGCTATGAGGAGGTGCATGGCATTCCAGCCCATTTGTCCAGGTTTAGAGCAAATTTGGGGAAGAATCCCCCAAAGGAGCTCCGGTGGGAAAAGCAGATCTAATTGGCCCCTCCCTCCAACTGGTCTGGGAGGAAAAAATACCTCCTTGGAGAAAGGTGGAAAAAACCTGTTTATGAAACAATAAAACCAACACAATATCAAACAATGAGACCCCTTGCCACTCTAAAAGAGATGACAAACTGAGAAAACCCTGGGTTCAAGCAGCAGCTCACTCAGTCTCTGATCAGTCCCTCCGGTGCTGGAATTGTCGCAGGCCAGGCCTGGCCCGGTGGGCCACAGCTGCAGCTGCCGGTGCTCTCCTGGGTGTTCAGTCCAGAGCAGTTTCAAGAGGTCCAAAGAAAAGGAAAATAAACAGTCCAGGGAACTTCTTTGCCTCAGCTAGCTAACACTAACTAAAAAGCAAAAGAAGAGCTCTGTCTCACTGTCTGTCCGCAGACAACAACAGTTCAGGAGCAGGAATGTGGAGGAAGAGTGCAGTGTCTGAAAACAAACTGCATGCTTCTTCTCTCCCCCCCTTCACTCTCTGGAACACTCTTAAAGGTGCAAAACTTATTATTCAACATAAACAGAATGAGACGATTGGGGATAAAAGCATCATATAGTCAACCCAGAAGAACGTGCAATGGGTTAAAGAGAAGGGAAGTAGAGTTTCCTCTTTCTTCTCTCATCTCCTCCTCAGTCTGGCCCAGTGGGTGAGAGGAGGTCCTTGCAAAGGCAGATGATCTGTTCCAGATCTGCAGAGTGAGTTTTGATGGGCAGATATAGAAACTGATAACAGGCACAGAGTGGTGGCAAACAGCATCTCTGAGGGCAGAGCAAGAGTGAAGAGGGGTTCTGGGGAGAAATCACCCTGGTGGGCCTTGGGGTGGCACAGTGCTGTGTCACCCCCACTCAGATGCTGCAGCATCATAGCTGTGACAGAACCAGGGACAGACAGCACACAACAAACATTTTTACTGTAGTTGAACAACCACATTCAATTATACTGTACTGTATTTTTACATATGCCCTTGGAAATGTGATTTTTTCCAAACAGCCTTCAGAAAGAGTGTCATTTGAGATTTTTTTTTATTTTTGCTGGCAATTACCAGAAGCCCTTCAACTGAAACAAACAACACTCTGGCCTTCATGGGTTTAAATGGGGGTGAAGTCATGAGATTTTAAACTGATTTTATTTTAATGAGGACAAAGCTGTAAAATCTGACAAAAAGTATCGCTTATGCTACCAGCACTGTAGAAGTAGCCTGCAAGTTCCTATTCTTGGAAGAAAGTTTGTGAAATATATTCACAAGGCAGAAAATAATTTACTACCTCACTCTGTTAAAAAGTCTACCCATTCCTTCCTGATTCATCAATGAGCTGGACTACTTGAAAGCCTAAGGCTCAGGCTCACTCAGCACATTAAAATCTCCCAAAAGAACAGTGACATTATATTTCACTGGCTATTCCAGCAGAAAACATCAGGCAGATGATGTGGAATTGTTATGCTTTCTGAAATATGTTAACTATAGCTGCATTCTGGATTTCATTCCACACTCTACACAGGCAAGCTCTACTATGCTTTTCAGAGAAAATAAAGCAGACAATTGCTTGCTTCTGAACTACAAAGTATGAATGTAGTGCTTATTTTTGCTCTCATTTTGCATCCCAGGAGTAAAAGGAAACTCTTCAATTCATTGCTGAAGTGTGCTAGATGTTTGTTTACTTTGATCACACGAAAGAATGATATTTCAAGAGTGTGTATCCATATATTCCAATTTTGTAGAGTTTCTGATGCAGAAAGACTATGTTGGCTTTGGGGATAGAGTAAATAATACATTTTTGGCTTGGCTGTTTATCATTCATGCATTATCCCATTGTTAGAATTCCTTGAACTAGCTAAGGGTTTATAACTGCTTATTTAAGACTGCATTTCAGAGTCCTCAATATAGCATAACAGTATGTTATGCTTGTGAATACTCTAATACATTAGTTCTGGAATCTTATTATGGGGTGAATGTTTTCAATGTTTTTTTCTTTCATCTTCTTCAGCTGTGTCAGTAGTAATTTCCAGTTTATTTTTAGGGGGCATTAGACAACCTACTGAGACAAGACACAGTGAAGTTAATTCTCATTCTAAATGCAATGTAGTTTAAAATAAAAATTTCAGTGTTTTCTTATGGAGAAAAAGTAGAAGCATAGCAATACCAGACAATTTAAAAATGTAAACTTTCATGTAAAAATTTTAAAGTGCATCCTTACATTTAGACATAAAATATCTGCTTAAGAAACTAAATCCCCCAAATACATAAGAAGGCCAAAACCATGTGTGTAATGAGTGCAAGAAACTGTGGCAATATTTCAAGGTCAAGTGTGTTGCACTTTGTAAATCTATCGTAACTCTTAAAAGTTACACTTTTGCTTTTCTTCTCTGTCTGTGTTTATCGTGTTGAATAGCTCATGAATACTCAAGAAAATTGAGTTTGACAATCATGAAGAAAGCTGTAGCAAGAAGGCAAGAAGGTGCCTTTTACCTGCTGTGGCATAGCTGTATGTGACTGTTCACAGGGGTTCTTGGATGAGGGAAGAGACGAGAATGTTGACTCCATGTTCAGAAGGCTTGATTTATTATTTTATTATATATATGCATATTACATTATAACTATACTAAAAAGAAATAGAAGGAAAGATTTCCTCAGAAGGCTAGCTAAGAATAGAATAGAAAAGAATGATAACAAAGGCAGCTGGCTCGGACAGAGAAAGCAAGAGCAGCTCTGCCGTGACTGGTCACCAAATCCAAACATCCGCAGGAGACCCATCACAGATCCACCTGTTGCATTCCACAGCAGCAGATAACCATTGTTTACATTTTGTTTCTGAGGCCTCAGCTCCTCAGAAGGGAAAAAATCCTAAGAAAGGATTTTTAGTGAAAGGATGTCTGCAACAGCTGTACATTTACTGAATCATAGAACATATCGTAGAATGGTTTGTGTTGGAAGAGACCTTAAAAATAATCAAATTCCAACCCCCATACTGTGGGCAGGGACATCTTCCCTAGACCAGGTTGCTCAGAGTCCCATCCAACCTGGCCTTGAACATCTACAGGGATGGGACATCCACAACTTCCCTGAACAACCTATTCCAGTGCCTCACCACATTCACAGTAAAGAATTTCTTCTCTATATTGTTATGGATCAAGCTGGAGATTCAGACAAGCCCTGCCTAAAGATAAGATTTTTGGCAGCAGCTTGAATCTAGGTGTCCCCCACCTAAAATCATTCCAGCTCACAAATTCTAAGCATGGCAGATCAGGTCTAGTATAAAATGAGTTATTTATTGAATAGACAGGAGATATTACAGCACCTGAGTGCAACCATCCAGCTAATTCTTTTTCAGTCTATTAAATCCATGTCTCTCCAGTTAGAGGGACAGTGTCAAATGCTTTGCATAAATTTAGATGATATTTAATTAAAATTAAAATATGCCCCATCCCCACTTTTTATAGTTTAAAACCCAAGTTTAAAACTCCTCATAGGTGCTTATTAGCAAGACACTTTTTTTTAAAATCCACTTGTTTACAGTTGAGGAAATACCTTAACATGTACATGTTATTGCACAAGAGGAGAATTACACCTTGGTATCATACAGGAGCTGCAGGCAATAACTAACTTCATTCTCTCCTATGTGTTACATTTTCTGTTCACACACATGGTTTGATTTGTTGTCATAGCCTTACATATCCCCTCCTCATCTGTTTGCTGTGTTACTAACATCGCCTGAATTGGTTTCTGTTTTGTTGCTTAAACATCATGTTTAGGCACACTGTATTTACTTTGCATTTGGTTGCATGCTATTGCATACTTGGAAGAGTCAGGTCTTACGTAAAATCATTGGGAAATCAGGGAATGCCACAAAAAATTCTCCTTCTGCTTCGTGGAGAATGCTGTGCTCTGCTGTTTTAGTAAAAATTCCTGAAGCATGAACATGTGGTTCAGACTGAATTTTCTCAAAATCTATGCTTTGACAGAAGAGGTTGTAAATGAGAAGTCATTTTTCTGTCTGAAATATTTTAAAGGTATTTTTGAAGTCTCCGACACCTGTACACACCCTGTCATGTTAACTGAAGTACACTCAACTAGTAATTAATAAGAATGCTAGTAATTATCTGGCGAGACTATTTCTAGGTCTTGCGTCTATATAAAATAGATCAAGAGTATCTTCAAAAACCAGTGTGGAAGGAAGAAGAACAGAAGATTCACTGGTTCAAATTGGCTGAGTAGAGGGTGCCAGTGAGCCATGGACAGACCCTGCTGAGTTCAGTCCAGAGGTGAAGCTCTGGTAGCACAAGCACAAGGACGGTGTCTAAATGATGGCAGACACAGAAGGATCTTTCCCTCAGTCCATTCGCCTCTGGCAAAACCGAGTGTCACTACCTCACTAAAGAAGTGATTTATGGTTGTTGGGTAGAGTGGCTTTCTGATAGTCACAGGGAAATTCTGCATGATTCCTTCTCAGCACCAGAGCTACGGTGATGCTTCAGTGTCGCAGTGAGTCCAACATTTACCCAGACCTGCAGCCTCCATTCCCATCTGCCAGCAGTGGCAAGAGTCAAATAGAATTATTTCACTGATACCAAAGATGAGACAGGCTTTTTAGGCTAGTACTGTAACAGCCAAAGAAATTCTATGTGCAGCTCTCTTCCTCATTCTTCAGAACCGAACTGAATTACAGATCTTTGAGGAGATATTTTAAGGGGTTTTGTACAGTGTGGGCTGTTGGTATTGAAGTGGCTTTATTGCAGAGAAAAGCTTTAAATATTTTTCTGATTTTTTAAGTAAAACAGAATCCAGCAGCTCTTTGTGAGGATAATTACATGGAGAGGGTTTATCTGACGTGTGTTTCAGAGAAATAAAATACTCCTCAAATAACACTTTATGGTCTGCAGTTTTTGGAACTTTTAGCTTCTCTGAGTGAGACGCTTTAATCAGAAATAGGATTATGTAAGATCCCATTTTTAATACACAGGAAGAAATTATTCTGTTTAATGTTTAAGATTAAAAAAAAATATGAGCATTACTCAAAAAAAGTAGTCTTACAGACCTTCCTTTTTTAAGATAATAAAAGTAAATTTGGCCAGATTTTATTGAGTATTGTTACAAAGTTTTGATGATCCGTGGAACTTAAAAGGAGTAGAGAAGCAACTTAAACCACTGATAACACCATTAGGCATTTATTTGACTTGGGATAAGAAATAAGATGAAGTAAAATTAGGTCTTTCTTTTTAAAATACCCAAGTGACAATGCTCAGGACATAACTAAGCTGCCTGAAAAGAGGATGCCTGTTAGAGCACATGAATGCAAGAGTCCAAAAATTGCTCAAAAGAAAAAAATATTTTTACTATTAAAGGTAAAAGAATTTATGTCACATTATCAAGAACATTTGAACATTATTGCTTTTTACACAGTGAAAATATGAATGAATGTTACAAACAAAAATTGTAGCCATGGTGTTCCATAAATTAAAGAAAAAAATATTATTTGTATTTCCTGTAAGAAAACATCAGCCCTAAACATGTGCTGTTAACAACTCATTTGAGCTCTGGTCAGCTACAGTTAGAGCTTCTGCAGGTCCTGTTGTGCATCCTAATGGCTGAGAAATTGAGAGTTAATGAAAAATTGGTATATGAATGAAAAAATTCAAGCAGTTTTGGGGGAAGTAGATGCAATGTAATTTAATTTTTCTTCTTGTGATGAATTAAAAGCCATCTAAACCACCATAAGATTGTCTGCTTGTTATTCTGGACATTCAAATGATGAAGAAATTCAGTTGCAAGAAGTTTTGTGCTTAAAAGCAAATTATTCCATAAGATCAAAATTATATAGTGTCTGTCTCCACCCTTCTGCTGATCATGAATCTGCCCTGCTAGAGCTCCTTGGTTAATAACTGCTACATTTTAGATGTAATTTCAAAATATTGCTTCGGTCATTCTAAATGATGAAAATAATTGGAATGTTGCTGAAGTGCTGACTGGTGATTCAGACTAGCCTGGCCTTTTGTGTTGGCATTGCTGATCAGGATAGAATTTTCACTGGTAGCTGTTAGGACAATTCTCCTATTTAATACAGTATTTTTATATAAAAAATAAAATGTATGAAGCTAATAACTTCTGTCTCCTTAATGTGAGGCAGACCTGGCAGCAGTTGTGATATGAAGGCAAGGGGAAAGTAACCAGGAGGTGTCTGAGCAGTGTCTGCATCATACCAAGGCTGACTGCACTCATCTCCTTCCTCACACCACCACAGACCATTGCTGGGCAAGGTGGGGCAGCTGTTCCCAGGCTGGGGCACAAAGCCCTGCCAATGGTAAACATTAGAGAGAGCCAGTTATGAGATGGGTTTTCAAGGGCTGGAGTTAACTGAACTGACATTAGTCCTTTGAATTATACCATTGTGTTGCAGACATCTTTTCATAAAAATCCTTTCTTTAGGATTTTCCCTTCTGGGAAGCTGAGACCCCAGAAAAAGAACATAAACAATGGTTATCTGCTGCTGTGGAATGCAACAGGTGCACCTGTGATTGGCCCATGTTGGATGTGTACAATTAATGGCCAATCAAGCACCGAGCTCTCTCTGGGACAGAGTCGGAGAGAGCTCATTTGTTATCATTCTTTTCTATTCTTAGCTTAGCTAGCCTTCTGAGAACTTTTCCTTTTATTTCTTTTTAATATAGTCATAATGTAGTATATATATCATAAAATAATAAATCAAGCCTTCTGAACATGGATTCAACATTCTCGTCTCTCTCTCATCCTGAAACCCTTGTGACCACCATCACACCCTTATGCTAAACTCCCAAGGGAAACTGTAAGTGGTTAATTTCAAATATGATATTTCAGAAGATGGCATTTGTAAACAAATTATTATACAGACATTATATCTCCTAAAATGGCATGCTTTGTCACTAAATCAGACTGAATTTAGTATCTTGTGCTCAAGCATCAGGAAGAATGTCCTTATTTAAGATCTTGTGATATTTGAAGTTCAGGAAAGAGGAACTGAAAATACTGAGTCATGTGTATACTAATTGTGCTAGCACCCTGTACAAACCACAGTGTTCGAATTTCATAATTTAGTGGGTCAGAATTTTTAATTAAAAGTAGAGAGAAACTGGCTGTTATAAATGTGAGTTGGGTGTTTTTTACTGGGCAGCTTAGTACTTCCAAAGACACAAACCTTAAAAAAACATAAAAGAATCTAATGTGAAAAACCCTCTTAAAGGCCAAAGCCTTCAAATTTTGAGAGGAAATCTTATGACATTGTTCATGTTGACTAGAATATTTATAATATATAAATACTCAGTAAGAAATTTGAAATTATATAAAAATATTGTAAGGAGACTGAGCTCTAATTGCAGTCTTCCCTTATCTCCTGTTTGCCTGCCATTGCACAGACATGGCTGCTGTGGGCTCCCTGTAATGAGTCTGGGCTACTCTTTTTGGCAGAGCAGCACAGGCTACTTTTTCCAACATCTGTTTGCCTGACAGGAGAGTTCCATTCCTTTCCTGTGTTCCTAACCAGGGGAAATCATCCCTGTGACTCCTTCTGGACAACCAGAAACCAATGTTCACCTTCTATTTTCTGAGCTGAGATGATGGTGAATAAAGAATCTAGGTCTCATTGCAGGGAAAAAACAAATCTAATCCAGTCATGGCTGGATGATGGAACAAGCCAGGAGGTCTCCCAGGATGGGGACTCGGGAGCCTAGAATTAAAAAATGATTACAGCAAGTGACTCAGGATGCAAGGTGTTCTCAGGAACTTTCTCAGCTTCCTTTTAGGTACTGGCAGGAACTGCACTTGGTAAGACTAGCAGAGTACAGTAAGTCTTTACAAAATCATTTTCCTTAGCTAAAGCTTCTGGCACTTGAAATGGTAAAAGGGCAGCTATAGTTTTGCTCACAAAGCTGCTACATTTTAGTCAGAATGGAAGGAAATGTGGAGAGATTTAAAATAAGTAAGAGAAATTCAACATTTGGGGACTGGATTAAACTAGGCACATCAATCCTGCTTATCATTCAGCTCATGTCTGAGCACTAAAATAGGGATGCAAGATAGTTTCTCCTGTCCACTGAATGGCTCAGGCTATTGTGCAGGTAATGAGAACAGTGTGGGATATAATTTTGGAATTGCATCAGGACCTGGTGGCTGATGTGATAATAAAGAAACTCCCACCTTCCTAGTTACTTTTGGTCATAGGTCTCTTTAACCCGTGGAAAAACTTTGCATCTTAATGTAGTCATGCAGTCTTGTAAAATTTCAGAGTCTGGGCATAAAGAATATTCCACTGACTCACCCCTCACCTGCCTCCTCACCTGTTTTTGCTGTTGCAGACACTGTGGACCTGCCCATGGACCCTGGGTCACATGCACTCAGTCAGCAGTGTCTGGGGCCCATGGGATGTATATGTTTTAAATATGCAGTCCCAGCATGGCAGAAAGGTGCCATGAGCTGCATGTGGAGTCAACAGCAGAGCTGTGGGTACAAAAAATGCTTCCAGCAAGTCCATTTGTATCTCTGCTGCAGTTTAAAGCAGCAGGTAACCTTCTGTCATGTGAGAATGTGTGTACAGTGTCATGCCATGGGACTGGATGCAACATTCTTTTCTGTGTTTGGAAAAAGAACATTCTCTTCAGCTCCAGTGATACCTTGCAAATTTTTACACCATGGATTTTAGCTAGGAGCCTCAGGTCCCAGCTCACCTGGATTCCAAAACACACACTCACCCCCAAAGATTTCTGAGTCATGAAAAAACCTTTACTGGCCAGATATGAGGCCCTGAGTTCTGGTTTGCAATTTTCTGTAATGAGAAATTTTTGTTGTGGTACCTGGCAAAAGTCTGGGCCCAGTGAGGTACCACCTGGCAGTGCCAAGGCCCATGGTACAGGACAAGTTTGGGACCTAATATGTTTTTAGGGATGTGGACATCCTTTCTACCAGGCCTGATGTTTCTGGCACAAAACATCATGGGATCAATTCAGTTTGCTTTATAAAGGATGAGTTGGCACTTGTCAGCGAGCTCAGCAACCTCTAAGCTGGAGATGTCCTTCATACACAAGTAGTTCTCTCCCTCCACAGCAATCCTGAAAGGGGACTCTGGATGGCCAAGGAGGCTTTCAGCAGGCAGACAAATTTTGTTCCTTTCTATTTGTATGGATATTTTGTCTTAAGACCAGTAATGACAAGAGTGTACTTGGTATCATATTCTTTCCTTCCCAAGCAAGCTATTTTTGGAAGGTAATGTGCAGCTCAGACTGATGGACCATGCTGCCACAGTCTGACTTCAGTCAAAGGATTTATGCTTTGTATTCCCACATCCTCTTGTCTTTTTCAGTTCTCCCTAACGAGAATGCTCTTGCAGCTAAGGGCAGGAACAAATCTGTCATGCACACAGCTCTCCCTTCAGCACGCCTTCCCCCTCTCTTCATCTTGCTCTCTCTCCTTTAATTGGGATAGAGAGAAAGCATTTAGCTATTTCTCTCCCCCTTTCCCCTCATTAGGCTAACGATGACATATTCTGTTTCCAGAGTGTCTGTAGGAGCACAGGATAGCAGCCACTGCTCATTGTTAACACTGGAGCACAAAAAAGCTGGTGGCTTCATCCAGAATTTATGTAGATGCATGTAAATGAGAAGGTATTTCCTTGGGCTCAGATGTAATACACAAGTGAAAAATCAATGGGGAGAATTTCAGACTCTTGCTTGGTGGTGTTTTGAGCCTCCTATTATCTTACAACCTTGGTGTTTCGGGTGCTGATATTATCTTATGACCTTGTTGTTCCTAATGGAAGTACATTCTTCCTCAGGTACAGACAAACCTTGGCCTTTTTATATATTTTTTTTCAGTGCTTTAAGATTTCTTTTGCCTGATTTAATTTATCACTTTTCTAGGGTATTTTTTTTCACTTTTATCCATCTACTGACCAACCTATGTGCAATAAATTCAACATTTTTTCCATACACATGAAATTAGAACTGTTCTCTTTCTTTTTAGCCAGCCTTCCTACTTTTTATTTACTTCCTTTGTTTATTGTCCTTCCTTCCCTCCTACTTGCCTGTCTTTCTTTCTTCACTTTGGAAAAAGATAGTAATGAGCTCTAATAACATCTCTATACTTCAGTTACTGCTGCTAATTGCAATCAAACTTGTCAGCTTCTTTAACTTTTATTTGTTACCATTTAAACATTCTCAAATCCTAGTCACATTACTGACTTACTTGTCTACAGAGCCAAAAAAATAATATAAATTGGTAATTAACCTACAAACAGTACAGGTTTCTATACACTGAAGGAAAATTAGTTTTAATTGCAGGTTTGGACGAGATAGGCCGAGGTTACAGAAGAAACTGCATTTAATGCAGCTGTATTTACAGTAGTGTGAAAGATGTATAAATGCAAAATGGAAATATGTAATAGTCACTACCTGCAACTCATTTAATAGAATTATTAAGAAACAAAAGTTCCTATAAATTTGAATCCTGATATTTAATGTGTCTATTGACTTCCATTAGAAATGTTTAAATACTTTAGGACACTGATCAGTTAGCAAAGCCTCATACTATGTCTGAGAGTGAGACAAATAATAGGACCTTCATACAAAAGAATAAACTGAAGCACAGAGTAAAAGTGGCTACTAGAACTTCACAGAATCACAGTTGTATCTAAAATTAACTAAAATTAAGAAAATCTTGTGTGAAACTGGAGCTCTATGTGGGTCATGTGTAGCTTCCTCTTTAGAACAGCATTTGGTTTATCTCCTTTTCTCTTCTTCCACCCAAGCCAAAGCTCTCAGGCTCTTCTGCTGGCCAGCACCAGTTGGCAGGCTGTGCTGTCCCTGAGGTGTGTCCAACCCTCTGTGCAAGGTGTCACTTCCAGAGAGATGCCACAGTAATGTCCATGCTCACAGACATTTCAGGCAAATAGAGTGTCAGGACCTCTGTTCCCAGGAAATATGTGCAAAACTAAGGATGGTTTAAGTGAAGGATGAGCTGAGCCCTGCATCCCCAGCCAGCAGAGTTTGCAAGGAAGTCTCTGTGCAGATTCAGTCAGTGGCCTCTCTGCCAAGACTGTCAACAAAGGTGCCAATTAGTGCCAGTTGTGATGATGATTTTTGTGATGCCAGCACCTGTACACTATGAGCTGGACTGTGACCCCCCTCACATTTCCCTTTAGATCCTGAGCAGCTGTCAGGTGGCAGCAGAGCTGAATGATGTATTGGGTTCTGTGCAAATCAGCAAGTCAGACAGGCTGTATTGTCTCTAAAATGCCTTTCACGTCAAATTATTTTAATCTCTCTTTAATAATGCAACTGACTTTGTTCCTTTGACTTTAGTCTGTTTTCTAGCTCAGGGATTATTATTCATATAATACCAAGTAACATTGTGTGACAAAACAAAACAAATTCAAATGCAAGTATAACAAGATTTGAGCTGCAGGCACAAAAATCACACTTGCAAAAATGTATTTACATAGCCTTTTAGTGGCAATAAATTCTGTAATTGTAAAGCTATCTGACTTTGGCACAACGTCAGCTTGATAAACAGAGACCTGTACAGAGGTGTGTTTGCAGTGGACATGCACAGTTTTTAATGCATGCAGATTTTAATACTGTTTACCAGTTCAGTTTGGAGAACAAAATCAGGTTTTATATGCAGATGCAAACCAGGTATGCATGCACACATGTGCTGAGATCCTGACCAGGAGACCAGTGCTATAGGAGAGTTATTATCTCACACAGCCACTGTCCCAGACAGGCCAGGCCTGCACTGATGTGCTGGGCACACAGAATGTGCTGGGCACACAGAGTGTGCTGGGCACACAGCACGAGCTCCACGTCTGTGCTGTGCTCTGCACAGCCCTGTCTGCAGGACAGGCTTGGCTGCCTGATTGCAATGAAGCAGCCTGTGGGCAGCTGCCACTGGGTCACACCAACTCCTTGCCTTTGTCTAAAGCAGCACCAACAAATTCCCATGTGTGTATCCTTTTTTCTTTGACAGTGAAAATGATTAATGGAGTTATTTTGTTTTAAGAAAACCTTACAGGAACTCAAAAGACTGAAATATTGGGTAACCTTTACACAGACAGGATCTGCACAGGATTCTGAGCCTGCATGGAGGCTCATTCAGTGGTGCATAACTTGGGCTTCCCAGCACCTGAATGGATGTAAGATCATCTGTGCTAACCTTTTTTCCTTTAAAGTGTTATCTACAATAAATGTTTAAATATTTTAAGCCATATTTCACAGAGTCTGAGTGTCCTTGTTACTGGGATTACAATGATCCAGCAACTCCTGGCACAAAATCCCTTTTGAGGGAATGTGTGTCATGCACATAGCCTGTTGTGCTTTGATGGGTCTCTTTTGTGATCTTGCTCAAATATGACACCTTTCCATCAGCCTCATCTTTTTTGTCTGTTAATTTTGTTCTTCTGTTAATTTATTGAATGTACCTCACAGAGGATTATGTGATCCTTGTACTTGGAGATGTTCTCATGGGTTCACGGGCACAACATTATATGCAAAACTCATATTCACCATCCCCTCTGAAGACTTCATGGAAATGTCCAAACCCCACATTATTGGAAACAGTTGATAAAAGGAGGTGTCTTAAAGTTCAAGTATTGCTTCATAAGATGCACTTGATTATTTTGGTAATTTTTCAAAAAAGCATGACTGTGATTACATAGTGAAAAAAATCCATTTTATAGAGGAACTAAATAAGGCTGCACGATGTATTCAAGGTGCTTCCCATGTTAAATACTGTGTGACACAGCAACAACATTTTGCACAATCATGAGAATGAAAAACTGTATTAAAAAAACCCAGTTCCTTCATCTGATACATTGAACTGACTCCCTAAGAAATCCTGGAGATTTTGTGGGACTACACATTGAATCTCCCCTCAAAACCTTGGATTTTTTATTCAGCCATGCCCTAAACATGATCTTTTAGAAGATGGATACAACTGCAAATATTTTATTTCTTTCATAGCAAAAGTATACATGATCAGAGTTCTTAGCAATTATAAAAGTTATAAATGATAAAAAATTATAAAAATTCACAGATTTATTCTGTGAATAATAATTAGGAACAAAAAAATAGTTTTATTTATTATTTTTTGTATGTGGCATATTGGATGGCTGATATGTTTGGTTAGGAAGAAGAAAAGAGCTATTTGTAGTAATTTCAGTTTCAAGGACTATTAGCTTAATAACAAGGGACTTGATAGGAACTTGTATCCATTGGAATTTTTCTAGGCACACAGAAAGCATTAATTTCTGTAGGCACCTACAAAATGAACACCTATTAGAGATTTTTTTTCTGTAGTTTTGCAAATCCTTTGAAGTTTTGAAATAGATTGCACACTGTCAATGCATTGAAAAGCTATCCTCTTTATAGTTGCAAAACAAAGGATGAAAAATACATTTACAATCTCCAGTGGAAAATAAAATTACTTAAAAAAAGAAAATAGAAAAAAACCCAACAAGTATAATATATATACTTACAAGTATAATATATATACTTATACATTCAGTCAGGATGCTGAAAACATATTTTGGATATGGTTGTTTTGTTTCCCTTGACCAAAGCAGAATGGTTTTTCTCAGCAAGATGCTGCATGTGATGTACCACAGAGAAGTTTTTCTTCAAGATGGTGTGGGAAAAAGAGGTTCAACATGATTTCTAATTGTGAGTTTATGCAAACCCATGTAGGTCTACTTCAGCCAGTCATACTTCAAGACTTTTTATCTTTGGAACGATATAAAATGTTTTCTTTAATAATTATTTATATCTTTAAAATCTATCTTGTTATATTTGTGGGTAATACCACATTTATCATATCTCATGAGGACTGCATATAAGTAACTAATACAGGGGCATGCTATATACTTAATTTTTTCATTTTTAAGCACAGCACTTTTTCAGTTAGCATAATAAGATTGAACATGAGGACCCTGATGGTCTATTTTAGGGATGAAATTCAACATCCAGAAGGTTTTTCCCTCCTTACACCTATAAAATAAAAGAAGAGTCTTCATGCAGATAATAATTTAAGGTAGGAAATTCTGACAGTTCTTATATTAAAACAGCCTATTGGATATACTGCAAATTCCTTTGCCTTTAAAGAGTTCATACCTTCAGAGACTCTCCAAAGCAGGACACACTCCATGTATTGTGTGTTGGAATACATTATCTCTGTTCTTAGGTTATTCAAAGAGAAGCTGGAATATCTGGATTTTCAGCCGTGCTGATGCAGTACATTATTTGCTGCAGTTCAACATATCAAGCAAAACTTGGTGCACTATGCACCTTCTGTTAACATATCTTCCCATGTTCAAAACTAGAAAATATTAATGGAAAATGGGCCTTGCAAGCAGGAAAGTGTGTTGTAAAGGAATTGAAAAAAATAGCATGCATGCTGGCTCTTTGCTTGGCTTAGGCTTTTGAAAACTAGACAGAATTCACAGCTGGACCATTAAAGCAGAAAGGGATTTATTTTGTGTAGTTCCATCATCTTGTTACAATCTTTGTCATAGAAAAGGAAGCAAGAACCTTGTACCATTTTCAGCTCGTTTAATATCTTCTTCACAGGAAAATGCTGCCAGGATATTAAACTCATCTGTTCTTTTGGATAATAAGGATGTAATGTACCATTCTGACCTTTCCAAATGCTGTGTTCCAAATTACTGTTCATTAGATTTTTTTTTTCTTGATTAAAGTCTCACTAACCTGTAGAAACAGAATGAAATAAGATTTAGTCAAGACATAGCATATCAAGCATGATCATAACAAAACCACACATTTGTATAACTCAAGGGCTATAACAGATATTAACACTTTGTTGTGCTATATGATTGCTCTCTTCATTCATAACAAAGCAGCTAAAATGATATTTGTTTAAATTTTTGACATGCTAATTCAGAGCTGCATGTTGAAGAACTTTTATTTCATTCAAAGTTTAATTATGAGAATAAGAAATACTCCGTTTCTGGTATCTCGTAGAAAAGTTTCAGACATGAAGTCATAAGAGAACTGAACTATAATCCTCAAATGCAAATGTAATTAAATGATAAAATATATATGACTGAGGGCCAGATTCTGTTAACCTTATCCATTTTTAATTTAGATTCAGAAATAGATATTAAGGGCAGAAGAAATGATGCATTTAGTCTAAGCTCCTGCGTGGTCCCAAAATGTTATTTATCAGCTTCTGTAGCTTCTGAATGAGATCCAGCACATCTTTCTAAGAGACCCAGATGGCTCTGATGGTTGAAAGCTCTCATTGTTAATTTGGTGATGGGGGAACAGACTGGAATTCTTGGCTCCAGCTAATTACAGGTTCCTTCCTCCTAATTGAGAAGACTCTTTGCTGTCAGGAATACTTTTTGCCTGTAGGTACCTGAAGGCTGTAGTCAAGTTACTTCTCAGTCTTTTCTCGACTGATTTAATAGCTAAGAATCCATTTAGTATTTCACTATTGGTACATTTTCCTGTATTTTTTTTATTTTCAGAATTATTTTCTGTACCTATTTTTAACTTTCCATACCTTTTTCAACAAACCATAAAGGCACATAGCTTTCCAGTAAATTTGACAAATGTGAAAAACCTGCCAATTTCTGAATACTATTTACCTATTTACTCTTACCAAGATTACAATGGTCATCAAATAGCATCCCATTCATAGTTCATATAAAACTTCCATTTCTAATGACACTGTGTCCTTCTCAAAACCATTATTTTTCTAAATAATTCAGGATCAAAACATACTTAAACCAAAATGTATTTTTAATCTAAGCAAAAAATTAGATGCAAGCTGTCCCTTTTTATACAATTAAAAATAAGTCAATGCGCTACTCCCTTGTGTTCACAGTCTGATTATTTTATCTGTAAGTGTCCATATTAATGGGACTTTAAACTGGAAGTTTAACACTTTAGGCTGGTTTCTACTTTCTTTTTAACAGTGGAGTGGTTTCGCCTACAGTTTAACCTCTGCTGAGGAGAACTGGCCAGCCTTGGGACTGCTGCTATGGAATTACAGACACAGTGGTGATGAAATAACTGCTAATGGTGCTCCTGAGAGAGAATAACTCAGTGTTGGTGGATGTTATGAATGCCTCCTGAGGGACTGCACTATCTGTCAGACCAATTGCTTAGCTGTTGTTTACCTTTTCTGTCTGTGTGGATCAGTAAGCACTTTAAAAAACACTGGGTAAGAATCTGTTAGCACTTATGAAACCACAAGACAAAATAAGAAAAAAATATGTTGTTGTAACAAGGAAATTGTCCAGTCTGGGCAGCAAATTTCTTTTAAGTGATGTGTCTCATACTGACAAGTATTAAGAGATGAACATGGGGATGCAATGATAGGTAACAATTCACATGATTCTCTGTAGGAAAAACAGGTAAGTATCATCCAGAGGAGCAACAGCCCAAAGTTCCATATATAAATTATCCTCAGATACATTTTTTTTCCTGAGCCTGAACATAGGTATTAAGGAAAAGTACATTTCCCTAGAAAAGAAGTTGAACTGCAGGAAGTAGTTGTAGCTGCAGGTTATACCAGTTGGTTTCTGATGAATAGATATGGTACTATTTTCTCACTTTCAATTCATATAGACAGCTCAATATCAAAAGGAAGAAGCAAAGCCAGAGCAAGTAATTTCAGGTCCTTCCAGAGATCTAGTATCTCTATGGATGTACATGTGGTTAGCCAGGCAATGCACACACAGAGAGTGACTGAAATGTGAATTTACAACCTTTTCTAGTGTCTACATATTTGAATGAATGGTGTGGCACATCAGCTGTTCCCTTGTGCCTGTGGTTGCCTTCAAGGACATCCTTATTGGAGGCACTAAAGACTAGATATATGAATAAATTACCATAATCTAACCTCAAGTGACTACAGGAACCATGAGAACTTCCTGCTGAACCCAAAGATTCCTTGGAGGAAATATTTCTCCTCTTTCTTGATAAACTACAATCCTTGGCATGCTTTCCTAGCAGGGCAGGACATGGAAAAAAACCTGGAACTCCACAGCACTGTGCACGGTTACTTTGCCTGTCTACATTTGGTAATCTGAATCTTTTTAAGGATCATGAATGTTTTGTTTTGGGCTATTATAAAATCAGCCACCCATACAGTATGGCCATAAGGCTCCTTCTCTTCTCAGATTGACATTGCTGTCACTCACCTATTCAAAGTGCTACATGGAGAAACTATACAAATACATTTTATTGACAGCAGGATCAGGCACCTTCATTTTTCATCCCAATATTAAGCCTACATAAACTTTGGCATCATTGATTTTATGCTTTGTTTCCATGGGACTCTGAAGAAAGGGCCCAGAGAATAAGAAATGAACAAATGTCATTTAAAATGAGGAGGAAGAAAAAATGAAGTCCAATTGAACAAGTGTGTAAAACTGACCTGTTATTGTGACAGCATTAACTAGTGACAGCTTGATTTTCACAGCATTCTATCTTTTACTTTGAAAAATAAAATTTAGGTAGTAAACCTAGTTTTCTTGACAGGCCCTTGAAGAAAGGATAAGGATTTTACATGACAGAAGATCTCATTGTGTATATGAAATATTTTTTGTGTCCCCAAATAGTTTACCTAAAATAAGCTAAACCCATGATAACTAATTTAATTTTATCAATGGATTGTAACATTAAGGTTTTTCTTATATTTGCTTTTTCCCCCTCTGGTTTCTTTTCTGCATCTTGGTTTTTTTGAAATGTTGTACAATTTTCTCAAAAATTAAGTAGATGAGTCTCTTCTCTTAAGACATAAACTATATATGTATCCCATTGGAATCAGCTTTTCTGGTAGCTGGATAGATGTCTAGTAAAATCACATTCTCTTATGAAAAGGGAAACAGGTGAATATTGACAATAGGTTTCAGGGCACGCTTTTATACTGCCAAGAATTTTGGATTTGTTATGACAGAGCAGGAATGAAGACAAACCCTTCACGTTTGCATAGACAAGAAGTAATTATTTTGATAATTTTGAAGTCATATGAAAATTCTAATGCACAGACCTAAAATTCAATATGCAACCTTGTTTGAAAACCTTCCCTTTTTCTTACAGAGTATAATGAAGTCCACTGTTCAGAAATTAATTACATGAAAATACAACTTGAAAGAAGAACTTATTGAAACAATTAAAATTGCACTTAGAGGTATTTTACTGATTTTATTTTTTATTGTTTTGTAGCAGTTTCAAGGCATCAAACTCTTTTAATGTAGACAATTCCAGTCTTTCTTGAAACTTACTTAGAATTTACTTCCCAGCCAAATAGATTTGTGAAATCAAAAAGGAAAAAATTGAGCGTTCACTGAGTGCCTGTCACGAGTGTGTGTAAAGCTAGGCAGAGTTCAGAGGAAGCGTGACTGCTGGTGAGCGCCTCCAGCTCCACACAGGTGCTGGCTCAGAGATGTCCCTGCCAGACCCAACTGCAGTCACCAACCCACCTCCCTTAGGGGCAGAGGCTGCAGGAAAGCCCCTCACCAGGTAGGCTGACCTGGAGCACTCAGCTCTTTCATCCTCTGCTATGCACCTGCAAAAGCTCCAACAACTTTTGGAGACTCTGGTGTGAGGCTGGAAGCAGTGGCTGGAGTGTGGCTTGGGAAGAGGAAGACTGAAATCCATGAAACCCCAGGTTGATTGTGGCTCGTCCTGCTGGGATCCATAAAGATAAAGCCAAAGCACAAACCAGAAAAGGCAGACATTCCAAGATTGCTGCTTGTGCCCCTGGCTCTCAGCACCAACACCTACAACTTCATTCTCATTCTTCTCCAACTTTTCAGTGCTTTTCAATAGCTATGTATTTAATCTCTTCAAGAAAAAAAAACCCCTATTTATCAAAAAAATAAATTGCTTTGGAAAATAATTTAAAATTTCATTCCCTCAGCATTCCTATTAAAGCTCTAGTTTGTACAATGGAATATTCTGTACATATTCATTCTGTATTACATATATATGCACTGTACATATGACAGACAACAATTCCAGGTCTGGTAAGTGTTTTCACTTAACAGTTATTGAACACAGTGCCTGGTGCAGTGGGATGCTAAAACTCTGTGTATAAAACCAAATAGATTTCAATGATGGTGCTCACAAGCTTGTATTTTATATTTCCTCAAGTTCCTCCTTTCTCAGATCAATATGCTCTTTTGAAGTGGTAAAATAAATATCCTTTCATTTATCTGATTCTTAAGGGTATCAAATCTCAGTTGATTCATCCTGCATCACATGTGTATCATTGAACTGAAGGCTTGATTTCAAATCTTCTGAAGTCAGTGAACATCACTGAGGGTTTGTGCTTGCTTGAATTTAATCACCACTGTCCTTTGTGGTCACTATGCCAAAAAGTCACTGCACTTCCAGTCCTGAATAAAGAATGCTGGTCATGCACACAACACCAAAAGTGAAAAAATATGTGCTGGCTGGGAGGTCAACAACAAAGAATGAGGCTTTCCATTTTTTGTTAATTCAAACATTTGTGTTTCTGATTTAGGGATTATAGTTCAGCAGATGCCAACTGTTTACATTTCAGGAAAGGTCCCTTTGGTATGTATGAAGGACTTGTCCTGAAGTGAGTCTGCTTGATCTCTATAAATATTTGGAGGTAGAGTGCTACTTTAATGGAATTAAAAAAAAAAATAGTGGAGATTTTTATTGGTACATAGACTATACTCCACAGAACATCTTTGAACTGACCTGATGCAGCCCATTTATTAAACTGTCTGCTGTGCTCTCATATTTAGCACAGCATCACTTTAGAGACAGATCTTACCACCTACACACCTATGATGAGACCCACTGAGGTGAACAGCATTTCTCACTGTAGTAAGATATGACTTTTCTTTATATTTTATTTTCTTTGTCTGTCTGACATTGGAACTTGCTTACAGGTATCATTGCACACAATTCTTCAGAGTACTGGGAGAGAAAGTAATATCTCAGAAACCACAATAGGCAATTTGTAAAGGCTAATGATTTAATGCCATCTTTTATAGCTTATGGTAAGTCAAACTTTTGTGGTTTTAGTAAAAAGCTTAAACGAGTTCTTGTGTTTATTTTTCACAGTTATTACATTTATCACTCTTAACAAGATAAGGATCATTCAAACCTTTTAAATTATATGCCTAAATATATTTTTTTTTTGTTGCCATTGCCCTTTTCTCTCCTTTTGCCCTTGACAAAATCAGCCGTGCTGTCCCTTTTTCCAGTTCTCACAGAGAACTAGTTTTGCCAACCAATTTCCATGTGATGGAAATACCTGCCCTTTTGTTGAAAGGACAGACACATGCAGGATTCTATTGAGATATCTGTACCTCTGAAGCATATACATTGTATTCTTTAAGTGAATTACTTGCCACTGCAATGTTCCGCTTACCTCATCCTTCCAGCTGAATCCACAGATACTGGGATAAGCTGAATGGTTTTCAACAGTTCACAAATATTTACAAAATAAGTGGTTTTTACTCAAAAGTATATTTATGGTAATGATAAACATAATACAATATTACAGAAAATATTTCTGGGACATAGGGCAAGTAGAAATTTCAAGAAAGAGATCTGGAGCACAGGAACAGCAGATGCGTAGAAAACACAGAGAACATAGATTACGTTTTTGTATTTAATTCAGGACAATTTTTTCAGTGTTGTCATTATATGATGCATTAGAAGAGCCTGCAAAAGGCTCACAGTCCTTGCACCCTCTTCTGAGGTTCTCTGCAGAGACAATTCTTCCTGATTTCATAGACAAACTCAGAGTGAGTATCCAAATATTCAAAATATTTTCCTTTCACTAACAATTAAACAACCAGTCATTACAAAAAATCTTGCTTTTGGACTGTGTCAATATTGTCACATCTTAAATATCTCTTTGGACCAGGGTCCATTGGGAGAAGTTAAAAAGCTGGATGAGATTATGATAAAAAGCAATAGGAATGTTGGAAAGCCATAATAAAGTGCTAATATTCCACCACTTGGTATTCATATAAAGATTGATGCTGAATATACTTTAATTAGAATATAAGATTATGACTCAAAGTGAGATGTCAAGATAGGAAGTGCATAAATATATAAGTAGGATAGAACTGAAAAGACAAGGCACCTCAGAGATTCTGCGAAAATGAGCCACTGAGAAATACACCAATATGCAACATGCATTTTAACAAAATGCACAAAGATGTACTTCAGAACTCTGCATACTAATTTTTTATTCCTTGATTTTAAATTCATTGGATTAATAAAAAATATCTAGAAGCCATTGTGTCCATCCCTAAAAGAGACATCTGCTTGGTGTGTAACTGATGCCCAAGAAACAATAAACAGTTGAATGGGAGGGGCAATTACAATATTAGATTGATTTATAGCTCAATAGTCTGCTTTAATCTGCACCTAAAATACTTGAAAAATTCTAGTGGCTAAATTGTCAGTGCTCCCTGTAGATGAAAATTTTATTATTGATTTAATTTAGAAAAAAGCAAAAGCAGTAAAGCTCAGAGAAAACCAACTTTTTTTAAAAAAATGCCAATGAGCTTGAACAAATCACTATGCCTAATTCCTAGTAAGCACTGAACTGATGTGCTTCTAATACTTTTCACAAATATGTGTTTATGTGCAACGAAAACTAGCATAATTCTGGTGAAAACATTACTCCATAATCCCTCAAAAGAGTGAACATGGCAAACCTCACTTTAGTCTTCTAGAGGAACCCTGATGTAGAACTCTGTTCTGTACATTTAACACAGAGAAAAATTCTAGACCAATGTGACATCTTATTAAAAAACACCAACACAACAAGTTGTAAATTCTTCCCTTTTGAGACAAAAATGAGACATCAGATTTCTGACACTGGGGATGAAGTTCCTCTGTTGGCAGTTACCTCTCCTGGGTAACCTATCCCTATGTTTGTAACCTTAGCTTAGATCTGGCACTGGTTATCCAACAGGCCATCTCCTTCTGGGTCCATAGCACAGCCTGAGAGAGGTGCTCTGTTTATCAGTGTAACTGCTTATTTCACCAAGCCCCCATGCTCAACTGGAAGATGATTATATAGCATGGTGCCAACACATGCAGCCTTTTTCTGTGCTCCATTTACTGAGAGATGAGGGTGCTTCATGCTGATCATTTTAGTTCTTAACCCATAGAGGAGTATGATTCCAACCTGTGTTATTTCTTATTTATATAAACATTAATAATTTGTTGCCTGTTTCAATACTATGGAAAATGATGCAAGCATTGCCAGTCTTTTCTTGACTATTGCTTAAAAGGAAATAAATAAGCCAAAATCTGGGTTCACTTTTAAGGCTTTAACTTCATGTAAGTCTGCTGTTAAAGCTACAGAGAGTGCAAAATCTGCTGCCCTGGCAAGGGAACTTCCTATGCTAACATCCAGCTTTCTGCTCATGTCTGGGCACAGGAGTTTTCAGGAGCTGCTCCGAGTCATCCCTTTAAATCTGCATTGATTTTGAAGCACCTTGTACTCCTTGGGTCTTTATGGGTAATTTCTATGCAAGCACTGTTGTGTAAGCACAATATCCTTGTTCCTTGCCTAAATTTCAGTCATCCCTGCTAGGCAGCCTCCAAGGCACACAGCTTTTTATTTTTCAGAGGAAAAAAATATTCCATCTTGTTTTGTGTTTCCAAATAGCATCTTGAGATTCCAGCCTTTCTAACTTTCTTTGTGCATTTATCTAGCGACTAGTTAAAATGATCCATTTGCTTGTACTGAGGAATTTCTGCCCTAACTGAAGTCTTTGAACTTGTAATTATCTTTACAAAGTCTTTACTGTACCATCTATGTTCAAAAAGGTTTTATATTTTAAAATTACAAGTTCAGAAGTACATTGGAGGAGACATTCAGAGCATACAAATATAACTATGGACATGAGTATTAAATATTACTTTACAGAAGATTAAAGTGCATGGATTGAAATTCCATCTTGGATTAGGATTGTAACCAAAATTTACTGGCTCTGTCTTCTTAAATTTCTTCATGTCCCAGAAAGACTGGCATTTTTAGGTTGCAGAAACCTCTGAACAAATATCAACTCCACAGAGCTATGATTAGCAAAGGTAGATAACAGAAAGGACAGGAAACTGCAGCTGTGTGGGAGAGAGGCATTTCCAAAGTCTCTGAAAGACAAAACTGAGTTTTCTGTTTCAGCAGTGGGAAATCTGCTCCTAAAAGAGGCCTTGAAGAAGAAGTCCATTTCTGTAGCACTAGAGTCCCTGGGCGGGTGAGGATAGGTAGGATTCAAATCTACACAGGCACCCTCAGCCAACGTCATTCAGCCCTAAATGCAGATGTAGCACTGGCCAGAGAGCTGGAGGGGCTAAGACCTCAACAAAACACGTGTGCAATTGGAGCTCCTATAAAAGGAGCTGCAGGAATTAACTCAAGGCTGTTTGTCACAAGAACTTGGGAGTGTGTGTCGTCTCTGCCTCTGACCCACACCCCCCATCATGTTACAGATTTCTTTAAAGGAAAATTAAATGTCCACTGTGCAATATGGAAGACTTTGGATCTCCAGGTGTTAAGTCATTGCTCAATTTTAGACATTTTTGCACAGAGAAGTACAAACTAGACATTTTTATTTTGGTCAGGAGATTTCCTGTGCATTATCTCTGCATTATCAGAGAGACAGAAGAGAAGCAAGAAAGCTGACAACACTAATTGGACTGATAAATGTTAGGGAACCGAGAAAAATCATGATGGGGGAGAGAAGTCTCTTTCAGTAGACTGTAAAGTAAAAGGAAAAGCTGATAAAAATACCAGGCTTTGTCTGTGATCAGAAAAGACTGCACTTCTCATACAGGACATTCAAAAAACGGGTCCTGCTTTCTCAACTAGTAGGAAAAGTAGAACCATGGTATTACTTACCGGGATGAATGAAGTGGTGTCATTTTATCCAAAAGCTTGGATCATTCTATGTAAGTGCCATCCAAATTTATTAAATTCAAAGAAGGTTTACAGAGAATATATGGAAACACCTGACCTCTCTCTTATCAGGGTGGGCTACAAAGAAATCAAATGTATTCTGTGGAGACTGCTGTGTTGAATTTTTGGCCCTGCCAACTCAGCACAGCTATCACAGCTTTCAGAGGATTACCTGGAAATGCACAGTGACTTCAACCCTGTATATTTGTTTTGCTTGAACACAGTGGACAAGAACTCTCTATGGACACTCTCCATGCTTAGTCTGCCATCCCAAGAACTCCTCAATAAAGAACTGATATTCTGCAATAATTTGCTGCTGCAGCACCTTACTCTGCTTCAGTTGTGCTGGACATTCCTATAGCTTGTGCTCTCTCAGAATATATCAGTTTCTCCACAACTGTGTTCAAGTTCAGAAAAATATGTAAAAAAAAAATTTGTTCTCCCCCCAACCCTCCCCCCCCGCCCATTTCACATATTGACTCTAAGGAAAAAATTATTCTTTTGGGTAATTTGTAGAGAAGTACAGATAGGTGCATGGAGTACTAACAGACTTGCCAACTAATTCCAAGAAAAGGATGCACCTAAACAATATCTGCGCAAATATTAAAAGAAACATAGTAATAATCATGATAATAATCATGATAATAATCATGATAATAATCATGATAATAATAATAATAATAATAATAATAATAATAATAATAATAATAATAATAATAACAACAGCAACAATAACAGAAGGGGACAACCAAGGAAGACCATGGAGGGTAGAAGGGCAAAGTACAAGGGATAAAAATTTTATGGCCTGCAGAAACATCAACCATGGTGACCAGACAAAAATCAAAATATAGCTACTTCATCTTCAGACTGAGGTTACAAGATGATAATTAGAAAACCCTGTTTTCTATTTAAGAGGATTTGTTTGATTGTAAGTACCAGGGACAAAAATTTGGTTCTTGATGCCTTTTAAAATGAAATAAAATTTCAAGGAGAGCTGGATTTGAAATGCAACATTTATTTCTACCTTATAAGGCAGCGTTAGAAGAAGTTCCCTTCATATCTTCCTCAATAGCTTTTATATTAGCAAATGCTCACATACTCAAGTGAAAAATTACTGTCATAGAAAAAGGGAAGGAGTTCTTTTAATTTGCTTTGCTCTTTTGAACTTCCAGTGACCTGCAAAACATGGATAAAACCCATTGGTTTATTCACTCACCAGAAGGCTTTAGAAATATCACTTTTATAGGAGTGGTAACTGCTAGAATTGTGAAATTCGGTGATTACTTCAGATGTTAAGAATAAACATTGGTGCCACTGATGTGCCTTATGTATGCTAACAATAGGTACAAACGTTATTGGATTGCATAATATTCATTTTTAACCCTGGAGAAGACTTAGGATCTTATTTCATGGAAATAACAATGAATGGAAATCAGTTAATAGGATTAAACCCACTGTAGGGAGATGTGAAGCATAAAGCCATAGTTAATGACTCGTGGTCTCTCTCCCTCTGCCCCCGTCAATGCAGTCCCTTTATTCCTCCTTGGTGTGTGCAACTCATGTACATTCCTCTCATCTAGCAGTTCATGACCTTGTTTGAGTACTTAGTCTTTTCCCTAAAAACTCAGATGATGGTAAGATTGCTTTTTTTAAACAGCAGTGAAATGTACTATAAATGTGTGAATCAAATGAAAAAATATTAATTCTGAAATGGGAGCTCTATTGACTAAAAAAGTTTATGTAAATACAATTTTCACATATTTGTTCCAAGCACTCCAAAAGAAGACATGATGCTGAAACCAGGGTATTATTTTGGCACGCTTACTCCTTCACCTGATTGTCTCTGATCTCTTAATATCTGCATTGTAATTCAATATCACAAAGCAAAATATGCATTGTTCTTTCCTTAGCTGAGCTGCCACTTGTGGAGTATTTCAGAGTATCTAGATGTGGCATTCAGTGCCGTGGTTTAGTTGAGGTGTTTGGACAGGGGTTGGACTCAATGCTCTTGAAGGTCTCTTCCAACCTAGTGATTCTGTGATTTAGATTGAGACAATACTTCATTATACAAATATAAATCTCTGTGACTTAACTCTTATTTCAAGTGACAACAGAAACTGTTTAAATGTTTCTCATACTAAAAAGATCTCAAATTCCATATTTCCATTATGAGACTCATACCAAACTCTTCCTGAATAAGCAACATATGCACTGTTATTGAATAAAAATAATTGCATATCTAAATAGAAGGAACTGAAGTATTATTTTAAAGACAATTGAATATTGAGTACTGCTTTAAAGATTGGACCACTTTATTAAATCATACTGTAGTTTATGCAAAATACTGCAATATATTTAAATTCTAAGATTAGAATTAGCATTTCTTTAGGTGATGAAACTCCAGAAAATACACTGATAGATATTTTGATATTAAGTTTTTCTTACAGATCCTGAGATTTATAAAATAACCTGGAGGAAAGCAAAACACAGAAGTCAATTCAACTTGTGCTCAAAACCAGCAACTGAAGTTTGCATGCATAGTTAGGAGAGCTCTATGGAGTTAATCTACTAACACTGTGCTAAATCTTGGCTTTCCTCAAACTGGAACAAATTTTTAGACCATTCAAATTACTATCACTCTCTTGGCAATAGTGGAATAAAGTTCTGATTTTAAACCCAGAAGAATTTGCTCCAATGCTATTGCTGTGGATGAAATATCACACTATTTTGTCAATATCCTCTGAGCATAATATTATTTGGTGTGATTGCAAAGTAAATATTAAAAATTACATCCAAGTCTTGATGGTATCTTTAAAAAGCAGAGTTATTTTTCTGGCAGTCCTCTTGCTTGCTTTGCTATTGTCCTAAGGACACAATTTGAGCGGGCAGTGTACCCTTGTGGGCCAGAAGGCCGATGCTATCCTGGGGTACATCAGGAAGAGCACTGCCAGCAGGTTGAGGAAGGGGATCCTGTTCCTCTACTCAGCCCTGGTGAGGATGTGCATTTGGAGTGCTGTGCCCAGCTCTGGGCTCCTCAGTACAGCAGAGACACGGAGCACCTGGAGTGGGTCCAGTGGAGGGGAGCAAAGATGATTAAGGGAAAGGCTGAGAGAGCTGGGCTGGTTGAGCCTCGAGAAGAGGTGATTGAGAGGGGAACTCATCAGTGCCTATGAGCCTCTGAAGGGAGGGTGTCAAGAGGATGTTTCCAGGCTGTGCTCAGTGGTGCTGAGAAATACAAGACACAATGGGCAGAAACTGATGCACAGAAATTCCACCTGAATATGAGGAGAAACTTCTTTAATCTTTTAAATATTTAAACTTTTTGCAGTGACTGAGCACTGGAACAGATTGTCCAGAGAAGTTGTGGAGTCTCCCTCACCGGAGATTAAAGAATTGTCTGGACACAAGCCTGTGCAATGTGCTCTAGGATGGGCCTTCTTGAAAAGGGATGTGGGATCAGATGACTCACTGTGTCTCTTTGTGATGCTGTGACATTTCTTCCCTCTCAAACCTGGGCATGTGGCTGAATCAAAGAACATCACATTTGCTGGAAAGGAAGATGTCAGTACCCTAATCCTCCTGTGAGAGAAGCTGGGATTTGCACTTCAGGAAACTTTCAACCCTACAGAAGGAGGTCCATGACAAGGGTCTGGCAAACAGCCAAAGTCTTTCAGTCACTCATATCCCACTCATTGTCTGGAGATGATTTCTAAAGAAACTGCATTCAGTTTGCCTTGAAGTTTAAGAACAGTCAGAGAGAAGGGGGAATGAGCAAAGCCACACTCTGCCCAGATTAATGGCTGTCAGTCTGCTCATGGACCTGTCAAATGTAACTTTGCAAAGTCTTCTAAGAGCAGGAAGTGGATTTGATATCAAAGGCTACACACAGGCAGCAGCTCTTAACTCATGGCTTATGTAAGTGCATATATATAAAAACAGAAGCCTCTACTTAAACCATCCAGTCAACAACTCTCTTTCTGAGCTGTGGTGTGTCTCCAGAGATCCTTATTCAATTATTAATGCATCTGCTGCTAATTTCATCATGCAGAGTGTGAATTTGTCTTTCCACGACGAGCTATAAGGGAAGTTTGTAAGAAATATAGAACTTGTCAGCACATAAGAGTCAACACATTACTGCTGTGCTGCAGCCATTTATAACAAAACTAAAATGAGCACTCACTTGTTTGGCATTAATTTAATGTCCCACTTAGCTCCTATCAGACGTAAATAGCTGCTTCATCCATTTAAGCATTTCTGTTCGTGCACATAATGAAGTACTCTGTACCTGTCAAGTAAGCAGAATTCATAACTGAAATAAGAAACGGATGAGAAAATTCAATGTTCTTAATATTAAGCCTCTACAGGGGTAGCATCAGACTTTTTTTATGGCTTCTGTGAGATTCACCTTTTATTCCATTGTTCAGACACCAGAGATGTGACACACTAGCATGCCAGAAATGTTTCTAAAAGGGATGTCTGTTCAACTTATGGCACAATTAACAAAAGCTGTAGTTGTTGAACACATGCTATTACAAAATAAAATATTTAACAAACCTGTCAGTATTTAAATATTTTTATGTTATCTATTTTAGAAAAACAAAATTTAATTTTAAACAGTACTCTAGCTGTGATCATATTCTCTAGAGGAAATTTTTATGAGAATGAACAGAGGTAATGACTACTATTAGTCACTGTCATTAGCATAAAACATTAGAAATGACAATATTTATAACAGGCTATGACATGACAGTTAAAATATTACTTTCTATCCTTTGTGTATGCTTTGACTACAGCTGGTTGCTATTTTCTAAAGTTAAACTGATAGAAGTTTGGTAATGGTATATTTAATAGCATGTTCATCATCAGATCTAATTGTTTTCCACCACAGGGTATGAAGTTTTATGTCCTCTATCAACCCAAAACAAACAGCCCTACTGCTTAATGGCACTTCAATTAATGTTTATGGTGCTACTTTTATAACCTAAGTTGCAAGAAAAAAATATCCAACAAAATCCTTCCAAGAAGCCATTTAAAAATTTAGGAAGCTTAATGGGACTTCAACCAATACCAAAAATTACTAAAAAATGTATGAGATCCCAAAGTTGAGGATGTAAAATGACATTAGAAAGACATTGGAAAATAGAAATAGAAGACACTGAAAATTTTTTTTAGCACAGACTAACAATTTCCATTGGAAGGGAGAACAGACCTTTAAGTTGGGGAATTTGGTTGTGAGACTTTAGGTTGGCCACCTTGCAACTGATGTTGAAACAAAGAAGACCTTTTCACCCCAAGTCATGCACAGCTCAGACTCTGTTGCTCAGACTGCAAACTTATTCCCCCAAGAGTGATTTGCTCCCAGTAACTTAGTTGCTAACCTCCTCCCCATAATTCTTTTCCCTATTTAGCAGAGCTCCTGCTGATTAAAATGAAAGAACAGGTTTCAAAGGCAGGTTTCCTTTTAACTGCCTTGCTGCATATTAATTTTTGTCTCTCCCTTTTGTACTAAGCCTCTAGAAAGCAATGTAAAACTACTGTAAATACATTTTCACTGGAGAGCTGCCATTGTTATAAATTATGAAAGCAAATGATTTCTGACTTGGACTGTTAATTGTACATAGCAGTAAATACATTCATTTTAAGCTCCCCATGATAGTTCAGACACCCTGATTTCTAGCTTTTAATGATGCATTATGGGCCTTTATTTCTCTGACATCCAGGCAATTAATCACTGACACTCCTTAGTCCCCCAGAGTTGCTGGACATCATTAGACAAGAAAGAATCAGACCTGAGGGGGGGGTCAACATTTCTTTTCAGGAATTACTTGTTTTTTCACACCATAAATTCTGCTTGGCATTCATTGCAGCAAATATATTTTAATAGAGCTGGTGTTATTCTGCCTCTCCTCCCAGTATCCCAGGAGTTTTCTGTAGCTCAACATGATGTTCAAAACCAGGCAAAAAATGCTCTGTGAAGTTTAAAGGCTGTCAAGCCTTCTTGGCAAATTCCCTCCAAGAGCACAGCTGAGAAATGACAAACCTATCACCTGGCTGGTGTTTAAAGCTGACTGCTTTTGATTAGGAAGCAATGAACCTTCCCTTGTGGAGTTCATTCTGTGTTTTATAAGCACCTATTCACTGAAAATTATGCAGTTGAACTGATTTGAATTTGATTAGTGCAAGTTCCAGTTTTATTATTTGTAGTAAATACAGGCATCTCTTATGGTTTTTTACATTTAGGAGAATGTCAGGATAGTTAAAGACTTACTTTTACTTCCCATGTATTATTGCTTGACATTTAAAACAAATCCAAGAATAATATATGCCTGTATTGCAGTTACTCACTTGTTGTGCATCGCTCAGGATGTACTCACACGCTACTTCTCGCTGCTCCAGTGGGAAGAACAGGATGAGGGCAGTCCTGCCTATTCAAGGACAAAGCACTGTGTCCCCAGCAGGTGAGTTGAGCTAGAAGTAACTGTGAAATGCAGCAGCTAATGTGTTTAATGGAAAACTCCTGTATTAAATTCTGCTGCAGACTCTGATATTTCAACAGGCAGCAGAGAGGAGGAGCAGAGCTGCTACCACAGGGGCCGGCACCGAGCACGGAATCGCTCCTTCAATGTCAGCCAGATTCAGGAGCTGCAATGTGAATGCTCTGGGAAGCTAGATACCCTTTTATCTTCTGACAGCCTTTCAATTATATGTCCCTTCATATTATTACATAACTTCCAATGATCTGCACTGTGGACCTCAGTAATAAAAACCCATTTCATGCCTGAAGAACACAACTTCTTTGGTAAGTCAGTTTAGCCCTAGACAGGGTGCAGTGCATTTGACCAGAAACAAATGCTGAGTGGAGTCAGATGGTCAGGTCAATAAAAGCTAAAAATAATATTTGACTTTGAGAGAAAAGAGAGTTCAGGACACAGCCTAAAGGCTAGATTGAGCCCTAGCTAAACATTTATCGCTGTATCAGTGTTTTAAGGAGAGATTAGACACCCAGACTTAGATGCTGCAGAGGGGTTACAGATGTACCTACAGAACTCACCAGTAAGGACTGGGGGTAACTGAGAGCTGTCATTATTGCTGGTATGGCCCATAGTGTCTTATGTCTATTAGCTTCAGGCTGAATATTCTCCAACATTTAATTCTACCTATCTTGAGAAAAATGCCCATACTTACACAATTTACCTCCTCATTTACTTACCCGTTTTGTAGACCATCATTATAGTACATGACTACAGCAACATAACCCAGCCATTAGGGATGCTTAGAAAAATAACGGATGCTCACTTCAGCTGTAATTCCAGCTAATAGCGAAACATTCATGTGATATATGCATTTTCAGTACTTCTTGAGCTTTCATTAGTACTAGCTTCCTGTCTCAAAAATCTCTAACATATTAATTTCAACAGTATCTGTATAAAGATGCAAGACAAGAAGTACAAAAAAGCTGGTTTGGGTCAAGATATATTTACATCTTTTATGCCAGTCCAGGTTTTGACTCCAGGTTTTTGAGAACCTGAACCTGAGACTAGTGAAAGCTGCAGGCTGTAAGTACTTCTAAAAACAAAAGTAGTGTCTAATCTCTCTTTTAAAAATGTTCAGAGTCATCAATGGAAGTGCCTTCTCCTAAGTAAATCCTATTTCTTTACTAAACAACCAATTTAAAAACAAAGCCTTCAGAGGAAAGAATCAGCAGAAGTTACAGAAGTACAGAAAATTCACTTCTGGGAAATTCCATGGGCCAATTTCCACAAGGTGAATGAGGTGCATGAGAAGCTCAGTGTGAAGCCTTGAATGGTCTGCTCACAGCACAGCTCTTGTGCATTGGGCTGGGCTTCTCTACACCCACTTTTCAACTTCTTGCTTGACAACAGAGCATTGGGCACGGAACAGGCCTACCTAAAACTCCAAGGACTAGCATATGCCTCATGCCTTGCTCTTCCCAGCTCAGCACAATTTTATTAATGATACAACATGATATACACAATCTGCAGCTTTTAATGAAAGCAACACCCACAACTGAAATTGAAAACTTTGCTCCCTAAATGTTTTGAATTTTGCCCAATCTCAGTTACCTGAAAGACAGCCACATAGTCTTCACTAGGCATTTAAGAACATTTTCTAAACAGTAGAGGATATTTCACCTCATTTGGGTTTTTTGACACATAACTGAAAAGTGTTTAAATAGTCCTTTGGACCTGAACTGAGTAACTGAGTATATATATATATGTGTACATATATATATGTATGTATATATATATGTGTGTATATACACACACACACACACATATATGCAGCTGGAAAACAAAAAAATCAGAAAATGCAAGGAAGTAATGGAATTAGATGAATCTTGGTATTTTGCTGCAAATTTCTATCTTGCTTGGGAGGGGGAAAAAAATCAGACTTCCCCTTTCTTCGTCAATAGACTTTTGTTAATCTTCTAGGAATATTAAGTAGAGCTTTCCAGCCTTCTGAAATATTTTATCACTTATTAAAAACTGCAGTTACTACTGCAATTAAAGGAATTACTACTCTCAAGTTTCCAAGAATACTAGGTCATTTCCTTTAGGCAATTATGATCACCTACTTCCATGTCCCCCTTGTAAACCATTTTAGGAAATGTGGTATAATGGTTAAGAGTTTGGGCTCTAAGTAAAAGTATTTTGGTTCTATGAATAGTATTCTGTGATGTAGTGCAGTTTCCCCTTCTTCTTCCATTTGCTATATGCAAAGCAAAAAGAATAATAATAAAAAAATATTTCCAAGAGCTTTAGATAACTATTTACAGTGGTAACACACTTAAATACAATCTTAGTAAACCCTTAAGAAAGCTGCATATTTCATTATCTCACTAACAACCTACATAAAACTGGAGTGTGAATACTGTCACCTAGGGTTTATTTCCAGCTCTAGCCAGGAGACAGAATACTGAAAAATCCAGGGCGTTTTTTTCTCCAGTCTAGAGCAGTGCTAGGCTTGAGTAGCTCCTGGCCACATTCTTTTAGCTCCTTCTCTGTAGAGAAAAAAAATCCATGTCTAAACCAGGGTATAGTTCAAATTTTTATTACCATTCGCAATACTGGAACCCAAAATTAGTGTGGGCAGAAAAACCCCACCCCTTTTTTAAGACACGGTGACAGGGAATGGGGTCCCACATGGGGACTTCATGCTGTTCCTCAGGGAACACTTCAGGTCCATTTCTGGTGTGTAGTCAGGAGAAACAAGGGAAGGACTGTGCCTACACCAGGGTGTAGGAAATGAAGCTGAGTCCAGCTACAGCAGGACTCTACATTAGCTACTGATGCTGATTCTGTGAGCTGAGACCTTCTGGATGCACTAGCTACCAACAGCAAGTGACAATGGTCTTTGGTTTCACGTGCTCTTTGCTGAAGAAACAAGTTCATTTCTAATAACTAAATGCAATAATTATACTTGTACTTTTTAATAATTATAATTGTACTTTTCTATGCCATATGGATGTATACAAGCTTATTACAGAAAAATACAACTCAGTATTTAGCTTGAAGGATTTAGGAAATGTTAGATTTATAATTTCCAATATAATTACGTTATGTTCTTCAGCATATACAAGAGAACATAGCCTCTAACTACAGGACCACTTACTACCCTTTTCTCCAAAAGAACTAACTCATTCTGGATATAAGATTGAATTAAATACTTGTGTCTGTCCTAAACTCTAATGGTATGGCCCTTTTTTGTTTTCTTTCTCATCCAAATGGTTGCTGCTGTTATTTTCTTTCTAACAGATTTTCATTGTCCATCGTTTGTAGCAACAGTGCTACAGTAACTGAACAATATAAACCTTAATAAATGAATTCACAGTAGCTCAAAGAAGATACCAATATTTTCAGAGATGAACAAGTGGAGAACAGAGCAAAAAAACCCCCAGAATCTGCAAAATTTAGTTTTCACATACTGTCTCAAAGGTTGACTTATGCCAATGGGAGACAATTTCTTCAAGTATTTTTGATGCTCAACACACTGCAAAAATACAGTTTATTTATTATTGTGTTGCTTCTGTGAGATGATGATTAACTGTTGTATTTCTTTATGACAGAAAAAGTGTAAGAATTTAGATACATAATCAAACTGTCCTGTCTCGAAGTAACAAGCATCATACGCATCTCTGCATAAGCTCTTTTACAATGGCAAACAAAACATGAACTAGTTTAAAATAATTCTATTCTTTGTAGACTGATGTGACCTAATTATCTCACATTTTACATAAACTAAAACCATATAGAAAAATACTAGAGCTCACCTTATAGACTGGAAGATCATTATAAATCTGAGTGGTGGCATATCCTAAAGAAGGTGGTAATGGTAGGTCCAGAACTCAGGGCTGTGGAGAGTTCCAACATGAGGCTGTCCTTCAGAAGCAAGTGATTTATTGCAAATGATGTTGAGCACTCTCAATTCCCTGAACACCATTCAAAAGGTACAGTACTTCCCTAAGGCTCCAAAAATCTGAAAATCAAGATAAAGTTGGGTAGACACATTCAATAAAGAACATAAAATTAGTTGTCACATTAATATTTTTGCTTAAATGACCTAAGTAGCTTCACATAGCATCTCTGTGACACAGGGTTATAGTTCTGATGACAGAAGACTCTTGGAAGACATTACCTTCCAAATTCTGCATGCTATGAGATAATGCAGTTACAAAACACAATGGAATTTGCTATACAGCTCTAACACATTCCTGTTCCCTGCAAAACACATGTAGAATGGGACTGCCTGACCTGCTTAGGATCTCTAAAATGATGAGTGTGAACAACAGAGCAAAAAAGAGGCAAAGGAACAATCTAAACACTTGTATTTGCTTCTTTGGTTGGTTTTTGGGTTTTTTTTCATGGTTCTTTAGATTCCTCATCTAAATTCTTAATTTTTATAGTGCTACAAATATATCAGGTGCTGCCTCAATACCTTTTCTGTACCTGCAATCACCTACTTGAGATGAAGGCTCATAGTCCATGCACAGTAGTATGAGTGTGCTTTTGGCAATGTAATATAAAAAGAAGGTTTGTGGGGGTGAATTTTATGAACATCAACACTCATTATGCAGATATTAAAGCAGAGTAATTATATTCTTCCAGAGTAAATTAATTCTCAGTGCTGGTATGGATGAGAATGGGAACTTGTAAAAACAAGTTCAGTTGCAGTTGCGTTTCATTTCTTGATAATATTAACAAAATCAGGCCTATGAAAGACTAATTAAAATAAATTCTTATTAGAGTAAATGAATTGTCAGAAAATTTAAAGATTTAGGCCAGAGAGGGAGGAATTTTTAAAACACATTAGTTTCTTTCTTCAGTGAGCCAACATCCAGAGAGTGTTTTAGAGCATCTGGCTTAGGTACCCTGAATTATTTCCTGTATGCAAAGATCACATGGAATGTGTAGGTACTTTAGGTACCTGTAGCAGCAAAAGTAGTTATTTGAAGCTAGGTAATGAATGTGCTCTGTATTTCCCCAAGTGTTACACCAAGGTAATTTCACATAGAAGGAAAAAATTCTGATCAGCGGAGTAGGGGAATATAGACATCTTTTTACAGCTCCTACCAAGTTTATTGAGTTGGCAAACAACAACTTTGTGGGTGTCTCACGATATTATTCAAAACAAACAGATTTTCATGAAAGAATCAGAAAATAATTTTTGGGTCACTCAGGGGAATTCCTTAGAGCCCAAGGAAGTCTATGATACAGGGTACCTCAACTTGCAAATTGTGTAGACCTTTTCATAAACTTGGAAACATTTTTCTTTGATGAAAACTATTAGGTGGATATAAACATCAGGCTTACAAAATGAATAGTTAAAGTAAGCCAAGCACTGTGAAGTTAGTTAACTATCAGTTACAGGTCAGTGAAACCCAAATTCAGGTCTTGTCATGTATAGATTTGGTGTAGTCAGTGTCTGAGTCAAATTTTGTTAGGTTGTTGGGTTTTTTTTTTGCTTCAACCATTGAGTTTAAAATGGCTGTTATTTTTTTTTATTCTGCTTGATTTCATACTTAAAAAAGATCACTGAAAGAAGAGCTTTTCAATATTTGTTTTATCCTCATTATTCAGTGTGTTTTTTCCTTTATTAAATGTCTGAACTCAATTCAAAACTTTAATTTTTCTTGAAAAAATTATGACTTTTGCAGTTGGCTTTCTGTGTAATTTGTGGTAACAGTACCTCATAAATGTAACTAATTGTTTATTATGTTCCTGATTTAAAATAAAACATTCAACACTGTTACAATGTCTGCAAAAGCCAAGGCTTGCACCTAACCTCAACCAGCACTTTACAGTCAGGCACACCTGATGATGACACTTGTAACTGGTGAAAATCAGATCCAAAAAGTCTTTGAAAGAATTCAAGATAACAAAACCCACAACAATAGCAGGCTTTTACTTTGAGCAATTTGTCTATCCTCACACAAAACTGCTGATAGAGATGCTGAAAGATAATATAATCCATTCCTCTGTTTTAGCCAAACTCAGCTGTTTTCCATTAAACACCCTCCAAATCACTGGAATGTCTGCCAGTGGTTCTGTGGCTAAGAGCCAATTTACACACTCAGCCCTTATACATTTCCACAGATATCAACTTGTATTTTAGGCAAGACTGCAATTAAAAATATGAGCACTGGGAAAATAAATCTGAGATAGGATCATTCTGGTGTTGTCTAATTTGCTTATACATACAGAGCTTTTGCTTGTTCTACATATTTCTCCTGACCTCTTCACCATGCACCCCAAACATTTTTTTCTAGGTCTGACAGAAAAAAAATATTATTTTTCTGAACTGTTTAGCATTTTGACCAAAATCCTTGGGTTGAGCACATACCCATCTTGGAAAATTTATCATCTTGAAAATTCATCATCTTGAAGAGGACACGGTGGTATTTACAGAACATCTTAATGGTAGATAATATGGCCAGCCTTCCAAAAGTATATTTACCAGAAAAATGGAGGCATGGAAAATTATACTTTATAGCTTGTTCTGTACTCAGTATCTGTGAGAGCTATGAATAAGAATGATTCATTGAAGTAAGTCCAGATGAAGAATCTGGTATAAAGTGTTATTATACCAAAAAACTGTTTGCTTTCTAGATCCTTAAATATATTCTTAGGGTTATTTTTGGTTGACTATGTATTAGAAAATCAGGTGCCTTATTTCCATTACTTTAGCTAAGCAGACTCCAAAGTAGAAAAACCCAAACTAACTACTCCAAATCCAGAATTATCCCTAAATTGGTATAAAATAAAACTTCTGTTATTTCTAAAACTGTCAGCACAATAAACTTTAAAAATATGTAGGTTTTTAGGGTCCAGTCCAATGTGCTCAGTGCTATGGGGGGGACATTGGTTATTACCAGGTGTCTCAAGCCCTTATTTGTGTTTTGAGATGTCCTTCTTGTTTATCAAAGACAAAGAGCATGAGAAACTTACCATGGCAACAGGTGATACAGCTATAGAAAAATAGGGGTTATAAAGGAAATTGATAAAGATAATAATAACAGGCTTCTTCAGTGTAAATCTGGTACATGTAGGGTCCCTATACACACAGATTCTGCTGTGGCTTCAACCAATTGCCTGCTAAAGTCCAGCAGGCACCAAGTGATGACAGCACAACTGCACTGTGGACAAGGGAGTTCAGTTCTCAAAACAAATCCCAGCTCAGAATGTATCCCATGCTTCGTTTTCAGATGCAGCTTCTTCCCCTCACCTGCTGCTCTGCCAATTGCCCTTTATTATATCACTTGGACCTGCTGAGTGACCTTAGCCAAATCATGCAGCTTCACTGTTTTTCTAATTCTCCATTATAAGGTAGAGATTGAAATAAATACCTGCTGCCTTTAGTAAGTATTTTGACTTCAGTGCAACAATTTTCTTTTAAGCTCTGTAGGTGCTATTTCAGCTTTTAAGGACTATGCAGCATTATTGGGATGCCCACAGCTCTTTTAAATGAGCACTAGGTTACCTAAAGCACGTATCCCACATGCCTTCACAGTCTAATGGGCAACCCACTTTTGCCTTACATCTGCAATCAAGTTCAGTGATACAAAAAGTAATGTGCCTCTTTCAGAAATTTGATAGTTGCTATGAAAATAAAGTGGTGACTACCATGAACAGATGAACTGGATTGCCAAGTTGAGATCTGAGCCAGCAACAGTGCCAAGCAAGTACCTTCAACTAAATATTTTTCCTACATGTGGGAAAATTGGTTATGATGACATGAAAAGTAAAATCTTGATATGGTACTGTATCTAAAGTACTCTTCCTGGACCAAAGTTATTTCACACTGATGCTAAGCAGGATATGGGCTGGAATAATACAGTCCAGTCCTTCACAGCTAAGTGTTCTGTTTGAATTTAATTAAATTATAAAACTGAATACAGATCACATTCTGAATTTCATCTTCCCTTTTCAGTCCTTGATGTCAGCAGGGATTTTTAGTATATGATACCTGAGTAAAATCTGCAGGATTAAATTCTCCAGTAGAAAGCTACTTTGCTTAACAGGAATTCAATGGAATACAACATTCCTGTCAGTTGTTTGTATCTTTACATCATGAATTCTAAACTAGATATTAAAAAGGCATTAAATACTCAAAATACCATACAGAATAATAAAAAGAAACCTATCAGTTTTAAATACTCAGAGAATGCCACACTAAATTCCTGTATTATTAGCAAATAGCTGCATTTCATTTGAATGACAGTGTCCTTGATTATCTTTTCAGCTAAAATTGGTATATGAAACATTATATTCTTCTGGGAAGAAGAGAAAAAAAAGTGAAAAAATAAATGAAAAAGAAAGAAGCTGCATTGGCAAGACCTTTTCACTGAATTTTGCCAATGGTTGTACAGGATTGTTATAAGGTTCAGGAAGATAAACAGTGAATTATTAGCTGAGCAATGAATGTGGAGGTTAAAGTGAATACAGTAAATCATGATACAAAATATCTGCACAGGTTGTTGTGTGTGCTGTGCAGAAGTAAAGAAAGCAAGCCCACCCAAATGCTGAGTCACAGATGAGCAGCTCAGCGGTTTGCTCCTCTCACTTGGTGGTGGTGACACTGTGAAGGGCAAGGACATGTAACAGAAGTATCCACTGCTTTCCTCTGAGTGAGCCATCCATCATGAGCTAATGCATCCAGCATGGCAACAACAATGCCAAACAAGATAGAAACAGCTATTCTCACACTGTATATTAATACTGTACAACAAGAAACTATACCTCCATTAAATCAATAAAGTACAGCAGCCACAGAAATAAACAAGAAACATCATTTTCATAATTAATTCTACTCTTTTCAGGGTAATGAAGCATTTCTATTTTCCTTGTACATCCAAATGTTGTGAAAAGATTTTAGAAAGTTCTGTTTGTTTCCACATAGCAGCTTGAAAAGTTCTTAGGGCACATGCAGATGATCAACTGCACATCTTTTTCTTTCATATTTATCTTTTTAATATGTGAATAATGACCTATATACCATTACAGCATGGGTGTGATCTTCTTCCAATAAACCTTCCTTCTGATTTACATATTTGAAATATGTCTGCAATTGCATTTTCAACAAATCTTGCTCTTCTCTGGTAAAGCACACTAAGTTTCAAAATTAACTCAATTATATTCTAGGAAAGGAGGCATTTATGTCTTTCAAGAATTACACAACACAGCCTTTTAAAAGGATTTATATAAGAAAAAAACCCTTTGAAACAGTAACATGTTTTTAGTAGAAATCTGTATTTTATAAATCTGTATTTCTTATGCTTAAGTTGACAAAAATTGCTTCTCTTTGAGAACGAAGACTTTGTTCCAGATATGCACAATTTAGAGATATACTTCAACATGTTCTGCCAAGATGTAATAAAAATAACTTAGTCCACCAGAGACTGTGAAAGGACAGAAAATCTTTCCTGTACTCATATTGGCAGGCACAGTTCATCTTCAGACTCCATGGTTTCAGAACATAAATACTGTACACAATGTCTCCACCAAAAGATGCCAGCATTCTCAGGAGCAAAGCTCATAAATTGTCTAATAGTTATGTAGATCAGCAAATCTTTCAGCAGGAATCATTTTCCCTAATGTTTCAAATGAATGTTGGCATCTGACTGCCAGGACCAGAAGCAAAACCAATTGAAGGAAAAGGAAAGGCTTAATGATTTCATAGCTTTCTGAAGGGTTCCAATGATAAACAGTAATGACTAGAAAAATTTAATTAGCTATGAACAGAGTGGATGATGGTGATCATCTCTGCCGCCATAACTGGTTTGAAAAAGTTACCTTTGCGTCTGTTCTATCTCAGCAGACCAGTACAGGAAAATGGATAATGTGACACTTTTTCTGATAACTCTTGGGTTTCAATAACTGACAGAAGTCACGGAGTGCATCTGAGTTTTTAATGGAGGACAAAAAATTTCAGAAGACATTAGCATTATTTTTCCATTCAATATTCAAATATTTTTCAGTTTTTCCTGTGATTTTACTTGTTAATTTGGGTTCTTTTTGTACTTTGATTAATCTGCTGACAACAGAGGATGACAGGAAATTATAACAAATATCATCTTTATTCTTTGGACATTAACTACAGCCAACCTTTCAAATTGTAGACTTTATTTTTGTGTAAAACCTTTGTAATTTGTAAGTGAAATAATTTTTTTTTTAATCCTACCTTGAAAAAAAATGGATCTACAAATCAACTCAGTCCTCCTGATCCCTAAAAATCCATGGATTCTGATATAGGGATAAATTGGTTCTCTGTCACTTAGGATTTATTTATAACCTATTCTGTGATTCTGAATTTATGAATATTTTCCCCAAACTGCCTTATCTTCTTGCAGTCTTGAGCCATTTATTGAAGTTCCACAACATTATAGAAGAATTCAGGTAATACTTATTAAAAAAGCCAAACCTGTTTTCTTTAACATCTTTGCTAAGAAGTTGTTAGCAAACAGATTGTTTAAGGAGATTATAATCTTGTTTAGATCTGGTATTTCTTTCACAAAAGAAATTACAGAAGACAACAGGAGAATAATTTTCTGCCAAAATATGTAGCTATTTAAGAAAATTTAGGTAGAGTTTCTCAGTTGCCCTTTCCTTTTACACAGTATTTTTCCATAAACAAAAGGAAATTTACCAGTTAGCTTTACAGAATATGAGTTATCTCTAGGAAGGCTGCAGGAAGAACACTGATATCCAGTGCTGTCCCTACTTAACCTTTATACAGTCTCGACTTGTTTCTGCATGTTAATGCAATACAATATGGAAAATGTTCTAGGGCTTCCTTTCCTTAATGGATCACAGGCTTCTTTCAGTCAATGTCAAAGATTTTTCCACTCCAATGTTTAGCTAATTTGATGATTTACCTCCATTTATAATTTTGTAGCTGCAATATTTGAATCTTGCAAGACTTTGGACTTCTTAGAAAGAAGTTCACAAAACAACACTGTTACTGTCAAACATGAAGGAAATACATCACTATTGTAGACCAAATAGGTTTTTATTTGAACACAACACATTGGTTACTTGTTCTTGATTTCAACCTTCAAATAATAATCCTGGATGGTATTTCATGAGGACTACCATAAATCCATATTATCAGGATGAAATAATAAGCCTTTCAACGGGTGCACTCATATATGTTAATTATCCTGATCCTAATGGTAACTTGGTTGCTTTACTCAGTTCCTGATATGCAGCTCAGTAGCTCAGTCCTGGCTGTGGTTTGGCAGCTCCCTGGCAATGCAGACACAGCCCCTTCCATCCTGCCGTGCTCACTCACAAGGTCTGCACCCATCTCCTCACAGCTACCACAGACACAGGGGTGTGCTCCTCATGCCCTCTCTCCCCATCACTAACATCAGAGTTAGGCAGTTTGGAAGTCAGCACGTGCCTAAATAAAGTGGAGTAATTGTGGCTGGGCTATGGGAAGGGCGTAGAGTAAGGGGGTAGAGATCACTTGGCTTTGTGCCTGTAGCTCCGTCACTCTGAATGGAGGTTGAGAACCTTGTTAGGCTACAGAAACATTGCCAATATCCTCTGTGGTGAGGTCAGATACACTGTGCTTCCTGAGGCTCTTCATTTATTCATAGGAAGATTTAAGATCTTTGTTTAAACACTGTAAGATAAGCCAAATAGGAAAGAGTTATATGGTGCTACTTAATTTTCTAACAAAAGTTGCTGCTCTAGAAATACCTAATTTTTTTCAGTTAGAATGGCTCTTGAATACATGCAACAAGGCTCCAAACAAAACAGAATTTGCTGATTTAACTACTAAAGAAATGCAAAAAACCCATATAGCACTACTGTCTTCTAAAGACTAAACTGTTCTACATATGAGGACAACACAGACAAAAAAAATTCTTAGAAATATTTGGACAAAAATTTTGCATTTTTAACTTCCCTTTCCCAGTGTTTTTCAATTATTTATTTTGGTATTTTACCTTGCTTTCTTCTTTGTATTGCAAACAAAACTAAACTAATTGGTAAGTGAGTTAAGCCAGACAAAATGTTTGGTTGGTGACAAGTGTCTTGGAGTGATCTGTAGCATGAGTGAAATTACGTTTTCTGGTGGTCCACATAAGTTTTCAGGACCTCAGAATTGTGGCTGACCTGATGGTGGATGTGTGGAATGTGTCACAGCTTTTCATGGAAGACCTGAAGACAGCTGTTAGTTAGAATAATCAGACTATCTTGTTACTCTCTAAAAAATTAATAAATTTTATGTTTTTCTTAAGGCATAGGTGATTAACTGCAAGGCTTCTTCAGAAACAGCAGTGAAATATACTTTTAGCTAGCACTGAACAGCACATGCAGTCTTGGGTAATTTTTCACACTATTTTCCTGAAAATCAATAGGAAAAATGTTTGCATAAACAGTTTGCTTGCACTGACTTAACCTACTTTTTCAAAATATTTCTTATGTAAGAATATTTCACAGAACATCATTTTACTGACATTTTCTGCCATTTTTTAAATTTAGACAAGTAATGGCTACAAAGTAGACTTGGAGACAGGAATACTAAAGGACACTGCTCTGCTATAAAGCTTTATTTATTGAAGTCCATCCTCAAGGAGTTCACAGTAGTTACCCTCACATAAAATGTGATGCACAACTGAGAAATTAATTCTATCTACTTTGCCCTGGATCTCACTTACATCAGGTATGACCTGCTCACAGCTTTGTATTATTAATCATTTCAGCAAGGCATAGAAGAATTTCCTGGAATAGTTATATAGTATAATCTATAATACATAATAATCTATAATCACAGTTATACCAGCATAAAACTATTTATAGCAATGGAAAGTATTTTCTTTTCTGTAGAGATATTGACTGACCAAAGCAAATTAGTGTAATTACATGCAAGGGGGGGTAGATGGAAGATTTTCCTACAGTGGTACACTCACACTGATGTGACTGTAACATGGAGAAAAACCTTAATGCCATACTATATCACTTTGGTCTGTAGAGTGGTTGTAGCACATCGATAAAAACAATTTATAAAGATCTTGAGGCAAGTCTTTGGAGAGGAAAATTAAACCCTTTATATCTTGTTATACAATATAACTTGTGGTTTGTAAGTAACTGTTGAATACCACCAAACCTGGAAAATGTTACATCATCCAGACCACAGTCATGGGAAAAGATGCCAGGGTAATAAATGTGTCTAGGATTGTGTATTTGTGTGATCTTATGTAGTTAGGAATGATGACAAGAATTTGTACTTTTTGTATTGTGATTAGATTCACACTTCAGAGTCCACGGACAAAGTTGTAACTGAGCTGAATTTTTTTTTGTTTCCAGCAATGACATTTGTCTTCAGTCAAAAATCTCAAATATCAACTGAAGTCTATTTAAGAGCCTTTATGTTTAAAGGTATATAACAGAGAAATATAAGTAATTCTTCCATTCATGCCATTGCATAATAATACCTAAATGTCCCTGCCATTCTAAAGAATAAAAATGAAAAACCAAGCATAAGAATAAATAACAAACTTCCTGTCTCTATACAGATACAATTTTCATAGGAAGAAATGTAAAATATTTTCAGAAGCAAAGACAATCTAGTGTTGCATTTTTCTTTGCTATGTGACAAGCCAAAATGTAGGCATGCTTTTAATAAACAGAAGCTCCTGTTTTTAGCAAGAGCAATTAAAAAGTACACCATCTTAATATTTACCACTAAAAGGCTAGACATGACAGGACTTTTTTTATTGGAATGAAGAGTATCATAACACACACATAAATGTTTTGATTGCCATTATACCATGATCACTATGCTGATACACAGAGAAAAATTGCTGGAAAGACATTTTTTTTTATAACTGTAGCTGAATACATTTTTGTGTATTAGTAAAAAACAAATGCAGAGATAAAACAGGAAATAGGAAAACCCCCTGAGATGCAGCAGAGCTTACCTGACCACCTCCCAGCAGATCTGCTGCTTAGCTGTCCAGTGCCTGTGAGTCCCTGAAATAGTGAGACAGAATAAACTCAATGTAACCATCACGTAGCCCACTAAATTCACTTTAACACTTCAAAGGACAAAACATACTCATCATAAACTATTCAAACAGAGCTAGCATGCAACTCCAGCTGCAAGAGATTTTGTTCACAAACTGAACAGCAATCGGCCTGTACTTTAGTCGCATCAAAAAAGTAAACCAATCACATTGACAAAAAGCCACTGTAAACAAAAAGACTGTACTGAAAGGATTAACAGTTTTGGCAACCCTACCATCAAGTCTTCTGTTCTTTTTTTTTTTTCTTCATCAAAATTTAGGTTATATATTTGTTGTTAGCAAGAGTTGCATTACTATTATTGTTAATTTTAGTTCTGTTTATTACCTTGAGGGTTATATATTGTAGAATAATTTTGTTGTCACTAGTTAATGTTAATTAGTTGTTTTAATAGCCTATATACCTATTTGTTATCTTTTGGTAGGTTTACTTTTTTAACTATCAGTAACTTAATAACTGAGAATATTTTACATTACTGTTGCATACTCAAAATTACAGAGTTACTATTAGTGTTACCTGTTTAACGTTTAGTCATCCTTTGAGTCCTGCGACATATTTCCTTAACAATCATCAGCCATCAAGTCTGATAGTCTCAAAAGAAATATCAGCCCTCTAAACTGCCTTCAAGGGCGGTGATATTTAGCACTGAAAATTACAAATAAAGTTTTTGAAGTTGAGTACCAACAGCTGGGCAGTGACACTGATGATTTGTTTATCAAGACAAATTGTTATATACTACGAAAAATGCAGTCAACGCACTCTTCTGAGTGAAAACAAATAGGTGAATCTATGCAATGCTTACATGTTGAATGGGATATTTAATGTGCGGGGAAACTCAAAGGTTGAAGAACTAGCATTTAGACAGTCTAACAGTGGTAAGTGGTATTCTTACCTCTTTAAACTCCATTACATTCTCACGAGAGACATGCTAATACAAACAAGTCAATCAGAGTTTGTGTTTAGCAAGATCAAGCTTAAAGGATAGTTTAAAATCCATTTATTGTTCTAAAGCATTTTTTTCCATTAACATGTTATACATTAGTGGATACTAACCATGATTCATGTAACAGTTTAGTTTGTTAACTTTTATATTATTTAACAACCAGAAGTTATTAATACAACTTTTAAAGTCTTACACAAAAAATCTTAAAACAGGCTTGGGTTCATTTTTGTAATTTTTATATAAAAACATTTTAGGCATTTCTTGAAAAAGAAATAAAGCAGGCATTTAAAGCTAGAAAACAAGTAATTCCAAATTTAGTTTGTTACAAAAGGTTTCAGCTTTATTGACAAATTATGGCAAACATATTTGACAAAATTATGGTTTCCTATTTAGAGAAGCTTACACATGGAACTTTAAGTGATTTTTTTAAACAAATACAGGTTAAAACACTGAACAACTTCAGTTAGCTACATACATACAGTAGCTGCTTGTTTTCAACCCCATTAAAACAGCATTTAAAATTAAATTTACAAACTTAATATCGAGCATCTTAATCTAAACTAACATATATTAAAAAAGACAGGTTAAAACATCTTATCTACAGCTTGATTATTGTCTGGCTAAAAAAAAGAAAAAAATCATATTACAGTCTTTCAGCAACCCTAAACAGAAACTCAGCCTTAACTAGTATGTAGAGAGACTCAAGAGCTGTAACAGTGTCATGCTTTTTAGTTACACACAGCAATGAATACAACCAACAGAACATCATCTTTGAATAGTTTATAGACAATGTTTGCCAAAGGTTTTTTGTCTCTGTTATTTTAAGTCCGTGTTATAAAATAATACTAATGCCAATGTCACGCCAATGTTATAGGAAATACAAGTAGTACATAGGATAATAATGAGCAGTAATTCCTAGGATAGAAAAGAAATGGACTATTACTTGTCTTGTTGCTGTTTATGTGGAGACCACAGGCTATTAATTGTCTTTGAGATGAGGTCACAGATGAGGAGGACCTTCAATATCTACCATAGGGGTGTTCCCTGTATCCCCCTCTGGCTGACCTTGGAGGTGGTGCCTTTAGGCTGGAACGGGTTGTGGCCCATTCTTCTTGTGCTAAAAACAGAAGAGAAAAACAAGTTTTGTAAATATCTAAAATTGAAAGAACAAAGGGATGTCACTGCTAATAGCTATCAAAATTCTTGAGGGCTCTGGCTGAAAGCTTTAGAAAAACGAAATGAGGATGGTGTTATTATCCACTTCTTTATCCTCCCACAAAAAAACTTACAGAAAACTAACCTACTTCTCTACACAGGAAACCTGTCTATCTTAGGAAGAAAAAAAAGCCTTACTCCTTCACTTTCAGCAGAGAATGAATAACTACTGTGTTGGCGGTACAGTCAGCTCTGGAAAAATCACTGCATCAGTCTGCCAGTTCAGAATTTATTTGATGTTTTGAGTGTCTAGTATTTAAGTTAAAGCTGAAATTTGAACAGCATTTAATGCAGTTCAAATTCAGTTGGTATGGTAACAAGATGAGGAGTTGAATCATGAAAAGATAAGAAAGATATGTTTGATTTTTAACTTCCATTTGAGACTGAAAGAAAGAAAATAATGGAAGAAAAATGTGTAGAAGTGAAGCTACAGGAGATTTTACTTTGCAGTATCTTTAGAACACTTTTTCACATTTAGTGAATCAAATATGCTCAAGAAGAATAAGCTAAAAACTGTAAGTCTAGTTCAGTTTTTACATTCCTTCTACAAATCTTCTTATTCCTACCTGACATGATATTTCTGGAATTTAACCCTCCCAAAAGCACAATCAGTAAACTCCCTACAGTCCTGGTCCAGCAGTTGAACCCAAAACTTGAATTATCTCCTAAATCAGCCAGTGAATCAAATGATTTCTGGTTTTGTCTTCCACTGACTTCAACTGATCACATTTAGAATGACTAAAATGGAAATGCACAAGCTGCAGTGTATCATATCATGCCAGAGTGCAGCATTGCTGGTACCTGTTTTTTGCTAATGACTGCTGACCACTGGCCACTAAGAACATAAGTAGCTATTTTTTTCCAAAAAAAACCTAAATGGTTAAATCAGGTATCAAATATTCCTTTTGCAAAAATATGTGGCTATGAGAAATGAAAATAGAAAACATAAAAACCTTGCTAAAATTCTGAACGTTATTTCTTCTCTGCAAGATGTCTTCTCTGCAACTGCTCTTCATTATGTCATTGCCTTGAGGTATGAGGGGAGCAGCAGCTGTAGAGCTAAAGTGAGTTCAGGCTAGCATGAATGGAGTGGGCATCTCTGGAAAGGATCTGATAGCAGTTGATCTTGCTATGGAACAAGAAACACTCCTACTGTGATTTTTTGGTGCACTCCATTTATTTTCTTTCTCTTCGAGTTCTTCAGAATGTTCCCTTTTGAAAACCAGGGGTTTTATGGTCACATGAAACCAAAGTTTGCTGTGGAAAGCTACTGCCTAGAGGGTTAAAGAAGTGGCAGCCAATATGATATGGTTCTAAATCCTCAGGTCTCTCATTCCTACAGGGAATAAGTTTCTGTATAGCGAATTCAAAAATCTTGCCTCTGCAGTATATATCATTACACCCTTTAAAAATGGCATTTTGCTGTAAATTTTTTCCAGCTTCAGTTACCCTTTGCTGAAGTGTTACTACATTTGCAGAGAGGCCCTGGGGACAAGAATGATTATATGAAAAAGAAAAGCTTCATTTATGTAAATGAAAATGACTGAAGTAGTAAAAATATTCAATAAATGTACAACATAAAGACAAGCCAATTTCTCGTTCCTTTTTAGTCCCCTTACCATTGTCCAGATTGAAGTACCTTCATCTAAAGGTGAAATGTACAGTCCTTTTGGTAGTATTCATGCAGTAAAAAATAACTTTATATTAACAACTGGAGGAAACTGCTTTTCCTTGACTGTTCTTAAAGCAAATTGCTCCTGGGACTGTACCAGCTTTTGATGTGAAACAAAAAATACATCATAATTTGTGGTACAAGCCTATTATGCTCTTTTTTTCAGTAACATGCTAGACCTATTTCCTTGATTTCAAGCTTTAACACCATCACTGAAATAAGAATTGATAGTTGACAGCTAACAGCTCCTGTTGATATTACATGATAGACCATACTGTATTAACAGGTGAATCCATAGATTCACAGATCAGATGTGGAAGTTCTGGGACTGCAGCCTTTGACTGGAAAAACTCTGGTGTCTGCCACACATGCAGCAGAAAAGGATTATATATTTACTGTGGAGAAAGCAAGATGATAGGGAGCAGCACTATCAAGAGTCTCTGAACCACACTGTGCCAGTACATTGCTAGATGCAGCCACACCAAAACAGAAATCAGATTGCTAGTGGTTTCCTCCTAGAGGGGTTTTTAGTGAACAACAATACACCTGAATGCTAGTCATTACAGCTTTGTTGACATGAAAGCTGCTCTTTCATGTCTTCCTTCCAGGACTCCAAGGTAATCTTTTTCATTCAGCACCAAGGGAAGAAAGGGAGCTCCTGAGAATGGAAATCTCTATCTTTGGAAACGATCTTAAAAGGCTAGGGTCCTATCGACTACCTCAGCAGTCACACAGAGATTTAGGTAGCTCCTTGGGTAGCAGAAAGGTTGAAAGTTTGATTACCAGGCTGAGCTTCACTGTGAGAACAGGAGAAAAGTGAGTGAGTCTGGAAAGAGAGCCTGGACATATTTCATCTTTAGGAAGTGACATGTATTTCATCCTAAGAAAGTGACATGTCAATGAAATAGAAACTGAGAGACATTTCAGGTGAAGAGCAGGCAATAGATGTAGCTTTGGAGAGAGAAAGGTAATTGGGAGAACTGTGAGAGACTGCCCAAGAGCTGAAAAAAGTTGCAGAGTGGTTGTTGTGTTCTAACGCTGATTCCTTTTCCTTTTTTCTCATTCCTGGGAAGAAAAAACCTGTGGAGCCTGACCTTCCTTTTCCCTTGGTGACATCCAGACTTTCATCCAGACTTTCTGTTCTAGCAGACCACACTCATTCCCTGTCCTTTTCACTTCTGACTGTCTCCAGTGCTATCAGGGGTCAGACTATGGTTAAAAAGAAATCCACAAAAGCAGCTTAGTAAGTGAGGGCAAAGAGTTCAGTTTTTTCAGGAATTTCATGTTATTGGCAACTTTGGCATTCTTATTTAAGGAGAAATATTTTATGCTTTGCTTACAGAAACTAAAAATGTAAGTTATTGTAGCATGATGGAAACTTAAGAGAGTTTATGGGTGAGGAATTGGAGAGTGCTTGGGCTGAAGAATTGCTTTGGATATGAGTGTCATAATTACTTTGCTAAGAAATGTGAAGACATGGGCACAGTTCTTTTAATTACACTGCATATGTCTTCCAAACTGTTATATGCTCCTGTGAATTGGTATTTGAAGCTCACCTTTAGGATATAAAATTAATTCTTATTATCACAGGCAATCAGCACCCTTGGTTTATGCCTGATTGAATTTGCTGGTTAGTGTTTTTGCACTGCTTTTTATGGTTAAGATGGACTCTTATTTGCTTTACTGTGTTCATTGAGTTATAGAAATGATCCCAGTATTTATTACAGACATTACTGATACATTACTTGAGGGTGTCTTTAAAGGTTATTTTTTTGATCAACTGCTAGGAGAACCCATAGCTCTGTTTAAATACAGAATTTTAGTTTGTTTTTTTTTTTTTTTTTTGTTCTTACATGAGAGTCATAATGTAAAAGACAATTTAATTTTTAACTTGAGAAATTTCTCTGAATATGGGATCAAAACAGTAACATTTATAGCACAGAGATGTATATATATGAAGTTGTTTTTTTCTTACTATTTTACCTATGCATTATTGAAAGCACAGAAAAATTCAGTAGTCTTTCCATGTGGTGATTATCATCACATGCTAAATGTCTTTAAGTAAAAATTTGAGAAAATTAACTCTTAATTTAGCATTCTGCAAATGGAATTTTCCAGAATTGAATAAAAGTCTTTCAAATATGCAAAGATGAAAAAAATACAATATTTAAAGGGCAAATCACAATAATGGTTGAGTTAAAAATAAAAATATGTATGAATGGCATGTGATTTACATAGAAATATATTATTTTATTATTTTTTATTTATAGTCATTGCTTAGTCCTGGTACCAATCAAGACCCTATCACTCTTTCTTCCCAGTAACTTATTTAACATCTGAATATTGCCCACAATTACTGGGCACAGTTTTATGAATTTCTGGTCAATTATTTTGGAAAGGTGGCCAGGAAAAATTAGAAAGAGCTAATCTGATTAGATAGTTAAGATGTATATAATCATTAAGTAGTATAATGGTTCAATTTGATTTTTCATTTACCTTTTGGTGTTTTAGAAACAGAAGTTGATTTTGATTCAGAATAAAACAGTTATCTTTTCTGTGAGAAAAAAAATCTCTCATTACATATGTGTGGAGAGAGCACACTGCACAGGAATTTGGATTATTAGCTCTAGTCCTTGTTTTCTCAGTGACCTTGGACAGTTGTTCAATATTTTGTAGTGTGGCTTCCTCACTGGTAGAATGAGACAGGAATACCTCCCTCCCTGGGGAGTTCTGAGATGTAATTAATTGTTTGAGCAGCAAGAGAAAAGTGATATAGATGTGCTGAGCAGAAGACCCAACAGAAACCAGACATAGCTTTAAAATGAGAACTCTCAGAATGACTTTCTTTAGACAATTCAATTTGTGCTGTTTTTCTGGTAAGCCTCCATAGAAAGATGGATAGAGACAAAATACTATTTGTAAAGAGTTGGAAAATTTGTCCTGCACAAGCTAATGACTGAAGCTCAACTAACTTTGGCAAATCTAGTATTTCAGCCCAAGAATTCACACAGAAAAGGTAGCTGCATTTTTTTTGGGGTCCTAATTGGACAAGTATATATTATTTTAGACAAAAACCCAAGAACAGATTTTTTGTTTTGTTTTTTTTTTTTTTTTTTTTTTTTTTTTTGTTTTTTTTGTTTTGTTTTTTTTTTTAGGAGAACATGCATTTTTTTCACTCTTTCAAATCACAAATGGTGCCTTTCTTATTTGAATTTGGAGTTTTGAGAAGACAAGAAATGTTTTCAAAACACAGGCTCAAACCAATTAAGCTAGCTTACACCACTCTAAGTAGCCTTTATTTTACTAGACCTGCAGTATGAAATATGTACAGCTTAAAAACTAGAAATTAATGGACAACCTTGTGGTTTAATAGTCTACTTGCTGAACATGGCCACAGCTCTTCAAAAAACCCCACTACTGCCCCCATGCTCGATAGTACCTTCCCTTCAGGTGGGCTGGCAATTGTGACTGTGTGGCTGCTCCAAATTTGTGTAAGGGTTTAGAGCTTCCCTGGCTTGGGAAAAAATGATTTCTTAGAAGGCTTCAGCCACTTTTGTAGTGAACACCTGCCACAGACAGGGAAGGAGCAGCATCAGAGTACACTGACAGCTAGTTTGGGAAACTACAATGCCAGGAGGAATAAGAGTTTTATCAGTGTTGTTGTGAGGTGAGTGTGAATGTTACAGTGTAGAAGGAGTTTTATTTTTCACTTATTTTCAGTAGAAATTAATTTTCTATTACTTTATAGTCACGCAACATGAAACATTTTGTGATAGACTACATCTGGAATTAAATAGATGCATATCAATATTACAGGACTTTTGTCTTAGGTTCTCCAACTCTATAGTTCCCATGGTGCAAGACAGTGAAATTACCATTTGAAATATTACATAGGAAAGTTTTGCATGATTTACTTATTCTTATTCTGTCACAGAAAATGATTTATAATTCAGAAGTAATAGAGGAAGCACAATAAGCTGCTATAAATTAAAACCAGTCTTGTGCTACATGCAGAATTTTTCTTTCATTTTCGTAGCATATCTGGACTACAAAAGTTTTAGGAGATACAGACAGTTAAAAGAATGTGATGAGTTTAAATATCAGACTTTCTAAAGAATTACAGTCTAATTAAAACATTGATTTGACAAAACAGCAATAACTCTAGTATCATCCCCACATTAGTCATCATAACTGAATTCAAAATGTGCTCCTTTCCTTGCAAACTTTCGAAATCATGCTCTTATGAAAATCGTAAATCTCCTCTGAGGGAATGAATGCCACTTGACATACAGCTAAGGTGATTTCTCCAGTGATAGAATTGTTAAAATTTTGCAGAAAATCAAGAAAATGCTTTTGTCAGTTCATTCTGTCCCACAGTAGGAATACTGCTATCAGTAAGTATAGGAATGATTGAAATAGAAGATTAAAGGAGGGCAATTTATTTGGTGTATCTTCTGTCCATATGCAGTAGAAATCTTCAGTGCCTCCTGTTTCCAGTGGAATAAAAAAATTGAGTGCTGTACAGGAACACTCAGAATCACTTCTGAGTTCCCAGGGCTGGGAACTGAGCATCTTCCTCATGCCCAGCAAGAGACCAGATGCCTCAATCAGCCCAAAATGAAGATGGTCATGCAGGAGCACGTCACACTCCTCAGGACCATGGCACATGTAGCAAGGTTGATAGCCGGGACAGTGTGGGGGAATCAGGGCATCATTCATACAGGCATTCAGGTGCTGTATCAGTATTAGCACACAGTGCACACCAACAGGGATGAACTGCAGGGGGAAACAGCTGACACAGAGGACCTGATATTCACAACACAGCTTCTACAGGTATTTTTCATTTCAGACTGGCCCTAGTTTGAGCCTCTGGAAGTGAAATCTCACAAATAGTTGGGATTGCATCTTTTGCTTCAGTTTCAAACTAAAATTTATGTACTTTGAACCCACTCAGTGATGTGGAAAGAAGACCCCATAAATGCATACAACTGGTAAATCTGCTTCTAAAGGACACTCCTGCTCCCATGCTAGTGCAGAAGCACTCAACATGTGCTAAAGAGCCAGCCAGATGCTCTGTCAAGACACCACAAAACCTCCACCACAATGGTATAATCTGTGCCTTATTGCTTCTGAGATGCCTAACAAATAATAAGATGGATTAGGAAGTGGTTGAAAAGTCACATCCAGAGAGTAGTGGTCATTGGCTCAGAGTCCTGATGGACATGAGTGACAACTGGTGTCCCTCAGGAGTCCATACTGGGACCAGTGTTATCTAACACCTTCATTAATGACAGAGGCAAAGGAATTGAGTGCACCCCCAGCCAGCCTGCAGATGACACCGAGCTCAGTGGTGCTGTTGGCACACCTGAAGGACACCATGGCATCCGCAGGGACAAGGACAAGCTCCATAAGTGTCCCTGGGAAATCTCTTAACAAGACCTGGTGCAAGGTTCTGCACCTGGGTCAGGGCAATCCCTGGCATCAATCCAGGCTGGGAATGAGCAGATTGAGAGCAGATTGATGGGAAGGACCTGGGGGTAGAGGAGAGGCTGGACATGAGCCTTGTGCACTCATAGCCCAGAAATCCAACTGTATCCTGGGCTGCATCAAATGCAGAGTGGTCAGCAGGGTGAGGGAGGTGATCTTTCCCCCTGCTTTGCCCTTGTGAGACCCCACCTGCAGGGCTGCATCCAGCTCTGGGGTCCCCTGCACAGGAAGGACATGGACCTGTTGGAGTGAGCCCAGAGGAGACCACCAAGATCATTGGAGGGATGGAGCATGTCTCCTATGAGGAAAAGCTACAAGAATTGGGATTGTTCAGCCTGGAAAAGAGAAGGTTTAAGGATGAACTAATTGCAACCTTTCAGTATCTGAAGGAAAAATACAGGAAAGATGGAGAGGGACTTTTTATAAGAGCATGTAATGACAGAGGAAGGGGAAATAGCTTCAAACGGAAAGAGAGCAAGTTTAGATTAGATATTAGAAAGAAACTCTTTACTGTGAAGGTTGTGAAGGAATGGGACAGGCTGCCCAGAGAAATTGTGATTGCCCTACCCATGGCAGCATTCAAGGCCAGGCTGCATGGAGCTCCGAGCAACCTGGTCCAGTGAAAGGTGTCTTCATCCATGGCAGGTGGGTTGAAACAACATTAAGGTCTCTTCAAACCCAAATCATTCTATGATTTTATTATTCATTCTATGATAATTTTAAGACCCACACACCAAGGGAAGTTTTCTTTGGTATGCCGCCATAATATTTTCTAAGAGACACCAAATGTGTACACTCAGATGATATAAATGAAAAATTGGTGCACATTAGTAAGACTTTGTAAATTGGAGTTGGTAAAGACATTGTAATCACAAGCCATGTGAAGTCAAACACTGTGATGATGAGAATCAGACCTATGTCTCTTACATCTGCAAATCAGTCACTATGAATTATTTGAGCACTTGATTTCTTACATTTGAATATTTAAATTAGACTAGGCTGGAAAAAAATAGGGCAAGAAATCCTTAGCATGCTGAGCTTAATGAATATTAATAACAATGATCTACAACACCTATGTCACTAAAAATGAGGAAGGACCTTGGACTCAACAGCTGAAAAACTTGATATCTCCATCTGCAGAGCAAGTATGAAGTGCTTTTTCAAAATTCACAATTATTTTCTCTGTATACATTGTGACATGGCTTCATTTTACTTTGTCATTGCTATAGAGGGTTTATTTCACACTAGGGGTGGCAGTTCCTTGAGTTTCTCCACTATATGAGCACGTTTATGTCTTTTAATGAAGTATGAGAATTCATGTCCCCTAAGGTAACATCTCTTCAATGAAGCTCTTTATCAGAATTCTAGAGGTTTGAACCCTCCATACATGCTTTCCTCCAGTAATACACATTTCAGCATGAGATACTTAGTTTTACTTGTTCAGCAGAAACTATTATTGTTATTGAAGAAAAACTTAATTTACTAAATGAAACACTTTTTAGGACAAACAGAATGAAAACGTAAACAATATAATAAAAGAGTAGTGGAATATTGCTGTATATTTGTAGTTGTTAACTATAAAGGTTTATAAAGAATTTGCTTGTGAAGTGTCATCTGTGTAGAGGATTACTCAGTAAACTAATTGTTATAACAATTACAGAGCTCTTATATGGAGCAACTGGCAGGGAATTATTTGTGAAATAGTTAAATCATTGTGACAGCATTTTACAACCTAAATGATGTCTTACATTAAAAGGAATTACACCAAACAGTTACACTCTCCAATTTTAATTAAAAATTGAATTATCCTAAAGCCAAGTACCCAATTCTTTACAAGTACCTAATGCTAAACTGGAGTAGAATATGCATCAAAAAAAAATGGTCATTTAAGAAAATCCAAACAGTTGAAAATTTTTGGTGAAGACAAAAAATATTTAAATAATGTTTTCTTAATGCAATGGCAGAACATGCAGTAAAAGCCTTGCAAGCTTCTCCTGAAAAGCAGCAGTAATGTGACTGGAGTTCATTTATGCCTTCCCTCTTTGTGTAGGTGGCAAGCTACAGATTAAACTTCCTAACTCTTGCCTAAGGCCTTTGGCAGATGGTGTTATCCTAATTTAATTGTGGTGGTTTAGGAGGTTATAGACTTCAGCCTATCCTTTCACTCTGTCTAGGGTTTCTGCTTTTTCAGTAGTAGCACAAGAAGTCTGAGTGTACTGGTCTTTCAGGTACTGCAGTTCACAGCCTGACACAAAACCACAATGGCCAGAATTTGCAGGTAATACACAAGGCAGGACATGCACCAGGCTGTGAACTGTGGCACCTGACACGAGGCACTCTCGCTACTGTGGCAGTGTCCCTTTGGAGGCAGGGACGAAGCCTCTTGAACCTTCGGCAGCAGCAACTGGCAGAGCTCACTGCTGGAGGCTCCAGCCTTTGGGAGAGCTAAGGCAGAAAGAGACGCTGGTAAACAAAGTTTGGAATGCTCTGAGCAGTACAAGGGCTAAACAGGATTCAGATGAAAAAACAGTGAAGCAGGTCAGATGTAATGACTACAGCTTCTTGGTTCTGCCTGGCCTGCAAGTGATATACTCTTTGTTATATCTCTAATGTGGCCTAACACAACACAGCGCTTGAATCAAGAATAATGCTTCCTCTAAAAAACAAAAAACAGGGAAAAGGAGAAAGAATGAGAACATTAACTGATAACAAAGGGCTTTTTATTTACAGTTTGTTTACACTTTCCAGGGGAGTTTTGGAGCCTTTTGGAGTTGGGCACAACATTACATATGAGCAGGAAAGGTTCTTAGTTATCAAACTTTTGGTATATGTTTTATGCTAATCAATTTGTCAGACAAATCATTCAATTCATGTTTTTACTAGATATCTCTTCGGATGACAACAGTGCCCGAAGGGAAACCACAAAATTACTAATGTATGATGAGAACAAAGAATATAAACCTTTTGTTCATAAATTAATCCTATTTCATGCTTTCTCCCTTGAAACATAAGCATCAAGTTAACATGACACTGTTACCTTAGTTTAGACTTATCTGCAGGTATCAAAACTTTCAGTCACAGAAGTATCATAAATGTTTGTTAGAGGCATTAGAGGTAAGGATGTTTTACATTTTTTAAAATTTTTACAGTACTCTACTTTTATTTTTAAACTTCTTTCTAAAAATATTTCTTTACAACTCACATGAAGAAGCCTATAAGGGCTACATTCCCAAGATTTTCAGGCATTTTTCCCAAATTTATGTTCCTCAGCCTAGAACAGCGATCCTCAAAATCCTCTAGCAGTAGCTGCATAATCCTGATATTATAAAAAATTTGTAGGAATCTCATAATTCCTGAGTACTGTATTTCCATGTGCTCAGAGACTGCTACAGGGAATGCTTTGAAGTGTCTCTACTTTGATCCTTCTGAGCCACTGGGTGACAAGCATGTCAAATCACAACACAGCTTGTCTAACTTCATGAGGGGGTTCTGTACTGCAAATTTTCATTTATGGAACATCCCTTAGTCATGGAAAGCAGTGTGGTTTTACATACATCCCTGATATTCCTATTGTCTTGGGAGATGCCTTGGCTGGATTTGCAGGGGATGGAATTCTTACGAACCCTCACAAAAGAAACTGAGCAAGGAGTTAAGGCAGTTAAGTTATGGATTTTACAGCAGTGTTTAGGAATCCATCTTGCCCAGCTTATGACAATGAATTAGATCCCTCCTTAGACTACCATCTAATCCGAGACGTGAAATTCCTGAGAATTAAATGGTGTTCAGGTGTGCTCTGCTCTGAAACACCTCTCTAATTTTTGGAACCATACTGTGAAAAATCCATAAATCCATAAATCTTATGATCTTCTGAGGAAACAGTTTCCCCAATCAGAATTCTCCACAAGTTCCTTTAAAAGGAGCAGAGAAGAACCCATGAGACATAAACCACCTGCCACTTCTCAGGAGTACAGACAGCAAGGAAAGTCATAGCAGGCAGCTCATTTAGCAGTACTATTGTGCTCTATACTTAAGAAGATACAGAGAAGTCTCTTTTATACTTTAAAAAGATTGTAAGTATGAAGTAGCATTATTATTTCATTGAACCTACTTCATGAAAAATAAAAAAAACCTTCTCAGGATTGAAAACTGTCCTCCCTAAAGGTAAATTGGAAGCAAGAGGATGCATGGAAGAAAGTGAAAGAAAGCCAAACTAGTACATTTTTGATAATTCAGATATTGTTATTGAAAAGAACAATGGAGAAAAGATAGGTTGTTGCACAAAACATCTAAGAATTGACAGCAAGACCTAATTACCATTACCATTACCAAGACTTAATTGCCATTTGTCTGAGGTCATATTCAGACTTTAGGAGAATTTTGAATTACAGAGGTGTGCCAGAAAGAATTGTAAAAGAGGAATATAGCCTTGTTATGGAAGGCAAAACAAGGTGTGAAATTGAATCAAATGAAAGAAAAACTTAATTTCTGCAGGATGGTGAAAAATGAAGGGGTAGCTGATTTAATACAATGGGATGGATTCAGGAGACTCACAATGAGTCTCCTGAATCCATCCCACAGTATTAAAACATCCTGAAACAAAACATCCTGAAAAAGTAGAGAACTGGAAACAGAGAATTAGGGTAAAGTTAGGTGAGGATGAGAAGGGGTGATAGATCAGATACAGAGAGAACATCAGTGTATGCAGCAAGAAGTCAGAAACTGAGGAAGTTAAGCATATATTCTAGAGCTCTATAGTTCTGTGTACTCAGATTACCTCTTCAGATAGACAGCGGTGATTTGGGGATGAGAGAAATTTCTGCACATATTTCCAGGGCATGAAACTGGCAAATTTACTAATCTCCTAAACAGGTGAAGCAAGAGTAGCGTAAACAGTTATATAAAAATGTATCTACTATCAGGAAGTAGCAAAGTTGCAATTTGAAATATTATTCAACTTTAAGTTTATTCCAGGTTATTGATAACACTCAGATCTTTGTATGCAAGTGCCAACTCAGAAAATAGTTCAAGCAACAGTCAAAGCAAGTCCACAGTTATGAGTCATGTATTTTAAGTCTAGCAAAGGAAACCCAGGCATATTGGGTTTGTTTCAGCTACTGAATGGAAAACAAAAAAAAGGAGCTTCATGCAGAGCATAAACTTAGTCATGATGCCACTCTGTGAACACTTTGTAAGCCTTAGCTAATTAGTCCATTCAAAATCCCTGCTGGGAAAACAAGTAATATTCTTCTAGTTTTACAAATGAGGGATTGGAAGGAAAGTCACACTACTTTAAATGTCTTGCCCAAACACATGGAGATTCAGCATGGTGAAGTGTAATTAAAAGTTAAACAGTGAGTAATTCTTACTGCTGAGCTCAGACTATTCTTTTCTGCATTGCCTAAAAGCTTAGCAGTGCATTCAGGACAGCAGTGGAGAGGGGATCTGTAGATGGGAGATCTACAGCTACTAAAAATGTATGTGCAAAAACGAAGCAAAACAAAGGGTAACTGAACCACTCACACTGATATGGATTAGCTATTATTATTACTTGCCTAGCTATTATTATTACTTGCCTAGCACTGAAAAGTCAATGTGCTTGACTGCACATTGTATCATCCAAATATATTGTGAGAACTGATTGTACAAAAGAATAAGTTATTTCTGATTACGCAATGCAATCATTTTGACAACATCTCACTAATGTCTATTTCTGTACCAATACAAAGGAAACTGCAAGTTAGCATTAGTGACATTTGCTTCACAGCTGCATGAATAAAATTATTTATTTCAAGCAGCAACCCTTATATAACCCCTTAGTATAACTTTCATTTGCAGCATCATTTCCATCAGCTCTCATTTTCACAATGCTGTGGAAGTCACTATGTAGACTTAGGATACTTCAGAAGCAGCAAATCAGGCATGAAAGCTCTGCTGAATATTAGGGTTACTCTTTAAGCTGACTTGTTATTTCAGTGAAAATCTCTGAGTGAGAGTCACTGTGCCACCTGATACAATGTATTGATAATTATGAATAGGAAAACATGGTCTAGACTCCAGTTATTGAAATATATCACTAATAGCAAACATCTATCTGAAAAATGATTTGTGCTCATGGGAGCTTCTCTTCCTTTCACTTCTCTTCCTTTCATGCCCCCCATACCCATGAGGTGGAGCTGCTCCAGCTCAGACACAGACTCGGTGGGGAAATGCAAAGACTACAGCCCTCCCTCTACTCTTACCTGCCTAGTGTGACATGAGATGCTCCTTCATCTTGGTACAGGAGGGGTTCCCATGGTGATACAGCACCCTCTCCTTCTTTCCACTTTGATTAAGTCTGTATTTCTAAATCTCACAAACCTCGCTAGTTGAAACGATGCACGTGACAACAGCAGATGCATAGTATTGTTGGCAAATCAAGCAGATTGAAATTTAACACTGTGAAAGATATTCAAATACCAATAGAAACTTTTTTGTTGCTGTTAAACTGACCTGTGACTGTGAATAACTGGCTTTGTAATTTTGATTGAAATTCATCAATCCAATTTTCTGGTCCTATGGCAAAACTCACCCTACAGAAATCTATTTTGTTTGGTCTTTGTAAAATGAAAGAAAAAAAGGAAAGTGTAAGGAAGCAATTTCTGAATTTGCAGTGACAGATATTTTCCTTTGATTTCACACATTTGCAGAAGACAGAAGAGACCTTACCGTAGCTGTCGTAAGCCTCTTCACTTGTTCCGTGACCATAGTCGTAATATTCAGGCACACTGTAACAGATTCAGATAGCCGTGTCACTATTATCATGGGTAACCAACTCAAAACAGAAACACAGTTCACAAAATAAAAGCCATTTTAACACATGATGGCATAGTCCAGCTAGTTTCAGGCATAGGGAATATTCAAAGATATGAGAGATAATGTATCAGTGACAATAAAAGCTATTGAGTACATAACATTTCTTATCTACTCAGCATAAAAACCCAAATTTGATTCTAAATACGTAAATCTGAAGATGTGACAAAGACTGAGAAAAATTCTATCTGCAAAAATGAGGTCTGAAAAAAGACCACTGTATCATTGACTATTGTTAAACTAACAAAATGGGTTTCATCCTCATTTACCTGTAATTCTAAACATTTACGTGTCACCAAACTCAGTGTGGTTTGTTTTCACAAAGCTGACTGTATTGTATGGTGTTGAACCTGTAAACCACTTAACTTTGCCAAAAACACTGACAGGTTTCTTAAAGAAGCATGTTCCCACTGCCTGTAGAGAGAATTTCGATTCTCCACAGTCTTTTTCCTTACATAGTTATTGGACACCTATGGAAAGTTTTATACAGTGATCAATAAAACACAAGTTGAAATAAACTAGGGTCTAGGAGTGCAGAATCACACTTAACAGTCTCAAACTCATTTTTTCACTGTTTTCAAAGTCATATTAACATGCTATCAAAATATTTCAGATAATAGTTACATTCTGATAATCAGCAATTCCAAGCTATTACATGGAGTGAGGATCCAGAAAATTCAGCATCTGAGACATAATTAAATGGAAAGGAAATTATCCACATTTTTTTATTTATAGTTTGCATTATGTTTTTGGAACCTGGTAGCAAATTCAAGATCAGGCTACTTCTGACTCAGATAACAAGTAAGCATACAAGAATCAGTCTTTGCCCAGAAAAATCTGCAAACTTCATGAACCACACAGGAACCCAACAGAAAATATAACATTTTCTCTTTTGATAGTTTTTAGTTGTTGTTACTTTTGCTTCTTTTCCCTGGACACTGCATGAGATAGACTCTTGCAAAATGAACAGAAGCAGGCAAGAGGCTCAATATTGCTATAATTATAACATTATTGCTCAGGCTATTTTCCATATTGGATTATTGTTTTAAAAATATTAGTTTACACTTGACAGACAAGCTTGGTTGACAGTGGATGGCAAGTAGAAATATTTCAGAAGTGCAGTAGAGATAAACAAGTAATCTGTAACAATTATTTTCTTAAGCTAATTTTAACTTTGCTCACAAACAGCCTGTAATCAGATTTTAATTTCTTGAACTTAATAGATATCCATAACTATTACTGGAATAATTTCTGAGAATGATTCTCTATCTCACTCGAGAACGCGGAGTGCATACATCTGATAACTGACAGTCAAGCTGTTTTGACTTGGGTCATGTCATTCCCTGAATGGCTACGGATAGCTCTCAGTTTTTGGCTACAAATGTTCATTGATTTGTTTTTGTTTTTTTTTTTTTTGAAAATGAAACTATAATTGTGTGCATTAATTCAGTAGTTTAGTCAGAAGTCATTCATGTGAGTGAATTACAATGACATCAGTATCTCAGAGAGATGAAATTCATTTGCTTAAAGCAGTTGCAGAAAGTGGACATAAGAATAACATGAATGAAATGAATGAAATTAAGTTGACACTTCAATGAAGACTTTTCCCAATGCCAAATCGAGCTCTATAGGACACAAACAATGTCAAGACTTCCCAGACAATGGAAACCATCCAGCTGCTTGAAAACTAATTATCTAAATATAGAAACTCTCCTATTGAAATGGTGCAAGAAACAAACAGGAAGAATTCATCTTTTAGTTGTAGAGCACAATATTAATTCTGTTCTATCTTGCAACTATTTTAGTAGCCAATTAAATGAAATTACAGGATTATGTAAGTGAAGCAAAATACTGCAGCATCAGGGTTAAATCATTTATCCAGTCATAGCTACAAAGCTTAGACGTAAGAAATGACTTGCACTGTTCAGAACAGACACATGACAAACCACCCAGCTCTGGCAGACAGCCGTATGAAAAACTATTTTTAGAAGCTGCATTTTGGCATATTGCCTGCTTTCCTGGCTAGAGGAGGGTGTTGGACTAGTGAGTTATGTTAAAAGAAAAGAAATACAAGAACTGCTATCTTCTGCCAGCAGATAAGACGCTAATACTTCTTCCTGATAGGTTTTTGCAAACCTAAGCAGCTGCCTCCAAAGGGGAGCAATCCAAAGGCCAGTAACTTATCAACAGCAATCCTACTTTTAGTGATCACTGATGAGGGCCTTGAGCTATTTCCCACCAACATAACATCAGCAGAACACAAGACTTGTAAGAGCAGGTAAAAGATTCATTGCTACATTATTGGTGCCGTATGTTTTTATTTGAGAAAGAAACATACAATCACAGAGATAATAAGGATGTGAGAGAAAAATCCTGCAGTGAACATTCTGAACATAAATACATTATCAACAGAATACTAAATTAATACATAGAAATCATAACATAAGAAACAATCTGTATTACAACTATAAAAAGGAAGTCATTTGTTACACCCTGGGTATTTGATGCCTGTGAGCATAATACTTAACACACTCCTGAACACATATAATTCATAGCATAATACATGATTGTCATCTTAGTCCTACAACTTTATTTCCCTGAATATAACATCTTTGTTGTAGATTTGAGCCAAAATGGCATTTAAAATTCCTTGCCAAGTCATATTGAAAAGTGTTTTGAAGAATATGTGAATAAAACTTACTTCTTACTATGAAATACCAGACTTAAAATCATATTTTGTGGGCTAGACTGCTTATCCATTCATCTGCTTTATTTCAAAACTCTCTGAACAGTCACTATAATCTATTATATGCATTTAGTTGTAGGCATTTTCCTCTGTTTTACAGCAAAATAAACAATGGGTGATATTTATAAAAAATATGTGATAGATTAAGGCTTTACAAACATGATCTTTTTTTTGAAATTACTGAACTAGAGAGAGAGGTAGTTCCATTTGCATTATGGCCAACTGAGAAGGAAGCAATCAGCAAATGCATTCAGCATAAATAATACTTGTTTATATACTTTTATAGTTCTCAGACTGTTCCTGGAAAATACAGTGATCATGAGCTCTAGAAACCACTGATTCTCTTGGCAGTGCTAATTGGAAACAAAACACCATTATCTATCATTAGCATTCATTACTTTCAAGCAACATGAAGTGTAATTTACTTAAAGTACATGCACCCACCTGAAAGCAGGCTGCAAAGCATTTTATAAAGCAGACAGGATTAACTCATTACCAACTTTCAAGCTTTTACTTCACTATACTTTAACACCGTATTTCTGAAACATAGAGGTCTTGATGTACTATGACTTACACTTTGGGAACCTTCTACAGGTAGCACTCATGGAAAAAATTTATATACACAGGGGTATGTATTCTAGAAATAGTTTAATTTGGTTTTTATATGAGAAACTCTGATGTTATTTTTCTCTATAAAAAATATTTACAACACAGATATATGACCCTGTCTTAATTCCTCTTTACACTGGAAATCTTCATAATCTACCTATTTATGCTTATTGTTTTTAACTTTTCATTTCAGTTAATATTTTTGAACATGTTCATTTTAAAGATTTGAAATCAAAGTTTCTTTGAACAGTGATCTCTTCTCTCTCTTCGTGCTGACAGAGCTGGATCAGTTTCCAAAAAAAACCCAAACCCAAAGCACAAGATGCTTGTTTTTGAGAGATGAGGGTCCTTTAGTGCCTTCCAAACTGTATTATCTAGGGCTCCTATGATATGATGAAGGCTCAAGTACAGAGACTCTAACCGTTAAGGCCTACAAAGACTTTTAACCTCTCATTAACTAGGACTTCTTCAAATTGGCACTAGTGCAAAAAAATGAATTCCAGTTTGACTGTGTCAACACCCATGGGAAGCCACACAACTTGCTCAAAAGCCTGTAGAGAATAGCCCTTTAAAGTGGTTTAGGCTGAGAACCACAAACAAAAGTGTTAAGATTGAAGCCGCAAAAGCCTGACTCTTGGGTCAACAAGCTACCCAAGGGAAACGTGATGCTCACCACTCAGAGGTCACTGGGGTTAGGAGCAGGAAAACAGGACATTAATGAATAGACTGCATTAGCCTTTGACCAGTCTCTTCCTGCACCTGCAGGAGGCTGCTGGCAAGAGACCCCGGGTTATCAATATTACCATCTGGCTCCCTGGCTGCTTTTACAGCTGCAGTAATTCAAGGCAGCAGAACATTGCAAGAACCGAAGAACAGAAGTATTTCTTGTTCCCTTGTGCTCTTTGGTTGTGTGTGGGTTTTTTGGTTTTTTCCTTCCTTTCTCTCTTTTTATCCTTCAGATTTTTTTTTTTGGGGGGAAGGATGCATCTAAGCTTTTATTCTCAAATGTGGTTGCAGACATACAATGAGCTCTCTAAAGGTACAAGAAAGGTACTAGAAGGTGCTGCCTCTAAAGGTACAAGAAAGAGTTTATGTTATTTAAACATCTCTAACGAGTCAATCTGTACAGAAGCATGTTCTGTAGTCTATCCTAAAAGATCCTAAGAAATGGAAAGTCTTTGAGTAAGACCAGTTAATTCAGATTTAGCGGATCATATTTTCCTGTAAAAACATTTTTTTCTTCCCTAATGGTACTTTTAAAGTGGGAGAGTATATGTTAGTATAAGAGTACTTTACTGGGAAATGTTTGGGAAGAAGCTGGCCAATTTAGAGGCTTTTGATAAATCACTGGAGCTATAACTCTGCCATTAGATAATGATTAGGCTTCTTTTGTGAAATACATGAATTGATTCAAACTAGAGATTCAGATGAAGTTCCACAGTTCACACTCATAATGAAATAGGTTAAAAACTTTTACACTAGCTTTTGAATAAGTAAAAATAACTTGAGATACTTCCATCTTTGTGTTGTAGAGATCAACAATGTGAGAGTGTGCCAATACTGTGCTTTGGGATTGGAAATCTCTGAGGAGGGATTCCCAGCCTTTGACAGTTTGCAATCAGCATCTATACATGCATACAGATAAACAAACCTTTATCACTCCTTAGAGATATATTCTAGTCAGGGTTACCTTTAGACAAGATTCTTGAGTCAAGCTAATGCCCAGGATAGCTCACAAGGACCCCTAGAAGTGGGATTTAGTATTTTAGAAGTGGGATTCAATATTTTAGACAAGTCTCTTTTTCACATCCTCAAATGGATCCTGCGTACTCTTGATCTAAAATGATCTCATTCTTTCCCTATATAATCTCAGTTGAGTAATCTTTGGCATTTCCAACTTCCAACATCAATAAGTGGTACAATCAAATATTCCATTCCTGTGCCAACAGGATGCAGTCTAATGTTACTGCAGTTGTTTTATGTAAGATTCTGTAAAGCTTCTCCCTCCTACACGAGGGAGAGAGCCAGAAGGATTTAACACACAGTTGGCCATGAAAGAAAAGCTGTTTACACAAAGCAGTATACTTCTGCCTGGAAGAGAGGGGAGCAAGATCTGCATTCACATGAATTACAATATATGAATTTTTTACAATATAATATCTCAGAGCAGAAATGTGTGAATAAAGAAATAATCCTTCTAGGAATCTGAAACTTATTGGAACATTCTTACTTAATAAAGCACTGTATCTATAGGGAAAATGACAAATCTTTTGAATATAGGAACTTACAAGATTCAGTCTTAAATCACAAATATAGTCCTTTACTCAATGCTTCTTTAGAACTAATGGAATAATATGGTGAGCATTTTAGTGGATAAAGTCTACCTTTTTCTGAAAGCTCAATTTTGATTGTATACAATATTTTTAACAGAGGATAATATCTCCATTTTCATACTCCTGGATTTATTTAGTACCTTACAACGTGCCTGAAGTTAAACTAGATTCAACTGCCTCCAGCATTTTTGTGTTTGATTTTGTGCTACTGAAAATATGAATTTAAAACTATTATAAACAATGAAGGCAGTAAAGTAATACAAGCATAGGATTGGAGAGCCAGCATAATTGCAGATGACTTTGGTTTTTGAAGTTTTTGCAAAATATGAAATACAAACCAATCTGCCATTTAATTTCACACGGCAGTTTCTATTTATCTATTCTACATTTCACTGTGATTTTCTATAGATACAAAATTATGATTAACTATTTCAGCAAATAATACCAAATGTCTGCAGACACAATATTTGCAATGGGAATGATGCAGCATTTTAGGAATCCTAGACAGTTTTAGAGGAAAAACTTTTCTCTAGTTGAAAGTAGTGAAATTTGACTCAACTTTGCTCATTGAATCAAATAAATGAGAAGTGGCATTTGAAAACAGTTTCTGATGATGAATGCCATAAGTAGATTGCTGTGAAGATACATAAAATGTCATATTCTAGGCTTCCTGCCTTGATTGATTTCAACAGATTGGAAATAAAATACAGGGAAATCTTTATTTATGGACAGACGGATATAAGCACATGGCCAAAATGAAATTTGACAAAATAGAAACACAATGTACAGTGCTTAAAAAGTGAAAGAGTGAGTAGTAGACAAAATAATAATGAATATCTAAGTTTGAAAAAAATCAGTGTAACTATTCTACCTATTGCAGCCTCTACTGTATTTATGTGTCTATGTATTTTACTACATAGTAATATTTTGATAGTGAGACAGAAGTCTGCAATCCTCTGCTTATTATCACTAAAACATTTTATTATGTGATAATTACTAATTCAATTAATGATTATTCACAGTCTTGTCTAACCATTGTTTTTAAACTAAGGACAAAATTCTTTCATTTAACTACAGATAGTTCACAACTAATCTGCTGGAATTTTTCAAAAAGCAAGTAGCTGAAAACAGTGGGACTTCTGAATAGAGTTCACCAAGGAACATGTACACCCAGCTGAACCCTATACTGATGTCTTTACAAGTGTACTAGTTTGTTATTTTACTTGCACCACTGCTTTGAGAAACTCATCTTTGGAAACAGTACCTTGATATCTGCAGGTCAAGCAAGGATAACCAAGATGAACTGGAGCTCATGCAAATATATCCTGCTGATGGAAATAATTCTTTCAGATACAACTGAATAAAAAGTTGTCTTTTTGTTGAGTTGACTCTTCCTAAGTCATTTTTCAGCATGGCTGTGCACTGCTGTGATTGTAGTGTAAGTCACATAAGTGACATGGATTGAACTGTGGTCCATCCCTGTTGTACTCCTGCATATCAGATCAGAAATAATTAAGTGATTCCTAAAGCTCCTCTACTAGCAGCCCACACAGCAGAAAAAAGAAGCTATAAACACAAGCTTTACAGTAAATAACATGAACTTTGAAATAGAAACAATAACTAGTGAAAACAGTTTCTTTTCAAAGTCAATAACTTGTCATATATTCAATTTCAGTGGCTGAATATGCTCCTGAAATTTTCTGTAGGTATGAGTAATTAGAAGAATGTGGCACCAATTAAAGGCTGAATGGATAGGTGTTGCTACAAACAGATAGTTACTGGGATAAAACTACATTGATAAGGTCATAGTATCTTATTTTCCATAGCAGGATAGTGGACACAGAGAGCATTTTTGTCCTTTTACTTCTGTTCCTAATATTGAGAAACAGATGCCCAACTGGACTTTGCACATAACAGCGCAGCTTTAGGTATTATTGTACGTTCTGAATTAAACACAATTCCATGTGGTGAAAGGTATCAGTCAACTTGAATTTCTCTGCTACTGCACCTTTTTTTCTTCTTCAGTCCTCTAAGAAAATTCCATTTCAGCAATTATCTAACACAATGTTTGTCAGTCTTCAAATCTTGCAAGAACTACTTAGAATTTATTCCAGATATACTAGTGCCATTTTTCTTTATGTTAAAGCTTAGATTCTGTAATATCATTAATATCTTAGAGGGAATATTTGGAGATGACATAGCCTATAACATACAATTCCAATCAGAAACAGAAGTTTATCTCCTCAGAGATGCAGGATGGGTTTGATGTGTGCGTTTGACAGACCAAAAAGAAGTTCTTTGGCCAAAATGATCGGCATACCAGCATGAAATGTCTGCCCAGAGGACTGCTACCAAAAGAATTACATAACTTATTTGCAAGATTAACAGTAAATATTTTGCCAAGAATTGCTTCAAGGTCCTAAAACTGGGTTACTGTTATTATTATTAGTGAGGCTGGGTGCAGACAGGCACCTACGTCATCTTGCAGTCACAGCAAGGATGACAACATGCTATCACAAGGCCTGTACTGCTGTGGGATGGAATCTGTAACAGCAACATTGTGCAGTATTTTCATCTGTCTTTTATCACTGAATTATTTATTCTTCTTGTCAGTAAGTTATGGATTTCCTGATATTTACAAGTCTATTTACAGCCTAAGGTGGGAGTCATCAGCCCTTCTTTCTTTAGACTGCACACACTGGCAACTCATTTTGCTGCTGAACTATGTTTTTAACAAAAGCCATAGAGAAAAAAGGCAGAATATAAAGCTAGGCAGCCAGACCTGAAAGCCATTGCCAATACACCATCTACCTGTTCACCAAAACCACAATGGATTGATGGATGACTGCTCATGCCAGGCATTGTGGAACAGGGAAATAACATCAAACTCTAAATTTAAGCTTCTTCAGATAATCCTTGTCTTCTTTGCTCCTCCCTGTTGGACAGCACTGTTTACACTACGTATGGCTGGATAAGGTGGGCACAAGTGAATTAAAGAGAATATACCCTTCCTGGTTCATCCCATGACCTGACAGTCCCAGGTTTCCTTGGTATCTCTTTTGGCTGTGAGACATCTCTGAAATGAAACTGTTGGTGCTGGCAGAGACACAACGGCCAGTGGCGATGACTGCAGATGTGGTAGCAGAGCTGAAGATGGCTCCGTTGGCCATCAAGATTCATCAGCAAATGATCCATTTTCACCAAATTATTCTGCTGGTCTTGGCTGAGCAGTTTGCGCACACTTTGCACATGGGACAGTCTGATCGCCAGCAACCTCTGAGTAACCAAAGAGGCCGATCTTCCACATCTCACAAAACTTTGCATCCTTTTCTTCTGGTGATCTAGCGATCTCAGCCCATTAATCCTGAACAGTGGTGATAGATCAACAGACTTAAAAGTTCCTGGTAAGAAAATCAAAAAGTGCATTACATTTTGAAAGCTAATATGATTCTCCTACATTTTCTGTTACAGTTGAGTTGGAAAGAAACACTAGTATCATTTTGTATATTGTGTCTACATTTTTTTCAAATAAAGTTACCAGACTAGAGGTTTGGGCAGTAGATCTAGCTGGCAGAAATGTTTTGAATGTCCTCTGCCTTACTTTCAAGTACACAGAGAATAGAGTATGAACTTAACAACTACTGAATATCTCTTGGTGTGTCTGGACAGTCAGATATTCTTATCAATGAGAGCCATCTTCACATTATATGGAAGGGAGGGGAAGAGAGAAGAAACAAAGGTCATAGAGAAATTCAAATTACAGTGCATTATTGCCCATGGGAAGTATGTCAGATATGGTGTCTTCTCCTGCCCACTGATACAGTTGTTTCCTTGTTGTTTTTGGTATTTGACAAAGCATTCATTGTAATTACCTTAAAAACTGTATTTTGACATCTGTATGAAAAAATTTCTAAAATGAGTAGTTTCTAAATGTCCTCAGAAAATGTGTAGTCTTTCACAGAATCCTGCAAATAATGCTTACAGACTCAGTTGGGAAGGACAGACAGTTCATTTAAATCTGTCCTGGGGTTCCATCTTGTGTTCTGAGTTGTCATTATGGGACAGGAATATAAGGAGGGGAAAAGAGGCTTTACAAATACATCTTCTGCTATTTAAAGCAAGACATACCTGTGTGCAGTACAGACTGTCATAACTCATAATTCTCTTATTTCTAAAATAAGCCTCCCCATCTTAATAAGGTACAGGTGGCACTTACCATAGTGAGTGTCCTGCTTTTCTGTTTCTTCAAGTTGCTTCTTTGCTCCATTTCAAAGTGTGCTTGAGACTCCTTTTGGCTTGTTCAGACACGCAGACTTACTGTGGGTTTCATTCCAGCCTGATTCTGAGACTCTGTCATAATCTCTTCCACAGGGGACCCCATCCCCCCAGTTTCAGCCTAAAAATCAGACTGCTGTCATGAAGGACAGACAGAGCTTTCTGTCTGGAGAAGTTCATTAGAGAAGTCCACTAGAGAAGGACTTATACCAGTTGTATTGTTGGACCTGCAACACCATCCCTTACCTTTAGTACAAATTTTTAGATAATTCTGCACTGAACTACAGCATCTGACCAATCCCCAAGGTCTTGGGGATTGGTAATTGTGGTGCTCCTTTTACTAAACCATAATCCTATGTTGCAGCACTGTGCATGTTGATACTGTGCTTGTTTTCTCTGCTGTTGGCAGAGCTTATTTTGCAAAATTCTAAATCAGATGTCTTGGACAGCAAAGGACTAAGGCTCCCTGTTTGGGCAGAAAGATTTTGGCAAATGGGAAGAAGATACAAGGTAAGGAAGACAAAGCAGTGGTAACAGGGGTAGTGGTGGCAGGCTGCCCAAACTCTGTCTTTACTCTGTGCGAGGGGTGAGCAGGGGAACAAGGGGAATTTACTGTGAGCTCTGTCCTAAAGTGCACTGAAGGCAGCCTGAGCTCAGACCATCCACCCTGTCTGTTCATGGCCCTCCACCCCAAAATGTTCTTTTTGAAGCACTGGAGAGAATAAGGCTTGGCCAACATGCACAGTGAGACAGACAGCAAGACAAAAGTATGCACAACTCTAAAAAATTCCACACTGAGTCCCAAATAAGCCATAAAAAGCAATGGGAAACTCTGCCCTTAACATGAACAGAAATCTTCGTGCTCTGCATTAAGCCACTAACTACAATTGTTTCTCATCTCATGCTTTAGAGTTTCAGTCACTCCCTGCAGAGGGAAGCAATGATAATTTCCTGGCTGAGCACAGACATTTTTGGCAAGTTTTTCTTAATTTTTTTCCCTTAAATGACACAGAAGATGAGATGAGTAAGTACTTTGGAGCAGTACTACTTATCTTCTTTGTTAGGTGTGCACATGGTATGACTCATATGACTGGCCTATAGTCATAAGCAAGATCTGAGACTTGGAGAAAACATTTTGAAATACACATCTAACCAAATATTTTGGGTACACTTTTTCATTGTATTGTATTATTTTTATTTTTTGCTCAGTAAGCAGGCATTTCTATGAAGCTAAATGGCCAATAAAGTGCAGAAATACAAATTGTGCATTTAATGGTCCATTTGTTCTTTAAATCTTTGAAACAAGAAGCATGGAGCTCTGAAAGTGCTCTCTTTGAAATCAATAGGCTACTTGAGGCATTAAGTGCCACTCAACATGGGTAAGTATGACCACATGTCTTGTCATATATTTCAAAAGGAAATATTTTAGTTGCAGATTTTAAACAGATTAGGTATCCTGGAGGTACCTCCAATTAGTAGAAAACATATCTGATGACTAAACTTAATAGCTGTTTAATTGACTAAATTATGTGACTATAAATTTTCTACCTTGTAACAAATTATCACTACTAGTTCTAGCTGCATTATAATACCCTCCTCATAAAGTTGATATATTTGTCATTTAGTTGCCTGGGACATCAACTTGCAAAGAAATTACAGGTTAATTCAGATGTTATAAAGCAATGTCATATCAAGATATTTCCAACTAATTATTGTTTTTACATCAGAAGCAATATCTCCTGTGACAATTCACTCTTGTAGCAAAAAAGGAACTGAATTGTTTTAAAAAAAGTTGAAGTACATTTGACAACAAGAATACCTACCTACATAATGACATGACGGGTGCAGCTAGTAAAGTATAATTACTTGAAAGTGTAAAAGTATACTTGATGGGGTTCACATTTAGGTGTGAAAAATCCTTTTAAATATACTTCACTGGGTATAAAGATACTTAAAAAGTATTTTTTATCCACTGAAGTATCACTCACTACAGCAGTTCTGAAGCTGAACATAATTCTGACAGGCCTTTACATCAGCAAAGCATTCAGTTAAAAAGATGGCTGAACAGAAAAGCAAGTTTAAGGTCCTCTGGCCTTGGGAGTTAAGAACTCTGTATGTATACATCACTTTCTTGCTCAGTGAGAAACACACTAATTTAGTTAAAATTTGTGTCTTTACTTGTTAAAGTTTCATTTGACTTTCCACAACCTTACAAGAACTTTCAGCAGTGCATAAGAACACTTCCTGAATAAATGGTTGAAAAACCCTGTTATCCTTTAGGTTTAATGTGAGAAAGATGCCATTCCATATTTAGTAACAATGCACTGGCAGTCCAATTAGTGGATGAGTGTGAGGTGTATGTGTATAAAAAAGGGATAATTTTTGTTGCCTCATCTTATTCACACAAATTGATGTAAGATGTGAATGTAGCCTTTTCCTATTATTCCACATCACAAGGATAAACATAAGTTTCCAAACTTATAAATTCTGAGAGTTGCTTAGAAAATAACTGGTGGAAAACAGATAGCTTCAGCCTTACTTTTGGCATGTAATTCCCTTCTATAGTTTACCTTGATGGTGGATGACAACCAGAAACTGATTACTATCACAAATATTTTTTTAATTTCTTTCTGATTTTTCTCAAAACATTCTAAAAGCTGTAAGTATGAGATATCTTTCACAACTTATCATCAGTAAAGGAAAAAAAAAGGGGACAAATAAGTTCAGAATAACATCAAATAAGAAAATTATGTAATTGCTTGTTAAAAAAAACACTTTATTTCCACCAATTTTAAAAGCATAGCTGCTTACATTTTTATGTCATCTGAATCTCTGTATATGGATTTGGACTGTGATTATTACTTTTTACTTCAAAAGTACTCAGAGATGTGTAAAATTTAATGTGGAAAATAAACCAGGAAATTTACATGAAAAACTAAGATAAAAAAGTGTACTTTGGAGAAATAATGTAAAAACACAAATGCTTACCTTTGTGTTTGGGTGGCATAACTGTTATCATATGCCTCATAGCTTGGATCATCATATTCACCCCCATATCCATCATCGTATCCCTAAGGGGAAAACAAAACACCACAGCTTAGAAGAGTGATAAATCAAAGCGTATTATCAAGCTGTAAAAATAAATTGCATCAACATGGGCATGTCATGTTTGCCCACGATAATGTGAAACATGGAGCTGACTGAAGAGAATTGTGAATCGTGAAGAGCAACCTGTACATTGCAAGAATAAAGTAATCAGTCACTCATTTAAGAACTCAGCTTATTCACTGATAAACTGTGGTGCATTGTCCAAACCACAGTGCCTCAGTTGGATCTGTGTGGAATACTGATGAATGAATAATAAATCCAGCAATTTCTGAGCAGTTTGTTACATAAATGGTTCTATAAATATCTACAGGTGAAATAAAAAAAATGGCAGGTCAAAGATACTGACTATTCTACACTATTAAGAATGGTGATAAAATCTTAATATTCAGTATATTGAAAAAATGCAAAACAAAACAAAACACAGCAACCTATGAGAAACAGTATCTTTCAAGCAAGTAATGGCATATTACTTTTAAAAATAATGCAGAGTAAGCCCTTTTACTTTCACTGAGCATCTTACTCTTTTATGCTTTTCTGTGACAAATTAGCCAACAATTTAGTACAGGTTCCTGCCATCTAACTTAAGGTTCTCACTGAAGAGCTCAGACGGATGAGCAGGCCACCTAAGGCAGAGAGACACAAGTGACTTCAGAAAGTGGTTCAGCTCATCTAATGCCTGAATTTTCCACCAAGAGAGTCACTGGCAATTGTGATCCATTGTAGCTGTCTCTGAACCAAAGAATGCTCAGGAACCACAGAATAAATAAACAAATACATATATATATATATAATCCAAGGGATGACTTTTGATATGCTCTTCTCATAGGACAACAGAGTAAGAAAGAAATGCTGTATGGAATCTAATTTCTTTTATTTCTTTGTGATTTTGGGAGCCAGTATTTGTAGTTAAATTGCAATGAAATATTTCATTGTCTAAAGAAAACCTTGCTGTTAAGGGAAATGCTAAAGGAAATAGTGGACTTAAAGAACTTTTACTTGATGTTAATTACAGCAAAAGGCAATTTTCTTCTCCCACAAACTATGCAAAATTTAGTCAGCTTGGGGGAGAAGGGACAGCATGAGGCAGTTCCAAAATAACAGCAGTCCAATAAGCAATCACTCTAGTACACTATCATAATCACCTAAAGTACAGTTAGTTTGGTACTTCATTATTTCTGCTAATTAAACTGCCCAGCGGTATTAAATAAGACTTCACTGGCATTCCTAAATTCAAGAAAACATTCTATGGAGGGAGCATTCAGTTGTTTCCTTAGGTCAAGCATATTAAATCTGCCTGTTCCTCTGGGCTGCCCAGCAGTGAGGGTAAGTGTGGATTCCAGGTGGGAGGTTTCATCCCTGTGGTGCTCTAAGTCCTGAAGGAAGGACAGGACTCTGCATGGTGATTTCACTGTGTCAGCTGTAGTAAAGACTTTTAGGGCAGAAGGGAGTGTCCATTTTCAAGCTGGAAATGGCCTCTCCCAGAATCTGAAGTCAACACAAACCCCATCATCTTCCATTTTAGGTGGCAGTGCACCATTCTGACTTGTCTGCATTAGTAAGAACTCATAGCAAAAAGTACAGCTAAAAACATATCCCTGCAGATGACAGTGATATATTTATCATTATATAGCTAAATAGACAATCTTGCTTCAGGGGACAGGATAAGAGAAACAATGCACCCCAGGAGACACGTTAGTCACATTGATTAGTATGCTACTGGGTGGGATCCTGCTACTGCGAAGATGAGGGTGATGGGAGTTCCTATATAAAGTCAAATAGCTAGAGGACAGACACTTCAGCCTGCTTACTCAACCATCTGAGAGAACAGGAAAGGCAACAATTACAAATTAGCTCTCTCAGTTTCTTGATGCCTGAGGTGGATCAACGTTCAGCATCAGCAGGGCAGAGAACACTTGTTAATATTTGACACCTCTGTGGGTTCACGTTACAGACTTTAACAGTCTCCCTCAAGGCTCAGAGCAGGTCAATACAGTGCAAATGGTTCAAGTGGGTTGGAAAACAAAGTAAAGAAAGTACAATGTACTTTTAATGAACAGAAAGTATTTTCTGGATAATATTCTTTTATTTGTGCCAATCTGTATGAAAATTATCTTCTACTTTATTGAAAGTTTAATGCAATGTACCCAGACACCCACCACACCTTTAGGTATTGAGAACAAAGACTCAAAATAGTTCCTTTCACATCCTTGAAGTGTATTAAAGTCACTGAGTAGTTTTCACTTCTTTAACCTTCAGATCCTCAGAACCCACAGCTTTTCTGAAACTATTTCTTGGTCAGGTGCTTTGAGAGATGAAGCACCCAGTTCCCACCTACAGCCAGCTAAGATCAGAAGTTGTGAGTCTGAGGGCGTCCAAATTCACAAATTCTCTTCTATGTGTGATGAAGACGGTGCTCCAAAAGCAGTTTTGTATAAATCTAGAGACCAGAACCCAGGATGCCCTCCCCAAATACAGTGTAAATTTTTACTCAGCACCAGAGTCAGCATTAATGCACTTTTTAGGTCTATTAGTGCTTCTATAAAAACCAACCTACCTACCTAGCTACCTAGCTACCTAGCTACCTTTTCCTGTATAGAAGTCTTTTTTGTCCCATAATAACTGCCACCACCACTCAGAAGAAAAAGCCTCCTACAATGAACTGAGAAATATGCAATGGGCAACTATTAGAAATATTTAAAGTGATAGCCATTTCTAGCCTAGGTTTTTATGCCAGGCTACCTTTATCTCAGGTATTTATTAATAAAACAACTTTCCAAAACATGAAAAAACTCAACAAAACCTCTTTACTCTGTGTCAAGGGAAAGGACAGTGAGGCATCCAGTGACGACAGTGAGTCGTCCAGTAAGATTTGCTCTGGCCCTACAACAATGCATCTTAGATATGACATAAAAGAACAGAAATACACATTTGAAGCTGCAGTGACACTAAGAATGTTTATCACCAATTTCAAGGAGTTTTGGTACTGTTTAGAGTTAAAAAATAATAAAAAAGAGATGATAAGTAAAAATTTAAAAATAATTTTTCAATTAAAAAAATTAAATGTTTTGAAAATGAACTTTTCTAAGTATTTACCTCCCCACAAATGGGAAGACTGGAAAAACTCTTAGGAGAATCTCAGAACAGCATCTGAAATTAGCATTTGCAAGGCTCACTTCAAGAGGAAATATTCTCTACTCTACTACTGATAATGAAAATTACAGTCAGTGGAAAAAGGGATGTAGAAGCAAAAACAGACATAATTGAAAAGAGGCTTATATTCTACCACCTGAGAAAAAGTTAAGTACCAATTTGATTCAGCACTCAAGAGACTATTGAGAAGAATTTATTTTATTTATTTAGATTTACTCAAATCCTCTTCTATTTTCAGATGCTGAAAAAGATATTCAAAATACAAACAAAATTTTAAGTATCATAAGTTACAAGGGTATCATAATGTAACACAATCTGATGTCTTTAAACATGAATTTTCTTCTTAGTGTTAAGACCCTGTTTCAAACAGTAACAGCCTATACTCAAATGCACCAAGTTTAAATCACCTCTTCTCTGAATAGCCTTAGAAAATAGAATTTTCATGGTCTGAAAAATGGTAGGTTTCAACTCTGTGAAACCAAGAAGAAAAATAAATCTAATACTTCTAATGAAAACCGTCCTGCTCACAATATTTTATGTATGTCCTTGTAATACATGAGAAAATACATTGTAAGAGAGTTGAAACTTATTTGGTTTTTACAGAAAATAGCCCAACTCTTTCTAAAGCAGCAAATTGCAAAATGGCTAGACTTTAAAAAAGAAAAAAACAAAGCACAAACAGTAAGTCAAAATAAAGTGAGTTATGCAACTCAGTATTTTACTTGGCAAACATGTGAACATGAAAAATACCTGCAGTCAGAGAACCAGAACAGCCCTTCTCATGATCTGCATCTAGCAGTACACAAAACTTAGTCCTGTACCTCAGAGAAGGTGAAGGTACAAATATCCACCTCTAGTTGTAACTCCTACATAAAAGCAGTTAAGGGACCTTTGCACAGTTGTCTTAGGTTGGATGTTCTTAGGGGTATTCCATTCCTATCTGCTAGAGGTGTGGCAGTTATCTTCTGTTAATTAGGCAATTTTCTCTATCTCTTCCACAACCAATCCTCCCTCTGGGGAGACATCTGCTGTTAATAGGTGACATTGAGTGTCACTGCATGATGGATAAAATTACAGCATCCCATTGTGAGAAGCTCTGCCCAGGAGGAGGAGCCAAGCATTCCTACCTGGATATAATCTGAGAGTTGGAAGACCACAAGCAGCCTTTCCCACTGGATTCCCAGAGAAAGACAGGCCTATCTACACCACCACTGGATCTTCAGAGGAAAACTACACCCTTCTACAGCATCCCTGCTTCAACAGACCCACATCTGCCACTGCAGGAGGACTGCAGCCACCATTTCAATTGGACTGCTACCAACACCCTGACCAACAGTAGCCAGTTGCACTGGTGACATTATATCACATAAATATAATTTAAATTAAAGAATTCTTTTCCCTGTGAACTGAAATTAACTGACTAAAAAGCAGCCTTCAACTGCCAAGGGAGGATGGGCTGCAATACACCCACTACTGGTTTTAATATCTTTACTATATCTAATATTCCTCTTTACAAAGTTTCCAGCAAAGTAAATGGTGAACCTCTCACACATCCTGATGCTCCCATAGCTGGAGAGAGAGAGAAATAGATGGAGCTGGCTCTGGCCATGGAGCAGTAAGATTTAGTGAATCAGAGATAAAGAAATAATTACAAGTATCTACTAAAAAGTGACAACTCTTCTGCCCAAGTTTGGTAACTTAGGGATGGTCTAAAGCATCTCACTGTGCTTTGACTTGCTAGACACAATGCCATATATGTTAAATAAATCCTATAATAATCTAAGAAAATTATATTTCCAGGCTTTGAATGGCTGGGAATTCCAAGAAACTTTACTTTTTATTTTTCAACCGTTGAAAACTGGATAGTCCATCTCAGAGCTTTTAAATGCTCCAGTAAATGCTGTGGTACCAGGAAGGAGCAGAAATGCTTTCACAGGTGCTTAACAACACCTTAATCAGTATTTAATTTTAAACCAGATTTCACTATGATGCATTATTAATGCTGAAAGTAGACTATTTAAGTGGCTGCAACTTGGCCAAATGCAAGATACTGTGCTATAGCAAATGCATCCTCAAATTTTATAAGCTGCATATGTCTCCAAATTTACAGAATTCCCTAAAGAAAAGACTTGTAGGAGTCATGATGATTAACAGCTATACAATTTTACTGCAGCACTGAAGAAAAAAAAGCTCCTCAAAAATAGTCTTATATGTCAAAAAAAGGAAAGAAAAGGAAAGAAAGGAAAGAAAAGAAAAAAGAAAAAAGACATAGGTTAATTCTTTCTGCAATCCTACTGGTTTTAATCCACTCTTATCCTCTACTTAAATATATTTAACCATTAAGGATTCCATGAATTAGTAATACAAAACAGTTAACAAATCTTCAAGTGCTCAAAACTCAAGGCAAATAAAGATTTACCTATTTATTAATGCTGAATCTGGTCTAGATGAGTGCTGAGGCATTCCTAATTTGGAATCTTTATATCCTAATATTTGGAAGACACCCTATGCCTTTTTCACAAATTATAGCTCTTGCTTAATCAAATTCAAAATTTGAGTTCATCACATATTTTCTGGAATCTTACTTTATAGAAAAGTATTTTTAAAAATAATTTTGGACAATGAATTTTAAATTCCCTTCTGTATGTGATTTATGCATTTTGCATCATTTTTGAGTCCATACATAAACATTTTAACTCATCCATTCATTTTTCTTACCTTGTGAAAGACCATACAGGATTATTTAGAAGACATAACAATGATATCTCTTATTTAGTATTGGTTCAAGCCATCCAGCTAAACAGTATTTCACCACTACCATGATAACTTTTGATTATATTTTTAAAGCTGTAACCTGAATAATGCATTCCATATATATACATACACATACATTTGAATTAATGAAACTTTACTTTGCACTCAGTTTTTTTAAGTGCTGAGGCAATGAAATTTACTATGAACAAAATAATTAGCTTTTTAAAGTTATGAAAATCAGTCACTAAAGAAACGAAATGTTAAGCTGATGACAGTTGCAGAAGATATGAACTCATTGTTTTTTCTGCTTATGACAATGATTAAACTTATTATACAAGTGTTGCTTGTACTGAATGCAGCAATGTTTGCACTGCTGCTAATCACATTTGAATAAAAATGTTCCTGACAATTCTTCTTGATCCTGCATACTGTAAAGGAGCAAAATCCAAAGTACCTACCCACAGCATCTTCTTAAAAGCAATATTTAATTTTCTAACAGATATTGTCCAATTGGGAAAAACATTTTAGTAATGATTAAAGGTACTGCAGGCTTTTATTCTTGGATTTAAAAAATTTGTAAGAAGAGTGAACTCAATTAACACAATCTTGTAAGGAATTATTCATAAAGGCCAGGTATAATTAAAAGAAAACATGCAGAATGTAATGGGACTTCTCATTTGTGAATATAATAATGAGTAAAATAGTAAAGAGTAGTTAATACTTATTGAGATATTTAAAGGCAATCTTTAAATTGTTATTCCCTGAAGTTTGAGCATGCAATTAGAGAAACTGAGAATGGAAAAGAACAGATCATCTATTAGAAACTCTTGTCAAATGTGCATGCTCCTTTCAGCCCATTTTTTAGTGCTTTCTCTAATCAAATGCTAAATATTGCCAGGCGTAGGGATTCCACCATTTCTCTTGGGAGACTGTCTGACAGCCTAATGGATCTTTGTGTCAGACACCTTTGCTAACTTTATCCCACATGACTAAATATATCCCACTGTACCAGTGAGATGCATTCTCACAACTCAGTATTCTCAGTGTTCTCCAATGTCTGTGTTATATTCTCTCATTTTCTTTTAAAAATTACTCAAATATGAAGATTCAAAGTCAATGCAACCCTGACATAGACAGAGATACATTGTTCAGCAGACAGCACAACAACCAGTGAGGACCCACACTGAAATCTTAATAAAAATCTCATAAATATCCTTGCCTTCACAAATAGGGTCCAGGAAATTGTTGTACTGGTTGTCTTTGACTGTAGTGGATCAAGAATGTTAAATACTACTACTAGTATCCTACAGTGAAAGCCTTCTAAAGGAAGTGTCTATCAGTGGTGATAGCCAAGCTGTCTGAATCAAATCTTTAAAGTCTGATGGAATTTCACTGCATTAAAATCCACCCAGAAAGTCTGTATAGATCTCAGAATGAGACTTCCACAGCTTACTCTGCAAGGCTTTGTTCTGCGCACCAGATCAAATTTGCATATATTTTTAAAGGTGATGGAAGTGATACAGATATAGATTACAGTTACAAAATCCCTATAAAATAGAGAATAAAAATCCTGTTACTGTGTATGGCATATTCCAAGACTCCGGCCTAGCTCTCTTGCAAACGAGGATGTGTTGTGATCTCAGACTGCAGCAAGAAGAAAGACAAAGGAATTGTAATAGTTTTCCCCTATTAAATGCTACACTCCTTCTACCATGCTTGTAATGGCTGTGGTCCAGCTTAGCCTTTACCTGCCCATCATTCATGGTTGAAAACTCAGAAAACTGACTGGGTCTTTGATCCATTAACTGACTTAAGTGCATTAAAGGCACAGAAACAGGTAAAACAGACATACTGAAAACAAATGGTAACTCTATGCTGATTCTTTTAATGCTTGCCAAAGAATAAAAAGACAGAAGGAGCATAAAAAAAAAGGTAAAAAAGGCCAATAGGTCTGTTCATTCCAAGACTATTCTTCTCAGGAGAGTTATTCTGACCTTTCCTGGTGCAAGCTGTCAACAAATTAAGGACTAAAAAGGATTAAAAATTTTGATGGACTGCAAAACAGAACAGTACTGATTTTCATTTATCATATACAAGTAGAAGTTCACATCTAATAATGCCTCTACTCTAAGCACTCTTAGCACTGGGATGGAGACACCAAAAGCAGAGTTCACCAACCTTCTCAAGCATGCCTAGGGCTGAATTCCCAAAGTGTACAGATCATCCTAGTCCATGGTCATCTACTCATGGTGTCCAACAATGTAACTGCAAATGTAATTTCTGGTTCCTGTTTTAACAATTGCATTAGATAAAGAGTGACAGGCAGACTACTTGCTAAAAGAAAAAAATTATTTGAAGAGATTTTTCTCTCACCAGTAGATGCAGCGGCACAATATAACCTGCAGTGAAGACTTGACTGATATACCTGAAATCTTGTGTCGTTGCTGGTTTTTTGAATGAATAAATTTTACTATTATTTCTTAGATTTTTTACTAAGATCAGAACCCTTTTAGTTCCATATTCAGATTTGAAAATAATTTTTTGCAATTTTAGCTCTTTCAACTATTTGAATTTTAAAGCCTACATATCAAGTCAATTTGTATTACTCTTCTACTATTAAGTGACATAGGTTTTTTTATTGTTTATTTTTATTGTTATAATTTCAGCTTTTTATTTTATTTTTATATGATGATACTTTTATTGTATGAAATATAGATTGTGATATATCATAATCAGTTCCATTTCAGAAAGAGAATGTAGGGAAGTGGGATGAAAAGAATCTGCTAGTTGCAATTTCCTTTTAAACATTGTTCCAGCACTCTACACATTCATCTTTATCTTTTTTATGCTATGATAATACCTTGCCCTGGATAACACAAAAATGTACGTATGTCTCAGATCTTCTTTCTTTTAAAGAACAACAATATTAACAGGAATTTTAAAATTGAATTCTTTGAAATTTGTATCAGGTCTTAGCATGCTGAAAAGGCCACAATGTCAGTTTTAGAAGTATTGAAGGAAAGATTGTTCACAGCTAAACAACAAAGAGGGTATGTCAGTGCATGCTGTGGTAGAAAAGGAAAAGCATATGGATACATTTTTTACTATCAGTTCAGAGAAGATGCCAGCTAACTCTTAGACTCTGCTTGAATACTAAAAAAATCAGTAGATTATTCTCACCTACATAGTATCACTGAGGTTGGAAAAGATCTCCAAGATCACTGACTTCAACCTTTGACTAAACATCACAACGTCAATTAAACCACAGCACTAAATGCCACATCCAGTCATTCCTTGAGCACCATCTGAGATGGTGATTCCACTGCTCCATTGCAATGCTTGACAACCCTTTTGATGAATAATTTCTTCTTGATATCCAGGCTGAATCTCTCCTGGCACAGCTGAGGCCATTTCCTCTTGTTGCTGGCTGCCTGGGAGGGGAAACTGGCACACACCTGGCTCCAGCCTCCTTTCAGGCAGCTCTAGAGAACAGTCATGTCTCTCCCGAGCTTCCTTTTCTCCTGGCTAAACACCCCCTGCTCCCTCAGCTGCTTCTCATGGACTTGTGCTCCAGACCCTTCACCAGCTCCATTGCCCATCCCTGGACTCAGTCCAACCCCTCAATGCCTCTCTTGCAGTGAGGGGCCCAGACCTGGACCCAGCACTGGAGGTGGGACAATCATTTCCTTGGTCCTGCTGGCCACACTATTCCTGATACAAACCAGGATGCCATTGATCTTCCTGGCCACCTGGGCACATGCTGCCTGCTGGCTCACATCCAGCTGCTGCTGACCAGCACTCCCAGGTCCTTTCCACCAGGCAGCTTTCCAGCCACTCTGTCCCCCAGCCTATGGCTCTGAACAGGGTTGTTGTTACTGGAGAGTAGGATCACTATTCCACTATGTCAGTATTATCTCCTCATTGTCCTTGTTCTGTTGATGCACTGCGGAAATGAAAGACATTGATTTAGCTGTGATTGCAATAATCAATGACTCAGGAATCCATGTTAAAAGAAAATCTTCATGATTCACAGAGGCATTGTCAGTGCTTTATACAGCACTTCATAACAATTTTTAGTTGGGTTTTAAAACAGAAAACCCATGGGAAAAAGGGTTGCATTGGTATTTCCCCCTAGTCAAGACTAGGGTCTAGTCCAGTATTAAAATGTATATAGGATTACATAAAACCATCTGGACATTATTTAAAATTTCAAAATTAATTGTATTCAATTAACTCTTTTAATTTTTTTCAGTTCAATAACATGTCTTTTGTTTAAGTTCATAAAACTAAATTCTAAAAGCTAAGGATACTAAAACACAAAAGGAAATAAATAAAAAAAAATATACTTCCTGACTAGCAAATTGCATACTGAAGGAAATATGGTTTGTAAGGAAACTGACTATTTTTGTCACTGGCGGTTTTCTGTATTCAAATATTATCATAAGGAACATCCAAATCAAGCTCATGAAAATATTTGACACCTCTGAGTCCCATCATTGTGTATCCAAAGAACCCTATTTGAGGCTGAAGTAGATTAGCAAAACCACAGGTGAAAGTTCATTGACTTAAAATATCTACCAGATTCTCTGTTAATGTATCTAAGAAGCAAAAGATGCTGACCTATCTATGATGCTGATTTCTCAAATGTACCCCTCTAGAAAAAGAAAAAAATAAAACTCCTTCTGATTTCAGTGTTTCTTTACATACTAGTAGTCAGTCAAGACCTCATTGAGGTCTACTGAACACTGACTTGCCTATTTAGCATTAATATTAAAAAGGAACTAAGTCATTTGGTCTAGCAGTATTTATTTCCTTGGTAAAATGTTTGGAGGTGTGCCAGTAAACAGGTGTGACTGGTAAACTCCTGAGCATCACCTTGAACATCTGGGAAGCCCAGAACATGGGCTCAGGTTGATAAAATGGAAGAAGGACACTTGGAGCACTTAATTACAAGCATCGCTAAAAAAATAATAAATTATTAGTATGCAAATAAACATTAAGTGCTGCACCAATGGTGATTAAAAGCTGGCCTTCAGCTTTTAAATTGTAGTCATCTTGCCAACTGAAGAAAGCTGTATCTCAATTTCGACCTTGAGGGAGACTGATGAATATATTTGCAGTCAGCACAGGAGTGAAAATCAGATCAGCTTGAAAATCTGAAAAAGTCCCTTGTTGAAATTAAAGGCAACATTCTTCTTGTTGATTTTATCATCTATAGTGTCTAAGGATCAATGGGATTCCTGTATTTCAAGATGTAGCTTGGAGAAGCTGAATGTAATTTAAATTTAAGTCCATTTGGATAAGGAACACAATTTTCTTCTTTGAAAGAGGTCTTTCTCATCAGTGCCTGCTGGAGGTCAAAAGCACAGTTCAGTGGAGCTTTCTAGTTTAAGACTAACTGCTTTTGGTGTCAGTGTGAAAGCTAGGTACCTCACATCTGATCATAGGGCAGACATTAAGAGCTCAGTTCAGCAGCTACACAGTAATCTCCCGTCATTTTAGAGATATGAACACATCCCAGTTTTTGCCTCCTAGTCCAGCAAGACAGGGGTTTCTCCCATGTCTCATATGACATCAAGGATTCTCTGTGGATGCCTTGAAGGCATCAAGACCCCTACAGTGTCTTCAAATGACATTATAACCTGTGTCCAGACAGCCCAACTAGACCTGAATCAAGAGACTTGCTTGGAGATGAAGGGTGTAGCTACACTAGTGTTTTGAGATGGGACTGCCTTAAGCACTGATCCTACAAAACTGAGGTGAACAGCCAATATGTCTGAAATCTCAAAGCATCTAAGACTTTGAGATAGATATTCCTAAAACTTTTCTTCTGGGAAGGCTTGTAGCTTCAATCTTGGCAGAACTGAATGGCTCAACAACAACACATCACTAACATTTACTCACTGCCCATTAAGTTCTCCATTTATCATCTAGCAAAGTTTTGAGCCAGTTGGCATGCCCTGAGATTACCTAATACACACATCCATGAGTGTGCCCAAAACCACAGCTGACATGCCTTGTTTCTTTCCAACAGAGCACAATACCACAATACTTGCATGGAGTACCAAAACTATCCTGTCTCTTCCATTGGCATTCTATAGGAGAGATACAGCTTCTCCTTATTCCTTAGTTTTCTACTGCAGAAGATTCAGGGCTGTAAATCATAATTATTCCCAACTGACTTTATAAATAGATACTTATACCTATTTCCTCATAACTGAGCCAAATTCAAGCATGTTATATGAAGTTTCCATAACATTGCAACTGGGGTGTTAAAATACAGTATTTTAATATGGAAGAAATTGGAAATAATCTTTAAAGGTTCTTGATTTCTGTTCTCAAAATATTTTTATATTTCATCTTGGTATTTAAATAAATAATATCTCTGTTAAGTTTTTGTGTATTTACAGATTATCTTCTAATTCTCTTTTGCAATGATAATTTCATAACAAGAAACAGTATTTCATATTTTGCTTCTACTTTAACTTTCCATGAGAAAGCAAATGCAAAAAACACTGTATATTTCTGTTTCCCAAATAATTCTCTTCTTTTATAAAAGCTAGCACTGATCACAGAAATGATAACTAGGAAAAAAAATATTTTTCTGCATGACTCATCTGTCTTCTGGATTGTTCAATACCTGTGGCAAAAACATCACTAATGTTTTGGACTGTATATTTTTATAGGTTACAGTACATGAACAATAAGCTATGCACTGAGCTAAGCAGGGATAGCTCTTCCTTGAAACAGTGCGAAAACTCTCATGGACTTCAGCAGCATCAAAATTACAGGAAAAAATCTGGAAATTTCTTTTCATCTTTAGATCTTTTGGATCATTTTGGGAATGTAACTGTTAGTATTAATATGGAAAGTAAAAATCTTTTATACTCTAGTTGTCTAAGAAAAACCGTCTTATTTATAATATAAATAATTATACTGATTCTGTTTACTGTATTAAAGAATTCAACTTTCAGTTATATCAACTATGATATAACAAATTATCACTGTCCTTGTTATACAGATGCAGGAAACAGAATTTAGAAGCGCTAATGTAATTAACACGCTCATTATCAAAGTGCAAATCTGTGTCAGATAAATGAAAAAAAGTCAGAGTTATTTGGATCATATCATCACCTTCCTAAGTGGTATGAGTCATTCCTTGATGCTAAGTCAAATGCTGTTTTATAAACATTTAACAGATATCTTATCAAACAGCTTCCCCAACTCAAACACTTTAAGATCCATGATTTGAAGTCTAGAGCCAACAATAAGAGGTTTATTTCACCTTGGAACATGCAACTTACTGTTGCAAAAAGACTTGTTAAAATGAGCTCAAGGCTTTGTTCATTACAGCCTACCCTTGGAAAACTTTCTCATTATCTCATAACAACTGATGAAAGTTCAGACTTACTCTTGAAGTTCTGAAGAGTTTTAAGCTAATCTGACTTAGTATCCTCTTGCTTTGTGAAGACATTTCCTTATCTGATTTCACAAACACACAAAAGGCATAGTAGCCCCATCATTTTGTTGCTCACATATTTGTGATAATGGCAGAACAAAAAATTAATAAAGTTGCAAGATGATAAAAAAAAGTTTGTATACTTAGTGATGCCCATCAGTGTGTCTGAGATCTGACAGATCATCTCACAATAATTATTTGAGAAAAAAGTTTAACTTCTCTGTTGGTGAGAAAACTGTGGTTGAACCAAGAATGCCTGGTATTTAAGAACAGGTGTCTTTTTTCACTTTTATCTTTTTTTTTTTTTTAATTGTTTCATCTAAGGGGAATGATAGTGAAGAGATGTCTAACAATACTGTGATCACTGTTACTCTTTATCTGCATTTTATCTTTTAAATGAATCTCTCATCATATCATATTATTTTTCTTCCATTACTGGATGTATACAATCAGGCTGAAACAAGAACACTGACATCTGAATATTGCTCACCCCAAATATTTATGTATACAGACCCTTAAACACTACATTTCAGAGGGAAGTAATTAAATTTTATCAGGAAATTCAAACATCCCCTCCTCAGATACAGCCTGTGTAGAACAGTCAGCTTGTTCTAATGCCAACACTTGCTTTTGTTAGTATTTTTAAAGTAAATATTATTTAATAATATTTTGTTTTTATTTAATAAAACTATTTATATTTTGGGTCTTGTTTCTTTCTTTGTATTTTTCTGTATGTTTTAGACTAATATCTTGTGTACTCCTATGTTTTTCTACCTATAAAACACTATTAAGAGGCCTTACAATGTCTGTCCAGCCATTCCTGGTGGATGCTGGCATAAAAGCAAACAAGCAATGGAAAGAAAATACAAGGAGTGTATGATGAAAAAGAACTTCTTCATAAATTACCAAAGATGATACTTTCATTTTGATTTATAGTATGTTCATAGTACATTTCCCAAATAAAAAAACAAAAAAAAAACCCAACAAAAACATTTCTGTCCAATTCTCCTTTCAAAATTTCCTTTCAAAAAAGCAAAACCTTTTCCCTGAAACTGAGATGCTTCTGGGAAGGCATATTATTGAAAGCTGGTCTTTCGGAAGCACTGCTACTAGACAGGTATACATAAAAGTTAGAAAAAGCTTCAAATAAATTTCTTTATTTACAAAATAAATTCACTACCTGCATTAATATCTGTTAGTCAACATCTTAAAGCACAACAAAAATATCCATGAATATGTATGTTTGAATTATCACAGATGTCCAATTCTGAGATATTTCTGTAACACCTTAAACTCACCTTTATCTTCTTTCTTTAACTGCACCTTATACATTTTATTCAGATATAATGCCCTCTTGTTTTCACAGATAGGAAGTCTGAGAGCTAATTAAGTCAAGTCATCTTGCATAAAAAAATGAGATCATTTTATATTAGGCTTCAGTGTATGCTTCTCCCTTGCTCTAAAATGGTGCTTCTGTGAGCCACAAGAAATTTCTAACCACAGAATTTTTTTTTCTAGTCAGGGTAGCTTGATTAGTTCCTTACTTGTACTGACAGTATATTTGTGCCTAACCTATGTGCAGGGGTTGAGGAAATTACCTGTGAAGCAGTTGTAAAAAACTCAGATGCAATAGCAAAACTTATTCCTGGGGGGATAGTAGCCTCGCTATCTCCTCCTGACAGGCATGCTCATTACCCTGGCATGGAAGGAAGCAGCCTGGTTACTGATTCAGTCCCAGTTCTGCATTTTCCCCTAGAGTTGGCTACATGGAAGTCAGACAGCTGACAATCTCAGCCAAGGAAAACTGCAGCACAGAAAACTGTAGCATTGCCTCAAGTCATTTGACTGGCTGGCTCACAGTATTTCTCTCTCCAAGGTACACCCCAAAAACTTCAGCTTCAGACAGGAGTGAAAAACAGATTGAATATAAATGCACAAATGTAACTTATGATCATAATTCATGAAACACACAGATACTGCAGTTTCTAAAGACAGCAAGTGAAAAAATCTATAAATAAACTTCTGTCAGGAGTGAGAAACATATTCTCTAATATAAAATGGGAATATTTCTGTGCGCATACGGGAATATTTCTGTGTGCATAATATAGCCTCATTCCATTTCAGTGATGTTTCCTTGTCCATCAAGATGCAGAAGTGACTGCCACTGCTACCAGATGATAAGCAGTCAAGAAAGGACTTAAGATGAAAAAGATTAATCTAGCAGAAAAGTTCTAACCATAAAAACTTTCAAACTGGGTATGTCTGCGCCTTGAATCCTGTGCTCAGTTGGTGGGCCCTCACATCAAGAAATACATTGAGGGGCTGGAGCATCTCCAGGGAAGAGCAAGGAAGCTGGAGAGGATTTCAGAGCACAAGTGTTACAAGGAATGACTGAGGGAGTTGGAGGTGTTTACTGTGGAGAAGAGGAGGCTCAGCAGGGATTTTATTGCTCTGCCTGAAAGGAGGCTGTGGCAAGGCAAGGGTTGGTGTCTTCTCCTAGGTAACACATAACTGGACTAGAGAAAATAGCCCCACTTTGTGTCAGAGGGAGTTTAGATTGGATATTAGGAGATGTTTCTCCATTGAAAGAATTGTCAACCACCGGAACAGGCTGCTGACAGAAGTGGTTGTGTCCCCATGTAGATGTCGGACATGACTTAGTGGGCTGGACTGAGCAGTGCTGGGTTAATGGCTGGCCTTGAAGGTCTTACAGGTAATTTCCAACGCAAAGAATTCTGATGTAATCTGTGATGAACTGGAAGAGAGTCCAAATTGTTTAGTTATGTGAGGAAGGGAGCATTTTTTGCATAGGAAAATTCAAGAGAATTACAGGCAGAGCTTTGTGTAGAAAGATGAAATTGCAGAGAATCTGGAAAGAAGTCAGGATGGCATCTACTAGTCAGTCACACAGAAAATTTTGTCTTTCACTCAAGAAAAAAAAATTGCTTTAGAAAAGGTTTCAATTGTTTGATTAGAAAAGGTAAATCCTAAGAGCATGAAACTATTTTTCCTGAGTTATCTATTTCTGCTGTTTTTTCTTCCTTCAAATGGTCACAATTCATGCTAATATTTTCCTAAGCAAATGGTAAAGGTACATGGTGGTGCAGCAAACCGGTCCTTTTATCAGAATCTGTGGTTCTGGCTTCTCCCTATTGAAGGCTTCTCGCTCCTTTTGGCTTTCTTGAAGCACAGCACTACAGTAAGTGCTGACACTAGAATTACATCAAAAGCAAAGTGACAGGAAAACAGCCCATTAGTAGCTTTACTATTGATCATATGCCAGCTATTTTATCTATAACAAATGCTTTTTCTTTCAATTTTAAAATACAAACTAAAAAAATAAATCAATGTTTTCTCCAATTCTGTAAATGAGTCAAAACAGAAATAGATGAACACTGTAGAGAAATTAGCAATACAAGGACAGCAGAATCAAGTAAATTGTAAGAGCAGCATCTTTTTGACTGAGGGTTCTAAGATCTAAAGATTACAGAAAAGGAGTTAAACTAAGTTTACTGAATGCAAAAGCAGATTACTCAATAAACATGCAAACAATGGCACTCATGAAGGTAATCCTTCCATTCTTGTCTTCACACCACCATCCAGATAGGCAAAATTGCATTTTTTCTATTCAATGGTGCTGACTATAACTCAGTCTTCCACCTCAATTTTACCTGTATATTCAAACAAATGATAACTAGGAAGATGAGAAGATATAAAAATCTGGATGAAAACCTTAATTATTCCAGTCATTCCTGTATCATTGGGTATACTCTAGACTAGTTTTATTAGGATTTTGCTTTGTACAAAATTTCTGAAGCACACTTTACTAATTAACCTTGGTAGAGTATGAAATGTGTATTTAAGGGGGCTAAAATTAGGTTCTTATGAGTGTAGGGAATGTTAAAAGCTTCTGCTAAATCAAACTGGACTGGAGTTCTACTAAAATGGTGGTGAGTGTGTTTTTCAGATTAAGCAAATTCTTTGACTGCAACATATCTAGTATACTGAATGATTCCTAAATTGGTGGCATGCATCACAGTACAGGCATATAACCAGCACAAGAGGACTCTGATACAAAGGAAACTAACTGCTTTCGTGCCATTTTTTGGTAGCTTCTTTTTCCCCTTCCAAAATGTAGGCAAGTATGTCTTGCAGAAATATTGCTGAAGGGAACAGAAAATGGAAATTTAGATTTTTCATAAAAATATAGTTAGGAAATTACTGAGTTTTAACTTCAGGATAAAAGCTTAGCTATAAGACAACAGCTGATCTATAATGTATAAACAAAACAGCTCACAAAATGCAAAACTATATAGTGAGGGAAAATTCTCTTAGATCTACACGACTGAACTTAGTTCAGACATGCTGCTTTCCCTTGGCATGCAGAATTCACACTGAGATCAACAGGAGCCAGCAGGAGCACCACAGCTGAGTCAAGATTTCTTGCCACTCAGTTTAGGTTCTCCCAGCATTAATATATTATGCAAATTAGATGTAAAAAAGAGTGTCTCTGTGGGGTATTTGTACATGTATGTGAATCTGGGGAAAAAAATCTGTGGAATGAAAACTTCTAACTTCAGGAATGTAGGCACATATACAGCCTACTAAAGACTTTTAATTAATTACAGATTTTGATTCATTTAAGAATCAAAAATTTTATATAACAGCTTAAATTAAAAAATGTGTTTGAATATGAATCTCTGCTGTACATTTATGGAACAGAAAGTTATTTAGGGGTTGAGGGCTTGGAAAAATGATAAGCTTCTATGAGTAACATGGAATGTGAATTGAAAGACAGCTGTTCCATAGCAGTTACATATGGGCATATGCTCACTTTAAATTTAACAATTGTTTTTAGCTATCAAAAAATTACAAAAACCTGCACATTGGAAGGCTGGATCTTGAGATTGTCTAGTCCAACAGGCAGTTTTGAAGAACCAGTCTGGTTTTGAATATTGCCCAGTATGACAACCCCACAGCCTCTCTAAGCAAGCTATTACACTTCTTGACCATCTCCATAGCAAAAGAAGTGTATTTTATTTAAGTGGAATTGCCTCTGTGTCAGGGTGCACTTAGAGCCTTTAGTGGCCCTGACCTGCTCACCTGTAAGCTTCATCCACACCCCTGCCCATGGGCCCAGGAGCCCTGTTTCAGCTTGGCCTTCCTTCCCTGCCTCAGTGACACCACTGGAGAGCCAGTCGCCAGCGGAGTGACAGCTGTGCTCGTTCAGGACCACTGACCCTCCTGGCCTGGATTCCAACTGGTCAGCTGGCTTCCCAGCCTGACCTCAGCTCTGCACTGCCACCATGGACTGGCCTGACAGTCACTGAGCTGTGTCTGACACTGTTCATCCCCTCCAGATCTCATCCTGTTCTGTGGATTGACTCCATCGCTTGCCCTCAGACCCGTCTCTGCTACAATGTGACAGGATGATCTGGAGTCTTGCCTGAACCTGGCACCACTCTGAGTCCACCCTGCAGGGACACAGTGGGACTGGGCTCTCGGTGGCAGGGCCCCTTCCTTCCTGGTCATGATATTGGCCTCCATTACTGGCCTCAAGACAGCCCTTGCTGTTTTTGACACTGTTATTTCCACTGACAGCTTGCACCATGTGCCTATGGCAAAAATTTATGCCTTTTACTTCTCTTTCTTAGGTATTTATAAACACTGATAAGATCTCTCTAGTCTTGTCTCCAGGGAGAACAGTTCCCATCCACTCAGCCTCTCTTCATATGTATGTCAATGCTTCAGCACCTTAATCACCTTCATAGCCCTTTGCTGGACTCACTCCAGCACGTTCATTTCTCTTGCACTGGGGAGTCCAGAACTGGCCTGAGTATTCCAGGTGTGTCTCAGCAGCGCTGAGCAGGGGATCACCTTCCCTGACCCCTTGGCAATGCTCTGCCTAATGCAGCCCAAGACGCCATTGGCATTCTTTGCTGCGAGGGTTCATTGTTTGTTCATGGCCCACTTGGTGCTCACCAAGATCCCCAGGTCCTTTCCCCTGAAAAAGTTTTGACACTTGGCCCCAGCTTGTCCTAGTCTCACATGAAATGGGAGCCTAACTTGAAATTTCATCGCTATCCTCTTGGGCAGCAAATTCTGATTTCAGCTAAGCCACTGCTGATTTCTCCATCAATGATTTGTGTTGTTGGGTCACATGAGAGTGGAAAACCTCGTGCAGGTTTACAGAATTGAAGTACAGGCACTGTGAACTGGAGGTAGGAAAATACTGCTGGAAGGGGAGGGAAGTCAGGTTTAAAAGTGGGACTTGACACTCCATTTGTTAAAATGTTGCCTTTGTGCTCAATTAACTGATTAGTCATCTGCATAAAAATAAATTAATGAATGCCCAGGTAAGTTGGAAGGTCATCAGAAGATACAGCTGTAAGTCGCATATAACACACACACATATTGTTTGTTTAGATATCTATGCCCTCAGATTTAATATATTTACTGTATTTACTATACAGCACATTCAAATATTCAGTCCAGTTTGTGTCAAACAGAAGATTGCTTCATGTACTAAAGCATTCTTTCTTGGTAAAACTGTTGAATTAGCTTTCTTGAGTAGGGATGCAAAGAACAAATTAAATTTCAATTCAGTATCCACTCTCACATAATATCTTATCTATTGAGGGAGTGCTCAGCTCAGTGGGTAGCCCATTCAAAGACTTTGGCCTCAAGCAACTAATTTTCCCCTTACTTTTTGCTTGAAAATAGAAATAATTATTTAATTGCTGATATTCAACCATCAATTAATTTTAGCTTATATATATTTGCTTTTCTTAAACATTTAATGATTTTCACATGATATGCACACAGCTAGCAAGCTTCTCTAAGCACATATAAGGTTAAAAAGGAAAAAGAAAAAAACCCCAAAATGCAAACCAGAAGTATACTAAAGAGAAGAAAAAGCCATAAGTAGGAAGCTTTTGTTAAAATATGCAATTCACAACTTAGAAAATTCCCAGCTGTCTTAAATTCAATCTCACTAGTATTTTAGGTCTGAGTTGTGCCTAGACTCAATTTAATTACAATAAAATTCCACTTCAGCAGTCTGTTTCAGAAACACTGTTGACCAAAGAAAAAGCGTAATCTTTCTTTTATGACATGAACCATTTACTAATAAATATAAGGATATATAACAGGTAGCAAAGGAGTCATTACAAATATGTGACCATGAAGATATGAGCTCGTTAAATGCAAGAGGGAGCAAAATACTGAAATAAAATACAGTCTGGTCACTTCCTCAGTCTCTGATTGTGTCCTTTTGTCATCCAGCACACTAGATCAATAACTAGGAGCTTTTATTTGATTTACGATATATAATTATTGGGCAGTGGGTATTTTCAAAATGTGGGCTTTGTTTTGCTTTTTTGAAGTTAATTTCATAGGCTGCAATCTACATACAAATTAGAAATTTATTCATCTACCACAGTGTTACCTATGTACAGCTTGTTTTCTTACGAAACGGAGTTATCACTATATATTGCTAATCCTTACTTGGAACACGAGAGCTTAATAATAGCATTAATTTTCTGTTTAATAGATACTACAAAAACCCTAAAAGAAAGGTACTGAGTATTAACATATGGAAGAAGGAATTGGTGGCTTCTTTGAAGTAATTTTGCATCTAAAAAAACTTGTATTTAAGACACGGTTGGAAGATGATAATCAGCATCGCTCCTGCAGAATTCTTATAACTGCCAGGTATTAAATGCTCAAGACCCTAGCCCGACTTTGAGAAGTAAAAATGCAAACAACAATGCAAACTAACATATGTTCTATCATTGACCTGACTGAAATATCTTTTCCTTTCTTTTAAGCACAGTAGATACACTTAGAAGAAAAGAGACAGCAATTTCTCATTTATACAGTTCACTCATAAGGAGTGAAGGAATTTCATGAATTGTAGTTAGTACTGGTGCCACTGATTTGGGCAAATTGGATGCACAGGGTAATTTCCTCATTAACTGACTCAGCCAAATCTAAGGCTCATGAGAGAATATTGATCTAAATACCTCTTGGAAGTGCAAATGAATTTTTGGTGAAGCTACTGACATTAAGATACTGTTATAGTTAGGAATTTGTCAGACTACATCACTACTTTGTTGCATCAAGGCACATAGGAATGCTACAATATTCAAAATAACCTGGAGCCTTAATTTTTCAAATATTTGGTTGAAATAATTCATATTCCTGTGTATGATTAGCATATGCAAGGAATGTATGACAATGACATATTCATTTATTCAGCCAGCTCTAAAGGAAAAATACAGTTTACTGTATTTTCCACACAGTCACAATTGCAAGGACTTTAGGACTATGGTAAGTAAAGACAGAGAAAAAAATCGGGACACTGTTCCACTACAGATCACTGGCCTGACAGATTTTGCCAACACAGTAATGAACATTTAAAATAAAGGGAAAAAAAATTAAATGCTATTATCAAGATTGAGGAAGGCTGCTTGAAAATACACAGCCTTATGCTTCAAAATTGAGAAGACATGGATGAGATTAGGGCTGTAGTATTTGTGACAATCATAGCTCTTTGTGTATCTTTGCAGCTTTTCTGTAGATCTTAGGAATGAAAACCCATTAGCAGTCAATGCCAAACTGAGCAGTACACCTGTGTGGATCAGGTATAGCTAATCCTACACAGACATGGCTATTGTCAGGACCACAAATATGAGTTTGTGGAACAGACTGTCTCCAAAGACTGCCACTCAGTAGCAAATAAAGGCAGAAATTGATGGAAAAAAAAAAGGTTTGTTACAAACAGCAATGCTGACCTTTTTTGAGACTTCCCAGAAGAGGCAGAACCAAAGTCCTTATACTGGAGTACCCTATCAAAACCCTTCAAGAGTCATTACAGAATGCTGTGGGCAAAAGCTTAACCATAATAACAAAAAAATGTTTGGAAAAGGAGGAGGAAACAGTCATGCCATTTTTTCTTGCACAGTGATTTTTCCTTTATTTGGATTGTAGATTCTTCCTCAAATATTTTTATGCCATCACTGCTTTTTACCTGCTTAATAATTTTCACATATACACAATGACAGCCACGATAAAATGCTCTTTTACACACAACATATATTTCAGAATATATGGAATATATGTTATGTGTAAAAGAACATTGTATATATATATATTATGTATGTATGCGTATATATATATAACATTATATATATATGTATACATACATATAGTATATATATATAGCATTATATATATACACACATATATAAAAATGTATATATATATATATATATATATATTCACATTTCTTTCTTTATTTCTTATAAGCCTATATGACTTATGAATAAAAAGATTTAGTGACACACTTCAGCAGTCTATTCATTTTTTTAGTACATAAGGCCAGTCCATTGGCATGACTAATTTTTTGAATAATGACCAGGACAATCTTCTATGTCTGCCATGCATCTCCAGCCCCTTAGGAGGCTATGACCCATCTCTCTAGGATCTTCTGTGTGGATTACAACCTAACAGAATAATATCATGGATTTGGGGAGGTCTGTCATATGCCTCCAGATCTCTCATTTTAAAGATACCATGAGTAATTTTTCTGTTGGATTGGATGGTTTAATATTTTAAACCATCCAATCCACCAGATTTTCTTTTCTTTGAGTTTCAAAACTACTTTATGCCATATTTTTAAGTTATGACCACTTAAAAGAAAAAAGAAGCACAGTTAGTTTTCATAGGCAAGGAAGGCATCTGAACTTTCAGAGGAAGTTGTAAGCTACCACTCACCCAGATGCCAATTTAGTTCCCTGATCTTGAATTCTCTTTCCACGTCAGATTTCCTGAGATAGGAAGAGCAACAGCCTCAGATCTCTCTCTAGCAGAGTCAGGAGATGACTCAGATACTGCACAGTACTTGTGTAGCAGCAAAACAGATTTTCTCATTGCTTTGAAAGCTGAGTTCTCTGTTTCGGAGCGTAAGTTCAGTAGATAGTGCCAAGGATGCACAAACTACACCCACTCTGAACTGTAGAAGAAGAACTGTCTTCTAATGAGGCAAAGGTAACTAGTTTATAGAACAGTTTTCACTGTGTTTTTCTAAGAGTTGGGTTTTTTTAAAATCTCATATATGACTGTATTAACATGAATTTTCTCAAATACTCCACATCCTATGTAATTCTTCTGATTATTTCTGTCAACTTATCAACCTCCAGTGTGTGATACAGGCATCTGAATATCCTCTTAGGGAACAGGGCTGGGGTTTGAATTTCCCAGCATGTCCTTTGATTCCATCCAACCTTTTTTCTTTTTCCATTTATCTTAGATGTGCAAAAAGATGTGCTGCAGCTAAATGAAGCACATACGATCATACCTCTCTGGATACTCTTTGCCAGAAGGGTAGGTAACAATAATGAAAGCAGAAGCTTCTAGAAGCAAACCTCACAAGGGAATCTTTCTATTGATTTCATCAGCCAATGAACTGTCATGCATTTATAATGCAGGATTTTTGTGCATATTTCTATTAAAATTTACACCCAGTCCTTGTAAAATTTTAATTTTACTTTCATTTTCCCTCCAGAGCTTTTATGAGCATTTCCTAGTAGAAATACTTCTGTGATGTTTCATATCACTTGAGTAATTTTGCAAGGAACATTTATTATATTTTAGCTATAGCAACTAGGCATTTATGCAACTTGCATATGACTCAGAGCTTGGAAATACAGTTTTGTCCTTGTTACATCCTAAGTAAAATCTATGAACGTTTAGCATTGCTTTCTCTAAATGTATGTTCTTGTATATTTTACATACAGTATGAGTGAAATATTTAGACTAATACAAAAAAATAGTGTAGTAACAGAAAATGCTGGCAGAACTCAGTTTTATAAAATGGAATAGTTATCCATTAAGACATTGCTAATATTTTAAAAATTTCAGATAATTTAGAATGGATTCTTCAATCTGCTTTACTGAAGAGTGGAGCTGGAATTTGTAAACTGGAAAATGAAAAATCCAGGTCAGATTCAGCACCAAATTATGTGGCAAGGCTTCAAAAAGGTCTTGTGTATTTGTGAAGGTAAGAAGAAAAAACCCACAAATATCTGATGAATGTTTTGCAATCCTTATGGGTAGGCAGCAGTAAAAGAGGTGTGATAAATCAATAGAACAAATTGTCAGCCTGGTAAAAATGGCTTGCACTGTGCTGCTTCTCATTAGATGCAGCAGGAATTGCAGAAAAGCTCTAACAGCATTCAGCACTGTTAATGAGATGTACTACCACAATTAGTCTGCTCACAGAGTATACAGTCTGCAACTGGGTTACCCTAAAATATTTTCACATGTAAGAGAATTTAGCAAAGACAAATTTCTGATAGCTACCAAACCTGAAAACTTTCCTAAAATATTTGTTGTAGGTTAATATAAACATCACCTTTGAAATCTGGCTTGGCTTGGGATAAACCTGTTCTGTAGTAAGATCCAAAGCCAGAGTTTTATTGATATTTAAGCCAATGCATTTGATAAGGCCCTTGATTATCTCCCTGAGACTTAATGTCAAGTTCAAGTGCTTGTTGGACAAAGTGCTAGTTTCTAAACATATTTCTGAAAAAAAAGAATGGAGTTTATTTGGCACATTACTGTTTAGACAGGTCTGCAGCTCACAGTAGTTCCCAGTTTGAAGTCAATAATGTATAACCTGGGTATGCATTATATGGGACAGAAAGAGGGTAAAAGTGTGATATTTCAGTTTTCTTTTTATATGGAATATGTTTAAGGAAATTTCAGGAAAATTAATTTCATTAAATTCATAGTGCTTATCTTAGTATACCAGCAGTTTTAACACATTTTGATTAAAAAATACTTTCCTATTTGTTTCAACTGCTGTTTAGGACCATTTGGACTCTGATCTGTAGATGTGTGAGGCTAAAGCCTGATGCAGCTTTTTCTGGTCTTTCTCCATGGAAACATTCAGGTGTCTCTGCCTAAATCTGAGGATTTCCAGCAGATTTATGTATTTCTTTCAAATGCAGAAATCAATGATTTTTAGCATTTACATTGACTTTTTTTCCATTCTGTGTTTTATTTTTTGATAGTCATTGCAGTACCATACCATGCTATACGACATTCTTATTCTGTTTTCCTACTTTTGCTGGAAACATCTGGGCCTGAGGGCTCCTCCAGTCCTGACTCTCCCTGTTCAGCCCCCAGGGGCCACTGGCCCCTGCCCCAGCAATGCTGCAGCAGAGCTGGACCCCAAGTGCCCACAGAGCTCCCTGGGCCCTGCTGAGCTGGGCTCACCTGTGGGACCATGTCCCTGCCCTGGGAGATGCCCTGGCAGTGCCCCAGTGCCCTGGCAGTGCCCCAGTGTGCCCTGGCAGTGCCCCAGTGTGCCCTGGCAGTGCCCCAGTGCCCTGGCAAAGCCCCAGTGTGCCCTGGCAGTGCCCCAGGGTGCCCTGGCACTGTCCCAGTGTGCCCTGGCAGGGCCCCAGCGTGCCCTGGCAGTGCTTTAGGGTGCCCTGGCAGTGCCCCAGTGTGCCCTGGCAGGGCCCCAGCGTGCCCTGGCAGTGCTTTAGGGTGCCCTGGCAGTGCCCCAGTGTGCCCTGGCACTGTCCCAGTGTGCCCTGGCAGTGCCCCAGCGTGCCCTGGCAGTGCTTTAGGGTGCCCTGGCAGTGCCCCAGTGTGCCCTGGCAGTGCCCCAGCGTGCCCTGGCAGTGCCCCAGCGTGCCCTGGCCTCCCTGCTCCTGCCTGGGGATGGGATGGACCCCGGCTCTCAGGCCACCCCAGGGGCACAGTGTGCTCCTGCTGGCCCCTCCCCTGCTCCATAGGTGAAAGCATGCTCTACTGTTCTACAGTTATTATTAATATGCCATCCTCTTTCTTTCTCTGCAATATTAGCTTTTAAAAATGCAAGAGTAGCTCCATCTCCTTCATTCAGCAGTTCAAGATGTTCATGCCTACCACACGGATGTCTCAGTACTTTCCCACTGGCAGATCAGTGTATCAGCTCTGTGACAACCTTCCAGACTGATAAACCCAAACATCTCCATCACTGTTAATTTTCACAGGTGGGAAACTCACATCCTCTGCCTCCTCTCCTTTCTTCCCCTGAGCTCACCCAGTCTCACCTACAGATCTGCATCATCCCTCCTTGGCCAAGGGTCTCTGGCTCAGCTTCCAGCTCTCCTTATGGAGACTGCTCCTACTGCTCCCTGCTGTCCTGTCTGCCCTTACCAGCTACTGCTCCTTGTTTACCACGAGACCTGCTCTGATCATGCCACTTCTATGCCTGTGGGTCTCCACTACCTACTCCTTCCTGCTGCTCAGCTCCAGCCCTGGCTGCCTTGGCAGCTGTTTTCTCACCACATCTTCCTCCCCTCGCTCCTAAACAGAACCACACTGTCCACACAGCTTTTACCTTGAGCTACCCCTGCACTGCACTCTGAACACTGCAGAGCATTCTTCACTCCTTTTACTCAATCCAAACTGAAGAGTCTTAAAAATCAAATACTTCTTCTGAATGCAAGTTTTAGTATGTTTTAGGAAAAAATGTAATACAAAGGAACACTGCAAACCTTCCCCTAAAAACCCAGCAAAACAAAACCACACAAATGTGACCATGCAGAACAAAAAAGCCAATAAACTCTAGCTATTCCTAAGAAAAACCCAGCAAAGTCCTTCTACCCTGTCCTACTGCCTCAAAAGGAGTTAAAATATTAAAATACCTGCTGACTTCTTTGTTTCCTTAATTACAATTTTGCTATTAGAAGCACGAGATTGCTGAATGTGCATGAACAGCATGTAGGTCACAGGAATAGGAAATTATGATTTATCCATGATATATTGCTGGTTTGCAAGATGTTTTGGAGGAATCTTTCAAACAAAAGGAAAGACTCAATAAAAAGCTTGATCCCTTTTGTGAACAGAGAAACTACATAGGGATGGCAAAGAAATACTGTGATTCCTTTAGGTAAATGGTGAACACATGAAACAAATAAAATTGATTAGTCTACTTTTAATATATTTAGCTTGATTTTTTTTCCTCAGGCAGCTTATCTTCCCCTTTAAAAAAGAAATAGCAGCTAGAGTCAATTATTAACTAGGGTCAAATATTACCTATAATTTGTAAGCAAAACAAACTAATTCAAGTCATGCTTTTGTACACAAGGCTATGAAATCTCACTCTAACCTTTACACGGCTTTACAACTCATTGGTGCACAGTAAGTACAGCCTCCTCTTAATGAAGCTGAGTCTTTATATTTTTAACACTCATTTGGAAAACCAATTAACTCTGGCTCTATTGAACAACTTGAACAGGAAAGAAATCAAATGTTAAAACATTTGTGAAGAGACAGACTTTCTGTAATTAGAGTACTGATGCACCCAAGGCTGACTATGTAGTGTGCAGCATTATAGATTGACACCTTCAGCAGTCCAAAGCAATTAAAATTGTATGTTCCTCTTGCTACACATGCTAGCATCTAGCAAAACCACTGTATGATATTTACCCTTCAAATTTGGGTTCAAGTTCTTTATCATTTATAAGAAATATAATAATTCTTTTTCAATTTAGAAAACTAGAACAGTTCTAAGGTTTTAAATTACATTCAATATGAATATCCTGCAGGAAGTGTAGAGTCTGTTAGGTGGGAGACAGCATAAATTTCCTAGACAACATTAACAGGTTCACTGATCACATGCAATGTTTCCAAAGAAATTGGAATTTATTGTGGCAAGCCTTAAAATGTATTTGCTATGACTTTCTTTGCTCTTCTGCATTACTTGAATGAACAAAGAGAAGGTTTATTAAATTTCAGAAATAAAAATCAGTTGTTCAGTATTTTTCCAGATGTTTAGTATTACCTCTAAACTTTGATTATTTGGACTTTTCTTGCCTATGAAGAAAAGCAGATGTGGAAATAAAGTAAAACACTTTTTTCCATGACTCTGTTTCCAATGACTCTCAGGGATTCTGATTTGGCTTAATTGGTGGTCTGAGTTATTCACCTGTCCCCAAAGCTTAGACAAAACCAACTCTAAGACAGGTATCTATATATACCCCAAAATAGGTGTCTCTAATGATGGGACCTACATAGAATCTTTGTACTTAATAACTCAAACAGTGTAACATATATTTACTACTTTCAGTGCACAGTTTCTTGGTGTGCAAATATTTCATCTGGAATACCAGATACAAATCTTAGATAAAGATAACACAGATGTTAATAAATTCTTAGTAAAAAACACATGACCTGCATGTTGCATTCTAGAGAAACATCTCACAGTGACAATACAGTGCTTCCACAAACTATTTGAAGCACTGGAGTTAAAAACAGAGAAATAAATTTCATTAAGTGGCTGAAGAATTCCCTATAGATGAAATACCTTCCAAAATTCATGCTCAGGCTGACTACTATGATTTAATATAGATGTGAGAAATCTGTGGGTCTATACATGCTGTGTGAGTACCTGATAGTAAGAAGCTCCCTCTCAAGGGCCATTACCATGCTGGTGTATGTACTTGGACCCTGTTGAGTTGCCAAGAAAAAGAGTAAAATTCTCTGTCAGTCTCAGCAACAAACTGTGGAAATGGAGGACTAGTCCTTGCCTCTGAACTGTGGCTGGATTAAACACTTCAAAAAGTGGTTGCAAGCACTTTTGATAAATTTATCAAGCTGGGGATGGCACCCTGTGCCAGGAAGACAATGAACAGAACACTCGAAATAAATTATTTTAGAAGCCCATTTGATGCAATCTCAGTAAGTTTCAGAGTGTACTGCAAATGAAAACAGAATTAAAGTTTTGAAGAAGAGAAGAGTAAACACTACACAAGTTTATGACAGATATACTACACTGCTGTAGCAAAGACCTAGAGTAGATCAACTAAGATGTCCTTTCCACTGCTTCAGTGAACTGGACAGGCATTCAGGTACAGGCAGCTAGAACAACCAGTGACACCTGATTCACATTCTCTGTAGTTTCTGTGTCATTACTGGTACTACATGCCAACCAAATCTTTTATTTGTTTCTTTTTTATAGATCTGGTGTAATTGAGAGCAGTTTTGGTAGTCTTAGCTTTGTTTACTTGAAAATGAATTAACAAACTGCTTATATGCTTTCTTAGGGGATGAAGAAGCCAGATGGTCTAGGGACACTTGCTGGGAAAATTTCAGCTGGTAGTTGCTTTAGCACTTTAGCAAACCAAGGCACCAAATTATTTTTTTAGAGCCTGCTACAATGCCTGCATGGGTAAATATAGGCAATCTCATTTCAAATATCTTGAAGGCACTGGTAGCATAAAAAAGGGAAGGACCTTTTGACACATGATTAGATCTACTCTGTCCTACAGCTAGATGCCCCTCATATGAATAAATCTCACTGAAGTCCTAAAAAGAGACCCCCCCTTCTGACCACAAATCACACACATGTATTCAAAATTGAAAATACTTTATCAGTCATCAGTGACTAGAAGACAAAGCCAGGCTTCAGAAGCTTTAAACATTGCAAATATTAATATTAGGAAGTATTTATAAGAGATGAATAACTTGCCTAACAGAAGAAGATTTTATTTCTGAGAAGACAGGACAAATATGGATAACTAAGACAGCAGAAGAAACTCGAAGTATATGCAAAAGCTCTTTTGAAGACAGAAAGCCTTTCAGCTTTTTCTTCCATGTACTTTACTGAATCAATCGAGGAACCTAAGAAGCAAGACTTGATTCCACTTTCCACAGTCTGTAGCTTAACATTATATACATACATAAATGATACAGCTGTTCCATCTACAGCTGTTTTGCCTATGGGCAGCAGAGTTTTTTCCATGTTTTCTGCATGCTAACTGCTTATAGCATAGAGATGTAATATTTTTGGCATTTCATACTAATGAAATTTTGCTTTGCTAAGAGACCATAGACATTTTTGGACAGTTTAGCTTATTTTGAACTCATTTTGTTCAGAAACCTTCCCATAAGTTTGAGTATCACTTCCTTTCTTAACATGCAAAATCTCCTTTTTCTTATAGCTCAACCTCCAAAAAATCAACTGTCTGCAAGTAAATAAAGAAAAAAGTTAGTTGTAATAATTTTGCTAACATAACCTCTGATGCAAATAATACTGATTATTTCACAGACTTCTTGTATCTGATATTCATACCTGTTTAGTATTGAATTCATAAGTTCTGTTGCAGACTAAACTCAGGTGTTATTTTCTTAAGCAGCAATTATATAACCTGTGAGAATTTTATGTGCTTCATTCTTAAATTTAAGACAAATTTAACATTTATCCTTTCTACTGCATTTTTTCATTTCTTGAAATAAAAAAAATATATTCCTCCTTCAATGCAGTATCTGCTCTAAGAGAGCTAAAATAATTATAAGGCATTTTTATTGTTTAGTAGCTCATCTACAGTAAGAACTTGAATTACTGCCTGTACACTACTAGCAAAAAGTGAAAACCCAACTTATTTTGTATGCCCTTGCACTTCCAGTTTCAGGAGGAAATCATTAAAACTAATTTTTTTTAGACTCTGACTCATTGTATCTTTATTTATGATCTGTTTCCACTGAAAGACATTTTCGTTCCCCTACACTTACTTTTTTTACTTTTTGTTCTTGGTTATTGAAATTCATTAGTTTTGACCAAGGCAGAGAATATTTCCTCTTAGATTTAGGTATGTGACTGGAATACTTAACTTGAAAGCACTGTTCTACATACCTTGTACTCTTCACTGAGAAAAAATGGAATTTCACAGATAATTTGGCTCATGTAAGATCTGATTTGCTTTTCTGTGGAGTTGCTAAGGAGACATCTTTTAATTTGAATATGGGCTCAGAAATGTTAAAAAAAAAGGACTCACAATAATAATTACCAATAATCACTATCAAAATAGAAAGATGCAGCAACAGCCACAGGACTTTATTTGTTCAGTACTATTCAGTATTTCATTTAATTACTTGGATGGAGTTATTAAATATACAATTGTATAAATGACTTCAAGATGGAATGGTAATGCAAGTATGTTGGAAATTCAAACTTATAACTTGAAAGACATCTTCATATATTGGACATAATTAAAATTTGTTGGCTGAAGCATAGTTTTGGACTTAATGTTTCTGTAATAATAATCTTTTGCTTAATCAAAAAATTATGTACATTTTATGGCATCTTACTATTTATTTTCCTCCTCCCAGAAATCTTTTCTCAGAGTTACTATTTTTGCCTTTTCTCCTGTTTTACTTGTATGCACTGTTTTGCTGCTGATTTCAAGAAAAGAAGCAGAAAATGGTTGTAATGGCAGACGTGGGAATACCACCACAAATAATATGACTTAGAGAAAAAAGAGGAGGGAAAAGAGTAAGAAATAGATACACTTGAGAAAACTCTCATGAAAGATGCAATATAGAACATAATGCCCTTAAAAGCAAAGATGACAATTTTCCAATTAATATGAAGTATACAGTGAAGAGGAAAGGATTCAAGCAGTGGGATGATATTGTTGAAGATGCTAGAATATTTATTAAAAGGATTAGCACAGCAAATCCAATTTTAACTTGAACCATATTGCTGAAAGAATTTAACTCATGTAGCAAAATACATTATCCAGAATATTTGATGCAAACAATTACTATTTTAATTTGCATTTAATATACTAGCAGGGAAAGCTGATTAAAAATAAAGAATAACTTATGAATCAATGTTTTACATTATGTTTTATCATTTTTCTTTGGTATATGGGAAATGACTAGAACTTCTATTTCAGTTTTTACCTGTTTTCACAATGAAAGGCTTCTGGCAATCCTGAGGAACTACAAAAATACATTAAAAAGAACCCCTTTCACTTTCCTACAAAAAATGTAGATATATTTGAAATTATAGCCAAAAAGTGGGAAAGATATAGAAATCCCAGCTGAAGCAATTTCACCCCATTTTTATGATGTGGTTAGATTTCACAAAAAATGTTCGTAAGACATTAAGGAAGAAATGGAGCAAATAAAATTCAAATGAAGAGATATGTAAAGAAAAAAACCAAAGAAGGGGAAGTATAAGGAAGTATCAGTAGAAAAGATGAGAAAAAAAGAACAAATGATAATATTAGTATTTACTTATTTTATTTTAGAGATTTTAGATTAATATTTGAGATAACTGGAATAGCTCAAACCTTACAACATGTAGTGTAACATAACTTAGAGCATGACCTTCATCCTAAGGAAGAGAATGACATTAAAAAGAAGTCCTTTTTTTTTCTTTAATATGAAACCAGAAGTTGATGAATAGACAAAAGTTATTCCCCATGAGGACCATAAGACAATAGGTCGATGGATCAAGGGAAATAAATGAAGCCACACAACTTAGTGGTGTTTTAAAGAGCTAATCAGACACAGCACTTGATTTCCTGAAGAAGATTGTAATTTTAACTTAACAGGAAAATCTAGAGCAAATCTAGAGCAAAAATTGGAAAAAAAAAAAAAAAGCGTCCCTAAATTTTGTTTAATAGTGGTAGTGGCCAGGATTTTGATTTACCTTTCTAGATTAATCACCCTACCTTGCATACTCCCAGTGAAAATACATTAATGCTTGTTACAGTCACTGAAGAAAATAAACTCTTGACCCATGCTAAGTGGTTTAAGGTGTAAGGGATGAATTAGGACAGCTATACCCCTCTCCACCAGCACATGAGGAGACCAGGTAGAGAGAATGACTGTGTGTCTGCAGGTAGAAGGGGCTCAGAGAGCTTGTTTAGGACCCCAGATATGACTGCAAGAGTGTGCCCACCAGCTATTTCTCCCTCATCATCCCAGACCAGCATTGTGTGAGGGAGTGTCAAGAGAGCTTCTAGAAACAACAACAAAAAAAAGAGACACTGAAGGTAATGTCTAAATATGCTTATCCATATGGAGTACAAAGGGTGTATTTGGAGAGATTTTTCAAACATTTCCACTCAATTCCAGAGTGATTTTATGATTCTATGTGATTCAAAATAATCAAGTATATCAGATGTTAACAGTGAGGTTTATATCAAAAGCTAATTTTTTTCACAGAGTTAAGACAATACCTATTTTTCAAAATAGGTCACCTTTTGTTTACCACAGCCTATAAAATACATTCAGAATTCAGGATTATCTTTGGTATTTAAATTTAATTCCGAAATTAGTGATGGGAGATTTTCTCAAGGCTGTAGCACCACAACCATACACAATGCTGACAATGCTGACACGATGTTCTGCAGAAGTGCCTTTCACAATGATCCATTATTGAGCTATTTACTGATGAGTTATTTCAATGTCTTGTGAATATTCAGCTGTTATATTATAAGTGGATTTTTAAACATCTAAATTCATTGCTTTTTGGAAACAATAAACTAATGTTTTCAGTAATTTCATGGATGTACAAAATTACTTGTAGTTTAGAACTTGTCTGCTCTTTGGAAAATGCAATCAGCAATTTTAGGCTGTTGTAACTAGAACAGCTTGTCAAACAACTTGTGGAACTTCTCCACAGTAGTTATTAGTCATCTATCCAAAATGTTTGGCCATCAACCAAACATGGAGAAAGTGGAAATTAAATGGCATTAAATATCAAAATAAAGAATGACTTGGAAAAATCACCAGCTGTACTTGCTATTCGTGATAATTTAGGTTTGCCTGGACAGGTTGTGGCAGCAGGGAAGGGCTGCAGGCAGTGGTGGCTTCTGTGAGAAGCTGCCATAAGCTTCCTCCATGTCTGACAGAGCCAATACCAGCTGGCTTCAAAAGATCCTTGTCACTGGACAAGGCCAAACCATCTGCAACAGCGGGAGTAACTCTGGGATAACAGAGTTAGGAAGGGGGAAAACCCAGGAGCTGCAGTTAGAGAGACTTTGTGACAGAAAGAACTCAGAAGACACATGGTCAGTGCAGAGGGAGGGGCAGGAGGTGCCAGAGCTGAGATTCCCCTGCAGGCCCTGGTGCAGCCCCTGGTGAGGCAGCTGTGCCCCTGCAGCCCATGGAGGCCGTGGGGATACAGAGATCCACCTGCAGCCCAGGGAGAACCCTGTGCTGGAGCAGGAGGATGCCCAAAGGAGGCTGTTACCTCATGGGAAGCCCATGCTGGAGCAGGCTCCTGGCAGGACCTGTGGCCCCAAGGAGAGAGGAGCCCACTCTGGAGCAGGTTTGCTGGCAGGATTTGGGACCCCACAGGGACTCACACTGGAGCAGGCTGCTCCTGAAGGACTGCACACCATGGAAAGGACTGTGCAGGAGCAGTTAGTGAAGAACTGCAGCATGTAGGATGGATTTATGTTGGAGAAGTTCAGGGAGCACTGTCTTCCATGGGAGGGACCCACTCTGGAGCAGGGGAAGAGTGTAAAGAATCCTCCCCCTGAGAAGGAGACAACGTGTGATGAACTGACTACAACCCACATTCCCCATCCCTCTGCACAGGTTGGAGGGAAGAGGTTTGAGACTGAAGTTGAGCTTGGGAAGAAGGGAGGAGTGAAAGGAAGGTGTTTTAAGATTTGGTTTAATTTCTCATAGTCCTACTCTGATTTGATTGGTAATAAATTAAATTATTTTTTTCCCAAAGTCGAGCCTGCTTTGCCTGTGACAGGAACTGGTGACTGATCTCTCCCTGCCCTTACCCCAACCCATGAGGCTTCCATTATTGTTTCCCTCCCTTTTCCAGAGGAGGAGAGGAGTGATAGAGTGACAGAAAATACTATGTACTGAAATGCATTTGAAGAAATGAAAACATTCCCAGAGAACTGCATCAGACACATTGAGCAGCCAGAAACTGACTGTAGTTGTAGAGACAGGTAAGTCAGAGTTAGGAAGAAAATTACATTGGATGGTGTAGTTAACAATATATTAGCAACAATTTCTGTAGTCTGTGTTGCCTGAGAAACAGAATTAAGGTGAAAAACAGCAAAAAACATTTCCTGAACAAAAAGGACAAATTGTCTGAAAGTCATAGTGGGAAGAAAAACAGAGCTACTAGGGAAGTTTTTTTTTTAAATCTCAAATCCTCCAAGCTGTAGGAATCCTGCTTACATTGAGTGACACTTTTCTTGAGGACACATGTATTGGCAGTTTTCTCAATGCAGTACTCGTGTCATCTGAGGCAGGGAAATCACTTGTGCATCCAAGGAGCCTCAGCTCTCCTCTGCAGACAGCTTTGATAAACAAGATTAATGTCTTTTCACAACAAGAAAAAGCACTTTCAAACCCTGACTTTTCAAAATAGTCTATCACTAATTTAAAAAGTGGGTTAGCAAGATAAGTAGCACAGGAGCAGTAGGGTTAATAACAGAAATGCCCACATGGTGAAAGGAATTCCATCCACTAAACAGATCTGATAGTTGGTATACAAGATACCATTGTACCATTACAAATTTAAAGCCTTGAAAATAATTAGCATGTCCATGCAGAGTTCAAGGGAGCATTGGTGCTTTCATAAACACTACTAGAATTTCCTACAGGACTACCCTGAGAAAATTTACTTATTATTTCACATGCAAAGGTAAGCTTTTCAAATGTTCTGGAAGCGTTAGATATTCATTCAGACCAATGAAAATGACAGCAACAATAGCAGACAGATGTATAAAATTATCTGAAAGATGGTTACTTCATTGCAGGTAGTTAAATTGAGATGTTGTATTTCTTGGTATTAATATCTTGCTGTCAGCATTCAAATTATGGCAATTTTATGAGTTAGCGAACTTTCAAATATTGTTTATTTATCTGTTCAAAGACATTGGATAAAAATAAATTTGCAGTCTAGAGGAGAAACTCTGCCTAGTAATAAATAAAACATTTTCAGCTCTACATATTATATACTTCATTATTAACCTCTATCTTGAGAGAAAGTATTGCTCAAATGCAAATAAGACAATTATTTTAAATTCAGGAATATAAACTTACAAATGTAGTTGTAAGACAGGTGGTAATTAAGTCTGTAATTGACAAAATCAAATCTGGTATCATCACTTACTGTTCAAACTATTTCATGAGTTATAGAATAAAAAACTACTGGTTGGAAAACTATTTCTAGATACACATAAATGTATCAAATTATTGAATATACACTAAAACCAGCCCATTTACAAAATAAATAATTTTTTCACATCAATGGGTGTAGAATCAACTGGAGAGTATCCATTTCTAAGTTTTTACAAATTAATTAAAAAAATAAAAAGAGGCAGAGGAGAATACACTATTAAGTTTATGGGAAACCACAATTCCCTTGGATTTTAGTGACAAGTTTTCCTGCATGGCAAATGTAGAACAAAGTTGTAATATGGATAACTTGGAGCATGCATACAACTGTGACAAGAATATTCACTACCCTGAATCACAAAGGATTTTGAGGATGTGCATAATTCACAAATGGCCTATTGTATTACACATGCTAAAGTCAACTGGATATTTGCTTAAAAAAGGAAATTAAATAAGATTAAATACTATTACATAAACCTTGCTTGCTTTATAATGCCTTATTAAGAAGGGGTAAATAGGATTTATGCTAATCCCAAATTTATACCATTAATCCTGTTTTACAGTGCATTTATTTCTGAACTTTTTTTCTCTTACTACACTCTTTTAAACATTTTCTGAGTTTGCAAGACATTCATGTAATAAAATAGCAAGGGTGACTGCTTGGAATGAACATCTTGCCTGATCTATACAATTAAAATTTGAATGGTCATTACCTGACACAAGAATGAGTGATGAGCATTTGACAAAGACATGGCAATTTGTTAGCATTGCCTACTGGCTTGAGTGACACTTTTATATTGCTTCTTTTTTTTTTTTTTTTTTTTTTTTCCTCCTGGAGTATTTTCAAAGCTTTGGATTCTGATTAAATTCTGGGACAGGCAGTTGCTGCAGCCTCTAAAATATACTTTTGAAATAGCTTTGATAGTGTTATGTCATTCCCATGTTCTGGCACATTTTTTCTGCATACTGATTATTCCACTGTTTACCTTTCACCCCTGTGCTCACAAAGCACCATCACTAATAACATTGCACAGCAAGCAAAGGGCTGCTCATGTGCACAGCACAGGGTCACTGGGTGGCGTAAAATCCAAATGCAAATTAAACTAAACCCCAGCATAGACTCATACAAGATCAATCATCCTGGATTTTGGACAAGGCAGCTACTAATGACACATAAAGCTGCAGCAAGGCAAAGCACACCACCAGCCATTTTGGTCTGAAATTGCCTTGTGTTTCAGAAATCCCCTTGATGGAATAAGCCTGCATTGCAGCTGCAACACATCCCAGAAATTGCCCTTCCTCAAGGAATGTTCTGTGGAGATCTGGTGCCATGCACACACACATGCACATTGCCTGAGGTGTGGGAGTGTTGATGTGGAAGTGCTGCACAGTCATGGACTGTGCAATGCAACATGTCCTTATTTTTGCTGTAGGCAGGGAGCTTGCCTGTGGCTGCAGCCATAAAAACAGCTGGATCAAGGTCAGGAGGTCAGCTTCCTCCAAGCTGCTCACACTGATGCAATCCTGCTCTTTTCCAAGCAGTTTCCTTCACTTCACACCGGTGCACAAATTATTAAAAGAAAGCAGCACCTGACATTTCTGTGGTTGCTTTTCTGAGCCCTTCCTGATACTTCTTCTGCACAATGGCCTTTGCATCTCAACATTAGTTTTTGATTTGTTTTCAAGATGTATCTCAGTTATAAATATATCACAAAGTACCCAGTGTCATTCTGTCCTTCCTAAAATAGATGGGTTGAGATTTTAACTGAGTGGAAATCCTTCAGGGAAATCTAGGATTTGGAGAGAAAAAGGTAACGCTAACAGCTAACAGTAACCTCTTCTAATTAATTTCTGACCCTTTTCATTACTTTTCTCACAGTAATTTTGACTGTGTCGTTTATTGCTGAAATCTTCCTATTTTGCTAAACCTCATACCTTACTAATGCTTCACTTCATGATTATATCCACAGATTTCAGAATCAACACACATGAAGTAATATTATGAGAACACTGGCATCTGGCTTATGGCTTTTCAGCATGGAGTAACCACTTAAGACCAAAGCATTCATGAAAAATGAAGCCTGTGTTTTTTCTCTATTTTGTACAAGTATTGTTGTTTAACACATGAAATAATTTTTGTATTTTTTCTGTTAACAAAATCTATAGGTACTTCTTTTCCTATGTCTATTTAATTGATAAATTACTTTGATTTCAGTCCAGATTTACTTTTGGCTTTAGTATAAAATAAAGGAGAATTGATTATGAAATTGATAATATCTTTTCCTAATATTCTAAAGATATTCAGTTTGAAATAAGTTCAGCAAATTGAGCTCCTATATAGGCACACTTAAATAAAATGGTGCAGAGGAACACATTTTTTAGTGTGCATTATATAGTAAGCTATATTGTATATGGTATTGTTGTCATAATCGAATTCCAACTTGGATTTATGTTAATTGTTTTCATCTCAGATGAGTAATTAAAAATTATACTCTGTTCTTTTTTGGTTTGTTTCATTATAAAAAAATATACAACCCCAAAATAACTTCAGTTTAATCTCCTCATTGTGAAGCTAATGCTCAACTGCCTGTAGCACTGTAAAGAACACAATTGTTACAAGGAAAAGAACAAATGCTAAACTACATCTCCTGTTCAAAGCAATTCTCACAGTCAGGCAATTAATTGAATACAAAACCCCATAAATACCTTCAGATTTAATAGTTATTCCATTTAAAATACACTTCTCAGTCTGCAGTATGTCTAGTGCTAACAATGCTCTGCCAGACATAGAAGAGGAATGCAGTAAACACACAAATACTGCAGATAGATACCATCTATGTCAGTAGTGACAATGACAGAAGATGTGGAGACCATGATAATGAGAAAGATCCCTTTAATGAAAGAAATTTTTGAAAGAGATTTCAATTAGGATAGGTTGAACATTCAGTAGAATCTTTATATTACCTTGTAGCAATTTTTGGCATTTGTCCTGGAAACACATAAATTTTCTATTTTTCTATTTTATATTTTTATATTTTCTACTAAAATTTTAGTAAGTTGTGCTAATACCTGAGCCTCATTTGACCCTTTTCTTCTCCTATCCTGTGATAGCTACCTAATTAGAAATAACCAGCACAGTGTTAAAATGATAACCCACAGACAAAAAGAGGATATTGCCTTCAGCAATGATAAAATTTTACTGCAGCATTGACCCCTTCTGACTTGTGACAGTTTGCAATGAGTGTCTGGACTGCTCTCAGCTACATTCTTTGCTCTACTCCATCAGCACTTGAGGGTCCCCAAGGGCTTCTCACAACTCAGGAGACTGCAGAAGGTGCCCCTCAGATGTAATCTCTGCAGAACATAAAAATGGATAGTCTGCTCCAGTCTCCTCAGTACAGCAGAGCTTGTTCCTCCCTGGAACTTTAAATCTGGAAATGTCATTTCAAAGACACTGATATTGTGTTACAAAGTGGAGTTTGGTGTTACATATGGGGGAGAAAAGTAGTTCTGAATATACAAATATCAAAACTTTGACTCCTTGCCATGTCAGTATTAATTTCCAGCTGTCATTATTTGACCAGTACCTTTCTACATGGGTTCTTATTTTTGACACAGTCAAGTATTGCAACTCTTGGTCTTCTAAAACAGACTAATATAAAGCAGTGATTTAGTTTCATTACTGGCAGCATCTCAGGGTATATTTCCCAGGACTCTACTAAATCACACTATACATTACCTCAGTTGACAACTTTGGGGTTGTATTTTATTAAAATGTTAAAGTACCAGCAATTTCTCTTATAACCACAAAACACTTATATGTACAGTCAAAAGTGGACTCTGTAGAAAATATGTTCTTTGTGGAGAAAAACATTTAACTTTTTTTTTTTTTTCTGACAAAAAACAGCAAAAAAAGACCAAGCAAAAATATCTAAGAAGGACTAGACTATAACTCCATTTACCACCATGTGACATGTGACTCCATACAGTTTGCTTGAGACAAATTGGTGCAAAAAGCAGCATCTCTTTACAGCAGCTACTGTCCCCAGCACTGGGGGTTGTTGTGCACAAGGCTGTTGCACACAGAAGTGTTCCCCTTCTTGAAAAGTGGCCAGTTTGGACAATTAATAGAAGTACAAGACAACTTAATTTTCTTACATGCCTAATAAGAAATCTGAAAGTTCATATAGTCAATAAAGAGAGACAGTGATTCTGAAGGAAGGTTCAAGGTATTTGATCAAAATAGTATCCAAGGAAGTACATCTGGATGAGCATTATGGAAAAAAATTATGCAGTATAAAAAGTGTAAGACTGTTTTCACCTCTGAAAATAATTTCATGTAACCACCACAAACAGTCTCAATTCTCATTTTAGCATTTAGTTGTAATAAACCCATGCCTTCACTGGAACTGCTCCCCATGTACAACATTGTGGGACTAGGAATTAGACTCCATCTATTTAATTCATTGGCAAAGAATCCCCTGTCCCTGCTCTGTGCTCTATCAGATTATGTCCAGTCACTGCCAATGTTGCTATCAGCAGTGGTAACTGGTAAGATAAGATCACTATAACCACTTCTTTTCACATATCTATGAATTGTTACAGATGTATTGTCTGCAAAGCACACTTGCTGCAGTGAAATGTCACCAGGCAGCAATTTCCTTTTTAATGGGAAAATAAAACATCACAAAATGGTCTCCACCAGAAAACATATCTGGAATAAAAAACATGCTTTGTATGTTTTTATAACCTCTCCCCACAGCAGTTCTTCTTCCATTATTTCATCCCTGCTCATTTTTGGTGTGAAGGCTTCAAGATTGTAAATGTTCTGGAAATAATTTTTTTGTTGTTGTTGTTGTTATAAATAGCTATATTCTTAGTATTATCATAAGGGATTTCTGCATTCCTTCAGGACTAAACACAAAACAGTTTATATCTATGTTGATGGAAATTGGTCATATACAAATATCCATGTACACAAACCAGATTTTTGCCAGAAAAGCAGGAGAATGGCTGTATGCTGAAAAAAGGGCTGCTTTCACAAAGAATAATGATCTCTAATACCAGAGAGTGGAAGAAACACAAGATTTGGATGCAAAGATCTTGCAGAATCTTTGTATAAAATGACAAGAGGATCAGGTTCCTAACCACTTTCCAGTGCCCCTCACATGAGATTACAAATCCCCAGCCTGTATATTTCTTTATTGTTCTTTCCTTTTATAGCAACAGATCTGTTTTGACAGCTTCCAGCTGTGGTTTGAAGTTTTTGGAAAACATGACTCATAACATTTTAAAATTCCTTAGGTTAAAGACATTAAGAGTTACCCTCACTTTGAAGTACAAGTCTGCATAACTGCCTCTTTGGATACTCGTCTAAAATTCAAATTCCCTAAAGTTCCATTGTCACATATCAACTAAGACAGGAATATCTAAGTTTTTAATAACTAAAACACATCAGATGCCTGAAAAGCAGTTTTTTTTCTTAATGTTATCTTCCTAATATGATAAACTTCAAAATAAATCCACAAGGTAAATTCTTTGCCTACAGCACCCAAACCCAATGTGTGATTCCAGAGAATCCCACTTCACTAATTCCCACTATTTTTTTATTTGAAAATTTAAATTTTAGACTTACTATCCAAGATGTGGAATACAACAATGTGATTCTTTCCTGCTTGGGGACATTTTAACATCCCAGAGAATGTCACTGGGATTCTGTGTCCCATCTGCAGCACCTTCTGAGTGCTCTGTACTCCCTGCTGCTGGCTCAAGGCTGTGCTGCACCCTGCCTCTCCTGTGTGGGGTTGAGGCGCCTACAGTTGGGGCTACAGCCACTAAAATTAAGGAAAGTTTTGCTAGAGGGAATGGCTCCCAAGGGCTGAAGTGGCATATGATTTAAAAGGAGTTTCTTGTTTTAGTGTGCTCATCTTTGTATGTTGCATGGAAACTTTAGTGCCTCCTCTGAATTTCATGGAGTTAACCATCCATTACCCATGGCATTTAAAAACTCTGGTCATTATCTATCAGAATAGAAATTATCAAAAATTAGCGGTAGAAGCAACAAGCCAAAATATTACCATTACATCTATGTACACTTCACCTTATTTGAATGAGCTCATCATCACCACACTTACCCCATATTGATATAAAAAGATGTAAATTTGATCAGACCCTTAATTAGTCTGTCCTGTAAACACATAGTAAACAATGTAAAAAATGTTGTTAGGCATGTTGGGACAAGAAACACACAAGGCATCTCAGCTGCAGATCTTAAACGTTAAACAGTAAAGAGAAACAAAATTTTACTTATGACATGGAAAATTAAACACAGGCAAGTTACTCAAAGTAATGTAACTTGGAAGCAAAAATACAGTATGATGCTGAGCCCAAGCAATATGGGAAGTGAAGAATCATTGTGCAAGTTTCAGAACTGTGCAAGTAGAAGCCTGACGGGTGGGGGGTCAAGAGATCAAAATGTTACTGCTTTATTATGATTATATTTTTCCTTTATTTTATTAAAAATGACAATAAATCTATTAATTATTTGAAAGCTCTGAGGTCTTGCTTGCCATTACTGTCTCTGCACTGAAGATTACTGGCATAGTGATATCACTCTGTGATGTTATTTGGTTATTTAGTTACATTTATTTCTAGTACCTGAGGTTGGCACTATCTGGAAAGGACTGGAAATCCAGTATTTGGTTTCACAGCTTCCCATTGCAGATACAACCTCTCCGTTACACCACTTAAAAGTGCTAGTACTGAATTGCAGACTTGCTATAGTAGCATTTATTAAAAAACATACTCATTTGAAGCAGTAATTGTTCTGCTACCAGGGCACAGCCCTTCATAACATCCCTTTAACAGTATTTTTATGAAGATAGAACTTTAATTTTTCCAGTAGCTACAAAGTGCAATGCATGAGTACCTTTCCTCATTTGTTTTTCATTATGTATCACTACCCAGAGGCAATCATTAGCTAATTTGATGATTTACAGTTGCAGTTTACTAGCTTTAAACAACGCTAAGTCATTATGATTCCATTCTTAGTGCAGTGAGAGGAAAATAACTGTCCTTTTACTCTAAGCTGCATAACAATGTCCCTCAACCTATGTGGCTCTAGCTTTTCTCACATCTAAAATTGTTATGTTGTTTTCTTTGCTAGAATTAACCCTTAATGGTATTTAGTCTACTTTCTCCTATACTGCAGAGAACTCTTATTTTGCCACCCATCACGATCCAAATGAGATTATCACAGAAAGTATCAGCTATTGCTTACTCAGTTTCCTAATGAAATCCATGTTGAAAAGTATATTTGTTACTTCTGGTTTTTCCTTAGTAGCCTGAGACATTTTTTGGCATACTGTAAAATGCAATTAAATGAATTGGAGTGCAGTATGTCTTTAATTGCCCTGATATGTACTGAGATAAAATGCTCCTCTGCATGCTGGCAAAGGAGCACAGCACAGGAAGATGGTGGCAGGTGAGACAGCCCCTGCCCAGCTCCTGCTGCCACAGGAGGGTGGAGTGTCCCTGGAGGGACTGCAGAGCAGTGTCTGTCTGTCTGTCTGTCTGAGGGCTCCTGAAAGGGCTCTGAGCATCAGCAACTGGAGAGGGGCTGGGACCTCTGGTGGCAGGAAGGATGTCACCCTCCAGGCAAAGCACTCTGGTGAAAATTAAAGCCTATTGTCTTTCTTTAGTATCTTCCATGTATTGTTTCCAGTAAGACCCAAAAATGAATAAGTAGTTTGGAATCCTACTAAAGTTAAAAACCTTTCTGTAGATATGATTCAAAAATCTCTTAACATAATTTAAAATTGGATGTGATACATGTTTTTCTCAAAAACATCTGAATGAAGTTCTGGAAACAGAGTAAACAATTTCTACGAAAAATCTTCACAGCCTTCTAGTAAAATTTGAAAACCTCTATTTGGAATTTTTGTAATCTAAAAAAAACTAATAGTTATGTGTTATGAAGCTGTACCAGACAGGTAAGTTTTACATTGCCATATTACATAAGATCAATCTCAGCTTACCTAACATGTTATAGTTACATGTTTTTAGCATAAACTGTGAAAAAACAATAGATCAAATCTGCTGAGAAATAGAAGATGTTTAAGAACCTCAGTCCTATAACAGCACTACCTTGTCAGTTAAACTGCAGCTCATTTTCTAAGTGCTCTGAGCTAATTTAAACCACAGCAAGCCAGATCTAAACCACTGTGGGATGCCCCTACAGCCATGCACAGTCCTCTAATAGAACATGCACACATCTTTCTTTCCTTTGATCACTTACAAACAAGTAGTAGGTACTTGATGAAAAAATTTGGGCTTATCCAGATACAGTGGGTGTGTTTTGAATAAGGAGGATTTTTGATTTAACTTTCTCCACTTAAAGGCCTTTGTTATATAAATTAAAGACTTATGTTGAAAAATGAAGAACTAATCTAAAATGACTGGAATTGTAATTTAAACTATAGTCTGGATATTTTCCAGTTGTCTTAAGAGAAATTAAGGAAAGAATACAAATGTTCTGGAGAAGGAACAAAAAGCCCAAAGCTGATGAGATACCATAATACAGGAAATTATATCACAGAGTTGTAAGACATTCTTACTTAAATTAGCAATAATGAAATAACAAAATAACAAATGTGACAGCATGCCTAGTTTCATTTTTGGATAATTATGAAAACCAGCACCTTTCTGTGACAACAACATGAAATCAAATTATTGATAACTTGTAGAATTATATTTCATCTAACACAGATTTATTTTGAGGCTTTTGCATTTTGGTGTTCATTGACAAAAAGAACCCCAAAAGCTCATGACATTGAGTTAGCCATAACTATTTGAAAATAAACAACGTTTTTGAAGATGACATGATTTGATAATGTTCAGAAGAAAAAATGATGGTGTAAAGCATTGCTTTGGTCACTGCTGCTATGAGCAAGGATTCTTCTCTGACTATCCTCTGTACCAGATAACTCTAACATTTTCTGAAATGTGCCCCTATGACTTTATTTGTTTCCTTGTTAGTGCCAGACTTTCTTAGGAATTACTCTGATATTACTGGAATATTATTCAATCTTTGTGTATGAGCCCAAGAATATCACCTTTTCTCTACCTACTAGTTTAAATAGTCACTTGTAATGTAGCTAATTTCCTGCACAAGAAATGGACTGTGAACTTCTCTCATCACTTATATGTGTTCCCTCCATTCTGCAAAAATTTGCTTTCATCCTTATATTACAGAGACCTGAGGAGGTCGCTGGGGTGAGAGAGCGACCCAAGCCTTCTGTTTCTTGATCAGAAGGCTGGATTTATTGATATATGATATATAATACATTATAACTATACTAAAGAGAATATAGAGATAAGTTGCAGAGGCTGCTAAGCTAAGCTAAGAATAGAAAGAATCGAAAAACAAGAGAATTCTCTGTCCCTGTGTTCCAGAGAGTTTGCCCTGTGATTGGCTCTAATATTGTACACATGGAACATGAACCAATCACAGGTGCATCCTATTGCATTCCACAGCAGCTGATAACAATTGTTTACATTCTCTTTCTGGGGCCCTCAGCTTCCCAGAAGATGGACAATTCCAAAGAAAGGATTTCTGTGAAAAAATGTCTGCGACATCCTTACACCTACAGAAAACAAAGTAAGAACCACCAATTCCTCAGTCTGCCTCCTCCTTGAAATTCTTCCAGGGTCAGAACATAATCCTCTTTTCTCTAGTAATAAAACTGCACTGAGTTTTGTACTCTTTCAGATTACTATAGCGCTGATGATCTACAGGCCAAGCCAGCCTTTATCCCAGCTCACCCTAGCAGTTGGTACTTGCCACACATTTCTGTCCTCAATTTAATGCAGACTACACTACTATCAGAAATGTGCTGGACTGCTCAATAGTATTTCAGTGACTGAATACCTTCATGTGTTTCCATACATATTTTGGAGTATGAGTCACTGCCTTCCTTAAATCCTCTAGGGGAAAAGGCAGAACTTTGTTGAGAAGGATTTTTTTTTCAAACTAGGTTATTTATTCTCTCCTATGCATATGATTAGGTAATATTCTGAAAGCAAATGCAAAGTCAGTAAAAAGTGTGAGGATGCCTGGACCTGACTCAGTAGCATAAATTCAGATGAGCTTTAGTGCAGCACTGCTGCAACACTGCCACAGAGCTTCAGAGAGCTCAAAACACAGGCAGAACATTCTCCTACTCGTTCAAAGGCTCCAGAATTTAAACACATGCAACCATATCCAAATAGAATTTGCAAGTTCAGATAAAGATTTAATATTGAAAGCAAGTGTTAAAACTGAGCCCAGAAGAATGGCAGTAAGTGCCCCCTTATCTTTCTCTAGTGCTATTTTATTATGCCACTCCTACCACTGGTTGTTACACTTAATTGGGAAAAAAAAAGGAGACCTTAGTAGGAGTAAAGTGCTAGCAATAAATGATGCTTCAAGGGCTAAATTGAACATAAAAGAATAAAATTGCTAATTGTTCAAAGCATTTCAAAGGTTGATTGCATGCCTAGGGATTTGGTAGGATAACTAGCATTAGAACTGTTTGGGAAGGAGGAAGATGTTTACAACCTTCCTTGTCTTATCTTGAATTTTCCCAACATAGCTTTGCTTTATCCTTTAGATTCTTTCATTTGCATTTTTGTGTCTGCATTATAAGTGCAGAAATTGAACTGTCCAGATAATAGTTGTGCTACTTACATAAATAAAGATGTCATTAAATCCAGAAAATTTCTGCCAGCTGCCTCCCACATTGCAGTCATAAATTGATCTTGGATATTGGTTTGAAGAACAAAACAAAATACATTTAACATCAAGTGGTTACTGTTCAAAGTGGAAGAATGACATGCTTGAAAAATGTGAATCAGAGAGTGCACAGTAAGTTTTCAAAATTTTATAACAGGCCAATAAATTCCACATGAATGGTTTGTGCATAATGAATACATTTAGGACATTAAATGTATGGAATGATGGCCAATTCATGTGACAAGCACCAATGGATACTTTCCAAAACCCACCAGCCACCTTCACAGAGCTTAAAACAAGTAAGCAAGCATGTTCATCCATCATACTTTCTTGTACCAGAGAAATACATCTCAAGGTGAACCTACATTATTATGCCAGTTTCAAGTAGGTGATTGATGCTATTTTTAATAAAGGCCAGCCTGGCCCAACAATTTGTAGGCTAGTGGCTACAGTTTAAGCCCAAGAGGAATCAAGTTTTTCAAGAAAATGGTATGTTTTGAGAGAGAACTAGATCTGATTACTCAAAATAGTCATGCCCAAATAGGTTGAATGAAGTGAATGGATAGTTTAAACTGTTGCCTGGTGACAAGTTAGAAAGTGAGAACGTCATTCCTGTTACCATCACAGGTTATAATCTCACAAAAGATTGTATTCTTAAAATTTGATAGGAGATAGCACTAATGGAAAAATAATGGCCTACTAAATTATTTCAGAAAAATAACCCAAAATTTCTGAAGCTGAATGAACAATTATTTTCTAGTAACTTAAAATCCTATCCTTAGCCCAAAAGACAGGTCTCCAGAGAAAGCATTTCATGGTGTTTCTAACAATGGAAATGAATATCACCTAAAATGTGAAGGAAGGTTTGCTTGTTTAATTCTTAAATTTTGAGATTAAAGTGATTTGGGATTTTGCTGGTGTTTACTGATGTAAAATATATACAGAGAAAGATGTACAAGCTCCTAATACATCATGGCTTCCATTTTTCAGGCATACAAGACCTAATCCAGCAAGGTGTTAGCTATTATGAGACTTCCTGCAAGGCATCAGGTTGATTGAACCACTGAGCTTCATACATTTCAGAAATGCACATTCAGGGAACAGTGACATGTATTGTCTGTTATGAATGACTGACCAGTCTTGTTCAGCCACGAATACGTCTCAGCCCAAGTACAGATGGCCAGTTCTGCCCTGTGGTTAAGCTAAGGGAACAACCTTGGGACAAACTGCTGGACATTGCAGACAACTGAAGAAGAGCACCCAGTCAGTCCTGACCTGTCCTAGACTGACAAGGCAACAGTGCAAGAAGACACTACCAAAACCCAAGCAGAATGGAAGGGGAGAATCCAATACAATGATAAAATCCCCTTTCTTCAGGTGTGATTCTCCAGCATGTTAAGTCCTTTGGTGCCCACTAGATTTTATTTGGAATTGAAAGGATCGGGTATTTCTGACATTTCTTATTTTGCTACACTCCCAACGTCTTCTCTCATGCTCTCCTCTCCTGTCTCTCCTCCACTCCATTACTCTCATTCCCTTTTCTCCTCTTTTATGAGTAATCCTTTTCTCTCAGCCCAAGCTAAGCAGGGTTTATTGCTTTGTTCTCATTCCCTCAGCCAGGATTTTAATCTCTCTGTTTCACTGAGGCGTGTTATTCCACTGCTCCAAGTACTTCTGTCTTTCTTTAGACTGCATTCTTTTATTTCAACACCATCTTTACATTTTTCTTTGAAAATTCGAGTTTGCTGTTCTTGCTTGCTTTCATCACCTGCTCCCTCTATCTTTTTTTATTGCTTCCTCACATCTCTTTTCCCTTTTTACAGCAAGTTTCATTGAGGTTCTTCTTGGTTTCTAAATCAGATTTAGTACACTTGTACCAATTCAAATCCAAAATAAAAAAGCTGGTCCACTGCCTACTCAAGATGTATTCCAGCAATTTCCTTTCAGATGCTAGAAAATTGTACAATCTGGAGGTTTATTTTATTCTTGCCAATTCTCTTTGAAAGCACTTTAATTATCAGTGAATGTATAATTTGCATGGATGCAAAAACACTCAGAGATAGTCTTGCAACTGTTCCCTTCCTGGAATATCTGTTTGCTACAGTTTTAGGAAACAGAATAATTCCCAGGATAAAACAGTTCTGACTCGCAAGCTGGAAAGAGTATCACTCTCAGCATATGTCACTGCTTGCTAGATACAAATACTGCTCTTGTGAAACTAATCTGATGCACTGCATCTGTAAATTTTTTTCCGTTCCATTACACTGCAGAAAAGTTTATGCAATCTAATGTGATTTGAAACAACTGCATGATAAGTCTGTATGGAATACTAAGTGTTTTGGGAGCAAGTGTTTCTCATATAAATGACCTTTATAATATAAATATAATACCTTTGCCAGTATTAAAGAAACATGCCAAAATTACCAACGAGCAACCCTCTCTTTTTTTTCCTACAGTTTTCCTTTTAATAACTCATATAGTGGGCTGTTGGGGTATTGACTGAAATATGAGGAGGCTTAAGTCTAGGGCAAACCCTGAAGATTCTGGCATCCCAAATCTGAATTCTGATTTCTACTCTCTGCTGAAGATTTCACTCCTCAAGATCTAACCCCTAATTCTCAATCTGCTCTTTAAAATTTTAAGCACTATTTTCACTGTTCCCTTCCTTTAATTTGTTTTCTACTTTATTATGTAATTTTAGCTACAGACATGCCTTTTAAGTAAATGGAAATGGATATGTTGTACAGATTGAAGATGACTTTTCTATTATGTTTCTACTGCTGGTGAGTGTATATTTGTGTGTTTTCATACAGAAAAGGATGCAGTTTTGCATTTAGCTGTGGTGCATCTGGGGAAAGGCCATTTGTTGAATAACTCTGGTGCTGAGATTAACCTACATCAGCCTTTCATTTCAGTGCAAGAAGAAAAAATTCTACAGGAACATTCTGTTAAAATTAGAATAATTATTAATTCACAAGCCCTAGCTTTCCTTACTAATGAATTTAATGGTAATCAGACTTTCTGAAACAAATAAAAAAAATCTGTTCAATTTAGATTTAAGATATGTGAAATTCAGGACAGGAAGTATTATCTTTAATTCAAGCAAAATCACCATTTAAAATATGGGAAAAAAGCAACTTTGTGCCTGGTCTTTGACAAATAGATTCCTTTAAGAGGCTTTTTGTTTATGTCAGCTCCTAAGAGACCTAAAAATCAGGTATGTGAGTTGGATTTGTGTGTTGCAAGATTTTTGGCTCTTGATTGTACCAAGTTTTCAACCAAATATCCTTCCAAAAAGAATTCCCTCAGGACTGGACCCAGATACATATCAACAGCAGTGAGCTTTCACCTACTCCTTCCACTTCCAGATCTTGGTCCACACTTTCATAGAATGTACATGCCTCAGTCCAGGCTTTGCTTTTTGATGACTTGATAAATAATGCATGGTAACTACAATGCTAATTCTATGGGTTTGGGTAGGTAATTAAGAGAATTAAAAATGAGAGGTATCTGTATTTTGGCTGTTTTTCTGTTCACTGTGAACTCCTTTGAAACCAACAGCTATTTATAGAATCTCTTACATACGTGCTGAAAAAGGCTAATCTGGCAAGATGAATGTGCTTTTTAATCCCACATTGACTGTGACAGTGATGACACACTGCCTACAAAGTGCAGCTTGCAGACATAACTCAGGCATTCAGAAGAGACCTCTGCATCATATATCTTATATTCCAGTTCTCAAAGCTTAGGTCAAAGATACCAAAAATGAGATATGCTGAAAGAGGTACCATCTATAAATTGGAGTAGAATGCTTCTGGTTGGCAACAGAGAAGATGGAACAAAAATATGAAGAATAAGAAAACATGGTGTTGGAGTGTGACTCAATTTTCTGTCTCACCCTCATCATGAAATGGCTTTTTAGCAAAGTCAGCAGTATCAAGAATAAATCCAGGTCCAGAAGATCAAAGGTTCAGTATCCACATAGTAGTGTGTTGCACAAATCAGCAATATCTGTGGGGGATGACTGCAAGAAAAGCAACCCTTGTATTTTTTCTGTCAGAAATCTATGGTGAAGAAAAGGTTGCATGGCAGCAGTAAGGCTGCAAAGAAAAATACCAAGAGCATAGTTCTCACTTTCTGTTTTACCTTTTTTTTTTTTTTAATTATATCACAGATAAAAATGGATTGTTATCCATATTGTGGCTACTTGTCCCAAAAAAAGAAAATCTGTGCAGTTAATATAAACACATTTTTAAAATAGTCAGACATTATGCTAATAACTTTAATGTGCAGAGTATATGACTCACAGAAAGTGCAGGTGTGCAGGAAGCACCCTGATGATCAGACAATATTAGGACAAGTTGCTAACAGAGACATGAATATATTTTAATTTCATTCCCACCTACTTCAAAGGCAACAACTTTCACTAAAAACCCATCTTTCTCAAAATGCAAAGTTCAACAGAATTTATTTTTCTGTAAGAACTTCTTGTGGCTTGGTTAAAGACAATTACAAACATGTCTGATACTTTCACACATCCTTTTCATAGACATCAGTATATCTGAATAGGTTTAGTTGAGAACTTCGTAGTTTCTGAGCTCCCCCACCTGTGTATTCACTGTACATCTAAACAGGGTGAGAGAACAGGCCTGAAAACCAGAATAAAATGCCATAATGGGGCATATCTGCCCCACTGGTTCTTAGCAAAATCTGACTAGTGCCACATGCAGTATCAAAGCCCTCGTTCCTCTGCACACATTAGATCTCTCCTTCTCTCCAGAGAGAACCTTGAAGCTGCTGATTTTCTTATTCCACATGCTGACTGGACTGAAAATTTTTAAACACTTACTGATCAGAGGCTGTCTGAAAACTTCCATTATCAGAAGGAACTTTTCATGAGGAATTAAACTTTGCAGCTTCTAGCATCAACACACAATTATGTCATGACTTTCATGCAGGGTCTAGTGCACTGTAAACCACAAGTTTACAGTCCCTGTTCCTAAGACAGAACCTTCTCAGGGACCAGCCAGAGATGATGGAATGAGCTTCAGTATGAAGCTTTCACAACCCAATTTTCTTTCCCTCTTACTGCAGTCAAAACGTACTAATTTCTTTAGACCTACACAAGTTCTAACTCAGATACAGCTAGTTTAAATTATGTTCATCCTTAACAGAACAAAGGACTTCTATCTAAAAGAATCAGGCTCATTTAATATGCTTAATTATGGTGCTCAGTCCCCATGCCGATGACATTAAGGACCAATATAACACTAGAAAAAATTCCTACACACAATGGAAACTCTTTCAGAGAACAATGTGTGTTCATGTCTCATAGTTGTAAACTAGCTAAATAACTTTGGAATCTTAGATAAACATAAATAAAAAATAATCATAGCACTTCAACAATGAAGATAGTTGGAACTCTCTAGTTTCCCATATTTCGTAAAAAATATTGTGAACATTTTAACATCTCAACAAATAACTTAGTTACAATGTCCCATTTATTTTCCAAGCTCTTTATGGGCATTTTTCAGTTCCTATTTACTGTGAAAAGGATCTGATACATTATTTCAGTCTAGATTATTACTTACAGTGTCTTATAATTTCTAGTTCAATAGGATTATTAGTCTTTCACCTAAAGCAAGACATTCCAAACAACACCGCCTGTAATATTTGAGCAAAGAAATTTCAGTCATGTTCTGAAATGACCATCACTGTGAGACTGGCTTAGTCATCTCCAGGTGTGACTTTATAGCTTTGAGAACTGACAGATTGTTATGTCTTGAAATTCATGCAGGGAATGGTATTGTGGCTGTAAATCACAAGGGCAACTCAGAGAGTGGCCAGAACCCTCTGGAATAATCTTTACATTCCTGTTTTGCTCAATAAGCCTCTTAGTTGAAAGATTACCCATGATGAGGTTTTTTTTCTCCAGGACTGGTAAAGGATAGCTCCTGTGTCATTGACAGCTGCTTAATTAAATTTAAACAAGGCTTTTTGTTAGGCATTTATCTGTACTTGTACTCTTCCAAGGACTATAAAGGGCAAGAAACTCAAATCCAAAGTCAATTTGACTTCCGTGATTTGCTTCAAGGCATATTTATATCTAAACTGCTAATCTAAAATCCTGGAAGCAACTGTATCAATTAAAATAAATAAATCAAGTTCAATAAATCCATAGCTGGATTGGACTAACATTTCAGTAATTATTCAATATTCTGCTTTGTCTGACAGAGTTTTCTGCCCTTGCTGACTGAGTCTACTTAAAAATCTTGTTGAAAGAGCAGGTTGCACCACAGTCCTGGGACAAGTCCTTTTCTGCTTGGCACACACTGAAATATTACTCTGAAGTTTACAGCTTCTATTGCAGCCTCAGCCTGTGTGCAGTGAAAGAGATCCCCCCTTCTCTTGACCCCCAGGTACCTACCAGAGTAACATCAGCAACACCTTGGAGCTTCATCCCACTGACTTTCTAATTCCATCCCTGGAAAAAATGTGTCTGCTTCACAGTAACTTCTTACTGATTGCATGAGGTTTGAAAACTGTTACTGCTACTCCCAGATTTCTTAAGATTTTTAAGCTTATTGCTGAGAAGAATAAGATGACATATCAACATTCTTGATCATTTGCTGGGTGGCCCAACTAGGAGTATCTAAGGGTACCAAAGCCTGCTTCAGCCCACCCAGCAGTAATTTCCTTGGAAATAGCTAGAAAAAAATACAACTGTTCTCACTTTTCTTATTTTTTTTCAGAATAGCCACTTTGGATTAACAGCGATTCATTTATGGATTTTTTTGTCTTATTATATTGTTTCCCCTTCTGAACTCCACTCAGGAGATGAAATCAGACTTACATGACCACCTGCCAATATACAGTGTGACTATGCTTATCTACAAGAGTCAAATAGATAGTATATATAAATATAGTCTTAAGCACTCTGATGATTAGCAACAACCCTGAGAATCCTGCTGGTTTTGTTAATTTAGTGTTCATTTTCTTTACCTCGATATTCTCTTCCTCTGAGTGGATGAAGTATGCTACAACAACATGTAGTAATCTCACTTGTAAATATACATCACAACTATAGACAATAACACTATGCAAATACAAGACACATCACCTGCATGGGAGATTGTTTACCCCTTAGAAAATAACAACTGGAACCCAAGTGAAATGAATAAAACTCTATGAAAATTAACTTTTTCCCCTGCTTTTGCTATGTTTAGCACACACAAGATACTTTTGTTGCTTTTACAAAAATGGCGACGTGTAATAGGCACCTCAAGAGTAATAAATCAGAAAAGCTCCAAATGGCTTTTTGGATTTATTTGTTTAGAGTGTTTGCATGAAAGGTGGCCTTGCAAGAAAGCAAAATGGCTGTTCAAGGAAAGTGAAAAATGACCAAAGTTTTGCTGCTTCTAATTTATTTGATAGATGCGCTCAGGCTCAACAACTGCATTTCAGTGATTCTGTGTATCTTTCTTATTGTTATTTTTCTCATTCTCTGAGCTGCAGTGTCCACACCTAAATTTGGCAAAATTTAACGAGTAATGAAACACAGATCCCTTCTGCATCTACCTTACAGCCTGATTTACATAAACTTGATTTACCTGCACTTGTTTATGATATTTTTTTCTTTATTTGCATATCATCTCTTAAGTGGTGCAGTTGTGTCAAAATACTTGCAAATCCCAATCACCAAAACTAATTTTCATCTATAAACACTTATTATTTCATTATTTATAGCTAAATAAAACTAAAATAACCCGTTAAGCGTTCACATATATGAACAATTTTGTCCAGAAAAGCAATGCAAACCAAACCAAGACTAATTCTGAAATTTTTTTTTGCAACCAGGTAATACAAAGGGAATTATCTATTCTTAAAATAAGATTTGTATCAAAAGAAAGAAGCATGCCTCTTAATTCTGCATGTCAGTTAAATTGTGCAAGCAGTGTTTGTCCAAAAAGTAAAATGATTGTTGGCAACTGGTTGCTAAAATAGAAAGAAATACAGTTTGAATTCCAATCTATTTTCTTTTAAATACATTATTTTTTTCAGAAAACATCCTGCTGCAGCATGTGTGAGCATTGGTACACACAAGCAAAGTCCTAATAAAGACAAGTTCATGGGCTACATTACATTGTAGAGATCAACCTTGAGTACAATGGTGAAGAATCAGACTTGAAAAATTTATTTTTACAGTACCCAAATATGTGCTGTTCAAATGTCTATCTGCTTGTTTTACAGTTTAGTCCTCAGAAAGGTTAGTAAGCATGTGTACATAATGTGATTTTTTGAGGTTTTCTGAGTAGAAAAAGGAAAGAACTGAGAAAAGGAACTGGGAAAAGTAGTGTGATTCTAATACATAGTAAAAGAAACTAAAATATGAAAATAAATATTAAAATACTTCAGTATAGCACATTATTTTATATATTTGCCCTAAATAAGACTCACTTTGGTATATCTGGCTGTTTGATTTTTTCTTTTCACTTCAGCTTTCTAAAAATTTGGATATCAGAAGCTGCAAGGCTGAACAGTTAGAGACAATTATAAGGGACTGGAAAATCCAAATAAATGATAATACAGTATGGAGTTTCTAACCTTTAGGCTTCAGTGTCCCCATTTAAATAATTTTGTCTGACAGAGACTGGGTGATCAAAAGAATTCATGTTAGTATATTATCTAATATATGTTTTATTAATATCTTCATTACAGAATTTTACTAAATGGCCCAGAAAGAGTTAAAGGATAGTATGAACATCAAAGCTACAACTCAAACACCTTTTCAGGAACTTACACATAATGTTATGTACTTACACAGATATATTGATTTTGAGAAATATTTAAATGTGGTTTGATGTTATTGCACAAAGTAGTACAGGGTCATGCTTGGGTCCCTGTGTTCTTATGATCCTGCTATATAAGAAGCATTTATTTATATCATTTCACTGAATAAAGCCCCATTGCACTCTGTAATTTCAGACGTGGCACTCCACAGATTTTTACACCATAACAAGAGCTACAAAACAACAGTAGGCATCTATGAGTAACAGCACTTACAGTGATTGTAAAAGCTATTAAAATGCAGGCAACCATAATTTCATAATGAAAAAACCAGGCCTGTATGGAGAAAGAACATTTTTCATCTCTAGTCTTTTACTTTATTGTCCTGGAGCTTTTATACTGCATCTCACTTTTCTAGTGATTGCTGCACTCTCTAAGAGTCCTGTAGGTCAAACTCAAGGTACTGTGTTTCATAACAAAATCAATTTTCACAATGTTTTTGCTGCAGTTTTAAGAAGTACACTAAGTCTGCACCTTTGATAAAACATAGCTAATTAAATTGTTAAAAATGAGTATGCTTGAGAACTTCATTGGTCTACCCATAAGACAGAGGTATTTCTATGAACATTCCAGTCACTTTAATACCATCATTGCTAAACAAAAGGAAGAGTGTCCTTTATGCAGTCCATCTGATTGCACAAGTCAAACTACTCTTCTAACTCACTCTTTTAGGACACTTGCTAGTATTTTATTTTCCTTCCTATATTTACATTTTTCCCCAAATTGTATTGTTTCAAAAGAAAATAAATGCTTTAATTTTTATGTCTCTGATCCTTCAGACTGATGCCTTACACAGTTCCTCATGCAGGTTGCTTGCTGTAGAGGAGCTCTGTGCAGCATCAAGTTGTTACAAACAGATGGACTGGAAGAAATGGACCATATTTTTCTGTGATGTAGCTACAGATAACATATATATATATATATACACATATATCTGTATCTAACATGATGCTGCTGGGGAAGAAGCTGCAGGGCAATCAGCAGACATCCTGAGTTCCATACACAGTTTTAATCAGGTTTGTCTATAGCAATATCCACTCAGGGTACATACATACATTCCTAGATCTATGAGAATAAAATATACTTGAGCCTTCCTTAAATACCCAGAAAGAACAGGCATTTTGCTGGGTGCTTTTGTGCCAATCCATGAGATAATTCATCTAGCACAAACCTTTTTCTTCCTATATATAACTGAAATTCAGAGCTGCAAGTGTAATAAATACAATAAGGGAAAAAGGATACAGGCATACAAGGCTTATGTTTGGGCCTTTAATTTTATCAGATACATTTCCTATTCTTCCATTTTCCTGAGTAATGGATATAGGCAGCTGGCTAAAAGACCCATTAGCCAGTGAATGAAACTGAACTGTGGTCTGTAATATTTTTATTTTATCATAAGTGCAATTGCTAAATATGTATCTCTACAATTTCATGCAGAAGTATTTTTTGCAAGATGACAATATCACAAATGTATCAAACAGAGTAACAGATGAACTCTGATGAAAGCTCTTGCTTTCAAAACAGGAAATGGCTTTTAAATACACGGCCCTAAAATTCCACTAAAACTCAAATACTATTTTGGAAAACGATGTAAGTTTTCCATTAACATGAAACAGTCCCTAAACTGTGCATTTTACTACATTGATCAAGCTCATATTTTTGCTACAATGCAAACTCTTCATAAATAATACACAAACTAAAGTTTCTCTGTCATCTGTACACAGAGTCTATTGATATAAAGAGCACTCTGTAGATGTACTTTAATAAGAAGTCACTAATCTAGTTCACCAAAGGCTAGACTGAAAAGCACAAGAACAACAGGCATGCTGCATGCTGCAGGCAATGTTCAGTGCCGTGGTGTCTGTCCCACTCTCCAGAGCCCTTCCTGCAAACAGAGCTCAAAGCTTCTGTAGCTGTCTGGCACAGCTGAAGTCTGCCCTCACTGAGTGCAGATGTGTCTGTCTCCCTGGAAACTGAAGAACCTTGAAGTCCAAAATTGTTCAGCTTTTTAGTACCTCAGTGGCCTACATCTGGTTAAGTAACTTTGAGAATTGAAAGAAAAAACTCAAGGTTTCCTTCTAACTGAGCTGAATTCACAGAGTAACTGAACTCTCAATAATTCTAATTAATTTAGACTTGTCCCAAGTCTTGAAGAGCAATTCTTTAAGTTTGTATAAGTTTGTTAAAAAAAAAAACCCAAAAACCTATTTTTTGCTTTACAGTCTGTTGGGAAAGGATAACATGGGTGGAAATACAGTGGACTAATAATGTTTAGCCTGCAAATGGCTGTGGAGTTATTTTGTACCAATCTAGACTGTTCTCCATCAAATAAATAACCGAGTGACAAGTTGTGACTGAGCTAAGTGACAGCAGATATGTATTTTTGGTAACAGGCTCCTGAACAATCACATTGTTCAATGATCAAATGGTGTATTGCATGGTGCAGATAAATTTGGCTCTGTGAATAACACTGCATGTATTTTTTATGTGGGATCTTATGAATACAACTGCATACACTATGAATATTTAGGACCATATGCAGGCTGGATCATCAACTGAGAGATGCCCTTCACTTAGATCTCTATATAACAAATATAAATATTTATTACATTGTCCTTGTAATAACATAATTTATAATACTAAAACGTGTACAGCTGCATCAGCATTTTCTTTTATATTCTGTCTAGCATAGAAAATAATTCTCATCTGAAAACTTGGTAACTAATGTCAAGGAGAGAATTATTTCTGCCAAGTAAGGACAGCATGAAGGGGATGATAGAAGAACTTATCCTCCACAAAAAATATTTCTGTAACATTAACAAATAGATGCAAGAGTTTTATGTATTTTGTTAGTGAAGTCTGTTGCATAACTATGATTAAGACAATAAAATTAAAAAAAAATCAATTCAAATCAAGAAAATAATATAATAAAGTCTGATTTAGACCACATAATCAATATGTGAGAAACTCACAGCAGAGATGAGTCTGAAAGCAGTATTCACTTTAGTACTGCATTGCTCTCAGGATATTCTTCTGGTCTCATGAGGCAAGCCTTATTTACTCAGTCTAAAATTTCTACAAATAAGATACAAACTTCAGTTTGCACAGCTAAGCAAAAAACTCTACACCTGCAGGTTCCCAGACACTAGAGATTTAGTGCTGACTGTGGATTCTGCTCTTAGAAAAACATTAAAAACTTGCCATTACTTTAACTCCGTATTTATGTTGCTGGATTTTTTCACAATAAATATATTTATAATTTTCATGGACAATATTATCCAAAATCTGAATAAGTCCACTATACCTTCATTTCACTGCATCCTTCAAAACCTCAGTAGCGTCTTTCAGATAATATAAATATTATCCTGTTTATTGCTTTTGTACTAAAAAGAAAATTTGATTTTTCAAGTCACAGCAGATACAAGCTGAATAGAGCTTAGCACTTTTTCCAAGCACCTTGGGCATAAATAGCTAATCAATCATATTTAATCAATATGTTGTTCAGCCATGCAGATTCCCACGTCTGTAATTCCAGCTTTATTCAAATGATCTTTAGTCTCAGTACATTCTTCATTGATTTTTTTCTCATCCAGAAAAGGCATAGAAATAGATAAGTGCTACATCTTAAAACTTGGAAATACCAGTTTAGAAAACAAAAAGAAAGTAATCCCTGTTACCTATTTTTATATCCAATATGTTTCACTATTTTAAGGTTTGGAACAACCTTAAAAGTCTTCTTTGTTGTCCAGGCCTCACTCTCATTGACAGTGTCCTACAGTGATTATAGGAATGGGCTTCAAGAGTATAAATTGCTCATTTTAACATATTTATTATAGCAGTAGCACAGGAGAAAACATTCCAGGACTAGGAAGTTTAGGTCTTTATATAGTTTCCATCTACATCCAGGAATGGCAGACTCAATGGATTTAAAAGCACGAAGAATTTCCATTTAAATTATTAAGCAAAGCCTCCACAACTGCAATTTTGTGGATTGCAAGCACGTGTAAGTGTTCATTATTCTTTTTAAAATCTTAAAGTGTGACAAAACACCTCTTATTGTTAGTCTTTTCATTGTCTATGTTGGCACTGAATAAGCATGAGCATAGCTGTTTCAGTTTGAAAACTATTGAAAAATGAAAATAACCCATTGATCTTTGAATAAACAGTTGAATGTGGCATTTGCTTTCGTATTAAATAATTTGAAATGAGAGGAAAAACCGCATGACATTAAAACACAATCTATCTTATTGTGTGGTTATTTTCCAGTGACTTTGTAAAAGCACTGCTCTCCACTTATTTCAGAAGATAACAAGAATCTGTGCCTGGCTGGTTTGATCAGTGAACTGAGAGGCGAGAGAGAATATTTGCATTTAAAAATGCTCTTTAATCTGGCAGTCCTAGACCTAAGAGCTGTTACAGCTTCACAGTGTCTTGACAGATTGGCCTATTCCTTGAAAACAAATTATATATTTGTTTGTAATAGCAAGAAGCTTATCTAAGTATTCATATTATGATGAGTGGCTTTCTGTGCAAAAGTCCTCTATTTATCCAAGAGTGAAAATGCAAGTGGAGTTAAAATACAAAAGTAATGTGTTTTTTAGTCCCAAATGTATTCCATTTTGGTAATTCTTTCCATCCGGTGTAAGGAACAAGTGGTAAGTCACTTCAAAACTCACATCAGACCTCTTAGCAAGGCTTACCAAAGCTTCTAAAAAAATGTAAAGAAAAATATCACTGGACAGTTCATTACTAGCTTTTGATTCAGAAGGAAAAAATACAGATCCAGAGTGAAATGCTCTCCAAAACAGGATCAGAAACCAACAGTAGTTTTGGCTTAGATTTGGATTAAGCACCCTTCTAATATTTAGCTTTAGTTTCGAGTGGAAAAGTCTGGAAAAAAAAATCTGGATGCTCAGATCAAAATATACCATGCAGAACACTGCCTTTGCCCAGTCAAGTTGCCCCATCCCTACAAGTGTTGAAGGTCAGGTTGGATGAGGATTTGAGTAACCTGGTCTAGAAACCCTCATGGCAGGGGGCTTGAACTAGATCATCTGTAAGATGCCTTCCAACTCAAACTATTCCACTATTCTATGATTCTACTATTTATTGTCTCAATAGTAGCAGACCTACTCAAGTACTCTTCACTTCTGTATAAATCATTAATCTCAATCTATCGTGCCTATTGCCTGTTTCACAAGTTGCCAACAAGACCTTAGCCTTTAGAGGACCCTCAGGTCCTCCTCCCCAGAGCTGCTTTGCAGCAGGTCAGCCCTCAGCCTGCGCTGGTGCCTGGCATTGTTCTTCCCCAGGTGCAGGATCCTGCATTTGTCTCGGCTGAGATTCAGACAGTTCTTCTCTGCCCATCTCTCCAGCTTGTCAAGGTCCCTCTGAAGGGCTGCACAGCCCTCTGGAGTATCAGCCACTCCTCCCAGCTTTGTGTCACCAGTGAACTTGCTGAGGAGGCCTCTGCTCCTTCATCCAAGTCACTGATGAATACCTTAAACAATGCTGGGCTCCGTATTGAAGCGTGGCAGACACCACAGGTGATAGGTCTCCAGCTAGACCCTGTGAGACTGATCACAACCCCTGGGATCTGCCATTCAGCCAGTTCTCAGTACACCCCCCTGCCTACCCATGTACCTGTTCTATTGGGTTTGTGTGGCAAACTTTTGATAGTGGGGAGGGGACTACAGGGGGAGCTTCTGTGAGAAGATGCCAGAAGACTTCCCCATGTTCATCAATGCCAATGACAGCCTGCTCTGGGACAGAACCAGCACGGACAAAGGCTGGGCCAACCAGGGTTGATAGTAACACCTCTGTGATAACATATTTAAAAAGAAGAAGAAGAAAAAAGAAGGCTGTGTAATTGTGGCCAGAGAAGAGTGGGTTGAGAATATGTGAGAGGAGCAGTTCTGCAGACTCCAAGGTGAGTGCAGAAGGAGGGGCAGGAGGTGTTCCAGGTGCCAGAGCTGAGATTCCCCTGCAGCCCCTGGTGAGGCAGCTGTGCCCCTGCAGCCCATGGAGGACATGGGGGTGCAGAGATCCACCTGCAGCCCTTGGAGGAGCCCCAGACTGGAGCAGGTGGGTGCCTGGGAGGAGACTGTGACTCCATGGGAGGCCGGTGCTGGAGCAGGCTCCTGGAGGGAATCTGCAGACCTGTGGAGAGAGGAGCCCATGCTGGAGCAGGTGTAAAACTCCTTTCTCCAGGAAGCAGCAGAAGAAATAACCTGTGATGAACTGACTGTAACCCCCATTCCCTGTCTCCCTGCACCTGGGGAGGGGGGTAGAGCTGGGAAGGAGATGGGGGCATGGGAGGGGAGGTGGTTTTTAGGTCTTATTTTGCTTCTCATTATCCTGTTCTGATTTTGTTGGTAATAAATTCAATTAACATCCCCAAATTGAGTCTGTTTTTCCCTTGATGATATTACTCACCTTGGTGAGTGATTTGCCTCCTGGTTTTCATCTCAACTCATAAACCTTTCATTATATTTTCTCTCCCCTGTCCAGTTGTGGAGGGGAGTCATAGAGATGCTTTTGTGAGTGTCTTGCATCCAGTCAGCGCCAACCCACTACAATTATCCTGTCTCAACCCAACAGTTTTCTCACTTTTACACTTCTTCGTCTCTCTCTGACCTCACCAGGGATGTGAGCACCTGTGTGTGGCTGCAGTTAAAGCACAACACCAGGTCACAAACCCTCTTGATCCCAAAAGCTGCATGGCAGCTGCCAGTTACATTCTCCATCCAGATTCACGCCAAATTAACTACTTTTAAAGTGAAGAAGGTCCACAAAGTAACTACTTTCTCTTTGCATGTATTTTCTAATGTTAGTACCTCTTCCTGTGGCTAAGAAATTCCTCTAAGATACTATCAAGGGTGCACTCAATATAAAGCAAGTTTCAAAGGCAAGTAATGAAAAAGGCATGAGGTGAATCACTCCTCCTTCCTGCTCCAGTCCTCTTTTCTGAAAGTTGTTCCAAATGTTTTTCCCTCTGGCTAGGTCTGACATTCAAAATGTTGCACATGAATATATTCACCACAATGACAGGACTTGACTTTTCTTTAGAAACCTTCAGACATCTGCTTTTATGAATTCTCAGAAAGGCCATCAGGAAACCTCAAAATATTTATGTAGTGGATAATCCAAACGTCTACATGCTTATCCAAACCAATTTGAGCAGTTAGATGTTTCAAGGTCAAACAGTCAATACATTCTCTGATTAGTAGTGCTCAGCAAATGGCTAAAGATTTTTTTCAGGAAATGCTGCCTAAACATTTTTAAAAAATCTGTTGTAGCCATTAGATTCTATTTCTTGAATTCACTTTCAGATCAGCATTCAAGTTACTATGTTTCATTAGAGCAAACAAAAATACAGAATATGGATAATCACAATCAATGACAGTGCATTCATATGTACCACTAGTCAAACCAATGGTGCTTGCAAAAGTAGGAAAAAAATGGTGTGAAATACTGTAATCAAAAATGAAAAATATAAACTCATAAGGAAATTCTAATACACTTGTAGGTTGCTTAGAAGCAAGAAAAAAAAAGTAAATTGAATAAATTATTCATTATAAATTAGTTTTTCATTTGTAGGATTAAGGAGGAAAGAACAACAATTATACACGACATTTGCTGCAGGTCCGCAAATAGATTCCCTTGCTTTTAGTGTCCAGACAAGTATCTGAATAATATAATAAATAATCATATTTATTATATGGTTTACTTGGGAAGAAAAACTGTGTTGATTACTTTTGGCAAAATAAAAATATTTTCTCTAAAACATAATTTTCAACATTATACACAGATACGTGACAGTGAACTTTTCCTTCTACCAGCATAGCATCAGAGTTCTAGTTATTATCTCAGCCCATAAGATACCAAAATTATTTAGACTGAACTTACAAACTTCTATAAAATAACAAGAAATTTTCATTGCAGACTGGTGCATGATAGCAAGCTCACATATTCCTAGCTGTAGAATATAGATGTTGAAAGGACATAGGAGATGGAAGATGTCCAAAACATGAGTTTTGACCTATAAGGCAGCACTTTTTTAGCTGCTATTTAAGAAGGGGGGAAAAAACCCACAAACACATATGTCTGTTTTTACTGGACTAATGTATCACAAATTAAATTGACTATTTTAATTGCATCTATGTTTTGTGCTCCTGAGAGTGTGGTCATTTCAAAAATATGGGGAACTGGCTGAATGCCTTCCTAACCTGGATAATCCAGCTGCCTTAACTTCTCTCTCCTTTTGCTTTCCATACATTTATCATCCAGAAAAAGTGCAAGAAATGCTCCCTAGAAGATGCTTAATACTCTAGGACTTTTACTAGTACTGTAAATGAAAAAATTAATTACTTCAATTATAATCCTAATTTTACATTACAAAGGTTCTGTATCTGCACAGAAAGGAAGGTCTTATACATTTTGATACTAACAGACAATAATACACTGTCAAGGAAGTGTATACTTATGAAATTCCATTTCTTAGCAGGACTTTTAGCTCATTCATTAATGGAAACTGTTGAAGTAAATAATAGCGGAGTGACTTCCCCCCCCGCCCTTTCTTGCTGCTGTTGCTCAGCTGTGATTCTTAGAATTAACAGAATGTGCATCCCTGATTTGAAGTGGCTGTGACACTACAAATACACACAGTTGAGTAAAGCTTTAACAACAAAAAATAATTTCTGATTAATTTTCCTTTCTTCTGTTCTAGGAAGACTATTAATTGAAAAAAGTGCCTCTTTCCCTGGTGGTAGGATTAGGGAATAAATTGGATGTTCATCTTACTCTTGGACTTGCCATAGCCAGAAAAATTCAGACATTACATTTGATAGCACTTTCTTCTCTATTTGGATATCTGTTGTTATGGTGATAGTTCCAGGAGGAAACATTAATGAGGATGACTTGAAAGCTTCGATGTGTACAGCACAATTATTTGTAACACCTCATAAGAAAAGGTGACAGTCAGTTAGTACTGCTCCTGGCTAAAGATGAATCATTGTATCAGCTTTCATGAAAACTACCTGAATTTCTATTTGTTATGTATCTGTAACACAGTGTTGAATACAAATATGTAACAAAAAGGATTTGGAACAACAGCATGCCTTGCCCCCACCTCCTCATTTTCTCACAAAGGATATATGCTGTTATTCTTAGGAAATTGGTTACAGTAAAAACTAACTTTAAGTATACAATACAAATTTTGGAATATCTGTATTGGTCTTGTGTGACACCCCAAGAACTATCCATCATGATGTCTCATACCCATAAGTAAGCTGTGAACAAATCTCCAAACCCACATTGCTGAGCACAGGCCTGCAGACACACTGCATCACCCAGACTGTCGTTCACCTGCAGGGAAAAGCGTTAGCGACAGAGGAGCTTTCGGCCTGGCCCGTTCCATCTCGGAAGGGCTCCGTGTCCATGGCAGAGCGTGGCTCACACCTCTGCAGGAGGGCATTTACTTACATAGTCCTCGTAGGGCTCGTGGGCCGGCGGCGGGGGCGGTCGGTACCCCGGCACGGCCGGGGCGCCCCGGGCTCGCGGCGTGGGGACGCCCCTGGCCACCGGCGGGACGGGCAGCGCTCCGCGCGTCACCGGCGCTCCGCGGGGCGCTTGGGCACCTCGTCCGGGCAGCGGCGGGGGAATGGCACCCCCACGGCCCCTGCGGGAGCAAAAGGAATCATCACTCTGGCGTGCGCAACGAGGGAGGACAGGCCCCGTTCTAAAGGCTCTCACGCTTTTACTAGTATTGAAAGCGCCATGTAACTCTGGGGTTTTGGCAGCTACAATGTCAAGCACTTTTAGGCAACATCTCAGGCAGAACTCATATTATGGAAAGGCATTATTTTTAAACTACCCAGTGCCTTTTGCACCTGATCCTCTTGTTGCTTGTACTAATAAAATTCTGAATCATTGCAATTCACAGGGCTGCAGAATTACTCCAAAGCAGTTCTAGAAGATGAAGAAAATGAGGAACCTCTTCTGCTGCTCTCAAACTTTTTTACAAGAGCAGTCATCACTCTCATTTTCATGCTTACTGGTGGGTGAGAGACATGGATTGGCAGAAGATATTGCAGGACAGCAGAAACTTTCAAGGCGAAGTAGAGAATAGAAAAGGAGAGGAATAATTTTTCTTCCTGTCTAATTTAGTTCAGCACAAAGGATTGGTAGTGTGGGATTCTACCTTCCCCCACTGCACAGAGAGAACAGAGCATATAGAGAAGCATGGAAAGACATTTAGCATCTTCCTGGCTATTTATGCTATATCTCCCTTGCTGTACAAATTAGTAAGTCAGAAGAAGCTGTTACTGTTTAAAAAGACTTGTATCTATACCATATGATGAAATAGAAGGGTGATAAATCAGGGTAGCAGAAAGGGGATAAATCAGGAGTTCTGTTTCAGAGTAATATGCTCCTGGGTGTGCTGTCTTTTTGGAAGACTGTGAATGCCAGTATAACAACCCTCCATGACACCCAGATCCACAGTTGTGAATGGAACTCAGGTCTCCTGTAGCAGTAGGAATGGTGGCTTGTTCCCTGCTGAAACAACCAAACCCAGTGGATTACCCTGTGATGTTTGTTACTTTACTACAAGATTCAGTAGCTGATTTTAGACTTGCAGAATCAGTGAATGGTTTGTGTTGGAAGGGACCTTCAGAGATCCTCCAGTCAAAATCCCATGCCTTGGGCAGGGACTAGTAAAGCTATGCCCAACCTCACCTTGAACACTTCCAGTGATGGGGCACCCACAACTTTTTCCAGTTTTTCTTCCATATGTCCAACCTCTTTTCATTTAAGACTGGCAAAAAGACTCTCTCTCTTATTAGCCCTCTTTATACGTGAAATGGCTGCAATGAGGTATCCCTGGGGCCTTCTCTCCTCCGGGCTGAACAACCCAGCTCTCTCAGCCCAACTTTGTAAAGGAGAGGTGCTCCAGACCTCTGACCATTTTTTGGTCTTCCTCTGGACTTGCTTCAACAGGTTTTTTTAATATTCTCCTGGGATTTTTGACTGGAAAAAAGGGAAGACATCCATGATCATCGGATCTGTGCAACTGATTAAATCATTTGGGCATTTTGCAGGAATTAGGGGCCAGAACTCCACCGATTATGCTTTGAACCCAATTTAAAAGCTGCTAGTTTGTTGCAGTGACATTCTGAAAAACATTATTAAGTCAAGCTGTTCAGAGATCATGAATGTAAGGAATACTGAGCCCAGACACTATTTGAGTAGAAGATGGTGATGAATGTCAACTGCAAAAAATTCTGTGTGAGTGCATCATACTACCAATTAAAAAGCTCATGTAGGAAAAACTGATGGTAAACAAGATAGACACCCTCAGGGGAAAAACCTCATAGGTCATAGGAAAGATCAGCCCATTCAATTACTGAACAACTCCTTTGTCAGCATAACATAAGGTACCCCCATATCCTATTTCTTCCAAAAAAAGAGTCCATTTTTTAGGACTCATCTTGAAATGACCTCTATGGAGAGAAGACTGGAAGCAGCTAGGTAGCTTGAGGCAATGAAGTTCTTAAGGGTTCACAGGGAAAAACAAGGGTTCACAGGGAAAAACAAGTCTGAGACAATGTTATAAGATTTTACACTGGCCTTAATAATAAGCAGAGATATATGTTATTTAGACATGAAAAAATACTTAGGCACATTCACACCCCAATGTTTTTAGATTATGCCAATCAAATTCACTTAAAACTGATAACCCACTAACACATAACATATAATGAAGTTTATATAAATAGGTATATTTGTATATACACATAGTATAGCTTTAATATGTATAAGAAGTAATTATTTGTCAAATAAAGTTCCACCTAGACTATGAGGCCTTCTCTGACTAAACTAGTATTTTGAACAAATATTTTATGCTACTGACCATACTGCCTTAGTACTAGCATAAAAGTATTCTTAGAAATATCCATTTCCTGTCTTCATAATCTGCTCTTATTTGCTGTCACTCACTGTGCCCGATGACCTATAGATCAGAAAATCTGGAACAACATAGACCACACCGGTGATCAGAAGACAAATATTTTGGTTTACTGACCAGGATATGTATGTAACTGTCTTTTTTTTTTTTTTAAACTACGGGGTTTTTTACTATTGCTTATATTTGTAAAGCTACTAACATAATAGCTCATGTTACCACACCTTGAAGGAGCTGCAGGTGGCACACGGATCCCTCTTCCTCGAATGCCCCGTCCGCGTGACGAATCCTCAGAACCGTTCAAATACGAAAGCTCTCTCAGCTGCTCCTGGCGAATTTCATCATTATAATCCTGAAATGCAAAAGGTGAAACTTCTGAAACTTCGTATTTTCGCTGAGCTGGCAAATCACCCAAACCAGAAATTCTGTGGATGGTATTTTGGTGAGTTGTTCTGCGTTACCACTGGTATGCTGAAAAATTGTACAAGTGGGAGTGGACAATTGCCTATAATATATGGACAGAAAAACATATATGTACAGGTAGTGAAGGTGGTCATAAAGAGTATGAACATGCAAAAAAAGCCACAAAAGGCATAGAAGGCATAAACACAGAGAAATGTATATCCTGAAACAGTCAAGTAACAAAGCTATGTTTACTATAAAAAAATATTAAATGAAATAAATTAGGCCCATTTTAAGTCAACAGGGTATCGACTTCAGCACTGCAATTTCTGTTGACTCAGTAAACTTCCTTCTCTCACTGATACAAAATAGAATTGCAGACTCATAAACTGGTTTGGGTTGGAAGGGACCCTAAAGATGTAATTCCAAGCCTCCTGGCATAGACACCATGTTGATTTCCTCTTCATTGGAATGCATGATTGGGTGAGGTGATCCTTGAATATTAACTATGTCTATTGGGCCCCTCTGCCTTCCAGGGCTCTGTCCTACTGCACTGCACCAAGCAGTTCCCTGGAGAGAGCAAGGTCTGCTCTCCTCAAGCCCAGGCCAGACCTTGCTGTGCATTCTCCTCCCTGCCCTAAGGCTCTTGAGCTCCATCATTTCATGGTCACTGCAGCCCAGGCTCACCTTGAGCTTCACCTTCCGCACCAGCCCCTCCCTGTTGGTGATAACAAAGTCCAGCACAGAGCATCTCCCCAGTGGCTTCCCTAGCACCAGGAGAAGGGAGTTATCCTCAGTGTATTCCAGGAATGCACTTGCCCTGCTGTGCTGTCCCTCCAACAGATCTTGTGGACATTGAAGTCCCCATGAGTACCAGTGCTTGTGAACCTGAAGCTGCTCTTTTATGTCTATAGAGTGTCTCACCCACTATAATACATAATAATGGACATGTTTACTTACTTTGTGTTTGTCCAAATTCCTCTGTCAGAAATTCCTTTTTTTTTTAGCTTCCTTCCATTTTATCCAGCTTTTTATGGGCTGATCACTGTACTGAAAATCTGCTGCAGCAGCCAGCTCACTGGCAGCACAGCTGTGTGATAGCTAATTATTGTTTCAAAACAGAAACATTATTGAATTTCAGCTCTTCTGTCCTTCCATTCCTCCACAAGCAACTGCCATTGACTGTCATGCAAGGACCTCAAAATGCATTACAAGTGACACCTCTTTCAGACAAGCTGAAGACCAAGCAAATGGTGAGTTTGAACTGAGGCCTTGCTCATTCCTTCTTCCACCTAAGGAAGTCCAGGAAATCTGTTTAAAGATATGATCCTGATCCTGCTGTGTTCTAAGAGTGTAGGCCTAGTCACAATTTCCTTTCTAAACTCTAGGGAGTGTAGCTGGAGAAAAATCTATTACTGAAATTCGGAAAAGAACCTTATTTTTACAATATAGTGTGTGATAATTGCAGCACAATCATAATTAAAAATAAAATAATCTAATTTATTAGGCAAATCCTTAATTTGATCATAGAATAGATAATGGCTTTCATTTCATACCATCCCCAAATATTTTTGAACATTTTTCTGTCCTTCTAACACTAATAGTTATAAACCAAAGACATCTTCTAAATCAATGTGCTCTGTGAAATACAGAGGGAAAACCAGAATCACTGACATCACATTTACAGCAATTGTTGAAACAGGTACCATCTACTGTGCCCTCTTAATATCATCTGTTATTCATACTGGCTTTACAAGGATTAGGACTTCAAATTTGCTGATTGAGTTTACCCTCCAGATTCCACACTGGTACTGACACCAAACTTCATTAATAATGTAGGTACATCTTGTAAGAGGAAAATGTGGGAGGGAAAGAAAAAAAAAACAAAGGACCTGCAAGGGACAGAAATTGGAATTTCTGTGTTGCTGCTTTAACCCCTCTCTTTTGGAATATTGCTGTATAAATGAATTCTACTAGAAATTGCCTCAAAGAAACTATTACTCCCTCAGGTAAAAATATAATTTAAAATCTTAGTATTGACAAAACAGAAAATACAAATCGAATTTATAATGTACAATAAGATCTGCAAAACTGCACCATTCTGTTATGCAATGCCCTTAGTTTTTGTGTGCAGGTTCTTTGCTGCACAATCAGTTAAGAAACAGTGTATTTTGAAATGACAAGGTAAAGACAGCAAAGTACACCCAAAGGAAGATGCTGGGACAGGAGTTACATTTTTATTAAAAATATAACTCTATACAGATAATTTATCTTGCAGGCTCCTTAAAAAGCATAATAAGGATCATAATTTCTAAACATGAAGCCTGAAATTTTCACCATAAATTTTCATTTTGCTTCTTCCCTTAAACAGAAACATAACACTGAATTAATCTTTCATAGCAGCTACACGTATAGCTAGAGTCAGGGTATCTATCCTGATGAATATTTAATTGCATCTGAGTTCAGAGCCCAGCACATGAGCAAAATTATGCTGCTGATGTTTCATATATACCTAGTCCCAAGAAAGAGTACATGATGTTTCAAGGTATACCTATACTGAACAAAGTACAAGGAAGTAGCTACACACTACAGCAGTATATTTTGTTTCAGGAAAAAAACCCAAAAAACAACCTTCTTTTCATGTTAAAATAAGCTCATGAAAAATGTGCTGTACTTCATTGTTTTTCTTATAGTTTTCTAGTAGTCTTATACCTATTCTTACAGCTGATAATCTACATTGACCTATATATTTTGCTCTTGTTTATAGCCCTACAGACATTACTACCTATACGCAGCTTTTTCAATTGTTGCTGATATGGAGGCTGCAATTGACTTGCATCATGGTGGTCAGTGTTTACTAACTGTGAGGTAACCACCCATGTCCATGACTATTCACCTAAATACACATCTTGACTTTAGAAATGTGAAGGATTTTCAACATCAATAAAATCATAGCATCTAGGGCTACCAAAAATTGCCATGTTTATGTAAACGCCCAAAAAACCAAATTACATGTTTAGATAAAATATTCAGTAGCCCAGAAAACATCAGCATATTTACCCCAAATTACCACAATTACATTTATCAATGAAGGTTTGGAGTGATTAATTAGGTTGGTAGCCTTGAATGTTGTAGGAACAAAGGAAACCCATGTGCAGGTTTTCCACAGGAAATCCGAGTCTGGCTGGTGGCAGCTCACCCACAGGCCCTTCTGGAAGCACTGACAGGAGATGCAGCAAAGAGGGGAAAGAACATAAGCTGCTAAAAAACTCAGTAAACCATTCTGGCAAAAAAAAAAAAAAAAAAAAAAAAAAGCAAAGTATGATGCAAGTTGCAAAACCTGATCTGAATTAACAAGAACATGTAGTGACAAGCGACAAGAGTTTATAAAGAAATCAAAGGCACAGAAGGACCGAAAGGATTTGGGGAATATGTATCTATCATTAGCATAACAGAGGCTCATAGAAGTCAAGAATAAATCAATCCTTAAAGGACTGTGATCTCCTGTCCTGAGGTAATCTGCCCATTTAAGTCCTATTATAATTCTATTAATAAATATCATTACTCTTATCTGTGACAGCTGAATTTCCTTCTTACCAGATAGTTAGGGGAAAAGCAATTTAGGTTACATTTAAACTACCTTAAAAATGCAGAGTTATACATGTCAAATCTAAAATGATAATCACAATATTTCACAGTGACAATTTTGAAGCATGAATAGGGCACTCTTTCACTCCCACACATGTAATATCCTCTGAAGCTCTGTGTTGCCAGCACAGAGCACCACATTCCCAGACATATGTTTGCCCATCCTGCCACACTCTCTTCCTGTGCTCAGGGAGCAGAAAGGGAACAGGAGATGGATTTGGACTCCTGCAGCATTTCTGCATCCTGCCCAGCTCCTTGCATCAGCAAAAGAATCCCAGGGCTCTGTGTATTTGCACAGATTCACTGAAGCTAGACAATCTCCCCTGAATTCTACTGGTGCTGCCTTGGGGCTATTTTCAGGCAGCTTAAATTCCAATTAGGCTAAAATTTCCATTGAGTACATGCTTCAGAAAACTCACAGCCAGAAAATGGGACACAGGAGACTCAGTGAAATTTAGGTGGAGCTAGGTGATGGGAATATAGCCCTTCTGTTTTGTTTGGTTTTAGATACATTCTAATTTTGGACACTAACAGAGACATTGTCCACATGCCCCTTCTGTATATGGGGAAGCACTAAAAAGCACTGCGAAAATAACTGGTGATGAGGTGTTCCTGGAGTCCCTGCTTCTTTGTGTTCTCTGTGTCCTTACAATGGTAAACTGTGCTCTACTTCAGCTTCAGAGCATAGTGAGAGCCACTTATCTGGACTCATGGGGTCAGGATCTGCAGTTCAGAACACTGAAGAGGCCAAGAACCCTGGAATTTCCACTTTTTAGTTGAGTGCTTTAATATCAGGCTGTTACAAAAAAGAATAGTATGGGTTACTCAGTACTCAAAGTACTTGACAAACTAAATCCTGATGTGACAAGAGATATTTGGCATTTCCTGTTACTTTTTTTACATTTAAAATCCTGTTCTAAGACTCCAGTGCACTCATTTAAACATTGAATTTCTTTCTGCACATATCAATAGCCTTTATCATATCAATAGCCTTTATCATTGTCGGGTTAGTAAACTTAGAACAGTTGCGCCAGGTAGATTGGATAGCCCTCTCCACCACCTAAAATTTGGGTGAGACAGTGCCTGAGGTGGACATATAAATTAATTGCTGCACCTGGGTCAGGGCAACCCCTGGTATCAATCCAGGCTGGGGGAATGAACAGATCCAGAGTAACTCTGATGGGAAGGACCTGGGGGTGCTGTTGGATGAGAGGCTGGCCTGGCAATGTCAACTTGCAGCCCAGAAAGCCAAACATGCCCTGGGCTGCACCAAAAGTAGCGTGGTCAGCAGGGTAAGGGAGGAGATTCTGCCCCTCTGCTGCACTCTGGTGAGACCCCAGCTGCAGTTTTGCATCTAGTTCTGGGGCCCTCAGCACAGGAAGGACGTGGACCTGTTGGAATGATCCAGAGGAGGGACACCAAGATGATCAGAGGGCTGGTGTACCTCTGCTATGAGGAAAGGCTGAGAGCTGCAATTGTTGAGCCTGGTAAAAAAAGGCTTTGGAGTGATTCTGTGTCATTCCAGTACTTGAGGGGAGCATATGAGAAAGATAGACTTCTTAAAAGGGCACAAAGTCACAGGACTACTTTCAAACTGAAAGAGTAGGTTTAGATTAGATATTAGGAGAAAATTCTTTACCGTGATGGCGGTGTGGCAGTGGGACTGGTGGCCCAGAGATGCTGTGGATGACCCATCCCTGGCAGTGTTAAAGGCCAGGCCGGATGGGGCTCTGAACAACCTGATCTAGTAGGAGCTGGTTGGAACTAGGTGATCTTTAAAGTCCCTTCCAATCCAAGCCATTCTATGATTCTATGAACTGCATCCTTAAGCTTCATGCTTTGCGGTTGTAACGCTAATTTTAAGTCCATTGCAAAATATGAGATTCATCTGTAGTTGAGCCCATGCCCAACCAAGCAATCCCTACAAAGTTCATCAGAACTGTGGGAACTGGCTGTAACCCACCCTTCCTGTGTGTATGATGGGTATGGCATATGTTCTCAACAGTACATGGAGGAGCTCAAACCCCACAGGTGGTTGCATGTTCCCAGATAACACCCACACTCTCTGAACCCATGTTTAATGTATATGCATGGTTTCCTGGTTATCTACAGTCAAAGCCATCTGTTAAGATGGCTCTCTGCCCGTTCACAGATTGCTCTGGTTATCACACCAGAGCATAGGTGCCAGGTAATGATAGGTTTAGATGGACGGCCTGCAGTGCACCCCAAGTAACAAAGCTGCTGCCAAAATGACTCCAGTACCGTGTTAGCAACGCACGCCTCTTTGCATTTGCCCATATACATTGGCACTCAAGTAAGGCCATTTTGTATGCATGTATTTCTCTGGCAGATCCCAATAAATATACAAAAATATAAATATAACCCACTGAGCCCAAGGAAGAAATTACTTTCTCTAAGCAATCAGTATCTTAGCCAGATCCACAGCCATAAATGTTACACACTTTCACTTGCCCTGTATGCAAAAAGGTGCTGCCTTTACCTGCTTACAGCCAGTCTGAAAAATAAACCTTAATTCTGTGAATCACCCTCAGAGATTGAAACACATAAAACAGACCATACATTTCTTTCAGTAGCAATTTGAATGTGTTGCAGCCAATATGAGTTTCAGCTTCTAAATGCCTATGGGCAGAAAGCAAGCAGACATAAGCTAGAGCCACGTACACTTGCCTTTGAGGTTAGTTGACAGCTGGGGGATTTGTCAGCTTGCCACAGAGAGCAGTCACCCAAGCGTGGATGTCATTTTTCTCTTTGAGCATGCACAATTAAATCTGCCTGGCATCATCAGCATGGGGCATCGCGCTCTACAAGCAGTGTGCAAGGGAGGGGAGTGTTTGCTCCTCAGCATCTGAAGAGAAGCTGCCAGTCCCAGGGTGGAAATTGTACGTAGGCAAAGTGCTAAAAAACTTTGACCTAGATATTTTAGTCTTTGATGGAACAGAGCAAAATAAGTCTCAGTTAATTGCATAATCAATTCAAATTTTGTTTTTCATCCTAAAGAGACCTTTCAACAGATTATTACAGTTTACATGGAAATGCTGTTAGACACACAAAATAATCACACTGAAGATGGGGACATGGCTTTTGAAAATCTTGCAGAAGCCTGCATTAAATTTCAGCCATTTACCCCAATTTTTTCCACTCCTCTTGCTCACAGGCCCCACACAAATGGATACTGTGGTCTGTAATTCATTCAAATGACAGCTATGCTGCCACAGAAGTCAGTTAGCTGACAGCTCCCTATCCCTGAATTTAATTCCAAGTGAGCTCTGGCTGCCAGACTTGTGCTTATTTACAGCTGTCACTTGAAAGAGACTTATAAGGTAATAAGAACAGAGGGCATATAACAGGCTACAGGATGGTGCAGCCACTCTAATCCTAAAGAAATTGTTATGGATTCCTGCTGCATGTTTACACTGGCTTCTTGGAAGGAAGGGATGTGATATGGGTGCTCTTCCTCCAGGAAAACACAGTTGCTTCAAAGGAGGCAGGGAGAGGAGCAGGACTGCCAATGTTCTCCAGCTGTTTGCTGAAGCTCTGCTACTAGTGAGATCATTACCTGCTCTTAAGGCTGGATTAACTGTCTGCTATAATTTACATAGAAGCTGTTATGGTTTGACACTGGCACAATGCCAGTGCCCCCATGAAAATTCCCTCTCCCTGGCATCTGCTGTGAGGTGGTACCCGGAAATAAGCAAAGCAGGCTCCTGCTTAAGGAAAAAAGAAAAAAAAAACTTTATTAACTAAACTACAAAAAACTAAACCACAAAAGGAAAAAAAAAAAACACAAGGAAAATGAAAACTACACAGAAACACTTCCCCCTCCTCCTCCTACCAGATCCCCAGCACACTTACATTTCCCAAAATTATCCACACTCGGTCTGGCACCACCCTTTAGAAAATCAAATCTTCAGCTCATGAAGAGTAGACGGAGTCCTTCCTTGTGCCACGGACTTCTTGTCACAATTAGCACCGGAGTCCTGCTATCTTGTGACATCTCCTTTCCATGCCAAGGTGCTCTCACCACCAGGCAGGGGATGGGGCAGAGGCCTGCTTTCAGGGTGGACCTTTTTAAGGATGCCTTGTCTCGTTCCAAGCAGAGCACAGTCTCATCTCTGGGACCTTTGTCCCCCCCATTTCTTCTATACCCCCTGGGGCCGGGGGGTCTCAACACCAAACTCTCCTGGCTCTGAGCCTCCGCTTCCCCCTGCAATGCAGCCTCTGTATCACCAGGAAACAGTCCATGGATCTACAACAAAAGAGTCCAGCAAAATTGCCACTCCATCTTCCTCCATTCCTTCAGCATCTCTCTTTCTCTCTGCCAGACCCCCTTACTGGCCTATTTCTTCCTTCATCCTCCACTCTTATCCCTTTCCTAGGAAAGGTAATGTTCCGTGAGGTTCTCACTATCCACAAGGGTTAAAAGCTCTCCCAGGCGACTGGGCTGCTCGCTGCCCCCCCCTTCTCCTCCCAGCCGTGCTGCCGGCACATGATATCAAGTTTCAAGGTAACAGTTCCAGCACAGGCTGCATTCTCTCCATCTCCAAAAAGGGGGGGGGGGGGGGGAATAAACAGGTTGTTCGATGCTCCCCCACCTTTCCACCGAATCCGGGCCTACCGTAGATGGGCCACGTGGCTTTCCCCTCCCCCAGCCCAGCCAGCAACTGGGCCGGGGGAGAGACCCAACTCCTTCCCGCCGGAAATCCAAAGAAAGCTCTGAAGGAAAAGAGCCCTGCTTTTAACTCCTTGGGTTTGTGGTCTCAAGAGGCGGATCCAATGCCCCACTGGTCAAACCAGGTGCTCATCTTAAAATCCGAACACCCATTGGTGACCACAGCAAAACAACATATCCCAGATGTCCCATTTCCGATCAAACCACGACAGAAGCCAACACAAATAACAAGCTACACACAGTACATATGCAACAATTTTTTTATTCCAGCTATGCCAGGTAGACCCAGATTGCCTCCTGCTAACCCACTGCTGGAGGTTTGCAGCTCCCTTGTCAAGGACAACAGGGATGGCAACAGCAGGCAGCAAAATTCAGATGTGTTTACTCTTGTTTAGTGTGCCTGTCTTGTCCAGCCTGGCTACAGCCACGCTGCCTCAGCCCCATGTGGCACAGCAAACAAAACATGCTGCTTGACCTAAAGAGACTAGAAAGGGCGACCAAGAAAGACAGGTCTGGGCAAGAAAGTATCTTACTACAGGACAGTGGAGTGCCCTTGCTTCTACAGCTTCTGGATCACTTCAGAACCTTAAAAAATCCCATATATTATATGCTATCATCTGTACCAGCTGATAGCATATAATACATTGGAGCTGAACTTGATACATGACAAAAAACTAGTTCTTAAATCAATTTTAGGGTTTTTTTATTCCAATATAGGATTACGATACCATGAGCTGCCCTTGGAGTAAGGACTGTCTTGGCAAGCACTAAGTCTATTTTACAGATGCAAAGCAGAAATGTCTTAATAATTCTGCTAGCATATACTGAAATCTATTAATAACTGTAAGTCAGGAGATAAAGAATATCTTAAATTTCACTTGCCACAGACCCAGCTGTAACATCCTGGGAGCAGAACCTGGCAGAAGGGTGGTTCTTTACAGTCAGCACTCTCTTGACAGAGGAGCTGAGGGAATGGGAGTGTTTGGTCCTCCATTTTTCTAGAAAACTGATTGCTCCAGACTAACCCAAGTTCCGCTGGGTTCTAGATTCTGCTGCATGCAGGACCCTTTAGGAGCCCTGAATATCTCTTTGATCATCCAATTTAGCCACAGTCTATGTCTAAGAAGTTTTTTGTAGGCTTAGAATAAACAAGACCTCCCAGGTCACTGAGGACTGGAGCATCGTTGTCTCCACTCCCGATGGCACTGCCCCAGAGCCTCACTGCCTGCCACAGCTGCTTGGCAGAGAACAAACTGGTGGCAAAGCTGCACTGAAAGCAAAAGAAAGGATGGAGACAGAAACTCCTTCTGGGAACCTCAGGCTGCCATGAGGGCTTGGCTTTGGAAGGCAGCAGCAGTGCCTCAGCATTTTCCTAGGCAATGCCTAGCCAGAGGTTGAGACAGAAAACACAGGATCTCTATTTCTCATGCACTCCTCCTGCACAGCAATCTGACTAACCCAAACTAAACAGTATTGTGCACATCCACAGCACAGTGCCAAGACTTTTTTGCATAGTAAAGGAGAAAAAAAAAAAAGATACACGCTGGGAAGATGGCCTGTAATAGCATCATAAAAATACAAGAGCAATTTTCACTGCTGGAATCAAAGATATTTTCAATCTGCTTGGTTTGAACTGCTATAATTTAAATTAGTTTCATTGCTGGTAGATTTATGGATAGCCAGTGTAATGGTGCAGAGGACAATCACAGGAGAACAAGTAGGTATGCAAGGAGTCCCCCTCTCCATACTAAATTCAATAAGCATGAGGAAAAGACTGTAAAAGAATGCTGCTAATGAATCCCAGGGTCACTGTCTGAACTGTCACAGAAACTAAAAATATTAAAATAATATACATTTAGCTTTCTGAAGTTTATGCCTCACTTCATGTGAGAAAGAGCAGAAATATATAAATAAATAAAAATAGTGAAAGAAAAAGAAACATATCAAACAAGAAAAGCTGAAATCATGACAGTGGCATGAAAGCAAATGGCAAGCTCAAAAAATTAGCAACAATCATGTAGGTTTAAAATAGCTGATTTAATAATCCCATTAGAAAGGTATGCATCAGAAGTAAGATGTTTTAAGTTCAGGTTTTTTTTCAGAATGAGATTTGAGACAAAAGGAAAAATTATTAAGGAACTAACAAGGAGTAACAAGAGGTAGAAAATAATTCACAAAGGAAAGATTAGACCATGTACCAAGTGCAGATATACTCATTCCCAAGTGTCCCTCTGCTCTCCATAAAAAACATTGTATATAAAATATTAGGAATGAAATATATAAAACTGAGTAAGTAATTAATGCAGCCAGATCTAGATGAAAGTACTGTCAGAGTTGCGAGCTAAACAATTCAATGCAGCATGATAAAAATGTAATCAGTTCTAAAGTAAAGTTGAACTTATTTTATTTTGCTATTGCATAAACCCTTTAAATAAGTTTATCCACGAGGATATTTATGTCTCCTTTTTTTCTCTGTAGCATGTGTTGAAGAAGGTTTTGAGGTATTTTAATAGAATTATCACCTTTTTTTTTTTTTCCTGTTAACAGAATATCATCTAATTCCTGCTTCCTACTGGGTAGCAAAAAGTCTTTTTGCTTATTACATTTCTTCATGGCTGCTGTATCTACCCTATCTCTGCCCAGGTGGCTGCACAACAAGACCAGCTTCAGATCAAGCACGAACGCTACAGGTTCAAGGGGAAATGTGAAATAAGTTCCCCACTGAAGGACCCACTCACTGAAAACATCTGAGCAGAAACAACTGAAGATCAAGCCCAACTATTAATCCAAGAACTGGCAGTAAAGCAGAGGAAGGAATGTAGGCTGTCATGTGGAATGCTGCCAGAAAACTTGCAGGCAAAAAAGTCTATTTATAAACAGCACTCAGAAGCAGAAAAACAGCTTCTAAAGAGCTGCATTTATAGCAAGACATTCCATTCAGTACATGAGGTCTGTATTTCATCCCAGCTTTTGCATTCACTCCAGTGTTGCTCCCAATGTGATATATTCTGCATCAGGTAACCCTAATGATACTCCCTGGGCACAGATGCAAATTGTACTCCCAAGAGAAAAACCACAGGCATATTGAGAGATGCAAATGCCATAAAATGAAGTCAGACTTAACTATCATATTTCCTACATACTAGTTTCATTGGCATATAATTTATTCAATTCCATTTCTGACTGTCCAGAGTGTATTTTCTGACTCTCCATTGGTGTATTTTCTTAAAAATGGATTATTTTCCTTGAAACATAACATGATGGAATTTATTCTAGACTTTTAAAGAGTTTCATGATGATAATCTTAGTATTGAAAATAAAACTCCAACTTCCTGATATCCAAACACATTTCCCATAATGAAAGAAAAAATAGTATTCAATACTTTTCTATCATTTCCAAGAAATGTGATCAGTAACTACATATGGTACTGAAAGGGAAAAGAGGGAAAGAAGGCAAAATGGGCTTGGAAAATGTGTTCAGCTGCTTTCTATTACACATTATTATACTGTTACAGACATACTGAAGGATTTTAAAAGTGACCCTACCTAGCTCCTTCTTAGTGCTCTCCATACACTTTTGTACTTATAAACATTTTAAAATTTTCTTAATAATAGTTATATTCTTTAATATTTATAATATTCATATTATATATATATATATATATATATATATACAATATTTAAATAATGGCATATAAAAACCTTTATGGTTGTCCTTCCTGCTTATTAAGAATATGAATCACTGAAATGTATCAAAATGTCTAAGTCTCTTTGAAGCTACTAATCTGAACCCTTATCAAAGAAAAGCCTTAATAAATTTAATTCTATGCCATGAGTCAGAAATCTACAAAAAGAGAATTGTTAAGTTACTTCTTTTTTATTCACAGAGATGAATTTTTTTTCTTTTTCTTATAGCAGAAAATGCACACATGATGACTGGGTGAAAGGAAAGGAATCTTCACAGAACTTTTTCTAAGCCAGATGTTAATCACTCTTTTATATTAGAACTATGTTCTCCAGTCTTTCCCAAATAGCTGAAGCAAGGATTTCTGTAATTGTTTATTAAATCTGTGTGAAAGCAAGTACAGGTTTTTAAAATACATATATGGATGACTGGTTATTAAGTCAATACTATTAATTAGTAATATGGCTAACATTATCCTGGCCACAAATTTCCTTTCCTAAAGTCACATTCTTAATTGGGATAGTAAAAATACAGTTGAGTAATTAGGAAATTAAACTTAAGGTCTCACCTTTTCTTTTTTTACCTTAAAATACAAGGGCAGATTGAGGAGGCGTTATACGAGTAAGCACAACTCCTGTGCCCTGAAGAACTTTGCTGAGCTCAGTGCCACCCTAAAAGGACTCAGCAATTCCATCTGGAAAGGGGATGCCAGCAGCTGTTAACCAAGTGCCACATAAGCTGAATTTTCCAAGCCGATTTCCCATTCAGCACAAAAGTGGAATGTTTGTCCAGAGCCCAAGTGTGAGTGCCACTGACTCCACCTGTGCTCAGGGCTTCCTTTACCCCACTCACACAAACCCCACAAACACAAACACCCAAGCCAGGCACACAGAACCCTGCTGCCTGCTGAGCTCAAGCCTCACCCAATTTCACCGCAGGATCACAACTGGGGTTTGAAATCAACCCTATATCCTTGAATATGAAAAAAGACCCCACTGATTTCAGTGCTTTTCTGTGACCAAAAGTGGGAGCAGGTGACATGCTAGTCCAAATAGAACATATCTGTATCTCCACAGTAACAAATTGAGGAGATACAGGGGTTTTACTCACAGAGCTAAAAATGTAACTTCATTTATTTTTTATCTAAAAATAATAGGTAGTGCTAATAAGCCTCAGCTGTGATGTGAATACAAAAAAAGTTTTACCTGAAGGATGATTCCTTACCAGTACTCTATACTGCTAGAAAATCTGTGGTGTGCTATCTTAACATCAAAATACATGTAAATATCTGTCACCTTACTTTGCATGTTTTCCAACCGAAAAATGACACAGACTTACAGTGGAATTATGGGGAACTGAATTTTGTGAACCCATTAGTCTCAAATTACTATTTAATTATAATTAACCCGGTTCTACATTACTGATTTTAGAATCATGGTGGAAATCTTGCTAGACCTTCCTTCTGGTTTTCCATTCAATTCAAGAAAAATGTTCTAAATTTAAATAAATGTTTCACATTTATGACAACTAAATGCCTTGTCTTTCAATAAATAATTCACTTCATCACAGAAAATATGAGTGGACACTAAAGAAATAACAATAGCTGCATCCCTTGCTTTTTTGAAGGAAAGACTGCTATAAATGGAATGACCCAAGACTTTTTTTTTTTTTGAAATTCAAATGGTCACTTATTTTAACTGAAATGTATTTAATTAAAACCAAAATATATTTAATTTAAAGTATTTGCAATGTGTTTCAATGATTAATCTGGACAGGCACTGGATATCAATGTCTCATTAAGCATTTATATTCAGTATAGCAAGCCAAGGCAAATGCATTTGACTTCAAGGTGCTGAGTATTCTCAGTTTCCAGTGGCTACAACTAATCCTACTTAGCAGCAAAGGTAGATTATTTTATTGAATTTAAGCTTTTCAGACCTGGGGTTTATGAGATTAAGGTATCCAATGCAGCTCTCTGCTGGGCAGGTCTCAATAACCCACAGTTATTTACACTCATTACATTTGGGCTAAGTGGTTTGGGTAAAAACCTCATGATTTTCCTGGATTCCTTAAAGCTCCTATAAATAACCTGGGTTGAAAATTTATGTCTTAACCTGAAATTTTGATGTCCAGGCTTTCTTGCTGTCATGCCAGAGCCTCACTAAGGTGTGCTGAGAATTAACAGACCTAATATTGCTGTTAAAAATCCAGATTCCCTGAAATCACCAAGTTGAATGATGAAAAATCTGGATTTTTCATCATTCAACTTGGTGATTTCAGGAAAATCACTGGGAAATTTTAACTGCTTTCAAGTCTGTCCCTGTAGGTCTGAACATTTAAGCACAAATCTCGATATAAAGAAATTAAAGATACACCATAGAGTTCTCTCTGCACAAACCAAGAGAACTTCACATTTCTCAAAGTTTTGTTTTATTGGTAAAGAAATCTTAGCTTCATCTCTCTAGAGTCACTTCCCAGCACCAAATTAAAATATCCAGAACAAGGCAAAAGGCTGTATGTGCTACAGAATGCAATGCAATGCACCATCAATTCAGTTTCATACAGTCAAAATGGTAATGTAAAAATGTTGCCTTTTCCTTTTATCTTTTTTTAAACCAAAACATCTGATCAGAGCTCAGGGGCTGGTGGAAAGCTCAAGCATGACTAATTAGAGCATGTCTTCTGGTTCCCACCATGTCTCCTGGCATCATGTAATTTCAGAATTTTCTATTTCCCCAAACATCATTTACAGTTAGTAGAATTATAATTTTGTTTTCTGGTTTTGGAAAAAAAATCACTTGTTGCTTTCTAATTAACTCCTACTAACATTTTTTTTTTCTTCTCATCAGGGCCACAAGTTTGAAGATTTGGAAAAGAGAATTTCCACACATCACCAAGAAGACCCCCATAACCACATAAAGACATCAGATAATCAAACACTGATGAGTGTTTTTAAGCAGAAAATAATGTTTAGAAAGGTGTGAGCAGGTGAACTTGTATTTTCAAGGGTCTGGGAGTGGGCCCAGGCCTTGTGATCAGTGGCCCAAAGTTCAGCAGGAGGCAAGTCACTGGTGCTGTGCTCCAGGGGTCTGTGCTGGGTCCAGCACTGCTCAACTCTACTCATGAGTGGATGAGAGAGCAGAGCAAGTTCACAGGTGACACAGAATGGGGAGGAGCGGCTGATACACCAGAGGGTTGTGCCACCAGTCAGAGAGATCTGCCATGCTGAGACATGGGCAAAGAGGAATCTCATGAATTTTCACAAGAGTGAAAAGTCGTACAACCAGAGAGGAATAATGTAGGCACCAGCACCTGCTGGAGGCTGAGTGTCCTCAAAGAAGTTTTCTGAAGCTTTGCAGAAAAGGACTTTGGGGTTCTGATGAACAAAAAGCTCATCAGGCATCAGCAATGTGCCCTTGGGCCAGTGGCACCTTGGACTGCATTTAGGAAGAGCACTGCCAGGAGGACAAGGGAGGGATTATTCCTGTCTGCCGGCTAAACTTCCAAGGAGAAAGACACAGAGTTACTGGAGTGTGTCCATCATAGAACCACTGAGATGATTAAGGGACAGGCATCTTTCACATGGGATCAGGCAATGAGAGTTGGGGCTGTTCAGCCTGCAGAGCAGAAGGCCTAGGGAGATCTCATCAATGTGTAAAAATATCTGAAGGGAGGGAATGAAGAAGAGGGAGCCAAACCTTACTCAGAAGTGCCCTGACAGGACAAGAGGAAACAGCTGTAACTTTAAACATATGAAATTCCAGCTGATAATGCAATTTTTATTCTTTTTTTCTGTTGTGAGGATTCTGAACAGTGGCACAGGTTGCCCAGAGATATTGTGGAGTCTCTGTCTTTGGAGATATTTTAGAGCTGCCTGGACACAGTCTTGGGTACCTGGAGGAGGTTGAACCAGACGACCTCTGGAGATCCGTTCCAGCTTCAACTACATTCTTATTCTATGAAAGGGAGTCCTATGTTATAAATTATTTGATGGCTTAAAAGCGAGTTTCACGTTCATCTTAGGAATCCATACAAAATTCTGCTGCTGAACGACTCATTTCTTATGCTGAATTACACATTCCCAAAATGTGGCCTGAAGTAATTTTGAAAAAGAGTCTGTTCAGCTGTATTTACACTGTCCAACAAATGTAAATTAATTCACATTCACAGAATCATACCTCCTTTAAGATGCAATTTAATATTCATAGTAGTTCTCTTTCAGTCTGAGATTTTCTTGCCATGCAAGTTTCAGATCATCACATTAGAAAATGCCCAGGTAAGACCTGCTAGGGTTCATTGCCATGTTGTGTTTTGTTAAGGCAGCCTGCATTTACAGCTATGTTTTGAAAGCACATGGTCATGCAGCCACAAAAGCCTGGAAACACAAAAGACTTTTTGCACAGAGTTGTAAATCTGCTTGTTCCATATGCAATTGTGTGCGTCTGTACTTGTATGCAGCTTCTATTCACAATCACAGATTTTGCAAGTGACTAGGGCTCATTGCTCCGAAAATTCATTTGGATTTTTCAACATGGTACGTTTCCTTTTCCTATTTCTAAACACAGTCAATAGTCAACAAAGTATCAAACTCTTTGATTCAGTGCAGAATGTGTTTCCAAACTACACTGATGAAAGGAAAACTCTTGTAGTTTTTATATTTTCAGTTAAAATGGCCATTTCAAATGCAGAATTGTTGATGGGTCATGTTAGGGGCATACAAATTTTTGGAAAGTGGTATTTGGCATACACCACTGGCAGCGAAAGAACCATTTTCACAGACAAGCAGATCTGTCTGCAATTAAAGGCAAGATTTTAAATGGGAACTTATTTTTACCTTTTCCTTTTTACATTTTTGAATGATATTGAGGTATCCTCATGAACAATTCGGTTTGATGGCACACAAAATCTAAGAAAGACTAAGTGAATTCATACACTTAATGAATGCATTTAATCTTAAAAACAAACAATAGGGAAATTCAGCCCCAGATTATGCAATTTGTTTCCTGGGAACAAAATTCTTGGATTTTGTTTTGTCATTCCCTAAATGAAATGAATTCTAACTGTAAATACTTCTACTATGTTAGTTGATACATAAATATTTCTATTGATCCTCTGTACTGCCAAGTGGTTTGTGGTTTTATTAATGCAAAATAGAGTTGTTTTATAGCAACTAAAGGATAAAATACTGCTTTACAGGAAAACATCAGGGTTTAAAACTAGAAAAGAAGAATTACATACAATGTTTTCTGTGTAAAGTAGCTTTTATCTCAGCATAATGCCAATGATCTGAGCCGACAGGCTACTATAACAAGGAGGAGTGCTAGAACATAATTTTTACACTAACCTGTAAGAAAGATTAGATTATTTTTGTCTCCTAATGACAATGCTTTCCTTGTGGAAATTATCTAATTATCTGCAAAACCAGTATCTTTGGAGTTCATCTTCTTTGGTTATTTCACTCCATGATTTGAATTGTTTGCTATTCAGCCCTGAGTGCTGATGGGGAAGATAGAAGATACAGGCTTTGCTCCAGTGAAAACTATGGAATCTAGTTGTCTCCAGTGATATTACAAGCTGTCTTCTAAAGCAGATGTTGGATAATGAATTTCCTGCATTAAGACAGCAGAGTACTGCAACACTCACTACACCAGATGTCTATGACATCTGAAGCCTCCCTTTAAGACACTGAAATGATTACATAGATTTTTGAAGTAGAAGTATGATATAAATAATCTAACATTATCAGTATTTCTCATTTTAATACAGATATGAAGTCTGATATAAAATTACAGTTTATATCCTTCACATTCATCTGGCACAGACCAAGAAGATGCAGTAACAAACCAGTTCACCAGTTCCTAATTTGAAATTAAATATAGGGTTGAGTACTAGCACAGTCCAGTTCCACAGAAATGTCTAATAAAGCTTTCATGATATCACACATTTTTTGCCCAGGTATGGTCTTTCATTCTATACACTGTATACAGCTGTTCTGAGGATTTATCAAGGTCAAAGGGTGGAAAGAGAATGGATCTCAAACACACTGCCTTTCAAAATAAAAATTTCATTGCAATGGCTTCCATCTGGATCACATCCACAGATTTTTCTTTTTCTCATTATCCCAACAAAAAGAGAGTTCTCTAGTTGTGTGAACCATCCTATAATAGACTGTTCTTTGTTTTGTTTGTTTTTTTTTTATTTCCGGGAATAAAAGATTAGGTTCTATATGATGGATAATATGGTATTTATTTTAGAACATTAAATTTAACAATATGCATTTCTTATCAGACAAATTCAGCTTTTTCAGTGTCACTCAAGCCTGAATATAATAACATGATAATGATGTTTTGTGCTATTACCTCGCATCACTTAATGTCCACTTAAGCTTTCAGATAATGAAATGCATAAGGAAGAGATTTTCATTCACTCTTTTAGCATTTTCTGCCTATGATTAAGTACACATGATTACACTGTTGCACTGATGGATGCCAATTTGCCATGAGGACATTTGGTAGCAATTATGTGTGATTAAAATATTCAATATTACATGTCATTCCTCTAGGCTGAGAATGCAGTGCTCAAAACCATCAAACAATTAAAACATATATATATGTTTATGTGTTATACACACACATGCATATATGATTGTACATATATAGAGGAAAAATACCCATATATGAAAAGACTTCCAGATGATTTGTGTGTTATTATAGATATGCACTCTTCTAGATAATTTGTCTTGTCTGCATAATACAAATAGGAAAATTGAAAAATATTAATCAATTTTACATTATTTGTTTTTAAGAGAGAATGCTAATGACCTAGTGATTAGCCTCTTTTTTAAAACCCACACAAAATATTTTGGTTTAGCTCTCTACTGATAAGATTATACTTAATTTAGCAACTGAAATGAGTTTTTGCAATAATAGTACCCATATTCAGACATTAGTCATTTGAAGAACAGCATTAAAAGACCACTATTCTGTATCAAATACAGTTGTTATATCAGAATTGCCGTAATAGAGGAGGAATCTGAAAATAATGACTTTTTGTGATGATTACTGTAACTAAAAGTTATTTCAGTCATCTGTTGTGCACTTACACATAATGCTCACATTCTTCTTTGTGAGTTATTTTAGTCTTTGTTTTCTCAATTAGACTTGAGTATTTTCCAGCTACATTAACTTGCACGGCTCTGCCCTGCAACAAGTCAATGGCTCCATCCATATTCTTATTTGTACTATCTAAAGTTAGTGCTACAGTTGGAGCTTATTTGCATTTATGCAAATCAAAACTAAGAAAGAAACATAGTTAGGACTTGTTGACTGACCCTTATTTTATGAGTTTATTTTTAAAATTGCTTCCAGTTTTGCAGGTATTTAAAATCTGACTAAACGTGTAAGCAACGTAAACATTTAACTGAGTAACATATGCAGTGCAATGTCTGTTTCTGACTGAAAATGTACATTGTATTGGCTTCAGAATAAAATACACCTAAAATATGAGAATATGTGAATGGTTTTGAGATATGTCCTTTGATAGTAATATTTACCTGAATGTGCAGGAATTTTCTTTAAGAAAGACAAATTTTAGATAGATCAAAGTCTTTTAGAGACCATCTAAGACAGTCTTTAACTAAACTGGACAAGAGAATCTTGAGTAGACTGGAAACCTTAGGGCAGAAAATGTCAACACATAAGGATAGAATGCAGTATCCCATCAATCAAATTATTTTTTTATTTTGCTTCTGGTTTTGATGTTTGCCTGGTTCCTTCCAGTACAATAGGCATATTTAAAATAGATCAATTTGCGTTGTATTTAGTGGGACATGTCTGTAGCAGGTTTGGTGGTTTTGAGTTTGTTGGTTTGGGTTTTTTTAATTTATTTGTTGTTTTCCTTTTTTTTTTTCTTTTCTTTAGTACAGAAAAAATGGGTGATTTATTTTAACTATATAGGAAAAGTGTCAGCTATAAAGCACACTAACTATCTAACACAAGATTGCTCATTCACCCAGATCTCTTAAAGCTATTAGCCTGACAGGAAAGGTACATGAAATTTTTCAAAGGCCAAATTACAAAAATTCAAATACAGCCCAACCTACTGAACACTTCCAGGTGATCTCTGCTGGGCACGGGACATAAAGGGACCTTGGCAGAGCTAGTTACACCGATGTTTTAGATGCTCAATCTAACCTGGAGCAAATAAAAAGGCATTTATCACATCAGAGTCTGCTTAAGTAATCCCTCTCCTTCCTGGATTTCAGGTCCCACTCAGCAAAGTTCAGAAAACTATCAGAAAGGTTTAATAATTACAGCTTCTGTAACTCAAACAAGAACAGGTTTGTTACAATGAAATAAAAGACTATATCTGCATTCATGGAAATGAATCAGCTGACAAAATATGTTTGCTATAAAGGTTTCATAATTGTTTTAGGAAGACTACCAGAGTATGTGACATCCTACAGAACAATAGGTATAGTATGAGGGAGTTGCAACTCACTAATGTTCCGCAGTTTTTTAATGCTCTTCCTTTGCTTACTTAAAACACCTGACCAAGCATAAACACGTTTAAAGCCAGTCTAAACCACATGTTTCCTGCTTTTTACTCAGGCTGATGGAATATTCATCATTTTTCTAAACATGGCAGTAGAAGTAGCTGCTTCTTAGGTATTCTGTAGCAAGCAATACCGTGTGCAAATATTTGTGAGGAAATTTCTGTTCAGTGATACAGAAAAGGTTGAAGACTGGTTTTCATTACACATTGCATTTATTTTTCTACTTATAGAAAAATCTGAGGAAAGTAAACCATGGAAAGCAGCATCTGACTCCAGTGAATTCTTTTCACAAAAATCAATCTGAATGCCTTTAACACAAGTTTGAAGAATTGCATCTCAGAAGTTATTAAACATTCTTCTAGTAACCACGTGAGGTTGTGCCAGTTCCAGTAATCATTGTGTGCCACATAAAGAAACCCTGGAGTCATAACTTCTTACTAGAAAAGCAAATGTAACATTTCTAGTCTTTCCCCTGGAAAGTCAGAGCTCATAGTGATTGCAGCTCTGATTGCTGCAAAGGCATGCCAATGATGAAGGGTGTGTTCTTTGAGAATTTCCTTCCCACCCCCATCAAAACACTTGTGAAAAATCCAGTTAAGAAAATCCAGAGGTAAAAAGCATTATGTCTTCCTTTAACTCAGTCATATTCTGTTCTGTTCGTGGCAAACTCTGCCACTGCTACCTTTCTAAGTCTTTAATTTCTTCCCAATTTTATCTCCTGGACAGAAAAAAATCTGTTCACTGTACTCAGGCCAAGAAAAATTTGCACTTATATGAACAGAGAGAAGGAGTTTAGCTTGCAGCTACTGGAGATTATTCAATGGGGAAAGGAGAGACAAAAAAAAAATGGTGGGGATTATCAGGAGGGATAGAGAAGACTTATCAAAATCAGAAAGAAAGGATTCCAGCGTAATCTGCTCCTTGTATTAACAACATGTGCAATCACTTGTACCAGCAGTTTGTTTGCTCTGATTTTTCACATTATCCAGGGGCTATGTGTGTGAAGCTGAGGGTATGCATTTACAATGGTTAGTGAGTAACCTTGCAATATCTCTGGTGACACTATCCTCCAATCTCTGCTTCCCATTTATTATGTGGCAGAGGTCTGTGACAACTAGCACAAAGCCCATGGAAGCAGGGCATCTGCTCAGGTCTGCTCCTTCTATATTAATGTAGTATTAGAGGATACAGGCTGTAGTTTCCAACCTTCACAAAGGGTTAGAATTCCTAAACACAAACTGCAGTTTGACACGTACACACACAAGCAAAAAAAACCCTGAAACAAAACATTAAATAAAAATCAAGCAAACTTCTGTTCATTTTTGGTTTAAAATGTTTTTGCTAGTTAATTAATTTGAACCATGAAAATAGTAAGTAACAATATACTTTAATGAGTTTCTTCACTGATTGTGTGCAACAATAAATTCCTGCTTGTATATTTAATATCTATTTACTTGAATTACTCTATTTAATACATGTTTATGTGAGAGATTTTTAAATGAAGTTGCTGAGAAATTTAATATACTGAAAAAACACTTTTTGTTAGACATGTCACTGTTTTGAAAAGCATTAAGAACATTAAAATCACTGTACGCACCAGATGGCAAACAAAATTATTATTATTAAACTTGTCACTAAACCTAGAGGCTGTCAATTATAACTGCTATCATTTGGCTCTCACTTCTTATTTACATTAGTAAAACAGAAAGAGAGAAAAGCACTGGTGCTGGGGTGCTACAGCTGCTGTGATGAATGAGAAAGCACCACTGGCCTCCAAGAGGCACAGGTTCTCAAACACGAGTTCGTTTCCCAGGGCTTCTCAAATGCTTCCCTCACCCACTTCTGTGACAAAACAAGGTCATCTACAAGTGTATTTTCTATTGAAAAAGTGCGTTATTATGGCTGCTGATCTCTGACACAGATTTTTTTTCTGCTTCCCCGCCTGCCTACTGACACTGCTGTCCTTCAGCATTTTTTGACATCTTAAGAAACAGCCTATTCTTTAAACCCTCATCTCAGCACAAATTTGTGGAGACTTGCTGTTCTTTCCTGTTCTGTAGAGCACATCAGTTCTGACAACGACAGGAGCTGGCATGACCCAGGCACAGAGCAACAAAGCAATAACTTGCTGATGTTGCTTGTGAAGTTGTGCGAGTCCTGCTCCTTCAACTATTTAGAGGACACAAATGCAGCCTCCTGTTTCTCTCCTAAATGTTGCAAGAAAATGAGGCCAGACATATCTTGCAGTTCTCAATCAGAAAACCACCACTTAACACATGAAAGGGACTGGTATTGATAACAACTATACAACTGCACTAGGGAATGGAGGCAGGATGGTCTTAGAAGCCAGAACACAAGGAGGGCAGAAGTTAGGGATGGCAGACAAAATATTGGAGCTTCTGTCCATAATTCTGAGCCATCATATGGCAGAATTAAAGCCAAAAGCAAGCATGAATTGTCAAACAAAAAGCTCTGTGGCAAAATGGAGGCGGTGGCTGCCATCCAGTTCTGCCAGCTCACCGCCTGCAGCCCTGCCATCACACTGACATGGTGTCTGTGGCCATGACCAGCAGCTGTGAGCTCTGTGCAGCACAAAAGAGGCACAGGGCTCTTCCTGAACTGCCATGTGTCTGTCTGTCCCACAGCCAGATGGCAAGGGTGTGAAGCCTGTAGCTTGGTGAAATTATCTTGCTATTTATAGCAGCATATAGTGCATGATACTCAACAGAGTGATTTAAGGTCTACATAAGGGTAAACAAGACTGAAATCTGGCAATTTGTCTGAAGGTCGAAGAAAGGGTAGGCACTTAAACTCTATGCTAATCAAACTCCCAAACTATTTAAGATACTAGATGCAAAGCATATATATATTTACATTCAACATGAGTTATGTTAAAAGCTGAAGAAAAAGCAGAGAGGGAAGAAACAGATGGTGTACTAAACATCACAAGTGAGTAAACAAGGAGACCTAAGAAAAAAAGTCACCACAAAATCCAGACCTGTCAAACAAGTACTGACCTTAGCAAAGGCACACTTGGGCAGACACAAGCTCCACAGGCATCTCAGTGCCACGGGGCACATTGCTGAGGTTTTGTCAGGCTTTGTCAGGCTGTCACTGTGTCACAGTGACTCCAGCAGCACCTGCTACACTGTCTGCATACCCCCTCAGCAGCTGCTCTCTGCCACTGCCATTGTCTGACCTGTCTGCAACAAGTCTGGCCATGAGTTTTGCAAGGCCATAGCTGTTTGGGAAAAATTTCCCCTTCCTCCAGGCACCTGCTCACCCTGCGATCATTTCTTTCTCAATCTCATCTTTTTCATCTGGTCTATTTCTACCTTCTGGTGATTTTAAATATCATTCAGCTTTCCTGTTTTTTGCTAAAGGAAAGAATTAAGCATCTTTTCTACCTCATGGCATCTACAGTGGACATGGAAGACCACCACTGTCTGAGATCAGTGAAGTTCCACATGCATCACAGTATTGGGTTTGGCACGGCCAAGCTTTGGTACTGGGGGGGCTACAGGGGTGGCTTCTCTGGGAAGCTGCTGGAAGTTTCCTCCCTGTCCATCAGAGCAAATCCCTCACAGCTCCAAAGTCAGATGTGCTGCTGGTCAAGGCTGGGCCAACCAGAAATCATGGTAATACCTCTGTGATAAGATATTTAAGAAGTAGGGGAGAAAAAAAGTTATTGCTAAGATGTAATTGTGGCCAGAGAAGAGCAGAGTGAGAACACATGAGAGGAGCAGCTCTGCAGACACCACGGTCAGTGCAGAAGGAGGGGCAGGAGATGCTCCAGATACCAGAGCTGAGATTCCCCTGCAGCCCCTGGTGCAGCCCCTGGTGAGGCAGCTGTGCCCCTGCAGCCCATGGAGGCCGTGGGGATGCAGAGATCCACCTGCAGCCCTGGGAGGAGACCCACACTGGAGCAGGTGGGTGCCTGGGAGGAGACTGTGACCCTGTGGCATGCCTGTGTTGGAGCAGGCTCCTGGCTGGGACCTGTGGGGAGAGGAGCCCATGCTGCAGCAGGCTGTGCTGAAAGACTGCACCCTGTGGAGCAGTGACCCACGTTGGAGCAGTTTGTGCAGAATTGTCTCTTGTGGGATGGCCTCATATTCAAGAAGCTCATGGAGGACTGTCTCCTGTGGGAGGGCCTCACACTGGAGCAGGGGAAGGATGCCTCTCCCTGATCAGCGCAGAAACACCCTGTGATGAACTGACCATAACCCCATTCCCTGTCTCTCTGCACTGGGGGGAAAAAGAAGAGCTGGGAAGGAAGGGGTGGGAGGAAGGGTTTTTTAAAGTCTTATTTTGCTTCTCATTATCCTGCTCTGATTTTGTCAGTAATAGATTCAATTAATAGCTCTAATTCTAGTCTGTTTTGCTTGTGATAGGATTTGGTGAGTGATCTCTCCCTGTCCTCACCTCACTCTGTTATATTTTCTCTGCCCTGTGCAGCTGTGGAAGGGAACGATATAGAGGCTTTGGTGGGTGCCTGGCATCCAGCCAGGGTCAACCAACTACAACCACTTACAGTGAAGGATGGTGCCATTGGAGCTAGAAACATGGCATCCAGCTATTTCAGCATGGATGCATCATCATTCTTGTAAGAAAGGACGAGTGAAAGGAATGTGAAAGAGTAAGGATTCCTAAGGATAGTTTAACAATCTTTCTAAACAATTACCAATCTTTCTAAAGACTCCTTCTTCTAAAGCTTGCTTTATTCTTCCATAAAGATTAATCCATTTTTGTCTCCTGGAAAAACCATGGACACCATAAGGATAAAATGTTGTTTCTGCCCAGTACATCCTTCTCATCTTTACTAAAGTGTACCTTTTTTTCCTCAAGATGATGGATAAATGACCTGCCAATAGTCAACTTGTTGGCTAGGCCTACACCCTTGGCCTAAATGCATTTCAATAGGTCTATTATTTTTTGCATAGTCATCTCTCTGGGTTTTTTTCATGGCTATTATTCTATTTTCCCTGCCTAAGTGGGTCACTTCTATCATCATCATCATCATCATCATCATCAGCTGTGTCTGTTTGATCTCATTTGTCCATGGACACTGTTTCTTACAAAAGAATCTTTGCTGCACTTCAGCAACAGAAGGTTTTGATAATCTACCCATCTTTACATATATTGCCTCATAAATGAGGCGACATTGCAAGAGGCACTGCTTACTTTAGCATCTCACACAATATACTATACTCAATAGTAGTCCCTGTCCTCCTTGAAAACTATTTATGTAAGACTGACAACAGAATTGTAAGTCATTCCAAAGAAAGGAATTAAGCATAATGTTGTTTCTTGCACTCTTTCCTCTTTTGATGAAACTTTCTGAGTTGTTACCACAGACTCTTTTCTCAGAATTTGAGAAGGCTGTGAAGTAGATATATTAGGGGCCATTATAGCAGAAAAATCATTAGTTAACACAGATCTTTCTCACACATTTATTACTTGAAGCTTTTTTGTTATCAGTTGAGGTCAACAGACTGAACAAGTGGATCATATTACCCACTTAAAAAGCTTTTTATATTTCAAGCTCTTGTACCTAATTTATCCTCAAACTCCCTATGAAATAGGCACAGTAATTAAGTATGATTATGCTACTTTTCCTAATTAGGTAGCAAGTGGCAGCAATGTTAAATATATTCCAGAATTTCATACAGCAAATCAAAAGCAGAAATTCTGACCTGACCAGAATGTTTGACTAAAGCTCCTGGGCATCTGGGAAGTTACCTAAAAGTTCATGGGTAGCTGATTGGTGTGGAAACCCAAGGCACGGGGAATGTTTCTCTGTCTGCTCTGGGGTGCTCTGACCCCCAGGGGAGCCCTTTAACCCTCATTCAGGGAGAAAGTTTCCTGGACTTCAAGATTGACTGGAATCCACAAAAATGTGAAACAGAGAGTAGTGTAGGTGTATCACTTGGTGAGAAATTTAGGCTTTGGGATTTTTAGTATGTTGTGAATGGAATCAAGATGGAGGGCACAGGATGTCATCCTGGGTTTCCTCTTCTTCTTCCTTCTTATTCATGGGTTTGGTTGGCATTTTGTAATTTGGCAGAAAAGTCCACATTGCAGGCTCTTTGGGATCAGTTATTGGGTTAAAAGGGAAAATAATCTAGGTGTCAGTTCATAATTGGATAGTTTAGTCTTAAAAACCTTATAACAAGAGATTGTTGGCTATTTCGGGCCTTCTAATGAAAAGCTGCTGAACTCACAGTAGTGAGACTGTTTTACTGATAAGAAATAATAAACACTTGAGTCCAAACATGAACTACTGTCTCAAGTGCCTTCAATCCAGACCTAGAGAAACAGATAACTGATACTGCCACAATTTGGCTTTTCTTAATGAAGAGCATATATGGACATCAGGACTAAGAGATAAACCAGCATCACCACTAGCATCCCTTAACATGCCAAAATTTGCCAGCCAAGTGATACAGAACCCTTATGGGACCATCCTACTCTTTCCTGCATCCAAACCATCCATCCAAGTATTCCAAATGCATTAAAAAGTTTACCCCTGCATAAACAAATGCAAAAGATGGACAAGTTTAAACATATGTAGCATATGTACAAATGCAAAAGCCATTCTTTTATTCCTACTAATTATTACAGCAGCCTTTTTTTCCTTTTAACATACTTATAAAAGTAAATACTAGGAGGCTTGAAACAGAAAGAGGAATCCACTTACAGAAGCACAGCTTAAGCATCATTTTCTGCACTGAACATTGGGTCAAAGATATCATTAGCATAATTGCAGAACAGCCAGTGAAGCTTTCAAAAATGTGAGTAACAGCATAAAGGGCAAGCACATTATTTATAAATTAATTTCCCCTGGCCCTGAAGAGAATAATTATAAAGGGCTCATTTTTCTCTTCTTTATTCAATCAAATCAGTTAAAATATCAGTTTACAAAACACATAAAGTTTCAGTTGGATCCAATAGAAATAGCAATCATTGCTTGCTCTCTTGGACTTTACTCCTGGTTTCTATTACCTCATTAGAAGGTCTTAAAGCCAATCAGCATTTCCAGACATAAGAGTTATAGGGAAACTCTTCCAGATCTCACTTTGCTGAATTCTGGGAGGTTGTTGTCTGATTCACACATCAGTCACAAAGATAAACACAGAAAATTTTCTTTCTCAAGAGTAGCAAAAAGAGCATATCTGACAGCTCAATAAAGTGTATAAATGAAAAAAACATTTTTCTTAGAAGAAGTGGCCATCCCACTTATTACAATTCTGTGTTTTCTTTTCAAACAAAGTTATGAGTTAGCTATTTGTTAAAGAAATGAACAATCAGGAAAAAAGTTTTGGGACATTTGGACCCAAATTTGTTACATCAGGTATTTCTAAAGATTCAAGAGAGATGAGTGACTAAGTTACAAGGTTAAGTTGAAGAGGCAAATTTAAAGTAGGGTTCTTATTTTTAATGGCATATCCTAGAGAGGTGATTCCAGTTATGCTACTGTATGATACATTAAATGATGAAAAGAAAAATCAATTTTGATAGCATTATTAGTCTCACTTCTGTGAAGACATCAACTTCCTCTATTAAGCCACACCAGTTAGAGGCCAAAGAAGCTGAGGATACGTGTTATTAAACACCAAAACACAAGCTAAGCATCTTCAGACTCAGTTCCTTAAAGTCTTCATTCCCTGTGTGGTCAGTCTAATGATGAGAGATTGAAATTGCACATTTACATAACACAAACAGATCTGCTTTCTTTGCGGAGAGTGAAAGAGGAGAAGGAGGAGAAGGAGGGGAAGAAGAAGGGTTGAGTTTCTAATGGGTACCACCTGGTGTTGGGATCTATCTGCACACCAAAATGGCTTTGCCCTCCTCTCCTAGTACAGGGGGTTCAGCCCCCTGGGGTGAGACGCAGAGATGGCTGCCACACAGCTCCTACCACTGGGTGCCTGTGTCCCAGCACGCAAAAGAGGGTGTTTACCTTTGCTGCTTACCAGCTGTCTTTAGTGAAATGTGGAAGAGAAGACAGGAGCTTGGTGTTAGGGCATTCAGAGAAATCACCTGCCCTGGTTTTGATCCTATTATATCAATGGCCTTTGTTTTTGAGGTCTAAAACATGGACATTCCAATTTCTCTGTTGACATCCCATTCATTATTTTCATCATCAATCTTTAAGAATGAAAAGTTATCCATACTCTTTTTCTCACATGAAAAACCTTTGTTCACAGTAAGACTGTGTAAGCAAGAAGCTCCTGACTTTTGCTTGATAGTCAATCCTTTTCTGTTCCTACCTAATTTCTTTCAGAGATGTCTAATATCTGTCAGAGGTAATTTTTAGCCTTACTTAAGAAGTACTTCTGAAGACAACATGTCATTAGCTTAAGAATATTCTAATTAAACAGACAGGCATGGAATTTAAGAAACATCTCCTGGGGCCAGTATACTTTTAGACTGCCCCATAGGGCAGTGTCATGGTTGGGCCCTGGCACAAAATGCCAGTGCCCCCATGAGAATACCCTCTCCCTGGTGTCTGCTGTGAGATGTGACCAGGAATAAGCAAAGCAGGCTCCTGCTTAGAAATAAAGAAAACTTTATTAACTAAACTACAAGAAAAGAAGAAAAAAAAAACATGAGGAAAAAATGAAAACCTTACAAAAGCATTTTCCTCCTCCCCCACCACCAAATTTCCCAATGCAATGCATTCCCCCAAATCACCAACTCTCAGTCCGGCACCACCCCTTAGAATACTCAATCTTCAGTCCATGAAGAGGAGAGGAGTCCTTCTTGCACCATAGGCTTCCCCTGGAAACACGCTGAAACCTCGTGTGCTTCCATGTCACTCAGCACTGCCCGGAAAGTCCTTTTGCCGCCTGTGACATCTTCCTTCCATGCCCAGTGCTCTCACCACTGTGCATGGACCAGAGCTGCTTCTAGGGGTGTCCTTTAAGGATGCCTTGTCTCACTCCAAAAAGGCACAGTCTCTCCTTCGGGACATCTGTCCCCCCAATTTTTTCACCCCCTGGGGCCGAGGGGTCCCCACAATGAACCCTCCTGGTTCTGAGGCACTGCCTCCCCCTAAAAGCAGTCTCTGTGTCACAGGAATAAAAATGGTTCCATCTATGGCCACACAAGAAAAGTCCAGCCAAAAGGCCACTCCGTCATCTCTCGCCCACTCAAGAGTCTTCTCCACTTCCCTCGTGGCCCATTCCCTTTTATCTCATCTCTTATCTCTCTTCTCATTCAGCTCCAGGAGGATCAGCATTTGCAAGGTCTCAATCATGCAAGAAAAGGGTTAAAATTTTCAGTCTCTGCCTGTCCCAGAGCTCCCGAACTCCCACACTGCCCTGGCCAGGCACTCCCCCCTTCTCCTCCTGGGCCAGCGCTGCTATCGAATTCAGACGCCGGCTCTCCCTCTCTCTCCCCTGGGGGTGGGGGGATGGCTGCCCGATGCCTCTTGGGGCTTCTCCACCCTTCCATCCTCAAGGGCCTCCTCACCCCCCATCTCTGTCCAGCCCCAGGCCTACCGCATGCTGCCCCTTACCCCCCAACAGCAGCAGCTGAACGGGGAGGGAGATCCGACCTCTTTGCCTCCAAGTCCCAAGGAAGCTTCCCAGGCCTGCAGCTCTGGTTTTAACCCCTGTGTGTTCTCAGAGGTGTGTCCGAACCTCAGTGGCTACATCAGGTGCCAATATCAAAATCTGAGCACCCGTTCGTTTGACCACAGCATCCCAGAATTCCCATTTCCTGGTCAAACCAGCACAGGCAGAAATCCACCTGCAGCCCCTGGAGGGACCTCACACTGGAGGGGGTAAAGTGCCTCAGGAGTCCTCCCACTAAGGAAGAAGGAAAAACAGAGAGAATGGGTGAAGAACTGATCATGAATCCTACTCCCCAGCCCCCTCCTGCCACTGAGGGAAGGAGGAAGAGAATTCTGGGGTGAAGTTGAGCCCAAAAAGAAAGATGAGTGTGTTAAAATCTGGTTTTTATTTCTCACTATCCTACTCTGATTTGACTGGTAATAAATTAAACTAATCTCCCCAAGACAAGCCTTGCTCATGACAGTAACTGCTGAGTGGTTTCTGCCTGTCCTCATCCCAACCCAGGAGCCTTCTGTTGTATTTTCTCTTCCCTGTCCAGCTGAGGGTCAACCATGCCAACACAATACTGTACAGACTGAGGTAATGGATGAGGTGGACAATGGGTGGCGAAGAGTTTCTGTGGACAATACAACTCTCCTTCTCTTCACACAAATATACAGCGAGGAACTGCTCCCTCATTAAAAACCCAAAAGTGCTACAAAAATAAGAGTAAGTTTTATTTAAATAACTTTAAGAATGACAACTTTATGCTTATGAATATGTCTTCTGAATTTCCCTCTTGTAATTTAGGCACAATCATTTCACTCAGACTCACTCACCACTGGCCAATAGTAGTACCAAGAAAATGTACAGGTTATTCTAATTAATTTACCCAGTAATGCTAACAATTAGTCATTTAGATCACTGCTGTTTGATAACTGACTGTAATTTTCCTGATAAAACTGTAAAACACAGGAGATTTATGGATAATGCAACCATGGGCTAAGCAGGCCTGATATTGGTTTAAAAACATGAAAATAATTAGAAAAAAATATTCTCCATGCCCTATTTCTTTTGGCACAAAAATGTAGGAAAATTAGTCTGTGTAGTTAGTGCCAAGCTGGATAGATTTGAATGCTACTTCATAAATGAGGTATGGAGTTTATGACAACCATCTGCTGAGCTCTCTATCTAATCCTGCCCAAGTGAAATTAAAATATTGATCAAAACAGTTTCTTCGCAATACTGGAAAATTTAACAGTAGATTTGTTACCTACACTTGAATATTACAACATCTGCCTTCTCTTTATAAACTGTAGGTGATAAAACAAGACTTTTGTACACATAAGATCAAATCTACCCTTTTCCTTTCAGTTTTCTAGAACATTGAAAGCAACAGACACCAAAATTGAGAGGAAGACTGAGTTAGCTCTAAAATTGTAACTACAATCCTGACCTTTTTTTGGTTTATCTGATTTTGAAAGCAACAAAACTCTATAAGTTTTCTTTTCTTCTTTTTTCCAAAGTTTTCTTGAGCACAAGTTCTTCTTTTGGCAATAATTCACAGCCTATGAAGCCTTAAATCTTCTGCTTGATTTCTGAACTCCAGATCCACTGCAGTGCTGTGAGAGGCTCTGCATTATATATCACACATACTCAGTACACATTTACAGCATCAGGTGTCTCACAAAATGCACCTGTTGGTGTTGCTGTCTTCAAACTGCAAGAAGAGCAAACTACAAAAGAGGAAGCACCACAGCTGAAGCCACAGCTTCCCTGCTGGAGCTTCTGCCCTGGGAGCTGAGATCAGCCTGGTTGATGGAATTCAGAACCCATTTTCTAGATAAGTATGTGAATCATCAGTCCATATACCCGGAGATGAGTAGAACACTATGGGGGAGTGAAGGCACATACTGCTCTTTCTGTTGTGCTAATAAAACCTGCAGGTAAGAATTTAATGTTCTCTAAGCTGAGGACTACTCTCTGAATATGTGTTTTAATCTCAGGATTTGATGTTTAACAACCTTAACTAAAAGTTAATTCTTATCCTTATCAATTAGAATTTATTGAAATTCCCTGGCAAGAGAATTCCTGTACTTTGGTTTATGCTTTCATGATTTTTTTATATATTTTTATTCAGTAATGAGGCCAGAGTGGAAGGGGTCAGCCTACCAAAATTCCTGGCTTCATCATCTTGTTAGAGCTTCTCTTTTCATTTGAGGAATATATTCAGTTTTTCTAAGCCTGAAATACAGCAAATAGAATAATGAAATACCCATCTGTATTTCCCACCAAAGCCGCCATATTTATTTCGTTTCCCGCATCAAATATTTCTTTAAAGTGTCTTGTCTGTTATGATAAGGAACTTTTTTTTTAAGTAACCATTATTATTACATTTTTCACAATAATTAATATTTATTTTCTCTTCCTCATTTGTAACTAATACATATCCCTTATTGAAAAAAAAAAATTATAGAAGTGAGGCAGTAAATGTAAAATCTGTAATTTGTATTTTGCCATATACTATTTTTATAGTTCTTTTACCGGGCATAAAGATTGTTTTCAAAAGAACAGTCAGCACAGAGAGAGGTTACCTGCATTATGCTTCCACTGTTAAACCTCACAAAGTTAAAACTGCCATGTTTGCATGCCGAGTGCTTTCCTATTAATGGTACTACTCAAAGGAAAAAAATTCAGAGCCATTAAAATCAGGAAAAACTCCAGCTTTCCAGGAGGCTTTTCTTTTTGAGTGCTGGAACTCCCTATCATGCCTTTAGTAGTTTCCATTTCAAGCATAGTGCTTCATCCTTCAAAGGCATTTCTACTACTTCCCTTGACTTTTTTTGCAATGAGCTGAATTACTAGAAACACTGATGTGTTCTAACAGCCTATGCAGCAGTGAGAAGAAAGAAAAAGCTGCAAAATACTGCATTTCTACGCTTTTCCATATGAACAAAAGTAACATTTGCATTGGCCTTGAGTAAAAATAGCAATTAAGGAGTGAAATACGGCATTGGGGTTTTTAATTGATAAATTATGTGTTCACAGATAGAAGAAACATTTCTATTTTAAATAGACTTGCACAATTTACTTGCAGAAAGTATGTCCAAAAGGATATGGGTACCTGGCTAATCCTTGCCAGCTTAATTCCTGAAATTCTGGCTTTGCAGTTTTGTCTTTTGGTATTTACACTTTCAAGCATTGTCATCAATATAACTATCAAACCCGTTCAGTCAACAGAAAATTACGTAAAACTTATTTTACTTCATTTATCTTCAAAATAGACAAAAGGAAATATGAGCTGAACATTGATCCCTTACTTCTGACTATGATACATGTTAAATCCATAATCCTTGACCAAAGTGTGCTGATTTCCAATTTGGAACTGTTACATTATTGAGGACATGAGGAACTGAAAAACTTAAGCGAATCTTGAGAGCTAGAGAACCTCAAGAACAAACATGAATGAAAATACTTTATCTCAGCTTGATGAGAGTGACAAGAGTGTGGTTCAGTGTTTTCTAATTATGTGACAGTGCTGAAGGACTACTTGAAAGAATTATTGCCAATATTTTTTAATATTGCCTAACCCAATACATTCCATGCACATCTAACAGAAAAGTCACAGCATAAAAGACAGAAAATGAAAATTTCATTGTGACAGAAAAATTTTTCACTTGAGAAACATTTCCAAGTTTTTTTATTCCCAGCTGGCTTGAGAATATTGTAATTATCAGAAACCTCTTAGATATCATTTATTGTTGATGTTTTTAATATCTCTCACAGTAAAAACTGTGAAAGTAATCAAGCTACTGACATTTTCTTTCCACTTTCTCTACAGCTCTTATCTGATTTAAACAAAAATAGAGATACCTAAGCCATCCAGTAAAAGATTAAAAAGGATTTTCTTTTCTTTTTTTGTGAGTCTGTGTAACTATTGGTCATTTTGGTTATCAGTTTTGCACAGTAACAGCCCTTTATTGTATGCAATGTATTTAATATTTTAGAATTTGTTAACTTTTCCTTTGTCAGTGTGGGGATTATTCCTTGTATATGGGGCTCTTGATACTAACTCTTCTCAGCTTGGTCATGGACAGATTGCCATAAAAGAAGATGCTAAAAAAGGTTAATTATAAAAGTGGAATGATGGGAGTTGCTGAAAGAAGTAGAGCTCGCTCAGGCATCCATGAGAGCTCCCTCCATCAGGCAAGGCATCTGGGAATGGAAGTTGAGGGTGCTTTGTCCTGAGACGATTTTGGAAACCAGGTTGTTGTGAACAACTGTTATAAATTTAACTCCGCAACGAGTTAAGTTGTCCAACTGGAATTTATTAATTATAGCAAGCAAAGGTAATAAGCAAAGCAGCGCTGGACGACTGGGGAGTCTCCGCTCCACCAACAGCCGCACTCAGTATCTTACAAGTCCCCTTTATATACTAGTCCATTTCCGTATACGTGTACTTCCCTTGGCGCATGCTCCAATTGTTGCTAGGGGGTCTTCTTCTACCCCCTGGTGGTCGCTGGATGAAGGCTCAAAGTCTTCCTCAGGCCTGTACTCTTGACCTCGGAGCTCTCACCTTCCTAATATGGGGTGGTGTTTGGATGATTTCTATTTCTCGGCTGGCTCTTCTTAGTTCCTAAAACTTAGCTTTTTGCGTGGTTAGTATTTGCGCAATACGTGGTTGAATTATAGCAAGCAATAGTGGCTGATATATTCTTTTAGGTTAGGTATTTCTTAATCACATGGGTGCCCATGTATTTCTTAATCACATAGTTGCCCATATATTTCTTAATCACATGGTTGACCATGTATTTCTTAATCACATGGTTGCCTATATCGGGGTTTAGTGAACAGGGATATTCGTTACAACAACATTTGAATGACATATGTGATTATGAACAGCCACTATGAAAACCTCTGTATAAACTTCTGTACCTTTCTGTATCACAGAAATCTCTATCTATGCATATTTATCACATGCTGGTACATTTAGGTCATACCCCTGCCAAATCAGGGAGCAGGATGAATTCCTGCAATATTCTGTTCACAACTGAAGACCGAGTTTCCTCGCTTTTAAGCCTGTGTTGAGTAAGTAAGTGAAGGTAGTGAGGGTAACAAGTCATATGATGTTCCAGAAAGGGTCTCAACATTTTTTGACAAGGAAGTATAAGGGAGTTCAGGCAAATAATTTAAAATGTCACAAGGCACAGAAAACATCTGGGTGCAGAATTGTATTCAGATATGTTATCCCTGATTTAGAACACATCTACAGAAGAGCTTTGCTCTCTACCTGTAACTGATTCACTTCTATCTATCTCCTTTCCTAAATGCTCCTGTGTAGTTAAGATTTGAGATTCTTGGATGGAAATCATTATAACCTTATTAATTACTAGACTCAGCTACATAACATTACAAAAGGCAACTCTACTCACAGGATAATTAACAAAATGAATGAGCTATCTTAGGCTTTTAACTTCAAGTGCTCCTCCCCACCTCACAGCAATTTCTATCATCTTGTTTAATTTATGTGATGTGAAGTATCAGGGTCAGGCACGACTTGGAGGCAACTCAGTTTCATGCTTATTAGCAGGTCACAGATCCAGGAGCACAGACACATAGAAGTCAACAAACAAAATCTTTCCTTGAAGCAACCAGCAAAGTCACTAAGTGCTGAATATAATCTGGGTGTGTTTCCTGTGGCAGAGACCACACCTTTTCAGATACATTCTGTGCATAACTCTGTGTCCAAACAGATTAAAAAATCTGGCTCCACAAGACTCTGCAAAGATCTTTTGAGATCAAGAAGCAATGGCAGATTTCACCAGTCAAAGTACTGACTCATGGCTGCATCCCACCTCAATGAAATCTTCAGCCAAAAAAGGCCATACAAACAGCTTAGCTGCCTTTCTTTACTAATAACACTTTCTTGGCAAGTCCTGCAGAAATTACTTATTTCAGTAGCTCAAGTGATTTTTAAGTCTGCACCTACTAGTACCAAAACCCAGATCTGGACATTCACTACCTGAGAATGCTACCCATGAAACAGAATTTTTTTGAAAATTATTTAAGTAACAAAATGAAAATGATCCTTTATTAATGAAGGCTGCACTAGTACACTTCACTTAATCAGGAGGCAGATAATTAGGAAATCTGGTTAATTAGGACTTTTCCTAGGAAGCTGAATTAAACCAAATGAGTTTTGACTGGCAAGGGACAATGGTTAATTGGGATGATAATTCCACTTAATTGGTATGCCTGCAGGCAGTTAAGTGGTCTGTGAGGCTCAGAGGCTAATAACAGCCTTTCTTTCCTCAAAAGACCTGTGCCTGTCCAAAATCAGTAAACCAAAATGGTTTTAAGCCCCCATGTACACATTAAGCATCACTCAAAAGTTCTCTCTATTCAAGAGGTCATCATTGTAGAACTTTTAAGGAAATTGGAAGTGCTAAATTTTCTCCAAATATGTTTCAACTAGGAGAAAGAAAATAAAAGACCTAATATTTTACCTTGGTGCTAAAACACTTCACTGTTCAAGTTCCTCCACCATAAAAGCCCCAAGGGCACAGTCCCACCCCCTTGGTCTCTGCCTCCTGTTCAGTTCCTTTCCCAGTGCACTGGCTCCTGTGGTTGGGATCCTCCCCAGCCACCAGCCCCTGTCCTACCCAGCACACTTCTGCACTGCAAGCCTGACTCAAGCGCCTTGACCATTTGGATCATAAGGCAGCATCATGAATTTATTACTACTACACAATGGTATTTGGGACAACTAAAATGCACAAAATGGAATGTTCATCTACAAATTTCCAAAAGTTAAAGTTTTGCTTTTCCTTGAGGAAAATAGTATTTTGAGGCTCCCTTGACCAAGAAATGAATTCTCATATAGCTTTAAGACATCTTTACAATCTGTACTCCTTCGACTGATTTTTTTTTGTTTCAAAGTTTCTGACACATAGATGTTACAGCTGCATTAACTTCATTTATTTAAGAAAATAGGTGAAAAATAAATTTTTTATAATTTTCCCCTGACTATATCAGAGAGGAATGCTTTATTAAAAAAAAAAAAAAAAAAAAAAAAGACTTAATGGCAAGTTAGGTAAGTGTTAGTATAAATTCCAGCTTTTCCTGGAGCTTGGGAACTAGCAATGGGAAGTCGGGAGAAAAACAGTAGAGAAAATCCCCAAATATCTGATGCACTGCAATGTGCATGTATCACAATGAAGAAAGTAACGAAATTATACAGAGTAAATGTTCAATATTTAATCAGACTCTAGTTAAACAGATAATCTTTAATTTGATTCACTGATAACCCAGTGCTGATGCAAAATCTTACAATACCGACATCTGTACACATCCCTGTACATGAAGGGAGATATTATTTTTAAAATATTCATTTAAGTAGGACAATTTTGTACTGACCAGCCATGACCAAGATGTTTTCTACATCTCTTTGGTAAGTGCAGTCCTACAATCTGGGTCAATGTATTAGTATGCCATTGTCTGGCTCTGCCAGTTCAAGCTCTAAGTATTTTTACAAAGGATTAATATATGCTGTGATGGAGTTTGGGGGGACATGTATGTGGGGACAGATTTACATTTGCTTTCCTATAAAGTACCTAAATTCTTTCCAGGGAGGGAGGAAATAAGAATCTTTTCCAAACTCCAGGGACACAAACTTCATGAAAATGAAATGTCATAAGCAGCACTCAGATATTTCCTGAGGATGTAATCTCCACATCAAGCTTTCTAACTGAAACAGAGACTGTTCAGTTGTTCAGTAATTTATATTTATGGCCTTACAATGTTTAATTTTAGCTGGCAATTTTACAAAAGGAGAATATACCTAAGAAAACCCTATTAAAGTAACAAGAAAAATGAGTGGTTTTTATTAAAATACATGCTTCATGGCAATATTGAGCTCCATCTTTTCTAACTTAACCTTGAAGAAAATAAATTGCTTCTCTGATTTTAATTCAATAAGTAACTAAAATATTCAACAACTCCACTAAAATATCTCAGCCCTACAATACCTAAAGTCTTGCAGTGGATCTTGTCTCCATCTGCAGATCTATTCTTTATAATGTTGACTGTTCCTCTGAGCATGGTCAGAGCTCTTCAAAGCATGATGAAATTATTGTAAAAGAGCCTTCACTTCTGGGCTGTTTATCAGTGCTATGACATCTGCCCATGGACACACACCTTTATTTCTTATTCATGCACACAAAACCCTTTCCTGCTAGACACAGCTCATGGCAAAGATCCAACGCAAATGAAAGCAAGTCTTGTATTTCCCTGCAGCAAATCCCACGGTCTCAGTCTGTTAACACTCTTACTGCAGGAATATGTATCCAGTGGAACTCTGCACTTAACCTACTGCAACAAAAGTTTTGGTATGATCCTAGGTAAAAATGACATTTAGTTATTTGCCTTCTTCTCCAGTTTAACTTCTCACACAGCGCAAATATTACCAGGTAGCTTAACACTTCATTGTATTGGTTAGAATTCCCTAATTTTCTTACTATTTTCCCCAGACTCAACAAAGAAGTCAGAATTACTGTTGCAAAACTGTAGTAAGACCTCATTAAGAAGTAGAAGACCCCTAAAGAAGGTCTGGGCAAGAATAAATATATACAAAAACACAACAGAGATGACCAGTGAACTTCTACAAAGGCCTTGTAATCAAACTGTCATTCCCAGGAGCAGAAGTCCCAGCTGAAGCAGTCCCAGCAGCCTGAAAAAGTCAGGCACACTAACTCACAAGAGAGTTCATCTCTTGTTCTCTAAAACCATTTAATATTGATATCTATGGAAAGAAATAAAAAATTCAATTTAGTATCTTTTTCTCTGAGGGATCTGATATTTTCTACTTTGCACTGAGAAAAAATTCAAGTGGGAAATCCAATCCTAGCTGGCCTGTCAATCTCTGCAAAATTAAAGTTATTAATATTTTATCAGAAGTGTGAGCATGCTGTAATAATTAATCACAATTTCTCTTTGAAATAAAGAACATGCACATCAATATATTAATGGCAATGTCTAATTTTTACATGCCATTTACCAGTTATTTCATGTATCCTCCTAAAAATGCTTCTATCACATTTAAAATGAAAAATACAAAAATAAACAATATAATATTTTTTCACACACTTTGGAATTAATTTTTAATAATTAAAATAATATAAATATTTATGGTACTCTTAATTCATCTCAATAGCCCCTTTTCCTGAGAATGTAAATTTCAGAACAAATTCAAAGCGTCTAAATTTCTCATAGATGCTGCAACCATGGATAGTATCTTTCCAATGTTATTCAAAAGCATTTAAATTAATTTAATTTTCATTATTTATTCCCTTTGGTGTTCTTTAACTTTCCCCTTCTGCTGTTTTTATTTTCTCCATTCTTTTCTCCTTTAAATGTGGTCTCATCAACAGATGGGATAAACTCCATCTTAGAGGAGCTAAGAGAGAACTCACTGCTGGGACCTAGGAACTGGCAAGCTGTGTAAAGCTATCCACAAAAAAGGGTGGAAAAGACCCTTTTTTAAGCACTATCTCAAAAGGGAAGAGGAAGTAGGAATGTGATAATTTATTGCAAGGACAATGCTCACAGGAGTAGAATCAGGTTCTTGGATAACAGGAATTAGAGCTTTATTCACACAAAGGATGGAGTATTGCTGTGCATGTGTCACAGACCGTTTTAACTGTGAAAGAAAACAAAATATTCCTTCTGCTCTTACTACATAGGAAGAAAAATATGTATAATGGGACTGACTTTCTCTTGGGGATATCTGCTGGATATCATAGCATGTAACTGCAAAAAACCCATACTGTTGCTAAAAGAGGTCAGGATGTATTTGTTCTTGAGGAGCATCCTACAGGCTACCCTCATAACCCAAATGCCAGAGACGTTAAAAAATTGGCATTGAGAAATAGGATATTTTGGTTAGATGCATCTTTTAAACAAAAACAATGTAAAAATGACAGTAAGAAGGATGTGCAAGTATTTTCCCTGAATGTGGGTGACTGATTATGAAAGCAAAATACATCAGTGAAGAGTGAGCAGTACAATTAAGGGCAATACAGTATGGCAAATACAGTATGATTACTCCCTTCAATTCTCTATCCTATTCCAAAAAAATAGGCCAGGGGAATGTTTCTAGTTGAAATTGTAAAGATTGATACAGAAAACAGTGAGACACACATTTAACTCACGTTTTTGTGTTCTGTATTTGCACTGAAAATGGAGGTTTTTGTAGATAGGAACATTTACCTCTATAATAGAATGGGACATGAGACAATTTCCACAGTATGTTATCATTTCCAGATCAGGCACCTCACCTGAACTTTTTTATCAGTTAATTGCTAGATTTAAACCCTACAATAAATCACCAGGGACTATACCGAATGATTTGCAAACTGGTATTGTGGTATCGTTTTTCTGGGTTTTTTTTTTTTTGGTTGGTTTTTTTTGGGTTTTTTTTGTTTGGTTTTTTTTTTTTTGAGAGGTAAAATTGCAGAGCAGTGACCTCAGAAATTGCTTTCTGGCTCAACAATATTAAATATTTTTACTAACTATTTGGACAATTATATCAAATCCTTTTTTATTGTACTGCTTTTTAAACTAGTGGGTCATAAAAATTTGAGGGCTGGATTACTGTCACAAATCTATGTGGCTCTTCTGACAACAGGGTCAGAATTCAAGAGTTTAGAGGGCAGCCAAATAGGAAGAGAAAAAAGAAGGTCTTGGGAAATGAGGCTTAGTAACAATATTCTGTTTACCTAAGAACATGTTTGAGGAAATATCTGATTTCTTTGACACTTTCTCTCTGGAGACCCAAAAGAGAAAAGCAGCTGGAAAGAGGAGGAGGTGCTTTTAATGTGGGAAAGACACAGAACTACCAGCTAAATCCTGAATATAGGAGCAAAAACCACCAGCTTGGAAAACAGACAAAGTTTCCTACCAGTGAAGATAACTAAACCAGAGCAGGCAGATGATGCCAGATCATCTGGAGCACTTGAAGTGAGATTTGATATCTTTCTGAAACACATATGAAGTATGGGTTTTAGGAGAAATACTACTGCCTGTATGGATTGTGACTCATAGGAAATAGTCAAACTTCCATTTTTAGAATCTTTCAGTTTACAAGTTCTCTCTTGATGTTCTCTTTGCAAGTTCTGTGGATATAGAACTGCTTAGATTATTCCATCCTGCTCCACACATACCTAAAGAAGATGTGTGTAAGTCACTCAGAAGGGTCAAGAAGCTTTTCTGACCCCAGTCCAATACTGGGTAGATGCATTCTTTCCTATCCTTGTAACTACTTTCCTTAGAAATACTTGTGAGCCAGAAGAAACCTGCTATACCTCAGAGACGGTACACCAGTCAGTTTATGGCAGCAGAGAAAAACCTTTCAGGTGCATTACATAATGCTTTATCCTGTACACAGCATGAAAATTGCCAGGTTTAGTAACAAGAAGAGATTTTCCTCCCTTCCTGATTCTCAGTCTCTAACCACACTGGTTGGAAATATTGATTTTTCCATACATAAAAGTCCTCAGCTCCTCATTCAGGTAGTTTTCCTCACCAGCTCTGGGTGCCAGGCAGCATCAGAGCAATTGTGCAGAGCAGCCAAACAACCTAAGAGCACGATGCACAAGTAAAATTGGTGGTCTTGGTGCAAGGGTAGCTGGAAGAAATCTAACAGGCCAACATTACAGAATAATACACCACACTGTATTATAGCAATGTATTTCCTAGTAAGTACAGAGATATGTATCATTATATGAAACTCAATACATACACTATAATAATATACCATAATATATACAAAATTATCATAGGTTCTCTGTTCCCACTGGCCTTAAGCTACATAAAACCACTTCTAGCCCAGAAATTATTAAAGAGCTGAAGTACAAGTTGAGATTTAATTGATATACCATATAAATAGCCTTCAATTATGGCTGGAAAATGAGATACATTCAGATTTTGTTTGTTTCTGATTTTAATATTAAGGATATGACTCAGCTGTTAGTTGGAAATGTGACACAGAAAAAAATATTTTTGAAGTGATATTGCAATACATGATTGCACTACAAAACAAAACTGGCTTTTGCAATCCAGCAGCAAGCATGATTTCTGACCATGCAAAAAGTTGAGCTCTGAGTGAAGATTGATTAACCAAATTAAAGATCTCTTTAAACATACTGCAACATATTCACACTGTTTGGGAGACAGATGGAGATGGAAAAACCCATTCTTGTGCAGATATGCAATAGCATATCAGGGACTCATCCCATTGTATGACATGAATATCACCCACTGTACCACACAATATGTGGGAGTCAAGCAGACTGTCAGGATTCCCATTCCCTAGCACAAATATTTTTTCAGAGCTTTCTATCACCTCTGTCTTTAACTGCACCTGCCTTCTGTCTGATATGCAAACTCCTACTCTGGATTCAGCTCATTTTACAGACTCACATAAATCTATTAAGTGCTTTTCAAAGCAAAATACAAGTGAAGAACAGCCAATAGCCAAGGCACAATCTGTTTTCCTGATGTGTTTATAGGCAGAAAAGAAATCTCAATCTAAAATCAGATCAAAATCCTTGCTTAATTTAGCATTGGTTTCTTACATTGATTTGTAACAGTTTAGGAGTAATGACAGGGAAGGGATAACAGTTGTTCATCCTGTGATTTACCATGAAGTTACACATGCAATTCCCTTTTTTGACATTGAGGGAATTTTTTTAGCCCTTCTGAGATAATAGCTCTGGTTCCCCAAACCCACTGTAACTACAGTTATTTTACAGCTCCTGGTTACTCTTCTCTGTCTGTTTTAACTCAGTGGCCCATGTGTGTTTGGCGCCTAAGGAAATCCCACAGGCCAAGGACTCATGACTAAATTTTAACAACTCAGGAACATGTCCTTAGAACAAGGTGTTATTTGTTCACTTCCTCAAAAGTAGTGATGATGTAAAGCAAATAATTAAAACAACTAACAGCTATCAAATCTTACTCTAAAAGCGACCTTTTGTTTTTTTTCTCCTCTGTAAAGTTCTCCCTGACCTTCTGAAGCCCATATTGGTTGGAAAAAACATCAGCTTTTGCCCATGTTTTACATGGCTGTCCCACTGACAGCTCTTGGACAGTGTCCATCTATTCATCATGTCTAATCAGGATCTTAGAGCCCAGGTTTAACTACTGTTTAGTATCTTAGTTCTGTATTTTAACAGTGTTTATAGAAGTAAATCAACAATCAAAGGAAAATTCAAAGGGTTTTCAATTGTTTTCAGTTCCTTCTTGCACTGATCTCCTCAGGCTTAACTCTGTGGTAAGTATTCATTATAAACAGAAACACTAAGTATGTACCTCAATCAGAAATAGCCACAGATCCTGCTGAGCTTGTCTGCTTTCAAGAATTTCTCACTTCCTCCAATCTGGCTCTAAAAACTGATTTTTCAACAGTGCTGTAACTAAGCTGTTACTCACTGGGTCATTCACAAGTTATGCCAACATGGAAATAACACAGCAGCTGAGTTGCAATCCAGCAGACACAAACCTTGTTCTAGCATGTCAAAAGGAGAGAACTCAAATGTCTTTCTGTGTTTAGTAAGAAGTGAAAAAAGAAACAGCATGCATCAAACAGTTTTCAAACAGCTGAGAGAAAATGCAAGCAAGGAGGTAGGCAGTAATTGCACTCAAGTGATTTAAATGTGCAACATGAGTTACTTCTTCTTAAGCAAGCTTTTATTGACTCCTGCATCTATCCTCAGCTTTCTCCTCTGAATGAGGTCCTGTCCCTACTAGCTAGTGATATTCTATGCCAGCATTCCCAACTGCACCCCACTTACAGCCTTAGGACAGCCTCACTTCTCTTTCTGCATAATAACCTTCAGTCTGTTCTGAACAAACTTGATCACTAATCTCTAGAGTCATCATATGACTCTTCAGAAAGATTATGCTTTGTATACTCTTTCTTTTCTTCTGTTTTAATCCAAATAACAATTTCCCTTTGCAGTCAGTGTCATAAGGGCAGCTCTGGAATGCCTCCTCTTCTGTTAAAAGCCTTCTCCAGTTTCACACAGTTTATCTGAAGGTTTTGTCTTTCACCTTGATGTTTCCAAAGTGAAATGTGTAAACTTGGAAGGCAGGCAGGTTATAAAATGCATCCTAATTATCAGCATTCTTTGTATGCTGGTGTAAGTGGGCTGATGGCTGGGAATGTACTCTCATACCACTCCCACACAGAAGTCTCTTCATCTGCTAAATGGCTACAGATTTTGCTACAGGGTTGAACTATCACACCACCTGTGTAGGTCTCACACAAAAGAACCTGCTGTGTTGAAATGAAATAATCTACCATCAAGATGCAAATCTCCATCTTCAAAATTTGATAAACAAAGCAGGTTTGACAGACAAAGAAGTTTCACACATCACCTCCCTAAGAAAATTGCTACAGACACATATATTTAGAGATATGTTCTTATTAAGAAGGTTTGAGCCCTGTCATATCATACATATGGATAGATGTTTAATGGAATTTAATGTCATTAACACAATTTCATCAACAAACTCTCACTGAACCAGAACTGAGATTTGTTGACTCATTTTTCATCGCAACATAACAGTACCAAAGTATTGGTTAGGTTATTTTTTTTCTATTTTTTTCATAAGCTGCAAACTTTCCCAGCTATCCAGTGAAGGACTCCTGCCAGGCTGGCCATGGCACAGTCACTGCACAGTCGTGCTGCTACAGATTTTTTGCAAGTTTTTCTTTCCCTGGCCACATTTTTATTCCACTGCCTGTCATTCCAACACAACTAACTTTTGACTCACTAGTCCACTCCAGCTGTATCTGAGAGATGTTTTGTAGTCCTAAAACAGCCAATCGTTCCCAATTTCATGGAAGTGCTCATCCACACTGTGAGGAAGACACTGTACATGCCCTGATGGAAGAGCAAATGCCCACATAAAGTAAGCAAAAAAAACCAAACCACCAATGAACAAAGTGGTGACTGTCTGGTATTCATAAAAGCTCCAGACTGAGAATGCTTCCCCTACCTGAAAAACTAAAGTCCAAACATGAAACACAAAGCATGAGAAACAAGCCACTAGAAAGCAGCACTGCTGCTCTTAGCCCAGTGCAATATGACTCTTCTCTACATTCCTCATTTTTTTTCTAAAATTAACACTACTATACTAGCAACTGCAAAGTATTCCATCATTTTGGTAAAATACAAATACACCACACTTTATTTTTCCAGTTACACAATCAATATTTATGGAAACATCCTGCCTAAACATTCTGCATCATTAATGACTGATAATGCTACCATCTCCAGGGATTCAAGTCTGTGCATTTTTACAATTCCTTTTATTTCTACTATGTTCCTTGAACTCATTTGTATTATCACTGCATTGCTGACAAATATTTCCTTCACAACTATTCAATTAAAGATGGGATTTTTATTTTATAAACTTGATTGCCATTATTCTGTCTTTTGCATCTTTCCTGATTTTTATATAGTCATTTTTTTAAAGTTTTTTGCCATCCCTTCATTGCTCAGGTCGAACCAAAACCATATTAAACTAAACTTGTTTAGTTTTTAATGTTGAAAGCTGTTTTCATAGTCAACCACCAATTTTTCCTTCTCAACTTGATTTTTAAATTTATTTTTTCTTTTAAAAATCTCATGTCAATGAAGTTTTTTCATATTATTCCTTGCCATCAGGAGACTTAAAACCATTCAAAACATCAGGAATACATACATATGTATATCCTTTACTTACTAAACCCTCATGTTTGCATGTGCTGAATGTATGCAGGTAACTCTGACTGTCTTGGAGAAGTACATTCTGCAGATGGATGTATTTTTATCCTTCATGCAGATTATTTCTGAACAAGTTTATTTCATACAGCTTGGCACACAGCAAATGAGATATTCATTTTCAAACCTCTCCATCCATGGAGATAAAAATTCTCATCCGCCAGACCAAAGTTGTCAAGTGCTAAAACAGAGCACCTTGCTGATTAGGAATTCTCTCCTGGATACAGGAGAAAGAATACTAAAAACAGCTGGACTATTATTGTAATTTTCTGTTTTCTGAGGGGAAGAATTTATTGAGTGATTAAAAAATCTGGTCTGCTCATCATATTTATAAATGTTATTAAAAATCTTGAATAGTGAAGTGATAGTATTTCAATTAAATTATTCAAAGCAATAAAATCTAAAGGTTATTGAGGAGAATTGCTGAAAGGTCTCATTATACGCTATTACTAGAAATAAAACTGGCAAAAAAAAAGGGGTGATGATAAATGCAAAGTAATGCTATGAAAATACTTAAACTGAAGTATTGATAAGCATCAAAATACGGAAAGTAAATAGCTCCTTATTAGTTATTATCATTTAAGAAAGATGCCCTGGATTTTTTACAAATGCCATTAAAAAAACACCAAATCAATGCAAGCAGGATGAATGGTGGATATAGCACTAGAAAAAGTCCTGACACTGAACCACAAACAACAGAAGATCCATTCCATTGCTGGACTTCTTCTTGACTACCAAGATGAGCTACTCTCTGCCCTCCTGGCCGTCCCAGCCCAACAGAAAAACTAAAGAGGTAAGCTAAGGATGAGAGAGAAAGATAGTCAATTATGTCATGGAAAACCAGAGCTACCTCTGCTTCTTTGCAATAAAAGCTGGGAGCTAGAAAAGAAACAAATCCAGAGCAACATAGGAGCAAGGAAGGGTGTGAAATTACCCTCTGATTTTAACCATGCATGAAGATGAGGGCACTTACTAACTCTTGAAAAACTGCTTCAAAACAAACAAGAGGAAGTGGAATTTAGTTTGGTTTTTTTTTAATCACTCAGTGCCTAAGTGAACTGTCAAACTCATTGCAATCTTAAGTTTTTCTGAGCTTAACTAAGGTTCAAAGAAAAGCCTTTGATGAACTAAGGGAAGAGAAGTAAAAGCTGCATTTTTGCTTTTTCTTTCATGCTTTCCTAAGTGATCAGAACTCGGCATCCTCAGAATTGACTACACTGACTTTTGCTACATTAAAAAAATATAATGTTTACTAATACCACCAAAAACCTTTTTTCTTCCTTTTGTTTCTAAAAATAAAAAAATCAAAACAACACCCAACACACTGTAGGATCTGCAGTATGGTTTTCAATGTGAATGATAGCACAAACTTTTTACTTATGTAAGTGTACTTTCATAAATTAATTAAACCTTAAAAATCTGATTGTCACTTTGCTAATACATGTGAAACATAGAGATAAGTCACCTGCAAGGTAAAGTAACCTGGTTAAACCAATAACCAATTCCTTGAAAGAGCCAAAATAAGTAACTCTTATCTCCTAGCTTTCAGTCTTATTTTTTTTTACCAGATATCATCCTTTTTTTTCCTCATATTGATGTCTGGTGGGGAAAAAAGATAGTAATATATGTGATGGGAACACTTAATAACATCTTGCACGTTTTTTCTCATCATGATTACAAAGTAATTCCTTGCATGCAAATCAATTATTTTAAAAATACTTTCCATGCCTACTTTTATACAGAACTACATGGAATTTTATTTTCAAATCATAAAGCTGCAGACTCTTCACTGGGTCAAACAAACAACCTTTATTGTTGAGTTGATTGACCAAATTTGTACCCACATACAGAGATTTAAATGAAATGCCACATGTGTAGGAGGGTCTGGTTGTCTTGCTAAGGTGAACAGTCTAATGTGCAATACCACAGCAAATTTGTTGCTACATATTACAAACCAGCAATTAAGAAACCAGAAGCAATATGTGGGATTCAAATTTTTCTGCATTAATTTTATCATCTGCACCGAAATAATTTCTTCTGATCTGCCACCGGAGAAAAACCTGCCCTAAGAAAAGGAAGGAGCAAAACAAGCCTAAAACTGCTGATGAATATGGACTCACCAAGCAAGTTGCAAGTATCTCTTTAAACTACAGCCACATGTCAGCAGCATGCTCAGTTTAATGGTCAGAGTGAAGTCCCTGCTCAGATTCATGTCTCTGGTTCATCTGGAAGCTGTGACAGCCAGGCTGAGCCCCTTACATTGATTCCTCTGTGTGTCAGAAAGAGATCACCAAGGAATTGCTTTCACAGACTGAATAAATCTTGGAATATCTGAAGAAGTCTTAATCCACTCATAGTGGGAGTATCAACCCTTAAACCATCCAAGATGTGGCAAAGTATCTAGATTGCTTTGAAACAGCTGGGAGCTAAGCCTAGGAAAAAGACACTTACTCTGGCATGTCAACACATGACCAACTCTTCATGACACAAATATGAAGACATTTGATTAATTATTGATTAAATTTGTATTGCTATCCATTTTATAGCTTTACAGCAGAAAGAACTAGTAGTCTATACTGTATATCAATAACTATATTAAAAAAAACAGTCCGTTGAAAAATAATGGAATTTAATTTTTAGCTGAAAAATTGAAACATTTTTGGTGTACATCTCCACCCCTAAACATTCACTTTCAGGGGAAGATTTAGGATTATTTTCATGAAGTGTAAAATAAGTGTTTTAAACAACACAAGTGCTGCTCAATCAGCCAGTATTCATTATTAGGAAAAACTTCAGCATCTGTGAAAAGTCAAGAACCATAGTCCACAAGTTATGATGACTCTTTTGAGTACACTGATGTTTGAATGTATTGATAATAATTTGATTTGTTAAGCAATGTTTAGGGAAAAAGGCTGTGAAGAGCTAAAGTGCTATGACATTTTAGGCCTTGACAAAATCTCTGAATTTTACTTCCTTGATTATCAAAAATTGTGTGTGAAATTGCCAGAGATGTTGCACACTGGGAAAAACAGAACCCAGCACAGCTAAAACAGCTGCTAAATTTTTCCTTAGCACAGTTTTAAAATAATTACTGTACTAATTATTTATTATTGCAAGGAATTTTGAAGAATGTGCAAGTGTAAATTATTTACTTTGACAGGCATAAAAGATGAATTTTAGAGATGCAGCTCTGCTGCTGCTCAGCATCATATTTAGGGAAATGTTTTGCCTGTTGAGGTTCTTTGAAAGAGGAAAAAAAAGACTGGCATCCTCCCACCCACAGTACAGCTTATTTAGAAACAAACATAAGATTACAAAACCATTGAGTATGAAATAGTATGTAAATAAAGATATCATATTATACTGTAGTACAGAAGTAATTCAGATGGCTAATAAAAAAAGTGCAAAATAAATGTCATATACCTAAAACTGACGGAGTTGTTACACGTGCTGTACACAGATTATTTGTAACCTTATGTCTGTACTAGATAGGAGTTCCTACATATACAGTAAATATATGTTTGAGGTAAAATAATTTATTTTTACAATATTAGACAGAGAAAGACCTTCAAGGAACTAAACCCTACTTCAAGATGTTTTAATTGTTCCCACTAAAACAAACTGGCCTCAAAGTTTGTTTTCAATTTCCCATGGATCTCAGATTTTTTCACAAATAGCTCTGGCATAAATAACTTCCAGTGTGAAATTAGTAAACTTTGATTTCACTGAAAGGCTCTTCTTCCTTAGTGATTTTTCACTTTAATTAGCTGGATCAATGAGAACAGATAATATTCTTAAATGATTGGTAAGAAAATTCTTTTAATCAATAGTATAGAGCAAAGTGAGATGAAAGGATGGAATATAAACAGCCAGTAGGATATTTAGGCACTTACAAGCAAGTCTGGAAGACATTGTAGCCTGAATTAAAAACAACATAAATCTCTGCAATCACCTGTTGCCTCACCACAGTGATTTCTAATAACAGAATCTGATCTGAACTGATAAAAACACCCAGAGAGTACTGCACAGGCAGATGATCACCAGACACTGCCCATCAACTGGACTGCATTACATGGCCATGTGTTTATTCCCAGCCCTTGAGTGGCGCCAATAAGCTTCAATTTAAAGCAGACACAAGTGGCTAGGATAATGTATGCAAATATATTGGACAGCAGTTTTTAAAGTGGTAATTGGTTCAATTTCTGATCATCTGACCACACAGTTGTAAACAATCTTTTTAGAGTGGTCATGTCACCGCAGCTGCAATCTGCCCTCTACATAATAGCTCCCTATTACAGAGCACTCACACGTAAAATGAATGATCAGTATCTGCTGCTCTCATTCTCCCAAGGGATGCTAACCATGTCAAATAAAAATGCTTTGCTTAAAGGGATAAAAGAATCAGAAAAAAGATTTTGCCTGTGTTAGAAAGCACAGAACTCCTAAGGAACAGTATAGCTCCTTACGACATGGGAATTAAGACCTTGTTAAGAAAATGTATTTCTATGTTTGGATTTAAATCAATATTATACAATTCTATATAACAGGAGTGATGTAGAATTTCATTGGTCAGTAATAGTGCAAAAACTTGACTGCATTTAATAGCCATGAACCTTTAAAAACCAGCAGATTTTAAAGCTTGAAAAGCTTCTAGGCTCTCCTCCCCTCCCTCTGCTCCTCAGTCTCCTCTTCTAGTTTGCTGACCCTGCATCCCATTCTGAGGCACTGAGATCTTACACCAGCCTTAGGTTCCTCACACAGACCTAGGTCCCTGGCAGTTCAGGATCAGAAGTACTTGGCTGTCAGATACCTATGGATTTTATCAAATCTGTTGGCCACAAAGGTGAATCTAAAAAACGTGTCCTCCTCCCAGGTATCCCTATTGTTTGTATTTTCCACATAGATAATACTGGATAATTTCCAATATGTTAGCATCAGTTCCAAATGGGATTGTTAATATAAAACCTTGACTTTGGAAACACATTCTTGATTTCATTTTTATTAGGTTGACAGAAAAATATTGGAGCAGACAGTTGTTTTTCAAGACTCTGAGATTAATCCTACCTCCTTAATCAAGGCTATTTTGATTTGTCATATTTCAACTGTATGCAAATGTTCATACTAAGTAAACATCAGCCCAAAATGGAGCACAGTATCTAGCTAGTAATTGGATATGACACCCCACAAAGACTTAATTTTGCATAAAACCTACCAAAGAACTAGCAGTCACTTACAGAATAAATCTTATCAACCAGTTAGCAATGTCCTGCTGGCAGCACCCACACAGACCTCAAACCATTTGCAAAATGGAAGCTGCAGACAGCAAAGGAAGCAGCTTGGCTTTGGAAGCGTGGCAGCTGCCAAGAGCTGCAGACACTGGGATTCAGTCATGCACTGAAATGCCTGCTGGAAGGAGCCCAAAGCACCAACTGAGACCGAGCTGCAGCTATGGAATGTGTTAACTTGTGGGACAGACTGCAGTTTCTAACTCTGGCCTGGAGGCAAAATCTTCCTTACTAAAAATATGGATACCTGTTATTGAGGTTGAAGGTAAAAAAGAAGTAATCACATTTAAATCAAAAGTAGTTGTTATGAAAACTGCTTCAGTTAATAAATGTTCTTTTTTTTTCTCAATATTGCTCTGCATTTATCTACTTTTCTCTTATTATGGTTTCTGGGCATTTATCTTAAAATTCAGTCTCATTAAAACTTCTGAAGAAGGTATAAAAACATTATTCCATTTCACTGACATGATCAGTGTAATTTCTGAGGGCAATATTTCATGTAATCTTCAGAAAATTCATAAGCAATGTGAAAACTCATTTGAATACTTTATTGCATCCTTGATTTGGTATAAATAAAACTGTTCTATTCTACTGTTTTATCCTTGTCATGCAATCCCAATATTCATTGCTGCAATAAATTAAGTCTTATAAACAACAAAACATCATAAAACAAACTCAAGAGATGCTGCAAATAGGGAACAAAAAGGAAATTATCTAGTGCAATCTTTCTGAGTGAAAAACCCTTGAAACATGTTACAGCCAGTCAGTTAATAATTGCTTTGTAAATCTGAAATGAAGCAGAGGGGATAAAACTAATAAACAAGTCATAAAGTACAATTTTTACTTGTTTGGAGTGATTATGATTCCCTGGAGGGAAGAGGGGCACAAAAAGGCTGGTTAATGCTCAAGGATCACCTCTGCCAAGCTCAGGAATGAGCATCACACTGAAGAAAAAGTCAGGCAAAAATGACAGGAGGCTTATATGGATGAACAGGGAGCTCCTGGATAAACTCAAAAAGGAAGCCAACAGAGGGTGGGTGCAGGAACAGGCAGCCTGGAAGGAGTGCAGAAATTGCCCAAGCAGCCAGGTATCTTGTTAGGAAAGCTCACAGAAGTCCTGACAGAATTAAAATTGGCTAGGGCAACAGGAAAAGTACGTCACTGATAAAGGGAAGACTAGGGAAAATGTGGGCCCTCTCTGGAGCAAACCTGGGGACCTGGCTACCCAGGACAGGGAGAAGGTTGAGGTCATCAATGACTTCCTTGCCTTGGTCTTCACAGACAAGTGCTCCAGCCACACTGCCCAGGTCACAGAAGGCAAAGGTGGGGACTGGGGTAATGAGGAATTGCCCACTATAGGAGAGGATCAGGCTGGAGGATATCCAAGGGACACGAAGGTGCACAAGTCCAGGGGACCTGGTGAGCTGCACCTGCTCGTGCTGAGGGAACGGGCTGAGGAAGGGCTAAGCCACTGCCCATCGTATGTGAGGAGTCATGTCAGTCCACTGAAGCTCCCACTGACTGGAAAAGGGAAAAAGGAACCCCCACTTAAAAAAGAGAAACAAGGAAGACACAGGAAACTAAGCTCTTTCAGCCTCACCTCAGGTCAGAAAGATCATGGAAACAAATCCTCCTGGAAATTTTGCAAAGATACATGTGAAATGAGGAGATGAATGGTGACAGGTAACTCAGCTTCACTAAGGGCAAATCATGCCTGACAAATTTGGTGGCCTTCTATGACAGGGTCTATTCCTGCCACTGTCAACCATGTTCAAAATCTCATAATGAAGAACCTGTTTTTATATTTCCTCCATTGTAGCTATTATACTTGTGCTGGAAAACAAATACAATCTTTCCAAATAAATAAAGTGCCATCCACAATATATGCTTGTACAGATGCTGAATATTACAACAGATTTTAGTACTACTCTGAAAACACACAGTTCTGTCTTTCTTATTCACCCAGGCTGAACAGAACACATGATGGATGTTAAAAATCCAGATGCCATTTTCATTGCACCATGCTAGAATGCAGGATCTCTTTTCCAGAATGAAAAGGACACAAGAAGGTAACTTTAAACAGAAACCTTTTACAGAAACAATCGGAAGTTTTGGAAAGTCATGAACAACTGGAAATAGCATTATCCAAATGACAAAGATGGGTAAATTTTGTAATTGGTGCTGTTATCATTTTAAGCTACAACATGCCAGACTTTTCAGGAATATGTTACTTAATGATAAATTTTCTTCCAGTGTAATGGCTTGGCAGATCTTCACCATTAGCTTGCAGTTAAAATGTCATTCCAAGACATGCTGCCAGCATTACAGAATTGACCTAATTTGTCCCTTGTGTTTTATGTTCAACATAAACTCAGAAATCGTGAAAATGTTTTCTTGTCTTACAGTTATTTCAAAGAATTCTAAATTATATTTTATTACTAGTGTTCCCAAACTGGAAGCATAAGGAAATCGGAAGGAAAAATCAGAAAGACAGATTTAACTTGTTTAAAATGTAGCTCATTTCTGGGCACTTGATGCCAGCAAACTTTTTTATTTAAAAGAAATATCCAGATATTTATTTTTAACAATCTTAAGCTACTTAGTGTTCTTAAAAAAATGTGTATTTGCTCTTAAAAAATTACATTTAAATAGTCTACTTCAATATTTTACTTGTAACATATTCCCCTTTTCCTGCATCAAGAAGCCTACAGCAAAAAAGGCATTGAAATTCTGCCATGCAAGTATTCATAGACATTACCTGAATATCTCTTATCTTGGCCTCCTTTTACTCATTAAAAAAGGCACTCTTTGAATCCCTCCATTATTATCAAGAGATCTGAACATACACATAATTTTTTCATTTAAAAAATAGAAACAAACTCTCATAATGTTCTTTTTAAGGCATGTAAGTTCTGAACATTTTTAGAGCACTAAGAACTCTCAGGACTGATCTCAGAAAACAACTCATGTAATTCTAGTACTACTTCACTTAATATTTAGTATGCTTACGCTTCAATGCTATGACAAATTTAAGTACGAAAATAGCACGGAATGCACTTATTAATGTGGAAAAAATAATTTTTAGAGAATTTGAGGAAAATCAATAGACATGAAGGTAAATATTTCAGAAAGAGTTATATTTAGTATAAATCAAACTGAAAAGGTTCACACCTTTAGAGTACATTTCTGCACTCTCCTAGATTATGGAAGATTGCCAAACTGTGGTTTGAGTCATAAGGTGAACAGAAATGTCTTAGGAATGTTTTGCTCATCCTGTTTGCTGCACAAGAAATTCATTAACTTCATTAGCAAGATATTTAGGTAAATTGTTACATGTAGTAAAATGTTTTTACTTTAAATATTACCTTAAATATTCAAAAATCCTGAAAGTGCATTCTCATACAAATGACTAATGTCTGCAATCAGAAAACAAAACTAATCTACCAGTTCCTCCACAAAAGAAAGGAAAGCAAAAAACACTGATAAATGGAAATAATAAGACAGCTAGAAAAAAATATCAGGGCATCAACTGTGACACTTAATGGCCTGTTTGGCATCTCCCTGTGACAAAAGGATGAAAGACAAAAGTTCAACAGAATGCAGTGAAGGTGTTTTTTCCTTAGTCTAAAAAAAGGAACAAACTCAATGCAACAAAACCATAACCTGCCAAGAAGAATGTAATAAGTGACTTACAGGAACCAGGAATTTTTTTATTTCTTCCAAGGCATGACTCATACGAGAATACGCCTCCCCAGGTGGAGCAAACACTTCAATTAATACGTGGAGCTCATCACTCAAGTGGGCGTATTTGGCTTCTCCACTTTTCCTTAGTTCTTCCTCCTATGAAGAAAGGGTGGATTTGGTTTTAAAACTGGAAATCTACTAATTTTGCAGTGATTTAGCATTCACAGACAACATGACAGAAGGACATACTGTAAGCAGACTTTTAAATCCGTTAAGAAATAAAAGTCTAGTTCAAGCCACCTAAAGATTTAAAAATCAATTTTGAGTGTTTGAATGATAAAACCAGCATAATTATCATCTAAATCAGATTTTAATCAGCACAGTGAAAAAATGCTAAGTACACCAGAAGGAAGAAGTGACATATTAAATCCATAATGGAAAAGCTGCATTCAACTGTCTGAATCTTAGCTCTTAACAACAAAAAAACCCATAAAATAAAGATGCATTTAACCATTTTGGAACACTATTGTTTAGTAAACTCTTTAGGTTCTTCAACAAATGTCTGCAGCCAGTACATTTTAGTATCACCAAATGATAATATGAAAAATATGCTCTAGGACTTTAATTTGAGACACAGAATCACAGGATAGTTTGGATGTGAAGGGTGTGAATTACTAAAGACTATGTAGTTCCAGTGCCCCTGCCAGGAACAGACACCTTCCATTAAATCAGGTTGCTTAGGGCCTTAAAACACTCCCAGGAATGGGGCATCCACAGCTTCTTTGGTCAAACTGCTCCAATGTCTCACCGTAGTCATAGTGAAGAACCTTTTCCTAACATTTAATATAAAACCTACTCTCATTCAGTTTAAAGTCACTACCCCTTGTCCCCTCACTATGTACCTTTTCACAAAGTCCCTCTCCAGCTTTCTTGGCCTCTTTCTGTACTTGAAAGGTGCCATAAATTTACCCTGAGCCTTCTCCAGGCTGAGTAACCCAAATTCTCTTCACAGCAGAAGGGCTCCAGCACTGGTCATCCTCATGGCCCTCCTCTGGAGCTGCTCTGACAGATCCATGTGCTTCTTATGCCGAGGGCCCCTGAGCTGCTGTCAATACTCAGTGATGAATGAGCTTCAGCCCCAGTCCCAATTCAGGGTACCTATGGAATGTGGAGGACAGCTCAGCTGGTGAATCACCACACCTAGATAGCTCAACCATCTTTTGGTCCCAATTTTCTAGCTATAAAATAAGCCTAACAATCCTACTTCATGTTAAAGTAATGTTCTGAAATGTCAATCCACTTTCTTACACAACGTTTTGAGATAGCAAATGTAAATTGCAAAATAGATTCGTAGTAGCTACTGCTCCATAAAAATCAGAGACATAGAATAGTGATCATGTTAATGGCACTGGCTATGACAACACAATGAAAAATCCAATCCATTGCTACACAAGATAGACATAAGTAATGCTAAAGAAATGATGAGCAGAAGTCTCAGTCTTCAAAAATATTTTGAGAAATGTAATTTAAAAGAAAATATGTATAAACAAAAAAATCACAAAAAAAAGTAAACTAATTTGCTTGAAAATGGTGAAAAGGTTACAGCTTTTTAGTATATAGTAAAATAATAGTTTGTGAACATGTAGTAAAGATATAAAAACTGTAACAACAGATTACAATTATTACTGATTAAGCTTATTTAATTCTGCATTAACTTCACTTATTTTAGTATTGACTCTTTTACACCATTGCTTGCTACCAAAACCATTTGCAAAATGCTATGCTCCTAACAATAAGTATTCAGTTCTTTTTATCTATGTTAGAAGATCCAGCCTCAAGGACTTTTTGATTTTCCAGAGAATACACAAAGGCTACATCCTGCAGCTCTAGAGCCCGAGATCAGGCTCCATGCTAAGTCAACATTTGGAGATTATGATAAAATCATTAACTCAATAAATGTAAACTACTATTTTATTTTTATGTTTTAAATTTGACATATTTGTTTGCAACTGAAACTAGAAAAATTATGATGAGATATAATTGTCTCAGTATTTTTATTTTTACAGTTCAATTATCTTTGGCATTTTAGCTTATCACTGAAATCTCATTGAAATTTCCATAAGAACCATAGCATAATATAAAAATCTATCATGAGATGCTTCCAGTTTTCTGGAAAAAAAATCACACATTTGATTACGTCTAGAAAAATCTGGTATGAAGTTTTCAGTAAAATTAAGTTTTAATAGTTATAAAGGTGCACCCTAGTGATTGCTGGAGGTTTCTTCCCTATTGCTTTTTTAAGATTCTGAAGGAAAAAAAATCCAACAAAAAACCAACAAATGCCAGAAAGCCCCAAAAGTTATCTTTCAGGAAAAGACTACCAAGAAACTTAGAATTTAGAAATTGGACCCTTTTTTTCAGATGTAGAAAAAGCAAAAGAATAATATTTTGCTCATTGTTTTGATGAGGATTCTGTACAGCTAAGACATCAGCAAGATGATTTTATAATGCATACCTGGAATATGCCTCTTCAGTGGTAACAATGGTAATTATGTTTCTCTTTTAGTTTCCAAACCAACTCAGGTTTTCTTACAACGCATCATTTTCTAACCTGCCTCTTCAGCACATGCTTTCTGTCACTACTTGGAGCTTATTGTTAAAGCTGTTGGAAACCACAGGCTGAGGTTCTGAGATATTACACACTTCTTCGTGAGGATACTTAATGAGGTTTCTTCTTGTGGAACAAATGGGGCTAAAGACTGAATTTTCACATGGTATCTCTTCCCGTAAGAGGGTAAAATGTCACAATAATGCTCCTTTTATTGCAAGTGTATGTAGAGAGACAAAGAAACTTGATTAAGGAAAACTATGAATGAATGAGAGCTCACAGACCGTGTGAGCACTGCACCAAGCTCTCCTTCCCAAAGCCAGTGAATATGGCTGAGTATTTGGGGACTGAATGTAGCCTTACATTTAACCCTATGTGGGGTACCAGGCATCTAACAAGCAAACAACAGACATGGCTCGCAGTGTTGGGGAGACACTCGCTGGTATGGCAGGTGGTACCTACTGGCAGCTAACACAGCTTTCCAAGGGCACTACAGATGAACAGGCCCTCCCAGGAGCACAAGGAGAAGGACAACACCTTTGCAGATCTTCATTGGCAAGCAGCACATCCCAAAATGGTCCCAGTATCTCAGTACCATGGACCCAGTATCCACACTGCTTCTGTTTAGGATGGCAGTGCTGCCCACAGCAGTGGGTCTTGCCTCCTGCTAGTTGTACTCTGGTTGCAATAACTGAGTTCCCCTTAGAAGCCAGAGAGCCTTTCTGGAGCCCAACCTTGATTTAGTTTCATAGGAGAGGAATCCAGTTAAAACCCTGTGAGCTCTGCTCACTTTAAATAATGGGAATTGGGAAGGATCAGGAGGCTCTCCTCTAAACTATGCTTCTGAGTCAAACAAAGACACTAATGAATAACACCCCGTGTAGAGCTGGTAAGGACTGAAATGGATTATGAGACTTTCCAGCACCTGACCCATTAAGGCAGAATAAGTGAGATCATCATTAATCTATTTTTCATGGTGTTCCTTACCAGGCTATCTGGGTGCTAATGGCCTTCCAAGGCCCTAGTGGCCTCTAATGCACCAGTGCAATTACTTGTGGACTTTGGCTGTTTCTCATATAACTCTGCCCTAATCACCTCTGAGGTTCAGGTATTGCCCATGGTGCTGTCTCTAACTTTTGGCAGACTCTCATAGCTTTTTACATTCTACAATTCCCTGCATCATGCCTAGCAGTTTTCTAGACCCTGTTCAGCTTGCACAGCCTTGGCTAGTGTCCACCCAGCAGATGAGTTGTTCCCCCACAGCCCAAGCACAGAAATGAGAACTGCTTAAGCTTACTCATGTAGGCATGAAATGAATGACAGTGGAAGGTGATGAGCATCGAAAGCCTGATGGATTCACTGAATCAAAATGCAGTTAAATCTCAGGCACTGGATCTTAGGGCAGAAAAACAACAAACCTGGGACCTGCTCAGTTCTGCTTTATAAAAGGAATAGATTCTTTGGTTTCTGGGTTAGTGATGGCAATCACTCTTAGTACTGACTCTCAGGTTCATAGTATGGTTCTTAGTTCACAGTGACAATGATTCAGTTCAGTGTGGGTTGAGCACAGCAGAGAAAATGTATCACCCTCCAGAAACAACTGCCCCTCATCCTGATCCTCTTCCATTCCATTCTGCATGTCAATTCCCTTCATTTCTCAAGAGTGACAGAACTCACATCCCCTCATACAACACATACTTCCAGCTTCCTTCATTCCTTTCATTCTCTCTTCTTCCTCTCATTCTGAGTGTCTGTCACACAGTGCTGAAGTCCATCCACCCTCAGCATGATGTATGGCTCTATCACCCACTCCCTCCTAAGGATAAGAGGTGTTTTGAAACACCTACTGTTTTATAATTTCCAGTTGACTAAAGCAGGGAAAATGAGCTATAAAACTCTATAGTGGAAATATGAGAAGTATCAACCTCTGCAAAAGTGAAGTATGTGAGTGATAGGAACATAAAGGCCAAGAAAAATGATGAATTATCTCTGGATGTGAAAGGAGTCCTAATGTTTTAAAAGGATGTATGTTGACAGACAACTGCTTTCTGTCTAGAAGCCTGGCCAAAATGCTTGAATAAAAACACTAGAAAAAAGTTGAAAGAAATGGAGTTTGCACAGAAACAATTACACAGTCGAGACTGGTGAATCAAAAATGTCCTCATAACACTGAAATAAAGCATATAAAAATAAAAGAAAAGAAACTTGCAGTAGGAACTCTGTAGCTCTCAGAGATAAATTTAATCAATAGAATACAAGGAACTTCCTATAATGAAACAAATACAGCTACAAAAAGAAACAATGGATGCTTGAGGAACAATCTGAGAATTGCAATGGATTTCATATCTTGCAAGAATTTACAAAGAAAAGCATAGTGCAGAGACAAAGATGATAATCACAAGGCTGCTGCTACACAGGCATTATTCATAAGATCAGTGGGCAATGCTACAGAATAAAATTAATGAGCATGCAGTTTGATAAATGCAAACCTATTAATTTTTAATCTGGACATAAATGAAAAAAATCAAAATGTTGTCTACTGCACTGACTGTAGTATAAGTAACAGTGAACTCATTTATTGGGGGTACTGGGTTAGGAGCTAAAAAGCCTTCAAGTCCAAGGACCCATCAGTAGAGAAACAAAGAAAGAAAAAAAAAAAGAAAAGAAAAAAAAAAGAAAAGACAATTTAAGTACGGAGGAGGCATTGGAAGATTCAGTAGAGTACAGAACACAGCTAAAAGACCTAAGCTATTCCTTGACTCTTATTTTTAAACCAGTTATTCTCACTCCAGGAAGAAGGGAAGAAGAATAAAGAAGATGGAAGTGGTGAGTACATGGAGAGAGCTCACATAGCAGTGCAAAGACAGTGGGCGTACAACATCTGCAGTCAGCCACAGAGACCCCATTAAGAAATGCAAGCATTAGAAAGAACGTCACCTAAAAGAGAAAATAACGGGGGAGATACAGGTGACAACAATTATTTTTCTGTACTTGATTCATCATTAAAATTTTCATTGTTACTCTGGTGAATTGGAGCAGAGAATTGTGTACATACAGTACTGTCTTGGGCAAATCAGTGTTTTATTTCCTGATGCTTTTCAAAATGAAATGCAACAAAATCTCAATGGCTAAGGGGCACTAACCCATACCTAGATCATCTTTTTGTTTAGAGAGGCAGAAAGGAAAAAAAGACTAATCAGCAGAAGAATGTGATGATAACACAACCACTACTGAAAGAACCCTAACACTGACATGAAGGTTAAATGAAGAAAAAAAAGGAATTCTTTGGAGAAAAAAAAAGTTTCGTAAAAAGATTAACACATTGAAGTGGTAGTTGCCAAAACTGAGGCATCAGTGACCACTGTGACAACAACTAGTGATCTATGCTTAAATTCCCTGCCAGAAAACTAGGAGTTCACAGACCTGTAAATGTTGCTATGTTTGTACAAATCTAAGCAGAAGCTAAAACAGCATAGAGAAGAACCACCTGGGCACTAGAAAATTGCTCCTTGAATTAACCAAGCCAAAGATATTTATTGAATACAATCAATGAATTGCAAGATTGCAAAGCTTATGTGGGAAATCAAAGATCCTCAAGAAATGCACAATTACCATACCTAAAGATGCTTCAATGGATTTTGTTCATCTTAAAACTTATGATCACAACTAGAGATCACTGCAATCCAGATACCTTCAGGTTCAGAAAGACTTTGCCTTAATTAATGAGAGTAGAAAATGTCATGCTTTTATTTATGAAAGGCTAATTAGCAGTTTGTTGCAACTAAGTTACAATGTATTTTGCTTGAACTCCAAACAAGATGTTACACTTTTACTATGGGCAAAAACAAATCTTAAAAGAAGTCTTTTTTTTTTTCCTCCTTTAATCCAAGATTTATTAGAAGTTTAGTTCCATACTAATGACTGCAGCTCAAATACCGTGCAGGCAAAAATGACACATAAAATAACTTTCTAGTGTCTGACTCTTTCCCTGGTTTCACGCTCACCCTTCCACTGCCCTGGGGATCCTAAGGCTGATGGCTTCAGCGGGGAGAGGACAACACTGACGTGAGTTGCAGTACCCTGAGTTCTTTGATGCAAGATACTGCACTGGGTTTGCATGGCCAAGTTTTGGTAGCACTAGGGGGTACAGGGCTGGCTTCTGTAAGAAGCTGCCAGAAGCTTCCGCAGTGTCTGGCAGTGCCAATCCCAGATGGCTCCAAGACAGATGTGCTGCTGGCCAAGGTTGGGCCAAACAGAAATGGTGCAAACACCCCTGCAGTAACATGTTTAAGGAGAAGAGAGAAAAAGTTATGTCTCAGATGTAATTTTGGTCAGAGAAGAGTGGAGTGAGAATATATGAGAGGAACAGCTCTGCAGACTCCAAGGTGAGTGCAGAAGGAGAGGCAGGAGGTGCTCCAGGCACCACAGCTGATTCCCCTGCAGCCCATGGAGGACATGGGGATGCAGAGATCCACCTGCAGCCCTTGGAGGAGACCCACACCAGAGCAGGTGCATGTTTAAGATGAGGCTGTGACCCCATGGGAGGCCTGTGCTGGAGCAGGCTCCTGGCAGGGACCTGTGGAGAGAGGAGCCCACGCTGGAGCAGGTTTCCTTGCAGGACTTGTTTCTCTGCGGGGTCCCCATGGTGGAGCAGCCTGTCCTTGGAGGACAGCATCCCATGGAACAGTGACCCACACTGCAGCATTACGCAGAGATCTGTTGCCTGCGGGATTGACTGATGTTGGAAAAACTCATGGAGGACTGTCTCCTGTGGAGGGTCCCCACACTGGATCAGGAGAAGGACTCCTCTCCCTGCCCAGTGGCAGAAATAACCTGTGGTGAACTGAGCAGACTGTAACCCCCATTCCCTGTCTCCCTGCACCACTGGGGAAGAGAAGGTAGAACTGGGAAGAAGGCAGAAGTGGGGAGAAAGGTACTTTTAAGGTCTTATTTTACTTCTCATTGTTCTGCTCTGATTTTCTTAGTAACAATTATTATCTCTAATTCTAGACTGCTTTTGCCCTCCACAGTATTTTCTCAGATCTCTCTCTGTGTTTACCTCAACCCATGAATCCTTTGTTATATTTTCCCTTCCCTCTGCAGTTGTGGAGGGGAGTGATAAAAGGCTTTGGTAGGTGCATGGCATCCACACAAAGACAATCCACTACAGACACATAAAACTGACAGCAATAATTTCTTTCTCCTCTCTCTAGGAAGCACAGGGGGTTATTTTTAGGATGGTAAACATGCTATATACATTGTTCTTTCTCCATTTTTTAGCAACTCTATTTCCCATCCAATTTCACTAGATATGGAAAGTTTTACACCTACTGTGTATGGTTTTTTTTTGCTCTCTTGTTACTCACGATGCGATTTTACCAGATCCCAGTGTTGTGTCCCTTTAATGACCTGCAGCTGACCTTGATGCCTGGTCCCTGCTTACAGTCCTGGAGCCTTCCCTATCATCCCATGCCTTAGCTTTCAGTGCATCCACTTCCTGTGCATCCCAACCCTGTGCTCCCCTGTGCAGTGCTTTTATTCTAGGGCCATAGCAGCACCCTCCACACAGAATAATGATTTATTATTGCTACCATTAATTACAGATACAGTACAGACCTAGGCAAAAAGTAAAGCAGTGAAGGTAAAAATCACTCAGCCATTAGACAAAGGCTGCAAGAAGTCAGCAAGCTCAAAGGGAGCTGGGGACAGGCCATGAGCAGTCATGGCTGGCAGGTCCCAGCTCCGTGCTGTGGTTTTAGCACAAAGCCTGCAACCTGCAAGAGGTGATGGCAGCACCACATTTACTGTGACACAGGGATTCCAGAGTTAGTGGAAGACAACATAAGGAACCAATTGCCTCTGATAACCAGTTCTAAAAGCACTCTTGGGAGACAGAGATTTATTTTTTTTCACCTACACATGTAATTTCAAACCTAAATATACAGCTGGATGAGACCTTCTGCTTTCTTAGTTCCACCAATGCTAGATTATATACATGCCCATCTCAGGGTATAAAGAATTGCTTGGGCTCTGCCACAGTGTAAACTGTGATGGCTACAGCTACTGCTGAGGATGAGTCCCTGCACAAAAGGATCAAAACTAATGAGCACTGACTGTATTCCCAAACTTCACCATCCCTTTAGGAAGGGCTCCTCACTATGATTTAGGGTTTTGCTTAACTACACCCAGGCTGCTGACAGCCAATGCCAAATCACCACATTCAAAAGGATAAATACAGCTATTTAGTGATTTGAAAAAATGAAGAGTAGAGAGATATAATAAAGGCTGATGACATTGTAAGAGCTTTAAGAGCTTACTGTGTCAAAAATAAAGCATCAAGCCTTTGGCAGAAGAGAAACATCATTTGAGGAAAGCAGATATAACTTCATTTACACTGGTTGGATGAAAATATACCTTCTTTTCCTCTGGTGTAATTTTTACTTTCCAGAAATAATTTTACTGGTTCTCTTACATCAATCTAGCTCTATTTCCTTATGTTTGGAGCCAACAGTTTTATAAATTTTAATCCTTTCTTTTTTTTAGAGAGAGAGCATGAAGAGTCACCTTAAAGTGATACAAATGTTATAGACACTAGAAAACTCTACTAATATTTTAGGTAATTCAGTAAACTAGCTGATGACAAATTATCAGTCATCATGAAAAGAAGGTTAACTGTATTTATGCTAAGAATTCCATAAACAATAATTTATTTATCAAAAATTCTTATTAATCAAGAAACATTCATATTTAAATCTGTTATGTATATAGTGTTCGCAAAAACTGTACTTAATAAAAACCAGTATTGGTTATTTAAAATGTGCAAACAGGAAAATTTAAATTAAATATCAGTATCACCTTTTTGTTCTTTCTCTATCATTAAGTTTTATTATGATTGTATTGGTCCTATAAGAACAATTTTTTTCTCCAAAGAATAAATATCACTTGTATCACAAGATTTGCAAGGGATATTCTGTTTTTAAGAACAGGGACTTGTATGAAAAGAAACATTTTTCAGTTCTCCAGGCTCTGAATGAATTATTTTGCTACAAACTACTGAACTGAAATAAAAGTAAATTCCAGTTGTAGTCAAGTACTTTAAAACTTTGGGTTTGGTCACCTGAAGGACATAGAAAAAATAATTCTACCATGGAGAAAATTCTGGAGGCAAAAATCCATGTGTAAGCTATTTCATGCATAAGAAGAAAAAAAGACTCGTATTTGAAACAATCCATCAGAAGAGGTCTAATGTGTACACTTAACTTTGACTGTAAAGAAGCTGTAGCTTGTCTTTGGCAATTAATTTATTTCTATTTAAGCCCAATTTCAAGATGAAGGCTCCAAGTGCACACATGAAAGTAAATACTTGGTTAACCACTCACGTGATGAAGGACGCTATCCCAATAGAGGCCGAGAGAACAGATCCACTGATGCATGTAGCTATTACTTCAAAGTCAACTGCTATTGCAGGGGCCCACGTAGAGAGACCCCCAAGCCTTTCCCAATCTGTGTAACTTACTCACTTAGATTATAGCGGCAAAAGAACTCAAACACCCAGGATTCAGGCATGATTTTGATCCTAAACACCAACTTGTGGCCATCTAATTTCCTGTTCAGTTGCTTCCTATCCCTGAAATCCACAGACACCAGAACTGCTCACAGTAACACTCCTCAGACTGAAGTGTCTGGGCAGAGCACCACATCAGAGTGAAGGAGATCTGATAATTCTTTCAGGCTTAAGCTTCTCTGGGATTCCTAAAGTAACAAGGGACTAAGTAAGACAGATGTTCCCAATACACTACTATTGAATACAAAAGAGGAGCTGCTGCCCTTTTCCTTAATGAGGTAGCAGTTGGAGAGCTCATCAAGTTACACATTATGGAAGTCAGGAAATAGGTGTTCATTTTAGAGAAGTTGCTAGATGAATCCCACAAGAACCATTTGGGAACGTGTTCTGTTAAACTATTCATAAGTGATCCAGAAAATGAGTTGAACAGTAATAAAAATTCTCCAGTGATAAAGACCACCTCTTTCTGTGTGCACAGACTCTAGACAATATTATTTCAGGAGAAAGATCTTGAAGGCATTACACTCAGGTCTACAGGAAGAATTTGCTCAGTGTATCATATCAATTACTAGAGTATTTTCTATTAGGCAATTTTGAAGAAAGGAAGATAAATGAAACTGCAAAGCCTCTAGTAGACCATTTTGGTGCTCCAATTTAATAAAGTTTAGGAACAAAACAGATCAAGATTAAAAGAATCATTACGAATATGGAAATCTTTTCATATGAGAAACTAAACACCAAAGTCTTGGCAATCTTGATTTTCCTGCAGTTCAGGATGTCCTTAAACAATTAATTCTTGGAAAGCCTTTCAATTTTCACTAGTTCTTGTGTTCTTACCCAAACTTTTCAATCTGCAACATTCAGGAGTTACAGACTGAGTGCATTATTACATTTTTCTGTCTTATTTGGAAATGTGAACTCATGAACATGGGGCATGATGTGTTGCATACTAGAGAAAAACCTCCAACATGTAGATGCATTATGTTTTTGTTCTATGACAGTTGCAATTGCTTCTGATGTATCTTTTATCACCTATTACATAGATGTGTATGCTTAAGGCGGTAATGTGTCAAATACGGAACCCAGTTCTGATGTTAAAGATCCTATTACTAATTAGCATTCAAATGAGCTCAAAACAGTATTACAGGTGCTTCATCTAGAAAGCAAGGCAACACTTCAGCCACTCTGATTGCTCATTATAATCAGAGCTGAAAGAGTGCAGAGAAGAGCGATTTACAGCCACTTTCAGCTGCAAATTCAGGAATCATGCCTGCTGCAAGATGTGAGGAGAACTGCCAGGTGCCTTCACCTCCTTACCTCCTGCAGTGGCAGCCTCCTCCTCTCCTTCCATGCATAGGGACTTTCTGAAGGATAATGTTGTTGTGTCACTGAGGAACCCTTTCAAATCCAACTGGGAAGCCCCGCAAGGTGTAAAAGCTCAAACTGATGATCCCATTTAACTCCTCATTGCCTTTTCTAACAAGTCTCCACATTTGTGCAGGATTCCCTGCTAATGTTTTGTACCCTGAAACACAGTGGAACCTGTCATACAAGAAATGTGCTTCCCGAAACAGTGGATGTAAAGGAAGTGACTTCTCCCTGATCGCCATATTGGCCCAGGCAGGGTAATGGGGATGGTTTGGCTTCCAGCAGTTTAAAGACCTGTCTGATAAACTGCATAATAAAGTTCATTTTCCTGGCTGATTGTCAATAATGATTTCCTTAAGGCTGTCCCTTGATTAACCACAACATTGAAAACAAAAGCAGTAAATGGATTTGAGTATCCTACCACAAATTTAGAAGAGACCACTATTTCCTTGTATCCCCTTGATTCTCATGCAGTGATGTGCAAACCACATCAGTGGAGGGAAGCCATAATGGCAGAGACAAACTGAACTCTGGGGAGTGGAAAAGGGAAAAGAATTCATAAATAATTGGCAAACACTGTATCTCTAATGGCATTTACACAGATGAAAATGTTTGGATACCTGAGCTGATTTAAAAATTACATTATCTTCTGAAAAAGTATTTGAAATTAAATGAAATACCGAAAAATCAACCAGTCTGCCTCTCTTCTTCACAAACATATCCTTTTTCTTAGCTAGAATTTTAATGTTTTGCAAATTACATACTCCCTCTCCCATGTGACAGTCACACATTATTTTGAAAGTTTTACTTTTTCTTTTCTTACAGAATTAGGTTTTGCATAATGATAAAGACCCCAAACACACTTTTCAATGGCAAAATTACTTGTTCCTCTACTCTCTAGAAAATCTAACTATTCACACTATATTCATTTAGACAAATAAATATTAATGAGATTGCAAATTTTTGGATGATTTCTCACAAAGATGTCAGAAATAGCTGACAGATGAATATGTTAAACTATATTATATATACAATAAAATCATAGAATGAATCATAGAATGGTTTGGGTTGGAAGTGACCTTAAAGATTATCTGGTTCCAACCACCCTACCATGGGTAGGGATACCTTCCATTAGACCAGGTTGCTCAGAGCTCTATCCAAATTGGCCTTCAAAACTTTCAGGGATGGGGCATCCACAATTTCTTGGGGCAACCTGTTCATGCCATACCACCCTTGCAGTAAAGAATTTTTTCCCCAATATCTAATCTAAACTTACTCTCCATTTTAATCCATTCTCCCTTATCCTGTCACTACATGCTCTTGTAAAAAGTCCCTCTCCATCTTTCTTGTAGGCTCCCTTCAGGTACTGGAAGGTCACAATTACATCAACCCCAAACTGCTTTTCCAGGCTGAACAATCCCAATTCTCTCTTCCTCATAGGAGAGCAACTCAGTGGAGTTGATCCAGCAGGTCCATGTCCTTCCTGTGCTGGGGAACTATCATGATTTTATGTCTGACATATTTACTGACTGCAGATAAAACAGTTTGCAAACAGATTCTCGGTCATCTCAGATGTGATGGGGATTTGCTCTGCAAAGACGAAAAACACATTTTCTAATCTTCTCATAACAAAAATCTGTAAGGATATTAGTCCATTATAAGCCATAAATGAACCTGAGTAAAATACATGATTTTTTAATGACTAGTGATTATAGCTATTCTAATTGAAATTTACTGAAGACTCATTTTCATGGGATGTGCAGAGCACTCAGACCATGTACCATTCAGGTAACAGCAGCTCCTTGGCAGTGCAGTCTGGGCCTGAACTGAACTTTGCATCATGAGAGAGTACTTTAGAAAGCTATCACTTGTAAAGGAAAAGTAAAGGAAGTCAAAATAAGTTCTGTCAAGTTTGTTTATCTTGAGATAACTTGGCTGGGGTGATGATGGTAGCTTTTGGCTGGGGAGTCTGTGACTCAATGGAAACTTCAGTTTTCCTCACTGCAAATTTTTAGAATACATTGTTTACCTAAGAACAGACACATCCTCAGTGGAAAGCAGACTGACTCCTTTGCAAGGTAAATGCAAATCCTAGAATCACAAAGAAAGTAGTCTGAAGGATGGAAAGGCCTTTCTTCCAGCAAGTCCAGTGTTCAGAATTTCACACTGTTCTTACTAGTGCCCCAAAAAAACCAGCAGGTACAAACTCACTTCAGAGGAGCTCACCCCAGGCTGGACATGTCACTGGCACTAAGCTGGCCATGTCAAGATGTCAGTGACTAAGTGCAGCCAGGGCATTCCCTCCAAAAGCTCAAAGCATACTGCTCCAGATCCTCCACCCAGAACTCCCCATCACCCACAAGCACTTGCACAGCATGCAAACCAGAATGGACTACCACCAAAACCCCAAACATACATAAAATTGAAAGAGTAAAATAATTTTATAATTCAGTTTAAAACAGATAATTGCACTCCAGAAAAGGTTAAGTACCTGCAGTCTTCAGAGTCAGCTAATTTTACTGCACTAAAAATTAATATTAATTTTGCACTTAAGTTTTATCATCCAGATCATCCCTGGCAATTTAAAGCACTCCTCCAACCCCCTTTATGTGCTCAGATTTATGCATGAAGAAATAACCTTGTGCTTTGAGTGAGCCTAAACACAGGCTTTGAGTGTTACAAAATTTTCATTACATGGTAGCCATATCTCAGATTATAAAAAAATATGCAGATTAAATTAATCAATTATAGTCAATTCTGCCCAATGTCACCATCAGTTTAGAACAAAATTTCCTTCTATTAAAAGCTTTTTCCCAGGAAACATTGTAACCTGCCTCTGGCTGAAAATGAGGCATTTTATTTGTTTTCCAGTTCTTTACTGCTTTAGCACCTGTGGTCTCCCTTGTTGCTCATTTTCAATACCAGTACAAATGAACATAAAATAAAACTGAACAATAACCCTGTTAATGGCAGATTTCCTCCACAGATTCAAGAGAAAAGATGTAGATATTTTTATCATTGTATGAACACCCTCAAATGCTATGACTGATATTAAATGCTGGAAAAAAATATATTTCTTGTTCATCCCTTCCTCCTAAACTGGAAAACGGGAAAAATAAAAAAATATTTCTTAAATAAGGAATACGTGCACCACAAAAACTCAGCAAAGCTTCAGCTCTTAACAGACTTAGCTCACTGTGCCACATTTTCCATTTAAATGTTAGAGGTTTTGAGTCAAAGTGTGCTAAGCACAAATTACTCAGGTTCTTCAAAGATATCATAATCTTCCTCCCAAGGCTGTGTTCAACCCCAGGTCCTCGCTGACGTGCTGGATGTGAGACAAAGGTCCCAGTCTGAAAAGACAGTTATAGGACAAATGAAAAATTATTTGTGTCATGTGAGTGGGGTTCATTTACCTTGACTTAGGAATCCAGAAGTCAGATTTTTAAGCCTAAACTACTCACATGGAGCTCTCAATGGAAACAAACAGGGTGATTAATCTGAAGCTGAGGCTGCTGTTCAAGATGACTTGGGAGTTCAGGTGAATGAATCCATTTATGGATCTATGCATATTTTTGGATATGTCCAAATCATATTAAAAAAGAAGAAATCAAAATAGAATTGGTAACTATGAAAATGGGGGGGGGGCAAGGGGAAGCATGTAGCATTGGTTGGATTCTTTTATAAAAATTATCAGGAAAAAAAATGAAGACTAATAAAACCATGCTAAACAAGTTTAAAGACTGCTAGCAGTGCTTTGGGAACTGAGTGAAGGATTGCAGACATCATTTTAACTGCTCAGTGCTCAGGAAGAGATAATTCATCCATCATGAATCTGAAACATTCAATTTGCTCTTCCAAACACATATTTAAGCATTACCTGTTTTCCCTGGGCACGCTGAATGAAAATTGCAGTACTTTACAATTGACCTACATCTTGCACTGCTGGTGACATGAAGAGCAAAGAAAGAGGTGGAAACCCAAGCAATCAGGCAAGTGCTGAGATGTTACCTATTACCAGCTTCATATCTATTTTTTTTGCATCACATTGTAATTCTTACTGCACTCAGAAACAGTGGTTGCAAAAGCAACACTGGCCAACAGATTCTGGTATGAGTTAAGAGAGATGATATACCTAATTATGAGAAACTCCATTTGTTCTATTTTCATTTTATTATGTAAGTTACTGAGGGGTATGACAGTGATGGAGTTCCCCAGCAGAAAAGGCACACGGTGCTCAGGCTCCAGGGACATGCTGCACCACAGCAGCTGATTAATTAACAGCTGTCATTTAGCAAATATATCCTTTCACAATCAGTAAATCTGTCACAAAATGACAGGTTCTGCTCCTCTGCAGTCTGAGCAATGGCACTGTGGCCATCATGTTTTATTACTGCACTCCCCTAAGATGCATGGAGGAGCCTGGAGAAAGCACTTGAGATGCCTCTCTGGTAAGCAGAGCATGACAAATTTCCATTAGCTCCTCGACCTCTGGCCATGGTGGGGATTACTACATTTGGCTCACTTGCCTGCAGTCCTCTGCTGTGCCTGTGCCTCCTGTGCTCCTCGTGCCCGGTCCCAGGGGCTGCAATGCCTCCTCCAGCACCAGGCTGTGTGTGTGTTTCCTTCCTTCCCTCCTTCAGACTGACAGAGAGACCTTTCCCCACCAGGGACTTATATGTAAAATGGCTAACAAGGAAGGAAAGATTGCCTGTTTTTTGGTTGTTTTTTCTCATCCCCAGTCTCTCTCTGAATACCATTCTGTCAAAGGGTTTTTATGCTAGAAACATTCAGTGGGAAAGAATTCCTCTTGTCAACCACTCCTTGCTGCTGCTGCTTTGGCAAACTGCATTCACCAGTGGCTGCCTCTGCTGGGGTCACCTGGCCCTGCTGCCAGGAGAGAGGCATGAGGGTAAATGAGCATCTCTCCCTGGGGCACAGGGTCCCCAGGAGTCCACTCCCCACAAACCCTCTAATCCACTCACACATGGGTTTTCAGTCTTTCTGCCACTGTCTCCTCAGACACAAGGGAGGGTGACAAATGAGACAAACCATCATATTTGCCACATAGACAGGAGATCTGATTCTTCTGTGTCTGTGGAAATGCAGAAAAGCAACTGAAGCATCCTGCTTTGTAGGAAGAGAAATTAAATGCCCCTTTCAGGAGAATAATTTGGCAAATAAATGTAATCTGCATATAATGCAGCAATGACCCTGGACTATCTAAAATCAACTTCAAACTGCTGGCAGAATTAAAGTCCAAAACCTGTTGGTTTTGTGCTTACTTCTATGCTTAGGAATCGCTGTTCTTTCATTCCAGCAGTGAGAATATATTTGACCAAGTGTTGCTAGCACCTCCTATTACACAGAATGGTAGAGTCTCTGGACAATGAGTAGAAAGGAGAAGTTAACAAGCTGAGGTCGGCCAAATTTCCTTTGAGCAGAAAGCAGAAACAGTTGTTTTTTTCAAATTATGCAAGTATTGATGGGAATGCAGAAATGCAATGGCTTTACCTGTGAAGTTTAGAGTCCTTTTCCCTAGATCAGCAGACGGAATTGAAATATTTGCAACTTTAAGGAGGTCCAGTGTGCTTCCTCCTTATCTTATTGAAGCCATATTGATAATAACATTAAAGAAATGTTTAAGAGGCTAAGAAGCTGTGATGATATCTATTTTCTGAATTTAATGTAAAGCCAGCAAATATTACTGCTATTATTACACAATATTTTGCATGCTATTGCATTAACGTGTTTCTAGAAAAAAAAAAAAAAAAAAAAACCATGATGCTGTGTTAGAAACAGTCCCAGCAGGGTGAGAGGGAGAAGAGGACAGGCTGCCTGCCAGACCCAGCCAGTCTAACACTAGATCAGCAGGTCTATCTCCCTGAGATTGCCTGAGAGCCAAAGGAAGCCTTTGGAATATGTGTTGATGTGATGGGTTGATCAAACTTTAAAGTTTTATTTTAATTTGTGAATACAGGACTTAGGTGGATGCATTGCTACAAAGTGCCATGCATTAATCTTTACTCTGAAGAATTCTCTTTTGCTTTAAAACACCCCCTTTGAAATGCACTAATAAGAAACACACTGTTTAAAAACCTAAAGGTTTGCATTTGAGAACTTTTTACTTTCAGGCCAGAGCGCAAAGAGTCAGTGCACAAAGTCCAAGATGAAATAAATCATGACATTTACCCACACATGAGGCCTGTGACTGCTGACTAGTTTTGTAATCAACCCATGCTGTATCTTTTGAGCCACCCACTGTTTCTATCACTTTCTGAATCTAGGCACAGCATGCAGATATTTTAATTCAGACTTGGTCTTCTGCACTGAAAAATCAAACCATTCTGGTTTCACATTTGAAAATCTGCATCCTCTTTTGATCAACATGATTGACAAATGGTTTAAGCCCATCAGTCTCTTTTAGTGTCTCCAGTATAGCCCATTACAGTACTCATCTAAATAGATCGGGATTTTTTTCTTGCCTGTTTTCAGTAGACTGCTTTGTGTTTTATTTCTCTTATTTCCATTCATTTCCTTCTACCCAGATGGGGTATCTGCAAACATAATCTTGGGGGAATCTTTTTATGTGTTTCCAAAGTGTGTTCATAAAGAAACAAGCGGCTTGGAAACAAAATCCTTCTGCTCTCTGTTCACAGAATTTCAGCTTTCATTTTCAAGGAAAAAGAATTTGAGATCTAAAGGAAAGGGTACACAAAATGCAGCAACGAAGGCAGAAAATAATAGGTTTCTCTTTTTTGGTACCTTGTTTATTTTGGTCTATATAGGCAAACTGAAGGCCTTTAAAATCTTCATTGCTGATTTTCTGCAGCTAGTGGATTAGGAAAGGGATGTGATTTGCCCTGTATAATGGATAATGGTAGTTTTAGAGCACAGCACCAGATTTTCTCACATCTTTTTCTGGGTTTTGTGGAGATAGCTGCAGCTACTTCACTGTTGTCTGACAAGCTTTGCTTTCTGACAAATTGAAAACCATGAGACATTGATCAGGCACAGCCAGAAGGTTGTGCTGATCAAAGTGCTGCTTTGCTGACTGCTGTCTGATTTTTTGCAGGCTGCTTGGTGTGCACAGGAACAGCCTGGCACAGCCTTGGGAGCGACTGACATCCATGTGCCACCAGCAGTGCTGCCAACCAAATCTGGTGGAACAGCTACAAGAGCAGTTCAACAAAACAGAGTCTGTGCTGGAGCCAGGTTACATCTGCCAGTGCTTCTGTCTTCCACAGTGGCTGCCAGATCTGGTGGTCATGCTGGACATCACCCATTTGGGCTACATGAAAAAACATGTCACTACCACACTGCCTAGCAAGAGGTTAAAACCAGCAGGCATACAAGACTCCTGAATGGAAAAATGAAACAATCCAGTGTGGTGTTCTCACCTGCAAGCTGGAAGGTAATGTAGGGCCCAGTATCCATTTGGCTACACCTAGAGGTCTCTTTGCCTCCCAACAATGAAAAACAGAGGCAAGTAACATAGGAGTCCATGTGAAAGTCTTCACAGGAGGAAGCCAAGAACAAGATCCTATTTGGAGTCAGGATTTTTAAAGGAAAGCTTCCCTTTCTGAACAAGAAAACTGCCTGTTTGTTATCTCCTGCTATATTCAGGTAAAAGGCACATGGCACACATTTTCTGTGAACGGAGTGTAGAAATGCTACTTATTTTTTCCTCTATAAGATGCAGAAAGGGCATCGCCCAACCACAGAGAATGAATAGGAAGTTCTGGAAATACTAGGAGAGTTCTCCTTGTTGATGCAAGGCTAGATATTAAAAGACAAATTTAAGAAACAGCAATAGAATATTGAAAATGAGTTACAGCCTGACTTCAAAATTATGACTTTAGAAAGTCTAAAAGACTTTAAGAATCATTTTCTATTAGAATATGGTTTCCTGCCCTTTGTAGTCTAGCGCATGCCCCAGAATGATACCACAGATCTTCATAAATCTCTAAGTGTGCTTGACATACTTTTATATAAAGATCTGTACATTTGCCTTTGAGCTTTTCATCTGAAAAATCATATTTTAAGCTCATGTGTCATTAGTCCTGTCATTATCTGAAAATGAATGGCAAGGAAGGACACAATGAGCTATGCTGAATGCCAAAGGTCTCAAAGAGCAAAGTGGGTTACACTAGCTGGTTTGGAAAAGCACCTGAAACAACTAGGAATAGCCAGAAACTTCTTTTCAGAGTGACCAGAAGGCACAAGCAATCCTCCCAGAAGTCACCTTTTAACTTGGCTGAGGAGAACATGTTTAGATGATGTGCTCTGCCCCCAGACTGGGATGAACTCACGTACAGATGAAAGCCAGGTGCTGCCGAGCTGCAACAAGCACAGCAGAAACACTAATTCTGTCTGCTGGAAGGCGGGTCCATTATCTCAGGCTCAGCACACAGCTGATACCTTCCATTCATAGCTCATTTCCACTAAACTGAGCAGAGCTAGCATCCTGCTTTTAGAAAAAAATAAGAAAAAATAAACCCCACAGCTACAATTAATCTTGCTGTCTCATATTTTGTCTCTCTCCTGGTACGATTAGAGCATCCCTTCTTTCAGAATGACTCAAAATAAGTGGAAAAAGTCCGTTTCCTCCCTACTTTCCAAAGCTCCTCAAGCGTGTCCATCTTCCAGTTCATGGGTACATGCCTCTTCTACAAAGCACAGCTTCAAAGTTGCCTGTCAAAGTCAAATCTCATCCGAACTTCCCAAAGGCAACTGCTCTTTTCATTCATGGGGGTATTGATTCCTCCAAAGATAGTGCAACTTCTAAATCTCAACTAGATAAAAGTACCAGCTGTGAAACCCCACCTCTCACATAAATTCAGAGACTTGAATGTCCCCACTGTCACCTTCTGCTTGGCTTTAGGTACAGTACCACAATCATTCCTACACTGAGAGCAGTAAAATACAGAACACTGGTCATCTTCATTTTCCTTTGGAGGCCTGTCCTGCCTTCTCATGCAATTATATAATTCCTGAATTAAAGGCACTCAATCCCCCTGCTGTGACTGGATAACTACTTTTCAACAAACCAACCATGATATGTTCCTTAAAAGCACATGCCCTGAAAATGGACTTAGACTGTCACTGCCAATTTAGGAGCGAGTGAGATTAAGGAGTGAAAGTGGCTCCATTAGAACCATCCAGGCAATTTACAATGGCTACTCTGTGGCTGTGAAGTGAATATGAATTAGTAAAAACATTTAAGATTGTGAATAATAAAAGAGTTGCATTCCAGCTTCTAGAAGAGCTTGAAATGCTTTCATTTTGAAAATGCCACTTGTGCTAAGGTTTAATTAAATGGAAAAAAAAAAAAAGCCCAAGGGAAAAAAAAAAAAAAAGAAAAAAAAAAAAGAAGACTTGCAAATGAAAAAGATCTAAATACAGAGGCAACAGAGAGAAATCATAAAGGCCAGATGCAAAATGAGCTGTATCCTCTGCATTATTCACCAACACAGCAGCCTCAGGGCTCAGGATCACAGTGCTTAATGTATTCATTTTTCCTGGCCAGTCCCTGAAAGCATCTGCATACACTATTTCAGGACTAAAAAGACTTATGCAATGCTTTGCTAGGCTTATATACATAAATGAGTGCACTTTTTTTCTCTGCCAAATCCCTCTTTTCACAGACATTGCATCTCTGAAAGCACATCTACAAAATTAGCACAACACAACAGTAAAAGTGCACATGGCCTCAGAAAATATAAAAGTAAAAAAGATACGCAATATTTTACAAGATTTATTGCATTAATAAATTTATAGCTTAGAAATACTGAAATTCCCACCAACATTATGCATTATTAAATATAATATTTCATATTTAATTCTAAATTTCTAACTATCTACTGCTGTGCTCTATGTAAATTATACTGCATTGAAAAATAAACATTTTTATTCAGATTCTCTTTTGCAATTTTTCTGGCAGAAGCACTAAGTCATTTACTTATATCCTTGTTGAATTTACTTATATCCTTGCAAAATGTTGTATTTGTAAATGTTGGTATTATCTGTCTTTATGTTTCAAGCCAAGTAATAAATGAAGGGTGGTTTTCATTGCAGTAGTTATAATGCAGTTTGCTTGTTGCAGAATGAGAAATATTGATCAAAAATCTTTCACTGAAAACAGCTACTGCAGCCAATGCAGCATCAATGAGCTTAGGGTTCAGTCTGGAATAGGTACAAAGTACTTGGATGCTCAGAACTACTGGGAGTATCTTTCAGGTAAGGCACTTAAAATAGCTTGCACTTTTGCCAAGTAGATTTAGAAGGGACATATGTTCTCTATTAAAAAAAAAAAAAAAAAAAAAAAAAAAAAAAAAAGAGGAAGAAAAATGAAACTGAAGGACTAAATTTCGAACTACCAGAGATTATTTATGTCTGGAGAGAGCCTTCAGATCCTAGTCATGGGAGCAGAACTCATTGTAAGAGTTTAATCAGGTCATTAAAATGGCCATGTAATGTGACAGAGCAGGAGCCAGTCCCTCTCTAGAGCAGGGAAGTGTGACCTTCTTTGGGTTGGCACTTCAGCACTAAATATATGCTGAAGCTTCACTGACTTCACTGACTTTGGACTTTTACAATCTCTGCTGCCTACCAGGACTGTCAGTCAGACAGTATTTGGAGCTTCAGGTAATGTATGAGATAGCTGCTGTACCCTTTTTTGTAGAAGCAATGCCTTGCCAGAGTGCTGGTAAGGTAGTTGACTATTTTTACTGACATGTGAACTGCTTAAATATGAAATGCTTCTGTTAGAAGAAAAATAAAGGCCAAACACACTGATTTGTTTTGCACTGTTCAACATATTTGTAATTTTATTTCTTCCTCTATTTTAGAAAAATATTAAATATATACATATATTTATGTATATATAATTTCTTTTTACTGTGCAATTTCCCATCAGTTTGAAGTAAAGAGCAAAATGGATGGTAGTGCAGCAGTAACAGTAAGGCACATACAATGGGGTAAAACGGAGAATAAGAAATTCTAGTAAACCTTACAATTGAAGCATATAATTTTTAAATTTAATGTCAGTATCAGAATCAAATTATGTCTAAGTACTTCATCAAAGTATACTTAAAATGCCTACACAGACACAACCATGTAATTGATTTGCACTGTTCCCTACAGGCACCAACCAAGTGCCTGCCCAGGTTTCCTTGGTCACCTTTTCCTCTTTCTCTAAGTGAATCCTTCCTGCCTGTGAGCTTTCCTGGGCCAGCTTTGCCATGAATCCAAACGAGCTGCCTGCTGTTGCCTGTGCAGAACAAGCTCCTGGCTGTTCCAGAATGAAGCAGCCATCGGTGCCAGGGACAGGCAGCGCTCAGCTCCGGGCTCTGTGTGCCTGAGCAGCACATCCCACCCTGCACTGGCGCACGGCGCCTCACCCTGCTCGCCTGCCAGGGACCAGAGGTGGGCTGTGATTTAAAGCAAACCATCTGGCACGAACTGTGCAGCCTATGCTCACTTCTGACTCCCAATAAATCTCTACAGCCAAAGCGCTGAACATAAAGTGGGCATAATAGACATTTCAAGAGATTATGCACATGGTCGTTAGTGCTCTGCTGAATTGCAATTTTACACCAATTATTTTGCTACTGAATTTTCCAAATGTCCATTGTGACTATCTATGTTCCTCATCAGACACAGCAGACAGCTTTCTGGCATTAAAGAGTGATTCTTTCAATTAGAAGATCACAGTAAATATTGTATTTTCAAGATGAACAATAATACTCCTATTTTATATAGCGTGCCATATATATGTGACACAAAAATGAGTTTAACCACTACGAGACCACTTCTGTAACCTGCAAACATACTGGAACTCATTGTCCTTCATAACTGTTTAGACCAACAAAACTGGCAGGAATATCAATTTACAGTATGTCAGCCAACAAAAAGCAGAGTATATGCTTCTTTTGCAGAATGGAGTAGTGATGTTTATGATTAGACACATGTTTAACACACTTTTCTATTTGCAACATGAAACAAAATAATGAAAAAACCCCAGATTTTCCAGTGCATTCTATTAGGATATCAAAATGTTATATAGGAGACGAGTCACATTATATGTTTTATATTTTAATTGAATTTTTACTTACATAAAATACTCTGAAAAATACAAATAATGAGAAGTAGAACATTTTGCACAGTAGTTTGCGCAATTTTACTTTTGTTGATTCATATTACATAAATATACATGTTACAATATGCCTTTCATCTTAGCTTAGCTTTGTACAGACTAATTCAAAAAACTAGACTTCCTAAAGGGTGAAAAATCTGTCTTAAAATTGAGGCTATATTAGTTTTAAGAAAAAGTAATCCAACAACCTAATTTTGCTACTTCTTTTATTTAACATTTTTTCAATCAACAGGCCAAGAAAACAGGCACTGGCTGCCAGCAATTGAAATTGCCAGGAACAAAAAGAATCATGTGCCTCTAAACTTCATTTTGATTTTCATGAAGATATTAGAAAAAAAATACGGCAGGAATTTTGAAACTCTGTTTTTGAACTGAAAAGACTTTCCCCTACTTCAATTTGGTTATTTAATGAGATTAAGCTGTCAAAGTAACTCTGCTTACACAAAGTGCCTTTCCTAAGCTGATAGTGAAATATCTTTCATTAACAATATTATTCTGTACTACATGAAAAAAAGAATCCATTACATTTATATATTGGTGTGGTTTTTTTTTACCCCATGTCCTTGTCTGTTCTAATGAATTTTATGTGAAAAAAACGTGTTATTTTCTTGCTTGCTTGACTCCATTTCACTTCATTTATTACAGAAATGAACATGCTAAAAATTGTTGGACTGTAGGGTTGTTGTCTGGCTGGTTTTTGTTCTCCTATCATTTTCCAGACCTTGAGCATAGGACAAAGACCTGAGAGCATGTGTACTCTGAGCTCAGCTGTGACAGGAACTTTCTCATGGTCCTGCCCCAGTCATGCAGCGTGGGGTGATGGATTTTGTCAACCTGAACCCAGCACACCCCATGAGCTGCTTCAGTAATAAAAGAGCCCCGAGGATCTCTGTCCCAGTGAGTATTTCTGAGACAATTCCCTTCCCTAGGTTCCATCCCAGCAAAGACTGGCTTTAATGCTACCCTCCACAAACAGGAAACCATAATAAATCCAGGTTTTGCTTCATTTGAGCATCACCCTGGTTAAAAATCTCCCCCAGCCAAGAGAAGGACCCTCCCACAGGAGCCACAGAGCCCAGGGCTAGGACAGCTCTCCATCTCCTGGCAGAGAATGTATGACCTGATGAGTTTGCTAACATTGGTTTCCCTCAGTGGTTCTCATCAGCTTTCCAAACCCAAATGGATAATACTAAATGGTGTGGCAGGAAAATAAAGGGTATGGAGGATAATTTTGCATCTTTACATTTCAGAAAAAGAAAATTAACACTTGATTAAAATCCAAGCTATACATTTTCCCTTCACTTGCCATTTCAAGGTTTCCTTCTTTACAAATACTCTTCTGGTCTCCCTACCTGGTTCTGTAAAATGGCAGGAGCTCATACTAAAAACTGTATAACTTTGAAAGAAATAATTTGGATCCAAAATTTTCAAGTTTGCAGTACTGTCAGGAGGTATAACTGACCATTTATATTTCACTGTTTTTAACAAAGGTTTCTTTCAACTTGGAACGGGGAGGCAATAACTGTAACTTGCTATTAAGCCAGCAGATTGCAAAATATCCAATAAAATAGTACATTTTTATAGAGAATGACACTTCTAAGAAATATCTATGCTGTACCTTGGAATATAGGTATTGAACTCAATTTGAGCCATGAAAAAGAAGTCAGTAGTGGACTATAACTAAAACCTAAGCAAAATTCATCCTAAACAAACCCCATTTTTAATAAGAATGGGTAGGAAGCTGGGAGGAAAAAAAAGCAGGAAAACATTTTTAACTAGAATACTTAATGTAGCTATTAATTACATGTAATAGTAAACAACTTAGTGGGAAAAGCAGCTTCAATACTTCCTCTTAATTTTGAAAATTAACAGTTTTCAGTTAGAGGCAATACTAATATAAATGCAAGGACAATTTAATACACAACCCACATAAACATTGTTTAAATGGTGTTAAGTAAGCATCTCACAAAATGCCTTGAACAAATAATATGATCTCAGTACGATGGCACAGAGTGCTATAATGTACAATAAAATTCATTGCTATGCATCACTGCAAGCCTCCAGCATACATCAACAATATAACCTGAGTAACAAAAACAATCAAGGCCCACTTCAATTGAAAGTAATGTAAAAAAACCAAAAAAACCCAAACCTACAACAAAACTATGCAGGAAAAATAGCAATGTGAATGGGAACACCCATGATTCAACCTTTTCTATTCTGATGACAGCTCAGAGATCCCATGTGGATTAAATGCATTGGGTGCTGCCCTAAGAATGGCGGCAGTAATGGGGACTCTAATGAATGTTTACAACTTTAAATGGGCAAACATCCCTTCGAAGTTCACAGGATGACTTTATAAAGTACATGAAATCACTCCCAACATAAAGAAAGAAACAGAGAAACACTCCCTGGAAATTTTGTTACTGAGTTTTAAAAATCCTTCAGTAACCACAATGAAGAAGAGAAACAAAACAGGCCATAGGGCTCACCATAGGGCACAAAATTAACCCTGTCCACTTCCATCTTTGTGTTCACAACTGTCTGTCAAGGGGATTACTTTCTCTCAAATATCACTAGTTTTCTATATTTGGTGTAAAATTCATCACACTGGAACAAAGCATGCAGGTGACAATAATGTGTGGAAGATTAATAGAGATGACAGCCTGCCATCCTTAGGGGAAAGAAAACTGCTGTTGCACAGTCTGTCTTTTGTTGAAAGCTAATGGGAAAATTTTCTGCTTGTATGTGGAGAAATAAAGCATAGGTAGTCCTTAAAAGCACGCACTGCCTAAGAAAATGCTGTGTAACACACAATGCTCCCACATTCATCTTTAAACAAAGCAACACGAATTGGAGCACTGCCTTAGATGGCACTGCCTCCACCTCTGTCTCAGGAGAGCTTTCAGATATGGTCGGAGGACGGTCTGTGGGGGAAAGCCAGCAAGAAGAGTGGCCAACAGCAGACCAGGAAAGTGACAGAAACACAGAGTGACAGGGCTACATCTCTCATGGCAGCGTTATTTTCTATGTAGTGATGAATTGAAGAGGGACTAGAGTATTGAGTGCTTTCCAAAAGCCCTCATTTAGTCTTTACATTATGTGCATTAAGATGATGCATCCTTGCTTCTTTTAAAAAGCCTTTACTTTTAAATATTTTCATGGGGTAAGGAATACATGTTTGTTTCCCCACACCAGTGCAGAACCTAGGGAGTACTGGGTAGGGCCTAAGGGACCCTTTTTTTCCAGAAGTGATTAAGATAAAAGGTTATCACTGACAGATTATGTGAAGAGTAAAGCCAGTTTGTAGAACTGCTGAATGCAGCTAAATCTCTGCACTGAAAATTAAAGAAATAGAGCAATCCTAAATATGTCAGTTATTGATTTTGTAACAATTAGTAATGCATTCAATTATTACTTCTCCCTGGACTTCTACCTTCTGAGCCCACAGTGAGTGGAGCATTGCTCAGGGCTGGGCACAGGAACCAGCAGAGCCCACAGAGCCTGCCAATTCCAGGTCTGGCAGCGAAGACACTGCCTGCACTGAGGAGGCAGAAGGAGCATTGTGCAGTGGCAGGGGATGGACAACTGCCCAGTCAAACAACCCTGCGTGTTAGCTTTACTTCTGCCTTAAACCACAGAGTCCTCTGGGGAGAAAAACTGGAAGACAGTAAGGAAAAAATGCACCAGTATGAGCACAGCATTATCCACAGTAGTGATCATCCACGGACTTAAAGGCAATCCACAGACCATCTCTATGCCTTATCATCCATTCTTCTCCTCATCTGAATGCAACCAAAATATTTTGGGGCCATGGAAGTGCTACTGTGGGGACTTTGCCCAGCTTCTGTGTCACACAGTGTCAGATATCTCAAAACCCTCCCTATGAAATGGACGTGAAAGAAAGCAGCCCCAATGCAACTCCTCATCTCTCCTCTCATTTTGCTTTTTACCTTAAATCCCAGAGAACAGGTGGACTATGGAAACAGGTTCTTTGGACAAAGGAACTCCAAGATGACAGTGAAAGGAATTATTAACACCTCATGGGACAACTTGGTGAAGTCACAGCATGCTGGGTGGGCTTACAGACTCTGAGCCCTATAATCTGAGAACAAAATTCATGATGCTATTTTCCAGAGGATAAATGCCATTACATTTTTGTTGAGAAGTTTCTCCTCCTTTTGAGAAGTGAATGCATCCATATTTGAATGCTTTGAAATTATTATCCCTCTTTTTCTTAAAGCTAAAACCCAATTACCTTCTAAGTACTTAGGAAAGTCCAATATGTTAACTGCTGAGAAGGTCATAGCAATTTAAATACCTAAAGAATAAAGAACTGCTGCTTAAATGGCTAGCCTTTCTTAAGTGATTTCTTAAATCGCCTGGAAGTTATCTGGTCACTAGAAGTACAAGGAAATAGGAAACAACATACCAAGTTGTACAAGCAGGAATTAATGAATGCAACAATTTCCAATACGGTCCTGGTTTTACCAAGAGTAGGATGGACAAAGAAAAAACCTCCTTTAGACACTAAAGGGCTTAACACATTTCAGTTTTCTAGGATCATTCTGAAAAACCAAAAATATTACTATTCTTGTCTGAAGTAATTTTATATTTTTTAAAGGGTCTTATTGCTTATAATAAATTGCATAGATGAATTTGTTAACATGGCAGTAATGGCACAGATTCTGGTACAAAAGGTCTCAAATTCATGGGTATGAACTAGAGCTACGTAAATAAGCTTCCATGAGTATTCAATGTACTTGGGTAAATTAAACTTTAATTTACTTGCATAATTGGGTTTTAGCTTTAAGAAAAAGAGGGATAATAATTTCAAAACCTATCAAGTACGGATCCATTCACATCTCAAAAGGAGGAGAAACTTCTCAACAAAAATGTAATAGCATTCATCCTCTGGAAAATAGCACCATGAATTTCAGTCTCAGATGACAGGGCCCAGAGAATGTAAGCCCACCCAGCAAGCTGTGACATGGAGATTTTTTCTGTTGTGTTTCTACATAGTCCAATTTTGACATTGTGGCATTGCATCCAATTTGGACCAGATTCAGACCTACACCAGCCAAGTCTGCACCTCACCGAGTTGTCCATGAGGTGTTAATAATTTGCCTTTTTCTCCCAAAGTACCTAGCAGCAGATTCTTTGATGTCAATGCCTTTACATGGAATCAGCCAGTGAGCTGAATTTCCCTAGTGTTTATTGACCAGAATGTTATTTGACTTTCTTGAGTGGATGAGCATTTTAGGAACAAGGAATCAGCAAAAGTTGACTAGCAGGGGTATTTCTGGATGTGGTTCTAATGTTTTCTAGCAAGATTTGATCCAACATTGAGGCAGTTTCTAGAAAAGGGATGAATAAAGAAGACCTATAAACTCACCTGTGCCTGCTCCACCAGTACTGGTGTGGGCTGGGATAGAGTTAATTTTCTTCAGAGTGTGAGATATTTTGGCAATGCTCTGGACCATGCTGCAGTGTTGGCAATACTGAGATGCTTTTGCTATTGCTGAGCAGGGGCCAAGGCCTTTTCTGCTTATCACCCAACCACACCAGTGAGGAGACTGGAGGTGCATGGGAGCTGGGAGGGATACAGCCCAACTGGGACAGCTCATCCCAGCTGATGTAAGAGACATTCCACATCATATGGCATCACACTCTGCATATAAAACTGGGGGAAGAAGAAAAAAGAAAACTGAGAGATGTTTGAAATTACGATGGTCTTGATAAAATGGTGTGGTTTGGAAGTGACCTAAAGACCATCTAATTCCAAGCCCCCTGCTGTAGGGGAGACACCTCCCACCAGAGAGGGTTGCTCAAAGCCCCATCAAACTTGGTCTTGAACTTTTCCAAGGATGAGGAGTCCATGACTTCTCTGGGCAACCCATTCCATTGTCTTATCACCCTCACAGTAAAGAACTTCTTCCTAAGATCCAAGCTACACCTACTCTTTCTGTTTAAAGCTGTTGTTGCATGTCCTCTCCAGCTTTCTTCAAAGGTAATCCTTACATGTGATGGAGCCCTGCTTTCCTGGGAAAGGCTGAGCACCTGGGAAGTGGTAAATGAATTCCTTAGTTTATTTTGCTTGAATGTGTGGCTTTTGCTTTACTCATAAACTGTCTTCATCTCAGCCCATGGGGTTTTCTCATTTTTACCTTTCTGATTCTGTCCCCCATCCTACCAGTCAGGGAGTGGCTGGGTGGTGCTGAGCTCCTGGCTGGGGTTAAACCACAACACTCTGTAAATAAATATCCAGCCTATCTTTCCCCAGCACCCTGCCTTGTACCCAGGTGTTCTAAAACTAAGTGTCCCCATGAAGACATGAAAACTCCGAAGTTCCCCTTGAAACTGGTGGAGTGTTATCAGCTTTCTGGAAATTAAGTGAACATCTCCTTGGTCATTAGTTCTTATCTTTTTTTTGTTTTAATTAGTTATTTTAAAAGGCAAACTCCTCTTTTAAAATTACACAAGCATTTTTATAGTACTCATTCCTAGGTTCATGAATCCCTATTTCTCATATCCCAGACCTTTTTTTTTTTTCCTTAACAAATTCACATTTGACTTGAGAATGTAATGTGAAGTATTTTCAGAAAATGCAAGGGAAATAACAGAATAGGCACAGCATTGCAATGGGCAGGTCAATGAACCTGTTGGATGACTTGTGGGATGGAAGGGGATGATATTGATCTGGCAGATTTTCATTAGAAGAAAATCACTGAGCAGATGCAAAACAAAAAGCAGGATCTTCTGACCTAAGCATGTCTGTTGTTTGATAGGACATTTTCCAAAGTTATCCCTTTAATACAACACACTTCAAACCACCAGAAAAGAGGGTGAGAACAGGCCTTGCTCTTTCTTACGACCTTACACCACGGTTGCACAGATGTGGCAGATAAGACCACTTCCAATACAAATACTGGATTTCATGGCATGCAAATTTTCCTCAACATAAACACAAATCAGTATACACAGTGTAAATTAAAAATTTCTTTCACCACCTCCACCTTAAAGGGAATGGTAAAAATCAGTAAAGATGAATCAGATGAATACCCTAACTTACTTAAAAAATCTTTTTATCCATACCACTCAGACTCGAAAGACAGTAGGGTATCTGATGCATGCTTGAGGAGGAGAATTGCTCAAAACTAAAGGAAGCAGAAAAATGTTTAATTCACAAGAAAGGTTTATTAGCCACGCTCCCAAGCAAGTGTCATGAATATTTTCCTGACTACAGGCACTGTTAGTGCTTTACAGTTATTCTATGTAGGCAAAAAGAAATGAATTAAGTATTCTGTAAAAGCTTAGAAGCTTCTCAATGAGTGTGTGGCAAGGAATCAGTAAGCGCCTTCTGTCTATTGGAAACAGAAACTCAAAATATGAAAGAGCTACTTCCTGGAACAGGCCCAAATGAGATGACATTTCTGACAGGGCCTTGATTTTTATTGTAATATACTGGTTTTGTGGGCTGGTGCCTAATATCTACTGAATTACATCACTTTAAGCCATCTTCTGCCACTTCACCTTCCCAGGATTTCCAGAACTCCCCAGCGGGATTTTAATGGCACTGCTGACTGGTGCGGAGGCTGCAGGCAGCTGTCGGACTGACTTTTCCTTCCTCACAAAGGAGGAGGTGCCACCCTGCACCTCTTTTCTTAAGCAATAAATTCTTGGAGGAAAGTCTGGATTCTCATGCAGAATACTATGCTTTTAAAGGCAATTTCCTCAATGAGATTACAAACTCTGTGAACTGTGCAGAGCCATGTCTCCTTGCACGTGCTGCGGAAGGCGCTCCCCTGGGGCCGCCGACAGACAGAGCAATGACACAGCAGCTGCTGCCAGTGCCCAGTGGGTTTTGGGAATGTGAACAGCGTGTGCATGTGAAAAACCACTGAGCTGTGCTGCCTAACACTGGCCACGTTATCCACAGCACCCTTTCAGAGGGTTTGCTCTGGAAATCAAGACCGACAGCTTGTGAGAACTTGGCACCATGCCTGCTCTTCTGAGCCTCAGGCTGCCAAAGCCCGAGGATTAGAGAAGAGAAAAGGGCTTTCAAGCACAACAAGAAAGGATGCAGCAAGTAAGACAACTGCTGTGTACACAGTGGCAATGCTGGTGGCCTGAAATGAATACTGCTGAATAGTTGGCAAAATGTCTAGAAGACCGAGAAGTTCAGTCTAGCAGCAAAACTGGGGACCGAAAACACTGAGAAAATGCAACTCTGTTTAAACATCCAGGCGTGATGAAACTGGCACTCAGGGTATACATCAGGGGTACAAGAAGCATTTAGAAATTTCTGAACGTTATATGAAACAAAGGGATGTCCAGATAAGAGTAACTGGGAGACAAATAAAACCTAGCCAGAAGAAGTTAAAAAGAATTTAAGAAATTAGTGGTAGTCACAGAAGTACATTAACACCCTCAAGTTTTTATAAAAAAATTGGTCCACAGTACTAGCTGCATGCCAAAAAACATATTACAGACAAGACAGGCAATTATCCAAGCAGTACAAGGCTTAGAACACAAAACATGCCAGGACACACCAGTGGGTATGAGAAGTTTAACAAACATAAAAGATGGGAGGAAAGTGTGTGGGACGTGAAGGTTGAAGTTCACAGTACAGGGTACATGAGATACCCTCAGGCACTTTAAATAGCACTAGACACTCATGTTTAAGCAAATCAACACTCAAGACTGACCAGAGAATAATTCAGCTTGCCTTAAGACAGATGTCTGTATTTTGTCACATGAAGAGATAATTGCACCCTAATGATGGTGGTCATTAAATCTCCACCCTTTCCAACAAGGGTTTATGCACTTTGTTGCCATACAGCCATTTTCCATTTATGCATCTGAATCAGGAGCTGTACTTAGGCACAGGAGGAATTTAGGTAAGATGGCCAAAACTTTGTTTGGTCATCAGCAGTGCAGAAGATGGACTGCAAAAGTGAAAGTAGAGCAGCACCCTGATAAAATAAAAACCAAACATTTCCAAGGCTTGCATGACCTTGGCAGGGAGGAGGTTGTTTATTTTTTCCCAAATTACACATTATTCAACCTCAAGAAGACAATATTCTTTTCCTTGGATTAAATCCACATACATTTACTAGCTTTATTAGATTTTTCTAGAAGTCCTTCTTTTCTGATGTACCATCACAGAAATAACACTATGTCCATATTAATTAAATTATTAATTTTTACTGTGGCTAAATATGTTGTTCATGATACCTAATTTTTTTTCAGAAGTTTATAATGTAAAACTGTTGCTATTAAAAATATTATTTTCTATTTTTGAAAACATTTTTAGTTCCAGAGGTCACATAAAAATTCAAAAGAAAGTTATATGCTGTTCTGCAGAATATCTTATACCGTATTGCAACCTATTCTCTATAAATTGCAACATATTCTCTAAGAAAGTATGACTTTATATTTCAAAGTTCCTTTTATATTATGTTGCAAAAGTACTCGATGATGTCATTTTTACAAAAACTACTTGACAAGTCATTCCTATTCATGCCAAAACTAAATGGAAATTGCAGTATTAAGTATTTAAGGGCTGATCACTGAAACCAATAGTCTGCCAGAAACATGTATTTATGAAATGCCTAATAAGAATGCTGGAATCACTTTTGAAATTATATTCATATTCAACAGATTTTGGAAAAACAGAAAAGTAAAGCTCAGTAAGGCAATTAAAAATGGAGATAAATAACATTTTTCACTGTAGAACACAGTCAAAAGTTTAAAAATATACAAAAAACTAATGATATATAATTATGCAATAACTGCAATTTGAGATTTATTTTGTTCTTCTGCACATGATCATAATCAATGAGAGCCAAGTAGACTATTTTTTATTTTTTAATAAAAGTTTAGAAAACTATAAACAGTAATCTAGTACTTAGGAACTGTTATTTTTTCTTAGGAGCTACAATCTTTACTCAGCTTGGCAACATTGATCTTAATATCTTATTATGGTAAGAAAAAAGGACCTTTCTTTGTTGTTGTTACAAAACCATTGTCTTTCTCAGGCTCAATAAAAATGTTCTCTGCAATAATGACACTCTAGGCTGCCAAAAATTAATCCCACTCAAACCTATTAATGAGATCTTGATATGCATATGAATACATTAAAAACTATGATACAAGAAAAAGAGTGGGAAGATCTGGAAGTAATAATAATAATCTAACTAGGTAAGAATCATGTGCAAAACTGAAAGCTATACTACTAATTTTTTTCAGACATAAAATCTGAGACAATAGAGATTTCCTACATTGGTATCTATTTGAGCAGCAAAAGCAGAATGCAAATAAATTACATTTGAGATTTCCTTCTACTGAACCCACTCCAAGGTCACTGAAGAAGTTACTTAACCATATCAGGACTTTATTTAAATACAGGTTCAAATTCAAAGTCAGACTTTATGCTCTCACTATTCATTAGCATAGACATAAACATACAGGCTGGGTGTTGCACACCCAGGTATCTTTATGCCTTCCCAAATTAAATCTGTATTTTTATCACAGAATAAAAGAATGGTTTCACTTGGAAGGGACCTTCAAGATCATCTATGTCCAAGTGGTCTGTTATTGGGCAGGGACATCTTCTATTAGACCTTCTGTTAGCCCAAAGCCCCATTCAGTCTGGCCTTGAACACCTCGAGGGATGGGACACCCAGAACTGCTCTGGGCAACCTGTTCCAGTGCCTCACCACCCTCATCATAAAAAATGTCTTCCCAAACACTCCAGTCTAAATCTACCCTTTTTCAGTTTAAATACACTGCCCCTTGTACAGTCACTACAGGCTCAGCTAAAAAGGATTTCTGTGTCTGATTTGTAAGCCCCCTTTATATGTAGAAAAAACACAAGCAGATCTCCTCAGAGCCTTCTCTTCTCCACGCTGAGCACCCCTGCTCTCTCAGCCTGTCTTTGCAGGAGAGGTGATCCAGCTCTCTGACCCGGTGTGGAGCCACTCTAGCATGTCCATGTGTTCTGCATGCTGGGAAGCCCAGAGCTGGACACAGTTCGTACCCCAGGTGGGGTCTGACGAGAGTGGAGTCAGGGGCAGAATCCCCCCACTGCCCTGCTGGCCTGGCTGCTTTTGAGGCAGCCCTGGATGTGCTTGGCTTCCTGGACTGCAAGTGCACATTGCCAGCTCAGGTCCAAGTTCTCACCCAACTATTTCACTTTACTTCACAGTGATACATCAGCACTACTGGCCTAAAGAAGCAGCTTGAGGTCAATCTTGTGCAAATGTGGTTGCACCACCCGACTTCAGGCATGGACCTTACCTAGCTAAATGAGAACCCTGATCACTCCTGGGCTAGGCAGCAGAGCAACAGCCTTGCCTGAAGGATGGCAGAATGCAGCAATGAGTTCACCTGTAATGATGTGAATAGCAGCGCATGGAAAAGGGGAAATTTCCCCTTTCTTTTATGTCTGAGTTTACTGAAACTTCAGAGAGGTGCATGTTGTTTGCAGAACTCAGCATATCCATGTCAGGCCCACACCAGGGACTGTAAAAGTACAAAAAGAACAATCTATCTAAAGGGTTAGACATCGTCCAGATTAAATAACACAATGCTTTTGAACTGAGAATAAAGTAATAAACAAGACAGAAATAAAATTCCACTTTAAAAACCCCCAACAACAAAAAAGACCAACAAAATCCAAACACATAAAAAACTACAAACAGCTCAAAGTTCCAACTACTGCAACTCAGTCACCAAAGACATCTAAAAAAAGTATTAAAGAATAAACAATATAGAATTATCATTTTATGTGTAGTCTCAGCATTTTTGGTTTTATCCCCTGAGATGCCAAAAGGCAACAGAATAATTGCTGACATTTCCAGTCACTCAGATACACTCATATTACTTCAGAAGCACATGCATCTTCTTAATGACACTCAACTGTGGCCAACATAACACATAAAGAATGACTTTTCTATAAATTAAAATGAGAGCATACATCAAAAATCACAGAAATAAAGGAACAAACTATCATAAATATGTCATGGTGTATGGAAAAAATCCCAGTTTTTCATGCCCAATAATATCTGAGCCTTAATGCAATGATGCTTCCTTTAAGTCTATAAACCCTTTTCTTTAACTTACAGAAAATGAAAGAAATAAATCAAACTCAAGATAGGAAAACTCATTAGATTGGACCCACCTGTTATAGCTTTTTTTGCAATTCTTATCTAAAAAGATTCTTGGATTTCCTTTCTGGTATCTGGAATCTCTTCTAATACTTGCCTACAATACTCCTCCCAAACTTTCAGAAACATACATAAAATATATTCCAAAGATAAAAGAGTTGTGCTTTTTTCACTTTTTTCTTTCTAATGACATTTCCTCATCCAAGGCAACAACAAAATCTTTGCATAAATATCTTAGCAAAATTTAATTAGGTATGCTGAATGAAGACACATAACATATGCTTCTATGCTAGCCAATGTATTATGAAGAGTTATTTGATACTGTATTTCATGGTATACAGTGATAACTTATGTGTGAGAGAAACAAATTCTCTCCTCAATCACATTGGCTTTTTTAATTATCCAAGAATATAATTTGCTCCTCTTTCTCCTCTCAATTTTATAAACCACTGCATACTATTTCCAGAGCCAGGAAATGACACTAGATTAATTAATAATTCATTGTAGTATGACATCTCCTAGATTTCACTGCTGAAGTACATTCTACAAATAGCATAAAACAAAATGTGAAAATTTGCCCTTATTGCTATATATTAAGAGCAAAATTTATAGTTGTGACATGGAGAAGCCCAGTTTGGAAACTAAAGTCCATACAACAAACAATATGGTCTATGATCTAACAAAGCCCTTTCTCATTGAAGCCCATGTGAAAAAAAGTAATTTAAGTTTACATAGCAGGCTTCTTTGCTGCATTTTTCTGCTACACATGTAAAATCCTTTCATCTATTTTAAGTATAGATTATTCCCTTCATTAACAGATTGCCAGTATACATTTGAAATGTATTTCTGTAGATGTATTAGGCCAAATTCCATATACTCCTAACAATGAATAAAAACTTTTTCTCTATATTTAAGTACTTTTGCAACCTTTTATAAACTTTATATTCTAGCTGATATACTTCAATGAAATGAATGTGTCATCTTCATTTAATAGTGAACTTGCATTAAAACTATTTCATCTGGGTATGCATCTGTAGATCATAATGCATATTGTATATTTTGAACATTAAGCAGAAAAGTAATAAAGGGTAAACCCTAAAGAAAAAAACCACAGCAGTTACTGATGTGAACCTCATTAAAACCTCCACATTTTATAAGTTCAGCTACTATATTTTTAATTTTTTTTTTGCAGAATATATAATAGTGTTTCGCCTACAAACTTCAGACTAGGAAGCAGTGAGAGCTGTCTGCATCATGAAAGGAGAAAGGAAATGTGCAGATTCAATATGTCACTCTGCTGATGTAATAAGAAAGAAAAGAGAGAAGGTGGCACAAAACAGACAACACCAAAGACCACAGTTTCAAATACAGGAATTGTAAAACATAGGGACTCATGTCACAGTCATGGACACACAGAATGGTTTGGTTTGGAAGGGACCTTAAAGATCATCCAGTTCCTACCCCCAGCAATGGACAGGGACATCTTCCACTAGAACAGGTTGGTCAGAGGCTCATCCAAACGGGCCTTGAACTCTTCCAAGGGTGGGGCATCCATAACATCCCTAGGCAACCTGTTCTTGTCTCACCACCCTCACAGTAAAGAATTTCTTCTTAATATCTCATCTAAACCCACTCTCTTTCCGTTTAATGCCATCACCTCTTGTCCTGTCACTATGGGCTCTTGTAAGCGAATAATCTCTCTTCATCTTTGTTGTAGATTCGCTTCAGCTACTGGAAAGCTGCAATTAGGTCCTCATCTCAAATTATTCAGTGTCTGGATCATGAAGGGGGCCAAAAAAAAAATTTCAAGGCTTAATATTGTCCTAGGGTGACATAATGATTCTTGGATCCCCATTCGTGTGTTCTGTTTATACTGGATATGATGTTCTGTGCCTTCAAGACTGGCTCTGAAGAGCGAAGTTTTGTTTTTTTATCTGCCTGCTCACTCCCCCACAGTCGGTGGCACACAGATGGGGAAGTACTTAGTGCTGCTTTTGCTTTGCTCTTGCTCTTGCTTTGCTCCTGCTTCTGCTTTGCTCCTGCTTTGCTCTTGCTTTTGCTTCTGCTCATTAGTTAGTTTAGCTAAGCAGTCTGAATTTTTCCTGGACTATTTTCCTTTCCCTTTTTTGGAACCACTCAAACCTGCTCCGGACTGGGACCTGGAAACACCGAGACTTTGCACCCTGTGGCTGCAGCAGCTGCCCCAGTGCCAGAGGGACTGAGAACAGAGCGACCACCCCCAAAAGATACTTTCTGAATTTGTCATCTTTTGCAGAGCAGTGGAAGAGTGGTGTCATCTGGTATTGTTCATTTTGTGTGCTGGAGGGTGCTGTGCCTGTTAATAAACAGGTTCTTTCCACTTCTCTCTGAGGAATCCTTCCCTAACTGGTTGTGGGGAGCGGCCATGGGGGTTTGCTTTCTGGAGGAGCACCCTCTGGGAGGTTTTCTCCCAAATTTGCCCTAAACCAGGACAAATATCACATCATTTTTTTACCACACACTTTTCAGCATCATGATTGAGCCTTCTAGTTAAAAGTAGTTGAAGAAAAACCTTCCTATATATAACTGGGTGATGATTGCAAGAGATTCATTTCTGTAGAGCGAGTTTCAGCAATTGCAGCTAAATCTTCAAAAGAACAAACTAAAATATTAATTCTGTTTGCAACTGTTGAGACTCAGGATTTGGCCTTGAAATAGTAAAACAGAATTAATAATTTATTGTCAAACTATTCAAGAGTACACATTTGCTACATCAATTTAAAGAAATGTGAAACATTAATTTTGGACTTACATATATACCTTTGGATCAAGTCTGTTAACAGCTAGAGATTCAATATAACCAGTGTTACACTAGAGTTGAAAGTTATATAGATGGCTAATTATATTTTTAATTAGGAAGTAAGACTTGCTGGACATTCCCTATATCCCCTCATTCTGTAAACAGACCCCTGGAGAAAGATTACCAACACAATACAAACAATTTTTTTTTTCTCTCTCATGCCAGATAAGCATTTGGTAAAAGACTTTTTTAACAAAGGAGGAGATAAAAAGCAGGACCTGCTTCTAGAAAGAAAAACAGAGAAGCTTTTATTTATTTTTCCTCATTTCATAAAAGTTACTCTTAAGTGAATTCTTTAGAGTTTACAGACATTCCCTAAATCATTCATCTGCTGGGGCACCAAAACACACAGTGCAGCCATTGACTTTCACAGCAGGGTTTGTAAGCACAGGGAGGGAAGATTTGCCTGTAAGGCCAAAATTCAGCAAAGCATTTGCACATTCATAAACTAAAAACATCCCAACTGTGCTCCTGTGTTCTTTAAACACAGTTTATGAGATCAGGGTCCAGCAAGTGCTAGAGTTACTACCAAAGATTTGGTTTCAAAGAAATTTCTCAGAGACTGTGGAAGGAAGAAGATGACAGGAGGCAGGGATTAGGGCAAGGTTTTGTGTTGATTTTAATCACTAACTGCTACCCCTCTTGACTCCTCCACAAATTCTGAAAAAAGAAAAAAAAAAAAAGAAAGAAAGAAAAAAAAAAAAACCATTCTATTTTGTACTAGAAATTGACTTGATCTTATCCAAACCAAAGGAATATATGAGTTCACATACAGATGCAAAATCACATCAATAAAAAAATAGGCAAAAGAGCCTGAGAGCCTTAAGTACATCCACAGATGTCCTTAGGTATGGGATATATTCTGTAGGGATAACAACTTATTCATCTTAACTCAGAAAACTCTGAATTTAGAGTATTAACATGCCAATTTTTAAGATTTATAATTATCAACAAATTAATTCTCTGCAGACCCCTCTAAATTAGATGGACAAGAGCTTTTACTGTAGGGGAAGTAAGAACTGAGAAATAAAGCCAAAGCCACTCAATGGTGGGAACTAAAGAAAATTTTATAGTCCTGCAGACTCCAAGTGCCAGCTCCAAACTGGATTGAATCCATGTTCACCTGCAATAAAAAAAACAGAAACTACAAAAATTAGGAAAAAGCAAATTATATCCCTTGCAATGCTAATATCATACTTTCTGATTCCGCTGCACATTCAAAACATAACTGTTAAAGCTGCACATATGCCTTACTTTAGCTATGTTTGATAATGCAGAAACACACCTCACAGCCAAGCATACTTGGAAAGAAGCTTGTCAGAGAATACCTCTCAGTCAGAGAATTTTCTTTTCAAAGAAGATGAAAGAAAGATGGGGTGGTTTTTCTTGTAATAAATGGCTATAAACTCAAACTAAATCTATACAGATTTCCTTACAGCTATTATTGAGACGCCGCAAATTATTGTGGATTACATAACAACAGTACTGTGATGAAGTTATATCTCCAAAGTTATATTGATGTGGGGTAGATAAATGAAAAAGGAATGATACATTACAACAGTAATCAATCTGAAAAACGATCCAGAGACTAATCAATGCAACTGAATAAGAGAACATTAATCCCTTATGGAGATATAACAAAGTAAATAATATCTAACTTAGCTATCTAAATTCCACTCACCATATTCTTCTATTATGTTTCTTGTGGAATTGAATTTCAGGGGACTCCAAAGAGTTGTTGCTCCAAGACTGATTTTTTTTTTCATTATTCTATTTAATTGTGTTCATTGTAATTTAATTTACTGTAATGCTGCCTCTATTGTGGCAATGCAAAATTCCTTGTAAGAGTAGCCTATTAAAGTATATTAAAAGTATTTATCATGATCCTCAAGAGTACAGATAACATTATGCATGGAAAACTGGGATTTAACATAATTGCTACAAATATTTCAAAGCAGTTCTTTCTGCATTTATCTATATGTAAAACAGGAAGAATAATAAACATAAAACTAAACTCAGCAAGATCAAACCTTGTCTTTATGAAGCTGCACGTAGATAAATAAAATACTTTGGAATATAAGTCATTGTTCTGAAAAAGTATAGATGGGAAAAAAAAATCAGGGTGAAAACATATTCAGTCCCCCAAATTGCTGTAAGCAATTGAGTTAATTTACCTTAATTTCCTTGTCTCTCTTTTTTTACCCTCCCATCTCTCACACATGAATGTGCTGCTTTACTTCTTCCCGTGTTTATTTTTTTTAAAGAAAACTTCTTGCCTGTTCCACAGGCAGGGACATCAGTGCCAGGACTCACCCTGACAATGCCATTCAGGATTGCAAATGCCATGTGCAGGAAAAGGGGGTGCCCAGGTGGGTGCATGGTCACACAACCAAACCTCCTGGGTAATGTGAGGTATGGGGGTGGGACACTGTCAGCAAGCACCAACTTGTTCTCTGACCAATGAAATACAAGTCAGCTGAAGAGTTTGGCACAGGATGTGAAACTCAGACTTTTGGGTGTGGAATTGGCACTATTGCAGACAGAGGGGAGATGGCAGCTGAGTCACTTGGCAGCTTGTTTCTAATGCATAATACATGTCTACATAGCTTTGTTTACTTTGCTGGGATATTTAGAAAACCTTACAGTGTTCCACAAACAAAAAATTTAAACTGCTTTCGGGTAAGAAAACTACAAAACATTTACAAGTTGACAAACCAGAAAGCATGTTAACTTTTTCTCTGCTAAGGGCTACCTTTACCCTTCTCCCATTGCTCTCTTGCCACTTCTTTGCCTTGCCTTCTTTAAAGTTTCATGGTCTTCCATTACCTACAACTTAAAAAGAATAAAGCTGAAGCACTACCTCAATATTTTGCCCTTTGGAAGCAGCCTAATTTTGCAGAAAGAAAAGAATGTGTCCCATCTTCTTAAGATTGTAAGAAGCAATCTTACACCCAGCAGTGTAAGTCTTACAAACGTCCTGTCAGAACTATAGAATATGTAAGTCTGTTTTAACATTACATTGAAGGGAGGTGATAAAGACTTTTAATATCACCACTGTGTTACATCAGTAATAAAACAGCATCTGCTTGAGGTCTGATGTGATTCTTATGTGAGGACAATGCAATTTTCTTAACTATCAGTTTCAGAGTATGAAATTTTTAACACAGAGCTAAATTGCCCTCTTGGCTATTCTGTTTTGAAAATGTCATCACTAATTACATGGAAGCATTGGATCACTCCATGAATTGTGCTAGTAGGAAATACTTGCATTGCTCTATCTTATTGAATCCCTACAACCACTCTAACACCACTCTTCAGACTGGAGCTCTAGTCTAAAAATTAACAGAGAACTGTATGGAGATTGCATGTGAATTTCATTTGCACACTCAGCTAAATACTGAGAGTAATTTATTCCTTGCACTGGTTGTTGGCAAAAATGCCACTGGCTTCAGCAGTACAAGAAATGCACTTGTGGGACTCTGGAAGTGTTAGAGAGTATCTTATGGACCTCCTTAAGCATCGAAGAAGAATAGTCCAACAATTTTCAAATTCAATTAAATTACAAACATTTAAAGTACTCAAATGAGTGTCCCATTTTCGTGGTTGTTTTAACCTGTCTTGGCATGTAACCAATCTATGCACTTTAATTTTTCATCAGTAATTAATACAAGTCTAACGTAGGAAGATATGATAATCTCAATTTTTTATGCCAATTTAAATTTTCAAATTTAAAATAAAACCTCATGTTCTAATATTCCATGTGTACAAAGAAATGTAAGTATTTTTTTATTTAATACCAAAAGAATTCATTAAAACAAGAATATCAAAGAGATCACAAACTTTGGCTCGGTTTCTTTTAATAAGCACCTAAACTTGCACAAATTATTTGGCATTTACACCCTTTTTCAAGAAATCACAGACAAATGAGTTACAGAATCAATGAGGCAGACTGTTTCCAATATTTACAGTCTAAAGTTTATAGTCCAAAATTTGTCTCTGAGAGACAAAAAGGACATGAAGTTTTTTTTCATTTGTTCAATTTAGGATTTTTCTCCCCTAGGGAATATTTACTGAGCAAAATGCCACCAGATCAATCTTCACCAAGGTCTTCTTTGTTACCATTGCCTCAGGGAGACACTGGATAAGAAGTGGTCAGGAAATAAACGTGATGCTCCCTTGACCCAGCAGTTCCTAATGGCTTATTCCTGACTCTGATGATAGCCCAGATTTTGTACCACTGAAAACTCCAATACTGAGGAATAACATCTACTTTGTGCAACATCCTGTGTCCCTTTTCACAAGCCAACACAGTCTACATGTGAGTATCCAATTACACAAAAAAAAGCTGCAGTAAGTTGGGCTCTAGCTATAACACTAGAATGCTGTGAAAGTCTGCTGACACAAACTCACATGCAGTATTTTTACAGAAGGGCAACTAAAAATTTCTGGCTGCCATGAGGGCAGGAAGAGGCTGCTTACTGAGAAATATAAATGACCTCTCTAATGAGACAAAAAAAGTCCTGTTCACATACTACTACAGTGCCCAGGCAGAAAATGCAGAGGAGAACTGGAATCTGACTGGAGAAGTCAACAGAGTGCCCTGGTGCCCAGTCTTCAGACCTAGATGCTGAAGTGCAGGTCAGAGCTTACAGGCAGCACAAACCACAAGCCACATCTCTAGAGAAAATATTTCTCTAGAACTCTAAATATTTCTCTAGAAACTCAACAAGGGGGAAGTCCCTGTTGCAGAGACAAGGAACTACACTGCCTCATGTTTGCGCAGGAAGCAGTAATTTGGTGGGTTCTGATACTGCTTTTTCCAATATAGATATATTTTTCCAAACCTAAGAATGATTTGGTACTGATGCTTTGTCTTTACATGCTGCATGAAACTCAGCAGAAAAATAAAAATCCCCATTTAGGACAAGGAATGATCTGGAGGCTTATTCAAGTATGACTTGAGAAGGCAGCAGGTCTTATATCAAAGTGAAAAGAACATTGTTGACTAATTTGGTGATAATTGCAAAGTAATTTTACTTGAGCTATTTGTGCTATACTTCTCCTAAAATGTAAATGATGTCAACTCCATTTAAAATGCAAGTCCTACCAATGTGTAGAAACATTTAGGAAATGAGGTTACAAATCAATCTTGAGACTTTGGAAGTGACTGTGCATCTTTTGGGGATAAAAGAGTTGAACATTAAATAGCATGGGAGTTTAAAATGGTCAAGAGACAGACATCCCTAGTCACTGTGCAGAACAAACCAAGGAACTGGCTAACACAGAGAGACTCAATGCTCAATCATGAATTGGAGCAATATATCACACACACATCTTTCTTTCTCTCTCCACATGTGCATACAGATAACAAAGCTTTCAAAAATCTTACCTTAAGCCTAACTCCTCTAAGCAAGGTCAGAGTGGTCACCCACCCAGTAAAAAAAAGCAGAGCTGTTCTTAACCCAAAAGGAATTGGTTCAAAGGCTATTTTCTCTGCAGCAATATGGACTAAGTACTTGAACCCATTCTAAAATTCAGAGAGAGATGTCAGAGAAAACATTGTAAATCTCTGATATAAATATAACAAACCACCTTTGTAAGAAAAAAATCCATACTGCAAAGAAACAAACTTGAGAGAAATGGAAACAAATGGATTTCCAAAACTTTATAGCACAAACTGAAAAAGCCAGGGACTACTCTGCTGCAGATCATTTGAAACTGCATAAATTGAAGGAAAAGAGGCCACTGCTCTTTCTAACCAGGTTCCAACCCCAAAGTTACTGGGAGATGCCTGTTAACACAGATGAGCTTTCTGATATACACTGAATGATGTATCACAAGGCCTCTCCTGGGTTAGGTATGCAGATAGGATAATCTGAATATCAGGAAGGGAAGAATTCATCCCAGTGGGGCCAGTTAACTCTTCTGGCTCAATGGCTTCATATTTTTGAGCTTGATTCCACTTCACCCAGCAAGCCAGACAAATAGGTAACTAATGGAACCTGCACAAACTGTTAAACAGAAGATGCTCCTGTCTGCCAGGGATGTGGTGATACAAATCATTTTGGGAAAGGCAACAGTCCTACTGTCTTTCCCAAAATCATTTGTAGCATCACATTCCTGGAAGACAGGCAAGAGGCATAAAAACCAAAACATGCAGAGATATGACAAGAAAATAAGAGGTTTATGACTCTCCATCTAGAAAGACTCTGACTGAATAGACATATTCTCTTTGTGCAAGAGGGAGGATAAATTACTGAAAGCACTCAGTTTACTGTGGTATCAAAATATAGAAATTTAGTTAAAAGAATGTGGCTGAGAAGCAGAAAAGAAAATTTGTTTTTTTCAAGGTGTTGCACTCTGGGTAACACAGAATTGTCTGAAAAAAGGAGAAGAAGCAATTTTCTGGAAACAAGCTGATTTGCACAAATCTCTGAAACATAAGAGGGGGCAGATGATGTGTGGACATAAGATACCTAGGAGAAGTAATGGAAAAAGCATTTTTCATTAATGTCTCATCCACTGGCTTCTCACAAATTGATTCTATAGGCAATCGTAAGTTCAGATGGAAGAATAGTTTCAAGAAAAATAAAGAAGAAAGTCAAAGGAATGAAAAGTATGTGCTGAGAAGATGGTGCATGAAAGCTTGCCAAGGACTGGCAAGCCTGGAGACAACTGGTGCTGGTGATTGAGCACACATTGTGTCTGTGTGAGTCTGGAACTCAGCCTGCGTCCAAGATAACTGCTCTATGCTGATGAAGACTATGGGGTCACATATGCTGCCAATGAAACAGAGGATCCTCTGACAGACTTTCTGAATACCTACCTGCCAGTAAAGCCCTCTATTTTCTTAGTACATAGTTAGAGTTGTCTTCCCAAATGTTGCTCTAACCAGGTAATTGTGAGACTGTAGTTCAGATGGGAGACTCAATAAGATTAATAGCTTCTGAGAATAATATTCGCCTTTAGCAAAAACCTAAACAACTGCAATACCTAACAGAATAAATAAAAGTTTATAGAATAAAAACTATTCTAAGAAATATTGGTTGTGATCTCTATCTACCATAAATTGCCTCCCCTATCAGGGGAAAAAACGATTTTACAACTCACGAGGGGTGATACACAGAGGTATTTTCCAAGAAACTGGGGTGGTTGAGCACCTGGAAGTTGTAGAATACAAGTAAGATTGGAGGAAACAGTGATAAAGATGCTCTCTTCTTTTAATCTGTGCCTGCCAACACATTTATGTTTTCTCTGTATCACAAGAAAGTATTTTATTTAGAATTTTTTTTCAAGAAAAAACCTAGCTTTAAATTGTGAAAGCCTTTGGCACCTTTTGACATGCTCTCTTAAAGGAAAAATGGAGAGAATGAAGATTACAGTAAGATTTAAAGAGTTAACATCCTGTTGCCATTTTGGTCCTTGAAGATTTCAGTTTCAAAAGATGGGGTGGTCTGCTTTTTGTTTGTTTCCGCTCCCTTGCATTTTTCTTTGTTGCTGGTTGTTTGTTATGGTCCCTATAGCCCCACAGCCGTTCATACCAGGAAGCTGAAGGTTTTAAGGAAGACAATAAAACTGTGCTGCAGCAGAAGCAGTGTGCTCTTGTAACTTTGGCTCACATCTCGAAGGCAAGCTGAGGGCCCAGTCCTGCTCTTGGTCAAAAACCTGTTTGTGGGGTGAAATGTCTGTAAGCTGCAAGGTGCTGTGTCTGTAGACATAAAAACACAAAGTCTTTATGACTTTTAAACACAAAAAAGGAAAACCTAACTGAAAAATATAAAATGGGTGAGCAGCAATTAATGATTTAAAACTGCTATTGATGCTCCTAGCTGTGAGCTAGTTTTCTAAATTAAATGCCACTCATTGATCTGTTTCCCCTAGAGATTTTCCAGCTGAATATGATAAAAGAAGTACTTCAAGGGAACAGAAATACTTGCCTAAGAAATTAACATTTCAGAGATTTTGCACAAAGTCCAAATCAAAATTCCCAGCAGACTGGAAGTAAATCTAAAGGTTATATTTTAAAAAACTAAATTGAATTCTTATAGGGATTCCCAAATTTCTACCTCCAACTCTAAGAGCAGAAACTCCTGGAAACACACTGAGCTAAACTATCATTGCCATAAGCCATAGGAAGAAACTAACAGGCACAGGTGGAGGGGCACCAGTGTAAAATGTAGTGCAACAGACCACTAGGTGATTTTTGGTTGGTTTTGGTTTGTTTTTGGTTTTTTTTTGGTTTTTTTTGTTTTTTTTTTTAACTTTCTAAAGTCTTTTGTAACTTCCTATTCTTGTTGAGAAGGCTGACACTCTCACTTGGAAAAAATATTGCATATGCACCTATACTGCATGACCTTAAACATTTTGACAGGTAGTGACACTCAAAAGCTTTTAAAACTCTGGACACCAAAGACAACACTTTTGATCTCACATTTCAGTGAAGCAATAGCATTGGGGAAGAATATAATGCAATTCTTGGACCACAACATTCTATTGACAAAACCTGGTACATTTTTCTTCTCTTTTGGCTATCAGACCATTAATTTATAACTTTTTTGAAAAAACAATGAAGTCAAGAGAATCCTATTAAAGGACTAGCTTTCCTCTATTGGAACACTATGCCCATGGTAGTCATGACCTAATGAAAAAACGCATTGTGCTTCAAACCAAAAACCTATTGGGCATTATTCGCATTACACACGGACTTAATCCTGTAAGATATTGAAACAGTTATTTAAAGGTTGCAGGACTGACCTCACAGCACTTAGAATTTGCAGGGAAGAGACCAGTGCACACTGCAACTATGGCATATTTTCAAAACCTTTTTTAAGGCAATCACATAACACAGCTGTTAAAAACCACTCTAAAGCAAACATGCTAATAATTGCATCTCGGTAGCTTCCCTGTGTGCTCATTTCAGATCTTTTTAATTGCAAACAAGCTCTTAATGCTAGGTTTTTTTTATAAAGAAAAGGTAATGAAACAAATTCTGTTTAACAGGGAAAGCTGTTGTCCAGTGACAGTGGACCTTATTTGGAAAGCACTTGACCCACAGATTAAAGAAAGGCACATAGCTAGACTTCAATTATCTCCTCTTTCCTGAAGAACTAGTTTTAACAAAAACCCCAACTTGAAGAAGGCAGCAGTTAAAAGTGCTCAGTAGCTGATAAAACACTGAATCACATAAAAGTAGTTTATGAGGTTTTTCAAAGCTGCAGTGCAACTTTGTTCTCTAAGTTTTCATGTTTTATAGGAAGACAATATGAATCTTGAAAAACAGAATCCTTTCTATAGCCAGGACAAATGACACAACTAAGTGCAAGTTTAAGGTATGAGAGAAATGGGTTATAAACAGATAATCTGTAGAATAGGAAATGGTGTTGACAGGATTTCTCTAGGTAAAAAAGTTTTAAATTGGAATGGCAATTATATTTCTGTTGCCATTGAGTTATTAATGGCTAAAGGAAGGCAGCATTGACTCCATGCTCAGAAGGGATAAAGCGAGCTTTATTAGGAACTACACATATTTTATAGACAGGATCTTTCACCCAGAACCTGACTGGTTCTTAAACAGCACCCTTCACACCACTGGTTAATTCGGAACAACGACTTTTTAAAATATCTTTCCATAAACATCACATACCAACATTCCACATGTTCACAAACACCAGGCGCAGAGATTAAGATAAGAATTGTTTTAATTCTTTCTCTGAGCATTCTCCCAACTTTCCCCAGGATGATGCCAGGGAAGGTTTCTCTCTCTGTCAGCATCCACATACATCAGTCTGCAGAAGATTTCATGCAAACACTGTGACTTACATTTTCCTTCATGTGTGTCTGACAGCTCATGTGGTGCAGTAAAAGTCAATGTTTTAGCTTTTTTAAATCTAATAAATAACCTTGTTATCAGGACACAAATTTCCAAATTCTACTCCATGTAAGTAAAACGTGGTTCAAAAATATGTTTGGAGCAAAGACAATGTGACCTCCTTTAGTTTAAATAACTGATCAGTCTTCCAGATGTCTTGCAGGCGATAAACAATGAGTTTTCAGGAAAAGATATGTAGGCTAAAAAACTATTTTTCTTTTTTTTTCAACAAAATGAAAAGTAACCAAAAATCTTTTTTTGTCTAACACCTAATATATTACTAAATCAAAATTAAAACATTCTATTGTTCTTAGGTTATTCAGCTCTTCCAAACAGACTCCTTTAGGTCACTTTTAAAATAAAAATGTTCTTAAAAATAGAAACAAACTGCTGATGCAGTTATACTTGAGCATCTCTTCAGTAACATCTAACATAACTTTATGTGACATACATTAGCTCTGTGGTGCCTTGTGCACAATTGGAGCTGTTCATAATACACATTTTAGGTAAGTTGCATTGCCTTTTCAAATTAATCTATCCTGTTCCCACACTGTAGGCACAGCAGATACTCAGAAATCTCAAGTCACTCTCAACAAATGTTCCTTGTTGCTCTGAAAGGAAACAGCCTAAAATCTTTAGCCTCTAAAATTTACCCACAGGTTTCTTTAAAGAAGATAAGGAAATTCTGAGGAATAGACATACCTCTGTTCATATAATCTGCTTCTCAGACACAGAAACTCCCCCTCTGTATGACCAAAATTACTGACTATAGCCAGAGCAGCTCATTGTTGAGCCAAAAACTTCCCTGTTGTCATTTTGGCACTAAAAAACCTCACATCAGCAGATCAGTTCTTTTTGAAGATTTAAGTATCTAGGTATCAAGGGCATAAATTTACTCAGCACTTTTCAGCAGAAATTCTGTTTCTGCTTCTCTGCTGCAACTCAGCATGCAGCGGCAGCAGACGGGAGGGGAAAAGCACACATGCCTGCAGTCTGTCTAGAAACTGCTATGGCTCATGGCATAATATAGACAGCTTTAAGGAAATTCTAGTTTCTAGAGAGAAATTACATCGATTTTTCTTGAATACTCCTGCAAAACAAAGATCTATCAGTCAATATACATAAACTGATTTCTTTTATGGTTCAAAAAACCCATAAAAAGCCTCCAGACTTTGGTAATTTGTATTTAAATTAGTAAAAAAGTACTGCATAAATGATACTAGTGCACTTGTTTTTTGACAAGAAAACTGTTTTAACCAGAGCAAGTTGTACTTTCCTTAGCAATGTGGCAATTCACACCATTATTTATGCTCACAGTCAAACACATTTTCTTTACATTTTATCAGTATCTCAAACTAGAACAGCCTCTCCGAAATGCTAATTGTAACTATTACCCATCCCATGATTATTCTCACACTCTTTTGCAAGGAACTGGTAACATTGATGTACATGGATGAGAAAATTCCTGCCTCTCACTGCAATTGCACAGGGATTTTGTTTACTTTTCAGTCAGTAATGTCTAAATTGGATTAAGATAAATTGCTTATGAGCCTTTCTCTACAGAAACTGCTTTCAGCACTGCTATATTTAATGCCAGTTTACACTAGAACTTCATTTTTTTACACCAGTCTCATATGAATGAGTCTCCATGAAGCTCATACTCAATTTCAGATTATTCTTAAGGACTACAAACCTTTAGAAGACATACTCAAATTTTGCCGACATACTCATGGAGTGAACATAGTACCCGGCACGCTGGCACTGTTCATTATGGTCAGACAAAAATCAAATTATATGATCAGAAGAGTGACCAATCTAAAAATCACAAGTCTTAATCTGTCTAATAATGTGTTTAAACTTGTTTACACTCCCCTGTGTGGGCAATTGATGCTCTCAGCAATAATAATCTGAGTGGGTGGCTGAAAATGAAGTGACTGGGCCTCAGATGTAGCACTGATGCAAATGACTGCAGTTTAGCAGGACACACATTCTTTCATCTAGGGCAATATTTATGATTCCAGAAGTTAGACATAAGTAATTAAAATATTTTACCTGTCAATACTTGGAAATAAAATCAGTAGTGTTTTCAACATGTATTATCTTATAATCATAACTGAAGGGTCACTAAATGTCTGACTAAAATGTCATAAAGAAAACTCTGAAAATTAAATATTATCTGTTTGTGGATTTTTTTTTTTTTAATATTGCAATTGCAGACTTCATAATGTCTATGTGATTGCTGATACACATTACCAAGTCCAAATAATGCCAACCAAAAAATCCTGATTGGTCTTTCCTTTCAACATATTATTACTTTCATAATTTTAGCTACTAAGATTAATGACAGAGGTGACAGAAAGGAAAGAAGAATAATGCACAACATTGCTAGAGGCTATATACAGTTAAAATATAGTGAAATTAACAGTTAAAATATAGTGACATTAGGAGTCATTATTTCAGTGTTGACCATAATACTGCTATTCCATAGATTCTAAAAGACATCACAATGCAATCAGTACTTGTTCTTTGGGTAAAATATACATGAAAGCTTCCTTAATGACCTGGTTTTAGCTGGGATAGGATTAGTTTTCTTCCTAATAAATGGCACCCTGTTGTGTTTGGGATTTAGTATGACAATAATATTGATAAGACATGAATGTTTGGGTTGTTGTTTTGTAGTGCTTACCCCAATCCAAGGACTTGGAAGCAAAGCCAGGACAGTTGACCCAAACTGGCCAGAGGGATATTCCAAACCACAGAGCATCATGCTCAGTTTACAAACTGGGGGGGAAACTGAGGAGGAGTAGCACGTACCTGCAAGTAATTACTTAGGGGCATTGACCAGGCTGTGATTCCCAACATTTTTTTTTTCTTTATCTATGGTGCATTTTTACACACACTTAAGCCAAATGTCTAATTTTTTATCTTCTCCTATCGTCTTCCCTGAATAAATATTCAACATTAAAAAAAAATCTCTAAAGAAACAGAAAACAAAAGAGAAAACTCATTTATGTACACCAATACTAAAGCAGTAATATATACAAGCTGCACTTTCACAGGAGAAAAAGACTTTTCTCAGAACAAATGAACATGGTTTCTCTTTTAGGTGAATTACTTAAATAACAGTGATACTATAGCAATTGTGAAGGTCTAAGCAAGGTTGGCGTAACAAGAAAAAGAATATATTTAAACAAATTATGTAACTTGAAAAAAACAAACTAGCCTTGGAGTCAAGAGTCTATTATAGGCCTTTTAATTGAGTCATTAATAAACAGACAGGCAATCTAAGTGTAACACCTAAAACAACATATGTTTCAAGTAACTGCAACCAGAATACCGACACAGTACCTTAGCTTTATCCCTCATGGATCCTTTTCCCAGGATGGACATTTTTGCACCTGTTTCTTCTTGTAACCTCTTTAAAGAGTTTCCTCTTGGTCCAAGCAATTTCCCAACGAAATTGAACTAGAATGAAAATAAGAGAACTCTTTTAGACCCACAGGTACTTTTCCAAAAACTTAATAAACATGATGACTAAACAAGAAAATTTTACTTTCCTTTTAAAGAAATACTCCTACCTAGCTTTGAGCCTAATTGACAAAGATACAAGACTGGAGAACCAAGATATTCATTCATGTAGTGTGAAAGACTGTAAAAGCATTCATGGTTTATTTGAACCCTGGGTGGCTCCTCTCTAGGACTGACAGGCCAGTGGCTGCTAGGTTTAGTGAATTGCTAAACAAGGTATTTGCTCATGAGATGGTACTGGTGAAACTCAGAGAATGCCTCGGTTCTTTCCCAAGTTAGCCAGCTTTACTTGCAAGTAATATATCCTGCAAAGTTAGAGCTTTAGATAGATTTTTAGGATTTGATGCTTCACACATTGACTTGAAAGTAAGTGCTGTTTTGTGTACTGGCTTCAAATACCTGTTTTGCCAGCACCAGAACAAATGACAATCAACGGATCGTGGTAGATATTCAAGGACATTTTCTAAAATGAACACAGCTTTGTCTGCCACACTGCTAATATTCCTAAACACTGCACACTTCACATACAGCAGTTTTTTCTGGAGAAATGTCTACTGGAAAATCAGGAGACAGAACAATAAATAAATGAGGTGTTAATATCATGTCCACACAAAGCAGCAAAAAGGGAGGAGTCTATTAATTTGTTTATTCTGTAATCAATAGTCTCTTCTTTTTTTTTTTTTTTTTATTCTTTTAAAAATGCTATGGTATGTGGTCTTCAGAAGCTGACTGGACATCATCAGCACTTGCTTAAGATGTTTTAGAATTATGTTCAAGTCTGAACAGACAGTATTCTGGTCTAGCTTTCAACAAAGAATAAGCTCCACCAAAGTAAGAGGAATGTCATTGTATCAGCACTTCCTTGGTTTTGTTTCAGAGAAAAAGAATATGACGTTAAGAAATATCAATCATGAAAATTTGTCGCTGTCAAAAATACACAAAAGTCTCCAATGATGTTATAATATAGATTGTTTTGCACTACATTCTGTTTTAAAAATGAAAATATGTGGAAATATTCTTGTTTTCACTTTAACCAGCAAGAATGTAACATAAATGCATCAGCCATATTAATAACACCCGAACTCTGAATCACGCCAGATGCTCCAAATCTCAAGCTCGCTTTTAGTCCAGTGTCTTAATTAAAAATAAATTTTAACTTCCTTCAAATAGTGGTTAAGCTATCTAAGAAAACAGTATGTAATCACAGGGAAAATAAATATGTACAGTAAAATCTACTGCCACCTAAACCAAAAGATAATGTACCCATGGGGGAAGTAGTAAGTGGTAAGATTTTCAGGAAAATTTAGCATGATTTGAAGCTCCAAAATCAGTTTTTTCAGTTTTTTGGTGTGTTTTTACTTTTTTCCAACTCTACCTGTTGATTTAATAAAAGGTATCAGCTCTTAAAATAGGGTAGGATTTCAAGTCAATGTCCCAGTCAATGTATCAACAATCCTATTATTTCAAACTGTTGCCAGCCTCTTCCAGGGAAAACCTAGCCTGGAAGAAGTTGCTGGCTTCCAATTGATTATTCAATTTTGCATGAAAATAAACCAAACGAGGAAGAAATGGCAAGAACTGAACTTTAATACTAGATAGTAGACTTAATCTATTGATAGAAATAAGATTTCAAAAATCACCCATTTATATACATGTATGTAAAGTTTATTAGGGATGGCTGAGCAAACAGCAGAGCTTTTGTTTCTCTGCAAGGTCCCTCTTACCTGCAGACAGGAGAGTGTCACAAGTTTCACCACCAAATCTTTTGTGACACTTACAGATCATCAATCAGACAAGAACCATGTCCTGCTGAGTCCTTTCAGTGTTTCTTAGTATTAAAAAAAGCCACCCCTTCAAAGGTGAAAGAACTGTAACATTATGTAACTTTGGAGGAAACTATGAGAAGGCCAACCAAAGCTTGACTACATTTGTTCTCTGAATGGAATAAAACTATTAAATTACACTCTGTGAAGATTTATGTTGACCATTTACATTTAAGCACTTCATAAACTGTATAATCATTACCTTGACATATTGCTGCAAAGGAGCAGTATGGCCAGCATAGACCATGTTATGTGCTAAGTGGATTTTAATCACTTCACAGGAAATAAGTGGCTGGGGATTTTAATTCTATTGATTATGTAGCAGACAGACACCAGACAGACATCCACTATCTACAAAATATGTATGAGGAAGGAAACAGTTATTTACAACAAAAAAACTGATTTGCTTTAAGTTTGGTTTTGTCTAAAATTGCAGAAAAGCCACGGCACTCCATCTGTCATCCTACTGTTACTATAATCCCAAAATTGCCCAAGGTCTGAAAGTACTGGTAGAGTAACTTTGACTCAATAACTTGTGAAAAATTACATACTTTATGTTCACATATAGGTAAAAGAAGCACATAGGAAAGAGGATGTTCAGTGAACAGCCAGAAATGTAGAAATCTGAAACACAACTTCATTTCTGTCTTCCTTTTTTTTTTTTTTTTTTTTTTTTAATGAAGATATGCTGAGCAGAACCAATTTTAATACTGGAAAGTTTAGGCTCCAGTTACAGCCACATGCGCACACACACAACCTGAGCACAGAGACAGTGAAGGAAAATGTGGAAACTCAGGCACCTGGACCTCATATAATGGTGAGCCTTGCCCACAAACACACATTCCTGGTACAGCAGCTGTAACTGTAAATCTTATTCTGCAATCTCAGATCCAATCAAATTCTGCCATGTGTACAGATTTTCTACAAATAATAGTAGCTCTAACTCTCTGGGATAATATCTGGTCATATTAGGAGAGGACAGCTAAGAAATGCTGACATATAGAAGAGAGAGTATTAAAAGAAAGCTTTCACTGCTGGGGAGCAAACAAACTTCCATTTGAAAAATATTTTAGTGTTTCTAGATGTTCCTAGAGGTGGCTTAACTTTTCAATCATGTTTATGAACATGATAAACAAACTAGGCTTTCTAGCTTGCAGAAACCCTTCCTGGTTTATGGCAGAGATATTTTATATTATTTTCTTGGATTTTTTTATCATTTGTCTGGGGGAGATGATGCATGTTTTCAGGGGAAAATGATCAGGTGAAAGCAGAGGATGCAGAGGATGCTTTACTTATAATCAAATGCATGATGTTTCGTGTATCAACAACTGTGGAATAAACCTTCTCCTCCGCAAAATAAAACCTGACAGAGAATACAGCTCAATAGATCTTTCCTTTATCTACAGCCAGTATCTCCAAAATCTTCCCCAACCAATATATACACAGAGTTTCCAGAGATTTATCTGCATCCTGATTACTTTCACATTTCACACAAGCAATCAGACAGTAAAGTGCTCAAAGCCAAAACTCTGGCTCTCCAGTTTTCATCAAAAGTTTTTGTTCCAACAACCTCAAGAAACATACCACAGGTATAACAAATCTAAGGGATAGTTTATAGCATCAGCATTCAAGCCTCAAGCTAAGTACAATGACTGGTAGAAAATGCATGTTTACATTTAGAAGATTATTTGTTGCCCTAACTGATGCAGCCTGAATACATTTCTACTAGAACTGTAGCACTTCTTACTTTATAAGATCTAATTTAATAGGGTTTTACAACCAGAATAAAGGAATATGCTTACCATTCAAAAAACATGTTTGTGTCAGTGACTGTTTCTATTTTATGCACAGATCAGTGTTCAGAGCAGTAACAAAAGCTAGATAAATAACGAATGGGTAAGACAAATGTTTCCAACTGTAAGATAATGCAGAACAAAGCCCTGAACTGGGAGAAGAAATTAATTTCTTCTAGAAGCAGCAAACCAAAAATAGCCCTGGCTTAACAACATGAAACACGTTTATTATTTCTCAGTGTTTTCTTCACCATTGCTATCAGTTCCTTTGTGGAGAGACAAAGTATATTCCATTTTCAGAGCTACTTATCCTCATGAAATCCTGTCCTTATTCATGGAGAGCAGGATGGGGGTAAGGGTGGGGAAGAATCTTTCTAAATTCCACCCTGTTCTGAGGAAAAGTGGAGAAGACAAAGACAGCCACGCCTTAATAAAACCTTACTATTTGGGACCTGCCTATAATAAAGGTCCTGTTCTAGGACTTCTGACAGCTCATTTAATTTAGAAAAGCATTTATTTTAAAAGTATCTCATATCCCTTTTGATATGCACAAGGGACTTCATGTTAAGGAAGTACTGGACTACTACGAACACAAATTTTATTTTTCTCAGCATTTTGTAAGCACTGTATTACAATGCCTGTAATAATGCTTTAACTTTTGGTCAGCCCTGAATTGGTCAGGCATTTGGACTGAGCATTATAGGTCTTATCCTACTGGAACTATTCTACTGCGGGAAATGGAAAGATAGAAACTTCCACAGACATAAAAGGGTTTGATTTGCAACCTTGGAAGAAGCTTGGGTTGATGCAAAATTAAAGTACACAGAACTTAAGCAGAAAAATTATACACTTATGTTTCTATAGTTGTAAGTGAGCATATACTTTAAGTAAGTGATAAACTGCATTGATAAGATGATGAAGAGTTTATAATGTAGGCGTGTAATTGTATAGAATAATCTAAGAGTTCAGATGTTCTAATAGAAGCATATGTGTGTATGTGTGAGAGTAGCCCAGTGGATAAAAGTATCCACAGGGCAGTAGAAGTAAGTAAAGGTGATAGGTTAGAACAGCAAAATAAACTTTGTGGCAACTGTCCATTTGATTAGAAAGTTATATATTGTCTTGTAATGAAGAACTTGTGACCATTTTGAGCTATGGCTGACTGCTTGCTCTCTCAAACCTCACAGCCTCTGAGACCAATGTTTATCTGAGGAGCAATAAATCAATTTTAGCCCGACTGTGGTCCCATCCCTTCATTAAAAGTGGCGATAGTATTATTCTATTCTATTCTATTCTATTCTATTCTATTCTATTCTATTCTATTCTATTCTATTCTATTCTATTCCTCAGCAGATTCTGCAGAGTCCAGTTTGTCTCCCTTTATATGTAGCTGCTCACCCCATTCAATATCTAGTAGTTCTTGGCTTTAACAAAATGAACTTAGTGTTCCAGATAAGCATGCAACATATTTTTTTTTACTACAGCTATGTCATGTGATGCTTGCTGTCTCTTGTAAAAGAGCTTCTGAGACACCTGTTTGGTAGGACTGAACCTTGCAGGGCTCTACTTTAGCAGGGCATGTCAGGAGACAGCAAACACCAGAAGCAGAAGATGAACTGGAGATCTACTCCAAACAAAGTGTGCTACTGCTTTCTTATCCTTTTGTATCAGAGAAACGTCTCTGCAGCAGTCCCAGAACCAAAGGAGAAAAGGAGGAGAAAGCTGCCCTTTCCTACAGAGCTCCCTGGGTCTCATCTCTCTGTTAGACTTTGAACAATAACCCAGTGCCAGGCCACACACAGAAAAATTAAATGTTCAAAGGCAAAATATAGCTTCTTGAAAACTCTAGGCCAAATTAATTTCAGGTTTAAATCAGTGGAACTGCTTCAAGAATAAATTAAATCTGATTAACAAAGTTAGAATTATTAAAGTTACTGTGACTAGAAGATTTACCTAAGAAATAAATGGGTTTTTATTACACCTTTTTTTATCTTGAGAAGTGCTGGGAACTTGTATTTATGGTGTGCTAGAAGAAGATGCTGCAATACTTGTCTGGCTATTTACTGGCTCATTGCAAGAATCTGAATCTACAGTGAAAATATATTTTTGGCATAACTCCATGAAACAGATGGTCAGCAACTCCAGACAAAAATCTTCCACGTAAAAGTCTACAGTGATATAGGAAAAATATCTCCTCACTTTTCACTTTTAGCAATTTTCTCTCAGAATTCTGGTAACAAGTTGAGGCATTCAAATAAAGCAATTTAAAAGAACCTTAAAATGAAAATAAATTTTACGATAAAAAGAAAAAATTGGTATCTGATATACCCTTATTCAGTTAAACTTTCATAAGTCAGGAGAAACTGAATGGCTCTTTCTCTAATACATGCATTAGCGGTGTCATTTTTTAAAATCTGCTAATCTGTGAAACGCTCAAGCATTTTATTTTATGTGGTTCTGTTTTTAAACCTAAGGTGAGGTAATTAAGGAAAAGTCAAGGAACAAATTAAAGTTGTGCATCTATATTAAATCCTCAATTAACAAGTTGTTAATTGCAAAGGTTTTATTATTTAGTTGCAGAAGTATCCAGAGGGACTCATTGTACCAGGCACTGCACAGCCATGCAGGAAGACACGATCTTGACCCTACAGAGCTGTCAAATATGTTTAAAAAACCCAAACCAGACCTTACTGAATGTATGTAGCAACTATTGCTTATCTGGATTGTGAGGAAGTTACTGCTGAAACCACTGCTGTTAAAACCACCAGGCTCAGATATCAAAGAGGGTATTCATACTCAAAGTGCACCAGCACCAGCTTCCACTGGCAGAAAGACAACACCAGAGCCTGCTTTCTGCAACTCAGAAATGAGAAAGAGGATCCTAATGTTCAAGGCAAGGCGGGATGGGGTTCTCAGCAACCTGGTCTAGTGGAAGGTGGCCCTGCCCACAGCCAGGGTGACTGGAACCAGGCGATCTTTAAGGTCCCCTCCAACTCAAACGATTCTACAACTCTATGTCACACTTTGGCTTTTGTCTTTCTCCTGCAACCTGGATTATTGCACTGCTCTTCCTAAGGGTGTCCCAATTTGTCCAGCCCAGCTGGGGCAGTGGGGAAGGCCAAGGGCAAACAGGAATGGTTCTCAGGCTTCTTGAGCCTGGGCTAGGGAGAGATTAAAGATTTCAGCAAACTGGCCATCAGCCAGAGGTCCTGACTGATCCCAACCCACACCTCTAAAGGGTAAGGAAGTTCTTTGAAGGCTCACTGCTCCCTGCTGGGAAACTATGCAAGAAGAGCAGTATTTTTAAAAACTGCAGAGTATGCTGAGCTAAACATGACTTTCCCTTGTACTGGATTTGTATTTTATTGAATGAAGGGCAAGAGGATTCTTTAGGACACAAAGTTATCTGGCATTTAACATTCATTCTAGCCAAGCTTGAAGTAGTCAAATTTTACCACTTAGGGGAAAGTCAAATACAAAGTAAGTAATAATGAATTCCTGGAACTATGTGTCTAAGACTGGCTCATTTGGAAGACATTACCTAAAATGGTATTTATACAAATGCCAACAATTTAGGCTGCAGAAGTGCACCACTGAGCTTTTTCCAAAGTGCACAAAGAAGTTTATAATGAACATACTCACAGGTATGGAAATAGGTACTGAGACTACAACACTTAAAAGCACAATCGACATTTGGCTAATTGGGCTTATTACTCCCACAGATACACAATTTACCAGTCACAGTAATAAACACCATCTGCTCTTTGCTAACTGGCAGCAACCTAACAACTTCTTTCTAACTTGAAGAGTTTGTAATGTAAAAGAATATCTAAAGAAGTAGTAGTACAGTGGGATTTTAATGCACATCATCTTACTCTTACTGAACTGAATATGATTTCCTATTATGTGAAAGATTTCTCTTTGCCATATGATATATTTCCCAAGATAAGCTCTAAGTCAACAAGAAACAGGATAAGTTAGGGTTGAATACCCAACCATAAAAATAATATATCTTTCCCATGTATGTTATTGGACTACTCAAATGTAGCATAAAACACAAATTTCTGATCAGTCAAGGAAATATAACAGTTAATTTGGACCCACTGTGTTAATGGACTGATTTAACATACATGCATATAGTATCTAATTTTGTAGACATCACTGTATTAAATCACAAATTGTTTATGTTAATATAATTGAAAACTCTGTTAGTCAACTTGATTTTGCCTTTTGCTAATAAAGTAATTATACTTACAACAGCATTTAAGTATCAATTTACATATACTGAGCATTATGCAAACAATTTTATTGTCAAGTCACATCCATAATCCAAGCAAAGCATTACTTTAAATCGACTGACATATGCAAACCACATAGCTCTGTGGAAATTAAAGAAGCCTATGAAAGCACAGCAAAATATTTTATGAAACTCTGGTTCCTTCAACTTCCCCTGCTGGATTTTCTACACTGCTTTTTTTTGTTCTTTGTTACTAAGGGCAAATTCAAGAAGATAATTTTTTTTTCTTCCTTCCATCTCATTACCTTCTACTATCATTAGAGAAGAAAACCAAGTATCCTTCAAGATTTTTTAATGAGGTATTGGCTGATCTGAGATGGTAATGCAAAGAAATAGTTGAAGAGGAGCAAAGCCCTTCCAAAATAACATTGACAAGGAGGAAAAAGTTAATACACTTAATTCAAGGACTCAAACTGATGCTGAGTTCTGTTCCCAAAGAGCACAGTAAGACATCTGTCTGATCTCTACTATAAATTCAGGTGAAAATGACACAAATTTAAGAGAATGGACATTGTGCTCTATTTGTCCATTCAGTCAGATGTGACAGGACAGAAATAAACTGGGACAAGGCAGGATAAATACCATTAAGTAAATTGCCATTGTTCATGAGCTGACTATCAAAAGACATCTCATGTAGCTATCTGTTCAAAGAGCAGATTGCACACTAACTGAAAATACTTTTTCTTCTTTTTTTTTTCTCACAGTGATGAGCTTATGGAAAGAAAACAGCCAGCATTACCTCCATTATCTGGCAGAGAGCTTTCCATTGGTTTATATAGGTAACATACTGGGCCCAGAAAGAGCATGTCCATTCCCCAAACTGGAACTGCCCCAGCTTGCATTTTAACATGCAGACCAGGGGACCTGCAGAGCCTCCTCCTCCACAGTACACAAGGCTAAGTGCAATAGTAAAAATCAATGGAGCTGATACCTGATTTTACATTTCATTTAACTCTGCTGATTGCAACCCCAAATTTAAAATAAAGAGTAATTCCCCTGTAGTTTGATAGCAATGCAACAGATTTGCTAACTGTAAAGAATCAATCACTGTGCTAAACAAGGATACAACAAACAAGACTCTTTTCCCCCCATTATTTTTGGTTGTTGGAGAGGGTCCAAAGGAGGCCATGAAGAAGATCAGGGGACTGGAGCACCTCGCCTGTGAAGAGAGGGTGAGAGAGCTGGGGTTGGCCAAACTGGAGAAGAGAGGGCCCTGGGGAGGCCTCAGAGCAGCATTCCAGCTCCTGAAGGGACCCTACAAGAGAGATGGAGAGGGACTGTTTACACAGGCACAGAGTGACAGGACAAGGTGGAATGGCTTCAAAGGGAAAGAGGGTAGATTAAGATCAGATACAAGGAAGAAATTTTTCACTGTGAGACTGGTGAGGAACAGGTTGCCCAGAGAAGCTGTGGATGCCTCATCCCTGGCTGTGTTTGAAGCCAGGCTGGATGAGGCCCTGAGCAATCTGATCAAGTAAAATGTGTCCCTGCCCAGTAACCCAAACCATTCTCTGATCCCATGATTCTATGATTTGTAAATATTTATAATTTGCCAAGTTGAAAGCTCATAGCACAAGTTGAAAGCTCATAGCACTCTCTATTTGCAAATTAGAACATCTCTTCATTCTCTTTAAAAAAAAAAACCAACACAGAAATCACAGGGTTTTATAGTATCTGAGTATCAAAAAAACCCAGAAACCTGAGACGCATTTGTAATACTCTGCTGATGGCTTTCCTTTGCAAGCAACGTAAGTGTGCTTCAAACTTCATTCATGTAGCACAGAAAAAAGAACTTGCAGGACAACCAAGACATACAGCATGTGACAAATGAGATGGCAAGCATGAGCTGGAAGGCCTGAGTGCCTTTGAATAATGCAGGCTGTAACACCCAACAGTCTTGTCACTGCCATACAAAAATTCCTGGGTGAACAAAACTGTGGTTTGGATGCCCCTACCTGATAAAATATTAAATGATCTTCTGTTTTTTTCACTTGCACATTTTTTTAAATTCTCACACCCCAGGCTCAGATCTGATTCACACTTAAAATAATATTATAGAAGTAATATTGAATTCTCTAACACAAGATTTAGAAATGCCTCAGAGGTGTATTTCATAACCATCTGATTTTAACTTATATTTATTCATTCATAATTACCTTGCTTTTAGCACATCTACAACCTTCAAGAAGGATGAACATGTTTGTAAAATACATATTAAAGAGAGCCACCAATATGAAGGCAGTGAATATTTTCAATTCACCTTGTCAAGACAGGTCCCAAGCTCCAGCTTGTCAAGGGAGCTGGGAGTGCTCTCCTGGAAGGGCTGAAGTGACAAAGCCATACCCAAATAACAGATTTGGTATCTAGGAAGATGATTCAGGCTTTGAAACACTTTCACAGTGGCATCTGACCACGCTGTGAGACTCATGTCTATGTACTGAATTTCAAGCACATCAGTCCCATTTCCACACCCTTCCCTGCCTGCAGCTGCCATTCACCTCCAGCTCAACTGCCTCATTCATTCATTCATTCATTCATTCATTCATTCATTCAATAACTGTGTGAACTTTGGGATCTCACACACAATTATATTTTAAAAAAGTCATAAATTCCAGGTCTGGAGCTCAATGTCTAGGTCTTGCAATGAACAGAAGAACAATTCTAGTTCTCTTGGGAATCTTCATCTTCCAGTACTTTTTCATATTTCTCCAGGAAATCACTGCATTCAAATATTACAAATGAGGAAATGTTTTGATTTGCAACCCCCAGCATTTATACTCCCTTTGTGCCTGCAAATGCAATAGCTACTGAAATGAACTAAAACAATGACAGCAAATATGTGACAAAACCATGTGAAACAAGAAGGAAAATTAACTTCCAACAGACACTGAGGGGAAATGTAAGTGCAAGTTTACGTGTAACATTACAGTTTGTGTAAATCTCAAAAGTGCTTTGAAGCTTTTTATTTGATAAAGACCATATATGTCTCAAACATTTAGATTATGGCAAAGTAGAGGAAGCAAACTGATATATTCTTAAAGGTAAAATCTAAAGATTTATTCCATGTGTAATCTACTGGCAATGTTTTCCCACT